>NC_065450.1:67204273-68540107 GCF_917563875.1 Diabrotica virgifera virgifera | reverse complement strand
TTATTTTTACCTCAATTTATTAGTTTTTTTATATTTATACGTATTTCACTTAAATGATTATATTTGTTTCTTTCAAGTAGTTTATGAGTAATTTAAATAATAACCATTTTATGACAACTTAGTAGATATTCTATACTAATTGGAAAATGACCTTGTGTTTGTCGTAAATTGTAATATAATTGATTTATATATCTCGTTAATTTTGCATTCCAATAAAATATGGTTTAAATCTCTAATCGAAACATTATCACAAAAACATACTGATGAATTAATTATTATTCCTAATTTGTGCAGATGTGCCTCATATTTCCCGTGTCGAGTTTTTAATCTGACGATAGTAGAAATATCTTGCTTTGGCAGGTTATATTTAAATATGTATTCAGGTGGCGGAGGAAGGTGGCGGGGATCCTTTCTTTAAAAGGAAATATTTGAGAGATATTGCAGAGTCACTTTTGCACATGCTGTATTACAGCACGCGTTATTTTTACAGTAGAGCATGCGCAGATGTGATATTTGGCTTAGGCTACGTTATTGGAAATACGGCCTGCCGTTATTAGGGGAGCCGTTACGCTGTGTGGTATTCGTTGCACTATTTTCTTTATCAGGTTATGTTTGTTATTTGTCGTTCAGTTAAACCAAGTTTATTTGTATGTAATAATTTTCTAAAATGAGTACCTCAGAGAGTAGCAAACGAATCAGAGTTACGCCTGATGACGATTTGTGTTCATTAAAACAAGTTTTAGGTCAAAATCAATTGACCTATCCAGAAAATTGGACGTTAGTTCAGGAAAACATGAAGAGTGCAACTTTTATTATAACAACACTTAAGGATCATTTGTTTCTCTTGCTCAGTATTTGGAAGAAATTTTAAACCTTCCTTCCATCTAAATCAAACTTTTGTTTGTGAGCATGTTAAGTCTGTTTTAGACTATAACATAAAATGATATAAAAAAATGGTATATGTACTAAGTTTTGTCAGAATGTAAAACAGGAAACAAAATATGTTAACAGAAAATGTTATACAAATTAGAACATGTCCTATACAAATTAGAACATGTCCTATTTGATAACAATTTTGAGTACACAGGCATGCGCAGTTAGGTTATTTTCGTTATACTGTCACATTGGTTCTTTTAAGGTTAACTTTTCTTTTAAGAAATGTTGCAATGGAAGTAGCTGATAATAATAGAGTTTTCTTATCCATCATATAACGTATCTTTGTAATATAAAATATCAAAGATAAAACTAACTAGGTTAAATGTTGAGGAAAATGAGGTTAAAATATTCTTAAAAGAAAATAAGAAGAAGAAAATTGAGGTTAACAGTACATGTACCATCACAAAAATACAAAAAAAGTACTTTTTTAGCATGTTTGTACACAATATTGTACACAATAATTTCATGTAAATTTTTGTTATATCATTTTCTGTTAACAAAAAAAAGTATAGTCTAAAACAGTCTTTATTTATGTTCATCCCCCAGAATGTTATGCAAAATGGTAAACTCGATGTCCTCATCATTAGCATTGGCCGAAATGACAGTTTCCAAGTCTCGATCCATTTTAAATTGCATACAAATTAGAAAAACAACTAATCTTAATCAAGCCGTAAAAATACCGCAACCAAAATGTTGAGTAGGATCTGTATTTATGAAACGTCTGAGACATGTCAATTCTGTCAAAATAGCGCGGTGTAAATAGCGCAAGGTAGGCTGTGTAAAATTTGCAATATCTCTCTATTAACCATCAGCAACGATGTTGTAAATTGTAAAGCGTGCGGTCTGCATAGACATAAGAAAGGGTAGACCAAGCAAGATATGGGCCACTCTGTGCATCGAGGTGTAACGCCAATAAGATTGAGTAGTCTAGCCATCTTTGTCTGTCACATGCGCGGCATCGCTTTGTAAAAAGAGATACAGACTACCGATCGACTGCCCTTGCGTCACGTTATTTTGGTCAGTATGCCTTATGTGTGTTGCATATTTTCTTGGATGTTTAATGTATTTCTGGAACATGGATTTTAGAACAAAAAATTAGATAGATTAACGAGAGTCTTGTGACGTGTGTTGCATATTTCAAACATGACGGAAGATATTTCTGGAATAGACTGTTCTTATTCTCTGTGTTGTATAATAAAACTGTTGTCCCAGAATCCGCAGGCGATTAAAATTTTGCTATCGACGGTATATACTAAACAGTTGAAACAGATCTTCAGGGTCTGGCTGAAGTTGTCTCCTAGATGGCGTCGCTGCACTTGGTTTTGAACTGTTGTTTTTTATTGTTAAAAAATAAAAAAAAAATGTATAATTTAGTCAAAAACAATGTAAGTTTCTTTAATAACATAATGTGAAGTATCCACACACAGATTTTTATTTAGTCCATTGCATTTAGTTGAATATCACGACGTTGTCACGATTCAAATACCTCACTGTATTTTTAAATATTTTGTATCTTTTTTAAATAAATAATACATAATAAATAAAATAAATAAATAAAATAAATTTCGACCACGAGTCAGGATTCTGTTAACCGAGATACTATAGTATCAAGCGGCGCCGCTAGGAGGAGCTTCTCCAACAATGCGTCTCAGAATACTTTAAGAACACTTGGTCATTTTGTACTCTAAACCGAGTAAAGCATGAAAAAGAAAAAGAAAATAATCGTTTTCGTTTTGATTCAATTCGAGTCTCTTGCCATCCTCTGACACGGTGTTTCTGGATCTTTATCCTTTATCAAAGAGGCTATTGCAAGTAGACTGAATTGAATCAACTCGAGACGAAGAAGAACTGCATTTATTAAAATATCTGCAGTATATTGTGGTTAGACTGTCCTCTAACGGGGAATGACAAAATAAATAAAATAAATTTCGACCACGAGTCAGGATTCTGTTAACCGAGATACTATAGTATCAAGCGGCGCCGCTAGGAGGAGCTTCTCCAACAATGCGTCTCAGAATACTTTAAGAACACTTGGTCATTTTGTACTCTAAACCGAGTAAAGCATGAAAAAGAAAAAGAAAATAATCGTTTTCGTTTTGATTCAATTCGAGTCTCTTGCCATCCTCTGACACGGTGTTTCTGGATCTTTATCCTTTATCAAAGAGGCTATTGCAAGTAGACTGAATTGAATCAACTCGAGACGAAGAAGAACTGCATTTATTAAAATATCTGCAGTATATTGTGGTTAGACTGTCCTCTAACGGGGAATGACAAAATAAATAAAATAAATTTCGACCACGAGTCAGGATTCTGTTAACCGAGATACTATAGTATCAAGCGGCGCCGCTAGGAGGAGCTTCTCCAACAATGCGTCTCAGAATACTTTAAGAACACTTGGTCATTTTGTACTCTAAACCGAGTAAAGCATGAAAAAGAAAAAGAAAATAATCGTTTTCGTTTTGATTCAATTCGAGTCTCTTGCCATCCTCTGACACGGTGTTTCTGGATCTTTATCCTTTATCAAAGAGGCTATTGCAAGTAGACTGAATTGAATCAACTCGAGACGAAGAAGAACTGCATTTATTAAAATATCTGCAGTATATTGTGGTTAGACTGTCCTCTAACGGGGAATGACAAAATAAATAAAATAAATTTCGACCACGAGTCAGGATTCTGTTAACCGAGATACTATAGTATCAAGCGGCGCCGCTAGGAGGAGCTTCTCCAACAATGCGTCTCAGAATACTTTAAGAACACTTGGTCATTTTGTACTCTAAACCGAGTAAAGCATGAAAAAGAAAAAGAAAATAATCGTTTTCGTTTTGATTCAATTCGAGTCTCTTGCCGTCCTCTGACACGGTGTTTCTGGATCTTTATCCTTTATCAAAGAGGCTATTGCAAGTAGACTGAATTGAATCAACTCGAGACGAAGAAGAACTGCATTTATTAAAATATCTGCAGTATATTGTGGTTAGACTGTCCTCTAACGGGGAATGACAAAATAAATAAAATAAATTTCGACCACGAGTCAGGATTCTGTTAACCGAGATACTATAGTATCAAGCGGCGCCGCTAGGAGGAGCTTCTCCAACAATGCGTCTCAGAATACTTTAAGAACACTTGGTCATTTTGTACTCTAAACCGAGTAAAGCATGAAAAAGAAAAAGAAAATAATCGTTTTCGTTTTGATTCAATTCGAGTCTCTTGCCATCCTCTGACACGGTGTTTCTGGATCTTTACAATAATACATAATGTAAACAATTTAATATTTGCCCCCTGTCGCCAGAGGGTACAACTGTCTCCTTTATTCAGATGGACTTACCCAAGTTTTTTTATGTATTTTGACCCGTAGAACATGAAT
Source organism: Diabrotica virgifera virgifera (assembly GCF_917563875.1). Classification (NCBI taxonomy): domain Eukaryota; kingdom Metazoa; phylum Arthropoda; class Insecta; order Coleoptera; family Chrysomelidae; genus Diabrotica; species Diabrotica virgifera. Next base: position 68,535,810 of record NC_065450.1, on the reverse strand, counting down.
TTTTTGGGTAACAGTTGATCCGGATGTCGATAAGATTGTTATAAACAATGAACTTGAGGAATTACATAACAGCGATTTTTCGCAAAACAAAACATTTTTTTTTATTTTTTGGGTCACTCTAAGCAAAAAATGTTCTTACAAGTTTTTTTCGTAGGATGCATAGTTTTCGAGATAAACGCGGTTGAATTTTCAAAAAATCGAAAAATTGCAATTTTTGATCCCGAATAACTTTTGATTAAAAAATAAAATAGCAATTCTGCTTGCCGCATTTGAAAGTTCAAGTCAAATTATACAGATTTTGATTATTTGCATTGCTAAAAATTAATTTTTGAAGTTATACTTCTTTAGGCGCGATTGAGAGTAAAATTTCATAATACTGCGCGCATGCGCACACAGACAGTATGACGTTTAGTTGCTGAATCTTTCAAGTTATGTATAAATATATCAGTGCAACAAAAGGTGTGAAAAGAATATATTAGTGTTTTTATTAAATGTATTATTTATTATAATTTTTGTGTCTTTGGATTTGTCTTCCTCGGGAATAAGATATTTTATAATAATAGTAAGTATATTTAAAGTATTTTGTATTAAATTTGTCAGTATGTATGAGCAATCTTGTAACCTGTCAAAGCAAAAGGGATATCGATCAGTGGTAGAGCGTGTGAGCGGTGATCAAGAGGTCCCGGGTTCAAATCCCGGACGAATCATATTTTTTTATATTTTTGGTATCGTTTTAATGAAAATTTTTTTAAAAGTGGTAGGTAAAGAAAGTTTTTTTAATATTTAAATAAAATACAAATAACCTGTTAAGTACTTATATTAATTTCGTTGAAATCATAATAATAAAAGTATAACTTCTTACGTGCGTACGAAGTACACACACATTCTTTTTTTTATTGTCAAACAAAGCTATAAACAAATAGTGTTTCCCGTGCCCAATGCATGCGTTTTAATTAATGCTACGTAGAAATTGCCTGTTTGCAGGCGCGCCTACTCGCTCGATTTTAAATGAGAGACGCATTGAAAACATCACTCAAGCACTATCTGTTTATACCTTTGTTTAACAATAGAAAAATTATTTTTTAGCAATGCAAATAATCAAAACCGATAGAATTTGACTTGAACTTTCAAATGCTGTCAGCAGAATTGCTTATTTTTTTTTTAATTAAAAGTTATTCGGGTTCAAAAATTGCAATTTTTCGATTTTTTGAAAGTTAACCGCGTTTATCTCGAAAACTATGCATCCTACGAAAAAACTTGTAAGAACATTTTTTGTTTAGAATGACCCAAAAAATACAAAAAAATGTTTTGTTTTGCGAAAAATCGCTGTTAAGTAATTCCTCAAGTTCTTTGTTTATATCAATCTTATCGACATCCGGATCAACTGTCACCCAAAAAATTCGTGTTCTACGGGTCAAAATACATAAAAAAAATTGAGTAAGTCCATCTGAATAAAGGAGGATGTTGTAACCCCCTGGCGACAGAATAGCGTTTAATAATATTTTTCTTTTCAGGTACTGAGTTTCTGAAGCCTGTGATTTTAAATATTCCCCACTATGCCAACACCCTTCCAAGCCTAGGAATAAGTTTAAAAGCTACGGATTCTGAACAGGACATCCATACAGATTGGGATAATATTCTATTACCTAGTAACCATGCAGCGAACAGTGTCGCCGTCAAAGTTGACCATTTTTAGTGAATTGCGCATTTCTTCGTTTAATTTTGAAACCCTTTCACTGCGCATGGCACTGATCTGTGCCAAGCTGCGTTTTCAGACAGTGCGCGTGGCACGGATCCGTCACAATGCGCATTTGCAACAGTGTCACGGATCCGTGACATTGTTGCGCATGCGCATTGTCACTTTAATTTCCAGTAGGAACTGAGCGTTAGTTCAATGTAGACGTACGTTGACGAGCGTGTAGCGTACATACAGGGTGGGGCCTTAGTGTGATAGAGTCCAATTAGTCGGTTGTCGTAAGAGATACCAAAAAAAGTTATTTAGGTAAAAGTTGGCGAACAGATAGAACCATAATTTAAAAATATTTTCAAATATACAGGGTCGTCCGTATTGACAGGGTGACACAAACTTATGTTTTTTTTTAAACACACCCTTTTATGTTTTTATGTTTTTATAAAGACACACCACATTTAAAATGGAACACCCTGTATATTTTTACATTTTTGGATTCTCCTCAACATTTCCTTTCTTTAAATATAGGGTTTTGTAATATTATACGAGGTATTTTAAGAGATATTTACGTTTTTTTGTTAATTTAGTAGCAACATTTACACCCTGTAGAATTGTAGTGATTCGACATCAAATTTTCTATTTATATTAAAACGATTTTTAATATAGTCTACTATTGTTAAACATTAAAAGTATAGCGAAATGTTTAATTTTAGTATACAGGGTGGGTCGAAACTCGGAATGAGTATTTTCTAAGTTTTCTTAATTGGAACACCCTGTATTTTAGTGTTGTAATGAAATGATATTTTATGGTACTTTTTTATTTCTTAAGCATTCCCTATATCTAAGTGCTTTAATTTTTAAGTTATTCGTGATTCTGTAAGCCAAACACTAATTGCAACAAAAATTACGTGAAATTTTATTAGATGGCCGTGAAAATATCCAAACAAAAATAATTTTTCGTAATAAAAATACATAATCTAGCCTGATCCTTAATTTGTTAATATTGGATGAGATATCCAAATACATTCGTAGTTAAGTTTGTTGGTGCGTAAAATATTAATCAAACATACAAAAGTCTCTCAAGTTAGCTATGACACAAAATTTGCATAACCATTTGACATTATACTATTTATATAGTTCCAGTTGATTTGTTACCATTACTAATATTAATTTTTCTAATAAGGAACTGATTAAAATGGCTTTGTGCTAGGAGAGTATAACAAAAATGAGCTACTTGCAATAAAAATTTATCATCAGTAATTCCCTGATAGACGACAAGCATGAAAAGAAACTTTTGAAAGTATACTAAAACGGTTTCAACAGACTAGATACTTAGATTTTAAGAATGATTGTACTAATATGCAGATTCTCAGTGACACTAAGGATTACATTTAATACCTGTTTTCTTCATTTACAGTAGTTTTTGTTCGATCAGATTTATCATAATCGTAAGTGTCCAGTCCGTTGAAACCGTTTGAGTATATTTTTAAACGTTTCTCTTCTTGGTTATCGTCTATCAGGGAATTTCTGATGAAAAATTATTATTGCTAGTAGGACATTTTTGTTGTTGCATACTCCACTATCACAAAAACCTTATTAATCAGTTCCTCATTAGAAAAATTCATATTAGTAATGGTAACAAAGCAACTGGAACTATAAAAATAGTATAATGTCAAATTTTTAAGCAAATTTAGTGTCATAGCCGACTAGTGTAAGTTTTTAGTAATATTTTGCGCACCAACAATCTTAACTACGAATTTATTTGGATATCTCATCCAATATTAATAAATTAAGGATTAGGCTAGATTATGATGTATTTCTTTTCGAAACATTATTTTTGATTGAATATTTTCAGGGCCACGTAACATAATTTCACGTAATTTTTGTTGTAATTAATGTTTGGCTTAAAGAATGACGAATAACTTACAAATTAAAGCACTTAGGTATAGGGAATGCTTCAGAAATAAAAAAAAGTACCATAAAATATAATTTCATCACAATACTAAAATACAGGGTGTCCATTTAACAAAACTCAGAAAATACTTCAACTAAAATTAAACATTTTGCTATACTTTTAATGTTTAACAATAGTAGACTATATTAAAAATCGTTTGAACATAAATCGAAAATTTGATATCAAATCACTACAATTCTACAGGGTGTACATGTTGCTACGAAATTAACAAAAAAAACGTAATTATCTTTTAAACTACCTCGTATAATATTACAAAACCCTATATTTTAAGAAAGGAAATATTCCTTTCTTAATATTCCTTTCTATTTCGGAAAGAATCCAAAAATGTAAATATACAGAGTGTTTCATTAAAAAAAAACATAAGTTTGTGTCACCCTGTGAATACGGGCGCCCCAGTATATTTGAAAATATTTTTAAATTATGGTTCTATCTGTTCGCCAACTTTTACCTAAATAACTTTTTTTCGTATCTCTTACGACAACTGAGTAATTGGACTTTGTCACACTAATGCCTCACCCTGTATAGGGACTTCTAAAAAGTTTGTTCGTTTCGAATTTTGTTTTTCGTAGGTAGATTAATATGGATCATAGTAAGGCAGGGCCGTCAGGCATTAACAAATGCCGCTTCTGGACATGTGTTCCAGCAAAATGTAGCAGTGAATGGGTTAACAATTCGTATCTTTATCATAATAAATGTTAGTAGTAAGGTCACAGTATAAAGCTAAAGAATCAGTAGTGTCACTCCGCGAAAATCCTTTATTCTCTATGTTCCATTTTGCTGACGGCCCATCAAAAATCTGATGATGGTATCCTACGTTTGCCGTGATTGGTCGTTACCGTCGCGCATTCAAAATTTTGTCTCAGTAGTGGATTGCAAAATTGGAACCGTCAAAATTCGAGAGTGAATTAACTCTTTCTTTAGCATTAAACTGTGATAAGGTATCACTTGAGCACACTTTGACGTCACAAGCCCCGCCCCAATATGGCCGACTTCTTCTTCCTTTAGGCTGTCGCAGTTTTTCTTTGTAAAAAATCTTTTTTGTCTGTCAAATCGGCTGTTACAATTCTTTTTATCTCTGCCAAATATATTTCTTTTTTGTCTGTCAAATCGGCTGTCACAGTTCTTCTTTCTTAGCTGTCAGACAGCCCCTTCTTCTTTATGGCAGATTTTTTTTAATGACATAGACATTATTCATTCAGCCAGTAGCAATAAGATTATAGTTTTCACTAGCTCAGGGGAGTAATATGTAGTGTGTGTTGAGTAAATGTCCTGTAACTTAGTAAAGTCGACTTCATTGTCTTTACAAAGGGACGCTTATTGTATTCGAACGTCTGCGGTCCCTCCGGTGAGTACCGATCTCACAAGTATAGAAATTATTTTCATTTATTAAATTTTTAATAAAGATAAATTTAATACCAAGCTGGGATTCGCATTTTCTAAGTTCTTGTTTCTTATCTTTTGAAATGTTGTCTGTGCAACAATATTTAAAAATATACTAGTCGTTTTATCAAAGTGTGCTCATGTGATCCTTTACTATAGTCGGTCCATTTTATCTTTTCCCATGCGTCATGATTCATTTTCAAACAAGTTAAATCAAAACAATAAATCGTATGTGTCATTCTAATACCTTGGAACCCACAAAAATTGGAAAGTGCGTTTTTTGCAGATTTGTATAATGTAAAACTCGCATGTTCAAAAACCTTGTAAGCCATACTTCATTACTTATATTATTAAATGGGATTCTAAGAGCTTGTATTCCCATTGCTGAGAGTATGAATAGCAATAGTTTTTCTTGTTACGAGGTCTTAGAAAGACACAGACGAAATGAAACGTACCTCGATACGTACATTGATCATTGATATTGATTGATACGTACTGTCAATGTAATAATTAGGAAATGGCTATTGTTGGTGGACGTATTTTATAAAGTAATAATTGTACATGTAATATGTCCTTTTTTATGGTGTTGAATCATGGACCTTGAACGAGGATATGTGCCGAAAATTGGAAGCATTTGAGATGTGGCTATATCGGAGAATTTTTAAAATCCCATGGACTGATCGGGTCACAAATGAGGAGGTTGTTAGAAGAATGGGGAAGAACCGAGAAGTACTAACCACCATCAAATCTCGAAAGTTGGAATACTTTGGATACATTATGCGAAGTGAATCCAGATATTCCCTCCTACAAGCCATCCTGCAAGGAAAAATATTTGGAAAGCGAGGTCCAGGAAGAAGAAGAACATCCTGGTTAAAGAACCTCAGAACCTGGTTCAACACAACATCTGTGCATGCAGCTTTTCCACGTTGCTGCAGATAAAGTGAAGATTGTCATGATGATCGCCAACATTCGTCACGGATAGGCACATCAAGAAGAAGAATAATTGTACATTTATATTTAACTTTGTTGTATATGTTATAGTCAAAGCCCGAATTTCAGGCACTCCTCAGGTCTGACTGACGGTCTTAGTCAAAGCCCGAAATAAATTACAATTTCGGCCTTTGACTAGTCAAAGCTAGGAGAGACCAAGTCGGTTAGGCAAAGGTCGAAATTTAACTTTATGAAATCGGGGTTTGACTAGTCAAACCTCGATCAGCTATTAAAATGTCGTAATTTGTTAGATTAGGTTTAATAAAACGTGCTTTTTTGATTCTAATGTTTATTATTTTTGTATTTTCGTATTAAAATACTAAAATTAGAGTTTATTCTCACATGGCATTATGGCATTTAGAGTTGCACAATGCGTTAGACCTTTTACATTTACATAATTTTGAAGAGAATTTCTTATTGCATTAGCATTTTATAAAGCCTTGTCCTCCAAATTTAGAATCTTTTGTACTAATTTCAATTTCTCTTAGAGACAGTTTAACGTCTGGAACATCTTCGAAATTAAGAAAATTCTCTTTGCACTCTCTGATTTGATTTCTTGAAAAAAGTGTGTTTATTGTTCCGTATTTCGAACCAACTCTATATAAACCGTCAATTATTTTATCTTGTATGATACTAAAAATACTTCGAGCATCTCCTTTGTCTCTTTGGGAAACTTTTTTTTTAACTTAATTGTTTCATAGACTCGGACAAACATAAGTTTGGGATTGCGACGTAGCGTTTCGCGCAGACAAGCAAACCATTTCTATTGTACCAGTGGCGGACGGAAACAGGCAGATTTGAAATAAATTTTTATAAGTAAATTGTAATAGTACCTAAATTATATTTAATTAAAGCAAAGAATCAATTTGTTTCTTTTAAAAGAATTGTATCTACCATTTTTGTTAAAAATATATCTATATCAGTGTGTTTACGAAAAAACTTTTATTTTGTTCTAAATGGGTACAAACAATTGTTTTATAATTTTACTTACTCTATTTTATTTACCATAGAAAAATATAGGTATCAATTTCCCATTAACTAATAATTTTTTAACTTTTAAACTATTTACCATTAATTGTAGGGGATCTTTTCTCGATGATGTCCACTGCTTAATTCAATTTTTTTTTTTGGAACGAGAACGTTTTCCTTTTAGACTTTTAAAAGATAAACTAGTCGCTCCATTTTTATTTACGTCTTTACCTTCTTTTCTTATTTTGGATAAGGTATTTTTGCTTATACCCGTCGCTGCTAGAATCCTATCTCTACAATTACCAATGTTAAATGTTACTAAACGAAAATATTGCGAAAAAAATTGCAAAAGATTGGCGTGAATGAAGAAACAGTGCCTAAAAACTCGTGCATTTGATCAGAGCATCCTTCCTGTTAGGACGTATGGCTCATAAACATGGACATTAACAAAGGCCAACATAAACAAAAAAGAAATAACTCACAGAAAATATTTATCGTATTAATTCATGTTTTATTCCATGTTGGGAATAACACTGCCAGACAGAAAATCAAACTAATGAATAAGAGAGAAAAGAAAAGTAAAAAATGTAACAGAACATAAAGGTTAAGGTGGGTGTCCAAAAAAATGGAATGCTGAAATACAAAACAGGAGACCGTGGACAGGAAGAAGAGGAAGAGCAAGAACTCAGATGTGATGGAAGGACGATATTGTAAAAGCTGCAGGAACTTACTGGAAAAGCGCAGCCAAGGACAGACAGATATGGAAAGATTCGGTGAAGGCCTATGTCCAAAAGTGGATAGAAATGGGCTAAAGAAGAAGAATCTGATGAAACTTCATAAATACGTAATATCAAGAAAATAAAATGTCATTAACAATACTTACGTCAATTTACTTAAAGGTATTAACAGGTTTTCGGTTGTTTTGAAATGTGCTGCCTCTTGTTCCATAAATGTAGTAACTGTTAAATATGATACTTGATAGAATGATAATTAAATGTGGATTCGGTTAAACAACTTTATTTAATGTATATTACCCATACAGTGCCACAATTAACTTTATATAGCCTAGTCGGATACAATGTATGTTCCCTAACTGCTTGGATAACTGACATGAAAAATGACACACTGTCAGTCCTGCCAAGTGTTACACATAATTTCCATCTGTAACTAACTTAACACTAACAGATATACAACATTAACATTATAAATGATTGCCTTTGCTTGGCTATTCAATCCCAGCCCTTTAATTCCTATCTTTTTATGAGGCATATTGTTAAATAACTAATGACTAAACTTAATACACTAGAGATACACTAAATGTATTAATTACTACTACTAATATACCAAACACTAAGCTAAAAACTATTAATAAAATATCCAACACGATCAGATCAATAAGTTAAACACTCTCTGCGATACCGTAATGCACTTCTAACTACGACACTGGCGATCAGCTAACTGGCCGTTTCCATGGTAACGCTAGTAAACAAGAACCACTGCGCATCATCGAGTTATGAATCATATTCCCAAACTTATGTTTGTCCGAGAACATTAGCCGGGGTCACCTTTAGGGTCGATTCTCACTATACCTCCCGTTTACTTTCAATACGCATGGCATTCAGTTTCCATAAAATATTATTAAATACAAATCATATAATATATGCCCACTTTCCGTTACGTTTACCTACCATTCCCGAAGCTTTGCGTTTAATATCGGCCACGTATTTTTCGGCGACGTCTCGGATACCCTATGGATAATGTGAATATTGCTATTACCTCGCGGTTCAGTCACGTATTTTTTTCTACGACAAGGTGTGACTTGTCAGGTAGAGTATGGATTGGGGGAATACATAGCGGTTATGGATAGGGGGAATACATGGTGAGAAAAATTTGGACAATAAAAAATTTATAGAACTTGTCTGACATGACTTTTTAATTTTGAAAATATAAAATACAGTGATAATACATTTAAAGACGGCAATATTTTGGGCGGCTGTTGCCAAGGAATTAAAATATTTTCTTCATCCAATATCTTCTTAAGCAATTCCGCTGGTTCATCGGCGGATTGATAACCTCTACGGAATATTGACACTCCATTTTTTGCTTGTTCGGCCGATACTTCTATCGATTGGTGATTTATTTCTTGCTATTTTGACCAAACGTGTCTCTCTATTCTGCTATGTGGTTGTTCCATTCTTTTTTCTTCTATTTAGTGTCCATTCGTTTATACATCCTGGGATATATATAGTCTTGAACATTTAAGCGACTACCTTCTTCGCTTTCCGGTGACACAATTATAATATGCCTGCTTGTTCCAACTGCGTCGCTTCACTAGAAACAAAGTTAGAGAACTATAGGTTCTTCCAAGTTGTGCGTTACCTTTTTCGCTTTCTGGTGACACAATAATTATAATATATCTGCTTGTTCCAACTCCATTGCTTCACCAGAAACGAAGTTAGAAAACTATAGGTTCTTCCAAGTTGTGCGTTACCTTTTTTGCTTCCCGGTGACACAATTATAATATATCTCCTTGTCGCAACTACGTTGCTTCACCAGAAGCGAAGTAAGAAAACTATAGGCTCTTCCAAGTTGTGCGTTACCTTTCTTGCTTTCCGGTGACACAATTACAATATATCTGCTTGTTTAAACTGTGTTGCTTCACCAGAAACGAAGTTAGAAAACTATAGCTTTTTCCAAGTTGTGCGTTACCTTTTTCGGTTTCCGGTGACCCAATTATAATATATTTGCTTGTTCCAACTCCGTTGCTTCACCACAAGCGAAGTTAGAAAACTATAGGCTCCTACAAGTTGTGCATTACCTTTTTCGCTTTCTGGTGACCCAATTATAATATATCTGCTTGTTCCAACTCCGTTGCTTCACCACAGGCGAAGTTAGAAAACTATAGGCTCCTCCAAGTTGTGCGTTACCTTTTTCGCTTTCTTGTGACCCATTTATAATATATTTGCTTGTTCCAACTCCGTTGCTTCACCACAAGCGAAGTTAGAAAACTATAGGCTCCTACAAGTTGTGCATTACCTTTTTCGCTTTCTGGTGACCAAATTATAATATATCTGCTTGTTCCAACTCCGTTGCTTCACCACAGGCGAAGTTAGAAAACTATAGGCTCCTCCAAGTTGTGCGTTACCTTTTTCGCTTTCTTGTGACCCAATTATAATATATCTGCTTGTTCCAACTACGTTGCTTCACCATAAGCGAAGTTAGAAAACTATAGGCTCTTCCAAGTTGTGCGTTACCTTTTTCTCTTTCCGGTGACACAATTATAATATATCTGCTTGTTAAAACTCCGTTGCTTCACCACAAGCGAAGTTAGAAAACTATAGGCTCCTCCAAGTTTTGCGTTACCTTTTTCGCTTTTTGGCGACCCAATTATAATATATCTGCTTATTCCAACTCCGTTGCTTCACCACAAGCGAAATTAGAAAACTATAGGCTCCTCCAAGTTGTGCGTTACCTTTTTCGCTTTATTGTGACCCAATTATAATATATCTGCTTGTTCCAACTCCTTTGCTTCACCACAAGCGAAGTTAGAAAACTATAGGCTCCTCCAAGTTGTGCGTTACTTTTTCACTTTCTGGTGACTCAATTACCAGAAACAAAGTTGCTTCACCAGAAACAAAGTTGCTTCACCAGAAACAAAGTTAAATTTTTAATTTATGAATGTTTTTTATATTGATAACGATTTCCGAAGTGAAAGTCGAAACGTCAAGTAAACTTTATTTCAAACTTGAATTGTGGCTTATGCCCAAATAAAATAGTAAATGTTATTTTGTATTTCTCACGCCGCGGCACGCCGGTAAGAAAACAAATGTAAAATAACCTTTTTTTACATTGGTCCGCATGTATATTTTACATTTCTATTATTAAATTTTCTTCAGACCACATATTTCATCAAGCCGGAAAAAACACGTGTATTCGAATCAAAAATTTAGGGTAAAATGTTACCAAACCGGTACAAAATGTGTGGAATATTAAATGGGGAAAGAAAACGCGACGTCTGGTGAGAATGGTGGTTAAATTAATGGAAGGTGTATGGAACGTGTATGGGAAGTAAACGGAACGTATAGTGAGAATAGAATTTTAATGGGAGGTGTATGGAATGGTTATGGAAAGTAAACGGGCGGTATAGTGGGAATCGACCCTTAATCGCCTTTCCTTTATTTATTTTAATCTTTTCTGTCTGTGCACAACGCTTGCATGTAACTTTTCTTTTAAAACCTTCATAGTATGCACCAAGTGTGTTATCAGCGCACACAACGTGTACCACTTGATTACCAATTTTTGCACGTATGTGCGTCAGAGCTCTCTTTTTGGCAAATACAACAAACCACATCTGAAGAAGTAATCTGAATTATTTGACAATTTTCTTCCTCTCCTAGTGACGACGGTCAAGAGGCTTCGTTAGTATTATGGTGATCCTTAGTTTTTTCTCCGATTGCAATATCTTCTTTCACAGTTGACAATGACATTCCCATTCCATCTGTTTGCGCTAAACACACTTTTTTCAAGAAATCAAATAAAAGAATGCAAACACAATTTTCTTAATTTCGAAGATGTTCCAGACGTTAAGTGGTCTCTAATACTGGGGCCACAGTAACGTCTAATGCCGTTAATTAACGCATTATTTGCATTACCGAGATGGCAAATAATTCGTTAGTTAACGGCATTAGACGTTACTGTAACCCCAGCATAAGAGAAATTAGTACTAAAGATTCTAAAATTGGAAGACAAGGCTTTATAAAATGCTACTGCAATAAGAAATTCTCTTCAGAATTATGTAATTGTAAAAGGTCTAACGTATTGTGCAACTATAAATTCCCGAATGCCTCAACATGTGAGAACAAACACTAATTTTTTATTTTAATTACGACAATATAAAATATTAAAATTAAAAAATGATGTTTTATTAAAGCTAATCTAACAAATTACGACATTTTAATAGCAGATCGGGGATTGACTAGTCAAACCCCGAGTTCATAAAATTAAATTTCGACCTTTGCCTGACCAACGTAGTCTCTACTAGGTTTGACTAGTCAAAGGCCGAAGCTGTAATTTATTTCGGGCTTTGACTAAGACCGTCAGTCAGACCTGAGGATTGCCTAGTCAAACCTAGGAACGCCTGAAATTCGGGCTTTGACTATAACATATACATTTAACACAATATAACTTTATAAAATAAACATAATATAAGCTATAAATTCGAATAAACACAACAAATACGCTAATGTCACTGTCATTGAAAATGATTAACGTCAAAATTCATAGCAAACAAGGTATCCAAGACATGCTGTCTCTTTTATCCTTGTTTAACTTATTATGGTTTCTATGGGCAAGCGGTTTAATTTTGTGATACTGGTTTCTGAGTAAAAAGGAGACCTAGTATAAAAGTAATTCGTGAATAATTTCATGCATGCGAAAAGATATAGTGGAAGAACTATACTAACGTTATTTCAATTTGATCGCTGAGTGACAAATTATTCTGGATGAAATTTGTGTTTAAATTATTCGTCTTTCAATGCATGTGTTGTTTACGGTAGTAAATGTGACTTATTTTTACGATCGTGTTGTTAAACGAAGGATTGTCTTGTTTACTTATATCATTCCATTGCTCTTGAAACATCCCGCAAAAATTTCCAAAATATAACTTCTAGTTATATTTTAATAGTTATTATAATATACCTAATGATAAAGTTGACACAGACTACAATAACTATATTCTAAATATTTATTGTAGTATAGTTCAAAATTATTTTATTCTGAAACGGTTTTGGTTACTTCCAGAAAAATATGGATTCATATACACTTTTGACCGCCGGTTTAATATCGCCGGTCCGGAAGAAGAATGACGTAACTGCACGACGTAACTGACGTAACGATTTTTAAATATTTAAAATAGGAATTAAATGAGTAGTAATCGTCCAGGAGCATCGTCATGTCGTCTATTCTTACAGATATGGCTTTTATTGTTATCTCTATTCGTTCGAATTTCATTGTCTTAATTTAACCCCCCCCTTTTTAAACCTCTCTACTGTTGCGTCATTACTCATCTAAATATTTATAATAGTGATTAAATAAAGCGTAACCGTCCAGGAGCATCGTTATGGCATATATTCTTACAATGATGGCTTTTAGTTTCATCCCTATTTGTTCCAATTTCATTATCTTAATTTAATCCTCCCATTTTCAACCCTATCTACAGTTGCGTCATTCATCATCTTAAAGATTTTCTGTACAAAAAACGATTTAATATTTAGTATGCCGTTTATTCTTACAGCGATGGCTTTTATTTTTATACCTATTGGTCCGAATTTCATTATCTTAATTTAATCCCCCCATTTTCAACCCTATTTACAGTTGCGTCATTATTCATCTGAAACAAGGTCTAAAATGGCGCGTATTTCAATAACGACGCAACTACCCTGTAGTGGCTCAGCACATAGTTACAGTTCTGTCGCTTTTATATCATCTGTACATAGTATTTTAGAAGATAATTACACAATAAACAGGAATTGAGAAAATTTGCAGTTACGTCATTCTTCTTCCGGACCGGCGATATTAAGTGTATTCAGTCCACGACAAGTGGAGCATGCGCACTTTAAGATAATATAAATAATACCGTTGATAGATAAATATACAAGGTGTATTTATTTACTATTAATTAATATTATTAATTATTAATATACTGGTATATTTATCAATAAACGATAATACATTAAATAAATATAATATGGAATTAAAGTGCGCATGCGTTGTCGTGGACTAAGTCACCGACAGGGTCCGCGAAGGAACACAATATACATACTACGTTTTCTAAATTGATATTTTACGCATTTGAGATAAAATGGTACACATTTATTATTATATTTTCTCTCTCTCTACCTCTCTCTCTTTTTCTCTTTCATTCGTCCTTAGAGTAATCCATTTATTTTCTTCTAGTCCAACTGGACAAATAAGTGTAGAACAACACTATTCTTTTAATACATATGTTGCTCAAACATATTTTATGTAATATTTTTTACTAAAATTTTATTTAAGTCTGTAACGAATCTCAAAAATTGTGACTGATTAGTAGTTTTTATATGAGAATATTTGTATGGATTCAACAATATAATGTTTATATAGGATTTTGTGATTGTTTCTAATGTAGATTTTATTAATTTTGTTAGAAACTGGACTATATAGGAAGTTTAGGATCCATCAGGACATTACTGTTACTTGTCATTCGCATTGATAAATAATTAGGTCCCACTAGTCCACAGTACTCCGTCCTTTTTTGAAAATGATTACAAAAGTCTTAAAAATGGTTTTAATTACTTCGTTTGAGCGACTCTACCAGTTTCTGAAAATTTTCAGAGTTCAGGTTATTGGACGCGTTTCCGCACGCATAACACCTAAATTTGTAGCTCTAGCGTGGTTTGTTTTTGTTTTGTTATTGCAAACCTATAATTTTTAATTTTAATCAAAACATACGTTAAAATCATATAAATTATTTTTGTCGGACAAAAAATAGGGCGCGTCCGTCTAGTCCGACACCCGTAAGACTTCACTGTAGCGCGGTAATTCTTTGCAATTCGGAAGGGCCCAAAGTATGATACGTGGAGAAATCGGAGAGAAGAGGATATGGGACTACTGATGAGGGGGGAAAGACCTCCGAAACCGGTATAGACTCTTCCTGCACTCTCCGATTTAACCAGAGTATTATGCAGCTGCTGCATTTTCGTGTTGCAAAGAAATTGAAAATGTTCATACATTTTAATTCATTTACTCTTTTGTTGAGTACTAAGGGATCTTTCTTGTTGGAACTTTTACCACGCTGAGCAGATGGGTTGTGAATTATTTAAAACTCTCTCATCTTAATTTCCTCAGCATCCTGTATGATTTATAATTTTTGAAAATCTCGGTAGGTTGTAACCAAAGAAAGTATTCCATCTGTTGTCAATCTGGTGGCATGGGAACGATATTATTGTCGTTTTCTGTGCTACTTCGATTGATAACTTACTTTGTTTTTCGGTAGATGGCTCTAGTACATCCGTGAAATTTCTTTTTTTGCAATTCGGAAAGGCCCAAAGTATGATGCCTGGGGAAATCAGAGAGAAGAGGATATGGGACTACAAATTAGGAGGAAAAAACCTCCAAACCCGGTATAGACCGGCTCTCCGATTTAACCAGAGTGTTATGCAGCTTCTGCATTTTCGTGTTGCAAAGAAATTGAAAATGTTTATACATGAAAATTAAGAGTTTTGTAATAAAAAAACTCTACCGCGCTAGAGTGACATCTTGCGGGTGTCGGACGCAGGCCCGGCCCCAGGGGTAGGCGAACTGGGCGGGTGCCCAGGGCGGCAAATTTTGGGGCGGCAAATTTTAGAGGACAGCCAATTTTTGAAATTGAAGAAATAATAAATTCGTTTTTTAATATTATAAAAAACCAATATTATGAACAAAAGCAGTAAATACAAAACTGTAAAAACGAGAATTAAATAAGTGAAACAATAACAATTGCAAGGTTCATTCGACGGGAGATAGACAATGCCGCCTTCTTCTTCATCGCATAAGAATAGTGGGATCAGAATAGTGAGGGGCGATTCTGACAAAATTTGTCATCACAATAATGGTAACTTTTTAAAGCTTTTGTTGAGCTCTTTAGAAAACTTGATTCTGTTTTACAAAAGCACATTAGGAGAACAACGAATGGTAGTAACAAGCAGCGTTACTACTCGAGAAAACGTATTCAAAACGAAATTATTCAGCTCCTCCATGACCAAATCAAAATTAAAAACTTTCTCAAATCAGCTTAGTATTATGGCATAATTTTAGATTGTACACCTGATATTTCTGGAATTGAACAGATAACTATTGTTGTACGTTTTGTCGATATAGGTTACTGTTCACAAAGTGTTAAAATTGCAGATCTTTTATTTGTGCCTGTACCTGAATCCACAGCCTTGTGATTTACAGAAGATATTTTGCAAAAACAGAATGAACTGGGAATACCTTTGGAAGATATGGAAAAAATATGATAATTTGCAAACATGAAAGGGAAGAACTTGGGAATTCAAAACATAATTTTGAAAATGAATCCTAGAGCATTTTTTGTACAATGTTCTAACTATTCACATTCAAACAACTTAGTCGTGAACGATGCTGTTAAAGCCTCTCGGTTTGCAGTTTCTTCCTTTTCCTTGGTGACAAAAATTTACAATTTTTTCTCAGCATCTATTAATCGTTGGGCTATACTGAAAAATCACATTTCCAGCCTACCCTAACATTGAAGAATTTGTCCGAAACTATATGGGAAAGTAGAATTGATGCAATTACTTCCATCAGATACCAAATTAAAGAAATCTACGATGCTCTTGTAGAAATCAGTGTCAATAATAACAACTATAAAATGGTTGCTCATGAGGCAAGCTGTTTGGCAAATCAAATCCGTAATTTTACTTTTCTTTGGTCTGCGGTAATATGGCATGACCTTTTACTTCACATCAACGTAGTCAGCAAATCACTGCAGAGTATTGATATGGGACTGTATCAATTTAAAATCTCATGGAAGTGATTTAAAATTCCAGAGCTATTTGACAGACGCAAAAGAGTTAGAAATTGAGATCCCGAAAATCGGAGACACAGTAATAGCAAGAAAGAGAAAAGTGAAAAGGCAATTTAGCGATGAGGCTGAAGATAAAATTATGGACCTAGATCCAGAGACACGATATAAAGTTGATTTCTATTTAAAAATTATAGAGACACAACCGTTAATAGGTCTGGATCCCGCGTATGAAAAAAAAAGTTGATTAATAGCAAGCTGAAAATTTGTTAATAGCTTAAGGGTGTCTAGTCGGATAAACTTTGATATATGGGAACACTGTAACAGGGGCAGTTTTAATTGTGGAACAGGTTAAAAATTTGGAACGGTCAGACCACGAAAACGGCACATTTATTTTGTCGCGACAGAACAGACTTAAAATCTCCGAACAGAGATTAAACTCTAATGCAAAAATCGGACTGCTATTTATCACCTGTCATAATTCCTGTTATTTGAAATATTCTACATGTTTCACTTATTAAAACGCCCATTTGGTGATAAATAGCAGTCTGATTTTTGCATGAGAGTTTAGTCGGAGAATTTAAGTCTGTTCTGTCGGACAAAATACATGTGCCGTTTTCGTGGTCTGACCGTTCCAAATTTTTAACCTGTTCCACAATTAAAACTTCCCCTGTTCCAGTGTTCCCATATATCAAAGTTTGTCCGACTAGACACCCTTAAGCTATTAACAAATTTTCAGCTTGCTATTAATAAACTTTTTTTTCATACGCGGGATCCAGACCTATCCATTAAGTGATAGATTGCAGCATATTAAGAGCCATAGTGAAATTTGAAACGACATGAACATAAAATTTTTGAGTTTTTTTTTGGGGCGGTGGTCGCCGATCTTGCCCAGGGCGGCAAAATCCCTAGGGCCGGGCCTGCGGACGATAGCCTTCCTCTTTTTTGTTCGACAAAAGTAATTTATTGTATTTTAACGTATCATCTTTAGATTAAAATTAAAACTAATAGTTTTGCAATAACAAATCATAACCGCGCTAGAGCTAGTACAGGTATAAGTGTTGCGCGTGCGGAAACGGGTCCAAACCGCACTCTGAAAATATTCAGACAGTGGTAGATTCGCTCAAACGAGGCAGTTAAAACCATTTTTAAGACATTTGTCATTATTTTCAAAAAAAGACGGTATAGTGGGGGCTATACTTATTGATAATACATGATTGTTTCGGTGCAATTTGTATAAAATTTATCGTTTTTAGTGATTGTTTTATTTTTAAACATTTTAAACATCTTGTATAAACAAGGTTCTTGTTACCTTGGTTTTTGCATATTGTATAACCTTATTCTTATTGTTAAGCTAAGCCCATTTTATAGTATTTACAAAATAAATGATTATTTTAATATATTTTTTTCTCCAAACTTACCCTCCTCATCTTCCCCTTCAGAAGAGGAATTATCAAGATCAATATCACAAGAGAGTGAGAATAAATTGACAATAATGCGATAGTTTTTCAAAATCTTGTTGCAGTGTTGAAAAGGAGAATAAGTGCCAGTGCCATCAGTCGGTCTTCGTCTTAACTATTACGGCACGTAGAGCTCGGCCCGGATTCCGTGCACTGTAGATATCTACACCTCGCTTTCTATCGATGTCAATTTTCGTAAAAATATTTGAATTTTTAGCTTTAATTGAATTATTTTCTAGTTTTGCTAGGTTATACTCTAATTGATGCTGAAGTGACACTTAGGGCCGGTTGTTCGAACGCTAATCAAAAATGATCATTATCAAATAATTAATTACTGTCAATGTCAACTTTGTTTGGGTTGTTAAAAAGTCTGTGGAGTCTATAATCAATTAATATAACAATAATTATTAACATAATTAATCATAAATCTCATAATTGTAATTAATTATGTTTTCAGCAACCCAAACAAAGTTGACATTGACAGTTTTGGTGACAGTAATTAAATATTTGATAATGATCATTGTTGATTAGCGTTCGAACAACCGGCCCTTAGTAAAACAAGAAAATATTTGAATTAAAACTAAAAATTCAAATATATTGACATTACTAGAAAGCGATCGGCGCGATGTCAATATATTTTAATTTTTAGTTTTAATTCAAATATTTTTTTGTTTTACTAAGTGTCACTTCAACATCAATTAGAGTATAACCTAGTAAAACTAGAAAATAATTCAATTAAAGCTAAAAATTCAAATATTTTTACGAAAATTGACATCGATAGAAAGCGACGTGTAGATATCTACAGTGCACGGAATCCAGGGGCTGGATAGCATCACCTGCATGCACCTTCTCACGTAGCGCCATCTATTAATAATATTGCAAACTATATTTCATATACTTTCGGGTAGATGGCGCAAAGGATTCAAATTAAATAATATTATTTAGGAATATTTAAATTCAAAAGGAAAAATATATCTTTTTATTTTTGTATTATCCCCCTTTATTGACAATCAGATATAATAGCATCTATAAATAAATTTGTTGGTTATACAATAATAATACAGTAAATTAATTATTGTACATGGGGGGAGGGGTTATTAGTTATCTCTTAGGTCGGATGGCCAGCTTCTTCCGAGTCTTCTATTGTTGACAGGTTGCAGTAGTGGATGCAGTAATTGATTAGGGCGGTCTTCTAGTTTGTTGTGGTGTTTTCTGTTGTTTTCTCGAATGAGTTCGTTTACATATGGGATTTTTAGGTCAGTGTGTACTGTGTAGAGTTTGGTTTGATACGTACCATGATGCATTAACTATTGCTCGAAGTATCTTGGATTGTGCTCTCTGGATAATCACGGTATTGGATTTGCTAGCACAGCCCCATAGTTCAATACCATAAGTCCAGATTGGCTTTATCACTGCTTTATATATTAGCAATTTATTATCTATTGAAAGGTGGGATTTTCATCTGATGAGCCAGTGAAGTTCTATGGTTTTTAGGTCAAGTTGTGTTCTTTTCTTTGTTATATGGTGTTTCCAGTTGAGCTTCCTGTCAAAGTGAAGCCCTAGATATTTGACTTGATTACTTTGTGGTATTCTTGTTTGATTGATAGTTACTGGTGGGCAGGTTCCTGTCCGAAATGTGAATGTTATATGGGATAATTTTGTTTCGTTTACCTTAAACTTCCACTTCTTCCGCCATATTTCAAGTGAGTTTAGATGCTATTGGGTTGCTGCAATAGGATCGTCATGCTTGTCACCTGTGGTACGCCAGAGTGAATAGGCTTACGGTCCGATACTTCTTTAACTTTTACTTTAAACTACCGTTCGTGTAGGTAGGCTTTCAGTAGGTTGTAGTAACTTGCTGGGAGAATTCTTTTTATTTTGCATAACAAGCCTGGATGCCCGACTTTGTCAAAAGCCTGACTGATATCTATAAAGGCGGCTGTGCAACATTGCTAGTTTTCTAGTGACTGGTTGATAGCGTTTACTATGCATGGCATTGTATTGTTGAGTGATTTTGTCGAAATCCGAACTGGTGATCTGGGATCCAATTTTGTGGATTTATTTCTGCATTTATTCTGTTTAGGATAAATCTTTCAAGCAACTTTGAGATTGTTGGTAATAATCTGATAGGCCTATATGATGAGACATCTAGAAGGTTTTTGCCAGGCTTTGGTATATTATTTGTTAAATTTTGATTACTTCGGGCCAGTAGTCACATCTAAGTAGGTATTGCATTGAATATGTGCAGTAGTTTTACTGTGCCCTTTTTGGGTATTTATTTTAACATTTTTGCCGTTATCAGATCTTCGCCTGGTGCCTTCTTTAGGTTTAGGGTGGCAATTACGTCTTTAATTGGTTTTGGAGTAAATGGTTTTATTCGGTCCTGTATCTGTAGTGGTTCTTCTATTTGATTTGCTTCTGGTACTTGGTCGTCATTTAGTGGAGTAAAAACTTCTGCTAAATACTCGAAAAAGAGGCCAGCCTTTTCTTTATCGCTTTTTGCCCATGGTCCTGGGGGTGTCGAATTTTTACGTACTGGAAGAGATGCTGTTATTGACTTTCTATTTTTTATAGGCTTCCATATAGAGTTGTCGTGTCTTGATAGATTGGTAATGTAGTTTGTGAATGACTCATTTTTGCCTTCTTGCAGCTTTGATTTTAGTTTGTTGCTGTTGCGGTTGTATCTTGTTCTGCTGTTTGGTGTGTGTGTGTGTGTGTGTGTGTGTTTGCGTGTTCGTTGCCATGCAGATCTGGCCTTTCTTTTTTCAGCTACCAATTTTTTTATTTCTAGCTAGAGGTATATTACTTATGTTTCTGTTGGGAGTACTTTGTGGGATAGCTGATTTAGCTGCATACTGTAGTATGTTTATAAATTTGTTATTGTCCTCTTCTATTTCTTCTGGTTCTTTCAGCCTCGTTATTTCGACAGTATCGTGAAATATTTGTCGGTAAGTGTTCCAGTTTGTGTTATTGTTGTGCAGGTGGAGTTGGTTGGTTGGTTTTTTAATGAGAACTGTTGTACTTACCGTTGTTATTATTGGGCTATGGTCAGTTGTTAGGTTATAGTTTGGTGTTATATCTGTATAAGTTATACTGATACCATTTGTTATGAAGAATTCCAATAGATCTGTAATGTCAATAGTAATTCTTATTTTGTATAACATGTGCCAGTTCTCTGCCTTTTGTTGTTAAGTCGTGACTCCCACAAGGTATGCTTGCTGTTGTAATCTCACCCAGCAACGAATTTTGGTCCTAGGTTTGGAAAAATTCTTCATAATGCTCTCCTTTTAGATTATGGCGAAAAGGGCAGTACGCAGCTGTGACATTATATGGAAGTATCTTATTGTCAACGACGCTTACTGTCGTTGCTTGTATGTGGTCTTCTTCATACTTTAGTAGTTCATAATGTGTAATATCTTCTTTGATGAGTATTGCTGTACCTCCGTGGAGTGTGCGGTTAGGATGCTCAGTATGATACAGTTTATATTGAGGTATGTTAAAATAAGTTCTGTTTGTAAAGCGCGTTTCACTAAATAAAAATATGTCAATTTTATTTATGTCTATGATTCTTCTCATAGGCTTTTTTCAGTGTGACGCAAGTGACAGAAAAAAAGGCACGTCCGTGATACATACACATGTATAGCAGTTATTCCAGTTGTTGATAGATGGCGCTATAATCGAAAAAGATTTGGGTTTACCGATTTACTGATTATTTTTCTATTACATATCTATACGACTATAATTTAAAGTTCTTCTCAGTCTTTCAGTGTGTCATTAATGATGTAATATATGAATTTAATAATGTAGATTGTAGATAATCATATCATAGCATGAAATTTTAATTAAAACTGACAGTTGTCAGAATCGTAGTCGTAATTTGGTATAAAAACAAATCAATTGTGTTTATTTCATTTATAAAAAGGTATGTTCTTTGATTTGTATAGTTTTATAAATTGTACAATTTTATAAATTGTAGTCGTATCGATAAAGCATAAATAATTTTTTGTTCGATTATAGCGCCATCTATCAACAACTAAAATAAATGTTATCAATGATTTTAATCACGGACGTACCTTTTTTCTGTTACTCCCAACTTAACGCGTTAGAAAGAAATCTAAAAACTGTGACACACTGAAAGATGCCCATGAGAAGGAGAAAAGCAATATTTTCACTTATTTTGTATGTCTTGGAAGTCCCTTGGCATTTCACTGGACTATTCGAAGAAACTTGGCCATTTATTTCATTTTGTTGATAAGCATGGTAAGCATATTGAGGACCATGCTATTTTGTTGGATTAGTTGGTTGAATAGATTCTTGAATTCTTCCAAATACTTGTTTAACACAGTGGTTGTATCTTCTGTTTGGTTGTGTTTAGTTAGGGTAGACTGGGTACGGTTGTAACAATTTTTCTTTAGTGCTTCATAGCACAGCTATTATAGCTCTAAGCAACGATCAAAGTCTTTGATGTGAAGTAATATTCATTTGTCTTTAAATTAATGTCAAAACCTATAGCTCAAGTAAAATAGTACGGAGGGAATATGTCATTTAAATAAGTGTGTGCGATTGTTACAACCGACCCCATACCAGGGGCGGTTGTAACACGAATAGGGGACAGTTGTAACAATCAAAAATAATACATAAATCACACATATAAAATCAGTTTTATTATTTTTAATCATATTTATTAATCAAAAATACCAAACAAGATCAAAATCAAATTTATTAATAAAAAATATCAAACAAAATCTGAGTTTAAACAAATTATAATTTCCTATATTTAATCAGACTCATCACAGTTGTGGCATATATAATATCTACTTCCATCAGTATACAGGCCACGTGAGACCATTGTTTGCAGCTACCTTGGCACTGAATCCAACTGTCTCCAGATCGACTCACTGAATAGGTCTCTAAGCAAATAAGACAATAATATTCTTCTTCTGATGGTGTATTAATCTTCATTTTCTTCGCTTTTCCTTTCCCTTTGTTTTTGATTACCTTTCCAGTAGATGATTCGAGTACTTTTTTCTTTGTTCGTCTATTTTTCAACCGTTTTTGTCGCTCTTCATACTCCTTTCTAGCAGCTTCCTTTTCTGGAGTATCTGTGTAGATAGCAGACTTTTTGGTTTTTCGACCTCTGTTTCCTAGTTTTCTAGGTGGAGCTTTAGGGTAAGGCCGTAAAGTCTCAGGCGAGAAGACAGACTGCTTGCTTGTAGACGGTTCTGATGGCTGACACAAAACAGCATCACGAGGAGAGATGTCTGATTCCAGATTCACTGTACCAGCTTGCCATTCTTGGCTAGGTTCTAGAGATGTTTGTCTAGGCGGTGTTATTGTTGCTTCGAGCTCGGATATTTCAATTAGTGTGAGCATTTGATGGTCAATGGATGTTTCCTTTTTAGGATCACTGTTAGTAAATTCTTTAGTTGAAGCTCTAGTTTCGGGCTCAGTGGGGCTTACTGCGCTGGATGAAGGTGACTCCTCCTTCAGTAACGAAGGTGATAGTGATTCGTCATCAGGTGCAAGTCTAATGCTATGTTGATTAGAAATGCCCACCTCTTCAGTAGCATTTGGATTAGGCCTGTCTGTCGCGAACGATGGCGCAGAATCAATTACTTGAAACAAATCGCGGTTGAATGGGAAGATCCCTCTCTTTCGAAATCCGGCCTGGATATTCACCTGAGTGAAAACAAGTGGCATTGCGATAGTTACAATACCCGGTATGTCGTAAATAGTCATGACTTTTCCTGGGTGATTTCGCATCCAGGCATCACAGGCAGTATTAATGGCTTTTTTGAAAGGCCCATAAACGGATCTATCTAAGGGCTGTAGATTGTGAGAGCAGTGGGGCGGAAATGACAGTAATACTATCCCATTATCTTTGCAAAAATCTAAGGAGTTGATATGTATATGGGGTGAATGATTGTCTAGCACTAATAATATCTTATGCGACAAAGAGGCATTCGTATGTTTTTGAAAATGTTTAAGAAATATAATGAATGACTTTTCTTGCATCCACCCTGATGGATTACCGGCACCGATTGATCCCACTGGTCCGTCTCTAATGAAATGCTCTTGATATCTAATTCGAGGAAACACGAACATAGGTGGAATGGCGTTGCCTAATGCGTTAGCTGCAAATGCTAGTGTGACCAAAGAGCCTCATTCAGCAGAAGTAATTGCGCCCACCTGCCTTTTGCCACGTCTTGCAACAACCCTGTCAGGCTTATGTACTGTAGTAACGCCGGTTTACAATTAAAATTACTGTTACAACCGTCCCCATGAAAATCGTTACAACCGTCCCCACCCCCCCATTTTGATAATAATACTGTCGCAAGCACGAAGTAGCATAACCTATACAAAAACATATATGCTTATTATAATCTCTAAACTGCGACGATTATGTAAGCATATTTTGAAATACGTGACAATATTAATATTTAAGTTATAACAGAAAGAAATTCGTCAAAAATACTTACTTTTCGTTGACAAAACACAATAGGTCTCACTGTAAGTGTAATTACCGCGCGAAAGGTTATGCAGCACTGACAATCGTGTCGGGACACGTTGTCTGCGTATTCCTTCCCTTGTGCCCTCGCCTACCATACACAGTTTCGATAATATTCGAGTTGTTACAACCGTACCCTGTTACAACCGTACCCAGGCTCCCCTACTTCAGCGTAGCTCAAGACCTGGGGGCAGTGGATTGGATCGTTGTTGTGTGTTTCTTGTGTATATAGTAGTTGTGTGGATTGCTGATGGGTGAATAAAAGAGATAAATATAAATTAATTCATTTTATTTGTTGTTTGACACATAAAATTCAGAAATATATATTTAAGAAATAATTTGTGTATATTAATAATAGCTATGAACATATGTAACACACACAAACTTATCTATAGCTTATAAAGTACAGTCAACAGCATTCTTACATATTTTGAGATCACAAAATATATAATTCAATAACAAATTCAACAATCTCGATAAAATCTGGATAGAAGTATGCCTGTCTGCACGATAGTCCATTCACTCACGGTAAAATATTGCAAAACTTCCGAATTTTAAACAGCCGCTTGGATTGACATGAAGTTTGGACATACACCTACCTAACAAATCAAAGAAAAAAGTGATATCGTGCCAATGTGTGCTTTTACCCTGGGGTGAGTACCCAATCTTCTCGGAAAATGATGAAATGCGTTCAAAATACGTCCGAAAGTGGACAAACTGACTAATTCTAAGCAACTTTTGTTCTATAGAATTTTTTCACGTTACTACTTTTCGAGTTATTTGCTAGTGAATATGTTCATTTTTCAACAAAAAAAGCACGTTTTTTGTTGAACAAAAAAGTAAGTATTTTATCGAAAAAAATATTCCTAGCCTATAAAAAAGTGAAAAAAATGGTGTATGTATGAAGTCTGTAGACACAGTAGAAGCCGAGCTGTAGCTAATGAAAAGTAGGTTCTTATTCGTTAAATTCCAAATCGAATATTTCAACGTGAAATAAGGAAAAAATTAAGCGCTTTTCCGGGAAAACTCATCACAACTTTTTTAAGTGTTTAAACAGCTTTTTGTTTTTTTAAAAATTTTCTAGCAGTAAAAGTAATCAAATTATTATTGTTTTCTTTGCCGCAGTTTCCGCATTTCTTTTTCCCCTTACATTGCAACACTGCATAACAGGATGAACATACATGTCGACGGAACATCTGACTTTATTTATATAGATAAATTGAGAAAATTTTATTACCTGCGAATGTAACTATTATCATTTGACGAGGGATTTTCTCAATCACTCCGTATTTTGCCACTTTCCGAAACATTCTCTGAACTATAAGACCAGCAGACTCTGATTTTATAATTTTAATAGGAACGTTTTCTGTTAGATATTGATCAACTGGTCTTACAACACCTTTTTTCTGTTAAATGCGAGGGGATATAACCCATCATTTGATTGTCTTTAGATACCGAATACCGAAGTAAAAAATTACTTTTAAAACCCAATTTTTTCGAAAATAAGCACTTTGAACCGATGAATCTTAAAGATCATATAAACAATACATAAGTAAAGTAACTTGTGAAGCGGTAACGATTAATTTCATTTGGGATGCTAATGGGGGGTGATTTTCACGATTTTTTTACCAAAATAAAAGAGAACTTTCTTTTGAGGGTAACTTGCTTACTTTTGATGCTAGAAACTTTTTTCAAAATTAACAATCATGTTGAGATGTAAACACTTTAAAAAATGTTGTGATGAGTTTTCCTCGAAAAGGTATTTTTTGGTCATTTCTCGTCGATTTGGAATTTGACGAATAAGAACCTACGTTTCATTAGCTACAACTCTGCTTCTACTGGGTCTAGACTTCAGCACCATTTTTTCTACCTTTTTTGGGCTATATTAAAAACCGTCTAAAAACGTGTTTTTTTTTGAAAAATGATGTAGTCGCAAATAACTCGAAAAGTATTAACGTAGAGAAAAAAACTCTATGGAATACAAGTTGCTTAGAATTAGTCAGTTTATCCACTTCCGGACTTATTTTGAACGTATGTTTTTCCACCCTCGGAAAAGAGTGGTACTTACCCCCAGGGCAAAAGCACACGTTGGCACAATATCATTTTTTTTCTTTGACATGTTAGCTATGTGTATGTCAAATGTCGTTTTCAATCCAAGCGGTACTTTAAAATTCTGAGCAAAAACCGTGAGTAAATGGACTATTAAGATATTGCTACAAAGTCAGAAAATGGCAGTTCGAAATTTTATTATACCTAAATGTTAGGAACAATTTTGAATTTTGTCTAAAAATAGTAAAAAATTCCACACACAGACATACCGCCAACAAATTTTTGTCTTTTTTGTACAATTTCCAGTTTGCAATGAGCTGCCATTTGACAAAAACTATAGAAATTTAAAATACTGAGATGAACATTCAAAAATCAAGAGTATCACATCATTTTCAACAAAATAAAATATAAAAATATCTGTTATAAAATTAAATTAAAATCGTTAACAAAAATAATCATGCATAAAATGGTGAACAAGCTAAAATTTTCGTACATTATGTAGAATATACAGGGAGTTTATCAAATAATATTGTGACGAAAGAGTTACCGCAAGTAATAGGTTCCATCTCGACAGCTTTTTTTTATATCTACAGAAATAATCTGGATGAAACGCGAGGGGAATAAATTTGCTTGAAGCTTTGAAAGAGATGTCGTGCGATGACTAGAGATGGGCTGAGCATTCTAGAAAATAACCTATTATCTATTTAAGCAGAGCACGGTGTTATTTTAATTTAGTTATAGATAGAATTCCGAATTATAAATATAGTCGTATATAAATCGAACTGAGAGTTTTATTTTAACGGTAATATCGCTACAGTTGGTGTCAGGTGTGGGCTAAAAATAAAATAAAAGTGACTCTAAAAGACTTTTGTTCGTCGGGAATAATCGAAGTGCGTTAATTGTTTGCTATTCGGAAAGACTTTTAAAAGAACATTTGAAAAGTACGTGTGTGCCGACCAAAGATGCTGCTACTACAACTTTCCGTAAAACAGTTGCGTGAA
Organism: Diabrotica virgifera virgifera; assembly: GCF_917563875.1. NCBI lineage: Eukaryota > Metazoa > Arthropoda > Insecta > Coleoptera > Chrysomelidae > Diabrotica > Diabrotica virgifera. Next base: position 68,508,229 of record NC_065450.1, on the reverse strand, counting down.
CAACTAGAGGAACGCGAAAATCCTGAAAGCACGCCTCAGGGATGTTCTCAAGAAGAATGGAGATGATCCTGAGACATTCCATTTTCAGTCAGCAGAAGAAGCGGTTTAAAGAAAATTGAAGAAACGTCTACAAAAAATAATGAGAAATTCGACGAGAGATTTGAAACTTTCTAAAAGGATCAAATAAACTTCTCATTATTTTTTGTAAACTTTTCTTCAATTTTCTTTAATACTGCTTTTTCTGCTGACTGAAAACGGAATGTCTCAGGGTCATCTCCATTCTTCTTGAGAACATCCCCGAGTCGTGTTTGCAAGAATTTCTTGGACCCGCTGACATCTTCACCGCTTTCCTCTATGGTTTGTTTTTAAACAAAGAGGAGTAAACTAAAAAGACAGATGCACACCCAAGAAAATTACTAGAAAAGTCACCAAATACATCTCCTTTTTTGGTTGTCATATCGGCCCTCGACGGTAATTCATAAATATTATATTATACTAATGCTTCGCTAAAGAGTTCTAAAAACAACTGTTTTTTATATAAAAGCAGACTAAAAATCTAAAAATTAAAGGAATAATGCAGAGACCACAAAAAATCGCTGATATAAATTAATTAACCTGTGAAACCCCACTAGTGTCAAAATTTCATAAATGTCATTAGTGTCAAAATTTGCTAACAGTGGAATAAACTTGCCCGAGGTTGAACCAATTACAAACAAGCATCACGGCGCAGTAAAGAATCACTCCTCCTGATTTAAAAACAAACCATAGTTGTTCACGCAACTGTTTTACGGAAAGTTGTACTAGCAGCATCTTTGGTCGGCACACACGTACTTTTCAAATGTTCTTTTAAAAGGCTTTCCGAATACCAAACAATTAATGCACTCCGATTATTCCCGACGAATAAAGTTCAAAAGTCTTTTAAAGTCACTTTTATTTTATTTTTACCCCACACCTGACACCAACTGTAGCGACATTACAGTTAAAATAAAACTCACAGTTCGATTTATATAAAACTATATTTACAAAGTTACAATTCGGAATTCTATCTATAACTAAACTTAAATAACACCGCGCTCTGCTTAAATAGTCTACAATGCTCTGCCCATCTCTAGTCATCGCACGCCCTCACTTCCAAAGCTTTGAGCAAATTCGTTCCCCTCGCCGTTCGCCGCGCGTTTCATCAAGATATTCTGTAGATATCTGGCTGTCGAGATGGTACCTGTTACTTGCGGTAACTCTTTCGTCACAATATTATCAAAAATTAAATCTAAATATGTATGATGAAAAGAAAACTCGCATAATTCCAAAAGTGAGTGCAAACTTAATAAAAATTCTAAATTGGATCTAAATTTATGCATGGTTCACTTTAAATTAAGGAGTGTATGATTTGTAAATTAACTAAGAATGTTAAAGAGAAAAATGGTTATATTGTGTTCAAATAAAAAGTAAAATATAGAGGTAAAAGAAAAAACTGAGAAATCATGCCAGACTGTAACCCAGAAATTAGAAAAGAGGTTCCAATCCCCAACAGGATCAGTTCAATTACCCAACTTTCTTTGATTTCACTGTTTATCATTTCTTCTTCTTCTTTAAGTACCGTGCCCAAATTTTTAGGCGTGGGTAGCTTCCATAACAATTTGCCATAACAACTGATCTGCTGATAAGCCAGTCCATTGACGAAGGTTTCGGAGCCATGAATATTTCTTTCGACCAATTCCTCTTTTTCCGTCGATCTTTCCATCGAGTATTAACTGCAGCATCCTGTATCTGCTACCTCTCATTATATGCCCCAGATATTCAAGTTTTCTCTTTTTATCATCTTCATTAAGTCACCTTTGCCTTGACCTACTCTGTTTAAGACTTCTCTGTTTGAAATGCGTTGAACCCAAGATATTCTGAGCATTCTACGATACGACCACATCTCAAAGGTTTCTAATTTGTTCATCATGTTAACCTTCATGATCCAGGTTTCACATCCATATATTAATACAGGATAAACATAACATTTTAGGAACTTGATTCTTAGTTGTAAGTTCAGCTGAGAGTTGCTCAGAATAGATCTAAGTTTCATAAATGCTCCTCTTGCAATTTCTATACGAGTTTTAATTTCTTCATCCGGATTTAGTGTCTCGTTTATCCAACATCCTAGGTATTTAAAATGGTAACTTTTGTTATTGATTCATCACTGACAATTAGTTGCATAGGGCCGACGTCTTGTTTACTAACCACAAGTAACTTTGTCTTTGTTGCATTTATGTTAAGTCCGTTATTGGAGCATTCTCTAGTGACTCGATCTATAAGGAATTGAAGATCTTCGATATTTTCAGCCATGATCGCGGTGTCGTTTGCAAATCATTTCATAAGTATAAAAATTGGGAACTTTTGTGAACCATTGTATTTTATATAATAAAAATGGTAATTGGTGCTTTGCCCCGGATTGTAAACACTATAGTGAAAGAGTGGTATGTATATTAAAATCACAATCAAGATGCACTAGAAATAAACAATCCAAGACATGTTAAATGTTACTATGGTTTGTTTTTTAACCAAGAGGAGTGATTCAAATTTACCGCGCTGTATTGCTTGTTTGTAATTGGTCCAACCGCAGGCAAGTTTACTCCACTGTTATCAAATTTTGACACTAATGACATTTATCAAATTTTGACACTAGTGACATTACATAGGTTAATTAAGTTATATCGGGGATTTTTGTGTTTTCTGTGTTATTCCTTTAATTTTTAGTTTGTCATTCTGCTTTTATATAAAAAGCAGTTGTTTTTGGAACTCTTTAGCGACGTATTAATTTAATATAATATTTATGGATTACCGTTGAGGGCCGACTAGATCAACCAAAAAAGAAGATGTATTTGGTTATTATTCTAGTGAGTTTCTTGGGTGTGAATCTGTCTTTTTAGTTTACTCCTCCTGGTTAAAAAATAAACTATAGGAGCACTTCCGAATCATGATTTACAATGCATAAACTTTTTAGATCATGATTTGGAATTTATACAATATATACACATTGTAAATCGTGATTTTTGAATGCTCCTTGTAACATTCAACGTGTCTTGGTTTGTTTATTTCTAGTGCATCTTGAAGTAAACTGAACTATAGATTCTTTGGGTTTCCAAAGGATCTGGTTGAAAAGAAGAGGTGTATTTCATTACTAAGGTAAGAAAATATAATGAAGAAAAAGAACTGAATTTATCTCCCGTGGGGGACGGCTTACAAACTATGTCACCATGAGAAGCACTGTAGACATATCATATCCCCTCTATTTCTATGTCAATCCTCCCAGCGGATAGAATAGAACATATGGAAGTAGAAGTGAAAGATGGTGTGGTTTTAAGTATATTAAAAGAAGAATTTAAAATTGCATTAAAAAATAGCAAAAGTGGCAAAGCAATAGGCTCAGACCAAACGTCAGTAAAAAGTTCTGAGACTGTTTTCTTGTAGCATGTTTAATTTAAGTACATAATATTATGTTTATCTGGGAATGAGCCACAATTATTGGTATAATGAAAATTACATTTTTAATTACCTAATGTATGAGTAATTTTAATTTTAAATTTGATTTTTTTTCCAATCACATCTACGATACAGATTACACAAAAACAATCAGAATTTGATACCCCTGGTGGCACGAACATCATTTTAAACATTGTTTTTCACCCACAGGTTTGCCAGGGTCCTTAATAAGATCGAGACCAAAATTTAATTTGTATCGAAAGTACACATAACCTAAGAAGATCAGGTTATGAGAATTTTCTCAGAATTTTCAAACCTAATTTTTTTTTTTAATTTTCTGAGGATGATTTCCGGAATGGAAATAGAAACGTCAAACGATAGTTATTTAAGAAATGTCATTTTCATTACACCAACAATTCTTGTGGCTCAATCCCATATAAACATATACTAAATTAAACATGCCACAAGAAAACAGTTTCAAAACATTTAGACCAGGGCATTTAGCACAAAATAAATCAATTTTTAAATACAGCACCTAGAGGCTTTGGGTTTTGGGGTCGCTGAAGAACCTACCACTGGAGCACCTGGTGGTGCCCAGGTTCGCTGCTAAGGCACGTCATCTGAAGTTTCGAGAATTTTTGCAACAGATTACTCGAGAGTTTTTGGGGTCACTGAACAAGAAAACACCATCAGAACCGACCCTTGTTACACCTGGTGTCCAAAGTACTTCCAAACTCCAGACTATAGCACGCCTTAGAAGTAACCTTAAGAGCCAAGTGGTCCGGGGGTCACTTCTGATGGCGTATTCGTGTTCAGTAACACCAAAAACCCCTCGTGTAATCTGTTTGCATCAATTTAGTGCGAAAATCCATCGAAACTCCATAAGATGACATGAACCTAGACATCAGGTCTCCGGGTGTCGGTTCTGATGACGTATTAGTTTTCAGCAACATCAAAAACCGCCCGAACAATCTATTTGCAACAATTTAACGCCGAAACCCCTCGAAACTCCAGAAGATGACGTACTTTAGTAGTGACACAGCACCAGGTGCTCCGGGAGTCCGTTCTGATGGTGTATTCGTGTTAAGAGACTCCAAAAACCTCCACATTACGTGTCTTAGCAGTGACCGTGGGTACCAGGTGCTCCGGAGATCGATTCTGATGGCGTAGTCGTGTTCAACGTCCCCAAAAACCCTAGAGTAGCAAAATATGGCCCTTAATATGCTTATTTTGACATTTTTGTGCATTTTATGCAATGTAGATGCAATTGTACATTTCCACCAATTTTTGTATAGTCAAATTTTTTCCTGACCGCATCCTGAACATAATGCAAAAAGTTGCAAGTCTCTAGGTGCTGTATTTAAAAATCGATATTATTATTACGCGAAAAATGAAAATAAAGAATATCCTAAAATATTGTTGATATCACTCCCTGTACAGTGTTTTATACCATTTACAAGTTTCAAAGTTCTCTCATACACCGCTACAATTACTGGAGACAAAATGGGCCTTAAAAATTCTCTATTGCATTTTTAACAACTTATTTAATACAAAATTTGTGATATGCGTCTCTCAAAATTGGCGCATCTTTATTTTTTTTCGTTCTATATTTACAAAAAAATTGTTGATTGCGTTCGTTAATACCTGAGTTCGAATTTCGAATAATTATTTGGTCGACGACGTTAAAAATGCAATTTTGGTCATTCATACACACATCACATTCATTATTTTATATTTTTAGTACAAGGCTTTGTATGTTAACTGAAGTAACTGTGTTGTAAAGTACGTAAAGTTCCTAGATCTAGCTGAATTAGGGTGTTCCGAAAAAACTAAAGTTTAAAAGTGTTGATCTCTCCGGCTGTTTTGTGGTGATGGGTAGCCTATAAACCCTCAATTTCAAATTTCAGCGCAAAATGTTAACCCTAACCCTTGTCTCAAGCCCCCAAAAAAAATTTTTTGGGTTTTTTTTTAAAGATTGTAATGATTTTTAATCTATAAATTGTTGTAAGAAAACAAACAAGTAAGTTTGTTAACATGGCTTATGATTTTTTTTTCTGAACATATGTTTTTACATGAAAGTTATCCTTACCAAAATTGAAGTCAATAAAAAATCGAATAAATTCGTTACTTGAAAAACATTTACCTAACTCAATATTAATGCAAAGTGAATTATAGGTAATTGAACGTACATTTTTTTCAGCGAGTACTCAAATCTAAGGTTTCAAGCTTATAACGGGAAAACGATGCATTTTATAACATAGAGTTACTAAAAACTTGTCAAAGTACTAAGGAATACCAACCTATGAAATGAGCTGAGAAGTAAATAGCATTAAAATTAAGCAAGTTCTAATGAAAATAAGAGGATCCTTTCGAATTATTTAGGAAAAAGTGAAAAATAAAACATACGCCATTTCCATACAAATTAAAATTCATAGTAATCCCTATAAGACTTTCTTTAATTTGGCATAAGTAAGGCATAAGTAATGGCCTCAAACATTTTGACCGCTTTATAATGCATATTTTTGAAAAAAAAAAGATTTAAAAAATCAAAATTTTTAAAATTTTTGTAAATTCTTTTGATAATATGTAATTCAAAAAATACTCGATATACATAAAAAATAATACAAAACGAAATTTGAGTTTTTTTTAACAAAGATCATTCTTTCTATTGTAGGATAAAAAATAACCGAGTAGAAACGTCTAAAGCCTAAATTTTACTGCGAGGACCATGTAACTTTTTTTAAATAAATTTATAAGATTAAAAGATTAAATTTAACCCTCGTAAGGCGGTGCGGGGTGCAGCTGCACCCCAGACCTAGTTTTTCTCATCTATCTTTTTTAATAATTTTTTTTGATTTTTATCCATTTTTTTATTCGTATTAAATTCAATTCTAAACGTATTCCATCCATTATAGCATTCAAAATTCTTTGCGTTTACGTGCTTTTTTGAAAAAATGACTTGGGTGCAAATGATGAAAATTTCTTATCCCGATTTGGACGTTTCTGATGTTCCACCTGGAGCTAACAGAGCTACGGGACAAGGTCGGTGTTACTTATGTCAGAGAAAAAAAGACCGAAAGTCCCGGCATAACTGTATTGTGTGTAAAAACTTTTTGTGTTGCTCATTCTGTGAAAAATTTCATGTGTTTGTCTTGCGACGATCATAATTTTTTTTTAAGAAGAAATGAGTACTTTTTTTGTAAAATTATGTTTTGTACTATAATAAATAAGTCCTAATTATCTTTCAAATTAATTTCTCCGACGTTCACATATAAAAAAATGGATATAGAGATGGGGTGCAAATGCACCCCGCACCGTTGTTTACGTAAGAATCTAAGCACCGCCTTACGAGGGTTAATACGATTTTATAGCCCTTGAAAGTACCTTTAAAATGGTTTTAGGGCTAATCTGATATCATAGATATTAACGGAGTTATTCTAAAAAACCAATATTATTTTGGAAAAATTTTTTTGAAGCATAAATTTTGAAAAATTTTTGGACCATAAATTTTTATGCTCATCGTCTGCTTCCGAAGCACATTTGATAGGTATTTCTGAGTACTTAGAAAAGTGTTAGTAAGTATACGTATGTTATAAAATGCATCGATTTCACGTTCCCATTAGTTATATTTTTAATAAAATAATTTTCACCCCCGAGAAGGGGCATCCACCTCCACGGTAAAAGCGCAAGTTGGTACCATGTCACTTTTGTTTTTTGAGGTATCCTCTAACCCAGTGATGGGCAAAGTACGGCCCGCGAAAGTATAACATCCGGCCCGCCGAGGGTCCGTCGACATGGATAGTATATATATATTATACAGGTTTAACTCAAAATGCATTTGTTCTATAATTCTGGCCCTCCTATAAAATTTCTTGAACGTTGTGGCCCCCATTAAAAAAGTTTGCCCACCACTGCTCTAACCACTCACCAATTTTCATGAAAATCTATGGAGGTTCACCGAAATCGGAGGTAATACACTGCGAGCTAAAATCAACGCATAATTTTAAAAATCCTGGTAAATCAAATAAGTAATTTTAATGTTTCGATTTTTGTGATAATATATTATTGTTATCTCCGGTATACTGTAAAATTTATCGAAAGAACCGTGAAATGTTTTTATCATTCTTGCAAACTTTAACATTCTTGTCAGAAAGTGACTGTATTAGAATCGTTACTCTTTTAGGATACCGTCAAGTCGAACTCGCTGAACGGCTTAAAGTCACTCAGTTAACCAATTTAAGAGTCTTGACACGTTTTACTGTTACCGGAGTAACTCGAGAAAATCCGATCAAGGTTGTAGAATAGAAGGGTTTCCAATCAAGAACGGTTTTTGACCTTAGACTTCGTACACTGAGACCAGTACAAGGTTTGTTACCAGTACTCAGTACTTCTCTACAAAATGAATTTTTGGATCGTTATAACTTTAGAATCAGCCAAAATACGATGGAAGGGCCACCCACTGGCTCATTATTGACCAGAGATCATAGAAGGTAAAGATTGCATTTTGCTCGTGAAGATTGGAATAATGACGATTAATATTATTCACCGATGAATCCAGGTACTGTATTTTTTCCTGGGGGACGCCTGGGGAACGCTATGGACAGTGTAACACTGTAGGGACTCTACAGTATGGTGGCGGCTCAATAATGGTGTGCGGTGGGATTAATTTGGAGGCTCGTACGGAGTTAGTTAGAATAGATCACGGGCAGGTTACATCACACAGATACATTACAGACTAGTGATGTAACGAATATTCGTATTCGCATTCGCGAATATTCGCATATTTTTGCATATTCGCATTCGTATTCGCATTCGAGAAATTTGTGCGAATGTTTTGCGAATATAAATATCAGAAAAAAAATAATTTGAAGATAATATTAGGTTGACAAAATCAAAATCTGTTAATTTCTTATCTTCTTTATATTAAGAAATGGTAACTTTACCTTGTATAATCACATTACCAGCCTTCACTTTATTTTATTATTTGGTTGTAGTAAAGCTTAAGATTCAGATTGATTTACACTAAATATCAATTAACTTTTCATTATAAATTTAGAAAGATGTCAAAAATAGACAAAAATTAAAAAAACAGAATATTCGCATTCGCATCCGCATTCGCGAATGTCGGTAGCAGATAGTCGCATTCGTATTCGCGAATGTTCAAAAAATGACATTCGTTACATCACTATTATAGACATTTTAGAAGAGCATGTCGTGTCATTTGCACCATTTATTGGGGATAATTTCATGCTTACGCAAGATAATACCAGGCCACACGTTGCAAGAATTGTGCAGCAATATCGTCAGGAGGTGAGGATTTCTGTGATGGTTTGGCCTGCGAGAAGTCCCGACCTGAACCCAATATAAAATGTTTGGGACATCGTAGGGAGATGACTACGACAATTACCTAATGTACCAAATACATTAGATCAAGTGTTTCCGCTATTAGTTGAAATTTGAGATCAAATTGATCAAGATGAAATAAGAGCGATAATTCTCAGTATGAAAGATCGTTGTCAAACAGTAATAAATGCCAGAGGAGACCATACCCGCTACTAGTTTAATTTTCTTGATCATTAAACATTTTCAAATCAGTCATTTTTTGAAGTTATACTTCTTTAGGCGCGATTGAGATTGAGGGTGAATTTATATTGATCTGTGCGCATGCGCACACCGACAGTTTGGTATTAGTCTTTATACGGGCTCTGATTGAGTGTTGAAATGATCTGTCAATAATTGTTCAATATGGAGGTTATCGGTAAACAAAAATGTTGTATAATAATTAGTTTTTATTGTTGTGAGGACAGAAATAAAATCAAATTTATAATTATAGTGACTTTTTAAATAGTTTTGAAAAGCCACAGGTACGTAATTCTAAATGTTTCAGTTGTATTCCAATAAAAAATTATCTTCATACCTATTTGGAAAATGTAAAAAAAAATAATGTACTTACCTAGTACTTGCTATGCTATACCCCTAGTAGGCAATGCTTTAATTTACATAATCTGATTACGAACAAACTTTCTACAAATTTTCATCTAATGTATCGTTTTCTTACTCTATATATCGTTGTATTTTAATTCGACAAAAATCAAACTAATAAAAATTCATATAAACAAAATGTCAAAAAGTTGTTCAGTTTGTGTAAAATTCCCACATGACGTATACGCGAAGGTGGTGCAGTTTGAAATCGCTTCGACTCTCGTACGGCGGGATACACGGGAAGTAGGTTCAAGCCCAATGCAAGTTATATCATTTTTTTTTTATTTTTTTTTATAGATTTTATGATTGTAAGTATATTATTATATAATTTTTTTCAGAAAATACGTATTTAATTAAAATTTTTGGCAACAATTATTGTTCAGAAATCATTTGTGGCATTTTTCAATGTGTTTGTGTGTGTTTTATTCTTTTATTTTTTTAATTTTTGGTATTGTTTTAATAAAATTTTTTGAAAAGTAGTAGAGAAACTGTTTAAAGTATATTGATTTCGTTGAAATCATATAATAGAAGTATAACTTCTTACGTGCGTACAAAGTACACAACATTCATTTTTTTATGATGTTAAGTAGTTTTATTGCAATACATTTTTCGTAAAAAAAGTGTGTTATTTCAGATGTTAGCAACCTTAAAGAACAAAAGAACAATCAAATATTTTTTCATTGCGACTGAAATTATAATTTTAAAATTATGCGTTCATTTTGGCGCGCAGTGTAGTTGGTTTTTACCTTCATTCACTGTACACTGTATTATCAAGTGACCACATTTTTATAGTTACTTTCAGTCTAACTGTGTAAGCCTTGTACACACTACCTTATAGTATTCTATGCGGATGCTTTGCACCCCATTTTTGTACTTTCGAGTCATAAAAAATATTACCGAGTAACAATTTCTAAATATAAATTAAAACAATCATAACAAGAACAATTTTGGAGAAAAACCTAACAAATTTTTTCTCGAGAGACTACAAAGGCGTAATATACAAAAAGCGAAATAGGAGGTACTCCCAACATAACAAAATGTTTTTGTTCATTAAAAATAATTTCAAAATCAAAATTTTCTAGAAAATGATTCATATTGGTAATAGTGTCTGATTGGTTGTACTATGATACTCTATACTTATAAATAAATAAATATTATTTTTTTTTATCAACTATGTCAAAACATAATTATTTCTAAAGGGGTAGCAGGGCTGCATTCTTTCGCCACTGCACTGCTTTTCAACGTGTGTACGGAACAAATATTTCTATAGGCACTAGAAGAGTTAGAAGAGTAAGGGAATGAAGACATCTAGACTAATGGCGTACCAATAAGTAATTTTCGATATGCAGATGATACTGTTATACTGGCCGATAACATCAAAGATTTACAGATGATGCTCGATAGAGTAAATACTACAGGCAATCAATTTGGACTAAAGATCAATAGAAAGAAAACTAAATTTATGGCGATTAAAAATGGAACATTCAAAATATCGACCTGCATATTGAAACCAGACATTTTGAAATAGTAGAGCTATTCAAACATCTGGGATACACAGTAAATGGTAGAGGTCCAGAGGTAGAGATTAAGATCCAAATTGAAATAGCAAGATCTAGATTCATAAAATTGAGAAAGCTCTTATTACGCAACCTAAGCCTTAAACACCCTCTCTACGCTACTGTATGGAGTAGAAGGTTGGACGTTAACAGCAGAACCTATAAAAAATTTAGAGGATTTGGAAATTTGGCTGTACTGACGCATGCTTAGAATACGTTGGACAAACAGAGTGACTAACACAGGTATTGAGAAGAATGGATAGAGAGATGGAATTATTAATAACTGTTAAAAGGAAGAAAGCGTCATATCTGGGCCATAAATGTTCCGTAATGATAAGTACAGTCTGCTTCAGCTTACAGTGGAAGGCATGATTGAAGACAGAAAAGGTTTGGGCAGAAAGAAAAAATCCTGGCTGAGAAACTTAAGAGAATGGTTCCAAATACCAGAAATTGCGCACAAAAACAGAGAAACTTGTTGTTTGACGGTCACCAATCTTTGGTAGAAGACGGCACATATAGAAGAATGCTCTAAAAGGTACTTAAAAATGTTTAAACTAATAATTAGAGACGGTATATAGTGCGTGCAAAAGTGAACATTGGCAAATTTCAGTTTCGCTTCAAGAATAGTTTCGGTATAAAAGAAAGCATTTGACACTGTTAAACATGAGAAATTAGTTGTTATTTTGAATAACAGGTCTGGATAGACGGTATATTTGCATTCCGTCTTTTCCATAAGTTCCTATTTTGAGAGGAGTTCAACAGGGATGTCTGCTCTCTCCGCTTTTGTTTAATTTATATCCAGAAAAAATATTCGGAGAAGCTGAGGAAGACAGAACAGAAGGTATAATTACCAAAGAGGTTATTAACAACTTAACGTTACGCTGATCACACAGTTTTGCTAGCAAAAGATACAGATGATCTACAGATAGTTCTATAGGGTTATCAGACCATACCACACAAATGGATTCAAAAGTTAATACAAAGAAAACGAAATGGAGTCAATAAAAGTAAAGATACAGCTAACAATCTAAAGGAGAGATGCAGGCAAAAGAAGAGAAAATTACTGAAAAAACAACTTATTTTTGAACATAGTTTTTCAAATCAGTTTAACGTCAGACTTATTCAACTTAGTACTAGAAAAAATAATTTGAGGAGCCAAGTTCCAGAAAAGCAGTACGATTCTGAACAAAAGACAACAGTTGATAGGTTTCACAGATGACTTGGAATTTCTGACTCGTTCAAGAATAGAACTTCAAAATGTTAACAAAATTTGAAGAATAAGCTAGAAAATATGGCCTGACTATAAATCGAGAAAAAACAAGTATATGGAAAATTAGAGGGGAAAATGGAGAAGAAAATAAATGGATTACTCTAAGGAAGAATGGGAGAGATAAAGAGAGGGAGAGAGAGAGAGAAAGAGTATAAATTTGAAAAGGTAACAGAATTTGAGTACCTTTGAGTAAAAGTTACAAATAGAGGACACGAAGAGAGAGAGAGAGGCATAGATAAACTGCTGTTTGAAAGGTAGCAAAGCAATAGTGAGATCAACGGTGTTGTATGTATGTGAAAATTACAACAGAAAGGAAAAACGTTAGATATTTGTGAGAGAAAAATCTTGAGAAAAGTGTTTGGTGGTACAAAGGAGGGTAATGGTGAATGGCGCAGAAGAACAAATGTCAATTGGATGGCGCAGGAGAACAAGAGAAGAGAAGAAGAGGGAGGGCAAATGAAAATTACCCAACCAGACTATTAGAGGTACCGGTTGTAGGTAATAGGAGTAGAGGTAGACAAAAAGTGAGATGGAGGAACAGTGTACAAACTGGCAACTGTTGGCAATGAACAGAAACGTCCCACGGAATGATATTCGTGATAAAAGTATTTAAATCAAATAAAAAATGAAACAATTCGTATAAGGCAAATAAAACAAAAATTGACAAAAAACAACTTAATTATCATGGGAGTACCTCTCCGAATTAAAGTCCTATTTCTTTCAAAACTACGTTTACAATAATTCTAGTACGACAATCCTCGGGTTGTTTCTTTACAATATGTACATGTCCGAAATACCTACGATACTATATAGTACAGAGCAAAAATTTACATCAGTTCGGAGAAAATCCTAATTGACATTCTTTACAAAATGACAGAGGTTAGACAATTTTTACTTTTCGATATAGGTACCGAAAATGGGGTGTCCCCGAAAATAGTGCGTCACTTAAAGGTATAGGTAGAAGACACCATGTAGAGCAAAAAAGTCTTATAAACTTTTTTTCTAAATTCAACCGTTTGGCCAAAAAACCAAAATACATTTGGTTATGCAAATTGAAATCTGGCAACTACGTGCAATACAAATATCAACGAAACCGATATCAACAAAACAAAACAAAAATTTGTTTTGTTTGATTTTCAAACATGGGGTGAGGGGGTATGGTTCGAAATTGATATTTCAAGCACATTTTTGTGACTTTTTTAAACTATGGTACGGTAATTTTATTTTTAAATTAAATGAGCCTATTAAGTACAATTCAAAGAATATTTAAAAAACAATTAAAGGAAAAATATTGAAAAATAAGTCAAAGGTGGCAAATTTTTACAGACACCTTAAAAAATAGATTTTGCTATGGACATCAGAACTCGTCACTGGATCATGTGAAACAAAAAATTCAAAAAGATTTTATTAGTTTATTAGTTTCTCGAGACAACACTGTCCAGTTTTTGGGTTTATACTTCTTTACCGGCGATAGAGGGTAAATGTTTACATGGGAAAACCTAGCGACCGGGCGCATGCGCATTATAACTTTGTTCTGATTGGATGTTCAAATGACATGTCAAAAATTATTCAATATGGCGGCTGTGGCACAGCTGTAGTTAGATTATTTATGGTTGTTGCGTTTTAAAATTTGTGTGAAAAGAAACAACAAACAAAAGTTAGTTAATAGTTATACTGCCTTTTTAAATAGTTTTCATATACCTATATTTTTGGACTTTTGGACTATTTTGGACAAGGAAAACTCATTCTAATTTGGTAAGTAGTTTTTATTATAATCATATTGTAATTATACATTTGGATTAGGTTGAAATACATACATTTATTTTCTCAAGAATGCGGATTTTAGAGAGAAATCCCAAATTAGGTTCGATTTTTATTTTTAAATTATGATTTTTTGGCGTAGATTTATTTATCTAGTAGGTATGTAATGCTTTGATTTACATTAATTTGATTACCAACAAAAGTTCTACCAATCTTCATCTAATATATTGTTTTCTCACTGCTTTGTTATATTTTTATATTTTCTTCCACAAAATTTAAACTAAATAATTTAATTTTCAAAACAACTGTCAAACAGTAAAACGTTCAGTTACCGTATTTTTCCACATGATAAATAATGTGGGATTGGACGAGTGAGTCTACGCTTCGATTACGAGTCAAAGCGGCACAAAATTCAAGGGTTCAATTCCCGATGCAAGTTTTATTTTTTTATTTTTTTATGCATGTTATGATTGTAAGTATATTTGTTATATAATTTTTTTTTCAGAAAATGCGTATTTAAAATTTTTGCCAACAATTATTATTGTTCATAAATCATTTTTTCTTTGTGGCATTTTTCAATGTGTTTGTGTGCGTTTTATTCTTTTATTTTTTAAAATTTTTGGTATTGTCTTAAAAATCACATAATATGTAGTAGAAGTATAACTTCTTACGTGCGTACAAAGTACACACACATTCTTGTTTTTATTTTTAACGATTTTTGAGTTCTTGGTATTACTCGGAAGTAAAAAAAAAACGAAATTCTTTGTAACAAAAGATGAAAATCAAAAATTCTTAGGTGCATTAATTGCATTTTAGAAATAAAACCATAGTTACTTAAGTATAAGTTATAATTTATATGAAACTTAGAGCCCTAATCCAAACACCTTCATTAATTTAGATAATAGTAAATGCCACATTATTAAAGCAAGAAATAATTATTTTGCGGGTAGGTACCTACATTTCCGGTGTCAACAATCTTAAAATCACCTCAAATGGTAAATAAACAAGGGGTTTATGTTAAATTTATAAAGTCACAAACGAGTTCTTGTACGACGATACCAGATTATTTAATTTTATGAAAATAAAAGTTCACTTATATAGAGAACAATGTAATTTTTTTTGGAAACGGTTAACTTTAGAAGAAAATGTTATAGGACTTTTTTGTTCTACTTTGTGTATTATATCTATATATACTTAAAGGAACGCACTATTTTCGGGGACACCCTGTATAGATTATACATATCACAAAAACGAGTATAGGTTCCTAATACTTAGCACAACTTTTTCAATCACAAATTAAGAACCTGTACGTCTAAAAGGATCTGTTTCCAAGTTTATATACTTATGGTACCAATACATTTTCGTCGGTACTACCTAATTTGTGTTGTAGTTACTACCAATATATTTTCATCGGTTCTACCCAATTTGTGTTATAGGTAATACCAATACATCTCCATAGGCACTACCTAAATTATGTTACAGGTAGTACCAATACATTTTTATAGGTACTACCTAATTTGTGTTACAGGTACTATCAATACATTTTCATAGGTACAACCTAATTTGTGGTACAAGTACTACCCATCATACATTTTCGTCGGTACTACTTAATTTGTGTTATAGGTACTACAAATACATTTTCATAGGTACTACCTAATGTAGGCGTGTTTACAAAAATACAAAAAAGTTTGACAAATTGTTTTGGATTTTGTACATTTACAATAAAAACGTTCAATACAATTACTAGTATAGGACAATTACAAAGTTTATATCAAACAAGAATTTTATATTTCGGTATGTTATAAAACATTGGAAAATATTTATTAAGCATTTGTGATTCGTTCGTAATAGTACATAATCATAGGAAAACAATATTACAATTTTATTAGACCCAAACAATTTGCTTCTCTTTTTATTATATATTATTGACAATATATATCATGACACATCAAAGAGTTGCTCTTTTAGTGCTAATATATAGTTAACAAAAACCTCAAAATATTTTGCTCACATTAACAACCAGTTAAGTTAAAGTGAACATAAAATATAAAGATAAATAATTTATGAATTATGGCAAGAAGTGCAAAATAAAGTCACATTATCTGGGTCATATAGTCAGCAAACAAGGAATGGCCGTGAATAACGCGCAAAAATTAGACATGCCAAAGCTAGAATATCGCTAATTGAATTGGATGTTCTCCGAAATATGGTGTTGCCGATATCAATAATCAGTTCCAGTCCCGACAAGGTTGCAGGAGGAAATATCTCTTAAGGAGGAGGCAATGTTACGCGAAGCCCTTGCTACGCTTTTGATCGAACATGCTACGCGACGATTCGATCCATAGCTGTTTAACTTTCACGGGGTTCCGGAACGACTGAAGCAACTACACATAAAGATAAATGAGATTGTAGAAGTCAGTCGAATATAAATTTGTGGGGTTAAATAAATAAATGTTATAAATTAATTGTGTTTTAGTGTTAGTGTTAGGAGACTTTAAATAAATTGAAATAAACATTACAGAATACTTAATTGACGGGAATAAAATTTGCATTGGTATGATCCAAAACAAAAGATACTTTTAATGGTTCATCGATGTTCAATGGTAATATTGATGACTATATATAACACTAAAGAACAAACTTCTTAAAGTAAATTATGTTTTCACACGAAACACAAAAAAAATCCCAGCTGTAAACAAATAATCAGTGGACTGAAGTAATCTGAATCTACAGTCAACAACGTATTCAGAAAGTCACTATTTTAAGTAATATCGCTGGTAATTTTAATATTACAAAATAGGTTCCATGACATCTCGTAACGAGACAGTTCGTAACCACACAAATGGTAATGAATAATTCGTAACGGCGACAGTTCGTAACTATACATATTCGTAACGCCAAAGTTTTTTAACAAATTATGTATGTATTACTCACCTTAAGGAAGGGAAACTATGTAATGTAATGTTATATCGTTGTTATACGTTGTTATATATGTTATACGTTTATATCGATAATTTCCACCTCTACTAGTTTATTGTGTATTATGTATTATGTATGTACATATGTATTATGATTTCCATCTTTTGCGTTATTTTGACGGTTTTAGGGCGCTCAGTACTGTATATTTCTCTACGAAATATGAAATGTGTTAAAAATGTTGCTGTCCTGATGTTGGTTAGTTTGATAAACGTAGTAACAGTTAGATTCCAAATTATCAAAAATAAGCAGAATAATTCGATTTAACGTTACGAATTATACCATTAAGGACTGTTTTAGTTACGAATTTTCTCCGTTACGAACTGTTGCCGGTACAGGCTGCCGTTACCATTTGTGGCTTTACGAACTATCGCGTTACGAGATGTCTTGTAACGTACAAAATAATACAGAGAGGTTCTGCTCAATCTCATGTCCATGAGCTTTGGTTTACAGTGAGGAATTTGAGTTAAAAAAGTACGAAAATTCTGTTCAACAATACTAAGATGAGCAGTGGTATCATTATTTCAAAATTTAAATATTATCAAATGTTACTTAGGTAAGTTACTCGTTTGTCCTCAATAAAAAAAAACAAGATAAATATCTACAACACGTAGATGTTACGTAAACGTATTTGCGGCACATACAAATATGTCACAGTACAAATAAAATACAAACTTTAAATTCATGCAAAATTGCGATTATTTGAACAATACTTTATAAAAAACATTACAAAATTATTGTACTTCAACAATTGTCACTTAAATCTTTCTATAAAAGTTACGATAATTCTCCCGACTTGTTAATTTTGTCAAATGAACCAGCACGACGATTTTAACAAGTGGCAGATGACAAGTGACATAGGTATGCCAAGTGACATACGACAAGTGACATGCGACAAGTGACATATGAGAAGTGTCGTATGACAAGTGACAGATGAAAAATGACATCAAATGTATATTCGTAGATGAAACTCACGTTTATATCTAATGTAGATAATAAATTGTAGTGAGTTAGCGCTTTTTCGTCAAAATACAACCTCTTTCCTCTTGTAAAAGAATGCAATATAAATATCAGTACGTGAATCACAATTTTTGCTCGGTCCGAAACGATTAAGAAAAGTCCTGCATATACACAATTACAGATCATTCGGGAGCAGTCTTTACAATAACTTCTTTCTGTTCACCAACAGACGCGATGACACTCTTTTGTATGTGGTAAGAATTATTAGTGTTCTTAGTTTCGCTACAAATACTATCTGATGACGTAATAATGGAAGAACCGTTGATCGAATCGTTGCTTTTTGGACTGAGATCGCCGTTTTCGAGAATGTGATTCTCTTTAGAATTGAGCTTTAGAGTATTGAGCTCTTTCAATAACTTCATATTCCTAAGTTCTAAATCTCTAATTCTCTCTTCCTTCGTCCGAGCGTCCTGCACGAGCCTTTCGTTCTCTTTACTCAACGTTTTCATGAATTCTACGACTTTATCTTTCACGCTAGAATCCACGCCCTTCAAAATATCTTCTATCTTACTAAGTTCGTGTTTTTCGGACGTTTCGGAAGCACTATCCTCAGTATCAGTCGATAATTCTATTTCGGGATTGTACTTCAGCCTCTGCACGACAGAAACCGCTGATTCTACTGGCTTTTCGTTCGTCACGTGGTTTTCTTTCGTAAAACCAGTGCACTGAGTATCTGGCTCTTGTCTTACCGATGAGGAAACTTCGGTTTTCACCACTACGTTATTCGTATTCGCATTGGTACTGGCCAACTCAATCCCTCCTTTTCCGTACCGGTGTTTCTTCGGCGCGGGAGGAGCTAGTGCTACGTTTGGTTGATAGCTGCGTTCAAAACGCTCACTCTCAGACATCAGTACCACCCTCTCGGGGTTTTGTAACACTGGAGGGTCCGTGGTGTATCTGCCCATCGCATTCGCGTGCCGGATTTTTGAACCTGAAAACAAAATTATTTAAACATTAAAGAAAAGTCGAATGAACTTAGGGAGATTAATATACTTAACAGGACAAAATCATATTCCAGAGAATCTTAAAGACGTTACTAAACTTAATCAACATTTTACAGCGGCTTGTTCAATTAATCAACAACCCAGTAATGAACTTTTAAATTTTTACAGAAATCATTCTCTGTCTGTTTAAGAACCATTTCATTTTAATACAGTGACCCAAACAATACAATACAATGCAAAGTACCCAGACAATAATCGGTATTGTATAGGAAGTTTGCATTCTCCATTATCTTTGTATTTGAATTTCCAGATTTTTGTACTTGGCGATTATTTCAGTAAATTTAGTACGTAGATTATTGTAATTATGTGGGAGTTTTTGTCAGTACGTCTATCAGGCGCGGTCCCTTGCGAATGGATGGGGGATGCTTTCTGGGTATTCGTGGCGCCAGTACCCAGAGAGTAGCAGGGCTACTTGCCGTGGAACAAAAATTGACACCTGGCAGTAGGTAGAAAATGCACAATGCACACACATGAAAATGGTGGATAATAATAATTTATGTTTAGGATCGCTGCCTGGGGATCGCCAGAGCACGTCTGGAGCCGGCGCTGGACGTCGATGGCAGGGCGTTGAGGATGCGGGCTCCTGTCATACAATCAGCTACAGCCCCACAACAACAACAACCACAAGCGAGCCAAACAACCGCAAGAGCTCCATTCGCTGAAGGTGCTGCGCTCGAACATCAGCCGGCGCTCACTCAACCGGGATGACCGAGGCAGCGCATGAAATGGACTGCGTCCATTAACGAAAACATTTTGCGCTTCTATTCTATTATAAGGTGGCAAACCTCGGTCAAGAAACGATCAGCTACCGACAACAGCTGTATGCCCAATTTTGCAGGGAGTACCCAGATATACAAGTATCGCAGCAAAGAGTATCAGATCAATACCGGGTAATTATAAGAAATTACCTTGTCCCAGAGACCAGACGCAATACGATCAAAAGCGAAGTCGAAGGGGAGATTAATAACCAAGGGCTAGTTTTAAACCCTAATGAGATTCTTAATGAGCAGATTCCTGAGCTTCCCATATCAGAAACTCAACCTTCAAACAGCAGGAAAATAACGAGTTAAGGGACGATTCCGAACAAGACCGCAAACTGCAAACCGCAGACCGCAGCGACAGACCTACTGGTTCATATGGTTTCTTATGAGCAGTATGTTGAGTAGAGCGGCACTGTCGCCGCCGCACGCAGAACGGTCGCCACCGCAGACCGCAGTACTGCACCAGAACCAGTAGTGTCGCCGACTGCAGAGCGACAACACGTAGTTTTGCTGTTTCCAAATTGACTGAAAAGTGAAAAGAATTGAATTTCTTTTGAAAATGAGTATTTCAAATGAATAAGAAGAGCAATTAATTAATTGTGTAGCAAAATATTTAGTTATTTACGACGCAAGCTTCCTTTAAATTGTCTATTTTTAAATAGAAACCTAGTTGACTTCCTTTTTCTTTTATAATGCAAAAGTAAAAGATCGTCGTCATCTTCTTCTTCCATCAAAAGATATAACATTAATTGATCGTTGTTCATTGTGTCTGACATCCTACTTATACGACTTTTAATATTATACTATTATAAATTCCCATCGTGCAATGCTGTTGTCGCTATTATGTAGATGCAGTGGAGTTCTGCTCGGAATTGGTCTGACCGCAGACGACACTGTCGCTGTCTGCAGTCTGCAGCCACTTTCGGAATCGTACCTTTACGTGATGGTCTAGTAAACGAAATGGCTCGTGCCGTACAAGAGTTTAATGGAATAAACCCACTTAGCAGACCACCGGTACCACGAATAAACTCTTGTAACTAGGTACAAGTTACACTGTTACAAATTGTAAACACTGAAGTCCTACCCAATTATGTCGTAGAAGCCCAGACATTGGAATATTTGCATATGTTAATCTGCTGTGCAGCAACAGCAATTGCTAATGTAATTGGCATTAAGATCAGAACACGACGGGGTACTAATAACGGAAGGACTGGTAATAGAATTGCACCTTTGGGAAAAAGACTGCTTGGAAAGATTGAATTACTGCGTAGGGATATTGGTTGCCACAGAATATATAAGAGGTGTAACAAGTAAAAAAGTTTATAGGAGAGCTGAAGAAATAATGCTGAGAACTACAAGACACTCGAGATATGATCCAGAAAATAACACAGCCCAACAGTGTCTGGATACATTAAAACAAAAACAATGCACTTTTTGAGAATTCTGAGAAAGCATTCTATCGAAAACTCAATTCCACCATAGAAAGTGTCGACAAGTCTTACCCAAGCCAAGAAGAAATTCATGAGTTTTGGGGAAATCAACTTTCCACGCCAGCTGCTCTTAACAACAATACTGGATAGAAGATACGACGCAGAACCGTCACCACTACGTTAGTGCTAACTACGAACCATTCACGACTGAAGGTGTCTCAAATATCATTATAGAGCTTCATAACTGGAAATCTCCTGGACCAGACGGAGTTCTCAAAACTTCTGGCTTAAGAAGTTTTGGAGCATTCGTGAGTGCTTATCAACACTAATTAATCATGTTATTTCTAATCCACAGGAAATGCCATCATTTCTAACTCAGGGAGCCACTTATTTAATACCGAAGGATCAAAATAACACCCAAGATGCAGCCAAATACCGCACAATTACTTGTCTTCCAACTTTGTATAAATTGGTCACATCCTGTGTAGCCCGGCATATCTACTAACGCTGCGCTCTAAACAATATCATAGAGCCTCAACAGAAAGGATGCGCTAAGGGTTCCATAGGTTGCAAGGAACAACTTATCATCGACTCAGTCATTTCTAACCAGGCATTCACCAAAACAAGGAACCTCTTCACTGCCTTTATTGACTACAAAAAGGCCTTTGCTTAGATTATTGTTATTATTATTATTATTACCTTTGATGTTTTGTACTACTGGCTTGAAGGCCGACAGGTGCCTATTTACTGTGGAGAATTCTTGTAAACACTGGATGTAGACGGGATCTAGGCTGGCGTATATTTGTTGTATGTGCTGCATGTTGTATGGCATTTGCTGAGTTAGAGTATTGTGGTATTCGCTTAACTTCTGTTTCTTTAGAGGAAGTTCGTGATCTTTGAGGATCTCCGCCACAGATGGAACCTAAAACAAACAAAAAACGTATATTAATATATTAAAATTAATCTATTATAATAAAAAGTAAGAAAATACACATAGTTTGAAAAGTTACGCGTCACCTAAAATTATGCTCATCTTCATAGTTCATTTTTTCATAAACAGATTAACGGATTCCGATAATTTTTTTTATTGTTTTAGCCTTTTCTTTGGTATTTACTCAAACTCTTTTTTTTATCAAAAATGAATAACCATTTTCAATGTCGTTGCAACACGAAACTACAGCCGCATTATTATTCCAGTTCAATCAGAGAGTGCCGCAAGCACCTCTACCGGTTTCGAAACTTATTAGTCTCTCATCAGGAGGCACATATGCTGCTCTCCCTGACCCAACCAGGACAAACCCCGGCTTGTAGTCACGGATTGCAACGAACGAAATGACAGGGATGCCCTAGCGGCAACTGCTAGTAAAAAACTAAGTTTTCAATCTAATAGCACATAAAACAACATTCAAAAATGCTACTCTACATCCTACAACAATGGGAATCTTCTCTGGCAACACCTCCGAGGCAGGGCCGCGTTTAGGTCAATTGACGCCCTAGGCAATTTTCTAGTAGCCGCCCTTCAAACATGTACCATTTTTGCGAAAAAAAATTGCAGACATTTTTATTTAAATAAGAATACATTAACAATGGATTTAAACTACGATGTTTATATACCTATAACAGAAAAAGTTGTCATTCCAGTTCGATCACATCAGAGACTTCTTTTCGAAAAAAACTTTTTTTCTTGACAAAATCGACAAATTGTTTACACGTTCTTGCGTCATACTTGATGGGAAATTATTTTTAATTCTTGACATTTTCGAAAACGACTTTTCAGCGGACACGTTGGCAACTGGAATGCACAAATAAATGTGCAAAGCAATGTCAAAATTAGGGAAAATATCTTTCAATCCACTTAGTGCAGTCACTGAAGGTTTTCACCTCCGATTTCGTTGAACCTCCATCGATTTTCATGAAAACTTGTGAGTAGTTAGAGGATACCTTAAGGAACAAAGGTGACATGATGCCAACTTGCGCTTTTACCGTGGTGGTGTGGATGCCACCCCTTCTCAAGGATGAAAATTATTATTTTTTAAATAATACCATAAATCTATACAGAGACAAATTCTAAGCAAAATTTGTTATATGTATAAAGTTATTAATATAAATCAATACTTTCTGAGTGTTAAAGATCAAAGATTTTATTTTTTGGTAAAAAATGCATGTTTTGAAGCTGTTTTCCACGTATAACTCAAAAACTATAAGCTTTAACAAAAATTGTTACTCAGATTGAAGATAATAAAATGCTGAATACACTCCTCACTTAAAGAACTAAACTACATAATGTTAATTCAAAGCGAGTTATGGGTAATTGAATGTATATTTTTTTCGACGAGTACTCATATCTAAGTATTCAAGCTTAAATAACGGGAAAACGATGCATTTTATAAAATATACCTGCTAAGCACTTGTCAAAGTACCTCAAAGTACCTATCAAATGAGTTCCAGTAGAAGTTATGATGAAAATAAGAGAACCCTTTAGAACTTTTTAGGAAAAATTGAAAAATAAAACGGACGCCATTTCCACCAAAATTAAAATTTATAGTAATCCTTAGAATAATTTCTTTATATCAGCATAAGTAATGATTTTAACAATAATTTTGACCGGTTTAGAATGCAATTTTTGAAAAAAATGTAATTTAAAAAAAATCAGAATTTTTAGAATTATCGTAATTTTCATTTCCTTTTGATAACTCCAAAAATACTCAATATACGTAAAGAGTGACATGTATAATCTAGTTTTTTCTGTATCAAATATTTTACCTTTTTACTATTTCTGTATGGTAAAAAATAACCGAAATCCGAAACGAGAAACGTTTAAGCTTAAATTTTGCTGCGAGAACCATGTAACCGGGGTCATTTAACCTTTTATTTTTAAAAAAGTAAGGGGTTTAAAAGATTAAATTCAACGTGGTTTAATAGCCATTAAAATTAACTTTCAAATGGTTTTTAGACAAACCTGATATCGTAACAATTATCAGAGTTATTATTAAAAAAAAAAACAATAACTTTATTGGAAAAATTTTTAAAAGATAAATTTTGAAAACTATTTGGTGCATAAATTTTAATGCTATCAATTTGTTTGGGAGCTCATTTGATAGATATTTCTTAGTACTTTGACAAATGTTTAATAAGGCTATGTTATAAAATGCATCATTTTACCGTTATTTAAGCTTGAATATTTAGATTTGGGTACTCGCCGAAAAAATTATACATTGAATTACCTATAACTCACTCTAGTTAACATTAAAAGGTTTTTCCAGTAATGAGTTTATTTCATTTTTTATTAGCTTTAATTTTGGTAACAATAACTTTTTTGCAAAATCTTATAGTTTTTGAGTTATTTATGAAAAAGCGGTTAAAAACATGCATTTTTCTCACGAAAAATTAAAATCTTTGTTCTCTAATAACTCAAAAAGTTTTGATTTATTTTAATAACTTTGTGTAACAAATTTTGCTTAGAATTTGTCCCTCTATCGAATTCTGGGGGTATTTTTAATAAAATCATTTTCACCCCTGAGAAGGGGTATCCACCCCCGGGGTAAAAGCGCAAGTTGACACCATGTCACTTTTGTTCCTTGAGATATCCTCTAACCACTCACCAATTTTCATGCAAATCGATGGAGGTTCAACGAAATCGGAAGTAATAGCTCATATTCACCTTGAGTGACTGCAGTAACTCTTCTTTAAATATTAAGGTATGTCAATTAGTGATTTTATTGTGGTATCCAAATGACCCTTTACGTGAATGCATTCATGTATGAATTATGTATCTTGGTCGTCTTTATTTTGTATCAGATTTTAAGCTTCTTTAATAATTTCTTCATTGCTTAATTTTGGCAAATCTGTTAGTAACACGAAAACGTTGATAAATAAGTCGATAAGATTCCAGACGTCTATTAAGGTCTCTTATCAGAGTGTCGATTATAACATAGAATGTGTGGATTTTCATCTCATCACTAGCTGAAAAGTTTAGTTCATCATCGGCCCCCTCGTCAAATTGAATTTTTCTTTTTCTCTTTTTTATTTCTTTATGTTTTATTTGGGCACAATTTTTTGGCTTCCTTGCGGTAAAGTAATTTGAAAGAGCTTCATACTCTTTAATGACAGAAGCCAGATCCATAATTTTTATATACAAATATTTTTTGTACAGTATTTTTGCCGCCCTCTCATAATGTGCCGCCCTAGGCAACTGCCTATATTGCCTAATGTATAAAGCGGTCCTGCTCCGAGGCTTCTACAATTTGCAAGCCATAACGGATGCTGAGACTAATTGCAAATTGTAGAAGCCTCGGAGGTGTTACCAGAAGGTTCCCATTGTTTTCAGTCTGGTAGGATGTAGAGTAGCATTTTTGGATGTTGTTTTATGTGCTATTAGATTGAAAACTTAGTTTTTTTTTCTTTTTTTTTTACTTATACCGAGTGGAAGAAACGAAATATTGTTCTTGTGTTAAGTTTGAAATACCCTGTAGGGAGGACAAGGTACAAATATGAGAATACATCGGAATTGTATTGTAGTCTTATGTTTTGTGAACATTTTGTTTTTTGAATGTCCCTGATATCTTTAGAAATAAAGAAAATAGACGGTTTTATTCTTTGAGATGTGTTTTAACTGAAACAAAAGTTTAAGACAACCTGTAAGAAGGAGAAGGTACAAAGGTGGGTAAGTATACATCGAAATTATGTTGTAGTATCATATTTTGTGAGCATTTTGTTTTTTTAGTTTCTCTGATTTCTTTAATAACAAAGAAACAAGAAGGTTTTACTCTTTAATATGTGTTTTAACTGACGACATGCGATATATGTAGTACCGTCGTACAAGAGGCCATGTCTTATCACACACTAAGATGAAATTATTTCCTATATACTATTGTGTATCATTTTGTCAATCAAAGATATAATGCGGGCACATAAATTTGATACACCCTGTATATTGATTTGTAACTAAAAATACCAAGTTTCTTGTAAAAGGTATATATTAAAATACCCTAAATAAGGGTCACAATACAAAACGTTTTCGGATTATGGAATCCATCATCAGTGTTTAAAAGCCAAAATTTGCATGCCTGAGCCATCAAAATGTATCGGGTAAAAACCCTTTAAATGTAAATAATAAGGATGTTTTACATATTTATATAAAATTCATTGGATGGTATAGATAAACCTGGATGTTACCCAGGGCAACACAGGACTCTCTCCACGTGGTTGGAACTTTTTTTGGAGAAAACCTCACATATTGGATTTCAATGGCCAACTGACTGAAACTGATGAAAATCAGTCAGTTGGCCATTGAAATCCAATATGTGAGGTTTTCTCCAAAAAAAGTTCCAACCACGTGGAGAGAGTCCTGTGTTGCCCTGGGTAACATCCAGGTTTATCTATACCATCCAATGAATTTTATATAAATATGTAAAACATCCTTATTATTTACATTTAAAGGGTTTTTACCCGATACATTTTGGTGGCTCAGGCATGCAAATTTTGGCTTTTAAACACTGATGATGGATTCCTTAATCCGAAAACGTTTTGTATTGTGACCCTTATTTAGGGTATTTTAATATATACCTTTTACAAGAAACTTGGTATTTTTGTGATTTATGGTATACAGCCAGCTACAGGAAGTTTATTTTCCTCCTGGATTTTGATTTGTAACTATTTATTATAAGTTAGTTTTTAAGCAGTGGGTTATCCTTAATGAGTTTTTCCCTGAAGAATTAAAGACATTAGTAAATAAAGTGATGTGAATAGACAATTTGTTTCGGGATTATAATTTTAAAACGGTTGCTTTGTTACGGGCGAGGCCAAAAGCCACAGGTAATTATTATATTTAGAAAAGTAAGGTAGAGAAAGTTGGAATTTTAAGTCTCTTTGTTTAAGCCCCAAGTAAATTTGTAGAATTCCCGAAAAGTAATTATCATGAGTAGAAGTATTTGTTTGGAAGGATGCATGGGTTTTTCGAATGAAAAAAGAGGAATGGAGAGAGAGAAATGTTTCTGATTGGCTTAGAAATTTGGAATGGGGATGAGAGAAGGTTGAATGTTCAGATTCATGTTCAGAGTTTGGAAAAGGAGATTATTATGTGACCGGCATCGGAGAAGAGCAGTCAAAGTTTTCGTGAACAGTTCAGAAGCAAGTACCAGTGGTTGTTAGATAGTGAAGAGTGTAGCTGAAAAGTGGAACGAGAGACAGATCAAATTGAGAAGAAATACCTCTTTGATTCTGTAAAGTCCAAGGGAGAGAATATTATTGTGAGAAAGAGAGGAGAGAATTTTGGAGTTTTTTTAACGAGTACTGGTTAAAAGAGGCCTGGCTCGTGATTTGAAGAATTAGTTGCTGGTATGCTGCTGGACTGATGCTGGGAACGGAGAGGGCTTTGATGGGTAGCCTAACATAATCAACAAGGAAAAGCTGTTTGGGTCAAGAGGAGACATCATTGTGTGTGAATCAAAAGGTCAGTCAATAATTTATGTGATAGATTTTCTTTATGTTCAGAAGTTAATTTTTTTTTTGAGTAAAAGCAGATGAGCTAAGATTCCAATATTTCAAAAATTTGATAGGAAGTATAAGTAGTTTTGCTAATACCTAAATTTGTTTATTTAGTTTCTTTTATCAATGTTATCAAGAACAAACCGATAAATATTTGTTGAATTAAAATTAATTTATGTGGTAAGAGTTTCATTGGGACAGTTATGCCCACAGGATTTAATTGATAAATTTTCAGAGTATTGCTTTTGATAATAAAAGATATTTGTATGTGCTTATTTATGGTATTTCTATTTATTTCTTTTTCCTATTTTATCCCGATAAGGATCAACTAAGAGATACTGAAACCACGAGAAAGGATAAGTATAACCTAAGATAATTTAGTTATTTTTTTTTTTGTATGATAAAAAGGCACCCTGAGATTTTCCTTAATTTTTGTGTATGATTTGCGACAATTGACTAATTATTTAAATAAATACTAATTAATATAAAAGTAAGAGAAAGCAGATCATAACAATACATATAGTACGAGAGGAACAGAGTGTTCAAGAAAGAAAATATATGTGCAATGTACCAATATACCAAAGGTATAGGGAATGCTTAAGAAATAAAAAAGTACCATAAAATATCAATTCATTACAATACAAAAATAAAGGGTGTTCCATTTAAGAAAACTCAGAAAATACTCATTCCGAGTTTCGACCAACCCTGTATACTAAAATTAAAAATTTAGCTATACTAATGATTCTTAACAATAGTAGAGTATATTAAAAATCATTTGAACGTAAGTAGAGTTTTAGATGTCAAACTACTACAATTCTACAGGGTGTGAATGTTGCTACGAAATTAATATAAGAACGTAAATATCTCTTAAAATACCCTGTATAATATTACAAAACCTCATATTTCAAGAAAGAAGACATCGAAGAGAATCCAAAAATGTAAAAATATACTGGGTGTCCCATTTAAAAAAACGAAGTTATAAGCAACTTCCGGTATAACCGGAAGTTGCAAAGAGATGAAAATATTTTTATTTAATAGATCATCCTTCAAAACCCCTGCATTCCAATTTTCATGATTCTGTTGCCTTTAGTTCTCGAGATATTTCTAATAGGCCAGTTATCTGCCTCACCCTATACATTGTAAATTATGATTGGGGGTGCTCCTAGTAGCATTTAATGTGTCTTGGTTTGTTTATTTCTACTGCATCTTGATTGTAAATTTAGTATAGTGTTAAATGCTCGCTTGAGACAAGAGCGTTGACAACTGACGCTTTATTGTGAGTTTATTCACATACGTTCATCTTTGGTGTTAGCTTTATCAACACCAAAATGAAATGTTCAAAAGTTGTCAGAAATCGTTCAAGCTAAAAATGGTTTAAAATGAAATTTATTTTCAGTTCGAGGAAACGAGTCAGAGTAGATTAGAGAGCGATGTTTCGAAAACGATGCTGAAATTGCTACAATAAAACTATATTCTTCACGTAGCAACTCATCCACACGTTATTGGCACTATAGAAAATAATAGTTTTTATTTTGCAGCTCAGCTTCTATCAGGAAAAACGTCAAGAAAAATTGTTTTCAGTATACACACAGAAGCAAGGCTTCTTGTTAAAAGACGAAAGCCCGTAAAAACAGGCCACATAATTGTAATCACATAGATTAAACTAAAATACGCAGAGGGGAGATGAGTACAGAGAAGTCTTAAAAGAAGAATTTGTAGAACATTATCAACAAGAATATACCGACACGAATATAAATTTGCAAGCCATAACGGATGCTTATACTAAAGAAGTGAGGGAACTTTTATAATTCACGTCCCATCTGCTCAGCGCGGTAAAGTTCCAACGAGAATGGTTGAGACTGAGTCACAAATGAGGAGGTCCTCAGAAAAATGAAAAAACCGAGAAGTCTTCTTCTGTAAGTGCCGTCTACCAATCAGAGGTTGGATATCATTATCACTATCTTTAGTCTATCTAAAGCTGCTCTGAAGAGTTCTTAGTTGTAAATAGTTGTTTTGAGCTGCATCCAAACCATTCTCGTAGGTTCTTCAGCCATGAAATTCGTCTTCTTCCGATGCTTCTTCTGCCATCTAGCTTTCCTTGCATTATGAGTCGCAGGATGCCATACTTCTCGCCCCGCATCACATGTCCGAGATACTGTAGTTTTTTTTCTTTAATTGTAAGTTCAACTTCCTTCTCTTTACCTATTCTTCTCAGTACTTCGTTGTTCGTAACACTATCTACCCAGGAAACCCTCATAATTCTTCTATAGGTCCACATTTCATTGTCTCTATATTTAACGCCTAACGTCCATGATTCCACTCCATTACACTGTATACGTAACATTTTGTTAGCCTACTTTAAGAACTAATGTTAAATCTTTGCTACATAGGACCTTTTTCATTTTCATAAAATTAGAACGTGCTTTTTCGATTCTGATTTTGATTTCTGCAGTGTAGTCATTATTTTCTGTTATAAGTGTTCCTAGGTAAGTGTACTTTTTTACTCTTTCGATCTGCTGGCCCTCTACTATCAAGATTTCGTTAGTATTATGGTTGTTTTTACTAATTTTCATAAACTTCGTCTTTTTGATATTGAGAGAGAGTCCATACTCCCTACTACACCTTACTATTTTACTCATGAGTCTTTGCAGGTTTTGTAAACTATCGGCTATTATTACTGTATCATCTGCATATCTGATGCTGTTAACTAAGACTCCATTTACTCTTATGCCGACTGTTTCATCTTCCAGAGTTTCTCGCATTACCTCTTCAGAATAAGCGTTAAATAATAGAGGTGATAGTATGCAGCCTTGCCGGACTCCTCTCTTTATTTCCATTTCTTCAGATGTTTCTTTTTCAATTCTTACTATTGCTCGCTGATTGTAATAGAGGTGTGGTATTAGTCTTAAATCTCTTTCATCTCGGTTTTTAGTTTTCAGAATTTCCATGAGTCGATTATGTTTTACTTTATCAAACGCTTTATTGTAGTCTATAAATCAGACGTAAAGAGGACGGTTAACATCCAAACATCTCTGTGTCAGCACGTTGAAGGAGAATAATGCCTCTCTGGTACCCATACCATTGCGGAACCCATATTGAGTGTCACTAATATCCAGCTCCAGTTTAGAGTGTGTCACTAATATCTCAAGGTATGTGACATTAAGCTTATCGTTCGGTAGTTGCATATAATGCATTCTTTGGCATTCACTTTCTTTGGCAAACACACAAATGCTGATGTCAACATTTCTCTAGGGATGATTCCCGTAGTATAGATAGCGTTGAACAGTTCTATTATTATGTCCAGGTTTTTCTCGTTGACTAACTTTATCAGCTCGCTAGGTAATTCATCTGGACCAGCAGATTTATTGGTTTTCATAGAGTTTATTGCATGACTAACCTCTGATTTAGTTATCTCTGGGCCCACATCTCCGGTTTGGCTATCTACTAGAGCTTCTTACCTACTAGAGTTTGTTTTTTAACCAAGAGTACTCCAGGAGTACCAAGTTTACTCCACTGTTATTAAATTTTGACACTAATGATATTTATGAAATTTTGGTACTTCTGTCATTTTATAGGTTAATTAAGTATATCGGCGATTTTTTGTGTTTTCTGCATTATTCCTTTAATTTTTAGATTTTTAGTCTATTTTTATATAAAAACAGTTGTTTTTAGAACTCTTTAACGATGTGTTAGTATAATATAATAGGTATGAATTGTCATCGAAAGCTGATATAATCAACGAAAAAAGAAGATGAAGATGAATTTGGTGACTTTTCTAGTAACTTTCTTGGATGTGAATCTGTCTTTTTAGTTTACTCCTCTTGGTTAAAAAATCAACTATAGTAAGTGAAACTCATGAAACTAAGCCCGACCGCACATCAAAGAAACATGAAACGTAAATTACGTTTCATGGAAATAAACCACTGCTAAACAAATATACGTCCGGCCATTTATGAAACTCTCCGAAAATAAAAATGTGTCATGAGCATGAATCACACTTGTTTCATTGGTAGGCGGTCTTTGAGATTTGTTTAGCAGTGTTTTAGTTTCATGAAACATGTTTTTCGTTTCATGTTTCATGTTTTTCGTTTCATGTTTCTTTGGTGTGCGGCTTGGCTAACAGTACCTAATATAAAAGTTCACAATCAGTTTGAACGTAAAATAATGATAATTACATGGGCAATAACTTGTCTAGTCAGTGATCACCTTATGCATATGTACAAAGGACGTGACATATATTTTAGTAAAACAATTTTAAATTATGCGATAAAGCATTCGTACAACATTGCTATTCGGATACAAACAATTGGTTTTAACGTACGGTTTGAGAACATTTAGATAAGATCCGTATTAAATAATCGTATCTTTTTTTTATATGATGTTCAATTGTGTAATGTCCTAATTCCTGATTAGAAAATTTAAAAGTCTAAGTAACATGATGCATTTAAAATAGTTGAATTAGACCGTACTTTTTGTATTAATGTACTAAGAAATTCGCTATATTTGGATAAAGAACCCTCCAATCTATCACCTAAGATTGGTGTCCGAAATTTTGTAATCGCAAAACATAGCCTGTCATAATTAACATACACTCGCGATCATAAAATCCGGGTCACCCTGAAAATTCCAAGTTTCTTGAACATTTTTGACTCTGGTACAGTAATAAAATTTTTTTAGGCTAAGCTAATGTATTTTTTATTTGTCATCAATGATTGTTTGAAAACAAAACGGTTTTTTATTGTTTTTATTGAAACAGCAGATAACAAAATAAAATTGTTGATAATTCAGACAAACGAAAAAAAAATGGAAAGTACAGAACGTGGTAGAATATCAGTGAAATTTCAATGTCTAATATCGTGTATTGCCTCCCCTTGCTCTAATAACCTCTTGCAGACGACGGGGCATACTCTCAATTTTACTCCGGATTAGATGTTGTGGTATGTTATTCCACTCTCTAACTAACAGCTCCTTAAGTTCCTGTGCGTTGTTAGAAGGTATATGGGTTTGAATACGTTTTTTCAAATCGTCCCAGATATGTTCGATAGGATTTATGTCCGGAGACCTAGCTGGCCAGGGTAACCTCGTAATTCCAACCTCGTCCAAGTATTGCATACTGATCCTGGCAACACGCGGTCGTGCGTTGTCCTGCATAAAAACGGCATCTTCTCCAAGCCCCACCATGACGGGCATAACATGCTCCTCCAGAATCTCCGTAATGTAC
The DNA here is from genome assembly GCF_917563875.1 of Diabrotica virgifera virgifera. Taxonomy (NCBI): domain Eukaryota; kingdom Metazoa; phylum Arthropoda; class Insecta; order Coleoptera; family Chrysomelidae; genus Diabrotica; species Diabrotica virgifera. Next base: position 68,475,294 of record NC_065450.1, on the reverse strand, counting down.
CTTCGTGCAGTTAAGGACCCATTTTCGACAAAAGGTAACTCTGTGCGGAAGTCGGAAGCCACACCTCCCCAAGCCATAACCGAGCCACCACCAAATGGCATTCTTGGAGCAATGCAAGCTTGTGAAAATCGTTCGCCGGTTCTCCTCCAAACTCTTACACGTCCATCGGATCCAGTTAGGCAGAAAAGAGATTCATCTGAGAATAACACTTTGCTCCAATCGTTAATTCTCCAATGCGCGTATTGTGGAGCAAAATCTAGTCGTGCAACTCGATCCTCCCGGCGAAGTGGCGGTCCTGTAGCCATTACCCGAGAAGCTAGTCCAGAAGAGCGAAGTCTTCTCCTGACTGTTGTAACGCTAACGTTGCAATTTCGCACTTCCTGTAGACGATTTCGATGCATAACTGCAGTTGAGGTCCGGTTTCGTAAAGCTTGAAACACAAGGAAACGGTCATCTCGTGCCGTGGTCTTTCTTCTTGGTCCAGAACCAGGCCGTCTGGTTAGCAAACCCGTCTCCTGAAATCGTTGAAATACTCGTTGAACCGTAGAAAGGCTTACACCAACAGTTCTTGCGACTTGCCGTTGAGCGTGACCGTCTTCCACAAGCGCAACAATTCGTGCCGTTTCAACAACAGCCAAAGGCATTTTTGGCAAAAAATAAACAATAATAAACACTAATAATGACACTAATGAACAATTAAGACGTCAATTATAAACGATGTTCGCTGCGTTTGACAGTTATAGATACCGTTCATTTTGACACGTTTGCACTTTTCTGCGAAATCGGCAATTTTGGAATTCTTTGTTACAAAGGAAATCGCTAAGCCGACAACAATTGTCAGAAGCATGTATTAGTTTGTATTTATGTTATTATTATTTACGATAAAGCTTGTTAAAAATGAAATATCGGTGATTTTTAAGGTGACCCGGATTTTATGATCGCGAGTGTATTTACGTTGTCGGACTAAAGAAACGACGCTGTAATTAATTTATCGGACAAGAGATTGACAATCTTTTGTAATTAATTATAAGTAGTTTCAATTGAAAATTAAGAGTTTTGTAGTAAGGAAACTGTACCGCGCTAGTGTGACATCTTGCGGGTGTCTGACTCAACTATCGCTCCCTCTTTTGTGTCCAACAAAAATAATTTATTTTATTTAAACAAAAATCCTTTGAATAAAATTTAAAATTATAGTTTTGCAATAACAAAACATAACCGCGCTATACTTTGTTTCACGTTAAGAATAGAATATTACGCTTACGGTGTTGCCAAACCTATTGCGCACGGGTGGATACTCGACTGCCGATATACGATTCATTCTAGTCAGTACGACGTGGCACCGGCGCGCTTCTATCGTCCGTAAGAAATACATGGGACTATCTCCGCAATGTTCTATTCGTAACGTGAATTGCTTTATAGAGCTACAGGTTTAGATGTTGTGCGTGCGGAAACGGGTCCAACGTGCACTCTGAAAATTTTCAGAGAGTGGTAGACTCGCTCAAACGAAACAGATAAAACCATTTTTATGACTTTTGTAATCATTTTCAAAAAACGACGGTGTACTGGGGACTATGTAAAAGGTAGAGAGAAAATTCGAACATCGGAGGTCATATTCAAGAGTGGATATCACGAGTTAATTTGTAATTGAAAGAGATTACTGGATTGGTGTTATTAAGGCATGTTTTCCGGTGACGCCTCTGTACATTAATCAACAAAATTATATATAATCATCTAAAACGCTACAGAGTTGCAAGTATAGGTCAAGGTCAACATAAAATGTAAATGACAAGTGCAACTAACTGTAAAAAAGCTTTTCCCCACACAAATGGAATTTTTTTACAAAAAAAAACGAGCTGTTCGTCACAATATCCACTGAACACGCGAAGTTGTCATCATTATAAGTTGTCGACAAAATATCAGAAATAATTGCACTTTGAAAACGAGTGAGATTATAAAGTTGCCTTTTGTTTTCAGTTAACATATTCAAGGTCACAAACATTTTTTTATTCTAGGTAATTGCTTACTCCGAGCGACATCATTTGACATAAAGAACAAATTTAAATATGAAAATGAAACACAGTAATTACTATACTAGGGTCATTCGTAAAATAAGATTGCATACACCCGCCGCTGAGAAAAATGCGATGTGATGGGAGAAATCTGGCAACACTGCCTTACACATCAACTCTCCCTCTCTCTTACTCCGCCACTTTCGCCTGTTTTTTTTCTGTTTTCTTCATACTTGTCCAGGCGCGGATCCAAGGGGGGTCAATGGGGTCAATTGCCCCCTCCTTGAGACTTCGCCTGGTGTCGCCTTTTTTTAAGAAAGAGATAATTACGATTGAAAATAAATAGTGAGTTTTGTGTCCTGTTGACAACTGAATAACGGAATAAAACATAAAACAGAATTCCTTCTCCAAAGTACGTGTTCTCGGTCTTACTGTATGGTGTCGAGTCTTGGACTGTAAATAAAATCGATCTACTTACCTAAATCGCCTTGAGGCTTTCGAAATGTGGTTCTATAGAAGAATTTAAAAGTATCTTGGGTGAAGAAGATTCTCGAAATTCCACGATACTAGAACGTCTCAGAAGACTACCGAGATTATGGAAGGCATCAAGAAGAGAAAAGTGGAGTATTTTGGACATGAAATGAGAAATTTCAAATATAGGTTGCTACAAAATATTATGCAAGTGAAAATAGAAGACAAACGCAGTCCAGAACGAAAAATCACTTCGTGGTTGATTTAGGGTGGCAGTGAATAAAATTAAGATAGCTATGATAGTAACCAACGTTCTGAAAGGACATAAAAGAAAAATAAAGTAACAGCCCACACCGAAAAAAAATCCTGCGTACGCGAGTGAGTAGAAAATGTTTATTCATTGCCCCCTCCTTGCAAGGTTGCTGGATCCACCGTTGTACTTGTCCCAGGTGCTTACTTGCTGATTCCTTCAAAGATTCCTCGATTTCTATTCACTCCGTTTCTATATTGTCAGGGTACTGCCTACCTCGAAGCTTGTCCGTAATTTCTGCTTCAAAGCTCGTTACAATGTCATCGTTGTTCAATTTGGCAACATCGTATTTTTTCCGACTTTCCAACTGACCTCTCGGTTTCGGCATACTTTCGCTTATTTTTGCTATTTTTTGACCGTTATTCAAGTCGAAATATTAGATAAAATCTTAGTCACCCTTGCGTATAATTTCCCAAACTAATAACTAGAAAAAATTCTAAATAGGATAATCTTCTTAGATCTAGATCTACATTCGTTCATTATCCGCTGTAAATCCTTACGGTCCATTTGAATAAAACTCTGGTCCCGATGAGCAACAGGATACCTAATAATATTAAAAAAAGAATAGAGTCTAATATTATGAACACCCCCTAAGGTATTATGACTGAATTTATGGAATAATAAGCTCGATAATAGAAAGATTCGTATGCAAAATCGTACAAGGGTAACTCTCGAATTCTTTTCAAGGGCAGTTCTAGCTTTTTTTATGTACAGGGAGATTAGCAGACAACTGGCAGGGATAGTTCGGACTGATGAATCTCATGCATATCTTATTTCAATGTAATATGCGCCTTAGGGGTTGGTTTTTTGACACCGGCAATTCGTCTACAATAGGGTAATAGAAGACCTGTTCCTAGATTTTTGAACGTAGAAAGTGGGAAGGCAAATAGGCACGTCAATACTGTTCAATCAACATATTGTTTAATCTATATTTTTATACAAAACGCAAGCTGAGAAATGTTCAAAATACTTTTAAAACACACTGGTTGTAACTACAGTTTATTCGCATGAGACACGCACTGGATGTAAAAATTAGTTGACAACGATGTCGTCATCGGCAACATAAGAGATGGTTATTTCCGTTCAGGTTTTGAATATTTTTGGATAACAGTTACTTGTATAATCGCGTAAATTATTCAATTATTTTATTAATAGGATTATTTTTTTACTAACTATGTATTCGGTGACTACAGTAGTTTATATACTATACAATAAAATCTAATAATCGAGAAAAGAGACAAAGTGATAACGTGATGTTAATAATATACTGTTATTATGGAACGAGTAAATACGTTATGAATACCTTTACAACTGTAATCTTTGTTTACATGCACTGCATGTAATTATCCAATGTCTTATTTGAATTTAGTTTAAAATTACTTATTTTTGTTTTTGACATTTCGTCCTCCAACCATTAGATGTTTTTAAAAAATTTGTAAAAGATAAAAATTATATAACCGGTTAAATATGTCTTTGGTATTTAATAAATGGCGATGAATATCTACAGAGTGAACCAAAAGTCTAATTATATATTAATAGTCTTTGGGCCCACCATTTAAAAAAATTATTACCTCCATCATGAGACTTTTTTTATACAGTTATTCATGTCGAGTAGGACAACTTTTCTATTTAGAGAAATTTTTACTCCTTCTCGCTATAAGTCATCTATAAAATGGATCATAAAACTTAGATCTTCAGCTGTACCTGTTCAATGATTTGTAATCAGATATCCCTTATAAGTGTTGCCCAAAATCGGTCTTGGTCTTGCAGTCTTCTTCTTCTTGCGTTTTCGTAAGAGCAAGACCGCATAACTTTAGCAAGACAAAGACCAAGACTGACCGTGCAAGATTTAAGCAAGAACAAGACTAGGCCTCCAAGACTTGCGTCTTGCAGTTAGAACTGACTGTCGTTTTAGGGAGTATAGTATTTCGGGTGTATGCTTAGAGACTCTATGAAACGCAAAAAAAATATGTAACAAAAATTTGGAAAATTGGACTTATGCGCATTACGAACAATACCATAAACATACATAGCGAATCAAAATGTCCATTAACAGAACACTTGACACATATTTGACACGTACTCAGAGGTTATAATTTTTACAATATAAAAATAAAATATTTTGTACATAGTTTCCCAGCAGACGACTTCTTCGCTCTGAAATTAATTATCCAGATTTTGAGAATAGGCGCCCTCTAATCATAAAATAATCTTCTTGCGTTACTATACCGACAGTAATATCGTATCGAAAGCTTTTAAAAATATGTCACCTTAGCTAATAAAAAATATAAGGTTAACAAGCATACCTACTGTTAAGGACACCCGCTCAATAATTAAATTAAATTTTTTCCCTATTAGTTAGTAGGAATCTAAATACCACAAATCTTATTGGCGTAAAAACTAAACATCGTTTCTGCTGAGCGTGCGATGAGATCATTGGGTTAAACAAAATTTGTTGAAAGAGCGCGGCTAATATTCAAACGTAACCAGAAAATTAATAACAGAATGCCCGCAAACAAAATACGGAAATATTTAAGTAACGATAATAATCATCATCACCAGGGCTTTTCATTCCGGATGGAATGTTTGTCGCTCTTACTTAGAGCTCTCTGATTCGCTTATTGCGGTGAATCACTCCGCATTCCACTTGTATGTTGTCAAAGTTTGTTGTATGACTTGGCTTTCGTTACAATTTGCTTCCACTCCTTTCGATCTGTGCTTAGTTTCCTCCAGTTTCTCACTTCCAGAATATTGATATCTCTCATGATATGGTCCTCCCATCTCTCTCTGAGTCTTCCCCTTGGTCTTTCAGTAATGTCTTCCATTCCGCCTACTTCCTCTTCCGGGCTTTCTTTGCATCTATATAGTTCTGTGAAGTATGTTTCCCATGATCTATTGTCAATTTTAACTACTGGTCTGCCTTTTCTTTGTTGAGCTTTTAGGTATCCAAATAGTTTGGCGTTGTCGTTACTACTCTTTTCTACGTCGTTTAACAGCTCTTCCATCCAGTTTTTTTTTGTTCTTGCAACATTTATCAGCTGCTTTCTTTTTTTCTTTATATTCGTTTCGATGATGTTCTTCTTTAGTTCATATCCATTTATCTCTTGCTTGGTTTTTCTGTTCGATTTTGATTTCGCTTTCTACATCAAACCACTCTTTCCTTCTTTTTATTTCCCTCTGTCCTAGCACCTCTTCAGCTAAATTCAGAATGGATTCTTTTATATTTTTCCATATGTCCTCTGTTATTTGCTTCTGTTAGATTTTCCTTTAGGGTTGTCTCATATTGTTCTCTTATTTCCTGTACTTTTAACTTCTCCAGATTCCATCTTCTTTTGTTTTGTCTTGTTCTCTCTGCTTTAATTATCTTCATTTTGATTTATCCTATTACTAGAATGGTCTGTGTCCGCGTTTGCTCCTCTATAATACTAATAATAACGATAATAATAATAAAATAAAATTCTGGGTGTTTAGTATTCGGTACTTATAGTAGGGGATATTGCGAGTATTTATTTTTTCGATATCTTTTCTAGAGAGATCTTTTCAAGACAGATAAAATTAATGTTCTTTAAAATACAGTCAAGTTTATGTCATTAATTTGGTTTTTTTCTGTTAACCATGTTTTAGCACATGTAAGGTTATTAAATTCAAACGTTTTTTAACAAGCAGACTGACTCCCGTGGACGGCCTTGGACATGGTAAATAGCTCAGCTAAGAGCATAGGCACGGAGCGCTTAGATCGTGGGTCCAAAACCCAACCGGTGCGCGGTGTCAGTTGTTTAGACATTTACTAATTTTGCTGGTCTTTACTATGGCTACGTTAATTGAAGCTTAAAATATTCCTACTCTGTTCTTGTTCTAAGATCTAAAGTAACGTTTAATAAATAGCAATAGGCTAATGGGTAACTGCGAGACTTGCAAGACTCTTGCTGCAAGACCAAGACCAAGACCGGGAGCGCAATACCAAGACCAAGAACAAGACCAGGTGTATTAGCGCAAGACCAAGACAGTCTAAGCCTCGTCTTGTTCTTGCATTTGGGCAACACTATCCCTTACATACGTTTTAGAATTGTCGAAAACTTGTGTAAGCTTTTTTGAGCTATTTTTTACTGGCCTAATTGTCTGTCAACTTTACATAACGTCAATATTGAAAGTGATACTCATCTTACTTTCCAGTATGTGCTATTGGTCCAAGAGCTGTGAGACATTTTTGAGTAGGTATTTTAGGCAACCTGAAAATTTTTCAGCTGACTATTCCATGATAGCCTAATACAAAAATGCCGGTCTGGCTGGAGGGTAGCGGTTATTTTCCCCAAAAATCCCCCCCAAAGTTAAACAAAAGGGTAAAAATTGTTATTACAAAAAATATCATTGACGTGACTTTAAAGTAAATTTATATATTCAAATATAAAGAAAATAAACAGGCCATGCGATTTAAGGGCGATTTTAACTCTGCAAGATACTTGCATGGGCGCCCCAGGATTATTTTCAGGGGATGCATCTGCTTCAGAAGATTTCATCTGAATCTGTACATACTATTAAGAAGTATATAATATACAACTATACATGCATAGCTATGTATGTACATTCCTTCCGGACAGGGAGGTGCAATTGTTATTTGACAGGGTATTTTTTAATAATAAAAATAAATATTCTAAAAAAGACAGGTTTTTTTTTGGTGAAATTTTCCAATTGTCAGGTGATCAAAAAAATTACGCGTGAATATAAATGAAAAGCGCTATAGGTCAGCAGCAGTGTGAGAAAGATCGTATACCGATAGCTGTTTGCGTCCTCTGTTGTAGCTGAGCGAGTCCGTTCGCAGGAGAAAAATCACATAACCTGGCCATATCCATGTTGTTGTTTCTCGAAACGTTAGAGTAATTATTATATATTATAGTTTTTTAAGTAACTTTTTCTTAATTAAAGAAAAATAATACGTATTTTACAATAGACTTTTCAAATATGATAGAAAAAGACAAATTTATTATTATAAATATATAGGTAGAAAAGTATAAAACTATAAACTAAATTATTTCTGTGGCCGAGTCTTGTACTTCTTCTTCAAACTCCTCATCTGAGCCTTAATATTCATTCTCTTCCTCTTCGTCAGACTCCCCTCGAGACTCAGATTCCTCTTCTACATGATCTGTAAATAGTTGTATCATTAATTAGTTTAGTTGCTACGTATTCTCCGTCCTTTTATACGGAGTCGAAGCCTGGACAATCACATGCTCATCTGAAGAAAGACTTACCGTTGTTGAGATGTGGAGTTATCGAATACGTAACAAACACGGAAACATTAAGAAAGATGAAAAAGGCAAAAGAAATACTCAACACTATGAAGGAAAGAAACATGAGCTACTTTGGTCATATACTAAGAAATAAAAAACGTGATGTGATTGGTTAGATAAGGAAAAGTATTAAGCATTGGTTATATAAGTAAGAATACGTAGCAACTCAATCAATTAACCACTAATTAATTTTTCATTAATTCTAAATACATATTACAACTATTTACAGATCAGGTAGAAGAATCTAAGTATCGAGGGGAGTCTGATGAAGAAGAAGAGAATGTATATTTATTTTAGCTCATTTTTCTTTCCTTCATAGTGTTGAGTATTTCTTATTTTGCCTTTTTCATCTTTCTTAATGTTTCCCTGTGTGTTAAGTGTTGTGTGCATGATATTTTTTACATTATTCGATAACACCACATCTCAACAATGGCAAGTCTTTCTTCAGATGCGCCCGTGATTGTCCAGGCTTCGACTCTGTATAAAAGGACAGAGAATACGTAGCAACTTAATTAATTAATCACAGATTATTTTTAATTAATTCTAAATACATATTACAAGTATTTACAGATCATGTAGAAGAGGAATCTGAGTCTCGAGGAGAGTCTGACGAAGAAGACGAGAATGAACATTTAAGCTCCAATTAGAAATTTGAAGAAGAAGTACAAGATTCGGACACAGAATTAATTTAGTTTATAGTTTTATACTTTTCTACCTATATATTTATAATAATAAATTTGTCTTTTTCTATCATATTTGCAAAATCTATTGTATAGTACGTATTATTTTTCTTTAATTAAGAAAAAGTTACTTGAAAAACTATAATATATAATAATTACTCTAACGTTTCGAGAAACAACAACATGGATATCGCCAGGTTATGTGATTTTTCTCGAGCGAACGGACTCGCTCAGCTACAACAGAGGACGCAAACAGCTATCGGTATAAGCTCTTTCTCACACTGCTGCTTACCTATAGTGGTTTCATTTATATGCACGCGTAATTTGTTTGATCACATGGCAATTGGATAATGTCACCAAAAAAAACGTGTCTTTTTTAGAATATTTATATTTAAAATTAAAAAATACCCTGCCAAAATAACAATTGCACCTCCCTGTCCGGAAGGAATGTACATAGGTATGCATGTATAATTGTATATTTTATACTCATTAATAGTATGTACAGATTCAGATGAAATCTTCTGAAGTTCAGATGCACCCCCTGAAAATAATCCTGGGGCGCCCATGCAAGTATCTTGCAGAGTTAAAATCGCCCTCAAATCGCCTTGTCTGTTTATTTTCTTTATATTTGAATATTTAAATTTACTTTCAAGTCATATCAATGATATTTTTTTGTAAAAAAATTTTTACTCTTTTTTTAAATTTGGGGGGGATTTTTGGGGAAAATAACCGCTACCCTCCAGCCAGACCGGCATTTTTGTATTAGGCTATCATAGAAGAGTCACCTGAAAAATTTTCAGGTTGCCTAAAATACCTACTCAAAAATGTCTCACAGCTCTTATACTATATTAAGTTATTGAAATAACGTTATCTCACACATACTGTATAATGTATAGTATAGATAGACCATTCTGTTCTAATTCTAAGCACGTGAAAACATTGTGTAATATAAATAAATGATGAATTTTAACCTGTCATTAAAATTCTATAGCGCGCCTTTGAACACTTGTACACCATAGCAATTCTCGTTGTATTTTGGTAGCGATCTATTCTTTTGTTGTAGCTTAAGTGTGTTTGGCCGTTAATAATTAAGGTTTTGTAAACACTTTAAATGTTTTATGTTCCTAGACAAAAAGGGGGAGCGCAGTGACACACAATGGAAATCTGGGAAGCTGGACAAAGAGAGAGTGAATATTTATTATGCTTTCTTTTCTTTCAACGTTTTCTCTCAGACAGACGCTTTGATGTCTCTGTTTGTCTATTTAACTTTTGCCTCAATTTATTTCTTTAAGTGATTTAAAGTAAGAGTTATTATTATGATTCAGGAAGATTCAGTATTAGTACTAAAATCTTCTATTTCGAGGTTTTTATGAAATATTATTAAAGCATTTTAAAATGCAATCTTTTGGATTACAGATCTGCTATAATTTTCCTCAAGAAAAATAAAAAATCTTATTATAGTAACTGTTTGGGAAAGTATGGAACGTATTTTAATATTTTAGTTTATTACTTTTTTATAGTTAAGCATATGACTACTTAATTATGTAATATCCTTTTAGTTTTCTTATAATAAATATATACATAGTTTAACTCCATATTGCATAACAGATTTTATAGTTAAATCCTTCTTTTCTACACCACTGGCTGTTCATAAATATTTTCTTGTTGAAAGAGAAAACGCACTCACTTTGACAAAAGGCGATCAAAGTTTGCTTGGCACATGTATCAAGCTAGAAAGTGTTTCAAGGAACCACATGTGTCGACTTTTATCCCTTCAAGTTATCTTTACCCAGAAAGGGCGGTACCTGAGCCTTGCCAAGGAAGACAAAATCATGCCCCGGAATCTTATATGGAAAAATTGGGGAATTTCCCCCACCACTTCCACACCGCTCAGCTAAATAAAGAGAAATGACAGCCTTTCTCGCTCACGAAGACTTTAACCAATCATTTATGTTAAAACACCATACCTGAATGTCACAAATAAAATAATCAAACGAGGCTTAACTCGGCAAAATGTCAATTCTGTCAAAAGTAATGACAGTTAGAGTTAGTGCAAATACAAATAATTTTCTATTAGTTTACAGTTTTTATTGTATTTGTATTATCTGTAACGATTTATTCTTAGTAATTTCAATTTCAGTTGGTTCCTTATCCTTCGTTTATAAAGTGTATTAAAGTGTATAGTTTTAGTTGCGAAAGAACTTTGGTGTTGTGTTAATAAAAAAAATAAACATGGTTTATTATTGTTGTGTACAAATCATAGAAAAGTTAGAAAAATGCATAGGTAAATAGTAATTAGTTTATAACTGTTTTATCTGAAACAACAAATAAATACACGTACCTATATTTAGAAAAAAATTGTCTAACTTTTTTTATATCCCTTTTCCTTACTAAATTTGACAGCAAAAATAACATATTTTGCAACTTGAGAATTCCGAATAATTTATGAGTATTACTTAGATATTATTTAAATAAAATACTTTAACAAGCTTAGTAAGTTTTGGTATTTTATTTTAATAATATAGGTGAGATTATTTCTTGTAAAATAACAAGATATTTTAATTAGTAACGAAATTGCCCGCAAGAGGCGCTAAACGGATAAAATTAATGCTTGTCCATTTGAATTTCCCGCCAAATGGTGATTAGTTAACACATCGGTCGCAAATGGCGTAAGGAACCAAATTTTTACAGTGAGTTGCCTATCTATCCGGTAATACTATATATTATTTATCTATGGACAAAACTCAGTACGAAATTCTAAGTCGAACGAGTCAGATTGCCTAGCTTACCACCTGGATGGCCGTCCCCGTCACGGAGATGCTGTCCACTCCTGGAAATGCCGGTCAATTACACTCATTTTAAAGGTAGGTGCGACACTTTCTCTAACATTGATACAATTTATGAATATAGCCAGATACAGTTCTTCACACAACATACATACGAACACACATCTTTCATATTAAGTGCATTATTTCATATCATATATTTACTTTTCATACTACAGTCCACTGCCTTGTTTCTACTACTCAATTAATTAAACCCAGCGGCCTTAATCCTCAATTAGAAGATCATTAGACGCTTCAGTAACTAAAAGTAAAGATCATTCAGGTTTGATTACAGAGTAGGGCGTCTACATACTAGGTGACTATGTGCTTATAGGTATTTCGAATCCAACTTATTCTCATCAGAGCATCTGTGTAGAAACACTGAACTGAAATCAAATATTTTCATCCTTTAGGTGTAATTATTAAAATAATTACAAAAGATGCAACTAGTACCTTATGAATCGTAAGTCAAAATGAGGAAGGAACCAAAATTCGAATTATTTATCCTCTGCACTTTTTAAGATGGAAAAATAATGGTAGGGGAGCAAAGTATGCTAAATGTGCAGTCACTCGAGCGCTTTGGGGACCTATTGGGTTGTAAAGAGTAGGTCCTAAAACCAAAAAAAGTTAAGTAAAGTTTTCCATTTTAGTGGGCGCTTGCCATTTTTTAATTTAATTTTCCATTTCCAACAATCGTTTTTTCCGATTATAGCGACATCTATCCATAATTCGAAAAAATGTTTCGAATAAAAGTTACTTATTTTTACGTAAGGAATCCAAATCTGCAATAAAAAATGAGGGTTCCTATTTAAGATTTTAAAGTAACCCCCACCCCACATCCATGGGGGGTCGTGTTTGGTGCCATTCGACAGATTTTTCAAAAATATTAAAAAAGTGTATTTTACAGTTTTTTGATCTGATGTTCATTTCGCGAAATATCGCGGGATTCGTTTTTAAAATATTAAATTTACCCCCCACCCCTCACCGTGGGAAGTCGTGTTTGGTATCATTCGATATATTTTTAAAAAATATTGAGCACATATTTTTTAGTTTTTCGATCTGTCATTCATTTCGCGAAATATTCGCTTTTTTTCTTGTGAAACTTTGGGACTCACCCATTTCCTTACGCCCGGCTCAAATCGTCAGATTTTTGAAATATACACTCTTTTGCATGTACTTAACTTACCTTATCTTAATCTGACAATTTCGAGTTTTTTTAAGGATATATTATTATTTTCGGGCCCCCCTTAACGAACACCCCTGTGTTAAGAGCCAATATATGGTAGAGGTGCATCTGCAGGGTACCAGGTTTCTCACCATATGATAATCTGACGCGCTCGAGTGACTGCAAAAATCCTCGCTTGGGCTCCCCTACCATAAAGCAGAGCAGAGTGGTGAAATACTCGACAAGGGAATCTATAATTGTATCAGGACCTGTCGTTCACCGTGATAATAATCTTTAGCGGTATAGTTCCTTTTATACCCACAAAAGTGAATATGTGTAGTATTTCACCACTCTTTTCTCCCTTATTTTTCCATCTTAAAAAGAGCAGAGGTAAATCACATTGCACATTTTTTGATAAATTTATGAATAAGTAAAGGCTTCTTTCCAAGCATTCTAAAAAAAAACAATCATTATGCCCATTTACAAAAAAAAACGATCCTGAAGAAATTTCCAATTATAGACCTATTTCTTTATTAAAAAATCCACAAGGAAATTAAAATCCTTCAGAATTTCAGAAGGGCTACATCACATAACGTTTTCAGAATAAGAATTCCATCATCAGTGCTTTTCACAGGTTAAAGTACATGTTTGAGACACCAAGATATATGGGTAAAAACAGCCAGATCAGTAGGTACAGATCCCGTAAAATTTCTTGGTATTTTTTTAGACAGCAACCTCAAATAATTAATGATCCTTTCATATCGATTTGTTAAGTAAAAAACTTGCCTCAGCTTGCTAAGCAATAAGATCTTTTTCGAAAAAATCAATTTAGTATCTTCTAAAATAACATATTTTTCTTTGTTCAAGTCTCATCTTCGATATGGTCTTCCTTTTTGTGGTTCTAGTACAGTTGCTCAATCTGATGTTATTTCTAAATTACAAAAAAGAGCAATAAGATATCTGTTTGGGCTCACAAGAAACACATTGCAAAAGTTACTTCAAAGATCACGGAATTTTAACACTTCCTTTTTTATATACAGTCAAAATCGTTTACAACGACACCGGCTACAACGTACAATCGGATATAACAAACAAAATAGTAGGTCCCGTGAAATGACATATAAAAAAAGCATTTACATTGCTTATAACGAACAAATCGGTTAAAGCGAACATATTTCTTGGAACACTAGCAGTTGAAATATTGGTTACAGCATACATATCTGTACCTCGGAGAGATACAACATCCATTTTTTTTTTCAATTATGACCTTTTTACACACTATATAATAAACAATTATAACAAATGCATGATTTAAATGACAATAGATTAGACAATGTCCTAAAATAATGTTGTTTCCATATTCCAATAAATAACTTTAGCAATAACACTTTCTGTTGAAAAAAGTTTAAAATTGCTTTCCTGTAAAGTTACGAAAATGGGCATTGTATTGTACTTCTCCGAGGTACCGATATTACCACGAAATGAAAAGGAAGGTTTTATTCATTTATGGTTATGATGGTACATCCGGGCAGGGTTCACTTGTAAGTCCTTTTTAGACACTAGACTTCCTAGTCCATTATCACAAGATTTTGTTTACATTATTACACCATTTGGCCCAAAAGGCCCAATGGTGTAATTAGGCCCATACAAAATAAATAGTGTATGTATGCCCATACTTTTATAATACAACGATTTTGAGAACTCGTTATATTATGAGTATTGTTTATTGACTACCTGTACTAATTACAATATCTTCATATTTATTATATGTATGTATGTACATATTTAGATTTACGTAAGTACAATAAACACATATGTTAATAACATATTAATATATGTGTAATATGTTATAACATATTATAAGTACCTATAGATTAAGTTACACATTTTTGCATCATAAAGTTACAACGAACCGACTGTTGCTACTAGTGTAATATCGTTTATAGCAACCTGTTCGTTATAACAGATAGAACTGCTTACAGAGAACACTGGCTACAACATACAAAAACCTCCAGTCCCTTGAAGTTCGTTATAAACGGTTTTGACTGTACTTGAGAAACTGTTTGCTTAATTGGTAAACTGAGTAAATCTCGTCCACTGAGTTATTATAGTAAAGAAATCTATATTATATTCCGCAAAAGAACTATACAACCATTTCCCTTTATAACTTAGATCTGCAACATCTTTTCCCAAATTCCGTAAAATGACATAAGCGTATCTATCTAAAAGACCGTATTATTCAGTAGAAGAGTTTCTTAATGAATAACTAAGAAATTACTGTATATACCTCTACTCGGTATGTCCAACAAGTACCTAAGATATATATTTTGGATGGCATATGCAATAGCTTAAAACTATTCAGTTGCTAATATTGTATTGTATTAGTAGTATGTTCAAGTTGTAATTTATTTAAATTTTGCAATATATTGTTTTTGTTTTACTTTCATTATCTTTTATTTTTTAAGATTGACTATTTTTAGATTTTTCTAATTTTAGTAAATTGTATGCTGTTATTTTCTGACTCTATGTAAGCTTTGTCTATAAAATTGTAAAATTTTCAGTGACAATACAGCATATTTCTATCTATCTATCAAATAATGATCAATAATCTTTACTTTACATCCGTATAACGCATTCATTCTATTTAATTTGCCTGTTTTTAATAAATAAAATATACTCGTTTCTGTTTCAAAGCTATCAACAAAATTATAATCTCGCGAGAAATCATTTGTATATTTTTCATTCGTAAGTTTTTTAGTAGCTGGACTTGGCTTTTAATAAAAAATATATCTCAATTAATCATATTAAACTTATTATAGATTCATTCGACCTCTGTCCTAATTTTTCGTGAAATTTTTACATTCTAGACCGACATTAAAGCATGTTATTTTCCTGATGTAATCTGCTGAGCATATACTTGTAGTTTGCCCATTGGCGTACGTTTATGGAAGGAAACTACAAACAAGATTTTTTTTATTCAATTATCTTGATTTAAAAATTTTCCAATTTATGCTATTGGCAGTACAAGGTTATGAGTAGTTAATAAAAATCAACAACGTAATGAGAGCGTTGGAGGAAAATGGGATAGATTATCGCTATTCCAAACATAAAACATTCGAAAACATAAAATAACGCAACCATCACCGTAACACAAAGATATACAAAATGTATAAAAATCAAAACAGGAATCCGTCAACAAACTTTAAAGATATGGGATTTATACAGGGTGTCCAGAAACTCTACCGACAAACGAAGACAGGAGATTCCTCATATAACTTTAAGACAATTTAACCCAATTCACCTAGTCCGAAAATGCTTCCTGAGCGAGCTGGAGCTCTTTGAAGATGGCGTCTTGTAATTAGTTTTTCTTAAATACCTCCAAAACGCTTATATTTAGAAAAACGAAAATTGGTGCGCGTATTTATCCCAAAGATAAATCGATTCCATTTATTGCGAATTTCTAGTACCGGCCATAGGCGTCCGTTTTGGGTAGGGTAACGGGTCCGTTTTTGGTATTTTATCGTATAATTTTGTGTCTTTAACTTTTAAGCATTTTTATTACTGGATTATTAAATTGTCAGGTAATCTAGTACTAAAAGGTACACACTCTTGATTTAAGTCGGTAGGACATACCGTTTTCTAGAAAAATAGATATAAAAATTTTTCGTTTTTTGAATTTGAAAAAGAATTTAAAAAAAATTTCAAAAAACGGTGTATTTTACCAACTTATAGCAAGAATAACTTTTAGCACAAGAATACTTCATAATTTAATAATCTAGGGTCAAAAATGCTTAAAAATTAAAGACAAAAAGTTTTTTTTTGAAAAATGGCTTTGGCAGAGCCAATTAGCCAGACTTGTTTGTGATTGCAGATTCATAGTCATAAATTTCTTATTTCATAACATAAGTACATACTACAATATTATTTTTAGATACATAGGTACATTGTGTTGCTTTTTTTTTATTTTGTTTTTTTTTTTAATTATTTTACTGTTTTTTTTAATATATATTTTAATTTGTGCTAAACACTTTTTTTACTTTCTTTTTTTATTTTTCTTTTCTTTTTTTATTTTTGTTTCTTTTTTTATTATTTTTTTTATTATTTTTTTTAAACAAAAAGTTATGCGATAAAATATCCCTTGACCTACCCAAAACGAACGCATATGACCGACACTAGAAATTTGTGATTAATAAAATCGATTTATCTCTGAAATACAAATAAACGTACCAGTTTTCGTTTTTCTAAATGGTTTTTTTTTATTTTTTTTGGAAATTCAAAAAAAAAATTTTCAAATGGATTTTTCTAGAAAAATGTGTGTCCTGCCGACTTAAAAAGAGAGTACCTTTTAGTACTAGAATACCTCATAATTTAATAATCCAGTGTCAAAAATGCTTAAAAGTTAAAGACATACAAGTTATGCGATAAAATAACCGTTGCCCTACCCAAAAGGGACGCCTATGACCGGTACTAGAAATTCATAATAGATGGAATCGATTTTTCTCTGGAAGATAAATATACTTACCAATTTTCGTTTCTCTAAATAGAAGCGTTCTGGAGGTATTTAAGACAAACTAATTACAAGACGCGATCTTCAATGAGCTCTAGCTTATGTGAATTGGGTTAAAATATCTTAAAATTATCTGAGGAATTTCCTGTCTTCATTTGTCGCTAGAGTTTCTGGACACCCTGTATATAATGAGTTAGATGCCGCCTATAAGAAAGTTGGTTTGAACAAATATTTTGGAAAGGCACAAGAAATAGCGTTAGTTCATAAATAAAAATATGTACATACTTATGAAATCCAAATTGCCCGAGACAACCAAACCGCTGAACTGCAAAGAAGAATCACTTTAGTACGGACCGCATATGGAATCAGACATCTTCAAGAGCAACATGCCAAATTATTTGAAAAGAAGAACTTCGACCAATGTGAGCTTACAGTCATGAATTACGGCGCCGAAACATTTTCCTTAACACAGACCACAGACTGTGACTCTCAGAGACAGGGTTAGAAAAGAGGAATTAAGAAGAAAGAAAGGCGTCACATATGTCATTTGTCATGGCTATGCGCTCTGGCCACATGGACGGGCCATGTGACCAGAATGAATGACAGGCAGTGGACACTAAAAATACAAAATACATTGTGGATACCACAAGCAGACAGAAGATGGAGAGGTAGACGATCAATCTACACGATGTACAGACTACAGATGTAATTGGCTGCATTAACCCTTAAACGCCCAACCTTTTTTAGGTTCCATGTACGCCCAAGGGTGTGTAAAAAATGTCCACCTCGAAAATAGCTAATATATTTATTGAGAGTTGTTGCAAATGGATTAAACTTAAGAATCTTATGCTTAATAAACACAGCATCTTCTAAAATATTAATATAAACAATTTACAAACCTTACAACAAAATTACAATGTACATCAAAATCAGCATACCAGTAAAAGCCAGTAATTCAGATGGACGGGGTCGAGTTCGCTCCCAATGGTAAGAATTTTACCTGAACTAAAAAAGGTAGAGTCCGAATTGGCTCCCATAGACAAAATTTATTTTACCTAAACATGTCGAAAATATCAACCAGCGTTGTCACTTCTTTCAAATTTTCTCTTTTTGTTAGAAACAGGTACCTTCCTAGACATATCTATGGGAAAGGAGGAAGACCTAACCCTTCGGTCCTAACTTAACTTTCGGGTATTAGAGTGTAGAGCGCAAACCGGCCGATTTCAGGTAAGAGCGCAAAACGGTCGAGCGCATACCGGCCGACACCGATAATTTGTGTTAAAATTGCCACATATGCCAACGTTGAACTAAAACAAACTCTAAAAGTATTTGTCTAAAAGTATAATTTTCCTATAAAAAGTCTATATCACTATGTAAATTTCCTAAGCAGTATAAATATTACACGATTTGGCAACAATGTCTAATGTTTCCGCGATTATATGAGAGCCTACCCGCATTCATGCGGGAGCCAATTCGTACCCTTCTAAAATATACCTGAACGAAGCGGAGCGAACTCGACTTCACCCACTCAGATTTGTCGATGTTCTCCACATTCTTCCTTTCAACCTCCTCATTGGCGGATAATTATGTAGATTATGTAATTATACGTCGATAATTATACGGATTATCTTCCTACCAACGAGAAATTATATAGAAACCTTTAGTAACAAGTTTTACCAAGGGTGTACTTTTTATGCCCACCCATATTTAACTCAAGATCCTACTTTTATTTTCAAAAATATCGGTAGAACCAAATTAACATTCGATAAAGGGCTGTCTTTTTAACAATAAATAATTTTTAAAAAAAATTTGAGCACGTAATAAATATGTTACAAGGGAATACGCATTAGGTGGACATTTTTTACCCACCCTTGGGCGTTTAAGGGTTAAGTTCACGACCGACATAACTGGAAAAAATTAGGGGAGGCCTATGTTGAATTTGGACGCAGAAGGCTAAATGATGATGATGATGTTAGTACATTAGACTCCCTCTATAACTAGAACAGAAATAGCAGACTAATTACCTCGTTATAAGCCGATTTCGTTATATCAGACATAACAATAATATTGTGCATACATGAATATGTAGTTTTCTAAGACATTAATTTCCTATATAGCGAAGCCATTACGAGCAATATAAGATGCTTAAAATTGTTTGAATGGTGCTTCTGAAAAATAGTCGGTGGATAAACAGGAAGAAGTTGACAGGCGGTGGAGTTTATTACATCACTGGCCTCGATAAGCACACATATTTTAGGAATTTCTGTATACATACAGCTAGGGTATTTCTTTATAGCCATCACCGCGAAAAACATGTAAATAAACATGTTCTTCGATCTCATTTTCCCTCGTTATAACCAAATATGCCTCGTTATAAAGAGTTATAGTTCAATAGGAATTTCATGGGACACCTAATGTACCTCGTTATAAGCAAAACCTCGTAATACTCGTGTTCGTTATATAGAGAGTATTGTAGTAGTTTTTGAATTTTGAATAAATGAAGACTTTGGTGGGAAAATCCCCACATGAAGCTGTCCATCTGGCACAGGATCTCATCCAATGGAGACAAGTTCTTCTTCTTCTTGATGTGCTTATTCGTGACGAATGTTGGTGATGATCATGGCAATCTTCACTTTATCTGCAGCAACGCGGAAAAGCTGCACAGATGTTTTGTTGAACCAGGTTCTGAGGTTCTTTAACCAGGATGTTCTTCTTCCTGGACCTCGCTTTCCAAATATTTTTCCTTGCAGGATAGCTTGTAGGAGGGCATATCTGGATTCATTTCGCATAATGTGTCCAAAGTATTCCAACTTTCGAGATTTGATGGTAGTTAGTACTTCTCGGTTCTTCCCCATTCTTCTAGGGATCTCCTCATTTGTGACCTGCTCAGTCCATGGGATTTTAAGAATTCTCCGATATAGCCACATCTCAAATGCTTCCAATTTTAGGCAAATATCTTCGTTCAAGGTCCATGATTCAACACCATAAAAAAGGACAGAGAAGACGTAGCATCTCAGCATTCTTACTTTTATACTAAGAGAAAGGTTGTGACTCTTGAAAAAGGCCCCCATATGGTTGAAGATTGATCTAGCTTTTCGATGCGCGCTCTAATCTCTTGGTTGTTGTTCCATTCTTCATTTATTATGGTGCCGAGGTAGTAGTAGTGCCTCACTCTTTCTACAGGGGTTTGGTTGATGTAGAGTTGTTGACCTCCTTATCTTTTTCTTTTTCTGGCTGACGATCATAAGCTTTGTCTTCGTTACGTTTATATTAAGTCCATATTGTTGACTGTAATATGTGATTTCGTTCATGAGGACTTGTAGGTCTTCTAGGTTGTCCGCAAATTCTGTATATGGTGTCACCTGCATCCCTGATGTTATTTAGTCGGTACCCGTTTAGTAGAATACCTTTTTCAGTTTCGTGCAAAGCTTCGATAAATATTCTTTCAGAGTAAAGATTGAAAATTTGGGGGGACAAAATGCAGCCTTGCCTCACTCCACGCATGATTTTCATATATTCGGTGTGTTCACCGTCAACTCTGAGGTTTGCAGTATGATTCCAGTAAAGGTTTCAAATAATTTTCAGATCTTGGTTGTTAATTCCTGCTTCTTTTATTATTTGCATCATCTTGGCGTGTTGTAGACAAATTGTTGGAGACAAGTTCACCACGTCCTGAAAAAGGATCAAGAGGAGGAGGAGGAGGTTTCTCTACAAGTACTGTTGTAGAAGTATTACGACCAGCAAAAGGATGTTTTTCTACGGTTTGCGGCTTTCTAAAAGGCATTCGAACGCGTAGATCATAATAAAATGTTAAGTTCTTTACAAAAGACCTCAGAAAGAAACTTATATTGGACGCCAAGTGCCAAGTTTAGACTTTTTAAATTACAACTTTTTTCTATGAATTTTAAGTCGTTTATCTTTTTTTATTAAATTTGCAAATTTACAATCTGCTATTAAAAGCTATTAGTAAATGTAAATATTGCAAATACATGAGAGGAGAAGTTATCCACTGATGACACTCCCAATACTAACAATAACAAATTAAATTAACGTTTGATTATAATTTGAAAGTAAAATTGAAATGAAAATTAAAATTAAAGAATAAAATCTGTTGGCCAATGTCTTTTCAATCTTCGTCAGACTTCTGGTTAGAGTTGTAGTTTTGATTCCTCGTTGGGGTGGGCTGGCAGATATTCTAAATAATTTCTTGTTAGTCTGCTGATTTCGTCTTCAACGAACGGTATACCAGAGTCGTCATGCAGTGTTTCGTTTCTAACGTACCACGGGCGTTGAAAATCATTCTGAGTATTTTGGATTGGATTCTCTGAATGATTTTGGTATTAGAAGGCTTGGCACAGCCCCATAGTTGCACTCCATATGTCCATATAGGCTTTATTATGCACTTATACAAGAGAAGTTTATTATCTGTAGATAACTGCGATTTTCGGCCTATTAGCCAATTCATTTGGCGTATTTTCATGTTGATTTGGATTTTTCTTTGCCAATATGTGTGCTTTCCAAGTGAGCTTTTGGTCAAGTGTCATTCCCAGGTATTTGACTTCTGTTTTTACTGATAGTAATATGTTGTTCACTGTGATTCTCGGACATATGATGTTCCTGTTGGTGAATGTAATTTGATTAGACTAGTATGGTTAACTTTGATTTTCCATCTATTCATCCAGTCTTGTAGTAGATTCAGGTGTATTTGAAGGTTTCCTGATGCTACTTGGGGGTCATCATCGATGGATATTATGGCGGTGTCATCTGCGAACATGGCTACTGTGGTCGTATTTGTTGTTGGGATATCAGCAGTGTATATGAGGTACAGGAGAGGACCCAGGACACTTCCTTGAGGGACACCGGATTTTATGGGATAGTAATGAGAGGTTTCTGTAAAGAATCTGACTTGAAAGTGACGTTCTGTGAGGTGTGATTTTAAGAGTAGATAGTGAGGAGTGGGAAAGGATGACTTAAGTTTATACAAAAAAAAACAAAAGTTTTTTAAAGTCGTTTTCCTAAACATTAAAAATAAGTTATGAGAATGTTTCTTGGTACCGCCACTGTGAGCTAGACAGAGATCGAGATATTAGTGAATAAAGTTGTTAATAATCTAATTATGCTTTATCGCCAGTGGCGCCATAGTCGGTTTTAACAACGCGACCTACAAATCTTCTTAATATGAAGAAGTTTAGTTTTCGGACGCCGCGCCGTAACTTCTTCATCCGGCTTTATGGAAATTAGTAGGATGCGTTCTTGGATTATTTCCTTTTTGTTTTCGTCTAATAGTTGATGATGAATTATTTGTGTTTTTAATAAAATTCATTAGCATCCAGTTTCCTAATGGATGTAGAAAGGTTTAAACAAACGTTGGATCCCTTTCGTACGATCTTTCGTTTAGGGAAAAATACTTAGTAATTTTTTTATTACACAGGGTGTCCCAAATGTAGCGGGACGGTCGAATATTTTATGAAATGAACATCCGATCGAAAAACTGAAAAATACGTGTTCAATATTTTTCAAAAACCTATCTAATGATACCAAACACGCCCCCCCCCCTCAATCCACTTCCTGGAGGTGGCGTGGGGTTAACTTTAAAATCTTAAATAGGAATCCCCATTTTTTATTGCAGATTTGGATTCCTTACGTAAAAATAAGTATCTTTTATCCGAGACCTGTTTTCGAATTGTGGATAGATGGCGCTATAATCGGAAAAAACGATTTATCTTGATACACTAAGTAAACTATCTAATATCTCGAGAAATACACTTCCAAATGAAAAACCAGAAGAAAACACTGGTTTAATATTTTTTAAAACTCTATCGAAAAACACTAAACACGACCCCCCACTCCATCCCATGGAGGTGGGGTGGGGGTAACTTTAAAATTTTAAATAGGTACCTCCGTTTTTTATTGCAGATTTGGATTCCTCATGAAAAAATAAGGAAAATTTATTCGAGACATTTTTTAAAATTATTGTTGATAGATGTAGGCGCTGTAATTGTAAAACAACGATTTATTAACGCCATCTATCAACAAATCTAAAAAATATCTGGAATAAAATGTTACTTACAATGGGGGTTCCTATTTAAGATTTTAAAGTTACGCCCACCCCACCTCCATGGCATTGAGAGGGATCGTGTTTAGTGTTATTCGATAGGTTTTTGAAAAATATTAAACACGTGTTTTTTGGTTTTTCATTTGGAAGTGTATTTCAAAGATACTAGATCTAGGCCGTTTCTATTATTTACCTAGGGCCTAGGGCATCAGGATAAATTGTTTTTTTAGCCATCTATCCACAATTCGAAAAAATGTCTTGAATAAAAGTTACTTATTTTTGCGTAAGCAATCCGAATCTGCAATAAAAAAATGTAGATTCCTATTTAAGATTTTAAATTTACCCCCACCCCACCTCCAAAGTGTGGAAGGGGGTGTCGTGTTTGGTATCATTCGATAGATTTTTTAAAAATATTGAAAACGTATTTTTCAATTTATTGATACGACGTATTGTGATATTCGACCATCCCGCTACTTTTGGGACACCCTATAGTATTCTGCGGTTCTCAATCTCTGGTACATATACCATTGGTGGTACATATCATTATTTGCGGTGGTACACAAAACACAAAAAAATTAAAATAGTAGTACTTAATAAATCTTGAATGGTTTGTTTAGCAGTAAATGGTTGACTTCAATTAGTGCGGTCGTAAATATTATTAAATTTATCTGACCTGGCCCATTGTTAAGACCCACCCGGAGCGATAAGCAACCGAGGTAGACAGAGTTGGTATTTTGACAATTAACACTGACCAGATGGTACTCTTATAATAAAGCAAAGAGTCCACAAAATTTACAATAATTACGACGACAAAAACAAAAAAACGGATGTAAAATATTTTGCTTTGCCTTATATGCCCGAAATTAATGTTTTCAAATGAGTTTTAAAATAAATTAAATCTATTTTAATTGCTAAGATTATAGAAAAACAAACATTCAAACATATTTAAATTTTACCTGAAACCGGGCCTTTTATACTATTGAAGTACCAGTACAAGTATTGACCATTGAAGTTTGAAGTCAACCATTTTCTGCTAAACGTACCATAATATAATCTAAAAATATAGGTGGTACCAAAAATAGTAAAAGGAACTGTAGGTGGTACATGATTCAAAAAGTTTGAGAAGCGCTGCGAGTATATATTTATTTATGTTACAGTTCAAGTTGATTATCTAATTTGTTTTGGTAAAAGTTGATTTTAAAAATAAAATGAAGATTTTTTTTAACATTTCCTAGTAAAACTGCAACTAGGAAAAGTATACTCTTCCTAATGCCATTTAGTAAGAGTTGATTCTTCCCGATCATTAGGTCAATCATTAGGTTGATAGTGTCAAATTATTTACTTCTCATGAACAATATTCGCATGGGTTTGTGACATTTTAAAAACAAACAACACGAATGTATCTTAATAAAACTTGAAGCACCTAAAATTAAAAAAGAAATAAAAACTAAGTAGGTATTTTGAAAGACTAAAGAGGCGGAACCATCACAAATAAAAACACCAGATTTTAGAATCAAAATGTTACCTGACTGGGTATGTTCAAATCGTGATAAGTTAACAGTCACAAAAAAAGGTGCGCACGCATAAAAAAAGCACGTGTAAGAGATGCTCTACATTTAACTGAATATATTCAGAAATAATCAACTCACTCTATTCTTTTTCTCATGATCATCTTTCAGTGCGTCACAGTTTTTCGATTTCTTTCTAACGCCTTAAATTGCATGTGACAGAAAAAAAAGGCACGTCCGTGATTACAGACATTTATAACATTTATTCTAGTTGTCGATAGACGGCGCTATAATCGAAAAAAAAAACATTATTTACAAATTCTATAATATATCGACGAATATAATAGACCAGGGCATCTGTAAAAATATTAGTACATTTCGATGTTGAGAGGTGACTCATATTTTTTTGCAGAAATTGCTTCAACATAACTCATTTAATAATATTTGCGTTATCCTCCCACTCAAAAAGGCCCGGAACATTGTTTAAATAATCAAAATTGAAGGAAAAATTCGATTTTTTTCTTCGTTTTTTGATTATAACTTTAAAAGTATTCATTTCAAAGAAAAGTTGCACTGACATAAAAGTTGCGTAATTAAATTTCCTACAATATAGGATTAGTTAAATTTTTTTTTAAATTGTCACCCTTGTTGCAAAATAGCAATATGTAATTGCTAAAAAAAAACATAAAAAACAAGTATTCGCATTTTACATTTTTCAACCATTTATGCTACACTTAAGACCATCATATTTCACCCAAAAAATTTTTATGATATTTATAGTAAAACAATGCTATAAATTTCATTAGGATCGCATTAATAGATTTTGCAAAATAAATTTTGCAATCCAGCTTTTGCAAAAAAAATTCATTTTCAAAATGTTGCAGGACTGAAAATAAAGCAGACATCAAGTTGAATTTTTTTTTACATAATATAGAAGAATACTGTACCTTTCATTTGCAATTTACAAATTTAAAATGGGTTAACTACCACGGCGTCAGGAATTTTTTTTAAATAAACATTAATTTTTGGTGCTAAGCGCAGGACAGCGGATACGTTTGCTCTGATTGGGCATTCCAATGACCTTTGATAATGATTGATACATTTTAATTTTTAGCACATTTCGATATAAATAAATAAATTTATTTATTGCAAAATAAAAACACATACCCTGTCCTTTGAAATAGCACTTTTTTAGCAAAAACTTTTTTTGTTCATATATTAAACATATGCAATTGTTTAAACAATATTTCACAAAAAATAATTCAAATTATTTTGATTTTTGTGGAATTAAAATATTAAAATACAATAAAATATAAAGTAAGAAAATAATATATTAGATAAAGATTGGAAGAAATTTTGGTGGAAATCAACTTGTGTGAATCGAACACCGCTGTGCTGCGCGTAGCACCAAAAATTAATGTTTATTTAAAAAAAAATTCTGACGCCGTGGTAGTTAACCTATTTTAATTTTGCAAATTGAAAATTAAAGGCACAGTATTCTTCTATATGTAAAAAAAATTAACTTGATATCTGCTTTATTTTAAGTCCTGTAACATTTTGAAAAAATGAATTTTTTTTGCGAAAGCTGGATTGCAAAATTTATTTTGCAAAATCTGTTAAGCCGATCTTAATGAAATTTACAGTATTGTTTTATTATATCATAAAGTTTTTCTAGGTAAAATATGAAGATCCTAAGTATAGAATAAATGGTTTTGAGTGGGAGGATAACCCAATTATTATTATATGAGGTAATTCCAAGCAATTTCTGCAAAAAATATGAGTCACCTCTCAACGTCCATGTCAAAACAGATGCGCCCTGGGCTATAATCTGTACAATTTATAAGACTTTACAAATCAAAGAAAATACCATTTTATAAACGCAATAAACACAATTGATTTGTTTTTATGCCAAATTGCAAATAAAATGTGACAACTGTCAAATTAAACAAAAATGTCATTTTAAAATAAATGTTATAAATGTGTATTATCACGGGGACTTATCTTTTTTTCTATCATTTGTGACGCACTGAAAAATGCTCATGAAAAGGACCATAGTAAGAGTTGATTCTCTTTTTGCCGGTATCTACTTTCATTAGCAAGGGTTAGAAAGAGTCTACTTTAACCATCTTAGTAAAAGTTGAATTTAATTTTTCATATCAATTCTTACTGCTCGTTTTAGTTTGAGTTGACTGTAACTATGGTTTATTTTTTAACCAGGAGGAGTAAACTAAAAAGACAGATTCACACCCAAGAAAGTCACTAGAATAATAACCAAATACATCTTCTTTTTTGGTTGATCAAGTGACCCTCAACGGTAATCCATAAATATTATATTAATTTAATATGTCGCTAAAGAGTTCCAAAAACAACTGCTTTTTATATAAAAGCAGACTAACAATCTAAAAATTAAAGGAATACTGACTAAATGTCACTAGTGTAAAAATTTGATAAATGTCATTAGTGTCAAAATTTTATAACAGTGGAGTAAACTTGCCTGCGGTTGGACCAATTACAAACAAGCAATACAGCGCGGTAAATTTGAATCACTCCTCTTGATTAAAAAACAAACATAGGAATATGCAACTCTAACTAGGAATCTTGAGAAATAGAATATGCAACTCTAACTTGAATTATTAAAACATATACACGGGTCGTAGTCGATGGCAAATTTTAGCCGAGCTTTTATACGATATAGATCAGAGGTTCTTAACCTTTTTTAGTCATGTACCACAAGCTTCCGTTTATTATTTTTGGTACCACCTAACTGAAATATCTTCTTAGCAAGAAGTTTGGTGAGTTGGCATTTTTGAATTCAATCCGATTTTTTTCATATTCTAATATAATCTTGCCGTGTAAACTCACCTTAACCGATCACACTCACACATATAAGAGACGTTCACTTCTTATCTCGCAAAGACGTCTACAAAGTATGTCAATTGCTTGATATTTTCACACTCCAGATACCGCGCCATTAATTGTATAAGGTTTTTTAAGAATTCTACAGAATGCGTATAATCATTTCGAAAACGAAAAAATTAAATGCTTAAATAAATTAATGTTTACTGAAAGAGACTTAATAACAGCACGCGGACGCGGAATAACAGTTTGTATTCTTTTGAATTGCCGACAATCGTAGCGAAATGTAACGGCAAAAACAAATTACTACTGTTAATAGAAAAAAGAACGAGGAAGAACTGACAACAGAAGACTTTTTTCAGGCTTCAGTCAAAAGTACTCAGGGAATAAATTAAATGGTGACAAAAATTGCTCACCGTAGACACAATTTCTAGAAAAACTTGTTGATATTGTCTAAAATCTAAAATATTCTCCCTTAACAGCTTAACATAATAAAGATATCTAACATAATAATAAAACACTGAAAATGTTTGTTCTCTATACTTCCACAAAATTTATTATAACTATGTGAATGCAGCTGTTTCGGCCGAGTGCCTTTCTTAAGTGATTTAGTTTACTATGAGTTTGCCTTTTTAAAGTCTTTAACTGAAGAGGTTGAGGAGTGGGGAGCTGTTTGTCTCGAGTTGGTCATTCAGAATTATATCTGTATTTTTGAGAAACTCTAAAATTATAATAAAATTTGAAACTCTTCATTAAAAGAATGATTATGATCTAGAAGGTGAAGTGCGTATGTAGAAGTGTCTGTTTTTCTATTGTTGAAAGCCCTTTTGTGTTCTGCTATCCGTTTGTCAAAGATTCTGCCAGTTTGACCGATGTAAGTTTTCGGACAGTCACCACAAGTTAGTTTGTAGACACCACTCTGTAGTTGTTTTCTCATTCGGCTTATTGTTCTTAAATTTGCTTAAGTTGTTAGTTCTGAAAGCTGGTATTATTCCTATCTTTTTTATGTATCTGGCTATTTTTGTTGTTAATATCTTGCCAGTACATGTGATAGAGCAGAAGGTACTGGGTTCTTTCAGTGGTGGTGGATAGACTAATTTCAGGGCTTTCATATTATGGAGTTTTTGGTTTAAAATTGTATTAATTGTTTGTTCGTTATAGCCATTGTTTACTGCTACTTGTTTAATGATGTTCAGTTCTATTTCGAAGTTATTTTTTGACATGGGAATTTCTGTCGGTCTATGTGAATTAATCTAAGTGAATTAATGTATGATAGAAATTGGTCAAGTTGCTTGTTAGCTCCTGTAAAGCATAATAGTATATATTATCATCCACGTATCTCCACCAATATAAGAACTGTTTAAATACGGGATGTTTAGAAATAGTTGTTTCAAGCTGGTTCATAAATATATCTGATAGTAATGGGCTAAGAGGATTACCCATAATAAGTCCTGCACTGTTGTTTGTGTATATTTAATTATTGAATTCAAAATAGTCTTGATTTATGCAAATTTCAAGAAGGTGTAAAATTTCAGATGCATTGATCGGATTTGTACTATTATGGTCTAAAAGATTTTTAACTAGAACAAAAGTTTCTGTAGGAGGAACACTAGGAAAAAGATTTTTTACGTCAAATGAAATTAGTCTGGAGTTGTTGGGCAATTGAAAGTGTTGTATTTTATTAACTAATTCTAGTGTATTTTTTACGGTGAATTTAGGTGAAAATTTAGTGTATTCTGTAATAATATCTGACATTTTTTTTGAAAGTTTATATGACGGAGTTGTATAAAAAGAAAATACAGGCCTTATTGGGTGGTCAGGTTTGTGTAGTTTAATAAAAGAGTATAATTTAGGAGGTTGTGGATTCATAATATTAAGGTATTTCTGTTCTGTTGGATTTAATATTGATTTTGAATTTTCAATGGCTAGTTAAATTTGTTTTCGGTATTTTTCTGGGGGGTCTTTGTTTAGTGTTATACTATTTTGGTTATTTAAAAATTCTATTGTTTTGTTATTATAGTCTCTTTTATCTATAGAAATAGTAGTGTTACCTTTGTCTGTTTTTGTAAATAGTATGTCATGTTTTATGGATTTATTTTTAATAGAAACGGCTATTTGGTTATCTTTGTAACGGGAATTATTAGTTTCACTACACACATCGGTAATAGATTTTGCAATGATGCTTTTTTCTATGTTCTTGGCAGTTTTGTTTAACGCTACTTCAAATTCTACACCTCAATATACTAAATTTTTTTGATTATATAAACTCCATCAGAAAGCCCTGAAATTAGTCTATCCACCACCACAGAAAGAACGCAGTACCTTCTGCTCTATCACATATACTGGCAAGATAACAAAAATAGCCAGATACATGAAAAAGAAAGGAATAATACCAGCTTTCAGAACTAACAACAACTTAAGCAAATATATTAAGAACAATAAGAGCCAAAAGAGAAAACAACTACAGAGTGGTGTCTACAAACTAACTTGTGGTGACTGTCCGAAAACTTACATCGGTCAAACTGGCAGAACCTTTGACAAACGGATAGCAGAACACAAAAGGGCTTTCAACAATAGAAAAACAGACACTTCTACATACGCACTTCACCTTCTAGATCATAATAATTTTTTTAATGAAGAGTTTCAAATTTTGCATATTCAAAATAAAGGCCTTAAGCTATCTTTATTAGAATCTATGGAAATTAATAAATTAAAACTACAGATATAATTCTGAATGACCAACTCGAGACAAACAGCTCCCCACTCATCAACCTCTTCAGTTAAAGACTTTAAAAAGGCAAACCCATAGTAAACTAAATTACTTGAGAAAGGCACTCGGCCGAAACAGCTGTAGTCACATAGGTATAATAAATTTTGTAGAAGTATAGAAAACAAACGTTTGAAAATACATCATAATCTAGCCTGATCCTTAATTTATTAATATTGGATGAGATATCCAAATAAATTCGTAGTTAAGATTGTTGGTGCGCAAAATATTAATAAAAACATACAATATTCTACTTAGTCGGCTATGACACTAAATTTCCTTAGAAAATTGACATTATACTATTTTTATAGTTCCAGTTGCTTTGGTACCATTACTAATATGAGTTTTTCTAATGAGAAACTGATAAGATTTGTGTGCTAATGAAGTATAACAAAAATGTGCTACTAGCAATAAGAATTTTTCATCAGAAATTCCCTGATAGACGACAGCTAAGAAGAGAGACGTTTAAAAATATACTAGAACGGTTTCAACGGACTGGACACTTAGATTATGATAAATCTGATCGAACAAAAACTATTGTAAGTGAATAAAACAGGAATTAAATGTAATCCTTAGTGTCACTGAGGATCTGCATATTAGTACAACCGTTCTTACAATCTAAGTATCTAGTCTGTTGAAACCGTTTTAGTATACTTTCAAAAGTTTCTTATTTTGATTGTCGTCTATCAGGGAATTGCTGATCATAATTTTTTATTGCAATTAGCTCATTTTTGTTATACTCTCCTAGCACAAAGCAATTATAATCAGTTCCTCATTAGAAAAGTTAATATTAGTAATGGTAACAAATCAACTGGAACTATATAAATAGTATAATGTCAAATGTTTAAGCAAATTTTGTCTCATAGCCAACTAGGGAGAATTTTGTATGTTTGATTAATATTTTAAGCACCAACAACCTTAACTACGAATGTATTTGGATATCTCATCCAATATTAATAAATTAAGGATCAGGCTAGATTATTATGTATTTTTTTTTCGAAAAATTATTTTTGATTGGATATTTTCACGGCCACCTAATAAAATTTCACGTAATTTTTGTTGCAATTAATGTTTGGCTTAAAGAATCACGAATAACTTACAAATTAAAGCACTTAGGTATAGGGAATGCTTAAGAAATAAAAAAGTACCATAAAATATCATTTCATTACAATACTAAAATACAGGGTGTTCCATTTAAGAAAACTCAGAAAATACTCATTCCGAGTTTCGACCCACCCTGTATAGTAAAATTAAACATTTCGCTATACTGTTAATGATTAACAGTAGTAGACTATATTAAAAATCGTTTGAATATAAATAGAAAATTTGATGTCAAATCACTACAATTCTACAGGGTGTAGATGTTGTTACGAAATTAACAAAAAAACGTAATTAACTTTTAAACTACCTCGTATAATATTACAAAACCATATATTTTAAGAAAGGAAATATTGAGGAGAATCCAAAAATGTAAAAATATACAGGGTGTTCCTTTTAAAAAAACATAAGTTTGTGTCACCCTGTCAATACGCAAGCCCCTGTATATTTGAAAATATTTTGAAATTATGGTACTATGTGTGCCCCAACTTTTACCTAAATAACTTTTTTTCGTATCTCTTACGACAAACGAGTAATTGGACTTTGTCACACTAATGCCCCACCCTGTATATAGTGAATATATAGTGCGAAAGGAACAAAGTGTTCAAAGAGAGAAAATCTGTGCAATGTACCTTTTGCTATTTAAAGAGCCTCCAACTAGACACCAAATTCGTACTTATTCTCTAGGAAATTGCACCCCAAAACCCTCACAGAACCTCCATTAAACAATCTCGTCTCTCTTATGTTGCGCTGTGAATACTGAATACTGCTCATTTGGTCCACAAAAAACACTTAAGGTGTCGACCAGAACTGTTAACGTTAAATGACTTTCTGTTTTTAAATTTGTGTTAACTGTTTTTTATTCTTAATTTAGTTTTGTTTCAGTTAAAACACGTGATTTTAAAGAATAAAACCGTCTATTTTCTTTGTTTCTAAAGATATCAGGGACATTTAAAAAATGTTCACAAAACGTACGACTACAATACGATTTCGATGTATACACATATTTATACCTTGTCCTCCCTAGAGGGTGTCTCAAACTTAACATAACAAAATCATGTCTTCCACCCGGTAGAAGTTGAAAAAATAATTTTGAATAAACCTTTGCCCAACGCATGCTTTTTGTTTTTGGACATATAGCCCTACCTGGCGGTACTTGTTATTAAAATAAACACTGAGTGAAGAGTACCTTTAGGTAGCGTTTTATTTTTTTAGTCCTTTAGTGATGTTATTCAAATGTTATTTACCTAGATGTGTAGAAGAAAATATAAATAAAAGATAAATATACTTGAAAAAGTAGAACTTGAAATGTTACGAAAATTTGTCACTTGGTCTCTACATTAAATATGGCAACAATGTATCAAGATTCTGTAAGAGCATGTGAAATATAATGTACATAATATAATTTTTTACTGCATAAAATTGCATATAATATAAACCCGTTATATTTTGCAATATTTTACAATCGCTCGGCAAATAAATCTGGCCTACTTTTGAATCCCCCCCTTTGACTCGGACCTTTAATATCTGCAGCATTAGGGGCGATGTGTCTATCGGCTTTACCCTTTGCGTTCTGCTCTCATTGCCCTTTGTGTTCTGATTATTAGGGGTGAACTTCTATAAGGTTGGTCTTTTAAGAATCGATATCACACCACCAAACACTACTTGGAATTGGATTTATAATACTGATTTACCATACTGATTTACCATAAAAATTTTTTCAGATCTCCCAGAAAATCTTTTGAGAAAAGTAAATTTCCAGAGTGCCTAAAGACAGCCTAAATCATTATTCCTCTTCATATAGGCTATTGATTATGTATTTTAGAAAGGAACTACAACGTTAACGGGGTTTTATTGTTTCATATAGTCAATAATAGACTCCTAAATATGAAAAAACCGCGGAGTGCTACCATTTAAATGAGTGCGTTTTTGAGAAAGGGGTGAATTAGTCCTTGGGCACATGGCGAATTGGGGTGAGCTCTATGAACTTTTGGTGCAAACAGGTCTACAGGAAAATTGTTAATGGTTAAATTTACTATCGAAGTATCACATTTCAAAGTCAAAAATACTTTTTTTTACAAGAACATATTCAAAAGAAAAGCTAGAAAAAAACACGAAAGGAAGAAATTTTGTTTTTTGCCCCATAACTTTTTTCCACAGAGATATACATAGGTATAGGCATTGCTTCAGCGAAAAATAACTTCCATCCTTTCTCTTTAAAATGACGTATAGTAGAAGTCTCTGTGATATACAGTTTCCAGAATATAGTTCGCCACTCAGAGCGATTTTGGGACATTTTCCTTGTTACTTCGCAAACATTGTTCTGTATCTTTTTTTACGCAAATTTAGGCATATGCATACATTTAATAGAAAGAGAAGTCAATTACCTTTAAAATGGTCTATCGTAGAATGCTGTATATCTATTTTTGAGCTAGATATGGTTTTTCAAGGTTTTATACTTTTAATGATTTTTGATATATTTTACGATTATTTTGAAATTTCTCATTGTAATTTTTTTTTTATTGTATAGGTATATATGTACATTGTGCAATAGAAAATAAAGCTTATTTTCTTTACTTTAAAATGGTGTATTGCAAACAATTCTAGGACTATTTGTAAAAAAGATATGCTTTTTCAAAATGTGACCTATACACATGCAATAGGTCCCACTAAGTTGGAACCATATGGAAAACTTTTTTATTATTAAGAAAAGAAAATAATCGTTTTCGTTTTGATTCAATTTGAGTCTCGTGGCATCCTCTGACACCGTGTTTCGGGGTCTCTACCCCTTATCAAAGAGGCTATGCAAGTAGACTGAATTGAATCAACTCGAAACGAAGAAGAACTGCATATATTAAAATATCTGCAGCAGAGTGTGGTTAGACTGTCCTCTAACGGGGAATGACAAAATAAAAATAAATTTTTTTATTATTAATTTTATGAAAAAAAGTTATTCTTTATAAAATGCTCTGCATAGTCTAAAACCTAAGATGCAATAATCAGATATAAAATTTTATCAATAGTGTACGAGGTATGGTTCATTCCACGAATATACGTCTGTTTTGGATTATCGCGACAACGAATATTTCAGTGGGCAACATAAGAAGTACGAAAGTAAATGGCTCTAATATTAGGTTTATAATAATATATAAAATAAATAATGTTTATTCAGAGAAAAGATACAATACATACAATGGTAATACATTAAAATCACTACAATTCCCTATAAATAAACACAAAAATACCACTTGAAGCAGAATGCTTGTGCAGTGGTCAATTTGGTTCATTATGTAACAAAAATATCCTGAGTAGGTACACACTATCTTTTCACAGGCAATACAATAATATAATATCTATTACTTAATAATAAGAGAACAAAGAAAAAGCAAAGAGCATTACATTGTTTTTTGAATAATTAAATAATTAAAGAAAATAATTATATTTCAAAATCTGGAAAAAATTTAAAAATACAGCATCCCTACGATGTATTTATCAAAAAATAACAGCAACAAATGAGAAAAAAAAACACAATTAAGTACAACAACTATGAGTCCAATATTCAAACACTTGTTTTATTTTCTAACTTCAATTAATTCATGTATTACTGAAAGAGGCGTGTCTATAATATATTTCTTTAATTTATTTTTAAATTGTTTTATGTTCTTGACATTCTGAACATTTATGGGTAAAACGTTAAAGGACCTAGGTCCTAGGTAAGTGAAACAACGCTGTCCAATTGTTTTTTCACTTTTAGGGGGTATCGCTTTATTCCTGTTTCTGGTGGAGTATTCATGCAAGGGAAACTGTAGTGTTTGTTTATTTTTATATTGATATACAGTAACCGCTTTAAAATAAAGCTGCCTAATATCAAAAATATTAGTTTCCTTGTATAATAATTCAGTGGAGTAAAGCTTGGGCTTGCGATAAATTGATTTTAAAATTTTTCTTTGGACGACATTTAGTTGTTCCAAATGATTGCCATACGCCCCGCCCCACCCAAGAATCCCATAGCATAATCTAGATTCTACTAAGGCAAAGTACATAGTTTTTAAAAGGCGCTGTTCTAAAATATTGCTTAAGTATTTAAATTTATAGAGTAAACTTCGAAGGTTTTTAGTCACATTCGCAATATGTAGGTTCCATTTTAAATGACTATCAATTGTAATTCCCAAATACTTTACAGAATGAGCAGACAGAATATGTTGATCCTTATATCCTTCATTGGATATTATTAGTGTTTCGTAGTTAGGCAGACTTGTTTTGTAAGATCCAAAAGGCAAAAAGAAAGTTTTTGTGAAGTTAACAGTTAGTTGTTTGTGTGCAAACAAATCAAAACAATTTTTTAAATCTTCTTCAGCCAATAATTTTAGATTCTCCCAATTATCTGCAGTATACAGTACAGCTGTGTCATCTGCATAACTAATAATTTTACCTTTTAATTTCATTGACAATAAATTATTAACATAAATTATAAACAACAATGGACCAAGAATCGTTCCTTGCGGAACACCGTACTTCACCACATTTCTCTCACTCATACTTTCATTTATTTTTACCCTTTGTACCCTATTATCTAGATAACTTTCAAAAAATCTTAATACGTTGCCTCTGAAACCTACATCAGCCAAAGTTTCCAAGAGTTGCTTATGGCTTACTGTGTCGAAAGCTTTAGCCAAGTCTAAAAATACACATAATGTGGGCTTACCTCTATCAACTGAATCATAAATGCAACCCATTAGTGAAGCAATTGCATCATCTGTACCTCTGCCTTCAACAAAGCCAAATTGAT
Source organism: Diabrotica virgifera virgifera (assembly GCF_917563875.1). NCBI lineage: Eukaryota > Metazoa > Arthropoda > Insecta > Coleoptera > Chrysomelidae > Diabrotica > Diabrotica virgifera. Next base: position 68,438,966 of record NC_065450.1, on the reverse strand, counting down.
TATTAGATATGATTTTATGTAGGTCTAAAAATTTTAGCATCCGAGTTTTAATCGCTTTTTCCATAATTTTTGCAAGGCTTGAGATTAGTGAAATTGGGCGGTAATTTTGGCTTAAATCCTTATTTCCTGATTTATATACAGGTTTGATAATTGCGTCTTTAAATTCTGTTGGACATTTTCCATTTTCTATAATTTTATTTAATAAATATGTTAAAGGGGATACAATTTCTCCTGAAACTTCTTTTAATATTTCTGCCTTTAATAAATCAGGTCCGGGAGCTTTATTCAACTTAAGGGATTGAATAATCGCTATAACTTCACTTTCAGTTATTGGATCAAAAAAAGCACTTTGAGCGACTGAGATTCTATTCGGATTATTGGATGGCGGTTTTTTTATATTGTTAGCCAGTTTTTCACCAATAGTTGAAAAATAATTATTGAAGGTATTAGCGATATCCAAATCAGAGTTCATAATCCGGTCACCCTCTACTAACTGTTTAACGCCTACAGAATTTACCTCAGTTTGGGTCAGTTCACGAATAACCTTCCACGTATTTCTACTATCGGGTTTGTTAGTAATTACGTTTTTGAAATATTCTGCCTTAGTATTTTTTATTAAATTTGTCAAAAAATTTTTGTAATTTTTGTATTCTTGTTTAAGAATTTCATTATGTGGATTTTGGATCATTTTTTTATATAATTTATTTTTTGTGTCTATTGATTTTATTATGCCAGACGTTATCCATTTTTTCCGTTTAACTTCGTTCCGTTTTATTTTTTTTTCATAAGTAGATTCTTTTATTTTCTTTTGAAGAGTTGTTACAATTTTAGTTGCAATATCTTGTACGTCACGTAAAAGGAAAATTTCGCTCCAATCATACTTTCTTAGTATTTCTCTTAATGTGTTATAATTAATGTAACTATTTTTAAATTTATTAATATTTTTTTTACAAATAATGTTCATGTTAATGTTTAGTTCTCCTATTGTACAGAAGTGATCGGTAGTTAAAGATGTAATAATGAAAGGAGAGCAAATATCTTCAATAGACTCTTTAGTGGATTTAACAAACATATGATCTATACAGCTACCTCCCGATTTATTTGGTCTCGTTATTTTGTTTATTAATGAATGAAAATTATATTCGGACAGTAAATTTAAATAAGTATTAGCGATTTCATCGTCTGCAAGTATGTCAATATTAATATCGCCAACAATAATGTTATATGTGATTGGTTCTGCTTTTATTATATTTAAATAACTTTCTAAGGCTACAATAAACGCACTTTCTGAGGTTGCAGGCGAACGGTATATTGCTGTAATAAGTATCATTATGTTATTGAGTTTAATTTTTAATTTTAAGAATTTAAAAATGTTAACCTCTACTATTTCCACCTCGTAGTCAAGGTTATTTTTTATGAATATTATCACACCGTCATTTTGATTGAAATTACCCTCGTTATAATGGATATTATATCCTTCCAATTTAAAAATATCTATACATGCCACTTGTCTGGTTTCAGTTAATACAAAACAATCAATATCATTTTCTATTTGTTGTGTGTAAATATTAAACTCATCAAAATTTTTAATAATGGACCTAATATTTTGGTGCAAAATACGAAAAGAGTAGTTCTTATTGGAACACAAATTATATTCGTTTATGGAGTCAACTACTTTTGTATCAATAGGAGTGTAATTAGTGTATTCCAGAAACGAATTCATGTTACAATAATTAATATAGCGTACCAGTATTACTGATTATTAAATTAAAACTATTCTAGAAAACAAAAAAAGGTGAAAAAAAAAACTATAAGTACAGTATACAGTAAAAAAAAGTTAATTTTTTGAAGATGCTGCTCTAGTGGGGTAACGATTTGTTTTTCTGGTTTCATCCAATAATGTGTCGGTTACTTCAGCAGTCTTGTTAGTAGTAGTAATAGACAGTTTTTCCAGTGTTATAGATTGACCATCAACTATAAGCCTATTTCCTCTCAACTTCACCGTTTTACCTGACGACCTGAGTTCAGATTGGTATTTTAATAATTCCTTTCTTACTGCTTGTTGAGATGGGGATAGATCTTCGGCGATGAACACCGTTGTACCTTTTAGAAGCTTGCACTTTTTTAGAACACTAATTTTTGCTGAATATGTTGCGAATTCTACCAATACTGATTTATTTGTTGGATTTTTACCAAAGACATTGAAACCACTGATATCTGAATTTACTAAACTTATATCCAGTCTCTGATTCAACTCTTGGATGATATCCTCAAGAAGTGTTGACTTTTGTACATTTAAGCCGAAAATAACAATATTATTTTTTCTTAGTTTATTTTCAATTCGTTCAATTTGATTTTTTAGTTCTACATTTTCAGTTTCCAGTCTTTTAACTCTAATAGTTTGTTTTTCTTTCTCAACTTTCAGTTCATCAATGTCTTTTTTTAAGAAGGCTACTTCCTCCTTAAGACTAGATATGAAATATTCAGATAATCTCTTGTTCTCTTCCTTAATAAACTCTTTTAATTTCGTAAATTCACGATCTTGACTATCAGGCATATTTTTATTGTATTTTATTAATTTTACGTGTATGGAACGCTTTATACTATACTTAATTTTTGTCAATAACGCACAAAAAACCAGAGCGATATCTTTTTAAAATTTAGGGTTTTAGGTTAGTTTTGTCTTGTTTATTTGTATGCAATAACTTTCTACGTCTTTAAAACAGAAAACTTAGTAATCCCAGGTGATGAATGGTAAATACATTGATAGTTGTGAAACTCACCTTCCAATTTGTTTCACTATTTCTTGCATAAAAGTGGTTTTAAAGACGGAACACTTTATAATGACTTTTACTTAATCGAACCACACACCTAATGAAAAATGTTTGTTCTAGCAAACAGTCAAACTAGTCAGAAACCGTCAGCAAACAGTTGGTCAGTGAGAAAACATAATACAGTCATCAGTGCTATCCCCTCTAATCGCGCTGGTCGACTATTCGCTGATGGTTTCAACCCGTTTGAAACTGATGCTAGAACAAACCTAATTATTCCAATAAACAACAATGTAATTTGCAATTTACCTTCGTTCTTCATATATTGCACAATAAAATATTCGTTGTCGAGATAATTCAACACAGTCGTATGTTCGTGGAATAGGGTATATATTAATAAATATGAATTTCGCTCAAAAGTAAAGTACCTTTATATTTCACAATATCGAAAAGTGTTATTGAGAAAAGTTATTTGTAATTAAAAATTAAGTTATAATATGCAGTTATATTCTTCTAATTGAAAAAAATTAAAAATTTGAAAATGTTTCTCAACTTACGGATACCCTTGGATATTCTACGGATATCTTGTTTAAAAATAGGAATTTTTGTAATACAGAATTTTGTAAAGAAAATATGCTTTTTTATTTCACAATGTATATACTTAAATGTACAAGAAAAAGAGTCATAATGAAAAATTTAAAAAATAATTATAAAAAATATCAAAAATCATTAAAAGTATAAATCCTTGAAAAAGCATAACTTGCCTAAAAATAGTCATACGGCCTTACACAATAGACCATTTTAAAGGCAATCGACTTCTATTCCTACTAAATTTACTGTGATGCAATTGTCTTTTTACGTGGTTGACTCTACTATTTTATTGTTTATGTTTTTAGGCACTAAGTTTAATTTAATTGACTTTATTTATTTTTAATAACTTACACTTAAAGAAATAAAGAACACTGAATTTATATCCTTTAATAACACTAATTTACAAACTTAACATTAAAATACTACATTATTTTTATTCGTTACAAAATAACCACGGCTTTATTAAAGATTACACTAAAACAACAATTTATCTAAATGTCTAATATGTACAATTTACATTTACATTTATTTCGCGTCCGAACATCGAAAAATGTTACTCGACCGACGACTACAAATTTATAACTAACTCTAATTTCAAAAATGTCTCTTTATATAGTTATAAAAATTATTCTACTGATTTCCAGAAAAAATCGAAAGATATGTATTATTTACAAAGCAATAAAAAAAAGGTGTATTCGGTGATTCTTCTAGATATGCCGATACGTAAATAGCTGTCTCGCCGACGAACAGGGTTTCAGACACTTCGGCGCCAGAGAGTTCTGGCGTTGACAGGACCGGCCTGGGACCGTGACAGTACCATTGTATATACCTAGAAATGCGTAGAAAAAAGTTACAGAACAATGTTTGCAAAATAATGGGGAAAATGGCCCAAAAATGCTGTAAGCTGCGAACTTTGAAAAATCCAGTTTCGGAAACTGTAGTTCCTAGAGACTTCTACCAAATGTCATTTTAAACAGAAAGGATGGAAGCTATTTTTCGCTACAGCAATGCCGCTACCTATATCTCTGTGGAAAACAGTCATGGGGCAAAAAACAAATTTTCTTCCTTTCGTTTTTTTTTTCTTGCTTTTCTTTTGAGTATATTTTATAATACGGGCAATGTTGGGAATAACAAGAGATATGGTACCAAATAGTATAGTGAGAGAGAGAGGAACAAAGTGACAGATGTCGTACAAAAAATTGCACAAGCCAAATGGAGATGGGCTGGATATGTAGTACGTTTAAATGATAATAGGTGGACCAAAAGCCTTATAGAGTAGAGACCTAGAGAAGATAAAAGACGCCGAGGTAGACAACCAAAAACATGGATGGATGACTTAAGAAAAACAGTGGGAAATTGGATACAGAAGACAAAAGATAGATAACAATGGAAGTATATGGAGGAGAAATCCAACAGTGGATGCAAGAGGTTAAGGAATGATGATGATGATTAACTGTAATAATAATCATCGATAATTAGGGAAAAATGTACTGCGAATGAAACAGTTTTCCCAAATGTATTGTTTATTTTTTCATCAAATCTACTAATTAATTACAGTAGGTTAGGTGAAGGGCAGTCAAAGCAACAACAAAAACAAGCAAAAAAATAAAAATCTAAGATCTAATAAAGACTAAGTTCTCTTATTTGTCTTTGCATTATAAATCATTAATCATACATTCACACGGTAACGTCATTGAAATGAAAAAGTTCCACAGCCACAGCACCTTCGAGTAACAGTCTTTTGCACTGAGGTAACCTTGTTGGATGTTGAACGGCCTCACATCAAATTACTGGCCAATAAAAGCAATGCAGTCGAGACTCATTATGTGTGTAGATTGTTAAGCCTAGTTTGTACGTAAACCGCTTAGCAGTTTTTTATTTCTTAGATCTAGGTTTATATCGCTGCCGCAAGAAAGGTAATAATGTAAGTTTTGATGACCCAAGATTTTAGTATCGTTTTATGGTTAAATGCATTTCTTTGTAGATGATACCTTTCAATTTACTGCGTTTTACATATATTATGTAATTAAATGCACATAAAATGCGCATTTTTAAATATGTATAATTAGAATTATTTATAATAAAATAAGATATAAGTATTGAATCAATCATTACTCACAACTTTTGACTGAAACAAGACCTCAATTCACGAACATCAATGTAATATTATGAAGTGGAATACGATGAAGACGATAAAATAACAATACAGGAACTCGAGAATGTAATACGAATTCTAAAAAATCGAAAGCCATGCGGATCACAAGGAATACCGAACGAATTACTAAAACACAGCCCACAAGTATTACGGGAATTACTGTCGTATGTTTTCACCTTATTCTATAAAGGTCATGACTTACCACCGGAATGGACAAAAGAGAGTAAAATTTCATAAATCTGCGCGCATGCGCACACAGACAGTATGTAGTTCCTTGCTAATCTTTCAAGATAGGTATGTATGTATCTGTATCACCGCAAATAAGTCAATAAAAGAATATAATATTAGTGTTTTTAGTAAATGTATTATTTATTATACTTTTTGGATTTGTCCTTCTCTGTTACAGTATTTGAGGGTTATATTGAGTTACCTATTTATCTTACTGGATCCCGCGTATGAAAAAAAAGTTCATTAATAGCAAGCTAAAAATTTGTTAATAGCTTAAGGGTGTCTAGTCGGACAAACTTTGATATATGGGAACACTGGAACAGGGGAAGTTTTAATTGTGGAACAGGTTAAAAATTTGGACCGGTCAGACCACGAAGACGGCACATGTATTTTGTCCGACAGAACAGACTTAAACTCTTCGAACAGAGATTAAACTCTCATGCAAAAATCAGACTGCTATTTATCACCAAATGGGCGTTTTAATGAGTGGAACATGCAGAATATGTCAAATGACAGGAATTATGACAGGTGATAAATAACAGTCTGATTTTTGCATGAGAGTTTAATCTCTGTTCGGAGAGTTTAAGTCTGTTCTGTCGGACAAAATAAATGTGCCATTTTCGTGGTGTGACCGTTTCAAATTTTTAACAAACAAAGTTTATGATAAACAAAGTTTATCATATTATATAAAGTTTATTATATTAACAAATTTTCAGCTTGCTATTAATCAACTTTTTTTCATACGCGGGATCCAGACCTAGTAGTAAGATAATAAAATATTATGTAGTTATAACATTTTTATATGTCTATTTGTCACCGTGTTTTGTAATGATATCCGAAACTTGCGTGTCACTTAAAGAAGCTCGGTGGCGTAGTTGGTAGAGCGTTGAGCCAGAGATTGGAAAGGTCGCGGGTTCCAATCCTGGACGATTCATATTTTTTTTTTAAATTTTTGGTTGTTTTAATAAAAAATTTTTAAAAGTGGTAGATAAGAAAGTTAGTTTAATATTTAAATAAAATACAAATAACCTGTTAAGTATATTTACTTCGTTGAAATTATATAATAGAAGAATAACTTCTTACGTGCGTACAAAGTACACACACATTCTTTTTAAAAATATCAAGTGGTGTTCCGTACAGACACCGAGGAGAATAAGATGAACCACCCTGTATACAGGGTGAGTGCTGAGGAACGCGCCAAACTTTAAGACTGTATAATATACGTAATAATAATTAAAGATAACTCATATGTTGTCATTCTATTTTCATTTGTTTCCGAGATACGGGGTGTTAAAATTTTTCTTACAAATTGCCGATTTATTTATTGCTCTAAAATCGCTTGAGTTGTGCAAATGAAATTTAGTGAGTTTTAAAACGTAGTTATTGCGCATTTTCTGACATACAATTAAAAATTTTATATTCACCATTGGCGCGCGTACGAGTAATAGTCTGACGTTTTTTAAAGGTAAAAATGGTACGCCACTGAAATATTTCTAATTAAAAATCTTTTTTACATCCCTCGTTCAATTTGTGACAAAAAATGTATCTTCCCTCTTTTTCATGCGACGCTTTGTTTTCATGCAAAAAATAAAAAAATCTTAACGCTTACAAAGTTTTCGACGAAGTTTCTATATGAATGTGTAGAAACGTTTTTAGAATACTTTTGATAAGATTGTTTGTCAGAAATTGAACAAGGGATTCAAAAATAATTTTTAATTTGAAATATCTCAGTGGCGTACTATTTTTTCTCTAAAAATTTCAAACCATTGCCTTTACGCGCGCCAATGGTGAATATAAAATTGTTAATTGTGTGTCAAAAAATGCACAATAACTATGTCTTAAAACCCACCAAATTTTATTTTCACACCTCAACCGGTTTTAGAACAATAAATAAATCGTCAGTTTGTAAAAAAAAAATTTAACACTCCCGTATCTCGGAAACAAATGAAAATCGAATAACAACATATGAGTTATTTTTAATTATTATTACGTATAGTATACAGTCTTCAAGTTTGGCGCGTTCCTCACCACTCACCCTGTATAATCGTGAACTTCTTGTTCTATTTCATCTTGTCCGATCCTCATTGTGATATCCTCATCTGTATTTGTTCCACATCTGTATCTTCCACAAAAGTAAAATAAAACAATTATTATTAATATTCAGACAACCCAAATCACTGGTTTTACATAAAAAAACCCTTTACTACACTATTTACTTTGATAATAATTCTCCAAACGGCTATAATTCCGTGATCAAATTCATTTAATTGATCGGTCTGCGAGTGTACCAGAATCGAATAGAAAGAGACAAAAATAGAAATGAGAAAAGATGAGACTACCGCAATAAACGAGGCATTGCTGCATCGACTGTCCCGACACGACTTGGGACTCCTCTGTCATCCCTTTTGATGAATTACGCTTGGGGGATGCTTTCATGCGTCTGAGGGTAAAGCTTAGAACGTATGCAGCGGCGGATCAAGCACATGGAATAAATGTTCGAAAGTACTTTTTTAGAAGCTTTTTTTGACAAAACAAATAAAAACGATAAATGGCTCTAATTATTAGATAACATCGCTTGGCTTGTAACATTTATTTCATATATTTTATATTGGGGTAATATTTATCGAAATATACTTCCTGGTATCAAGTGCCTCTCTAAAGATCTGCTTCGACAGAAGTTTTTGATCTTCTCATAATTGAGTACTTATAGTACTATGTTGAGTATACAAGTTGAGTATTGCAAAAAACCGAGAAGAGCTTAATAAAGGACGTAAGGGAGAGAAGAAGCTATGAAATAGGCATTGATCACTACCGACTGGAAACTACATTTAACAGCAAAGAAATAGAAATACAAACACAGAAGACAAGAATAAGAAATGCAAGAAAAGAATTTAAATACATAAACTAATAAGGGAAGAAACAACGAAACTCAGATATAAGGAGGAGTTAGAGAAGGAAATGGACAAAGAAGGAGAAATGACACAAACAGTAGAAGAACAATGGGGGAAATTTAGAAATGCTAGGATGAATACAGCAGTATGTGGGACCACAAGAAATAATAGGAAAGAGAAATGGACACCCTGATGGAATAAAAAGGTAAAAATCGAAAAAAAGAAAAGAAGAAATTGTGGAAAGAATACCTACAAGACAAATCGCAACAAAAATATAAAAGAACAAAATACAGATAATAAAAATTAAAGAAATAGTCAAACATGAGAAAAAGAAAAGCTGGGACAAGTTCGGAAAAAAATGGAACAAAACAGTAAAGAAACTGTAATAGTTATTTATGAAACAGTTCGTGAAGTATGCTTTTTGCGAACGCACGCGATATTTAGAGCACGAACGACAACTGAGTGAGTGCTATACATCGCGTAAGTTCGCAAAAAGTATTTCACGCACAGTTTAATACAATATTTTATCTACTCTTTGATAAACAAATAAAAAAACTATAACTCTTCGTCACTGGAATTCATTTCTATTCTACAATTTTTAGAACTTTGACATTTAAAAATCCTAACTACTTTCAAACCACAAAACTGTCAAAAATTTTGTTTTAAGTCATTGCTCATATTGTCATCACCATGACAACGGAAAAGTTAAGGATATTTGATTATATGACAGTGTGCCAAAAAACCCATTGAAAGTGTGCGAAAAAGTAAATCCAATTTAAAATGCATTGTTACTTCACGCACACTTTAAACCCTTCACGCACTGCTATCTATAATGACAGTTTTCACAAACTAAAAACTGATACATAATATGACATAGAGTAGATAAAATTGTTTATAGAACACTAAAAAACCTAATATACAACAAAGAAATCAAGATAAGACAAATAATGATCAATAACAGAACAATATTAACCGATAGGATTGTCGAAAAGATATAATCGAAAGATGGAGAGTTTATTTCGAATAAAAGTTGAACGCAGATCAAGGAAAAGAAAAGAAAAATGAAACAATGTAAATGGCGGATCAGAGGAAAACACGGAGGAGACAGAAGCTATACAGGAAAAACAACTAGAGGAAACAGTAGGAAAGATAAAGACTGGGAATGGCCCGGGGAGCGATTAAGTTCAGAATTTGAAATATATAGGAGAAAAGACAAAGAAAAGATTATTATACATCCTAAATCTAATATGGAAGAAAAAAATATTTCCTAGAAATAATAATAGAATGAAAGATCAGGATAGAAATGGACCACAAACGAGAGGATGTTCAAAGCGTATTAAGAAAAGTACGTAACACATAAGGCCATAATATATTTCCTATGCAAAGGATAATAGAGAAAGCCTTAAACAAAAATAAAGAAATATACATAAATTTTAGAAACATGGAAAAAGCATTTGATTCAATCGAAGGAAAACTATACAAACCTTTACTGGAAAAGAAACAAATAAGCGAAGACCTGATAGAAGCAACTAAAAGTACATATGTATAAAAAAAATACTGTTATAATTACATATACGAAAACAATAAATAGAATAAGAACACAAAATATACAAAGCAGACGCAGACCAATAAAAAAGTGGAATAGCAAAATAGAGGAACAAAAGAAGGGCAAATCTTGAAAATACGCACAAGAAGGCACAAATGGCGTAGAACAGAAAAGAATAGAGAAAATTATCAAAAGCTAGATGCACCTCCCTCCACACCTAACGGTAGAAGCGGAACGAGAATAGGCCTGGATCCAGCCTACCAAAAAAAAGTTGATTAATAGCAAGCTGAAAATTTATTAATTGCTTAACGGTGTCTAGTCAGACAAACTTTGATGTACGGGAACACTAGATCAGGGGAAGTTTTAATTGTGGAAGAGTTGAAAAATTTGGAACGTCAGTTTACGAAAACGTCCTATGTGTTTTGTCGGACAGAACATCTAATTGATTTGTTACCCTTTCGTTAAACTCTCATGCAAAAATCAGACTGCTATTACTAACCAACATAATACCTGTCATTTGACATGCTCTTCGTGTTCCACTCATTAAAATGCTCAGTTGGTGATAAAGACCAGTCTGATTTTTGCATGAGAGTTTAATGAAATAATAATCAATTGGAAATTCTGTCTGACAAAATGGGATGGAACGTTTTCGTAGTTTGATGTTCCAAATTTTTAACCTGTTCCACAATTAAAACTTGCCTGTTCCAGTGTTCCCATACATCAAAGTTTGTCCGACTAGACACCGTTAAGCTATTAACAAATTTTCAGCTTGCTATTAATCAACTTTTTTTGGTACGCGGGATCCAGGTCTAGAAGTGACACTTATCAACGTCTACATGGGAGCTAGTCTAGTTAATATAATTCAGACATGTTCTCTGCCAATACCTCAAACTGAAAACTATGATATAGGTCGATATCTCAAAGAGTTGGTAAGAAACCACTAGATACAACTATTTTGTAAACAGTTTAGTAAGAATTGTTTGTAAATTCAGTTGTAATATTACTAATTTTTTTATAAAGTTTAAACCATTTTTTTGTTTAGTTCTACCCCAAGAAATTTTATTTATTTATTTCTGTATACTGTGATGCCCGTGTTATTGTCCATCTCTACGTCTCTGGCACCCTTCCCGCGTTCTACCCTTTCAAATCATGACAAAGCCGCTCTTTCTTTACTTTCTGACCTCCCATGCATCTAACATGCGATGTTATGCTGTTTTTTTTCTTCATAGGTGACCCAAATAACCATCGAACCCTTTTTATACATTCCCGATCCCTTTCTACACACAGGAATCTTTTTTTTCTCTGTTAATTTCGTTAATAGCACTTAAAGCTATGGCATTGTTGGTAGCTAGAGAATAGTTTTTCGCACGCGACCTTGTATGGGTCTAGTCAGTGTGGAATAGAAAATCTGCATACGCATAATATATTATACTTTTTTATGATAAAGAAAAAAACAACAGATGGCGCACAGATAAATGAAAATAAAAATGGGACTTAGTTAATTTTAGAGGACTATGACTTTCTTAATACTCTTAATAATGAGGACTGATGGAAAACTTCTTCTTTTGAAAGTTCCATCTCCTATCGGAGGTTGGATATCATAATGGCTATGGTCACTTTGTTGGCTGCTGCTCTGAACTACAGTTAAACCATTCTCTAAGGTTCCTCAGCCAGGAGATGCATCTTCTTCCTATGCTTCTTCTTCCTTGGATCTTTCCTTGCATAATAATTCTCAGCAACTCATATTTTTCTCCTCTGGCAATGTGACCCAAATATTCCAGTTTTCTTGTTTTTATACTGTTCGTAATTTCTAACTCCTTATTTAAACGTCGTAGTACTTTAACATTGGTAATCCTTTGAAACCACTGAATTTTCAATATTCTTCTGTAACACCACATTTCGAACGCTTCTATTTTTCTTATGTGTTGTCTTCTCAATGTCCAAGCTTCCATTCCGTATAGTAATTTAGAAAATATGTAGCAACTTAGAGCCCTCAATCTGAGAGGAGGCAACTGAAGGGTTGATGTGCATCCGTACCATTCCCTCAAGTTACGAAACCATGAGATTTTCTCCTTCCTACACTTCTCTTACCCTGGATTTTCCCTTAATTAATTGAAGTATGTTGTATCTCTCAGTACCTACGCATAACATGCCCCAGGTATTGCAGCTTTCGTGTCTTGATGGTCTCCAATATTTCCATTCTTTGGTTGACTCTTCTCATGACTTCGTTGCACTGGCGAAGCGTCCATGTAACCACTGTTACCATCGGTAACAGTTAAAAATCTTGCAATCAATATTTTATGACTGTTATGAAATAATTCCATTTATATTTTTTACCAACAGAAATATTTGTTAATAGTACCCAATTCAGTAAATAGCCAACTAGACGCACGAAAATATTGGCGAGATATGTGAATCCATTGCACGTTATTATATTATGCTGTTACCAATACTGGCAGTGGTAAGGCAGGAGAAACCTCGCTATCGCTCGGGACTAGCTCGTTTCTGAAAATTTTGAAGGAGCGACGGCTCTGTTAGAGACGGCGCGCGGGCACGCTGTGTATATCAGTATTGTAACCATTTTGAGGATTGGTAACATTAGTTTAGTACCTATTACAGATTACAGTGTGCGTGCATTTAAACGTGGAAGAGTGTTGCTACCTATTGCGTAATTGATCAACTACTTGAAAAGTTATTCTCCTTGTATATTTTTTTATATATAATTTTGAAGAAAAAAAAATGATATTGAAAATGGAAGAATTAAAATATAAACAATAGTTTTCTCAATCTATTCTTTTTCCTACTTGTTCATTTTTTTATGTTAATTTTATGGTAGAATAATATGTTTAGTTTGTTTATTATTTTTTCTACGAGCGTGCAAAAATGTCTGCTTTCGCGCACGCATTTTAGTTTAGAAAGTTTTACTTTTCCGCACGCGTGTTACTTTTCCGCACGCGTTTTACTTTTCCGTAGGCGTTTTACTTTTCCGCACGCTTTTTACTTTTCCGCACGCGTTTTACTTTTCCGCACGCGTGTTAATTTAGATATGTTAATATGGCCTTAAAGTAATTATAATACATGCAATAAACTAATATTTAGATACAATTTACTAATTTATTTCAAATATATCTTATTGTGTTCATGTTTTAATGAAATGAACGCGAGAATTCGATGAAATAAAATAATTTTAACATACTATTCGAAAGTCAAATCAGTAGACAATAACAGTGGTTTTGAATCATCGTCATGGAAACTAAGATCGTCGTCATGCTAACCAATTATGCTGAAACTTTGGTTTTGAAAACCTTGTCAAAGAATTAATTTGTGTATGTATTTTCATATTAATTAAATTAATTGATTAAGATTTGGTCATTTTTTAAAGACTCGTAGAAAAAATATTGTTTCTAACTCTTGAAGAAAGTCTCTTTTCCGCACTCGACTGCTTGCCGAACTCCCGCTTCGCGTCGTTCGGCAAACTGCAGTCGCGTAAGGAAAAGTATGACTTTCTGCACTTGTTAGGAAAATAACTATATTGTTATACCTGTTACATATACATAATTACATACATATAATTTGGGAATAGTGATTTGTTTAATTTTATCCCACAGGATTGAAAACAAAAACTTATATTTGGAGGTTCAAAATAATTTTTTTTTAAATAAGATTTTTTTACATCTGGTTTGGTAACACTTTAGAAAAAGTCACGCGTCGCCACTGCTTCGTTGTTTGCTACATGCCCGGTCCATGATATCTTATGGATTCTTTTATACACCCACAGTTAAAATGCTTCCAACTTTTTAGCAGTCGACGCGTTAAGTGTCCATGCTTCTATCCCGTAAAGCAGAGTCGAGAAAATGTATAACACCTTGCCAGCCTAACTCTTAAGTCTAATTTCAGTTCTCTTGCACAAAGTAGGTACGTTTCTTATTCTATTGAAGTTTATTCGTGCTTTCTCTATTCGAACTTTTATTTCTTTGGAGTAATCGTTTGTGTGACTAATTATTGTGCCAAGATAGTTGTAGTTTTCAACTTGTTGTAAAGTTTTACCGTTAATTGTCAGGCCTTCATCGTTATTTTGGGTTTTTGATATCCTCATAAATTTAGTTTTCTTGATGTTTATTGATAATCCATATTCTCCATACTTAACTATCTTGTTCATTAGCTTTTGGAGGTTTTGGAGGTTGTCCGCTATTGTGATAGTATCGTCCGCATATCTAATGTTGTTAATTGCCGTTCCATTGACCTTTATTCCTACTGTTTCTCTCTCAGGAGCTCTTTTCATTATTTCTTCAGAGTATGCATTGCATATACTAGTGGTGACAATACACACCCCTGTCGCACTTCTCTTTTAATTTTAAACTCTTCTGATTTGTGTTCGTTAATGCGTATGTGTGCCTGTTGTTTATAATATATCATAGATTTGTTATAACTCGAAGGTCATTCATTGTATTGTATTTGTTTTGCTTTGAGGACGTCCATTAGCTCTTTGTGGCGGACTTTATCGAAAGCCTTGTATAGTCCATTCCACGAATATACGACTGTTTTGGATTATCGCGACGGCGAATATTTTAGTGTGCAACATAAGAAGTACGAAAGTAAATTGCTCTAATAATTATTCCAATAAACAACAATGTAATTTGCAATTTACTTTCGTACTTCTTATTTTGCGCAGTAAAATATTTGTTGTTGCGATAATACAAAACAGTCGTATATTCGTGGAATAGGATATAATCTATCAAACAGAGGTATTTTTGAGTTACCAAAACTAAAATTTTTTCTGTAATTCAGATTATACAGGATTTTGTAAGAACCTCCACGGTATAAAGTGTATATAATTTAACTAAAAAATCGACCGGTAGATTAAATATTGAGGAAGCTAATTTGAATTTGTAAGCAAGCACGTCTCCGGTCTATCTTCTCAAACAAAAAACCGGCAAATTAAACCCCATCTTTCCTTAAAATGTTTATTCAGGTTAGTAATTAGCCGAAGAAAATTAGTAAGCAACTGCCAAAACGCCAAAGTAAACCTGAAATCGACGCATTAATAATTGATTTGAATTCGAGAGATATTAATTAAGGCACGAAAATTGGCAATTTCGTATTAAAATTCACCCCCCGTGCGAAATAGGCCTATCTCTGGAGGAATTTGATATCCACGGGCTGGAACAAGGTGCATTACGAGGATTTCATCAGATTTGAAGATGTTGATTTAGGTCCCAGCAGGTACAAGTATTAAATTCTCTTGTTCCATTTTGCAAAATATTGAAATAGCTGATGCGTGATGTGTAAACTAAGCTCAAAATTATTTTCGCCATTACCCACGAATCAATCCTTTGGTCTGGACCAATCACCGGCTTATTTGGTATTCATCCCAGATAACAGCAGTTCTCGCTAGTGGCGCACAACCCCCTACATGCGACACTATATCGCACCTCCGCTCAAATAGTGTCACAACTCAAAAAAAAATAAATAAAAACTGTTTTATTGCGCCAACAGTTTAATAAAACTACAAAATCTTATCTCAAAAAGTGTTACGTTTATAGGTCAAGTATTTGTGGTTAGATGACACTAGAGTCATTATATAATTAACCAAAATCAACGTCGCACCGAACATAAACAGTGTCACATATTGACTTGTGCAAAGCATTTGTCCATCTAAGATGTGTATAAAGCGTAGTGTCACAACTCAAAAAAAATATTTTTCTTATTATTTTTAGCAGAATTAATACAATATTTTGTAGGGCTTTTCAAAATCCTTTGTAACTGACTAAAATAATTACTATACTAATTTTAACAGTTTTTGAAAAATTCTAGCACAAATTTTAAACGTCGTTTTCTCGATATTTTGCTTTTTTGACTTATGACACTGTTTGAGCGGAAGTGCGCTATATTCGCCGTGTACAAGTACTTGGAAGGGATACGAGAAACGATCATGCGCGAATAGCGGAGAAATCTTGCAACTTTCTTAAATAATTCATATTGTAAAATTGTCAAATTGACGTATATTTCATATCTACTGTCAATGAAGAAGAAAAATTATAAGTTGGTCCATAATATTGATATGATATGCAATTATTATACATATAAAAGTAAATTTAATTATTTATTTGTATTTAATTTAATAATTAATTTTATTTACTACTTACAATTGTTTACCTTTTAATAACATAACCTTAATATTACTTTTTCTTCTTATAATTATTTTGGGCTATGGCCTTGACAATAATTGTCCAGTAGCCAGGACCAATATGATTGGCCAATATAATTAAAAGTGCGAAAAATGTTGCCGAGCTATGAAACCAGGCTCTTCCGACTTGCACGGTCCCAATATTTTCGATTCTGACAACCTGACTGAATTGAAAATTTGGCCAAATACAATCTTAAAGTTTAGGAAAAGGCCCGTCAATCTATGTATCAACCATCCATTTTCGTCCAAGGGTGTGGGTTTTACAGCCCTTCCCATTTTTGGTCTGCTTTTCGTTCTCGTCCCCCAAAACTCCCAAAAATTTCGAACATCTTAGTTTGATCTCTGCGGCTTCTGATAGTATTGATCACCTACGTTTCCAACGAACGGAAATAAATTTTCTAATTTTGAAAATCGGTTATACCATTCAAAAGTTACGAGCTGCTCAGAAATTTGACTCGATTTATATTTAAAAAGGGGAAATATTTTAACTAATATTTTATTGATATCTTCGTCTGAATATCTGCTTACACAACATTAAACTTAACAACCAAAGTGATAACAAACTGAATGAAATTATAACATTAACAGAAGAACAACAAGGTTTTAGGTCGGGAAGATCATGCACTGACGCTATTTTTATGAGGTAAGTTCAATTGAAATCATTAAAATGCAACAAACCGGCATATTTGTGTTTTGTGGACCTTAAGAAAGCATTTGACAGGGTCAAATTAAAGGACGTTGTCTATTTGTTACACTCAAGAGAGGTACCTCTATGAATAATTAAAACGATCGAAAACATCTACCAGAACAACACAATAAAAGTAAAAGTAGAAGATAAACTAACTGACCCAATTGAAGCTGGCATTGAAATAAGATAGGGGAATTCCTTGAGTCCTTTATTGTTCAACCTGATCATGGATGAAATAATAAAAAAGGCAAGAAGTAGGAAAGGATACCAACTGGGAGAAAAACAACTTAATAAAATAATCTGCTATGCAGACGATGCGATACTAGTCTCTCAAAGTGAAGATTATTTACAACGTATGCTGCATCAATTTAACATAACCGCCAGAAAATTTAACATGTTAATTTCCCCAAAAAAGACAAAATGCATGGTTATAACAGCAAATCCAATAAGATGTAAATTGGAGCTGGAGGGCCAGATAATAGAACAAGTGATGAAGTTTAAATATCTAGGCATCACACTATCTATGTAGCTACGGAAGGCTCGAAACAGAAGTGGAAGATCAAGTGAATAGAGCAAACAGAGCCGCAGGTTGCCTGAATGACACAATATGGAGAAATAAAAATATCGGAAAAGAAATAAAAGGCAGAATTTACAAGAGAGTTACCAGACCAATAATTGAAATACACAGAGAGGACAAAAAGATTGCTAGAAACAACGGAGATGAAAACCCTTCGAAAAATCGATGGTAAGGCTCTATGGGATAGAGCTAGAAGTACAGATATACGACGGAGATGCAATGTGGACAACATTAATAACTGGGTAAGAAACAGAAGAATAGAATGGAATGACAACAAATAGAGTAGTAAGGACAGCGAGAGACGGTTCCCCAATAGGAAGACGATCGGTTGGAAGACCATGAAAACATGCCTATACATAAAGAAGAAGAAGAAGAAGAAGAAGAAGAAGAAGAAGAAGAAGAAGAAGATTATTTGGTAAACTGTGCTGTTCACTTTGACAAGTTGAAAGACATTAGATGTGATAAATGTCACTGAATGTTTATTTAGGTACAAAGACTTGAATTTTGTATGTAAGTATGTAGTAAAAAATAATCTTACGAATATCACACGATACTCAAAATAAATAAGAAACTAATGCTCCAATTTGTTTCTCAAACTTGTTTCCATTCGGCAATACACACTCGAGCCCTGTGACAGAATTAAAATATTAGTTAAAATTATTTATAAAAATACAGTTCTATTCATGAAATAATTTTACCGAATTTCACTTGAGCGCTTAAAATTGCCGATATGTATTGCCCTCGTGACAATTTGACATTAGATGCAGAACTAAAAGTTTAATATGGTTCATTTTCTTAAATGTGACAGTTGTCAAAACTAGGAAACTCGTTGTAATTAAACAGAAACAAAATAAGCTGCTTTTTCTCATGAGGATCTTTCAGTGCGTCACAGTTTTTCGATTTCTTTCTAATGCATTAAATTGCATGTGACAGAAAAAACGCACGTCGGTGATTACATTTCGTCGGTGACATTTATAACATTTATTCTAGTTGTCAATAGATGGCGAAAAAAAAATTATTTACGAATTATATAATACAGGGGTGGCCAAACTGTGGCTCGCGAGCCACATGTGGCTCTTTGAAGGATTATTTGTGGCTCTCAATAAATGTAGCTGAATTACTTTTAATTTTTGTGTTAAATGTCTTAAATTATTGACAAAAAATATAGAAGACTAGGTGTAACATTAGGACTTGGACAAGGAGACCCCGTATCACCATTGCTATTCAATTTGGCCTTAGAATATGTAACAGTAAAGTATCATCTGAGCTGACAGGAGGATTTTCGAATCGAGGATCAAAACTATTGTTGGTTTTGCTGATGATTTAGAACTGCTGCTCATTCTACAAGAGATGTGAGAGAGGTATTTTTACAACTCAAGGAAGAAGCAGGTAGTCTGGGTACGAAATACATACCTACTACAAAATCCAAGACCAAGGGTTAAGCAGAACGAAACTATTAATGACCACAACTTCGAAGTAGTAAAAGAGTTTAAATATCTAGGGGCGGTAATCACAGATGACAGCCACATATAAAAAGAGGTCTCAACAAGGATAGCTGGGTGAAATAGAGCAATATACTCCCTATCATCATTATTAAGATCCAAGTTGCCAAAAAGACAATCTAAATTTGCATTGTGCATGCCAGTTATTCGCTCAATTATAACACATGAGTGGAACATGGATTATACATATCTACATCAGCAGGAAATAAATATGCTGCTGGTTTTTAAAAGTAAAGGTCTCAGAATGATATTTGGCCCTCAAAGTGATAAATTGACAGGAGAGCGGAGAAGGTACCGCACAACTGAATTGGTGACTGTGTGGTACTGAAAACATCGTCAGACATATAAAAGCTAACCGGATAAGATGAGCAAATCATGTGGTAAAGTCAGAGGAAGACAGAATGTCAAAAACAGTGTTTTTTGATAGACCAGACGGTAGAAGATCAGTAGGCCGTCCCAGACAAAGATGGAAATTAGATGCAGAATCGAGGTATCCTGAAATAGTAAAGGCTGCTTTTAGAAAATATTTGCATATTTGAAACAGCGATGTAAACCATTTTATTTCACTTTAAAATTCGTGAAATCAAGCACCGAGAAAAAAAATTTCTCACTGAAGGAAAAATACCATTTTTACACTTTTTAAATAATTGTTTAATCGCAGCTCGCGAAAAATTTCAAATTTTGAAAAATGGCTCGGCCTATCATGTAGCTTGGCCACCCCTGATAATATAATATATCTACGAATATAATCTGTACTATTTATAAGACTATACAAATCAAAGAAAATAACATTTTATAAATGCAATAAACCCAATTGATTTGATTTTATGTCAAATTGCAAATAAAATGTGACAACAATGACAATGTCATGTCACTAAAATGCATATTATCACGGACTTACCTTTTTTTCTATCATTTGTGACGCACTGAAAAATGCTCATGAAAAGAAGCATACCTGAAAATTATTCAAAGTATAATAATGTAGGTAGAATATTCCTCCTGGGTATAATAATCATCTGATTGGACAGACTTAAACACGTGATGAAAAATCTTACTACATACACGATTAAAATCATTAAAAAATAATAAACATTAATATAACTAGAGAGTGAGAATAAATTGACAATAATGCGATAATTTTTCGAAAACTTGTTGCCTGGCAGTAGACACGAGAGCCCGCAGGGCTCGAGTGACTATTGCCGAATGGAAACAAGTTTGAGAAAAAAATTGGAGCATTATTTTCTTATTTTTTATTCTTACTATCGTGTGATATTCGACAGATTATTTTTTAATATTTACATACAAAAATCAAGTCTTTGTATAAAAACATTCAGTGATATTTATCCAAATTAATGTGACACACATTTTTCAACTTGTCAAAGTGAACAATACAGTTTAGCAAACATTCAGACGAATATATCAATAAAATATTAGTTAAAATTATTGATTGAAGTCAAAATCATTAAAAAGTAATCGATGTAAATTGTAAATTTCACAATATTTCAACAACCGGTCTAATATTTTTGATGAATGATTAAAATCATCACCTCCCTGCTAAAGACTAATGAAATCAGCCGCAAATGGCTTGAAAGAAGATTGACGTGAAATGTTCATTTTAAGGCGAAAGGGGAAGGTCTTAAAATGTTCCTGATGAGTTTACCCCGATAACGGAGTTGACAGTTTTCTCATCTTTATTTAAAGTCTATACCGCAGGGCTTTTAATAAATTTACTTCTTCATGTTTATGTAGGTGTTTATTATCAAGTAAGTCTTACATTAATGGGTTGTCAGATTGGCATTCCTTAAGCACCCCCATTTTCTTTTAGCATTCAAGCTAGCAGAATTTCTTTTATCAGAATGTGTACAATGGTTTCAATACATTGGTCGCCAAATGCTGATGATGGTTTTAATGTAGGAGTGTGCGTACACAGCTGGATGCTGGGTCTAGAAAACGGTACATCCTAGAGACTTAAAGCAAGAGTGCGATTTAGTACTAGAATACCTCAGGATTTAATAATTCAGTGTCAAAAATACTTAATAGTTAAAGACAAAAAAGTTATGAGATAAAATAACCGTTATTCTACCCAAAATGGACGCCTATGAAAGGTGCTTGAAATTCGAAATTGATAGAGCCGATTTATCTCTGGAAGATTAATAGGCGTACCAGTTTTCGTTTTTCTAAATAGAAGATTTCTGGAGCTATTTTAAAAAAACTAATTACAAGACGCCATCTTTAAAGGCCTCTAGCTCCCCTAGGAAGCATTTTCGAACTCAATGATTTGGGTTAAATTACCTTAAAATTATCTGAGGAATCTCCGGTCTTCGTTTGTCGGAAGAGTTTCTAGACACCCTGTATGTTCAGACACGAGGGATATAACTGCCTTCAACTAATAATGGAAGGAAAATATAAGGAAACTAAAACTCCAGTACTATAGTACTAAACTTTAGTACTATTCAGTACAAAAATACAATTATGTATATTAGAAAATAGAAGGAACATGAAATAAAAATTGTATATAATGGGGAAAATATTACAAATTAAAACAAAGTTGGAAGTCGTTAGAAAAAAAAAATTGCCGAGCGTGTGTATTTTCAATAAACGTGTCAGTTTCCCATTAAAGTGTCCCATTATTCCCAAGTCAAACATTACACCGATATATACCCGCATAATAATCACATACAGGAAAAAATGATTAATTGCCATCCAACACACTAACCAGTGAACAACTAGAACACAAAGAAAGACGAAAGGGCCCCAACCTCTCGTCCTCGTCTATGTAAACCTGCGTCGCGTGCGTATGTACCCACGATTTTTTTGCCGTTGTATATAGGGTGAGGCAGATATACGGCCTATTAGAATTATCTCGAGAACTAAAGGCAACAGAATCATGAAAATCGGAATGAAGGGGTTTTGAAGAGTGATTAATAGTGATTATTTAACGAAAATATTTTCATCTATTTGCTACTGCCGGTTATACCGGAAGTTGCTTATAACTTCGTTTTTTTTTTAAGTGGGACACCCTCTATATTTTTATATTTTTGTAATGTTATACAATACATTTGTATATGTTAAAAGATAATAACGTTTTTTTATTAATTTCGTAGCAACTTTCACACCCTGTAGAATTGTAGTAGTTTGATATCAAAAACTCTAGTTATGTTCAAATGATTTTTAATATAGTCTACTATTGTTAAAAATTAATAGTATAGTATAGCTAAATGTTGAATTTTAGTATACAGTACTTTCTGAGTTTTCTTAAATGGAGCACCCTGTATTTTAGTATTGTAATGAAATGATATTTTGGTACTTTTTTATTTCTTAAGCATTCCCTATACCTAACTGATTTAATTTGTGCTTAATTATTGTTAATCGCACCAACAATGTTAGCTACGTAAGTATTTTGATAGTTCAACCATTATTGGTAATTCTAAGGATCAGTCTAGATGAATATGTATTTATTTCCGAAAAATTATTTGTGATTGAATAGTTTCACGGCCAACCTAATAAAATTTCACGTATTTTTTGTTGCAATTAATGTTTGGCTTAAATCACCAATAACTCACAAATTAAAACAGTTAGGTATAGGGAATGCTTAAGAAATAAAAAAGTTCCATAAAATATCATTTAATTACAACAATAAAATACAGGGTGTTCTATTTAAGAAAACTCAGAAAATACTCATTCAGTTTCGACCAATCCGGTATACTAAAATTCAACATTGAGCTATACTAATAATTTTTAACAATAGTAGACTATATTAAAAGTCATTTGAACATAAATCATTTTGATGTAAAACTACTACTATTATACAGGGTGTGAATGTTGTTACCAAATTAAGAAAAAAAACGTAATTATCTTTTAAACTACCCTGTCTACTTCTTCTTCAAGTGCCGTCTTCTAATCGAAGAGTTCTATAGAACTGCATCTAAACCAGTCCCTTAAATTCTTTAACCATGACACTCTCCTTCTTCCTATACTCCTTCTGCCTCTTATCTTTCCCTGTATTATCAGTCTTAGCATTTCATATCGCGGTCCCCTCATTACGTGTCCCAGATAATGTAACTTTCTTATTTTTATTGTGTTTATTATTTCGCATTCTTTACCCATTTCTCGCAATACTTCTGTGTTCGTTTTCCTCTGTGTCCATGCTATTCTAAGCATCCTTCTGTAACACCACATTTCAAATGACTGTAGCTTATTTATGTGTTCTTGCTTTAATGTCCAGCTTTCAAGTCCATATTGTAGTATCGAGAACACGTGACATCTTAAAGCTCTTACTCTCAGTTCTAAGCTAAGGTCTTTGTTGCAGAGAACTGTTTTCATTTTTACAAACGCATTTCTTGCTATTTCTATCCTGGTCCTTATTTCTGTTGTTTGATCATTTTTCTCTGAAATCCAGGTTCCTAGGTATTTGTATTTATCAACCCTTTCTATCGGTACATTTCCCAAATGTATGCTTGTTTGTATGTTTGTTTTCTTAGTTATTAAGTATATTCAAATGGGAAATAAGCCACAATTTTACCTAAAAATGATTTTATTAACGTTTCGACGCCCAAGTCGGGTGTCGTTGTCAAAATACAAAATAATACTAAATAAATAAAAATGTTGTTGCTTAGTAAAAAATTCTTCTAATAATTTATTTAATCTGACTCATTTATATCGGCAATTCAGACACGTATTATACATTTTAAAGTAGACGACTTTAAAATGATATTGCCAATATTGATGAGTTGCGTTCCTGGGACGACTTTACTAAATAATAAAAACGTTAATAAAATCATTTTTAGGTAAAATTGTGGCTTATTTCCCATTTGAATATACTTGATTATAAAAATGCCACAAGAAAATAGCTTCAGAACAACATTCTTAGTTATTATATTATCATGTATTTGGTCTTTTTTATATTCATTTTTGGCTACCCTGTATAACATTACAAAACTTCATATTTTAAGAAAGAAGACATCGAAGAGAATCCCTAATGTAAAAATATACAGGGTTTCCCATTAAAAAAAGATGTTATAAGTAACTTCCAGTATAACCGGAAGTATTTTCATTAAATAGATCACTCTTCAAAACCCCTTCATTTCAATTTTCATGATTCTGTTGCCTTTAGTTCTCGAGATATTTCTAATAGGCCTTTTATCTGCCTCGCCCTGTATAGATAGGTACACTAAGAGAACAACTACTATTTCAGTAGTGAAAACTCTTGTTTCAATAAATATTCGGGAAATATAGTCACAACAGCGAACTTGCATAAAAATTGAAATTCGAAAAAAATGCTTTATATCACAACAGAACATAATTTAAAACATTACAGAAAAAAAGTTGTTTTTGTCTTTCGTTTAGTAAAGACGATTAAAATCGAGAGTAAAATTCAAATTATAGCAGTCAGCCCAAAACGCGCACTCTTTGGTCGTGACGTCATGTCATTGTAATGTTTGAACTCCGCGTCATTAATTCATTAGGTTTGGTATTCGTTTACTTGTTGTAATCATTTTATTGTGTAAAAATTTTTATCTCAGTTTTATAAATCTTTAGATAGTTGCTGTGAACTATATATTTCATAATATTTGAGTGTTTTTGTTAAAACATTTTTTTTTAAATGACCGAAGAGTGTTTCTAAAGGGCGGTATGATAACTTAGCCATTATAGTCAGGGATCCCAGGCCTATTTTCACCATTTACTACTAACAAGCTAATTTTTCGTGAGTAGCTTCATTTTAACGAAAAGCCCAACTTTTTTCCTTACAACAATTTCCGTATGTGGTAGATAACAAATATAGCAGGGATAGTCCAGCCGGGTAGACGAATAACAGGCATAACCTTGCTTGCTGAGCTGCCCCAAATTTTATTTTTCTAATCTTTAGGAAGGGTCAATAGTAGTGTAAATTTAAAATCTCGACTGAATTCCGCCGTTGCGCTAGCCGTCATTTTGATTTTAAACGGGAACCGTTTTTGCTCAATATCTCCGCCATTTTCAACTTCTCGACAAAAAGTATAAGAATTAAAATTGTTGAAAATGTGATTTTCTATAATTTCTTTCATTACAAATTTTTTTGTGCGGTCGATATTTTCAGAGTTATGGAGGAAAATAATAAGTTACTACAACGTACACAAAGTGATATATAATTTTATATTAGACATGAGAAATGGCATTATAAAATTCACAAGGGTTCGCGCGCTTTTTCAATCGTTTGAAATGATTTACATACAAAGATTTTAAATTTGTACTTCCAAGTTATTATGAGGTTTTGAGGCGTAAAATTTTGGAAATCTTATTTACGAAACTCAACATTATTATGTAATACAAAAATGCACAAAAATGTGCAAGTTCCCTATAAGGTTGTTGTAACATTAAAAACGTCACATATTTTTTATTTTTATTCAAATAATTATTCCATTACACTTTCTGTTGTTTTTATTCATTTGTAAACTTTCTGTTTTGTTTGACTATTTTTCTTATAAAAATAGTTGGCAGTTGGAATTTAATTTTGAGAACGTCAAACAGTAGTTAATTAAGAAATGTAATTTTCATTACACCAACAATTGTGGCTCAACCCCATATAAACATAATACCTACTGGACGAATTCCAGAAAACTCTTAACACATTGTATACCAAGCTGTCATCAAACAATACTTCCTTCAAGTTTCCTATATATTCGTAGGCAACTTTAAAACCCTCTTCTGAAAGGACGTAGCGAACCCTACAGAATTATTTTTCCTTTCCTGTTAAAACTCCACGATGTAATAAAATTTGAACCTTTTTTACTGAATGTTTTGTGTGGACTGCCCTTGTCTTGCTGAGATTTATACCCTTTTGTGAGGCTTCCAACAGAAAAAGGGATCATGAAAATACTCACAAATTGGAAAACATGAAAATACTTACGATTTATTACTTCATAACCCTAGTAATGTGCAAGTTCCCTATAAGGTTTTTGTAACATTAAAAACGTCACTTGTTTGTTATTTTTATTCAAATAATTATTCCATTACGATTTCTGTTGTTTTTATTCATTTGTTAACTCTCTGTTTTGTTTGATTATTTTTCTTATAAAAATAGTTGGCAATTGGAATTGTATTTTTCATTTTGAGAACGTCAAACAGTAGTTAATTAAGAAATGTAATTTTCATTACACCAACAATTGTGGCTCAATCCAAAATAAACATTAATACCTACTGTTGATTTTTTAACCAAGAGGAGTAAACTAAAAAGACAGATTCACACCCAAGAAAGTTACTAGAAAAGTCACCAAATTCATCTTCTTTTTTCGTTGATCATATCACCTTTCGATGATAATCCATACATATTATATTATACTAACACATCGCCAAAGAGTTCTAAAAACGACTGTTTTTATATAAAAGTAGACAAAACATCTAAAAATTAAAGGAATAATGCAGAAAACACAAAAAATCGCCGATATACTTAATTAACCTATAAAATGACAGAAGTGTCAAAATTTCATAAATGTCAACCCTAGTAATTGCCTACAGAACATAATATTATGTCTCAAATTGTCAAAATACAAGTAAGATATTTTTACTCGTCTTGATACAGTGGAATTTGAATGTATCGAGCCAATTGGACACTTAGAAATTGTAACACATTAAAATAGTAAATGGTACGTAAATTTGCTTTGCTTTGACTAATTTGAATAATAAAATAATTCTGATAGTAAAAATTTTGGCAGTAATCATTCCAAGGAGAAGAGAATATGCAGTATAATTAAACATCAAATCATGATCGAAATAGTTGATCAATTCAATTATGAGGGTAATTTTGTGGAAGAAAACGACAAACAACAAATCACAAGAATTGAAAACTTTCAAAACAGATGAAATTTAACACAACATGGCCATGCAATTTTCCGATTAACTCCTTGTTACTCAGACCTGAATCCAATTGAATTAGTGTGGGCATGTCTCAAACTATATATGCCACAAAAATATACATCTTTAATATTAAAAATGTTTAACTTTTTTGATGAGTTTGATAACTTACATGCATATGATCTGAATTGAAGTAAAAATTCTTCATTAGTACCTGAAACAAAAAATAAACGTTAGTATAGGTATCGCAGAATACCGTAATTCAATAAAATTTACGTCATTTACAGATTCTTTTCAGTTAAAATTATTGGCAAAAATAGAAGCTATGAAATTATCGGGGGTAATTAGACAAGTGCATAAAAATTATCGATAATTTTGCTTGAAAACGTATTGCCTAAAAACTACTAGAGTTCATTTTCATATTTTGGCGAAAGAGCCCGAATCTGAAGGAGGAGTGAACTGTATTGGAGACCATCGACTTAGGCATACAGATTTGACCTACGGCGCGGCGTGACGTTGTACGCAATCTACAACGTCTATTGGAGACCACCGACTAAGCCTTTCCATTTTTAATTTAAAGACCAAATATTAACCTTACAGTCTATTATATTTTATTTAACGACCTAAACCAAAATGTCTTACAACCCCATCTAAAACACCAAACTATAGATCTGATTACAAAATCAAAAAGGACAAGTCAATAAAAAGTAACGACGCATGAGGATTAGAGATATATCGCAAGGAGCGAAGAGAGAAACAAAAGACTTAAAAGTCCGAAAAGACAAAAGACTAGCGGCCGTAACGATTTAAAATCTCGTTGGTAAGGTCTTTTGTCCCTTTCCAGGAACGGCATAAGGATGTATATAAAGTTGATAAATATTATAATACTTTTAAAACAACTAATGATTTGGCTCGTCGCCATGCGACGTGGAATACAACCAATTATCCCATACAGTTACTGCAGTCATTTTTTTTACTTCCTCATATACTATTGAAATTTTATGTCTGCTTATCACTAAAATATCGTCCTACTATCATGCTATATTCAACAAAACTAGCTTCGTACGACCTTTCATTAGATGTCGCAAATCAGTTTGGCTGATTTTGTTTGCAGATATGTTTGAGAAATCCCTTTTGTGAGACTAAAAAATATATGAAAAATATATTCAAATTTATTATTTTGTAAAACAAAATAAGATTTTATATGGTTAAATTAATTATTTTGTTGATACATGTTTATTTTCAATATTACAATTATTATTAAAATTAATTTGAGGATAAATTTTTAATATCCGTATCGTCTTCAGACATTTTCTTAAAAAGATTTAATTTTTAAAATTAGTCAGTTTGTTTACATATTGAAAACTGTCAAAGCGTATGTATTTGACTTGACATTGGTCACTGCGCATGTGCCGCCTTTATCGCGAATGTCGCGCTTCTATTGGTCAAAAATCTGTATCATAATCTATCCTAACGAAGCTCATTATGATACAGATAGTGAAATCATAATTGAAATATTAAAGTATGAGAGTAAAAAAATATCTTAAAATTTACTGAAATTCTTTGTTAACTATACCTGTGGCACAATTTATCCTTTTTTGAGACCACTTTTATTCTCACCACCATATTCTTGTTTAGTCAAATATTTTGGAAGTCCTGGAAATATTTTTGGAACAGCCATTTCTCTAATAGTAGGTCTTTTTCTTGCAAAAGTGTTTAACACACCATCAGCAGAATGCTTATAATATAAAATAAACAGAAACAGATATTTTCAAAGGCCCTCTACTCGCTGTTGTCAAATTTCCATGTGATGGCCTGATTACGACGGCCATGTTCCTGGACAATCATTTCGTCGAAAAGATTAATTTTATAATTACAAAATTTTCTTATGTATACACTGAAGCAATAGTCGACTATAGAAATCCTTTATTGAACTTGATTTGTTGCCTATTCCAACTTATTTAATACTTTCTGGTTGATCTAACCGCTACATTTGGTATCAATACATCTTAGGATAATACCCTAAATTTAAACCGGATACAACAGAATTCAGTTTGGCAACATTGTGTGAATACCAAGTCTTCTAGGATATCAACAGAACCGTAATTTAGTCAAGACAAATTAATATACTTGTTCACCAACAAAAATGAGATGTTTTAAATAAATAATGTTTCAAATATGATGTGCAAAATAATTTTTAATTCGGTTCCGCTAATGAACTTGCTTTTTTGTCCTTAAAGTAGAAAAAACGTTTAATTCCCCTTGCGTAATATTTATCGTCTGATTATTTTAACTGTACTAATATCCATGTGCGCCACATCTTAAGTCTAGAGTCTTCAACCAGTGCGTGTTACCAGTTCTCAGGTATGGTGCGCAAATTTGGACACTAACCAAAAATAATATTATATGGACAAACTTATAAAAACACAGCGATCAATGGAAAGACATATGTTGCAAATACGCTTGAAGGACCAAAAACGAAATGAGTGGATTCGCAATATTACAAAGTTGAA
The DNA here is from genome assembly GCF_917563875.1 of Diabrotica virgifera virgifera. NCBI lineage: Eukaryota > Metazoa > Arthropoda > Insecta > Coleoptera > Chrysomelidae > Diabrotica > Diabrotica virgifera. Next base: position 68,409,487 of record NC_065450.1, on the reverse strand, counting down.
GGATGTAAGAGAAAAAGTAGCCGAATCTAAATGGACATTTGTGGGGTACAACATCATACACAGAGACGATAGGTGGAACAAGGAAATATAATACGAATACAAAAGAAGTAGAGGAAGACCACAGATGAGATGGGTTGATGACTTAAAGAGGCAAGCCAGATGGAGGAACAAGCTCAGGACTCCAGGACGGACACAAATGGAGACAAGAATGGGAGGTCTACGTCCTAAAATGGATAACATGGGCTACTGAGAGATAGAATAGTCAAGTGTGCTGTAATATCTAAAATGACTAATTTACAATGATTAATGGGATGTTAAAAGAAACCAAGTTTCAATTAACGTTGAAAATGGCTGCGTTGTAGTTTTATTTTCCACATAATCTGAAGAAAATTTCAGTCACTCCGTCTCTGTCTCGTCTGCCTTGTTCCCTTTTATGGCTCAAGTAATAATCGTAAATTTGAAATTTTCTCTCACCGTCTTTACCGTTGACGTCCGTCGTCCCCGACTCCGACTACAAAAAGGTTCCAGTTCCAAAACGGCTTCAATGAAGAAGGATAGACGTTTAAGTAGCAATAAAACGTTGGGCGAACGTTTCAAACTTTCTTGCCGGGATAAAGGAGACCGTGGAAAGTTAGGGCGTTGTAAAACAAAAGAGCAGGGTTTCTTTTAAAGAGAGCAGTGAAATAGTTGCGAAAAGCGATACAGGGTCTGCATTTTCCCCAGGACTAGATTACCAAACGAGTTCCACTTCATGTTGTATATAATTAAAAAATAATTTTTGCTATTTATATCATGTTCGCTACCATATTCGCTATCGTGACTGTATTAACAGCAGCTGTAAATCATGATGTAGTCGATTTTCGGTATCATTGTTTTCCATACCATTTTTCAGCCATGATGTTCTTCTTCTATCAGAACCACGTTAACCTTGGATCTTTCCCTGAATGATTAGACCCAAAAGTTTATATTTTTCATTTATGTCTTTTTTGCGTCTTCCTGGACTGTTACTGGTGTATGTCTTTACTTGAATCTACAATATTTTGTGTTCTTAGTCAAGCTTAATACATCGTATTCCTCTGTTTTACTATCTCTTTTCTTTGTAACATTTGATATTTTTGCTCTTATTTTGATGTCAATTGCTACGTGATTTACTGGGTTGACTGTACATAATATATTCCCGTCCTTGTCCCTTTGTGCACGTTCTTATATTGCAAAAATGTACCTTTTTTTCGTCTATTAGAGGGAGGTCTGCAATCTTCAAAAGACATCTTGGTTCAGGACTCCGCCTGACTTGACCTACACTCAAAAAAAATTTAGTTCGTAATATTGATTAACAGTGACTATTGAATAGTACTTCGTTGTAACAACAATTTAATTTTTTGTTTCAACGAACTTTTAGACATTGACGAATGTATTTGGTTATTGTCACAATGGTTGAATAATAATTGTGAAAATAACTAGAGTACATTAATCAATAACACTCAATTTATTCAGTATACAGCCAATAAGTTAGTTTCGTATATTTAATAAATAATGATAATTCTGGCAGCAAAACACTTTCTTGATTTCGTAGATGATAAGCAATTACCTTGGTTTATCGTGACAACGTACATATTTCATTAAAACAATGTACAAATGTTGTTAATATAGAGTAATATTTGATTATTCCATAGATGTAAACTAATTGTTGTGACAACGAAATGCATTAATCAACCTACTACTGCGTTTAATAACCACAATCAATGCGTTCATGGTAACAATAAACGCAGTTGTTGAAACAATAAATGTTTTGCTTGACCATTTGAAATGTAACGGCTTTTCCTTATCGTGATACCTCGAGCTTCTCTGTGTTACCATTGTCACACCATTTTTTAAAAAGAATTCTTTGTTAAACAATGCTGTTACCTCTGCCGAAGTGCCGAATAATTTCATTTCGTTTCCAAGTGTAGTTCATACTGGAAGGAAGTTTTCGTGTGTCTATTATCGTATTAATTTTTTTCGAATCCTGAGAAAACTAATTAGTATTTTTGAAAAATTTCAACGCAGAATAAAATATTACAGTATTATCGAGGGTCTGAAGTCCCTGAGAACTTCTATAATGATTATTTTAATAAGTCACAGGGGTGAAAAAGAGAAAAGTTAGTATGATTTTTAATTTCAAATACATATACCATTTAAAAGAAACTATTTGTTTATTCTAAGGGACTTTCAGCCCTCGGTAATAATGTAATATTTTATTCGGCGTTTAAATTTGTCAAAAATACTTATTAGTTTTCTCAGGATTCCAAAAAAAAATAAATGCGTTTAAAAAGAATTCGATCGAAATTTTGCACCTACGCTCTCAAAAAGGATTAAAGTGTTATACATTTTTGGAATCACTATCTCAAATGCTTTTTAATGAGCTGTCACATGATGTACTTTCCCTTTTAAAAAAATCAAAGTTGTGCCTGTCACCTGAAGAGGGATCGCGTAAAGTTCGAAACATTGATGTTATAATATACTTTGATTATTTTAAAAATCGACCTGAACGTTTTGCTTATGAGCTAAAAATAAATAAGTTAATAAGGGAGGGGGGGGGGGGGTAACACTTATTCCAGCGCACTGTATAAGTGAAATCATATGAGAAATCACACAGTGTAAAGTACATTAGGTTTAGGACAAAAAAGGGGATTTGCAAAATTATTATTAATCAATTAATATCATACATTGAGCTAATGCATTCAGTAAATATTATTATAAAATACGTTCATAGTAGGAATGAACGAAACTGATTGTAGGAATGAATAGAATTGCTTGTAAGAATAACCGTATTTATTGTGGGAATGAACAGAATTAATTGTAAGAATAAACGGAAATAATTGTAGAAATAAACGAAATTTATTGTAACGTAATACATTGGATCAACTAACGAAAATAATGAATTGATGAACATCGCTTTGTTGTTCCAATAAAACCAAGAATTGCACAAATTTTAAGTATTGCTTTTGTTGTCTGAATTAACATTTTTATTAATATTACGTACTTTTTCGTTGAGTGTAATGGGCTATAGTTTTCAACATCTAATTTATCTCATTTTTTATGAAGGAAGATTGAAACATAATTTTTCTATTTATTTTCAATGATTTCGTTACACAAACCAAGACTAAAAAGTATTTGGATTCGTGACATCAAAAGTGGACCTCCTAAATTTAATTGTCTCAATGAATACACCATCTTCCTCCGGAGCTTTATTATTTTTCATGTTTTTGAGAGCATGTTGAATTTTGGGTTGTAAAAAAACTGAAAAACTAAACTTTGAAAATTTTGATTTTTCGACAATTACTCAAAATTTCAACCTACGAATTGCGCGAATAACTGAGCGTTTGTAGAAGGACTCTAGACGAATCTTACGGTCTATACCTCATATCCCGCAAAATTCGAATTTTTAAGTTATAGGCTTCATAAGTATGATCAAATCTATTTCCTATGGAAAAAACGGTTTTTGAAGCTCAATAATTCCTGTAATAGCTTCAGTTATCATACTTGACCTTAGATGCATCATATACGTTTCAAACTCATGTTTAGTGATCAAAATCGGTTAAGCCGTTTAGAAGTTATTAAGCTACAAAAGTATAATAAAATTAACGATTATTCCCGAAATGGTTTATGTAGTTGTAGTGGTTACGACGCTAAATTTGATCTGGCAACGGGCAATCCGAGTTCATTAACCGGCCATCCCAATATTTTTGTTCAATCTATTTCGAATAGAAAAAAAATCTAGTGTACATTCGATGGACACTAGATCATTTGGGAGATAATGCGACACAGGCGACCATTTATAAAGCTTAACGTGTAATCGAGAAGAATTGCATTCAACTTAATAGATTTAATTTATAAAAAAACTTTAAAAAACTCCTGATACAAGAATAAAAAACCGCTAAACGCCGTAAAAATGAGTGGCGCATACAATATTTCAGCTACAAAAGATCTGATATGAATATTACGTGGCGCGAAAATGTATTTTCATTTTGATGCAAAATAAAATTTTAGTTTTATTTTAAACAATTTTTCCATAATATTTGCTAAATTTGAAGTAAAGGCGCCACAAAAGAGTTTCAAAATTCAAACTGTATCGAAGTTACTCTTTTGTGGCGCGTTTTACTTCAAATTGAGCAAATATTATGAAAAAATCTTTTAAAATAAAACTAAAATTTTGTTTTGCATCAAAATGAAAATACATTTTCGCGCCACGTAACATTCATATCAGATCTTTTGTAGCTGGAATATTTTATGCGCCACTCATTTTTACGGCGTTTAGCGGTTTTTTATTCTTGTTTTAGGTATACAGATCAAATTTTACAGTAAATTCCGCACAACTGAAAATGAAATAAAAAATCAGTGAAACGGTCCAAGGCGTAGCAATAACTTGCAATAACGTTTCTTGAGAAACCTTCTATGATACCCACTGAAAATTGTCTCTAAACCATGCCATAATACCTTACCCCCCGGGCAGGGCAGAGAAGAACGGGGAGCAGACGGCTTCCTGATAATAAAAAAGGCAGTAAATCCAGAAATCCTGCCTCGCCACACGCAATATATATAGGCGCATAAAGTTCCTGCGAAATCTTTGAAAAGCCATCTCGTCGCCGGGAAAAAAAGGGGGTCGGGTCTGAAGATGAAAGACTGCTTGTTCTCTGTGAGACTTGCGTCATCGCTTTGCTGAAGACTATTCAAGACAGACGGGTGACGTGCGCTGTTGCCAATTTTCTTAATATTTGAGTCATTTGTGGAACTATACCTGTAACGTTGTAAAGTCACATATTTGTTATTTATATTTAAATAATTATTTTATTTCACTTTCTATTAATTTTATTTATTTGGTAACTTTCGATTTTGTTTTACTATTTTTCTTTTAAAAATAGTTGGCACTTAAGTCTTTTATCAGGCATATATAAAACTTAATAATAGGTATATATACATAAAATTTCTATATAGTCCATGCCCACTTAGGTATAAGTTACTACAAAATATTTGTCAGTTGACAACACTTGATTTCCGTTCTGTCATGTCAGTCTTCGCTTAAATAGAAGGGAATGTTTTCATAATGTCTGTTGTCTATTTATTGATTTTTTACCCAAAATTCCTTTATGTACTGTTATGCTCTGTATTTCTCTCTTTTTATAAGATTGACCAGCAAATTCTTATTTTGATTCATTACTTAATTATTTTAATTATTACTTATGTAAAACAAAACCAAAATTAAATTGAATTCTCTAATAAGTTTTATTCTCAGGGCTATTTTAATTTTAATGCATTACCTTAGGTTTATGGCTTCTAATATCTCTAGTTGCTTACTTCACCCAGAGACAAAACAGGGAAATTTAACACACTCTATGTCATATAAATGTTATAAATATTTTTATTTATCCAATATACCATAAATATAATATGTAAAAATTAAACTAAATTTTAATTCTGTTGCAACTTTTTTCTCATCTAATAAATTAAGCTTTAATTCTGATATCTCCTTTGTTTTAACAAAAATTTTATTTAAATAATTCGTTAGACTATTCTTACAAAAATACTAAAATTTACTTTTCTCCTTTTGAATTGATTACTTATCTCTTCTTTAAATTTTGGAATGGAGGTGAAAACTCCAGAAGATGAGATAAACAGTAGTTACCCTGGGCACCAGGTACTCCGGAGATCACTTCCGACGTCATATTCGTTTTCAGCGACCCCAAAAACCCCAAGTAATGATTTTTGGCTAATTTTTTAATGGATTTTCTGAAAACTCCATAATACGAGGTAAAGAGTAGGTACCCTGGGCACCAGATACTCCGGAGATCACTTCAGATGTCATATTCGTCGTCAGCGACCACAAAACCCCCGAGTAATGATTTTTGACTAATGTTTTAATGAATTTGCCCACAAATCAAGAAGACGAGGTAAACAGTAGGTACCCTGGACAGCAGGTACTCCGGAGATCCTTCCAATACTCCGGAGATCACTTGCAACATCATATTCGTTTTCAGCAACCCCAAAGTAACAAAATTGAACTCATTTCCGCCGATAATTGACGAGTTCTGAATTTTTTTTATTGTCTGTCTGAGATGCACTTTTAGAATACATTTTTTATAAATATGCACTTTTTCAATATTATCTCATGGCTAGGGGTCACAAAGTTTCCTGAGGCATTCACAAATCAAATGCAAAAAGAATTATTAAGATCCGTCTTGTCGTTTTTTTTTCGGAGGTAAGGCCGATTTTAGTGCTTTATTGCTTTCTTATTCTTATTGCTAGCTTCTTATTCTTATTGCTAGTTCTATTCATGTGATTCTTGCCAATTAGCTACTTTTATTTAATATTTTCTTTAAAATTGTAAATCTGAAAGAAAACATGACAAGGAAATCATTTAAAACGTATGATGTCGCTAATACAGAGTTAGAAATAGATTATGATAATAATCTGATTGGACAGCATTAAACAAGTGATGAAAAATCTTATTACTCGATTGGAAATTAGAATCATTAAAAAATAATCGTTAATAGGAAACAGTAGCAATCAACAGGTAGCGAAAACGCGTTCCAACATTGCGGCTGTAATTTTGAATATTTTTTCGAGATATTTGGCACACGTATTCGTAATATAATAAAGAATGTGGATACAGAGCCCAATTTGAAAAATATATTAATATGTAGAAATTACTCTGTAATTAAGTATAATATTAAAAAAACGAGCCTCTACCGCCATTAAGAACAACAAAAAAATACACTTTCTTCAAATAAACTTTTTTATCCGATGTCTAGATTTTGTGTCGTTTTGGAACCACTAATACAGGGTGTAACAAAAATACAGGTCATAAATTAAATCACCTATTCTGGGACCAAAAATAGTTCGAATAAACCTAACTTACCTTAGTACAAATATGCACATAAAAAAACCCTTTGAAGTTACAAAATGAAAATCGATTTTTTCGAATATATCGAAAACTATTAAGAGATTTTTGATTGAGAATCAACATGTGGCATTTTTATGGCAGCAATATCTTAAAGAAAAATTATCGTGAAATTTGTGCACCCCATAAAAATTTTATGGGGGTTTTGTTCCCTTAAACCCCCCAAACTTTTGTATACATTCCAATTAAATTATTATTTTGATACCATTAGTTCAATTCAATATTTTTAAAACTGTTTTGGCTCCTAGTATTTTTTCGACAAGGCAGTTTTTATCGAGTTGCGGCTTCTTTTCTAATATGTTTACATACAGATTTTATGGGGGCTTTGTTCCTTTAAACCCCCCAAATGGTTGTGTACGTTCCAATTAAACTATTACTGCGATACCATTAGTTAAACACAGTGTTTTTAAAACTTTTTTAGTTCTTTATATTTTTTCGATAAGGCACCTTTTATCGAGATGTGGCTTCTTTTTTAATATGGTTCAAAATATCCCTAAAAATGTAAATCATAAATAAAGTTTCCTATTATTATCAAGTCTCCGTAATCGTACTTTGCCATATACAAATATGTGGTGGATTTGACAAATATGCAAAATATCTCGATAAAAACTGACTTTTCGAAAAAGTACTAAGAGGCAAAAAAAAATTTTAAAACATTGTGTTTAACTAATGGTACTACAATAATAATTAAATTGGAACGTACACAAAAGTTTGGAGGGGTTTAAAGGAACAAAACCACCATAAAATTTTTATGGGGTGTCTAAATTTCACTATAGTTTTTTCTTAAGACACTACTACCATAAGAATGCCACATGTTCATCTTCAATAAAAAATCTCCAATAGTTTTCGATATATTGGAAAAAATCTATTTTCATTTTGTAACTTCAAAGGGCTGTAACTTTTTTTATGTGCACATTTGTACTAAGGTAAGTTAGGTTCAATCGAACTATTTTTGGTCCCAGAATATGTGATTAAATTTATGACCTGTATTTTTGTTACACCCTGTAAAATAAAAAATTTTAGTAGTTCCAAAATGACACAAAATCTAGGCATCATCGGATAAAAAAGTTTATTTGAAGAGTTTATTTTTTTGTTCTTCCTAATGGCGGTACGGGCTCGTTTTTTTTAATATTGTATTTAATTACAGAGTAATTTCCACATATTAATAATATATTTCAAATTGGGCTCTGTACCGCCATTCTTTATTATATTACAAATACGTGTGCCAAATATCTCGAAAAAATATTCAAAATTACAGCCGCAATCTTGGAACGCGTTTTTGCTACCTGTTGATCGCTACTGTTTCCTCTTAATATTTAGTTCTACCCAAGTAACTTTATACAGTGATGAGCGCGCTTATTTGCATAATACATTGTGCAATAAAAAGAGAAGACACTAGTAGAGGTGGAAAGTATCAATAAAAACTTATAAATTAATATTACATTACATAGTTTCCCACCTTAAGACGTCTGTGACAGGAGTATTTTATAAAATTCTTCTGCCACAGAGACAGTTGTCACACTCCTACGATACGTCAAAAGGTGGGAAACTATGTAATAAAATGTTAATTTTATACGTTTATATCGATAATTTCCACCTCTACTAGTTTCATCTCTTTTTACTTCACAATGTATAATGTATTATGTTTTCCACCTTTTGCGTTACTTTGCCAGTTATTAGCGCTGTCATCACTGTATATAGCCCAATAAATGACCGTTTTGAAGTGTAATTTTCAGGGGCAACTAGGAATTGCATGAACATTTGGATTTAGGTTTTACTTACCCTCCACTTCAAAGTTGAATTTGTGCCGTTGGTTGCTTTTACTTGGGGGGTGACAGTCACCCCTTCTCGGGGGGTGAAAAACGCGTGTTTAAAATAAGCCCGGAAATGGATAAACTGACAGATTATAAGCAACTTTCGTACTATAAAGTTTTTTAAGTAAGTCAATACTTTTTGAGTTATTCGCGATTGAAAATGTTGATTTTTCGACAAAAAAACTACGTTTTCAGACAGTTTTTCGCAAATAACTCAAAAAGTAAATATTTTATCGAAAAAAATTTTCTTAGCAAAAGTATAGCATATAAAAAACCGAAAAAATGGTTATCAGTAAAGTCTATAAACTGAGTAAAAGCAAAGTTGTAGCTCATGAAAAATACGTTCTTATTCGTCTAATTCCAAATCTAATAATTCAACGAGAAATCACTGAAAAATTAAGCAGTTTTCGGGAAAAGCTTATTAACATTTTTAAAGTATCTAAAAAAGCTTTATACTTGTTTTTTAAAAAAGTATCTAGCATCAAAAATAAACGAGATACATACACTGAAAAAAAAGTGATCCCTTTTTTTGGTAAAAAAAATCGTGAAAACGATTTTTTTACACAGTAAATAAAATTAATCGTTGCCGCTTTACCATTTATTTTAACTGTATGTGTATTGTTTATATGATCTGTGAGTTTGATTGGTTTGAAGTGCTTATTTTTGAAAAAAATTTGTTTTATAGTAAAAAAAAATTTCTAAAAATTTTTGAAAAAATTCCTTTTTTTAAAATAACTTAAAAAGTATTATTGATAAGAAAATCTTAAAGAGTAAAAAATGTAGGTTTTGCCATTATAAATATACTAGTTTCATTTTGTTTTTCCGTAAGACAAAAATTGGTTAAGATATGGCTGTTCAAAATTTGCATACACTCGTGATTAGTGACCCGTTCAAGCTTTTTCAACTATAACCCTTTCAAAAATAAGCACTTTAAACCGGTGAGACTGACAGATCATATAAAAAATAGATAAATAAGTAAATTGTTTGTAAAGCGGTAGCGATTAATTTCATTTGGGGAGCTAAACACGGGGAGCATTTCATCATTTTTTTTTCCAAAAAAAAAAGCAACTTTATTTTAAGCGTAACTCGCTTATTTTTAATGTTAGAAACTTTTAAAAACAATTAAAATAAAGCTTTTTATAAACACTTTAAAAAGGTTTAAATGGGTTTTTCCCGAAAGATGCTTAATTTTTCGTTGATTACACCTTGAAATATTCGATTTGGAATTAGACGAATAAGGACGTATTTTTCATGAGCTACAACTTTGTTTTTACTCGTTTGATAGACTTTTCTTTACTGATAAACCATTTTTTTTTCGTTTTTTTTTAAGCTACACTTTTGCTAAGGATATTTTTTTCGATTAAATATTTACTTTTTGAGTTATTTGCGAAAAACCGTCTGAAAACGTAGTTTTTTTGTCGAAAAATAAACATTTTCAATCGCAAATAACTCGAAAAGTATTGAGTTACGTAAAAAACTCTATAGAACAAAAGTTGCTTAAAATCAGCTAACTTATCCATTTCTAGCCTTATCTTGAACGTATGTTTTTTCACCCCCGAGAAGGGGTGACTGTCACCTCCCAAGTAAAAGCAACCAACGGCACAGTTTCAATTTTGAAGTGGAGAGTAAGTAGAACCTAAATCCAAATTTTGATGCAATTCGGAGTTGCCCCTGAAAATTACACGGCATCGCCGTATTTCTCGTTCATTTACTGGGCTAATAATATTTTATTTAAATCTGTGCTGCGAGACTGGTTATCCACAAACTCAGTAACTAAACCTAAAATTAAGGTCTATCTGTATCCTATTTTTGGTAATGGGCAAAATGAAAAAGTAAGCATTAAAAACGGGTCCAAGTTAGGAAGGAAACGGCAACACTAAATATGCAGATGGTGATATACTGGAATTAAGGAAAGGATTGTAAGGAATGTTAAGGATTGTTAAGGAATGATTGTAAAGAACGGAAGGCCAGCAAGGAAGAATCTTCCGGCAAGATCATCACAGGGAAATGGTAAGATACTTACGTACTGGAATCGAGAAATTATTACACCTAAGTCAATAAACACATGCTATGCATGTAACATAAGAAGAAGACGTTTACTGAATAATTTTTGGTCAGAGCGATTCTCCCCATGTTTACTCACATACGTAACGGCCTTTTCAAGAGACGGAAGAGAGAAAACAGATCGACGCGTTTGATTGACAACATAACAGTATTTTTAGACATTAAAGACCTTATTCGATATTTGGAATCGAGTTTGAACATCGGCAGCACCGCCGGTTTTTCTCAGACCGATCGAGAGAAGGAAACTCCGAAAAAAAGCTTAATGAAAAGCCCCCTTTCCTCCCCCCTCTCGCCCCGCGAGAAATCGTTTCCCCGCCGTCACATTGTGGAGACGACGACGCGATCTTTTTTATGTGCTCCCGCTCTTTTATGCTCCGGGCTTATTCCCGGAATATATTCCTAGATTGCATCGCACATAAACTGCCGGGTGGGCCCCCCGGTTCCCCTTCATTTAAAGGGGCCGCAGCACTGACTCCGAAAAGAGCTACGGGAATACATTTTATACGGGGTTATTGTGATATTGTTTCCGTTAAAAGTTATGGACTATATACATGGCAGGGAGAATGACAGTTTTTGGATATGAGGCACTAACTTCGAAACGGTTGAGAAATTTATAGGGTATGGCATGGACGCCTGCGAGACTTTTTCAAGCGGGAATCTTTTTGTACTGGATAACTTACGACTTTATAGGGATATGGTGGATAATTAATTAATAACTTTTTGTATAAGCAAGTCTTAACTAAAGTCAATAACTGATTGGTTTTCATAATCCCTGAGTTGGCACTACTTTAGGCGTTAGTTCTATCGATACATATATATTCAACCCTGTCAAGAAATATTCAAGAAAATGTCAAGAAAATCCACAAAAGTAGAAAGCTAGAAATCAAATAAATAACACACAAGGAATAGCAGAGTACAAAATATTAGCGTCTACGTGGAGTGATAACACGATAAATAGATCGTCGAAGATATCTCGAACAGGGGCGGTTTCTCCATTGGTTCACTTGTGCAGTGAACACCCAATAAAATTTCATTAAAATAAAGTATTTTTAAATCTCATAAATGTTATAGTATCATTAAACTATTTTTTTTAATCTCATAGAATCATTAAAAAATAACTTTATTTATTAATCATATTTATTTGCTCTACGCCTCTAGATGCAACTGGCAAGTGCAGATATTATGCTGTGGTGCAGAATTCAAATTGAACCAGCCAGTACTAACCTATCCCTGTAGTTAGAAAGAGAAATCTTAAAATCCGTGAAACCAGTGATCGCCTATTTAAAACAGTGAGGATTTGTGCAGTGCACACAGGGACCGGTGGAGCGGTTCGGTTCACAGTTTGGTATTATTTTCTGTTCGTGTTATCTTCATACTTTAATTCTCGTGTTATCGATGTTTTTGCAAAACACAAAAATCGAAGAATGGATTTTTTGTATAAATTAAATGAATAAATTTAATAAATTGAATACAAAAATTACAGACATTTTTATATTATTATTTGTAATTACTAAACAAATTTTGTTTCTAATTCGCTTTGACTTAATGTATTGCATACGATAATAAAACGTATCTCATATTTCTTTTATGTTTTATTCATATAAGAACAACAGTAATAAATAATAATATCAAATTTAGACAAAATCGTGCGAGGCCCTCAAAAATTTTTCTCCTGTGCAACAATTTCCCGTGGCTGTTATTCACCATTTCTATAATTACATTCCTTAATTGAACACCCTTTTTAAATTACCACGAGCTGCCACTGATCTCGAAGATATCTCGAAGATATAATAAATACCAGAGAAGAAGGGACAGAATCCTATAGACCGATTTCATTACTAAGTACACTATGCAAGATCTAAGAGAAGCTCCTCAAGAAAAGATTCACAGAACACCTAGAGACATATCACGTCATTCCTAGCACTCAATTCAGATTCAGAGCTGATCACTCCATTCAAAACGTATTGATAGAAGCAGCAATCTTAACTTTTCAGGCAATTAGTGAGCACAACAGGCAAGCTATAGGCATCTTCCTATCTGTACAAAAAGCATTCGATCAGGGCTGGCAAACTGGTCTGATCGAAAAAGTTACACCAAGCTTTAGTACCTATTCCTTTCCAAAGAAATAGGTAATATCCACCTTTGCGCTCGGACTAGTTGCATAAAAGTCGCTAACAAAACTATCCTCACCGTTCACTCCTCTGACAGGAGTCCCACAGGGCGCAATACTAGCACCTATTCTATATAAAGTCTACAACAGTGACCTCCCAGTCTCCAATATAGCTTCCGAACGGACTTCCACAGGGCAATTATTATTGTAGAGAACACTCTCTATTCGAAAATTTCCAAGCACAACTTACTCCTTAGTCAAGTGATCCAACAAATGGAGAGTAACCCACAATCCATCTAAAACGCAAATCATTCTATTCAAAAATTCCAAATGATCTCGCCTTGAACTGGAATATAACAAACACATCATCAGTGACCTCCCAGTCCTCAACATAGCTTCCAAACGGACTTCCACAGGGCAATTGTAGAGAACACTCTCTATTCGAAAGTGCCTAAGCACAACTTGACTCCTGAGTCAAGTGATCCAACAAATGGAGAGTAACCCACAATCCATCTAAAACGCAACTCATTCTATTCAGAAATTCCAAATAATCTCGCCTTGAACTGGAATAGAACAAACACATCATCAGTGACCTCCCAGTCCCCAACATATCTTCCAAACGGACTTCCACAGGGCAATTGTAGAGAACGCTCTCTATTCGACAATGTCCAAGCACAACTTACTCCTTAGTCAAGTGATCCAACAAATGGAGAGTAACCCTCAATCCATCTAAAACGCAAATCATTCTATTCAGAAATTCCAAATGGTCTCGCCTTGAACTGGAATAGAACAAACACATCATCAGTGACCTCCCAGTCCCCAACATATCTTCCAAACGGACTTCCACAGGGCAATTGTAGAGAACACTCTCTATTCGAAAGTGCCCAAGCACAACTTGACTCCTTAGTCAAGTGATCCAACAAATGGAGAGTAACCCTCAACCCATCTAAAACGCAACTCATTCTATTCAGAAATTCCAAATGATCTCGCCTTGAACTGGAATAGAACAAACACATCATCAGTGACCTCCCAGTCCCCAACATATCTTCCAAACGGACTTCCACAGGGCAATTGTAGAGAACGCTCTCTATTCGACAATGTCCAAACACAACTTACTCCTTAGTCAAGTGATCCAACAAATGGAGAGTAACCCACAATCCATCTAAAACGCAACTCATTCTATTCAGAAATTCCAAATGATCTCGCCTTGAACTGGAATAGAACAAACACGTCATCAGTGACCTCCCAGTCCCCAACATATCTTCCAAACGGACTTCCACAGGGCAATTGTAGAGAACGCTCTCTATTCGACAATGTCCAAGCACAACTTACTCCTTAGTCAAGTGATCCAACAAATGGAGAGTAACCCTCAATCCATCTAAAACGCAACTCATTCTATTCAGAAATTCTAAATGATCTCGCCTTGAACTGGTTGAACTGGAACTACATCATCAGTGTCCTACTTGAGTGTCGAATTCTCAAAGACACTCAACTGGAACACTGACCTTAAAAACACCCTAAACGAAACAGAGCCAAAGGGGGGGTACGAAACAGAGCCAACCTGCTAAAAGCACTAAGTGGTAAATTGGGGAACACTAATCATGTTACTCTCCTTTACACTTATAAGACATTCATAAGACCAATCATCGAATATAGAGCCAGAATCCAACTTGCCCTTAACAAACGTCAAATCAGCCAAATAATGGCCACAGAGAAAAATCTTGAGGAGAATCAAAGTGTTGTTATTTCCACGAAATAGTTGGAAGTTGGAGTACCTTTACTTGACGAGGGGAGTCCGTTCTTCTATTATCTATTATACAAGTCCTCGAGACTTGTATAGTATATATTATAGACCGTGAAGTATTATTTTCACGAAATAGTTGTAAGTTGGAGTTCATTTACACGACCGACGACTAGAGTCCGTTATATAACATAATAACATTTTGTGAATAACATATACACAGTACTAATTCCTTGTGATTTTGAAAATGTCGAATGAACAACATGCATCACCTGTCACCTGTGAATGATAAATGCAGTAGTGATGATAGTATGTACTGGAAAACATTAATAAACAGAACAGGAGTCTAAAATGTTAGTATCTTGAATGAATACTTTCAATAATCTTAATGGTAGGAGAGCAAAGTATGCTAAATGTGCAGTCACTCGAGCGCTTTGGGGACCTATTGGGTTGTGAAGAGTAGGTCCTAAAACCAAAAAAAAGTTAAGTAATGTTTTCCAAGTGGGCGCTTGCCATTTTTTAATTTAATTTTCCATTTTCAACAATCGTTTTTTCCGATTATAACGCCATCTGTGCATAATTCGAAAAAATGTTTCGAATAAAAGTTTCTTATTTTTTCATAAGGAATCAAAATCTGCAATAAAAAATGGGGGCTCTTATTAAAGATTTTAAAGTAACCCCCCCCCCACCTCCGTGGGGGGTCGTGTTTGGTGCCATTCGATAGATTTTTCAAAAATATTAAATAAGTATATTTTACAGTTTTTCGATCTGATGTTCGTTTCGCGAAATATCGCGGGATTCGTATTTAAAATATTAAATTTACCCCCCACCCCTCTCCGTGGGAAGTCGTCTCCGTAACATTCGATAGATTTTTAAAAAATATTGAGCACGTACTTTTTAGTTTTTCGATCTGCCATCCATTTCGAGAAACTTTGGGACTCCCCCATTTCCTTACGCCCGGCTCAAATCGTCAGATTTTTGAAATATACATCTTTCGCATGTATTCAACTTACCTTATCTTAATCTGACAATTTCGAGTTTTTTTAAGGATAGATTTTGTTTTTCGGGCCCCCCTTAACGAACTCCCCTGTGTTAAAAGCCAATATATGGTAGAGGTACATCTGCAGGGTACCAGGTTTCTCTCCATATGATAATCTGACGCGCTCGAGTAACTGCAAAAATCCCCGCTTGGGCTCCCCTACCATAATGAAAGTTTCACGCTAGTCTACTGTAGCACTTTTTATACAGGGTGTCCCAAAAGTAGTGGAACGGTCGAATATTTCGGGAACTAAACATCGGATCGAAAAACTGAAAAATACTTGTTCAATCATTTTCAAATATCTATCCAATGACACCAAACACCAACCCCCACTACACCCCCTGGAGGTGGGGTGGAGGGTAACTTTAAAATCTCAAATGGAAACCCCTAGTTTTTCTTGCAGATTTGGATTCGTTACGTAAAAGTAAGCAACTTTTATTCAAGACATTTTTTCGAACTGTGGATAGATGGCGCTATAATTGAGAAAAACGATTTATCCTGATACCATAGGTAAATTATAGAAACGGTCTAATATCTCGAGAAATACACTTCCAAATTTAATGAGAAACCAAAATAAAGGTTTTTAATACTTTTCGAAAACCTATCGAATAACACTAAACATGACCCTCCAACCCACCCCCTGGAGGTGGGGTGGGGGGTAACTTTAAAATCTTAAATAGCAACCCCCACTTTTTATTCCAGATTCGGATTCGTCATGAAAAATTAAGCAACATTTATTCGAAATATTTTTTAGAATTGTTGATAGATGGCGCTTTAATTGGAAAAATACGATTTATTAGCGCCATCTACCAGCAATTTTAAAAAATGTTTCGAATAAATGTTGCTTAATTTTTCATGACAAATTCGAATCTGCAATAAAAAGTGGAGGTTGCTATTTAAGATTTTAAATTTACCCCCCACCCCGTCTCCAGGGGGTGGGTTGGAGGGTCATTTTTAGTGTTTATCGATAGGTTTTCGAAAAATATTAAAAACCTGTTTTTTGGTTTCTCATTTGGAAGTGTATTTCTCGAGATAGTAGACCGTTTCTATAATTTACCTATGGTATCAGGATAAATGGTTTTTCCCAATTATAGCGCCATCTATCCACAGTTCGAAAAAATGTCTTGAATAAAAGTTGCTTACTTTTACGTAGCGAATCCAAATCTGAAAGAAAAACTAGGGGTTTCCATTTGAGATTTTAAAGTTACCCCCCACCCCACCTCCAGGGGGTGTAGTGGGGGGTTGGTGTTTGGTGTCATTGGATAGATTTTTGAAAATGATTGAACACGTATTTTTTAGTTTTTCGATCCGATGTTTAGTTCGCGAAATATTCGACCGTTCCACTACTTTTGGGACACCCTATATAAAGTACATACTAAAGAAAAGCCAATTATAAATTGTACATTACTTTTATTTTATTCCATGTCTCCATATTTCTATAGATCTAACAAAGATACAACTCCAAACGTTCTGTATATCCTAGACCGAAATTGATGCTGATACCAAAATAAATGGAATACTCAGGATTCAGTTTTATGATTATTAAAAAGAGAAAATAAATTGAGAGGAAGCTAATACGTATTCATAGCCTACTGGTTTAGAGCCCCTGTCTTGATGCCACTCGTATTTTTTTATAGTCTTTTTTTATCTCGCTCCAGTGATTTTTTAAACGAAATGGCACAATCATTTTGTTCGCAGATGGGGGCAAAAGTTATTAACTCGAAACAATGTTGGACATGTTTCTGTGTTATTTTTAAAGATTTTATATACTTCTAGAAAGTATAATGAGAGGACATAAATACCCATTACTTCAAAATATAATGCAAGGAAAAATATAAGGAATACGGAATCCAGGCCGTAGAAGAGTGTCATGGTTGCGGAATTTGAGAGTGGTTTGGCTGCACCACTAATGAACTTTTTAGATCAGCTGTTAACAAGGTCAGAATAGCCTTGATAATTTCACCCGTGTTGAGCTGCCCCCCCCCCACTTGCAAAAATTAAAAAACAAATAGCCCCGATTTATGAGCTTTCATATTCCGCAAACTAAAAATTTTGAGCTCGTTCCACTGAGCAGGAATTTAATACTTTAGTGGGGGGGCTGAGTCAGCCCCCCCCCCATAACTTACAAATAGGAATATTGAATCGGTTTTTGCGGCAGAATTACGAGCTATTTATGAGCTCTTGAAATTATATAGTTTCGATTTTTGAGCTCATCCCCTTCGCCCCCAAACAACCCTTTAATTGATTTAACTTAAGAGAAAAATGGCTGAGAAAACTTAAAATATATCGTATTGCGGATATAATTCCTATAGCTTATATACTCTAAGAATAAACTATTAAATCACGTGCATTTCGATTATTGAGCTACAACCCCTTAGCAAGAAAACCACCCTATAATCCCGGCTTAAGAGAAAGTTGTACTTAAAATGCATTAAATTAATTATTTGGCGACTACATATCATTTAATAATTTATAAGCTCCCAAATTACGCGCATTTAGATCTGTAAATTGCAATTTATTTTGATAGTGCAGTCACTGAAGGTAAAAATCAACGATTACCTTCAATTTCGATGAACCTTCATCGATTTTCACGAAAATTGGTCAGTGGTTAGAGGATACCTCAAGAAACAAAGGTGATATGGTACCACCTTGCGCCTTTACCCTGAGGGTGGATACCGCCCCTTCTCGGGGGTGAAAATTATTTTATAAAAAATAACTGCACAAATCAATAAAAGAACAAATTAAAAACAAAATTTATTATATAAAGTTATTAAAATAAGTCAATACATTTTAAGTTATTAAAGATCAAAGATTTTAATTATTCGTGAAAAAATGCATGTTTTGAAGCAGTTTTTCGTAAAACACTGAAAAACTGTAAGTTTTTACAAAAAAGTTAATAGTAGTTTAATTCGTATAGCTTATATTCTAAGAATAAACTCTTAAATCACGCGCCTTTCGATTATTGAGCTACAACCCCTTCGCAAGAAAACCATCCCATATTCCCGGCTTAAGAGAGTTGTACTTAAACTTAAAATAATTTAAAATAATTATTTGGCGACTACATATCGTTTAATAATTTATGAGCTCGGAAAATAGTACGCATCTCAATTATTGAATTGCCATTTTCTTTCTATAGTGCAGTCACTGAAAGTAAAAATCAACTATGACCTTCGATTTCGGTAAATCTCCATTCATTTTCACGAATTGACAATAACAACTTGCGGTTTTAGCCTGGGGTATATCTCACCCCTTCTCGGGGGTGAAAATTACTTTATTAAAAATAACCCCACAAATCGAGGGAGTGACAAATTTTAAGCAAAATTTGTTATATAATGTTATTAAAATAAATCAATACTTTTTGAGTTATTAAAGATCAAATATTTTAATTTTTGTGAAAGAAAATGCATGCTTTAAAGCGATTTTTCATAAATAACTCAAAAACTGTAAGTTTTTACAAAAAAGTTTTCTTCACTAATACGAATACGAATTAAACTACTATTAACTTTTTTGTAAAAACTTACAGTTTTTCAGTGATGTACGAAAAACCGCTTCAAAACATGCATTTTTTTCACGAATAATTAAAATATTTGATCTTTAATAACTTAAAAAGTATTGACTTATTTTAATAACTTTATATAATAAATTTTGTTTTTAATTTGTTCTTTTATTGATTTGTGCAGTTATTTTTTAAAAAATAATTTTCACCCCCGAGAAGGGGCGGTATCCACCCTCAGGGTAAAGGCGCAAGGTGGTACCATGTCACCTTTGTTTCTTGAGGTATCCTCTAACCACTGACCAATTTTCGTGAAAATCGATGAAGGTTCACCGAAATTGAAGGTAATCGTTGATTTTTACCTTCAGTGACTGCACTATACAAAATAAATTGCAATTTACTGATCTAAATGCGCGTAATTTGGGAGCTTATAAATTATTAAATGATATGTAGTCGCCAAATAATTAATTTAATGCATTTTAAGTACAACTTTCTCTTAAGCCGGGATTATAGGATGGTTTTCTTGCTAAACTCAATAATCGAAATGCACGTGATTTAATAGTTTATTCTTAGAGTATATAAGCTATAGGAATTATATCCGCAATACGATATATTTTAAGTTTTCTCAGCCATTTTTCTCTTAAGTTAAATCAATTAAAGGGTTGTTTGGGGGTGAAGGGGATGAGCTTCAAAATCGAAACTATATAATTTCAAGAGCTCATAAATAGCTCGTAATTCTGCCGCAAAAACCGATTTAATATTCCTATTTTTAAGTAGTGGAGGGGGGACTCAGCCCCCCGACTAAAGTATTAAATTCCTGCTCAGTGGAACGAGCTCAAAATTTTTAGTTTGCGGAATATGGGCAGCTCAACACGGGTGATAATTTCCAATCTCCGATAGGAGTGGCACAAGAAAAAGAAAGTATAAATCAAATCAAGAGAATCAAGATATCATAAAAATTGTATTCAAAATTCAGAACGTGAACAAATTTAAAATTAAGAATGTTAAATATGAAAGCAACAAAGTAAATGATATTTAGCCTCGGAGGTGTAACCAGAGAAGGTTCCCATTGTTTTCAATCTGGTGGGATGTAGAGTAATATTTTTAATGTTATTTTAGTGCTATTAGTTGCCGCTAGGGCATCCCTGCCATTTCGTTCGTTGCAATCCGTAACTGTATGCCGGGGTTTGTCCTGATTGGGTCAGAGAGAGCAGCATATGTGCCTCCTGATGATAGACTAATAAGTTTCGAAACCGGTAGAGGTGCTTGCGGCACTCTCTGATTGAACTAGAATATAATGCGGCTGTGGCTTTCCAATGATGTTTATTCGACTGGTGATATCCCTGAAGATTGGTTAAAGTCCGAATTCATTTTTGGTAGCAAAAAAACAACGTCCGAAAAACTGTAGCGATTATAAAATGATAAGCCTTATGAGCCACACTTTGAAAATCTTTCTACGTATCATCCATAGTAGAATCAAAGATAAATGTGAAGAAGATCAGGATGAAACACAATTTGGCTTCAGAAATGGACTGGGAACCCGAGACGCACTCTTTGCACCAAATGTATTATTGCAGAAATGCCGACATCAAAGGAAAGAACGTCTTTGCTGTATTTATTGACTATGAGAAGACCTTTGATCGAGTACAACATCACAAATTAATTAAAATATTAAAGGATAAAGGAGTTGATAGTCAAGATGTACGAATCATAGAAAAATTATACTGGCGTCAAACAGCGACAGCTTGCATAAATGGAAAATTAACAGAAATATGCAAAATACAAAGAGGTGTCAGACAGGGTTGTAACTGTCCCCACTGTTATTCAATTTATATTCACATAGAATATTTAAGGAAGCGCTGCATAATTTGGAATGGGGTGTGAAAGTTAATGGAATTCTGATAAATACAATCAGATATGCAGACGATACAGTTATTTTAAGTGATGATATGAATGGATTACAACACCTTTTAAATGCTATTGACACAGTGGGAAGAGAGTTTGGCCTAAACATAAACTGTTCAAAAACAAAATACATGGTATTTAGCCGTTTGACCCATCAAGATTCACGGTTATATGTTGATGGTCATATAATTCAAAGAGTACCCACTTTTAAATATCTTGGTTGCCATATTACTGAACAACTAGATCCAGATAAAGAGATAAAATGTAGAATCGAGATAGCCCGCACGACATTTTTAAAAATGAGGTCATTCTTCTGTAATGATAACTTGCAACTTCAACTTCGAAAGCGCATGATTAAATGTTACATTTGGTCAGTCCTCTTGTATGGTGTCGAAGCATGGACATTAAACATATCCACCATTAATCGTTTGGAGGCCTTTGAAATGTGGCTGCACAGACGTACACTGAAAATACCATGGACGGCTATGCTGACAAATGTGGCAGTCCTTAAGAGAGCAAATGCTGACCGCGGGCTGCTTAATAACATCAAATATAGAAAGATGGCCTATTTTGGACACGTAGTAAGGGGAGACCGGTATAATATTCTTCAACTTATTATGATGGGTAAAATGGAAGGACGCAGAGGAATTGGTAGAAAGCAAGCCTCTTGGTTGAAGAATATCCGGGAGTGGACAGGAATAAAGAAAGCAGATCAACTATTTAGAATAGCTCGAGACAGAGACAGTTTCGCCATGTTAATCGCCAACGTCAAGGGGACTTGATAGGGCACGTTAAGAAGAAGGTTTCGTGTTGCAACGAAATTGAAAATGGTTATTCATTTTTAAATGATATCTATTTTGTACGATTTTATAACGAGTAATGAGAATCAGCACAAGCCTTGAACACAATAATAAAAAAAATAATAAGAATATGTAGAGTTCCAGTTCAGGGCTTTTTTTTCTTTAATTTTACTGTCTTGATTATATTATATTTGCTATCTTAAATAGATCGTTTCTCGTCCATTCTAAATGGATCTATGCAACCTTCAACAGTCTTCGTATTCACTCATTTTATGACTACAATTTTAATCTTAGAACCAAACTTGAGGTACCTTACTGAGATACCAAACACAACGTATGGTCGCCAGTGAACCATTCTTAAAATCGCTTCAAATTTAACAATTTGGCTGTTTCAATTGAGTTTTTTAATAATTCATTAATATCTTGTATACTTTTTAAGAGATGAAGTAAAATTAAAACTATGACGGACGCATTTTTGAAGTTATACTTCTTTAGACGCGATTGGGAGTGAATTTTTATTATTCTGCGCGCATGCGCACACAGACAGTATGGTGTTAGTTGCTAAATCTTTGAAGTTATGTATATATCAGTGCAAAAAAGGTGTAAAGAGAATATATTAGTGTTCTTAGTAAATATATTTATTATAATTTTTGTATCTTTGGATTTGTCTTTCTCGGGAGTGAGATATGTATGTATTTAACATTTTTATATTTTATACTTCACATCGTCTGTTTGTTACCGTGAATTGTCATTATGTCCGAGAAACTACATATATAAAGAGAGAGGTCGTGGCGTTATTGGTAGATCATTCGGCTACGGATCGAGAGGTCTTAGGTTCAAATCCGGACCATTCCTATTCTTCTTTTTTTAATGTTGGAAAGTGGTAAGCATTCAAATTAGTTTAATATTTAAATAAAATAAAAATAAACTGTTTAAAGTATATTTATTTCGTTGAAATCATATAATAGAAGTTTAACTTCTTATGTGCGTACAAAGTACTAAGTACACACACATTCTTTTTTAGACTCCAAACTTTTCTGACTACATGTCTTCTAGGGAAAATGTGCATCTTTTAAAACGCCAGCAAAATAAAGAAGACCAGACAAAGTCATAAGTTGTGTCTTATTTATTTGTGGTAAATTTCGCTGTTTTGAAGCATATGTTGATTAAGCAATTCTATTTCTTTATTTGGTCGGTCTAGACAGTCTAGTTAGTTGAGGCGCAGTCGATCGACAAGTTTAGTGGATTTGCGATTTGCGATCGCTGATTCGAGCCTCGGCTAGGTCATGAAACTTATAAAAGGCCAACGTCGTAGTATAAAACTCAATAGAGTCTACGACTTGGTCTGGAATAAACTAGTGTCTGATCGGCCTATGGAAGGAGTAGCGGTACGGCAAGGGATAAGGGCTTGTGGCTTGGTGATACTCCTCCATAGATCCCTACCGAAGGGCGTTGACGTCTAAGAATGGTGTATATATATATTTCTTTATTTGTAATTGACAATTATATCCAATATGTCGTTGGTTGCCATACAACTGCCAACAACTGCCATATTTTTTCATATTTTTTGCATCTCTAGCTCTTCCTTTTGGACCAGGTAAATGCAAAAAAAATATTTTTTGAAGAGGTTCTTGTTTTCTTCGTCACTCTGAGTACCACTTAAAACCATAACAATCAGAAAATCTGGACAATTTTCTGTAGGTTTCTCGGTAGGTTCTATGTCCATAACGTCCTCATTGTTTTCTATATCATTCCTCCTGTACTTTTTGTAATGTATATTCATCATGACGTTGTCATGATGAATATACATCATGACAACGTTGTAATGTATGCGTTGTAACATGACGAATCAAGTCACTTGCTGTAATACTTTCACCATGTGAACAAGTCAAACCACAGCTCAGATGTTACCTGGGGCATATTAGTAAAATACTTTAAACATTCATGTTTAAATTAGCATTTTCAACCGATGTTCCCTTGACGGATTACTTGTAAATGGCTTTGACCCACATATTTTTGTAAAATTATATCTTGGTGGTTAGCATGTAAATTTCAAGTAAGCACTGATGATGACTGGTAAACCAATCGAAAACTAGTTATGTGACTGTGATGTAGCCCTTTTTAGGGATTTTAAATATATACCTTTTATAAAGGATTTTACTGTTTTTTGTATTACATGGTATACAGCCAACTACAGGAAAACTTTTTCCTTGTGGATTTTCAATACAATTGTTCAGAGCTGGAGCCAACAAATTTAAGATTGCTGTTATGGTAGCCAACCTCCGATAGGAGACGGTATTGCAAGAAGAAGAAGAATACAAACACTATAAGCTATCAATCAATACTACTGAAGCTACAATGAACCACAGCCCGAGGATTAACTGTAGGTAGACTATATGGGCCATTCCACGAACATACGCCTGTCTTGGATTTTTTCGACAACGAATATTTTACTGTGCAACATAAGAAGTACGAAAGTAAATGGCGCTAATAATTATTCCAATAAACAACAATGTAATTTGCAATTTAATTTCGTTCTTCTTATTTTGCACAGTAAAATATTCGTTGTCGAAGTAATCCAAAACAGGCGTATGTTCGTGGAATAGGGTATACCTCTGTTATGTTTATATACTGCAAGCGCCAGTTAACTTGGCGACAGCGAATACGCACAACGACACTGAGACTGATGATCATCCCATAAGCCACTGTGCAATGCGTCTTGCCAAGTTAACTGGCGCTTGCAGTACTCATTTATCTTTGTAAAGCCATCCTGTAGTTTTTCTTCCTTGATTGCTTTACAGACTTTCCTTCTGTCATCTGTCATACAGAATACATACCAAGGGCGGATCCAGAGAGGGGGCCATGGCCCCCTCCAAGAAAAATATAAATTTATATATTTACAGTCCAAATGTCTTTAGTTTCAAACGTATACTATATAATTAGGTTCAAAGTGCAAATTATTACTGTGTCATATTTTATAGAGGACCGACGTATCCCACGTGGAAAAGCTTTCTCTAAATTTGAGATACATATACAATAACAACATTCGTGAAGACTTTTGTCAAGTTGGTTGACGCTTATGAGAATAAAAATAATTAGTAAAACTTACAGTTGTAGAGTAATGAGCTCTGAAGCGGTCGGTGCGGTAACAGAAATAAAAAAGATCGCAACAAATGCAGTAAGACGTCCTTGCTTGAATTACTTATATTTTCAACAACTCCCTTTCAACTTCTATTAATGTATCGTCCATCAGAAACACAGTGGGAACAATGAAGTTAGTAACATCATTTTTAACATGTCAGCCAAGAGAAATGAAGTTTTAAAACTGAAACTCCGACAAAATTTAACAAGTTTATGTGAAACAAGATGGGCTGAGCGTCATGAAGGCTTAATCCAGTTCAAATCTGGCATTTTACATAATTTAAGCACTAACATCTATCTCAACATGAAAAGAGCTCAAGACTGCTACACTTGTATCAACATTCTTTATGCACATCTGAGTTTCTAGTATCAATGATGTCACTGATTGACAAACTAAAATTAATATTGCCATTAAGACGACTTCTACAAACAAAATCTCTTGAGGCTAACCTGGCGACTAAGGCTGTTTCCAATAGATACCATGCTGACTTTGAAAGACAGAAGATCCAACTGCGAAGAAAGTTTTAGTAAGATCTTTACCGAAGTTAAAGATTTAGCAGACGAATTGGATGTTAAAGTGAAGTTACCTAGATTTGTGTTTAGACAGACTAAGAGAGCCAATCATTCAGGTGGACCAGAAGAATATTACAGACATTCAATTTACATACCTCTTCTAGACAATGTTTTTATCAATTTAACGTCAAGACTACATATCACCTCATTGGAATGTTTGTGGCTACGGGGCATTATTCCCACACTCCTAACTGATTCCCAAGGAGAAAAAGAAGTGGATTTATTAAAAGATTTGAAGAAAGTAGTTGAAAAGTTTTCACCTATCATGGACATTGGTGATACACAGACAAACATTATCCTATTACCAGATGAAGTAACAAAGTTGCTTGACGTTTGTGACGCAAATGTCTTTATGACATTTAAAGTACTATATGAAAAGTGCCTTAAACGCACCATTCTAACTCTAATTTTTGAAAATTTTCCCCAGAAAAGTATCCCCAAAAAAAATTCATGGCCCCTCCCGAAAATCGGTCCTGGATCCGCCCTTGATACATACAGTAAATTAATTAGTGAATGCCGATAAACACACTGGCGAAGCGTCCATGTAACCACTGTTACCATTGGTAACAGTTAAAATTTGCAAATAAATATTTTATGACTACTATGAAATAATTCCATTTATATTTTTTAAAAATAGAAATATTTGTTAATAGTATCTACCTAATTCAGTAAAATAGCCAACTAGAAGCACGAAAATATCAGCGAGTTTATGTAAAATCGGTTGCACGTTATTATAATACGCCCTTACCACAGTATACAGGGTGTTTCATTAATAATTGTCCATATAGTAACTGGAGAAACCTTAACACAAAATACGAAGATTTAACCTAAAACACTTAAATAAAATGTGGTTCCTTACTGAGTTACAGGGTGTTTTATCTAAAATATTAAAAATTATTTTTGCTCAGCATTTTAAAACTATTCGACGTATCCTTTTCATACTTGGCAAAAAGTGCGACTACTAGACACCCTACGAAATTATGATAAACAAACGTTTCTAGCTGCTACCAGATGCGTACGACAGGGGGTGGTGAATGGTTGACCCTTCTCAAATTCTACACCACTGGAGGAATTACTATTTTAGTACCATTTTTAGATTCTCAAATACTTTCCACGTAAATAATATACTCTTCATTGGTAACGATAAAGTCATTAGTTTTCGAGATATTTGAAGTTAAATATGAAACGGCACAGTTATTTTGATTAATTTATGATATAATTCATATGATTAAAATTTAAAAATTATTTGTAGCCAGTACTTTAAAACTATTTGGCGTATCCTTATCATACTTGGCAGAAAGTGTAGGTACTGTACACCCTACTAAATTAAGATAGATAAACGTTTCTAGCTACTACCAGAGGCGTACGACAGGGGATAGTGGCTGGTTGACCCTTACCAAATTCTACGCCACTGACGAAATTGTTATTTTAGTGTAATTTTTTGATTTTGCAATACTTTTTATGTAAATAATATACTCTTCATTCGTAACGATAAAATGATTAGCTTTCGAGGTATTTGAAAATAAAAATGAAGTGACACAATACATTAATCAAAATAACCGTGTCGTTTCATTTTTAACTTCAAATATCTCGAAAACTAATGACTTTATCGCTACGAATGAAGAGTATATTATTTTCATAGAAAGTATTGGAGAATCCAAAAATTTAACTAAAATAGCAATTTCGCCAGTGGCGTAGAATTTGGAAACGGTCAACCATTCACTTTCCCCCGTCGTACGCCTCTGGTAACAGCCACAAACGTTTGTTTGACATAATTTAGTAGTTTGTACAGTACCTATACTTCCTGCCAAGTATGAAAAGGATACGTCGAATAGTTTTAAAATGCTGAGCAAAAATAGTTTTTAAATTTTAAGATAAAACACCCTGTAACTCAGTAAGGAACCACATTTTATTTAAGTGTTTTAGGTTAAATCTTCGTATTTTGTGCTAATGTTTCTCCAGTTACTATATGGACAATTATTAATGAAACACCCTGTATAAAGGTTCCCTCTTTATACTGTGCCCTTACTTACCGTGCGCCGCGCCGTTATTTACCACTTCTGTGAGTGGCAACGATTGTAGGATCTTTATATCGGTCAGAGGACTAGAGGACTGGATCGTCTCTGAAAATTTTGCGGGAACGATGGCTCTTAAGCCGCTGTGGATTATTATTCGTGTTACCAAATTTTAATTTGGTGACACGGCTAGGTAAGGGCCGGTAGGTACTTTATGTCTCGGTTAGCTAATCGGGACAGAAAATACTGACCGTAAGAATATCAGACTTAATAAATGCAATTTTAATTATTATTATAATTATAGGTAATAATTATAATTCCATTTATGAAGTCTGTTATTCTTAGGGCCGGTATTTTTTCGATTAAACTCCGGTTAGTTAACCGTACCGGCCCTTTGGATTCGATTATTGCATAATATGCATTATTAATTATTAGTTTATAACTTGTAACTGTACTTGCTTACTATACAGATAACATATCTATACCTTTTTATCCTATATATAAATCATATTAATCGATTTTAATTACTTGTCGAAATATATTAAAACAATAACATTATTATATGACATATAATAATATTGATTATACAGTACATTGTAGTGTATAATCAATAAAATAAAAATTATTTAATATTTTAGGCTAAAAATGACAAATGAATGTACTGATTAGTATACTAATTATACAATTTGGATTTTTTAATAAAGTATAAAGGTGATATAATACATATTTTACCTAAAAACAACAAATATGTTTTTAATTTGTAGATACTTTATATAGTTTCTTAAATTTTTAATTTTTTAATTTTATTTCTGTATTTCATCTATTTTTATAATAGACCTGGATCGCGCGTACCAAAAAAAGTTGATTAATAGCAAGCTGAAAATTCACGGTGTCTAGTCGGACAAACTTTGATGTATGGGAACACTGTATATATAAAAATATTTATAAAATACTTCTGGTTTTGGTAACACTTTAGAAAAAGTCACACGTCGCCACTGGATAAACAACACTTTAGTCTTCAACAAAAAAAAATAGTGAAAATTCTCGGCTTATGATAACCACGGACAAAGCATTTCGGGGTCAAAGTGCCAGACATTATCTGTGAGATGTTTTAAACTTCAACGAGAACTTTGAACTCGATTGTCAGATTGTCGCGTATTCTTATTGTTATACAGGGAGTGACTCACAAACCGCAGTCAATGTAGGAAGTAAATATTTAAATATACGTTGGTAACGTGCGTGATATATAAAAGTAAAATGAACGACGTCTCTGGAGGTGCGTTCCATTACGGAAAGTTATGCACGTTAACAAGGTCGTACACATTTTTAACGAAATACATGAATGATAACTATATTAACCCATATTTATTATAATTAAGCGATGACATAACAACTTAATAGTTTTGAACCAACGTCGGAAAAACAAGTATTTTAAGACAACTGGTTCTTTAATATATTATTCCATATGCTTCGTCGAACACCGTACCGGTCATATGTAGGTTCACTGCGTAGCACACTTGTACAGGTAAATATATCCAATTTAATAGTTATTTATGATATAAGTGTTAAAAGTACACGTTTAAGGCACGCATGTGAAAGTTTCACATGAGTGCCTTAAAAATGTATTTTTTAACACGTATATCATACAATATTTTTTCTACAAACGTCTTATATATCAACAATTATAATTTATTCATTCTCAATTACAGGACAATATCAACAAAAACTTTTATTTGAACTTGACTGACATTCCATGTTTATATTTTTCTTGACATTAGATCAGAACTGCCTATACTGTCAATACGTAAATCATAACAACTATAGAATAACATCTTACTTTTATTGATCTGATTGATTGTATTGATTGTATATTCTAACAAATTTTAATAGCTTTTTTCTACAAACGTGTTAAAAATGCAATAATACAGTTTAAATTAAATTTTAAAAAACCTTTTAAACCACCTTTTTCAAATTGCGCAAGTTGTACTATTAATATTAATGTTAATAAATGAAATATAAATATTTTGACGTTTCACAATTTGACAATTCACTTTTAACTGCAGTGCCTTAAAATTTTTAAAGCACTAGTGCTTTAAAGTAGCATTTTTAACGCTCCTATGGAGTGCTAAAATAGTTATTTATGAAACAGTTCGTGAAGTATGCTCTTTGCTATAAATCGCGTAAGTTCGCAAAAAAGTACTTCACGCACAGTTTCATACAATATTTTATCTACGATAAACAAATAAAAAAAGCTGTAACTCTTCGTCACTGAAATTCATTTCTATTCTACAATTTTTAAAACTTTGACATTTTTAAAAACTCTAACTAATTTCAAATCACAAAACTGTCAAAACTTTTGTTGTAATTCATTGCTCGTATTGTCATTACCATGACAACGCGAAAGTTAAGGATTGTCACCATGACAACGCGAAAGTTAAAAACAGTGCGAAAAAGTAAATCCCATTTAAAATACATTGTTACTTCACGCACACTTTAAATCCTTCACGCACTGCTATCTATAATGACAGTTTTCACAAACTAAAAACTTATACATAATATGATATAGAGTAGATAATAGTTATTTATGAAACAGTTCGTGAAGTATGCTTTTTGCGAACGCACGCGATATTTAGAGCACGAGCGACAACGGAGCGAGTGCTATACATCGCGTAAGTTCGCAAAAAGTACTTCACGCACAGTTTCATACAATATTTTATCTACTCTTTGATAAACAAATAAAAAAACTGTAACTCTTCGTCACTGGAATTGATTTCTATTCTACAATTTTTAGAACTTTGACATTTAAAAATCATAACTACTTTCAAACCACAAAACTGTCAAAAATTTTGTTGTAAGTCATTGCTCATATTATCATCACCATGACAACGCGAAAGTTAAGTATATTTGATTATATGAAAGTGTGCCAAAAACCCCATTGAAAGTGTGCGAAAAAGTAAATCCCATTTAAAATACATTGTTACTTCACGCACACTTTAAACCCTTCACGCACTGCTATCTATAATGACAGTTTTCACAAACTAAAAACTGATACATAATATGACATAGAGTAGATAAATTGCATAAATTGCATAACACGGTTGCAGAAAGAATTATTTTAAGACGAAACATTTTTTTGTCATTACTTTTTAAACATTATTAGAAATATGAATTATAATTGCCAGACATTTCTGTGGTTTAAAAAGTAAAGACAAAAAATTTTTTCGTCTTAATAGTTATTTATGATATAAGTGTTAAAAGTACACGTTTAAGGCACGCATGTGAAAGTTTGCAGAATGAGCGATAGCGAGTTCTGCAATTCACATGAGTGCCTTAAAAATGTACTTTTTAACACGCATATCATACAATGTTTTTTCTACAAACGTAAATACAGGACAATATCTACAAAAACTTTTACTTGAACTTGACTGACATTCCATTTTTTTATTTTTTTGACATTACATCAAAATTGCCTATACGGTCAATACGAACTGCAGTGCCTTAATTTTTTAAAGCACTAGTGCCTTAAAGTAGCATTTTTAACGCTCGTATTCTAACGCTCGATTTTTTTAACACGGTTGTAGAAAAAATAATTTTAAATTCAATATACAGGGTGATTGATCAGTGTGATAAAGCTCAGTAGATCCACTATACTAATAGATACAATAAATGTTTATAACAAAAATTGTAGCCAACTTTGAGCTTCACATTACAAAATTAGTTAGAATGTTACAGGGTGTTCGATAACATAGTGGCACACCAAACTTATGTTTTTTTTAAATGAAACAATGATTTATTGGTGCCATATTTTTTTGTTGATTGTGAAATTTTTTAAGAATTGTTGATATTGCTAATTTTCTTTATATCGAATACAGGGTGAGTCAAAACCCAAGTTCATTCTTTTCTCAGAAATTTTAAATGAAACACCCTGTATTTTATATCACTATCGAATAGTACCATTACCGTACTTTAATTTTTGTATAATATTCCCTACGTCTAAATTTGTTAGTTTTCGAGATATTTTCATTTTTCAGAACAACTTATTAATTAGGGTGTTAGAACCGCACATTATATTGTATACTTTCGTTCTTAATTTCACAGGATTTTTTTAAATTTCATTGGTGCATGAGATTTTTCCAAAATGGTGATCATCTCATGCACATTATTCTTACTTTTGTACCCATAGCTATGTAAAATAGTCTCTAATAAAAAAATAATGTCATCTAATTGGATATTTCAAAACAATTTATCGATAGCGTTCGGTGGACGCATAATTTAATCCTTGGGAGGTCTGAAGAGGATATTACCAAACTGATATATTGGAAGTGAAAGTAATAAATAGCACTGTTATTAAAACCAAACAAAAATAACATACGGCATGAAGGTGGTTTCTAAATTTCGTTTTTATGACAAATATGAACTCCATATTGATTATATTATTATAATGGCTATTATTTCTGTCCGACCGAGAATAGAATCAATAAAAAATAAATTGGTTAATTATAATTTATGGTAAAATTATAAATATACACTTAAACAATGTAGGACACCGGCACACCGGCACACACACACACACATTGTGTATAAAATTATTAAGGCGGGCTCAAACGACTCTTGCACTTGCCAAGTACAAAAGTTATTCGCCTAATTGGCAAGTATGTATACGAGCTTGCGATTCCGATGGCAATGCAAGCAGGGCGCTCACACGACGCCGACGTGTACAATTTACAAGTAAGTGAGCGTAAAAATTTGGCTTAACGACCTTGACAAATAATGAATCAGTGGTGTGATTACTAATAAATAGACCATGTCATTTAGGAATATGATAGATTTTTGAATGATAGATTTTTAAATACAGCACCTAGAAACTTACAACCTTTTTCATCGTGTTCATGACAATTCCAGGAAAAAAGTCTACAATAGAAAAATGGGTGGAAATGCATAGTTACATCATTTTAAAGTGAATAATATGCGTCCAAACCTGGTGGCGGTTCTGATGGCGTATTCGTATTCAGCGACCCCAAAAACCCCCTAGTAACCTATTTGCATGCATTCAGTGCATATAACCTTCCAAAGATGACGTGCCTTAGAAGTGATCCTAAAGCACAAGGTGCTGCAGGGGTCGGTTCTGATGGAGTATTCGTGTCGAGCAACACCAAAAGCCCCCATGTAATTCGTTTGCATTAATGTAGTGCTCAGATCTCTCGAAACTTCAGAAAATGACGTAACCATACACACCAGGTGCTCCGGGTGTCAGTTCTGATGGCGTATTCGTTTTCAGCAACTCCAAAAACCCCCCAGTAATATGTTTCCATCAATTTAAGGCCGAAAACCCTCGAAACTCCAAAAGATGACGTGCCTTAGCAGTGACACTGGGCACCAGGTGCCCCGGGGGTTGGTTTAGTGACTCCACAAACCTCCAAGTAAACTGATTACATCAATTTAGTCATCGATAACCCTCGAACAAAAGAGACAAAAGGGACTTACGAATAATAACAAACCTTTACTGGAATCAAAGAGCACAAATTGTAATAGATAACGAGCCCAGTCCAGAAATTGAAATCAGGAGAGGAGTTAGGCAGGTATGTATTATGTCTCCATTACTCTTTAATGCATATAGTAAAGCCATTTTTGAAGTGGCATTACTATCTCAAAGTGAAGGAATAATAATTAACGGAAGATGTATTAACAACATAAGATATGCAGATGACACCATAATTATGGAAACTCTGCTGAACAACTCCAATTACTACTAAACAAAACAAACAGTTTCTGTGAAGAATATAGACTAAAAATGAATATAAAAAAGACCAAATACATGATAATAACCAAGAAAACAAACATACAAACAAGCATACCTAGGAACCTGGATTTCAGAGAAAAATTATCAAACAACAGCAATAAGGACAAGGATAGAAATAGCAAGAAATGCGTTTGTAAAAATTCTCTACAACAAAGACCTTAGATTAGAACTGAGAGTAAGAGCTTTGAGATGCTACGGGTTCTCGATACTGCAATATGGACTTGAAAGCTGGACATTGAAGCAAGAACACATAAATAGGCTACAGTCATTTGTAATGTGGTGTTACAGAAGGATGCTTAGAATAGTATGGACACAGAAGAAAACGAACACGGAAGTATTGTGAGAAATGGGAAAAGAATGCGAAATAATAAACATAATAAAAATAAGAAAGTTACAATATCTGGGACACGTAATCAGGGGACAGCGATATGAAATCGGGTAGCGTGTAGGAACTCCTTTGGACAGTCCTACCAAGGAAAGTGAATCAATCCCTGCCCCCCGCAGATTCCAGGAGTTTCCTGACCCGGGAAACTAGTACCTGCTTAGGGTCCCTTGTCCAGGGTAACGGATGAAGACCACAACGGTATCCACGGCGGAGAAGAACATCTTCGGTACGGTGTGTATGGCGGAAGTGGCGACCCCCGATTTTAGGGTTCGTGTAAAATCAAATGTAGCGTCTGATCCAGACATGATACAGGTCAGCAGCTGTGTCATTAGTGGTTCGTGGCTGTGGAATACAATTCCTGACAGGTGCGGTTCCACAAAGTCACAGGCGACAATCTGATATTGATTTAACCGGCTGTGATACTGCGAACACTCACCAACCCGTCCGGCAAGCGTGGTGTTTTAATGCCAATTTACCCCTCAAAACAAAACATGTTGAACTTGAAACAAAATGGAATGGTTCCCCAGGTGGGTAGAGCAAGCAGCTCAGACTCCCACACCGGAAAAACGGTCAGCCTCTCGGATTCTGGGGGAGGCACAAGCTCAACAAAACTCGCCAAAATAGATACGACCAAACAAAAAAAGTTACTACTAGCCACATACAACATTCAATCGATGGCTAAAGATGAAAAAGTACACGAATTAGAAAAAGAACTATCCAAGATAAAGTGGGATATTGTAGGACTGTCAGAAGTGAAAAGAAGAGGCGAACAATGCATGCAGCTAAACTCTGGAAATCGCCTGTACTATACAGGTAAAATAGACGAAACGTATGCTGGAGTAGGATTTCTTATCAAAAAGCATCTAACACCATGCATTTCAACAAAATCGTTTCTTATAGAGTAGCTTATATTATAGTAGACCTAGATAATAAAACTAAGATAAAGGTAATACAAGTGTATGCTCCCACAACATCACATCAGGAAGAGGAAGTTGAAATGTTCTACGAAGATCTGATAACAGCATTAGATGAAAATGTTACAAGATATACTATAATTATGGGAGATTTCAATGTAAAATTAGGTAAAAAAGAAGAAAATACTGAAACTAAAATAGGGATGCATGGTTATGGCACACGAAATGCAAGAGGAGAAACATTATATAACTTCTTAGAACAACAAAATTTATATGCCATGAACACATATTTCAAAAAACAAGCAAACCCGTAATATGCTTATTTTGACATGATTATACACTTTTGGATGCATTTTATGCACTTTAAAATGTAATTATTAATAATTATACATTTCCACCCCTGTTTCTATTGTAGACTTTTTCCCTGACATCAGCCTGCCCAATAAATCTAAAGAAATGGGTATTCAACGTATTCTACCAGTTATGACCTATGGAATGGAGACCATGACACTTACAGAGGTATCAGCCAATATATTGAGAACGACACAGAGAGCGATCGAACGAGCTATGTTAGGAGTATTGTAACGATACGAAAACACTTCATATTTTTTTCTTATTTTCAGCTTTTGCAGGAAACATTATTTTTCATTTCACCCTGTATATCATACGATTCTTAAATCCATTACAGATTTGCGTCTTTCAGTATTGTGTCAAGTAATGCATTGCTGAACTTTTCAAACTACATACTACTGTATATTCAAAAATTGTACCATCAGTATTGTATTTTTTGTGGTAACTAACAGTGAAGTGAAAAGTCTCTACACCTGGAATTAGCGTTGGAAGCTGCAGGACATTTACAGAGACACAAAGGTACCTACTTAATATTGTAAATTTATTTGTATTTGTGGATAATCTCTTACAAGATGTAAAACCAGAAAGAGGTCCACATTAATTTTTCTTTTCAATACATATTTCTTTTTTGTTTAATAAATAGTATTTATATGTAATAATGTTTGCTTGTTATTAATTATCCATCTCCCTTCTCTCTGGTCAACTAAGTAAGAAATAATAAGGTAGGTTTTATTTATCTGTATTATCTTTATTATATGTCTATTAAGCCAGATCATCCATTTCATAAGTCCATATTTGGAATAGTTTCATATTTTTTTGCTAATTTTTTGCTAATTTATTACCACAAAAACAAATTTTTTGCTCCACCCCTAACCGAGAAACAATGGTTGATGTAGCTTAATATTATGTCACATCATCGATAGCCATATCTCGCGAACCTAAAGAGCTAGAAAATCGTACGACGCGGCATATTTTTTTGCTAATTTATTGCTGTCGATCTGCATATTCAACATACCCCAAAACCACCCCTGCTTCCCTTACAGCTAAACAACACCCCCAAAAAACAACGAAAAATCTTGAAAAATGATTTTTGTGATATAGTTGACGGTTGATATTTAATTTCTAATTTTTTGCTGTCATTAGCCGTAAAAAACAAATTTTTTGCTCCACCCCTAACCGAGAAACAATGGTTGATGTAGCTTAATAATATGTCACATCATCGATAGCCATACCTCGCGAACCTAAAGAGCTAGAAAATCGTACGACGCGGCATATTTTTTTGCTAATTTATTGCTGTCGATCTGCATATGCAACATACCCCAAAACCACCCCTGCTTCCCTTACAGCTAAACAACATCCCCAAAAAACAACGAAAAATCCTAAAAAATGATTCTCATGATATGGTTGACAGTTGATGTTCAATAACAAATTTTTTTCTATGATAAGTTCTATCGATCCAAAGCTTATTTTAAATGTTTTTTAATGATACTTATGCACGTATTATAAAAATTGAGTTATCCATCGCATTTTTTCGGTATGTCAAAAAAAAAAGTGTTTCATTTTTTGTTTATTACATTTTCTGTTATATGTATCTCGAAAACTGCTCGATGGATTTTAATGATCCTCATCTCTTTTTATTTTGTTAAACGTGCAAAAATATGAATTTTTCATTTTACCATATCAATGTATATCGAACCATATCTCCGAGATTTATCGATCGATTTTTGACTATTATTAAATATAAGTCACTTCGATACCACTCCGGCTACACTCATAAAAAAAGTAGTTACCGATCTTAGAAAAAGCGTTCTTGAACGAAGAAAGGCTGTTTTCTACAGCAAAGAGTAAAATAAACTATAGCCAAGAACTTATTCTTCATAAGAATGTATTGAAAAAAAATTCTTGGTTGTAATTTATTTTACTCTTGGCTCTAGAAAACAGCCTTTCTTCGTTCAAGAACGCTTTTTCTAAGATCGGTAACTACTTTTTTCATGAGTGTAGCCGGAGTGGTATCGAAGTGACTTATATTTAATAATAGTCAAAAATCGATCGATAAATCTCGGAGATATGGTTCGATATACATTGATATGGTAAAATGAAAAATTCATATTTTTGCACGTTTAACAAAATAAAAAGAGATGAGGATCATTAAAATCCATCGAGCAGTTTTCGAGATACATATAACAGAAAATGTAATAAACAAAAAATGAAACACTTTTTTTTTGACATACCGAAAAAATGCGATGGATAACTCAATTTTTATAATACGTGCATAAGTATCATTAAAAAACATTTAAAATAAGCTTTGGATCGATAGAACTTATCATAGAAAAAAATTTGTTATTGAACATCAACTGTCAACCATATCATGAGAATCATTTTTTAGGATTTTTCGTTGTTTTTTGGGGATATTGTTTAGCTGTAAGGGAAGCAGGGGTGGTTTTGGGGTATGTTGCATATGCAGATCGACAGCAATAAATTAGCAAAAAAATATGCCGCGTCGTACGATTTTCTAGCTCTTTAGGTTCGCGAGGTATGGCTATCGATGATGTGACATAATATTAAGCTACATCAACCATTGTTTCTCGGTTAGGGGTGGAGCAAAAAATTTGTTTTTTACGGCTAATGACAGCAAAAAATTAGAAATTAAATATCAACCGTCAACTATATCACAAAAATCATTTTTCAAGATTTTTCGTTGTTTTTTGGGGGTATTGTTTAGCTGTAAGGGAAGCAGGGGTGGTTTTGGGGTATGTTGCATATGCAGATCGACAGCAATGAATTAGCAAAAAAATATGCCGCGTCGTACGATTTTCTAGCTCTTTAGGTTCGCGAGATATGGCTATCGATGATGTGACATAATATTAAGCTACATCAACCATTGTTTCTCAGTTAGGGGTGGAGCAAAAAATTTGTTTTTGTGGTAATAAATTAGCAAAAAATTAGCAAAAAAATATGAAACTATTCCAAATATGGACTTATGAAATGGATGATCTGGCTTAATAGACATCTTTATTATATATCTTTACATTATTATATGAATTTATATTTATCTTGACATAATTATTTATATTTAAATATTTTTTATTTGATTTGTCTGTCTAATAAAGAGTTTTTCTTTGTCTTCCCTTTCAAAACTAAAAACGAAAGTGGCGCTCTTTCGGCTTTATATTGATTCATTATTTATTTTTTTTTGTCCATCATGTCCTAGTTTAGCTCTAGTAGCTATTTTCTTTTTTTTTATTTTTGTCTATTAATTTATAATTATCATCTATTTCCCAGCTAATAAGAAAATGTAAAGAACCACTCCCAGATCTCTAACCGATTCTGAGCAACGGAGCCTTCGTTAATCCCATATGTGTTGACAGCTTCTTCTTCTTCTTTCCTTTTAATTGCTACAGTATCTCTGAGGGAACATATACGAAATGAGGACGTGTGAAGCAGGACGAAGGTGGAAGATGTGATTGGAAGAATTGCGCAAATGAAATGGAACTGGGTAGGACACGTGGCACACGACAAAACATCGAAAGGTGGACGAGAAACATTGTACATTGGAGACCACGCGAGCACAGTCGTAGTAGAGAAAGACCACAAAATCGGTGGCTAGACAACATCAAAGCCAAAATGGGGAGAAACTGGCACCAAATAGCACAAAACAGAGAAAAATGGAGAACTCATTGGGAGGTCTTTGTTCAGGAGTGGATACAAACAGGCTGAAGACACAAAAGAAGAAGAAGACACATGTCTTAATTGTACAATTACTAGAAATATAAGATAATAAAAGGTACAAATAAAAGATAAAAACTATTTTTATTTTAAGCGAACCGAATTATTACAATATAATACAAAGAAATTAAGAGATGTGCTTCCTCTACCATGTATTCTTACAGACTAAAAATCAAACACAGAACTAACACCGTTCTCACATCCATATGTAACATGACACTTTTATGCAATTTTAGGTAAGAGTGTATCAATCTAATCGGAGAAGTGGCCCCCGCCCATGAAGACTGCATGTGTTTATTCGTAACGCTAACAAAAATAATAATTTATAGTTGAATATATTCCAACAACAATTAGTATTATGAATAGATACCGAGTATATTTATATCGTCAAAGAAAAACATATCCATGTTCACTTATTTTTCGATATGTACTACGAAAGTCCTCAGGAAATAATCTTCTACCAAATATTGAGTGCAATTGTTCCCCATCCGGAGTGTCCGTAGTAGTGATGTTGAAAAAGTAACTATTCGTTACAAAGTACTCGTTACTTGCGAATACCGAAAGTAACGATTACTATTCAGAGAAACAAATCGTTACTTTGATTACTCTGATTACTTCGTACCAATCGTTGATTACTTTGATTACTCTGATTACTTTGATTACTCTGATTACTTTGATTACTCTGATTACTTTGATTACTTTGATTACTCTGATTACTTTGATTACTCTGATTATTTCGATTACCCTGATTACTTTGATTACTCTGATTACTTTGATTACTCTAATTACTTTGATTACTCTGATTACTTTGATTACTCTGATTACTCTGATTACTTTGATTACTCTGATTACTTTGATTACTCTGATTACTTCGTTACTTCGTACCAATCGTTGAATACTTTGAATACTGTGATTACTCTGATTACTCCGTTTACTTTGATTACTCTGATTACTTCGTTACTTCATACCAATCGTATCAGATCGAGTATCGACAGAGCGAGTATCTACTTTGATTACTCTGATTACTTCGTTACTTCGTACCAATCGTATCAGAAGAGTGAGTAACGATTATTGTATCTACAACCATTACACTTGATTACTTTCATACTTTCTAGACTGACCGTAAAAATGTGGAAATGATAATGTTTTTACAGTATGTTCAATGATCAACAACTTTAATTTTGTATGCGTTGCATTGGTTTTATTAGAATTAGACCAGGGCATTTATCACTAAAAGCACCAGAATAAATTGATTTTTAAATAGAGCACCTAGAGACTTGCGACTTTTTGCGTTGTGTTCAGCATGAACTCAAGAAAAAGGTTACAATAGGAAAATGGGTAGGAATTAGAAATGCATAAGTGCATTTGAAAATGTATAAAATGCATCCAAAAGTGCATAAACATGTCAAAATCAGTATACGGTCAGATTTTGTTATTCGGGGGGTTTTTGGGGTCACTGAACATGGAATATGCAATCAGAACTGACCTCCGAAGTACCTCTGGTATCCAGGGTTATTCAAAGGTACGTCATCTAGAGTTTAGAGGGTTTTTGTCACTTAATTGATGCAAACAGATTACTCGAGGGTTTTTACGATCTTCTTTAAATGCCACCATCTCCGCTGCGGAGGTCGGCAATCATCATAGCTATTCGTATTTTAGAGACGGTTGCTCTGAAAAGTTCATTTGATGTACATCCTTACCACTCTCTCAGGTTGCGCAGCCATGATATTCTGCGTCTCCCTATGCTTCTCTTTCCTTGAATATTTCCCTCCATAAACAATTTAAGCAAGCTGTATCTCTCTCCACGTGACATATGTCCGAGATATTCCAATTTTCTTATTTTGATGGTATTTAGGATTTCCATCCCTTTATTCATCTTTCTCAGAACCTCTTTGTTTGTGACGTGTTCTGTCCACGATATTTTCAGAATTCTTCTGTACACCAACAGCTCGAATGATTCTAGTTTTTTCATTGATGCAGCATTCAAGGTCCAAGCTTCCATTCCATAAAGCAAAGTCGAGAAAACGTAGCACCTAGCCAAAGTAACTCTTAGCTCCAACTTCAAATCTCTTGTGCAGAGCACTTTTCGCATTTTGTTAAAATTTGCTCTAGCCTTTTCTATTCTGATTTTGATTTCCTGTAAGTAATCTCCTGTGGAGTTGATCATTGTTCCAAGGTATGCATATTGGTCGACTCGTTCGATATTGGATCCGTTTATGAAGAGATTTTCGTTATTTCTTTGAGTTTTCGATATTCTCATAAACTTTATCTTCTTGACATTTATTGTTAACCCGTATTCTTGTCCAAACTCCGATATTCTGGTCACTAGCCTCTGAAAATCCCCAATATTTTCAGCTAAGATGACAGTGTCATTCGCATATCTAATGTTGTTAATGGGAACACCGTTTACCTTTATTCCAGCTGTTGCACCCTCAAGAGCTTACTTCAAGATCTCTTCCGAGTAGGCATTAAAAAGAATTGGCGACAACATGCATCCCTGTCTCACTCCACTTCTGATTTCAATTTCCTCTGACAGCTGATCGTTAACACGTACTTTTGCTCAATGCTTATAGTATAAATTCGATATAATCCTGAGGTCATTTGTGGTCTATGTTCTTTGATTCCAGGACATGCATTAATTGTTAATGTCGTACTTTGTCAAATAATTTATTATAGTCAATAAAACACGCATATATATCTTGATTGACGTCCAGGCACCTTTGTATAAGTATGTTAAGTGAAAAAAGAGCTTCACGAGTTCCCAGGCCTTTGCGAAACCCAAATTGCGTATCATTAATGTATGTATATGTCCAGTTTATGATATATTTATAAACAGAAACATATATTCATAAACATATAAACAAGTGTACATGTACAACTATACGCTTTCAGTCGAAAGTACTACGGACCATAACAAATGCATCTTCTTGGTTTATATCAAACAGGGAAGTCCGAGACGATCCCAAGTAGGCACAGTTAAGGAAATAGTAAGTGAATACAGCAGCCGCTATTTGGTGAAATTGAAAAACCACCCAAACAATCTTGCACTAATCCTGATAGATAATAGTGAGCACTGAATAGAATAGAATATAATAGAATAGAAATATGCTTTATTGTCTTGAAAAAATTTAACAATTTTATAGACAAAGCTTACAAGAATCATAAATAAAAACAATAACAAATACAATAACAAATACAATTTACTAAAATTATACAAATCGTCAATATAAATACAACATAATAAAGTCAAATAAAAATCAGTAACAATCTATTGCAAAATTAAAAAAAAATTGCAAATTGCGTAATCTACCTTAAGAAATTTAATAAGAAATTTAATAAGTTATGCTGCTGCATATGACACTCAAATATAGATTAAGATTCTACTTATACATAACAATACTGTAATTTCTTAGTTATTGGTTAAGAAACTCTGCTATTGAATAATATGGTCTTTCAGATAAATAGGCTTTAGTCATTTTACGGAACTTGGGGAAAGATGTTGCAGATTTAAGTTGTAGAGGGAGATGCTTGTATAGTTTTTTTGCAGAATATAATATAGATTTCTTTATTAACTCACTGGACGGGATCGGTAAATAGATGTCAAAAGTAGAATTTCTGGTGGAATAGTCATGTCTAGGTCTTTCTGGAAAAACATGTAGATGTTTACGAATTAAGCAAACAGTTTCTAAAATATATAAAGAAGGTAATGTTAGAATTCTGTGATCTTTGAAGTAGCTTCTGCAATGTGTTGTTCTTCTGAGGCCAAACAGATATCTGATTGCTCTTTTTTGCAATTTAAAAATAACATCGGATTGGGCAGCTGTACCAAAACCCCAAAAAGGCAGACCATATCGAAGATGGGACTCGAACAATGAAAAGTATGTTATTTTGGAAGAGGCTAAATCCATTTCCTTAGAGACAGATCTTATTGTAAAGCAAGCTGAGGATAGTTTCTTGCTTAACACATCGATATGAAGGGACCATTTAAGGTTGCTATCTAAAAAAATACCAAGAAACTTTACAGAATCAACGATACTGATCTGGCTGTTATGAAGAGGTAAGGGTTGAAGAGTTCCTTTATAGGGTAATGCTACTGTTTTATCTACGTTAAAAGAGAGTAAATTAGAATCTAACCAGGATTTTATTGTGAGTAGATCAGAAGTTATAGTAGCATGAAGAGTTGCGATATTTGAGTTGCTCCAAGTGATACTGGTATCGTCAGCAAAAAGAAAAACTTTTCCATCGATTTTTAAACTAGTGATGTCATTAATAAAGATAAGGAAAAGTAGAGGACCCAATACTGAACCTTGCGGTACCCCACATACAACATTTTTGAGACTAGAGTCTGTATCATTTGCTCTAACCAGTTGTTTCCTATTTTCCAAGTAAGATTGAAACCAGTTCAAAGAAATACCTCGAATTCCATAGAAATCTAGTTTTTTTATCAAAATGTCGTGATTTACACAATCAAAAGCTTTGGCATAATCACAAAAAACAGTGGCAGTGTGGAGATTATTGTTTAATGCTTGATAAACCTCATGTGGTACAGAAAACATGGCATCGGTGGCAACAGACTCGGAAACTGAAGAGCCACAAACCATTGGAGCTACCATATAGGTTCTTAGGTTCTAAGCGAAGTACTTAGTGTTAAAGGCACATTTCAATAATCTAAGAGACTATTGGAGTTATTGTTATCACTGGATAACAAATCCAAATTTATAGATAGATACATCCTTTTGTACAAACAAAAAAACATGTTTATAATTTTTATGTATGGATTCACTCACCATAGATAAAACCCTTATTCACCACCAACCCTTCTTCTATACCTCTATGTACGTTTAATTTAAAAATATTTACCTTATTCTGACTTCTCCAAAAATTAATAAATAAACGTCTATGAGGCAGTTAACGTGTTAAAATAGTTTAGTACCGAGAAATTGCGAGTCGTAAAGTTCCACGAACTTCCTTGACACGTTCTTGTGTTGAGTTAAATATCTACTTTTATTTATGGTTACGCATTAACAAAAGTGGTTTTTGAAAATTCAAAAGCCCCTCATAAATTTCTATTACAACATATGGACTTACAACTGAGCGACAGGTCTAGTTGTGCCCGTTACAAAGGAAGTTGAAGTACTTTTTTGAATTAGTGTAGTGTGTGTGATAAAGTTATTTGTCTTGTCTTGTCAATTGTGTATTATTCCGAATTTCGAGAAAAGTTGTAACGAATGAGC
Source organism: Diabrotica virgifera virgifera (assembly GCF_917563875.1). Classification (NCBI taxonomy): domain Eukaryota; kingdom Metazoa; phylum Arthropoda; class Insecta; order Coleoptera; family Chrysomelidae; genus Diabrotica; species Diabrotica virgifera. The sequence continues at coordinate 68,365,445 of NC_065450.1, read as the reverse complement.
CATATGTCCCATATTATGGGAACCATATGTGTGCTTTTTGACCATCGAAATACAATGGACAAAAGGATAAAGGATTATTTTTTAATTTTCCACACTTGAGATAGTAGATTGAAAAAATCTACTAATTTAATAGTTGTAAAAATATATTTTTACTTCTTGTATTTCGATGGAGACTTTCTAATGTAACAAGTTCTTCTGTTACACAATTTTTTTAATTCAAAAACAATCAACAATTGAGCAGTGTTAGTTATATTGTTACTTTAATTAAGTAAGTGCCAATGAAAAGTACTTAAATTGTGAACAATTTTCTTTTAATTTAAGAAACATTGTTGTTGTAATAAACATTGATATAATTTCAATACATTGAACTGCTCTGCGTACAGACAATTTAAAATCTTCAAATTTTTAAAATTGTTTTGGTCAAATTGCGTTAAGGGGATGGGTACGAACTTTCGGTTTCAATGCTATTTAAATGGGATTCATTTTTTTCGAATCCTGAGAAAACTAATAAGTATTTTTGAAAAATTAAAACGCAGAATGAAATATTACGTTATTACCGAAGGCGAAGGTCCCTGTAAACTTCTATAATGTTTATTTTAATAAGTTACAGGGGCGAAAAAAAAAGGAGAAAATTTGGTGTGATTTTTAATTTCAAATATCTCACCCAAAAGAAACTTTATATTCATTCTAAGGGACTTTCGGCTCTCGGCAATAAAGTAATCTTTCATTCTGCGTTTAAATTTTTCAAAAATAGGTACTTATTAGTTTTCTCAAGATTCGAAAAAAATTATTATATTTAAAATACATTGAAAATTTTGGCAGGCGTCAAAATTTTGCATTTTGTTCCTTTCCCCTTGATAGATTTTTTAATGAACTACCCTTCCGTAAATGGTTTGTTATGTTAAGCAATCTATTTTGAAATATTAAGGACTTTTTGATTACTTAATGCTGAATTGTGTTCTTTACATTTTTTAAAAGCGCTTTGTTGTCCGTCTAATGAGTTTTGTAAAGAGCCAATTTTATTTTGTCTGAATTGAGATTCAAATTTATCACATTCAATTTTGTGTTTCATGTAGTGGTGAGGCAAACGTAATTTCTTTGAATAGGTACTCTTATAGATTCTTTGCAAATTAAGCATAGTGCTTTAATAAAATTATATAAAGAAATATTTTTTTAAAAATGAATAACCATTTTCAATTAAATATTTTTTTCTTTATTAATTAACTTTTCATTAAATTCACACTTTTTCTCATTAATTTTTTTTTCTGTGGCATTTTATTTATTTTTTCTATGATAAGACCTGAATTATTTTACCAAATTAAAAATAACTTGTATTACGTATCTACTCATTAAGTATCTACTGTCGTTGTAGTGAAATACACCTTCCCATTATTCTGTTAGCCCGCATTGTTGCCATCGGCCACATTTCGGCATGACACTAAGTTTTTTGATTTTTTCTAAAATTATATTGGTGCTTTGGCGGGCCTTCAAAAAGGCGCAAAGGGCCGCATGCGGCCCGTGGGCCAAAGTTGCCGACCCCTGCATACTGTATCGTATTGTATTATTCTTATTATTGTATGTTATTGTATTATATTGAATTGTATTATTGTATTTTATTGTATTGTATTATATGTATTATTTTATTTTATTGTTTTTATTTTTGTATTATAAATAGCTTAAATAAAAATAAAAAACTTAAAATATGTTTACATTTGTTAGAAAACCTAATTTAATTTAAAACTTGTTTATCTACAATTATTTGATATAGAATTTATTCTGTTAAAAATTATAAAAAGCAAAATGTGCCCGATATAATTTTGTACAGACATTAATTAATTAATAATCAAAAATGACGTTTTTTAATAAATTCTACTAAAATTTTTTCGGCCCGGTAAGATATTATTGTATATTTTCTGGATCATTTGAAACAAAAAAGGTATTTTGTAATTTTTCTTTTAAATTGATCGTTTTCGAGCTATAAACAATTTAAAACTGAAAAAAAACCACAAATGACGATTTTCAAGACCCAAAAACACAAGTAAATATATTATTGTTGTAATCATCAAGTATCTAAATTCAAATTACTTAAACTTTTTTCTATCGGGTCTCAATTTTTGGCAAGATTTATTCTAAAATATTTTTATTAATTGTTACGAACCTGCAAAACTGCATTAATAACTAAAAAACAAAGTTTTTAAATGAAATAAGCCCAAAATCCTTTCGAGAACTGATAGAAGAAGGTTTGAATTCAATTTAGGTACTTCGTAATTTCAAAAATGTTATTTTTTAACTATGTTTTTAGCCTTAAAAATTGCCATTTTCCTTTTTTTTGGTTTTAATTTGTGTTTAACTCGAAAATTATCAACAAGAGAAAAATTACAAAACACCTTTTTTGTTTCGAATGATTCAAAAATCTTAAATTCTAATAAATACCTACACGGGCCGAAAAAATTTAATAAGAATTTATAAACAAAGTCATTTTTTAATTATTAGATAACTAAGTAGTCTGGTCAAAATTATATCAGGCGCCCCTATTGTTATTTGTAATTTTTAAAATCATAAATTACATATCAAATTTATGAAAATAAAAGGCAAATATCGAGCAACTAGGTGATATCTGCCTTTTATTTCCATAAATTTCATTTATTCGAGCATTCAATCATCTCCTATTTTACATATAATCATTTTATCCATTAAACAGATCGGTGAAGGTCATTGTTATATCTGAATACCTATACAAAATACCTACCTACTGAGAAATACGATTCTCGATATGATTACCGGTACTCAAATACAAAAGTAACAAAAGTAATCATAGTAATCAAATCATTTTTATCCCTTAAACAGATCGGTGAAGGTCGTTGTTATATCGGAATACCTATAAAACATACCTACCTACCGAGAAATACGATTCTCGATATGATTACCGGTACTCAAATACAAAAGTAATCAAAGTAACGAATAGTGTAAATGATTACTTGTTATATGGGAATACCTATACAAAATACCTACCTACTGAGAAATACGATTCTCGATATGATTACCGGTACTCAAATACAAAAGTAACGAAAGTAATCATAGTAATCAAAGTAACGAATACTGTAAATGATTACTTGTTATATCCGAATACCTGTACAAAATACCTACCTACCTACCTACCTCCTGAGAAATACGATTCTCGATATGATTACCGGTACTCAAATACAAAAGTAATCATAGTAATCAAAGTAACGAATACTGTAAATGATTACTTATTACATCCGAATACCTATAAAAAATACCTATCTACCGAGAAATACGCTTCTCGGTACGATTACCGGTACTCAAATACAAAAGTAACGAAAGTAATCATAGTAATCAAAGTAACGAATACTGTAAATGATTACTTGTTATATCCGAATATCTACACAAAATATCTATCTACCGAAAAATACTCAATACAAAAGTAATCAAAGTAATCAAAGTAACGAATACTTGAAATGATTACTTTATTCAAAAGTAACGATTTGTATTGATTACTCGAAAGTAACTATAATCAACATCACTAGTCCGTAGACACGCATGATGCATCGAAGTAGGTCACGATGATGACGTCGAAGACTTGGTAGTCGTCGCACAGTTCGCAAAGGGCGGGGGGCGGCGCGGCGGCGGCAGAAGAGTCGCTCAGGGCTCGGAAATTACCGACGCTATCGACGCCGACGTCAGCGAAGGGCTCTATGATCTGGCAGCTTACACGCCAACTTTGTTAACATACTTGACTTTTATAGGGTTTTTATTGTCGAAAATACAGCTTTATGTTTAATGTGGAACATTACAAACGTTCTTCTTCTTCTTGTAGGGCCTCTCCGTTTCGGATGTTGGCGACCATCATGGCAATCTGTACTTTGCATACTGCTACTCTAAAAAGATTTGTGGTTGTTGTGTTGAACCACGTGTACAAGATTTATATTAGCATCCAAAAAATAAAAGTAATCCATATCGATTTAATTTTAAAAGTCTTAAACAAATATTATTTACGTGTATTATTTACATTACGTAAATGGGTGACATTGGTTTTGCAATACAGGCCACATATACACGTACATAGATTGTTGAGCCAGAAATTAGATAAAAGATTAGTTGCAGCAGTCCATATCTTTCACTGTTCCTCATGATGTGACCGAGGTATTCGATTTTGGCTGTTGTTATTGTGATTAACAGCTCTTTTTCTTTTTGCATTCTCAGCAAAACGGTATAAGATATCTTCAGGATTCGACGATGAAGCCACATTTCAATAGCCTCAATTTTCTTGCAGGTGGCGTCTGTGAGAGTCCACGACTCAACTCCGTACAACAGTATAGGAAAGATATAATATCGTAGTAACCTGATTTTTATGGGTATCGACAAATCATGACATTTGAATAACTTTTTAGCCATTTTTTGAAATGCAGATCTTGCTTTCTCTATCCTACATTTGATTTCTATTCAATGGTCCCAATTTTCATTGACGTTAGTACCAAGGTAGATGTATGTTTTTACTCTTTCTATTTGTTGACCGTTCACACTGGTTCGTCCAAATTGCTGTTCCTTCTTAGAGATCATCATAAATTTTGTTTTCTTAGTGTTTAGTGAAAGCCCGTATCTCTGACTGACTTCCGAGATTCTGTTCCTTCTTGAAAAATATCCTCAGAGTAGATGTTAAACAGCAGTGGTGATAGTACATATCCCTGACGGACCCCACGTTTGATTTTGATATCGTCGGATTCTCCTGCCTCTGTCCGGATAGATGTTTGATTCCAGTACAGATTGCTGATAATCCTTAAATCACAGATAATCCTTAAATCACAATTCATTACAAACGTTACATTTTTCTTAAATTTATTGTCTCCAAATAGTGTTTTTCCCTATTTATTTTATTTTTGTTTTACTATTTCTATTTTAAAAATAGTTGCTGCAATTTTTGTACATTAACTACACTGCTCAATTATTAGTCAGCTTTTTTAGGTGGTCTGGATAGTTCAGAGAAATAAGGAAAAAAAATAGCCTGTTGGTGACACAACCCCCTCCAGGCCGAAACCAATTTTTTTGAGTAATATGGACATCTATTTTAATAACCTATATATTTCCTGCAGCCGATTTTGATGATATACATAGTTATAAACAAATGAAGATCAAAAAACGGTAAATTTTCGCTTTTTTCGTCTATTACTAAGAAAATAGTCATTTTAAACAAATTTGAGAGTAAGAAACTCATAAACGGTATAAAAAACTTCAATATGGCGTTTGCTTAATATGTCTATCCTTATTGGTTGCTTAGAAAATTGCAAAATAAATCATAAATTTTGAGTTTTTATAAATATTTATAACTTATGTAAAAATTAACTTAGAACCTTCTTATTACACGGAATGCTGAGACTTATGGTGCTTAATTCATACCCTAAATTTCGAAGAAATTGGTCAAATAGTTTAAAAGTTATTTAATTTGTTTATCCCAAATTTATTTTTTTTGCAACACTGTAAGTCAGAAAATGATGAAGCTACAGTAATACTTTGGATAGTTTATGGAAGAAGGAAATTTACAGTATTAATTTAATTAAAAAAAAATTACAAAAAATAATTATAAATATTGCAAAATTATTTTGCAAAAACATGTGAATTAAATAAATGGGGGGCTAACTTTGTCCCTAATTGTCCTAGGACAGTTGTTTTTCTTTCTAAATGTGTATAAAAATTCAGTCTTTCTAAATATGAAAAAATAATTTTTCTACAGGTAACGGTTAAAAAGTTATTCTAATTGTTTATAAGTAAGCAAAAAATCGACATGTCTTTTTTTGTCAATTATTTTTAATAATGGTAATAGTATAAATGTTCTTCTTTCATAAACTGTCCGAAGTATGATTGTAGCCTCATAATTTTCTGACTTGTAGTGTTGCAAAAAAAAATGAATTTGGGATAAACAAACTAAATAACTTTTAAACTATTTGACCAATTGCTTTGAAATTTAAAATATAATTTAAGTACAAGAAGTATCAGCATTCCGTGTAATAAGAAGGTTCTAAGTTAATTTTTACATAAGTTATGAATATTTTTAAAAACTCAAAATTTATGATTTTATTTGCAATTTTCTAAGCAACCAATAAGGATGGACATATTCAGCGAACTCCATATTGAAGTTTTTTTATACGATTTATGAGTTTCTTACACTCAAATTTGTTTAAAGTGCTTAACTTTTTGGTAATAGACGAAAAAAGCGAAAATTTAGCGTTTTTTGATCTTCATTTGTTTATAACTATGTATATCATCAAAATCGGCTGCAGGAAACATATAGGTTAATAATATAGATGTCCATACTACTCAAAAAATTTGGTTTCGGCCTGGAGGGGGATGTGTCACGAGAAAAATCTTATTTCTCTGGACTAGGATATTTTCGGTAAATTCTTTAGACGGACTATAGCAGATAGTTTGAATATTTGCAAACAAAGCGTGGCAGACATTTATCCAACTAACGGCATATTTTTTGGTACGACCTTATAAGGGATTAGTTTCTATATTTCGAAACAAAAAGTCAGGGACAAATTAGTCAAAACAGATAGATGGTAGCAATATAACTAGGATTTCTGGGTATCACCAAACAAAATCGCCGTTTTTGTTTGTTTCATTAGACGATCGAACGTCATATCAAAATCTTTAAATGTAAAAAAACGTTCCTAGATTTAACTCCCTTCGACTTTCATGTTATTTTATAATAAAAACAATAGCTTCAAAACAATAAAACAAATAAGTTACATGAATATTATTATTACAAATGGATCGAAATAATAAACTATTTTTCAGAGCAAACCAATAGCAATCTTTCTTTGTGGCTACTTGTTTGTCACGTTGTGATTATCAATAGTTTTAATGTAGAAAACAGAATATTTAGAGCAAATATATAGATTAATCATCAGATAACTAGTTCTTTACATTTAGAAGTATAGCGCAGCAATGTTTTAAGTGGATAGTAGGTACTCTACCAAACGACTGTCCATGAGATTAATGTCATAAATAAAGCTCGAAATATATGGTCATCCTGTGTTATAAAGAGTTAATTTGCACAAAAGTGAAGTGCAAAAATGATGTAATTCTTTGTTGTTTGCAAAACATGTTTATTCATTCAGGTTTTGTGACATATTATTTATTGTTTGTTTTGTGACAGTTATACACAATTAGGAACTAATTGTAAGATAAGTTGCTATGATAAAATTATTTTACTAACCTCTTTAAGTAGAACTATTTTAGGACTCACCTGAAACAAAACAAATAAAATTATTTTCCAGAATAGCACATGTTAACAAAAAAATACTCGTCGAGTTGATTTTATGATTTTTATTTAAAAAAAAAATAGATTTCGCGCGCGTAACTGTCATTCAAAATCTGCCTAAATCCAAGCTCTGGTCATAAGTAAGCAGCTTATGAACCAAATAACCTAAACATTAAAATTGAAGAGCAGGAAGAACATCAGATATTGTAATAAAATATTTTCCTCTCTCCTCTACGTGCTAATTCTCGAAAAAAATAAAAATAACCAATAAAAACTACTAGAAGTGTTATTTTGACCAACGCTAAAAGAATAAAGTATAAAAATATAATACTTAACATCTATAATATATAAATAATAACTAATATTAAAATTTTGTTTTTTAGGGATTGGCTAAATTTTATGACAAGGTGATGCAAGCCATTCTAAGGCGTAATGTGTTCGTTCCACACCTGTTTCCGTTTTGTCACCCATCCATTTATGTCTTCTACATTGCGTGCTCTTTTTATGTTTTCGCTTCTCTCCCTATTCAACAGTACATTCAACAGTAGTAGTCGTCTCGTTTAAAACGTGTCAGGTCTTGTCTCCGCCGTGTATGTCAATATAGGTATATTTGCTGCTTTGTAGATTCTTGCTTTTGTGTCTTGCTTAAGTGTTTGTTCTTCCAGATTGTGTCATTAAGAGATCCCGCCGCTTCATTGCTTTTAAGCTTTGTTGTCGTACTTCCTCTTCAACATCTCCATAACTGGTTATATCTATTCCCAGATATCTAAACCTTTCTTCCTACTTTATTATTTTCCCATCAATTTCGATTTTACATCGTAGTGGGTATTTAGATTTTGTCATACATTTGGTTTTTTATGCTGATGTTATCATATTGTATTTATTGGCTGTTGTATTGAAGATGTGTGTTAACCTTTGGAGATCGTCTTCTGTCTCGGCGATTAATGTGGCGTCGTCTGCATAACATACTATTTGGATTTCTTTGTTCTCCCTACACAAAAACAAATATGGAGATTTATAAGAAACCAATGGAAATAAATGGCAGAATTGAAGGAATACAAAACATACCAGCAAACGAATGAGAAAGATACTTGACGGAACTGTTTAAAGGAAAAGAAAATAATAATCAATACAATAATGTACCTGAATTAAGACACGAAACAGGAAATAAGTTTTCAAGAAGTAGAGATAGCCATAAATTCACTCAAAAATAGAAAGTCACCAGGACCAGACCGAATAACCAACGAGCTTCTAAAACACGGAGGAGAAGGTATAACCCTAGAGATGACTGATGACAAACCGTATACAAAATCTAATATTGCACTGCAAGATACTAGACGCATGGAGAGACAGCATCATGATACCAAACGAGACAAAGAGGACCCCAACAATTATAGAGGTATAAATCTACTGAACATCGATGTTAACGAATACCTAAAAAATCGATGACAAAACATCGACCATCGAGCGTTCAACGTCGATGTTTTTCAATCATCGATGAACATTTTTTGAGCTACTAGGGCCCGTACTATAAAAATGCGTGCGTATAGAAGGCGGTTGTCCAACCCTTCTCTGCCGCTCTAGCCCCTTCGCCATACAGAGAGTTCATTGCTGGCAGACGCGTGTTTGGCCTCGATTCTCACCGCCTTTTGCCAAATGCCTCAGACACACACACACACACACCACCCACACACGAAACTCTTACAACCCCTCGCGACCGAAGCGGCAATACGGCTTTTCTTCGATCGCAATCGGTCTCGTCATCGCATATTTTCGAGAATATATTGGAAACAAAAAGACATTAGTAAGCCAAGGGAAAGAAAACAAGATGATACATTTTTTTCAAACCTTTCGTGTGACTACAATACTGAATGTTTATGTAAATTTTATATATTTGGATTGAATATTAAAGCGATCAGAAGGCAGGGAAGTCATAAAGGCAGAAAAAAGATGATCAGGACGATAATTATCCTTACGTGGACCAAGGACATAGTGGGAAACAAACAAGGAATTCTCGATTTCAGAGAAGGGTGGGAAACAAATGAAGCTTTGTTCTCAATACTAACATTTCTTCATCGATCATGGGAAGTACCTACAGAAATCAATTTATGTCTGCTTTATAGATTTTGATAAGATGTTTGATAGGGGTTAACATGATAGACTATTTGAATATCTAGAAATGATCGGAATAGATGATAAAGATCTGAGACTTTTACAACATCTGTATTGGAATCAAGAAGCTTCTACTCTGGTAGACGGCAAAGAAACAGACAAAATTTGCATTCAAAGAGGTGTCAGACAGGGTTGTGTGTTATACCCAACTTTGTTTAACGTTTACTTAGAAATGATATTTAAAGAAGCCTTGGAAGGGCAATGTGGAGTTCGAATTGGGGGAGAAACTATTAAAAACATCAGATATGCAGACGACACAGCGATCATGGCTGAAAGTATCGAAGATCTTTAATTCCTTACACATCGAGTCACTGGATAATTGGATAATGCTCCAAATAACGGACTTGGCATAAATACATCAAACACAAAGTTACTTGTGGTTGGTAAACGAGACGTCGGCCCTATGCAACTAATAAATGGTCAACGATGACAGCGATTAACCGATTACAAAAGTTTTTTTTGTGTGAATTTGATGGCCTTAGCTGAGCCAATTAGCCAGACATTTTATTTTAAAAACAAACAATTTTTTTTCAGTCAGAGGAATTTTTTCTGTATTTCTAACTCTAAATATATGTCCATAAGAAACTAACATACTACTATCTAAATAAATACACTGTTTTGGATGTAAATATTTTTTTGTATATATTTATTTTTTTTGTATATATTTATTTTCTTTATATATATTTTTTTATTATATTTTTAATTTGTTTTTTTTTTAATTGTTTTTTTACTACGATAAGACATAAACCCGATTCAACTTCTCGGAGGTTTACATCTTCTTAGTTTTTTTTTCCTTTTTTTCTCTTTTTTTTTCTCTTTTTTTTACAAAAGTTAACCATTTTAAATACCTAGGATGTTGGATAAACGAGACACTAAATCCTGATGAAAAAATTAAACCTCAGATAGAAATTACAAGAGGAGCATTTATGAAACTTAGATCTATACTGAGCAATTCTCAGATAAATTTACAACTAAGGATCAAGTCCCTAAAATGTAATGTGTATTCTATATTACTAAGGATGTGAAACCTGGATGAAGGTTAATATGAAAAAATTAGAAGCCTTCGAGATGTAGTCATATCGTAGAATGCTCAAAATATCGTGGGTTCAACGCATTTCTGCATTTAATACTGTCTGAGAGTTTGAGACTATTACAACGTTCTCGCAATAATTAGAAACACACCAAGATAGTGCTTTCTGTTATGACGGTTAGGCCTTTCAAGACAACAGACTCAGTAAAACACAGGTTAAAAATAAAATAAATATATTCAGGATATTTATACACAGATCAAAATTAAAAATAACAAAATATAATGTAATTCTATCTTTAACCCGTTACGGAGAAAGCTTCCTTGATGGATGTCTGCAAAAAAAAGAAAAATAAAATTGTATTTATTACTATCAAAAGAAAATATCCTTACACATAACTCCAGTGTAAGGCACAAACAGTTCCACAATCAAAATATTAATAACTATCCATCAGACTTTCGTGCCCACGTTGGGCGCCAGTGAAACAAAACACGATGGACTACCCCAGCTAATTGAAATACCATTCGAAAATAATATTTCAACCAACCAAGATAGTTATCGTTCACCCTGGCCTAGCTCAGTCTCCCAAGGTGTGTGTTCGCCTTGTCGTAATCTTAAATAATATGAACCATGAAAATTCAGAATGGAAGCAAACAAAACAATATTTTAACCAATCATTTTTATTATATATTTATTGAACAATAAACATGATTTGAAACAGATGAAAAGAGAAAACTTGAATACTTAGGCCACCTGATGAGAGGACAAAAGTACACATTCCTACAAAATATTATGCAAGGAAAAATCCAAGGACGAAGAAATCCAGGCCGTAGAAGAATGTCCTGGATGAGAAATTTGAGAGAGTGGTTTGGCTGTACCACTAACGAATTGTTCAAAACAGCAGTAAATAAAATTAGAATCGCCCTAATGATATCCAATCTCCGATAGGAGGCACTCAAAGAAGAAGAGAAACATGATTGGTAAAAATATTGTTTTGTTTGCTTCCATTATGAATTTTCATGGTTCATATTTAAGATTAGGACAAGGCGAACACAGAGAGACTGAGCTAAGCTAGGGTGAACGATAACTATCTTGGTTGATTGAAATATTATTTTCGAATGGTATTTCAATTAGCTGGGATAGTCTATCGTTATTTTGTTTCACACTGTATGGCATTAATAAGGCTTATTGATATTTTTTTGTTTTCCATTTTCTGTATCCTTTTTCCTTATCCATATCCTGTATATACAGGGTGTCCCGAAAAGATTGGTCATAAATTGTACCACAGATTCTGGGGTTAAAAATAGATTGATTGAACTTGACTTACCTATATACAATAGTGCACACAAAAAAGTTACAGCCCTTTGAAGTTACAAAATGAAAATTGTTTTGTTTTCATATATCGAAAACTCTTAGAGATTTTTTATTGAAGATGGACATGTGGCATTCTTATATTAGCATCATTTTGAAAAAAAATTAAAGTGAAATTTGTGCACCCCATAAAAATTTTATGGGGGTTTTGTTCCCTTAAATCCCCCCTAACATTTGTGTACGTTCGAATATTTGTCGAATCCACCACATATTTGTATATACGTACGATTGTAGAAACCTGTTAATAATCTGAAAATTTATTTATAATTTATATTTTCAGGTATATTTTGAAAAAGAAGCCACATCTCGATAAAAGGTGCTTTATCAAAAAAAGACTAAGAGGCAAAAAAGTTTTAAAAACACTGTGTTTAACTAATGGTACCGCAATAATAGTTTAATTGGAACGTACACAAACATTTGGGGGGTTTAAAGAAACAAAACCCCCATAAAATTTTTATGTAAACATATTAAAAAAGAAGGCGCATCTCGATAAAAACAGGCTTATCGAAAAAATATTAAGAGGCAAAAAAGTTTTAAAAACGTTGTGTTTAACTAATGGTACCACAATAATGAATTAATTGGAACGTACACAAAAGTTTGGGGGGCTTTAAGGGAACAAAACCCCCACAAAATTTTTATGGGGTGGACAAATTTCACTATAATTTTGTTTTAAGATGATCCTGCCATAAGAATGATACATGCCTATTTTCAATAAAATATCTCTAATAGTTTTCGATATATTGGAAAAAATCGATTTTCATTTTGTAACTTTAAAGGGCTGTAACTTTTTTTATGAGCACATTTGTACTAAGGTAAGTTAGGTTCCATCGAACTATTTTTGACCCAAGAATGTGTGGCATAATTTATGACCAATCTTTTCGGGACACCCTGTATATTGAATAATTTCTTTGGAGAAGATTTACCCAACTGGGCATATCTCGCTATATCAAAGATTAACGGTGCGAACACGTAAAATTTGCTATTTAATTTTTAATCCGGGCTCGGGAGAGCAGTTGATCCCGCACTTTCACCGGCGAAGCGCCGGTTTAAGGGTCAATCGGCATTCCTGTCGTATTCGGTTTAAATTTAGGGGTTAAGGGAGTCTACTTTGGGATGTTTTCGTCGTAGAGAAAATGCTGATTAAGCGCCGAACTTCAACCTCGGCGAGAAACCGAGAAATATCGAGCAATTTGGTAGTCGGCTGCCGTTCGCAGGATTTCAATAGAATATTTCGACACGGTGATTTTTTATTTTCAATTTTTATGGGATAGAAAATAAATTTAACGGATATCGGCTTTTTTAAAAATTGAGAGTCTGGTGAAAATATGCAGAAAACATAGAAGAGCAACAAGATAGGATGAAGATGATTTTTGCTAATACATAGATGGAGATAACATAAAAGTATGTAGGTAGTAGTAAAGCTTTTTAATGTAATTGTTCTTATCATGTAATCAAATAATTAGAAATAAGACATTTATTTAATTGCAGATGCTGGTGTTATAATATGATATGTCGAAAACGTTAAAAACAAATTTATCAATTAATTGAAGTGTGTGTATGCAAGTTAGATATGTATACGGTACCTTTTTATGCTGTCGTCTTTTTCTGCCTAGTACTAGGCTAGGTTGCTGTTTTCTGGCACTTTGTTTGATTCAAAAACTACATAAAACTCTGTTGACTGTGTTCACTGAAAGCTTATACATATCTGAAGAATGCGTGTATCTTTCGAGGTTTGCCCAAGCTGTCTTAAGTGAAAATATAATGAAAACTTACCTCTTTCTGTCCCAAACACGCTGTAATTTTTCTGTATAAAAATATTTTTTAAAACTCTTGTTTTTTATGTTTAAGGGAAAATGTAAGCATTTTTTCAATTGAAAAATCTCCCGAAATTTTTTTAGCTTTTTTAAAGAAGTTGGCATTTTTTTTGTTTATTGAAACCTCTATTTTCTGATGGTGTAAAAAAATATATACATTACTGTGGAAAATTTCGTCACAAAAGGCAAAAATCGGAAATTTATTTTCAACCTCTCACCATTTTCAGATTCTCAGACGTAATATAAGTTGCATAGCGAGCAGGAACCAACGAACCTCTGTTAAAAATTTACTACACTAATGCCGTTGTCTGTGATTTTTAATTTTGTGAATAAATTATAGTTAAAAAAAAATAAAAAACACGCTTTTAAAGCACTAACCATTTAAAAATAAAATATTATTAGCTTTAATTTTAAAAGTTATTTTTAAATTTTTAGTGCTTTAAAAGCGTGTTTTTTATTTTTTTTTAAACTATATTTTTTTTAAAGTCGGCCTGCTTACCTATAAGCTACATTTTTTTTAAACTCTTTTCTTATGAACCAAATTAAAAGTCGCAACAACTTTTTTAACGAAAAAGTTTATTTAATACAAAAGAAAGTAATTATTATAATTTTAATGGCCAATTTTTCATCAATTAATTAAGTTTTTGCTTCTTTGATGGCATTTCTTCATCACATTCGATAATGCTTACAGATTCTGCAGTTTCTTCTATGCAGCTTTCCGCAGCTATGCAACTTACATTACGTCTGAGAATCTGAAAATGGTGAGGGGTTGAAAATAAATTTCCGATTTTTGCCTTTTGTGACAAAATTTTCCACAGTAACGTATATATTTTTTTACACCATCAGAAAATAGAGGTTTCATTACACAAAAAAAATCCAACTTCTTTAAAAAAGCTAAAAAAATTTCGGGAGATTTTTCAATTGAAAAAATGCTTACATTTTCTCTTAAACATAAAAAACAAGAGTTTAAAAAAATATTTTTACACAAAAAAATTACAGCGTGTTTGGGACATAAAGAGGTAAGTTTCCACCATATTTGGTAAAAAAAAAATTTTTTTTCAGTGAGAAAAAAAATAAAATCAAAAACATCGAATTTTACAATTTTCTCGGATATTTTGAGGTTATGTGAAAAATTTTTATTTACAAAAGTTGTAGATCTTCTTATAGCCTACAACTTTGCGATTTAACTTTTTTCGATAGGATGTGCCGTTTTGCCGCAAATCGTAATTAACCGTTTTCACCCCTAAAAGCGCTCCCCCAACCCATGTTCCCCTCATCCAGATTTGGTGAAAAATGTTCCACATGTTATCTAATATGTGTACTTTCATTTGGAACTGGTCTCATCCTGCTATTAATTTTTTATTGATTTTTTGCTATTTGCACTGGTCTATTTCAAGAATGAACTTTATTAAAAATTGTTGCAGATCTCAGCTTACAGATGAATATCTCATCTCCCTAATGA
Organism: Diabrotica virgifera virgifera; assembly: GCF_917563875.1. Taxonomy (NCBI): domain Eukaryota; kingdom Metazoa; phylum Arthropoda; class Insecta; order Coleoptera; family Chrysomelidae; genus Diabrotica; species Diabrotica virgifera. The sequence goes on along the minus strand of NC_065450.1, from coordinate 68,350,319 downwards.
GAATCAATTGCACTAAACTCCCTCCAAGCTTCAGACCGGTTGTACATAATAAAAAATGTAATTTTTCTTACTCTTACTAATGTCTTAGGCACTTTACAAACTCAAAAATAATAATTTATACATGAATTTTCAAGCTTCAAAAATACTTATTTTCGCATTTTCAGATTTTAAATCGTTTAAAACTCGAAATCTATCAACTTTTGAGAAAAATGACAGAAGATTTTTGAAGATGACCCAAAAATGATAAAAACATATTTTCGGGGGCAAAAAGGTAATGTTTTGAATTTATTAAAAAAAATTGTTAAACAATTTGTGAACAACAATTTGGCTCGGCACCCTTCTGATTTAAAATCCATAAGGAAAAATTTCCTGTAGCTGGCTGTATACCATTAATTACAAAAATTGAAGAAAAAAATCTTCTGTGTAAAAGGTATATTTATTTGAAAACCCCAATAAAGGGCTACATTAAAAAACATAACGTTTCGCTCTAAAGAGAGCATCATCAGTGTTCTTTGCCTAAAATAAGTATAACCATAATTAGTGAAGACAAAAGTAAAATCAAGATAAAAAATTAGGTTATACTCACAAGCTCTACATGCTAAGCCACAAAAAATACATGGGTTAAAACCCCCATAAATTTAGAGGGGATATTTTTTAACAAGAATCCGCAAAGAAACCGAATCAGAACAAACAGACAAAAGTAGCATTAAATCCGGACCCCGGAAGTGTCATAAGTTTTTGAAACGGACCCTCAGAGCACATAATTGGTGACCCCTGGCTTAGAAACCTGTGAGAATGGTTTAACAGATCCTCTACATCCCTTTTCCGAACTGCCATCAACAAAATTGCCATCAACGCTCAATAATCGAGCACGGCACATGAAGAAGAAGATTATTTTGTGTTCAATTACATAAATTTCTGTAAAACTGATTATAGAGTATTATTTCATGCAACATACCCCCTTCATCCATTCAGATAAAGTATAGTTATACAAACTAAAATTAATGGAAGAAGGCGGTATTTACAGTTTTTATTTATTTTTAGAAAAAATATTAAAAAAAAACAAATATCAACATTTCATGTAAAGGAATGCTTATAGCAATATAACACAAATAACACAAACAATATTTTCATGATAAAAGTAGAGGAATAAAAACTTTAACTGCCCATATCTCAAAAGGTAGGCTTTGTAACATACCCCCTTCTTCCACTTAGGTCTTCAATTATATAACCGAATTGTTCCAAGATCACAGAAAAAACATTTAGGGTAGAGAGAAAAGTGGCGAAAGACAGCCAACAAATCCGTGTTTGATATTTTGTATGTATGATGGATCTACCCTCAGAACTTGCCCATATACTTGTTAACCTATGCAGCATTGTCCGTCTATCCAATCAATTAACTATTAGCATAATTTGAGCAAGAAATCATGTTATTGAAGACTTTAAAAATCACTCATTGTAACGGCATGTAAGTACAACACTTTTACATTGCACAATCATAGACCACATGCACTTGCATGTGTTTGCGAACATATGAGTGTTTACTTGGTATGTGTGCGTACATATGTGTTTGTCTGTGATTGTAATTTATATATTTTTATTTTAAATATTGACTTGATCTTATAGTATTTGGTAACAACCAGACAATGGTTTTTATTTGCAGCATTTAGTTTACTTATAACCGTTGACCTGATGATACTCTGCAAATTTGAGAGAGCGAAACCGGTCGTCGGAGTAAAGCAATAAATAATTGCAAGAACGTCTGCCTTTTACTTCATTTTGTTTATTATTTTGAGAAAAGGTAAATTGGCGGTAGTAAAGGAAAAACGCATTAGAAAAAAACATGAAACCATCACTTCTACTCTAGTTGCAGAGGAAAAGGCTGTAAGCGCAATAAATTAATTTCCATAGGTAACTAATGATTTCCTTTTACACAACAACGCCACGTTTTCGTATATTTTTTTTAATAACAGAACTCCCTACAAACGCGGCTAACCAAGCACACGTTGAAATATTGAAACTACCTCTCTTTCCGTTTCCCGTTTGGTTTTCCACCACATACAACACAATAATTCTAATCCTTCATATTCAGCGAAGAGTAAAAGCGAGAGTACGAGTAAAAAGAGCTATGGAACGAGGATCGGGGAGGCGGGAAGGGAAAAGGGTAGGCTTTTAACTCTCCAGATATAATCTGGAACGCTAGCTCCTCGGTTCTGTACGCCTATAAATTCCGGCAATTGTGCCTTTCCCGTCGTCTGCAGGGTTGCCGGTTGCAATAGACATCTACATTAAATTCGGTCGCTTTCCTTTACTAAACATTTATTTTGACCTTTCTATTCGGCACTATCCTGCAGAACAGGATCAATGATGAATCAACCCACATACAACATTAAATACATGGGCGATATCGCATATTTACGGGCGCCTAAAGGACACCGCACACATCTTATGGAAAATATAATGTCACTCAAATGCAATAAAATTTACATGAACAGATTCATCTCGAAATTACAATCATTTCATATATTTGCGCGGCAAACGTACAAAGGCGAATCATCTCTTGGTCTACTCAAATCCATCCTAATTGATAACTCCTGTCCCATATCCATCATCAATAAATAACTATTTTTCAAACGCTACGGCCACTCTATCTCAGAAGCACCTAACGGTGAAAAATCAGCTTCCATTTCCAATAGCATACAGTCAAACAATTCCCTGATCACCCCTGAACGGGAAACAAAATATGATTATCTCCCGTATTTCCCTGAAAACACAAACAAGCTTACTAAACTTTTCAAAAACTTGCCGTTAAAATAGCCCTGAAAAACACGAAAACTGTCGGAAAGTTGTTTTCCAAGTCTAAAACGCCATTGGCCCCTTTAGAACAAACTAAAGTGGTATATGAGGTGTACCATATACACTGCGCAGTGTGCAACTCCTGCTATATTGGCCAGACCAGCCGCTCTCTTCAAGCTCGTTTAACCTCTCACGAAAGCGACATTAGAATATCCAAACCCTCTTGCCCAACTTGTGCAAATCCAGCCCTTGCACAACACGCCATTGCACAATGCGCCATGTCCAGCTCGAGTAATAGGCAAATTCTCAGTATCAGGACCGTCTTTCTGTGTGTAAGAACAAACCAAATAAACCCGTATGTGAAATTTTAATCACCGGATCAACAAATAAATGCACATTAGTGCACGGTTTGCTTTTTATTGTTCTCGTTATGATACAGTTTTTATAACACCTAATACTGTGGCGTTTGAAAAAACCCAACATTAATTTTATATCCTATCCTAAATATTTTAAAACCGCCCCTATTAGAAATGTTTCAAAATGTTTCGCAACATTGAGAAACTAAGGAAAATTCCTGTTTATCTGAGTAGGCATTTATTAACTGCGTAAATAATTCGTTGAAATCCTTGAAATAGTCTACGCATATTTTCTTTTCTTTTGAGCGCGAAGAATCCCATGCCACTATTGGAGTAGATTTTGAAAGATCTCTTGGTTGTCTCGGCTGATTGGTCAATGCATTCGGCCGAGAAAGGCGATCGGCTTGACGCGCGAGAAAGAAAGGCAGTTCTACAGTACCCTTTGATCTGGTAACACGTCAGCCAGCGGTGAAATTCCAGAGACCACACCTACCGGCTTAAAATTGTCTTTTGTCGCTATGTTAGATCAAGTGAATGCTTGATCTCCTGTTCTATGACCACTTAAGAACACCCATGATAAGTTTCACTCCATAATGTTGGATTTGAAAGGTGAAAATCGCAGTGCAAATAGTGTGACACAGTTTTGTGGCCGGTATGGAAGTGTGTGGTTTCTGTCTCCTTTTTCAAGCCCTGGTAGTTAAATATAGTCCAGTTTTAAGTCCTCTATTTGAAGTCCCCGATGTCCCGATGAATGCGTTGTCTCATCCCTGTTCCAAACTTCCCAGTTTTCCAGAGCCGGTTTCGTCATAAGAAGCCACGCCTACCTGTTGGATGGAAAGTTTGGTTAAGTTGTTCGAGTGTGACGTGTGACAATGAGATGTTTTTTTTTGAAAAAGAAAGTTTCTTCAATAAGATACTGTACTTTTTTGTTAAATAAAAGTGAATAAATTCCAAGTAAATTTAAAATTTGCAGTTGGTAATTTTTTTTAAATATTTTATAAAGATATTTTGCTTTCAGAATGGTTTAGTTTTTATAACGTCTTTAATTTGTTTAATGTTTAAAAATCGCTTTGTGCTATTGTAGCTGTAGCTGTCGTAAGAATATTTTGTTCAAAAACAAACCGTATGTAATTTAAATAAAATGGCAGTGACATTTGACAGCTGCATGACTATGTTTTGGGATACACTGCCCAATAAAATTAAAGTTTTGTGTATTTGTAAGTCATGTTAAATGTTATAGTTGTTTTTATTTGTCATTCTTGTAGTAAAGTCTGTAATTTCCTGTTTGAGAATATTTTTTTATATAATAGAAATAGAGTTTTGAAGATTCAGTAAATATTTTGAAAATGTACCTATTTAAGTACAGTAATGTGTCCAGTAAGTACCCAATAGTGAATCTGAGGATTTATTCCAAACGGCGTCATATTTTAAATAGTAGGAAAGTCCTCAAATCTGTGTAAGTATCCTTTGCTTATTTGGTAATAAGAGTTAGTCTTCTTAAAACCCTCTTATCCCCCTAACGAATCTATGACCCGCATCCGAACAACCCTTGAGCTGCCGTTCGCAAAGAAGGTTTAAGTGCCTGGTCCTTCTACTTTAGCCCCATTTCGACCCCCAGTATTCCAGTAGCTAGTCTTATCCCTGTCCCCATCTGAGCAGACATTTTAAAACGCTTCAATACAAACTACATATTGTTTTGTAAGTATGTATGTACCACACTAAAATATCATCATCAGCCTCGTTCGATCCAATGCTGGACATAGGCCTCCCCTGTTTGTCTCCAAAGTGTTCTATCTTGCGCTTTCTCACCAAAATATATATGTTATACTTATAGACTTTTATAGTTTTGATGAAGCTTAATGTTAAACCGAAACGTCTTCAATATATTAATGTGCTATCAAGTAGCTGACTTCTTTACTTTTTTGTCAACAAATTTGACCGATTAACCTCCGAATTCACTAGCTGAATATTTTGGAGAAATATTAAATGTATTTTATATAAATAAATGTAAATGGTAATTGTAATGGAAAATTAATTTTTCAGCCCTAGGCCTTCAAGGCCTGTTGAGCTACGTAAATAAATAAAAATATGAATATTTGAACTCCCCTCTTCTGTAAGAAAAAATAATGAAGTAAAAGCAAAACTGCCTTGTTATATAGAAATTTTAATCAATCATGAGAGCGACTGGAAGTAATGATCCATGCTATTTAATAGACCCTATCAGTTTTACTTTGTTTCGTGAAAACGTTCGTACACCACAACCATGTTTAGCATTCGGAACCCGCTGGGAGCTGGGATAGGGCTTCCTGAGAACTTGCATCTCGGGACAGCAATTTAGGGTTCTGATCACAACCGTTTATAGCCGTTGCTGATCGAAGTTTCATACGTGCTAGTTTGAAATATATTTTTTTTATTTGAAACTTGCATATTTGCTCTGTACTGTCACTGTTTCTTGAGTCTTCGAAATGGTAATGGACGATTGGTAAGCGCGGAAATCAGCTCGTTGTTATGATTGGTGCTTCTTTTTCTATGTTTGGTCGCATGTAAGCCTATTGCGTCTTTTTGCATAAAGTAATAATAATCCATTCGTACCACAAATAAAATACATATAGGTATAGTCAGCTCGGAAATTCCCTAGAAAATTTAAACCGAATATAACAAAATTCAGTTTGGGAACATTGTGTGAACACCAAGTCCTCTGATATCAACAAAATCATAATTTAATCCAGAAAAATTAATATGCGGTATATTTTTTACAAACAAAAATGAGATATTTTAATCAAATAACGTTTCAAAAATGATGTGCAAAATAATTTTGAATTCGGTTCCGCTAATGATATTGCTTTTTTGTCCTTAAAAGTAGAAAAAAAGTTAAATTTCTCTGGCTTAATATTTTATCGTCTAATAATTTTAACTAATAGGCCTTAATAAGATAGGCCTTAATATGAATTACAGCAAGACCAAAATCATAACGTATATGCAGATGAGGACATCACAATGAGGATCAAGGAGAAGATGAAATAGAACAAGTTCACGATTATCTGGATCAAATTATAAAACTTAACAAGGAAAACCAAACAGCAGAGATCAAAAGACGAGTTAGACTGGCATGGGCGGCATTTGGCAAACTAAGCTGCATCCTTAAAAACAAAAGATTTCTAGAAGATCTTAAGACTAAGGTATACAATCAATGCGTACTCCCTGTTCTCACTTATGGTTCCTAAACATGGACGTTTACAAAAGCAAACATGGACAAAATCATAAAAACGCAAAGAGCAATGGAAAGGCAAATGTTGCACATAAGAATAATGGATAAAAAGAGAAACGAGTGGATAAGAGAGAAAACCAAGGTTAGGGATGTTAGACAAGAAGTTGCAAAATTGAAATGGAGATTTGCCAATGGAGACACAATACAAGACAAAAAGAAGACCGATGGAACAAAATTCTTATAAATTGGGGACCGTGGGAATATAAACGAAACAGATAAAGGCCCCAAATGAGATGGGCAGATGATATCAAGAAGCATGTGGGCTCTAGGTGGATAACTGTAGAGACAGATAGACATCTTTGTCCAAAGATGGACCGAAGAAGGATAATTAGATAAAGATAGAATAATTTTAACTGTACTAATATCCAAGTTGACTACTAGTGACTAATCTACATTCTGACTAAGTTCCGTTTCTACTATACAGGGTGTCTCCAGAAACTCTACTGACAAACGAAGACAGGAGATTCCTTATGTAATTTTAAGACAATTTAACCAAATTCACCTACTCCGAAAATGCTTCCTAAGAGAGCTAGAGCTCTTTGAAAATGGCGTCTTGTAATTAGGTTTTCTTAAATACCTTAAGAACGCTTCTACATAGTTAGAAAAACAAAAATTGGTAAGCATTTTTATCTTCCAGGGATACATCGATTCCATTCATTGCGAATTAATAGTACCGGTCATAGGCGCCCGTTTTGGATAGGGTAACGGTTATTTTAACGTATAACTTTTTTGTCTTTAAATTTTAAACATTTTTCATTTTGGATTATTAAATTGTGAGGTATGCTAGTACTAAAAGGTACTCTTGATTTAAGTCGGTAAGAGGTAAGACACACCGTTTTCTAGAAAAATCGATTTGAAAATTTTTCGTCTCTTGAATTTGAAAAAATTTTTCAAAAAAAACGGTGTATTTTACCAACTTAAAGCAAGAGTAACTTTTACTACTAGAATACCTAATAATTTAATAATCTAGTGTCAAAAATGCTTAAAAATTAGAGACAAAAAAGTTATGCGATAAAACAACCGTTGACCTAACCTAACCTAACCGAAATTCGCAATTAATGAAATCAATTCATCTCTGGAATATAATTAAACGTACAAGTTTTTGTTTTTCTAGTTTTTTTTTGAAATTTAAAAAACGAAAAATTTTCAAATCGATTTTTCTAGAAAACGGTGTATCCTATCGACTTAAAACAAGAGTATCCCTTAGTATAAGAATACCTAACAATTTAATAATCCAGAGTCAGAAATACTTAAAAGTTAAAAACAAAAAAGTTATGCGATAAAATAACCGTTGCCTTACCCAAAACGGACGCATATGACCGGTACTAGAAATTTGCAATAGATGGAATCAATTTATCTCTGGAGGATAAATATGCATACCAATTTTTGTTTTTCTAAATAGAAGCGTTCCGGAGGTATTTAAGAAAAACTAACTACCAGACGCCATCTTCAAATAGCTCTAGCTCCCTTAGGAAGCGTTTTCGGATTAAGTGAATTGGGTTAAATTGTCTTAAAATTATCTGAGGAATTTCCTGTATTCGTTTGTCGGTAGAGTTTCTGGACACCCTGTATATCCGCATAAGCACGAAAACGCTCCTAGCTGGCATCGCCTATAAACGTTTGTGATTAGGACCCTAAATTGCTGTCCCGAGACGTGAGTGCGGGGATAGGGCTTCCTGAGGATGGATTATCGGGTGGGGGCGGCTCTCGACTACCGCCTCCGGGCTCCGACGACTACGTCGAGAGGTGATAAGTGAAATGAAATGTGCGTGCGCTTGCGTGGTGACGACTACGCACTGCGGACGGCGCGCTGTTGCCGAGTCTTCTATTGCGTAAGGAACAGGACTCGGGTGATGCGTTTTTCAAGGAGGTACGTACAATGGGATCGATTCAGCACAACTTGGATTTTTTTTCTATTAGTGGGAATTGAGAGATTTCACACAAAGTTAGGAAGAGTGTCCTCAATATGATTGGATTTAGAAGCTTGTGAAGTCGGTGAAAGCAAAAACGTCGTGAAAGATTCTTTAAGAAACCTACTTAGATGTATGTATTTTCTTATATCTACGGAAACTTAATTTTTTTTTGGTTTGCTATTTTTTTTTAAATCTCTCATGTATATAAGTCTCTCCTTATGTATATAAAGATACAGGAAGAAGCTGCAATGGCAATTGGCGTAAGTTTAAGAAGTATACAGAAAATTACAAAGGGCAATAAAATGAATAATGAAAAGTTTACAAAAATGACAGGTAGTCAAATTTGCACCAAGTGGTGGTATTTTTTTTTAAATCAACACCACATCGAATAAACTGGAATACAGATAATAAATAATTGTAATTGGAAGCACAGCAATAAAGAGAAGAGAAAATTAAAGATAGACCAGGTCTATTACATATAGTGAAAAGTTTCTATGAAATAAGTCAAAGTCAAGTCATTACAGAACTCATCGAACAGCAATACAAAAAGTAGGTACATAGGTATGTAGGATCGGATGATACACCAGATATATCAAGGGAGGAAATTCAGCAAGCTCTCAAAAAATATGAAAAATAATAGAGCTCCAAGGGAAGAACTTTTGATGTTACGAATTCAAACACTTTTTAATCTATGTCTGCATAACGAAAACATTCTAAATATGTACATGGAAAAATTCGGTTACAATCATCCTTCATAAAAAAAGAAATAAATTAGATCTTGAAAACTATAGGCCCCTTAGCTTACTAAACCACCTAGAGACAAACTCTTTACTCGAATACTGTAGTCGGAGAGATAGAAGCGGATTTTGTGCGTGATAAGTAATATGGAAAAACTATACGGGGATATGTTGAACTAGTTGTGTACATGACTTTCACCAACGGCCGGAAACCAGAGTTGGGGCCGAGGGTAGTTATAAGGGGTCAAATTCGCGGATTTTATTATTTTTTTCATGACGCTCATGATCGAGATAGTGCACCAAAATTTGGGAATAAGTAGGTCATGACGTAACTAAGTAAAATCTCTAGAGGCGGAACGCTGCGTGGCCGACAAAGGGGTGGGGGTAGGGGTGAATATAAAAAATATAAAGGGTTTTTTGCGGCGTTCGTGATTGAGATAGTGGACCAAAATTTGGGAATAAGTAGATCATTACATTACTAAGTAAAATCCCCAGAGCCGGAAACCAGAGTTGGGGATGAGGGTAGTTATAAGGGGTCAAAGTCGCCGTTTTTATTATTTTTTTTTATGGCGCTCATGATCGAGAGAGTGCACCAAAATTTGGGAATAAATAGGTCATGACGTAACTAAGTAAAATCTCCAGTGGTGGCACTCTGCGTGGCCGACAAAGGGTGGGGCAGGGGTGAATACACAAAATATAAGGGGTTTTTTGCGACGTTCGTGATTGACAGAGTGCATCAAAATTTGGGAATAAGTAGAGCATGACATAACTAAGTAAAATCCTCAGAGCCGGAAACCAGAGTTAGGCATGAGGTTAGTTATAAGGGGTCAAAATCGCCGTTTTTATTATTTGTTTTGTGACGCTCATGATCGAGATAGTGCACCAAAATTTGGGAATAAGTAGGTCATAAGGTAACTAAGTACAATCTCCAGGGGTGGAACGCTGCGTGGCCGATAAAGGGGTGGGGGTAGGTGTGAATATAAAAAATATAAGGGGTTTTTTGCGACGTGCTAGATTGAGATAGTGCACCAAAATTTGGAAATAAGTAGACCACGACTTAGCTAAGTAAAATTCCCAGAGCCGGAAACCAGAGTTGGGAATGAAGGTAGTTTTAAGGGGTCAAAATCGCAGTGTGTATTATTTTTTTGTGACCCGGCACAACATTTGTCTTCCACGCAGCGTTCCTCCCCTGGAGATTTTACTTAGTAATGTCATGATCTACTTATTCCCAAATTTTGGTGCACGATCTCGATCACGAACGGCAAAAAAACCCCCATATATTTTTATACTCACCCCTGCCTACCACCCCTTTGTACCCCAAGCAGCGTTCCGCCCCTGAAGATTTTACTTAGTTACGTTATAACCTACTTACTCCCAAATTTTGATGCACTATCTCCATCATTAGCGCCACAAAAAAAATAATAAAAACCGCGACTTTTACCCCTTATAACTAACCTCGTCCGCCACTCTGGTCTCCGCCTCTGGGGATATTACTTAGTCATGTTATGGTCTACTTATTTCCAAATTTTGGTGCACTATCTCAATCACGAACGTCGCAAAAAACCCCTTACATTTTTTTATATTCACCCCTGCCCCACCCCTTTATCGACCAAGCAGCGTTCCACTCGTGGAGATTTTACTTAGTTACGTCATGACCTACTTATTCCCAAATTTTGGCGCGCTATCTCGATCATGAGCGTCACAAAAAAAATAATAAAAAACGGAATTTTGACCCCTTATAACTACTTTCCTTCCCCACTCTGCTTTCCGGCTCTGGGGATTTTAATTATTTATGTCATGGTCTACTTATACCCAAATTTTGGTGCATTATCTCAATCACGAACGTCGCAAAAAACCCGTTATATTTTTTATATTCACCCCTACCCCCACCCCTTTGTCGGCCACGCAACGTTGAGCCCCTAGAGATTCTACTTAGTTACGTCATGACCTACTTATTCCCAAATTTTGGTGCACTATCTCGATCATAAGCGTCATAAAAAAAATAATAAAATCCGCGACTTTGACCCCTTATAATTACCCTCGGCCCCAACTCTGGTTTCCGGTCGTTGGTGAAAGTCATGTACACAACTAATTCAACATATCCCCGTATAGTTTTTCCATATTACTTATCACGCACAAAATCCGCTCCCAGCTCTTAGACTACTGGCAAACAGATTAGAAATAAACCTCGATTTGTTTAATAAATGATCATCGCAGTGTCTTAAAAAACTCTAGTCGAAAAGTCTATCGAATATAATACACTTCTTGTTCCTATTTTTGTTGACTTCCACTAAGCCTTTACATTGAAAACAGTCGCAAGTACTATCACAATGCAGAATACACCACAGCTATGCGAATATTATTCGAAATATATACGAAAATTCGTATATATTTCGAAAACTGTAAACCTTGCCTTTCTGAGAAGATAAAAATTAGCGCATTTGCTCCTTTATTTCTTAATAAAAAATTGCCTATAAGTTCAGGAATGGTGCCAGGAACAGTCACTCGGGGATAGTCCTGAGAAGAGTACCGTGGTCCCGTTTACTTGGAGAAGGGCCATCGGATTGACCAACAAGCTCATCTTCTATGGTAAAGCTTTACCGGGTTCCAAATCAGTGAAGTACCTAGAGGTTATCGTAGATTCTAAACTGTCATAGATGGAACATATGAACGCCAACGTGAAGAAGGCCGTTGCAGCTTTCTGCGTATACAGAAGAGCTTTCGAATCCAAATGGGGTCTGCAGCCGAAAATCCTATATTGCATGTACAAATCCTATAATGACGTATGCCGTCATTGTGTGGTAGCCCCGGGCTAGACTTTTTTCAGCCAAGACCCAGTTGGCTCACCTACCAGCCATGAGGAGCACTCCCATGGCGACTCTTAAGGCTCTATTGGATTTACCTTCTTTACATCTTCATCGTCGCACTGCACTTCGCCGTGAGGTATGCGAGTTCAAGCCCAGCCAGGTCATCGGAAAAACAAAAAAAGGCTAACGCGTCAGTATAAAATTCTAAATATGAATCTGGCGCTTAGACTGGAGTATGCGGGCGTCTGATCGGTCTATGAGGGAGCAGTACGGCAAGGGATAAGGGTTTGCGGCTCGGTGATACTCCCACATAGATCCCTCTCGGAATGGCGTTGATGCCTAAAAATACCGGTGTATATATACATCTAATTGTAGAGCACGGAGCAATGATGCAGCCTATCGGCTCAACTGTTCTGGATACTGGTTCTCAATGACTGATCGGATGGGCAATTATGACATTTGGAGAAAGGCCATCGAGTGTTGTCCTGATAGGACTTTCCGGTGTCAAATAAACAATTGTTAGGCATTATTTTATTTTATTTTTTCTACATGATGATCAATTCGTATTGTTGTTTTATCACACTTACAAACTTATTTATATTTTCTATATTGCACTGTTCGCTTACTAATGTCTTAGCAAACATTTGCGCTGACGTTACTGTAATCTTTTGTAAGTTTCAATTGGAAATGGTTAGTTTTATATTATCGATATTTTGCTTATTAATTATCATAAATTTAGATTTGCTGTTGTTTATTTTATATACGTATTAAGTACAAATTGCATATTAATTTAAATTTGAAGATCATCTCTATATTATTATCATGTCGCCTGCATGTCAAAATATTATTAATAATGAAATTGTTGATATATTTTTGAAAATGATGTAATTGCCGATTTGTTACCATTAATTGAAAGGAGCATTGAAAGGCATGAATGGAGAAAATAATTAAATTTGGTTCTTCTTCCTTCTTAATTTTAGACAAATTAACTGTTTTTTATTTTCATACACCTGTTCATCCGTGCTCAGGTCAACGATCAACCTGTTTCAGACACGACCCTCTTTCTGATAACCTATTGGTGATATATTTCGAGTGATTTTCGCCACTCTTCCTTCCTCTATTCTGTTATGTTATTTATATTCATTCTACTCTTCTTGTATTTAATTTCTTTGCCTAACGCCTTTCCAGCTATTCTACGAAGTATTTTCAGTTCTGTTGTTTCCAGTCGTCTCTTCGTCAGTCGAAAAGCCAGAGTTATGCTACAACAACTACAGCAAGGAACACAGAGAGTCGCTTTAAAGATAAACTAGGATGGGAAATCTCGCCCCCAATGACCTAATAGAAATCTAGAAATCGTCCATAGAAGTAATGGAAATATAAGTGTATTCGTTATCATGTTTGTTTTTCTGTAGTTTATCTTTAAACCGATTCTCTGTTACTTGCTGTAGTTGTAGCAAAATTCTGGCTTCTACTATGAGAACAATTTCTCTTATTATAGTCTCACCATGATCCAAATGCAGCATCCAGAACCCTTCAGAAAGACCTTAATAAGGCGAATAAGATAAAGGCGAATGAGAGTAAATCCACCCATGTAACATTCACCATGAAAAGACAAACATTTCCATCTGTAACACTAAATGAAACTCCCACAAACCGATACTGTGAAGTACCTAGGAATCCATCTTGATAGGAGATTAACTTGGCAAAAGTACATTTTTACAAAAAGAAAACAACTAGGAATAAAATTCCGAAAACTGTATTGGATCATCGGTCGTAAATGTCAACTATCTCTTGAAAACAAACTGCTGATATATAAAACTATATTAAAACCAGTGTGGACCTATGGTATCCAACTTTGGGGGACAGCCAGTCAAACTAACCTAGAAATACTGCAGAGATTCCAGAACAAAGTCCTTAGAACAATGCTGAATGCCCCTTGGCACGTGCCAAACTATGTGACAGAGCAAGACCTCAATGTGCCATCCATAAAAACAGTAATAACAGAATATTACAAAAAATATTCTAAGAGACTAGAATCTCATCCAAACGAGTTAGCCAGCAAACTCACTGATGACCACAATGATGTACGACGCCTGAAGAGATTCAAAGTAGTGGACCTAGCAAGAAAATTCGAATAATCTGTGATACGTTAATCTAAACTTATTTTAACTTGTTTTAATTTAATTTATGTAAAGAGGGTGATCCCTGGATCTCCCTCTACAGGTAAAATTTTCAATTTTTGTCAAATAATTTACCTATTGTTCTTAGTTAAGGACAGATTGTAAATATTACATTTAAAAAAATTATAGTCTATTATGAGAAAAATTTCGTCGCTAGGTAGAATAAAGATGATTTAGTATCCTTCTTAATAAAGAGGAATAAAAGAACAAGTTTTGTGACGCAGTCGCAGGCCAGAAAAATTTTTGAGACAGAGAAAGACCGAAGCTTAGGTATGAAGACAACCTACCTGACCAAATATAGCTTTTGATCATTCTTTGACGTAATTTTAGGATTGTAGAAGAAATGATTTAATTTTTAGAAAAGTTGTGAGAGCTGCTTCAATTCTGCATTAGATCTCTTTACTTGGGTTTGGTTGGTCTGTAAACTAGTATCCTAGAAGTGAAGAGCAGAATATTTGTTTTTTTTATTGAAGTTTATTTACTACATGCAATCAATACATAAAAATCATAAGCATGTTTTTTGATTGTACAAACGGGTGTATGTATAAATTTGGATTTGTTATTCAGTGATAACAAAAACTCCACTAGTCTCTTAGATTATTGGAATGTGCCTTTAACGCTAAGTACTTCACTTCACTTCATTGTTACTTAGAACCCGTATGGTAGCTCCAATGGTTTGTGCCTCTTCAGTGTCCAAGTCTGCTCACTATTATCTAGCAGGTTTAGTGCAAGATTGTTTGAGTGGGTTTCCAATTTTACCAAATAGCGGCCGCTGTATTCAGTTGCTATTTCCTTAACTGTGGCTACTTGGAGATCGTCTCGGATTTCCCTGTTTGGTATAAACCAAGGTGCATTTGTTATGGTCCGTAGTACCTTCGACTGAAAGCATCCCAATATCTGCATGTTTGAGTTTGCGGCCGTAACCCATATTTGTACACCATTGATTACTTTATAAACCAATTATTTGTTTTTTAAGCTAAGTTGTTTTCTTTTGTTGAAAATGTGTTTTCTCCAGGTCAGTCCTTTGTCCAAGTGCATTCCTAAATACCTCACGCTGTCAGATTGAGACAGATTTTGTCCATTTAGTGTAACAGGTGGCACTGTACCTCTGCATTTGGTAAATGTAACCTACACTGATTTTACTTCGTTGACTTTGATTCTCCAGTTTCTTGTCCAATCCTGAATTTTCACTAGATGTTGTTGGAGTTTTCTTGCAGCTATGACTGATTATTTGTGTTTGATCATTATCTCTTTATCAACTGTAAGGAAAACTGTGATTGTTTGGTTGCTTACTGGAAGGTCAGCTGTGTACATAAGATAGAGAAGTGGACCAAGAACACTTCCCTGTGGTACCCTGTGGTACGTATCAACGTGATTTTTTATGTTTTCTATTCGTACCTCACACTAAAATACGTTTCTTTAGGTAGGATTCCATAATAATGTGCAGTGTGTGGGGGAGTGATTTTTTAAATTTAAACAGTAGACCATCATGCCAAACCTTGTCAAAGGCTTGACTCACATCTAAGAAAGCAGTCGTGCAGTAGCTTTTTTGTTCAATTGTTTTATTTATTTTGTCCACTACTCTATGTATCTGTTCAATTGTGCTATAACCCTTTCTGAATCCGAATTGGTGTTCAGGAATCAGGCGGTTTTCTTCTATTATGGGAGTCAGTCGGGTTATGAGTAGCTTTTCTAGGAGTTTACCAAGGACTGGCAGCAGATTTAACAGTATATTCTTTAAGTCATAATTTGGTGTAGTGTTGATAGTCTGTGAAAACTACGAGAAGTCCAAACTAACCTCTCAGCTTTTTATGAGAAGTTTGCTGTTTTCAACATCACATTTTTTATAATAATTACATACATACATTATAACAAATGACCCAATTACCCTATTCTTTATATTATACATTATTAAGTGTATTTTGATATGTTTTACACGTGATTAACATATATTATTACAGATTTCCCGATAATTACATTCCACATAAAAGTATATAAACGTGAGTAAGTCAATTCCTTGCGTACATAATATGTCAGCAAGTAATAATAGAAATATCAATATGCCGGCATAAACATTAAACCGCTGTTGCTGATATAATTTTCCTGATTACATGAAAAAATTGTGGGAAGGTCATGGCCAATGCATTTTAAAGTGTAGACCATTGCAAAACGTGCTTAAATTAAATTATTCCTTGCAATTAAAACTATTGAGATTCATGTAAAATCACTATATTTATAAGATAATGAAAAAAGTGTTAAGAATACTGATCAGTTAAGGTTTTATTATCAAATATTTCTCGTAAGCCAGTTGGAATAATATTATAATTTGAATACTGTTTTGTTTTTGTACTATAGGTGTCACTACAGACAACAATTCATTGTATCTAGAATCTAGAAGGTTGTTGATGTTGTTGGTTGTTGAAGATGTGTATACACTGGACAAAACGTACGTTTTGTATGACCCACAAAACGTACAAGAAAACGTAGCGTGAAAACGGGTTAACTCTTCGTAAATACTTCATCCAAAGGGATTGTATATTACTGTTTAGTTTTCTAGTTAGTATCCATGATTCGCAGCCGTATATAAGAACTGGTCTATATTATATGGTTTCAAATACAGTTAGTTTGGTTTTCCTTGTAATTTCTTTCTTGTTTAAGAAGCTATTTTTTATTGCATGGAATAGTTTTGATGTTTTACTAATTTTCTCTTTAATATTTTGTCCTGCCTTCGATTATTTTGAATTGTAACGCCTAAGTATTGTAAATGGTTCACTTGTTCTATTTCATCTCCATAGACTATTTGTCTAAGTCGGAATATGGGCTATTATATTATGATTTTTATTTATTGTATATGATGAGAAAGTGATAAATCTGGCTCAAATTATCGATGTCAGTTCTTTTATTTAGGGCAAATGGATGTTTGGGAATATGGCAGATCTTAAAGAGGGATCTCTTATGATAATTTTGTTGTTTGGCCAGCATTTTGACGTTTATGAAGTCGATTTGATGTTTAGTAGAAATGGCGTGTTGTGCAAGGGCATAAGGTTTGGAAATTCTAATTTCGCTTTTGTGAGTAGTTAGACGACTATGAAGGGAGCGCCTGGTATGGCCAATAAACAACATTGGTGTGTTCTAAGGTGATCACTGGAATTTTGGACTTTGAAAACAAGTTTCCTAGAGTTTTTTAGGGCTACTTTAAAGGGAAGTTTTTAAAAAGTTTAGTAAGATTGTTCGTGATTTGTGGAAAGTACAGAAGAGAAACATATTTTGTGGCTCGCTCCGGAGGTGAATAATTCCTCGTTAAGTAGAAGAAAAACAATGAGAAACAGAAATATGAATTATTAGTGCAAATATTAGAACTAAAAATAGAAGACAAACGTGGGCCTTGAAAAATAAGGTTGCTTAAGAATATTATGACAATAAATTGGTTTGGACATACAATGTAAATTAGTAAAATAGCTGTTGATAGAAATAGATTCGATGAAGAAGAAATCTTTCCAACCTTTATATATATTACTGACTTTTCTATCATTGAAAAGATAAAAAAAGATATTATACAATTGTTTTAAATTGAAAGTAAAAAACACCAATACTATCTATACATAGAAACGGATAAGAGAGAATGAATATGAAGTGTACCATTTTCTTCTTCAGAGACATAAATATATTGATGTAGGCCTGGATCCCGCGTATCAAAAAAAAGTTTATTAATAGCACGGTGAAAATTTGTTAATAACTTAACGGTGTCTAGTCGGACAAGTTTTCACGTGAAAATATCATTTTTACTCCCCGATTCCCAATAAAGACCGGCGAACAAAGGCCCTTCAAGCCCCAAATCGTGTTATTTCGTTGGTCCTGCCAAAATTTCCGCCGATCGGCAACCGTGCTGCCGGGCGGCTAGTCTGAATCTAGACGCGGGGATTCCACCCACCCACCGCCACCCAACCGCCCCGTCTTTCCGTCTCGCTACCCTCGCTACCGCCGCCCTGCCTCTAGTAGACACTCTTTCGCTCGCACTGGACGAAAATATCTTCAGTGTTGTCACATTGGGGAATATTTCTTAAGATTATGGAAAAGTAAGGGAAGGAAGGTGACCAAATTATCGATTAATAAGTTGTGCACAAGTTTTTATTGTATAAATATAAAGATTTGCATTTCAAACGTGTAGTCACAAACATTTAATCTTATAAAAGCTTAATGCGACACGTCGTGTAGTCTGTCAGGGACATTTGTCGATATACCTGAGTGAGATAAACATTAAATGAAGTTTAATAAACGTCCTTTTATCAACGAAAACTTTTCGTTTATAAATTCGCAAAGTCTGTGTGTTATTGCGTCGCCGTTCCTGCAATACTTAGAGTAAATTTATCGATGGATTCATATGTAATTTTGTCTTCTGAATCCAAATCTGAAAACGGCATTTCCATATCTCTAACCGTCTTCGAGATAATCGACCTCAAAATCTAAAATGTGACGTCACAATCCTTTTATTTTCCGCCGACACACTAAACGTCAGCTGAAATCGTTTATAGTAAGTAGGCTAATTTTTTTTTAATCTGAATTTGTTAAGCAAAGCATAGGATATTTACATTTGAGTTTGACATTTCGTGAATGTCAAACTAAATTTTAAATTAAGTAATAATAAAATATCAATGACATTTGATAGTGAATTTAATTATTATATAAAATAAATAAGATGTTCAAAAATACAATTTGAGTATATTTTGAAAGCAATAATTTATTTAATAACTTTACAAAGGTTTATACGAGTATACGGCCTCCCCTTTAATGGGACTACCTAATGATAAATGGTCTGTTCCATTTGTTATGAAATGAAAATTGTTATTATAGCCGGTTCACTAAACTCAGACACAACTGGCTAGTGATTT
The DNA here is from genome assembly GCF_917563875.1 of Diabrotica virgifera virgifera. Taxonomy (NCBI): domain Eukaryota; kingdom Metazoa; phylum Arthropoda; class Insecta; order Coleoptera; family Chrysomelidae; genus Diabrotica; species Diabrotica virgifera. Next base: position 68,331,373 of record NC_065450.1, on the reverse strand, counting down.
TAGTAGGTAATTTTTTTATTTTTTGCCAATTTTACCGAAATTGGCAAAATTACTAATTACTTAGTAATTATTTAACTATTTAATTATTTTTTTGTCGAATTGGCAAAACTGCTGACTAAAATCACTAGCCAGTTGTGTCTGAGTTTAGCGAACCGAATATATGAAATATTGTTTGGAATAAAAAATTATGGTCTTATATGTGCAATTGCGTCCTTCTAACGGAAAAAAATATTTGAAGATTTTTCTCAAATTATGGATACCAACAACATTTTCATTTATAACTCTTTTATTTTTAATTTGACGAAGAAAAGTTATTCTTCATAAAAACCTCTTCATGGTCTAAGATTTATGATGCAACCATCATATATCAAATTTTATTAATTTTATACGAGGTATATAAAAAATATGAATTTCGATCAAGAGTAAAGTACCTTTATAATTCACAACATTTAAATTAGAATGATATAATTGCACATTAAAACATAATTTTTAATTCTGAACAACTTTTCATAATAGAAAATTTTCCGTAATATTATGAATTAAAATACGTAAATAAACAAAGTTTTCGTTATAATAATGCTCGCATTTTCAGCTTGTTTTTTATATATACAGAGTTGGCCAAAGAAAACAGTCCACCTCGATATTTGGCAGTATTTATTGGATTTTAACGAAATGAAGACACAGGTCGATTATTGATCTAAGGGTGACACATTTTTACGGTACATACATCTGTCATTTGTCAACCCCCTTCCTTCCACTCCCCCCTGTTTTTAAATAGGGAATAGGGGTCTTGTGCTAGCTCATTTGAAAGCTTATTGAATTCTCTCTTCAGTAATACTAACATTGACATAATTATTTATACAGGGTGTCCAAGAAAAATTATTTTGAAATAAATTAATTGACACAAAAAGAAGAATGTATGTAATTTATTTAACTCGATACATTCTACTACTGACATAAAACATAAAAAAATGTTTATTTGATAAATAAACATTGTTTGTTGCTTAAATTCAATATTTAACCTAACAAGAGGAAGATAGGTGGCAGCTGTTTTTTTTTTAATTTTTACACCCTGTAATTATGTCAAAACGGCAAACAAGTTATGTTCTCAAACAAAAGTTAAGTGAGTAAAAAAAGCTTTATTATCAGCTAAGTACTTTCAACACATAACGTGCCATCATCAGAGCATAAAACCTTCATAGAAGAGCAATTGTTAACGACACAATAAAAAACATAGATACTGGGCAAAAGCCACAGATATCGGGTATAACAACCCATTAAAATGAATAAATTTCTTTTTTATTTTAAAAAGACAACATGGCTGAGTCAAACCATTTTGGGCTCAAAATGGTCTCAAATTGTAAGTTTTTGAATACCCTTTTGTCTTCTTCGCTTCAGCATCCATCTGGCTTGCAATTTTTAGAAGCCATGGAGGTGTTAGCAGGAAAATGGTTCAATAAGTTTTCAATTAAATATCTTTTAGGAATATTTTTAATATTTTTCAATATTTTTAATATTTCTATTAGGTTGAAAACTTTGACTTTCAGTTGCCAGATGTCGCTAGACACCTACTCCATAAAAGTCAGTTGCAATGCGGGGATAAGCTCTCGGAGTTTCGTCACTTGGGGCAGAGAGCAGCAAACCTACACCTATGCCCTATCTGATGACTCCAATTAGAGTAAAACATCGTCTATTTAGAGTGCTGGTTTGCGTTCTCTGTACTAAGTGAAAAATAAGACAGTTTTGCCTTCGCATTGCAACTAAATAAAAATGGTATACATTTTTATTTTATCTTCTGTTTTAGTTTTATAATAAAATTTCGAATTGGTTCGTATTTAATGTTATTCTTGTAGAATTTATTAGCTGCATCAGGATTAAGGAAAAATTTATCGGCTCCTGTGTTAATAAAACGTTTAAGAGGTGCAATGTTTTTACTTTTTCTTAAGAGGATTGAATAGATCCACTTATAAGCAATATTGTACGAGAATTAATTAAAAACTGAGCCTAACTCTATTCATCCTTTGTTATTAGCAGCCGACAGCAGCTTTATGGTGGATTAATCAACTTTCAGGACCATCGACGGTTTCCGACCCTCTCTCACCAAAAAATTCAGTCATTTAGAAGTGCTTGTTAGCATTCGCTTTCGTTTCGGTCCAAAACCAACACCGCATATCCAATATCTCACATTAACGTGTACAAAAAAACCCATAAACAACACCACCCCCGCACCATCGACAAGCGTATACATGCATGACGTGGCACTCATCGCTGCGTACGCGGTCGAACGGGGCTTAAATAAAACAACTTCACGCTTAATCGCCTTCTTCCCTCTGTCCTGTCCAAAAAACCGAAATTCCCCAAAAAGTAAATCACCCCCTTCTTCCTTTTCCCGGTTCAGTCTGGCCAAATGCCTTTCCACCGGAATTGACGCTGACCAGTGTTGGAAGGAAAAAGAGGTGGAAATGGGGAATTTTTTAAACAAATTTACACAAAAACTTCTCTTTCTTTTTATTGCTCTCACGCTCGAATAATTAATTATAGGTATTCCTTCCTGTTTTTTATGGATGTGTGCTATTATCCTCTCTGATAAATCACGGAAAATCTCTGTTTCCGTTTTCTTATTTTCACTATGCCAAACGATTTCAATACACATCACACTATATATTGAAACCCGTCAATAAATAGTCATTTTGTAATAGGTACATAAGTTATTGAAAGAGTGGTTTTTTAAAGTTGAAAACAGTAACATTTCTGTATTATAATTAGTTATTTTATTCGTTGCATTGGAATAACAAAGTTCTATTAGCCTCAGGTGCTATTTTTAGTTGTGACTGTTTAAAGTTTCTATGTTATGTATTTATTTTACTATTATCGTCACCTGTATGTGTTAACAATGTAAATTCAAAAAAAAATTAATATATTTTTATTAACCGTAAAAGGTTACTTCAATAGTTAATACAAATAGTTCAGAGAAATAAGGAAAAAAAATATCCTATTGGTGACACAACCCACTCCAGGCCGAAACCAAATTTTTTGAGTAGTATGGACATCTATAATAATAACCAATATGTTTCCTGCAGCCGATTTTGATAATATACATAGTTATAAACAAATGAAGATCAAAAACGGTAAATTTTCGCTTATTTCGTCTATTACCAAAAAGGTAAGCATTTTAAACAAATTTGAGAGTAAGAAACTCATAAATCGTATAAAAAACTTCAATATGGCGTTCGCTGAATATGTCTATCCTTACGGGTTGCTTAGAAAATTGCAAAATAAATCATAAATTTTGAGTTTTTGTAAATATTCATAACTTATGAAAAAAATTAATTTAGAACCTTCTTATCACACGGAATGCTGAGACTTCTGGTGCTTAAATCATACCCTAAATTTCAAAGCAATTGGTCAAATAGTTTAAAAGTTATTTAATTTATTTACTCCGAAATAATTTTTTTTGCAACACTATAAGTCTGAAAATGATGAAGTTACAATAATACTTTGGATAGTTTAGGTAATAATTGACAAAAATGACAAAAAAATTCTGAATATTGCAAAATTATTTTGCAAGAACATGTGAATTAGAAAAACGGGGGCTAACTTCGTCCCTAATTTATTGTCCTAGGACAATTGTTTTCTTTCTAAACGTGTATAAAAATGCAGTCTTTCTAAATATGAAAAAATAATTTTTCTACGGGTAACGGTTAAAAAGTTATTCTAATTATTGTTTATAAATAAGCAAAAAATCGACTTGTTTTTGCAAAATAATTTTACACTGTTTAAAATTACTTTTTGTCATTTTTTTTTAATTAAGTTAATAGTATGAATGTTCTTCTTTCATAAACTGTCCGAAGTATTACTGTAACCTCATAATTTTCTAACTTATAGTGTTGCAAAAAAAATGAATTTGGGATAAACAAATTAAATAAGTTTTAAACTATTGGACCAATTGCTTTGAAATTTAAAATATAATTTAAGCACAAGAAGTCTCAGCATTCCGTGTAATAAGAAGGTTCTAACTTAATTTTTACATAAGTTATGAACATTTATAAAATATAATATATCAAAATTTATGACTTATTTTGCAATTTTCTAAGCAACCAATAAGGATAGACATATTCAGCGAACGCCATATTAAAGCTTTTAATGATTTATGAGTTTATTATTCTCAAATTTGTTTAGAGTGCTTCACTTTTTAGTAATAGACGAAAAAAGCGATAAATTACCATTTTTTGATCTTTATTTGTTTATAACTATGTACATCATCAAAATCGGCTGCAGGAAACATATAGGTTATTAATACATATACACATCCGTACTACTCAAAAAATTTGGTTTCGGCCTGAAGGGTGATGTGTCACGAGAAAAATCTTATTTCTCTGGACTAAATAGTCATATTTATAATAAGTTATTGAAAGAGTGGTTTTGTAAAGTTGAAAACGGTAACATTTCTGTATTATAATTAATTATTTTATTGTTATTAATAGAAAACGTTTCTAAAGTATTTAAAATGAAATGTGACAATGGTATCGGATAGGCAATTAAGTTGGCAAATTTGGCAAAATTATTAACTAATTAGTAATTATAATTATTAACTATTTAGAAATAATTGTTTTGCCAATTTTACCAAATTGTCAAAATTACTTACTAAAATCACTAGCCAATTGTGTCTGAGTTTAGCGAACCGACTATAGAAGATTCTTGCAGAAAAAATGATTCGCCTTCCGCTCGAAGACGACCATTGAAAATGGTAGAAATAAATGGAAGATTTGTTCAACAAAAATGTAGAAAGATGATCAATAAATTAGGATGGCGATCTAACTAATATTTAGAGCTTATTAAGCAATGTAATAAATTACAATTCGAAGGACCACCTACTAACGTGGGAAATAAAGAACACAAACATTAACAAATATATAATTTAATGACTAACTTTTTTTACTATGTATCACTAAATCAAGATCTTGTCAAAGTTTTAGAGTAAACTATCTTAATCTTATATTTAAACCACCGATTCAATGTCCAATTTACACTAGTCCGCGACACACCACACGAGAGCAGTGTTACTGTTTAAATGTCACTAATTATCCCATGAACCAAGGATGTTTTCTTTAGTATTAGTAAACTTGATTAATAATAAGCGTTTGCGAAACGTGTAGCTTTCAACCTATAAGCTAGACACACAATAACTATCCAAAACACGCGAGAATTGAAAGCTCTAAACAATAAATTGCGTCGACAAGACTGGTCGAATACTAATAAGATACTTTTTCACTACAAATACGCGAGAGTTGAAAACTCTAAACAAGAGGCTACTTAAAATTATAATTTCAATGCCTAGCCATTGCCAAGGGGTTGGCGGGAGACAACTTCGAAATTTCTATAAGTAGGTAAAACCACACCTTTTGAATATTTGCTACCAGGGATTTCCTAGGTCGACGTTTTCAATGGTTAAAACCATCTTTTGAATGCTTTATCCCTTGGGAATTTGCATGGGAAAGTTAATAGGTAGGTTTTATGAAGATAAAACTCAAGAAAAGAAGATGGAGGTAGCTGAAATGAAAATGTTACGGTGGATGTTTGGTAACACTAGACGGGAAAGGATCAGAAATGGCTTGGTTACGAAAAGAGTACATTCACCCCTGCTCTTTCGCAGAAGAAAAAACTTCAAGAACAAAGACTGCAATAGTTTGGTGACGTCAGACGTAACAATGAAAACTATGTGGGACGAAGGATAGAAGTGTTAGAAGTTGGGAGACTGATTCTGACTGATATATAATGTTAAAAAAAATAATTCTTGCTTATTTCCTGTTAGTTCAGAGAAATAAGAAAAAAAATATCCTGTTGGTGACACAACCCCTTTCAGTTCGAAACCAAATTTTTTGAGTAGTATGGTCATCTATAATAATACCTATATGTTTCCTGCAGCCGATTTTAATGATATACATAACTATAAACAAATGAAGATCAAAAAACGGTAAATTTTCGCTTTTTTCGTTTATTACCAAAAAGTTAAGCATTTTAAACAAATTTGAGAATAAGAAACTCATAAATCGTATGAAAAACTTCAATATGGCTTTCGCTGAATTTATCTATCCTTATTGGTTGCTTAGAAAATTGCAAAATAAAATAAATTTTGAGTTTTATAAATATTCATAACTTATGTAAAAATTAACTTAGAACCTTCTTATCAACGGAATGCTGAGACTTCTGGTGCTTAAATCATACCCTAAATTTCAAAGCAGTTGGTAAAATAGTTTAAAAGTTATTTAATTTGTTCATCCCAAATTCCTTTTTTTGCTACACTATAATTTAGAAAATGATGAAGTTTCAGTAATACTTTGGATAGTTTATGAAAGAAGAAGATTTACACTATTAAAATAATAATAAAAAATGACAAAAAATAATTCTAAATATTGCAAAATTATTTTGCAACAACATGTGAATTAAAAAGGGGGGGGGGGCTAACTTCGTCCCTAATTGTCCTAGGACAATTGTTTTTCTTTCTAAATGTGTATAAAAATTCAGTCTTTCTAAATATGAAAAAATAATTTTTCTACGGGTAACAGTTAAAAAGTTATTCTAATTGTTTATAAATAAGCAAAAAATCGACATGTTTTTGCAAAATAATTTTACACTGTTTAAAATTACTTTTTGTCATTTTTTAATTAAGTTAATAGTATAAATGTTCTTCTTTCATAAATTGTTTGAAGTATTACCGTAACCTCAGAATTTTCTGATTTATAGTGTTGCAAAAAAAAATAAATTTGGGATAAACAAATTAAATAACTTTTAAACTATTTTACCAATTGCTTTGAAATTTAGGGTATGATTTAATCACCAGAAGTCTCAGCATTTTCTGTAATAAGAAGGTTCTAAGTTAATTTTAACATAAGTTATGAATATTTATAAAAACTTAAAATTTATGATTTATTTTGCAATTTTCTAAGCAACCAATAAGGATAGACATATTCAGCGAACGCCATATTGAAGTTTTTTATACGATTTATGAGTTTCTTACTCTCAAATTTGTTTAAAATGCTTAACTTTTTGGTAATAGACGAAAAAAGCGAAAATTTACCGTTTTTTTATGTTCATTTGTTTATAACTATGTATATCATCAAAATCGGCTGCAGGAAACATATAGGTTATTAAAATAGATGTCCATACTACTCAAAAAATTTGGTTTCGGCCTGGAGGGGGATGTGTCACGAGAAAAATCTTATTTCTCTGGACTATGTTTTATTCTGCAAAGTTCTACTTAAACACTATCCATTCAAAATATGTGTGGTATATTTGTGTTTTACTTCATTTTCCCATTTTATACGTTTTCATTGTCGACTCGATGGCTCAGTCAGCTGAAGGACTCAATTAGTCACACTCCGGCTAAGTATTTTATCAAGACCTTAAGAAACTAGAATACACACCTTCTATAAGGTGTGTATTTTCACTACAAATTTTTGATCACGTCCCTTGAAGTTTTGCTGTTGTTTTCAGCCGATGTTTTTGTTGATTTTATTCCATGTTTCTTTTTTACTCTATCTAAAATTTTATTATGTTCCCAAATAAGCGTCGTCCTCAGAATACACACATGGCTTGAATGAAACGGAAAACCAACCTCGACCTTCCAGTTAGAACTAACACGGAAAACCTCGAAACTCGAAACCGAAATGTTCGTATTTCCAGCAAGTACATCTCACCCAAGCGGCCGCTCTCCACTTTCCAGGAACATCACATCCAGGATCCAGCCATTATCGGTTCCAATTAATTCCCGCTAACGAACAAAGTTTTAATCCAGACCCGCTTGGGGAGCTGCAGGATCGAACGGGACAATGCAGTATCCTGGGGGTCGCTTAAAAGGTCATAATCCCCGCACGATCCATAAAATGTATATGGAATATAATATAGTGCTGCAGTTAAGGGGAGATGGTTTGAAAATTTTTAAATTTTCGATTTTTTTTAAATTTGAAATGAAAGTACATAACTTCAAGAATACATTCTGAAAATCTCAGATTGATCGGAGCAAAATTACTGGAAATACAGCATGTTAAATATCCCTACCTTCTATTCGTTTTGCAGCAGCTTCGGGCCAACGCGCTTGAGCGTAGTGAGAGACGTTCGGCAGCTATTCCCCTTCTCTTTTATAATTTACTCCGCGATTCAAAAACATCTTCCGGTGTGCATCACTTTACCATTTGACAGACAAAAAGAAATTGAAAATAAAAGGTGTCAAAACTTTCAACACGTTTTTCTCAAAACTGCTTTTTTCAAATGTGGCGGAGATTTGTAACTCAAAATTTACTTGAACGATTTACCTGAAATTTTGCATATACATATTTTCTTTTGACATTTTGTAAGGTAACGCTGTCGAGATATTTTTTGTTTAACAATAATAAATATGTTGATTTTCGCCCTTTTTTACAAAAAAAATTTGTTATTTTTATTTCTGAGTACACAGTACGTTATGCGTTAAAAACATATTATTATAAGAAATAACGTCACATAAAATGCAAACAGACATAAAGTATATGAAATATTGAGAGAGAGTGAAATACGCACGAAAGGTATGATTTATGACAACAGAAGCCAGGTTTTGCAGACGACGTAATGTTACTGTCAAGAACTGAAACGGAACTGCTGAGGATTTTCAAGCTCTTTGAAGCGAAGACTAAGCAGTATGGACTAAATTAATAATAAGCAAAAAACAAAGTATATGAAAATTGGGCAGACCACATATGAAGGCAAGACACACAACTATTGAAGACTACCAGAAGTTTAGACTGTCGCAGCCCCACACAAACTAATAAGAGCAAAAAACATCTCTTTCCAATGAGGCAAAATTGAGACTATACGGAACAGTGATCCAGCCCACAGTCCTTTACAAAAGCGAAACATGGGTTATGGACAAAAACCAAGAAAATATGCTGAACATCCGGGAGGGGAGTGTTCTAAAAAAGATATTCGGGGGAGTCAAACACGATGAAGACGTTTGGAGGAGACGAACAAATGCAGAGATAAGAGAGCATTGCCTTTCAAAAAAAAAAAAGATTGGAAACAAAAACTCTTCTTTTCAAAACACTTCCCAAACCCCAAAACAAAATAACTCCTTCCAACGCAAACTAATCTTCTAATAAAATATTTCAACCAAAATTATTTATATTCTTCCAACAATGGCCAGTGGGGAAATTGACTTGTTGATCTAACAAAAGCCGAAAATTAAGTGACGAACAGCCGTTCTTGCCGATATGACAATCAGGTCAACCGGAAGCGGTATCGACACACGAACCAACTTATAAATCCAAATTCACCAAAAAGGTTACCAACCTAATACCAATACTTAGTAAAAATCTAGGTGATACTACCTACTCGTCAACGCATAGTTGGTTGCATACTTATTAGATTGCTTATCTTAATAAATACATTGAAATGCATATTATAAAGTGACGATGGGAATAACTCATCGTTACATTGTCTTATTCGTCTCATCTCATTGGTTTCCACTAATTCGGTTTTTTTTGTTTTGCATGAAATTTGTTTTTTTTTATAATTTACAGATAAATCGAATCCAATATTCCTGTTAAATATAGTAAAAGATATGTTTAAAATTGCAAGTGTAAATTCACATAAAAATCGTATTATCCGCTCCTGTAGAGACGACAACCGATCGATTTCCCGTTCAGACCACAACCAGGCTCTGGATATATACTCACGCACCTCAGGCCGCCCCTTTTGCCAACCCTATATGTATTAAGACGGAAAACAGTCTTAAATCTAATCCAAGATTCGGCTTAAGATAAAGAGGTTGGAGAACGTACATTTGTCTGTAAATAATTCATTGTATGCATAGGTACTCAGAAACGCAAAATTTTGATAAATCAATAAAGGATGAACTTGCTTATTTTCAAAGATACCGATAAAGGTATGGCAAGGGACAAATAATAGAACAACATTTAAGAGTGGCGGGAAAGACAGGATACTGGGAACAGGTTTCGTAGTTGGAAAATTTTTTATAGAGAAGACTGTTCTTTAGACCAATCTCAGACAGAATGTGCGTAATATGAATGACGGGAGAACAAAAGGAATATAAGTATAATTAACATACACGCCCCATCCGAGAAAAAAGATAACAAAAGATCTCTCCTAAGAGAATCTAACGGATCAATATGAGCACCTACCAAAAAATCATATAAAAATAATAGTAATCGGCAATTGCAATGCAAAAGTGGGGAAAGAAGCTATGTATAATGCAGTAGCTGGAATACATAGCAAGCATGTTTTAACAACTAGTTTTAACTATGCGCTTTAGACTTTAGACAATTCTAGTTTTAACTAGTCAAAACTAGATTTGACTGCTAAATTCAGTTAAAACTAGAAATCCCGAAAGGATTTGATTTAGAGTAGTTTATACTAGTTCAAACTAGTTTTTTCTGGAACTACTAGCGAATACCAGTTAAAATTGTTGCAAAGACAAGTACTACGGCTTGTTCGGGGTAGTGTTAATGACGAAGGCGGCCGGTCGGTAGCAAACTAATAGTGTGTGCAACTGTTGATTGTTTTGCATCGTTTTTATTAGTTATATTACACCACTGTGCATTATCCACCATACCATGAGTGATAATATCGAAGATCAGATTAAGAGCAGAGATATAGGAACGTGTTTTGGAAATGAGTTGACAAATGGAAGAGACATTGAAGAAAGAATGTCACTACAATGTTGTGACCAAAAGCATATATGAGGGTCGTTTTTTTTCAACCTCCGTTTGTCCATAAAAAATTCCCGTGAAGCGTTTCGCCATTGCGGTGCGCAGTGGGCGACAGCGCATCTCCCCCGCTACACTCTACATTAATCCCGACTTCCAGGCATCAGTCTGTACTCTGCTACACACGAAACAACATGGCCGCGACAATTAGTTCTCCCGCCAAGTGTGAATTACGCGCTGTCATTCGCTTTTTGCAGGCAGAAGGCAATAGTGCAGCTGCAATTCATCGAAGGATGTGTCAAGTGTACGGAGAAGGGTTTATGACTGATGGAGTTGTGCGTGAATGGTGCCGAAAATTCAAAGAAGGACCAAATGATGTGCAAGGTCGCAATTCTGTCGTTACAGATGAGCTTGTTCAACGTGTTGATGAAGCGTTGAGAAACAACCGTCGCTTCACTTTAACATCGTTGGCAATGGAATTTCCATAAGTTTCATTTGACACATCCTTGATGTGTCAAATGAAAGCGAATGACAGCGCGTACTTCACACTTGGCGGGAGAACTAATTGTCGCGGCCATGTTGTTTCGTGTGTAGCACAGTACAGACTGATATCTGGAAGTCGGGATTAATGTAGAGTGTAGCGGGGGAGATGCGCTGTCGCCCACTGCGCACCGCAATGGCGAAACGCTTCACGGGAATTTTTTATGGACAAACGGAGGTTGAAAAAAAACGACCCTCGTATAATAAATTAATGGTCGAAGTACAAGATGCGGAACTATCTGCCATGAAAACACCATTACAAAATCGAAGACTAAAACGATTTAGAATTGTTGAAGTTTGCGAAATAAAAAAGTTAGCTTCTAAGATTGATCTCATCAAATATTATGTACCTGCCGAAGACATTTTTGGCAAAATTGAAGCAGCCCATGATGCTATTGTTCATGGAGATCGAAATAGGTTGAAGACTGAAACCGCCAGGAAATAGGCAAATATAACAATTGATATGAACAACTGAAGAAGAGTGAAAATATAAAAACGAAGAGGGGTCTTGTGTCGAAACCTATATTGCATTCAGAAATGAATAGTTGTTGTCAGGTAGATTTGATTGATATGCAATCACAAGAGGATCGCATTAAAACTACTCTAAATCAAATCCGTTCGGGATTTCTAGTTTTAACTGAATTTAGCAGTCAAATCTAGTTTTGACTAGTTAAAACTAGAATTGTCTAAATCTTTTAATTTTATAGTACAAAAATAATTAAAAATGATAGATACATATCATCAGCCTGAGTTCAAACGTGAGCAATGATAGTTAAAAATTATAAATACCGGTCCCCTTATCATTTTATCAATTATTCGAAATTTTTTTGTAAAATATTAAATCTGTCTTAAAAAAATGTGCTACTATAATAATCACCATTAATAATATGCCGTTATAATAATCCTAACTGCATGTATTAACGTCTGAATAATTTCTATTTCTCAAATAATATTCTCATTAGCATTTAAATTAGATGAAAAATAATTAATTAAAGAAAAAAAGCAGGTGTAAAAACAATACTTACGGTCACTAAAGCGAAGTGAAACATCATATATTACCTGAAACAATAAAAATAAATCAGCATTTTTCGGGAAAGAATAAATAAAAAATTTAAAAAATGTTCTAAGGCTTACAGGTCTAGATCCCGCGTATGAAAAAAAAGTTGATTAATAACACTTGACTAACTTTGATATATGGGAACACTGGAACAGGGGAAGTTTTAATTGTGGAACAGGTTAAAAATTTGGAACGGTCAGACCACGAAAACGGCACATGTATTTTGTCCGACAGAACAGACTTAAACTCTCCGAACAGAGATTAAACTCTCATGCAAAAATCAGACTGCTATTTATCACCAAATGGGCGTTTTAATGAGTGGAACATGTAGAATATGTCAAATGACAGGAATTGTGACAGGTGATAAATAGCAGTCTGATTTTTGCATGTTAATCTCTGTCCGGAGAGTTTAAGTCTGTTCTGTCGGACAAAATAAATCTGCCGTTTTCGTGGTCTGACCGTTCCAAAATTTTAACCTGTTCCACAATTAAAACTGCCCCTGTTCCAGTGTTACCATGTATCAAAGTTTGTTCGACTAGACACCCTTAAGCTATTAACAAATTTTCAGCTTGCTATTAATCAACTTTTTTTTCATACGCGGGATCCAGACCTATTATGATAGACACCAGTGAGTGAACTATTTTTATAGGCCGTCGGATTTCAATACAAAGTCCAACCACCATTTTATTCTTTATGCCTTTTCGTGTACTGAAAATGCCATAAACTATAGGAGATAACAAAAAAAGGAAATTTAGAGTTGGACCAGGGTGCGTTTTCCTCAACATCTAATTTTCCTTATTCTCTGCAGTTGTCCCAAAGTAAAATTTTTCACAGACTTAGTTTTCGATCTAATAATACATTAAACATTACTTTTCAGAAATTGGGAAATAAAAATTCAGAAGAACAATTATGGGAGTCATGCAAAGAAACATTGGAAAAAGTCCAAGAAGACCATCTAATGGAAAATCAGCGTAGGAATAAGCAACAGTGGATGACAGAAGAGATATTGAATTTAATGGATGCAAGAAGAAAATATAAGAATGCTAATCTGACAGAATACAAAAAGCTAAACAGTATGATTCGAAAAAAAATAAGATCAGCTAAATCAGAGTGGCATAAACAACAATGTAAAGAAATTGAGAACTACGAGCGTATCTACGACGCATTCAATATGCACAAAAAAAACTGAAAGAAGTTGCAGGACTGAATAAAAAATTTAACCCTCAACTAATCGAAGATAAAAACGGAAAAATTATAATCGATATCGAAGGTCAACTAATACGATGGATAGAATATATAAAGGAATTATTCGATTATGAAAGAAGCGAACTAGAAACGCTAAATGACATAAGCGGTCCTCCAATAATAAGGAAGAAGTGCAATACGCTCTAAAGAACGCAAAAAACGGCAAGGCGATCGGACCAGATGGAATTTACGTAGAAACACTAAAGCTTTTAGGTACCGAGGGCATTAAGATACTTACGAAATTATTCAACTTAATCTACGAAAGCGGAAAAATTCCTAAAGATTGGCTTAAATCCTCATTTGTTGTACTACCAAAAAAACACAGAGCCACAAAATGCAGCGACTATCGCACCATCAGCCTAATGAGTCGTGTATTGAAAACTTTTCTCAGAATAATTCATCAAAGAACATATAGAAAAATTGAGGAAAGAATCTCAAGTAGGTACTCAATTCGGTTTTCTCTGTGGCCTTGGAACGCTTGATGCACTATTCGCAACCCAAGTTTTAATTTAAAGATGCAGAGATGTAAATCATGACGTTTTCATGTGCGCGATTGATTTTGAAAAGGCCTTTGATAAAGTTCGCCATGAAAAAATGCTACATATTCTCAAAACTACCGGTCTGGACGGCAGGGACATTAGAATAATCGCAAATTTGTATTGGGGCCAGACTGCATGTGTTAGGGTTGGGAATCAGTGTTTTGAAGAAGTAAAAATCAAGCGTGGAGTTCGACAAGGCTGTATATTATCACCAATGTTGTTTAATCTTTAAGCTGAAACAATCTTAAATGAACTGTTGGAAAACGCAAAAGAGGGAATACTCATTAATGGTATGCTTATGAACAATATCAGATACGCAGATGACACCTTGTTACTGACAGGATCAATTGAACATCTTCAAGCGTTATTGAACCGAATGGTGGCATTCTGCGCGATATATGGACTCAAACTCAACGCAAGAAAAACAAAGTTTATGGTTATTAGTAAACAGGCAGCCGTAAATAATAATAACTATAACGTAACAATCGGTAATGACTCAATTGAATGAGTAAGTAATCTTGTATATCTGGGTACTTATATTAATGAAAGCTGGAACCCTAGTACAGAAATAAAAAAGTAGAATTGCCAAAGCAAGGACAAGTTTTATGAAATTTAAGAAAATCCTGTGCAGTCATGATCTAAATTTGGAACTTCGCATTACTCCGGTCAACTTACGCATCCGAGGCTACAAAAATTACCATCAAGCTGAAAATTGGCAGGATTGTTAAAAATACCATCATAAATGAGATCTAAAAAGTCCTCATAAATCCGACCCCTGCTAAAAATTTTACGCGGGGTCAAAGGTCACCAAATATGGTTTTTAGAGATTTTCAGCGAAACGGTAAGTTTTATCGTAAAATTAGCTCTAACAAAAAATATAGATTAGATAATTATCTATAAAAAATGCCTTATTACTTTTTTTCCTGGGAGCCACCGTTTTTGAGATATAACGATTCAAAAAGTGGTAATCGTCATAATATGCGCACACGTTTCCACACCACCTTTGAGGTAGTGTACTTAGAGCGTTTTTTTAACGAGGTTTCCCCAGTAGGCCTATTCCACGGATCTGTTATGATTCTGTTTAATTTAAAGCTATTTAATAATTGATATTGGCAAGGGTTAAAAATGATAAAACTTTATATAAAGCGGTATAAATTAAAAAAAAAAGGAAATTTATCAAACTGGTTCATAATTTTCTAATACTTCTGCTTCCCTTGTTCTTCTTCTCATTGTTCTTCTTCATCTTCTAGTTCTTCTTCTTCTTGTTCTTCTTCTTCTTCTTGTTCATCCTGGGTTTTTTTTAACGCTCTTCATTACATTCCTGGCCGCAAAATAAGCATTGTTTTTTAAAACAAAAAGCTGGTTCACTTACACGTGCTCTAGTAAGAGGAGGACTTTTGGTCGATGTACTGGCTTCTTGTTTTTCATATTGTCTTTTAATAGCTGCAGCAATAGAACACTTTCGAGTATAACTTTTACGACACTCCACATGTATGGTCACAGATTTCTGCTGTTTAAGAAATTCTAAAAATCCATCAGCTCTTTCAGTACTTGCATCGATTAATGTTTTTATACCACGTTCAACGGTAACAATTTCACCTTCAGTTAAAATTTTAGCGCAAATAAAACAATATTTCTGACTTTTTTGTTTTAACAATGAAAATAACACGAAATACACGATGAAAAAAATATAGCTTTAACACGTTTTTTCACTCCGGAGTAGTACTCAAGACTAATTAATACCTCGAGGGTGTCATCTACCTGAAGGATTTCGCCACCCAGGAAAATTACGGTGTAATTTGCATAAGTATTTATTAGTACTTAGCAATAAACATTTTGCCTAGAAAGTTGTCTTTCATTATTATGTTCAAACCCTTCTGAGAAGAGAATAGGTAGAGTGATTAGATTAGATGACGAACGTGTTTATTCCGACAACCCATCTTTGCAAATTGAACTAAGGCGCATAAATAAAAAGAATTATTATAAGTTAATACTTTGTCATTTGTTGTATTTTGTTGTGTATTTTTGTTGGGATTAAGCCGTAAAATTCAAATAATTCTTATTATTTTCGCGTTACATTCACT
Source organism: Diabrotica virgifera virgifera (assembly GCF_917563875.1). Classification (NCBI taxonomy): domain Eukaryota; kingdom Metazoa; phylum Arthropoda; class Insecta; order Coleoptera; family Chrysomelidae; genus Diabrotica; species Diabrotica virgifera. Next base: position 68,315,211 of record NC_065450.1, on the reverse strand, counting down.
TTGTAAAGATTTTTTTGTTGGCACTGTAATATAATACAGCTTATACATTGCATCCCTCGGTAGACCGCAAGCTGTATAGTAGAAACATTATCATATTTATAATCTTATATTATTATGTGTAATATAAGTTAAGTTGACCGTAGAATATTATGTTTACTTGTATTACAGCTTCAGTGATGTATATACCTGGTGTACTAATACATATATTATGACGATTAGAAGTCTTTCAACTCTTTGAATCGTTGTATCTCAAAAACAGTGCCTCATAGGAAAAAACTATTAAGATATTTTTTATAGATAATTATCTAATCTACATTTTTTGTTAGAACTAATTTTAAGATAAAACTTACCGTTTCGCTGAAAATCGCTAAAAACCATATTTGGTGACCTTTGACCCCGCGTAAATTTTTTAGCAGGGGTCGGATTTATGAGACTTTTTAGATTTTATTTATGATGGTATTTTGAACAATCCTGCCAATTTTCAGCTTGATGGTAATTATTGTAGCCTCACTCCTATTTTTGAGTCTAACTAGACCGGTCTAATAAGATGGTTCGATGTTATATATTCCCAGTACTACTTTACGGGGTTGAAGCATGGACCCTGACAGAATCGCTTTTAAAAAACCTAGAAGCGTTTGATATGTGGGTCTACCGCCGTATTCTGAAGATCAGTTGGGTAGAAAGAGTCACAAACGAAAGGGTTTTGCAACGTTTGAATAAAAGTTGCGAAGTAGTGAACACGGTTAAAAGGCGCAAATTGGAATACTTTGGTCATATAATGCGTCACCCAGAAAAATATAACATACTTCACCTTGTCATGCAAGGTAAAATAATGGGAAAAATAAGTGTGGGCCGCCGTACAACTTCTTGGCTTAAAAACCTACGCCAATGGTTTGGGAAAACTAGCACTGAACAATTTCGTGCGGCTGTAAATAAGAATGATTGTTAATATGGTGGGCAACATGAGAGCCAACGATCGACAAGCGGTCTCGGCACCTTAAGAAGAAGAAGAAGCCCTACATTAAACCACATTAAAATATCATTCTACATCCCATCAGATTGAAAACAGTGGGAACCTTATCTGGTAACAACCTGCGAAGCTTTTAAAAATATAAGCCATACGGATGCCAAGACTATAGGAAGATGAGGGAATTTTACAATTTATTATTCACGTCTCATCTGCTCAGCGTGATAAAACCTCCAACGAGAAGGTAAATATATAGTACGAGAAGGTAATTTATTTATTATATTAGTATGAGAAGGTAATTTTATAACGATCATTATTTACTCTATTTGGAGTACGTTGGAAATCTTCTCGTTGGAGCTTTTATCACGCTGAGCAGATGAGACGTGAATAATAAATTGTAAAATTCCTACATCTTCCTATAGTCTTGGCATCCGTATGGCTTATATTTTTAAAAGCTCTGCAGGTTGTTACTAGAGAAGGTTCCCACTGTTTTCAATCTGATGGGATGTAGAATGATATTTTAATGTCGTTTAATACGGGAGCAGATCATAATTATATACATATTATCAATATAAGTCAAGTCATTTTGCCGAATACAATCTTCTTTTTCTTTTGACATCATAATCCTGGATGGGTCTTTACCTGTTTGGCTATGTGACATTTGAACTTCTATTATGCCTGTCTCCTCAATTTCTTACATGCATAGTTTTCCTTTCTTTTGTCTTCCTGTCGGCTTCCATTGTAACATTTTCTCTGTTACTTTAACACCTGCTTGTCTCTGAACATACCCCTGACTTTAAAAGGGTTCGCATATTCCAGGTTCTCAATTTTAATTCCATGATCTCATGATCATATCCATTTTTGTATGGTGTTCTGGGGGCATCAGCTGCTGTATGTTATACAGCAGCTCTGCCACGGCATTGCTGTATTCATAGTTCTTCATTTTATAGATTAGTCCTTTGTACCAAATTCTGTCGAATGCTTTGCTTACGCCTAGGAAAGCTGCTCCGGTAGACTGTCTACCGTTGAAGCCTGCTGCAACGTATTCTATGAGCCTAAGTACCGCATAGCAGGTATTCTGGTAAAACTTGTAGTCTTTCTGTTTCCTCTTCGAGCCTTGAGAGTATCACTCTTTCAGCAATTTTGCTGACTAATGGTAGTAAGCTTATTAGTCTGTAGTTCTGTGGAAAAATGCTGTTTTTCCTGATTTGTGGATTATCATCAATCCGAACCATGATTTTCAAAATAAATTTTCAGAATTTGGAAGCGTTTCGGTTCAAAGTTTATAAATCCGGCTCGAAGGACCATTGTTTGACCCACGATTAGTTTACCGTGAGTATACGTTTCTATAAAATATTACTTTAGCAAATTAAAATAATATGCGACGACACTTTTCGATAGAACTCTTTATTGATTGCTATACGTGTTTACAGGTCTAATTTTCGCTCGCTACTGAATACTACTAAAAATACAAAACGGCTCTCGACCAGAAATCCCCTGGTGGTGGGGAAAACAAAAAATGTCTATATATGTCCTACAAAATTTCACTTTGGAAAAAACGTACTGTCCTTCTCAGAAGCTGACAATATCGCTTCACTCGCATAACTTTCCAAATACCTACTTTCTAAAGAGGATTATGATAAATGTTACCCAGAAATATGGGTAAGAATGAATGTATTTTAATCTTTTAAGAGATTTCTGGAAAATAATTTACCCAAACTTTAAGAATGGTCACATCGTAAAATAAAATCGAAAAAACTAAAATTAACTAACCTATAAGGAGAAGGAAAACCTACTTTCCTTAAATTTATTTGTAATTAATAGTATACAGCCAGCTACAGGAGATTCTTCCTTGTGGATTTTAAAACATAAATCACTTCACGATTGCCAAACTGGCTTTTGTCATTTAAAATATTTAAAGCTTAATTTATTCTATTTTTGTTTCTTTTTCAAATATAGTAAGTTCCCGAAGGCTATCCTTCCATTTCTACCGCACGCGCGTTTTTTATTTTTCTGAGTATACGTATACCTCAAAACTATTCCATAAAATCACATCTTCACAACCACCTAGTAAATCACGTTCTTCTCGACGTGCTTTGGTTAGCAAAAGTACAAGAAAACATTCGTAGATCGTCTATAAAACCATAAAACACAAACTCAACTTTGGCAGGCAAAGCCGAAGCGACACGACATGAAAAAAATGTTAAGAAAAGACTCATACACGACGACATGACACGTTCGAGTCATACCAACCAGGAAATAAACTTCCTTCTTTGGTCTTAAATACTAACATAGGCGCAACTGCGATTTTTAAAATGGGCCTACAAGAAAAAGTCCTTTATTTATTCCTCAGTAAGAACATAATAAACAATGGATTAGAAATTTTAGTAAAATTTTAGAAAAGTAGGTCGATATACGGCTAATAATATAAGAAGGTCTATAGAGAAGGCTATGTAATTTTGAACTCTATAGGGGAGTGCATATAGATTTTCACTTCGGAAAAAATCAAACAAGCTAGAACTTTTTGTAATATCATTAAGAAATGTTTAATAAACAACATATCAAAAAGTTCTACTCCAAAAGTGGGTGTAACTACGAAATTAGATGCTTCTTTAAATAACTCCAAAAATATAAATTTTAGAAAAAAACTGACTTGACCATTGAAAAATTCAGAAAATTTTACAAAAAAACCTTATATAAAGATTTTTCTAAAATTAAATCTGTAACTTCTATAATTTTTTATTTATAACGCTAAAGTCACCCTTCTCACAAACATTGGCGCACTGTAAACTAGCGTACGACGAAGTGCACGGTTGAGTTATTTTAATGTAATACTTTAAGTAATGGATCAAATGAAATTTTACAAATTGAACTTGAAAGAAGAATAATTAATATCTTATGGTTATAATAAAAAGAATTAAAATTTATGGGCATAAGTACGGTGGGGGCGGAAAGTGAGCCTTACATGAATTTTGTTTAAAAATGTGTAACTAATACAATTTCTCTTATAAAACCCTCAATTTTGCACAACTTACTTTTTAAGTATATTACTAAATGATGTTTCATTCAAAAAAAATTTCAAAGATTTAATTCAAATGATATGACGTCTCAAAAAATGTAATTTTTGAAATCTTCTAGTTTTATAGAATTACCACCACTTTAAGACTATTATTACTCAAGTTTGAACAGATCCATTACAGTTTTATAAGTGCTCCTTTAAAGCTTAGGATATAATCTTTAAAATGTATTAAATTATTTTACTTTATAAATGAAATAGACTATCTCTTTTTGAGAAAATTAAGAAAGATAACAAAAATGTAACACAAAAACCGAAAATTGCCAACTAAAAAAATGTTTATACAAAGTGATCAAAACTTTTTTCTGTAAAACTTACCTAAAATACATTTAGTAATAAGCTTCAACAATAATAAATGTTCAGCCAAACAATTTTTTTTTTAGCTCTTATACAGTATGTCTGCGTAACTTGGAACCTATTGGTAATTTTTTATTATCAGTTTTACGAAAAAAAGTTATTCTTTATAAAATATTCTGCATCGTATATAATCTAAGATGCAATCATCAAATATCAAATTTAATTAATTTTATACGAGGTATGTCAAAAAATATGAATTTCACTCAAGTGTAAAGTACCGTTACATTTCACAATATCGAAAATTATAATTAAGAAAAGTTGTTTTGAAATAAAAAATTTGTTTTAGTACAATTACATCAATTAGTTCAATTACATCCTTCTAATATTGTGAATAACAAAGTCACTTAACTCTTAAGAAAAATTCATATTTTTCACATACCTCGTATAACATTAAAAAAGTTTGATATCTGATGGTTGTATCTTAGATTTTAGACCATGGAGAGCATTTTATGAAGAATAACTTGTTTTCGTAAAAGTGATAATAAATAGTTATCATAATTGTAATAAAATGATGATGAGTATCCGTAATTTGAGAAAAAATTGAAATTTTTTTTTTCGATTAGAATGATCTAATTGTATATTTAAACATAGTTTTTAATTTCAAACAACTTTTCGTAATATGTAGCATTTTTTGATATTCTGGAATATAAAGGTACTTTACTTTTTAATGAAATTCATATTTTTGACATAACTCGTATAAAATTGATAAAATTTGATATCTGATGGTTGAGTTTTAGATTTTTGACTATCCAGAGCCTTTAATGAATAAAATAACTTTTTTTCGTAAAATTGGTAATAAAAAGTTTTCCATGTGGTTCCTAGCTACTCAGACACACTGTATAAGAGCTTCTGTATAAGAATTTTCAAATTGCAATGCCATATTCGGATTCAGAATAATCAAAAACAAAATAGAAACATATTTGATCAAAGTAAAATGATGAATTTAACGACATTTTTAAAATTATTTATACAAAACAATTGTTATTGTTTAAACAATTAATAAACAATTGGCGGCCAAATCTGCGAGTAGAACTTTTTACTTTAACATGTATATAAACTAACAAAACATGTTTTAGAAAAATATAAGCTTGTTTGAATGTTTCCGAAACAATGCATGTTTTCATTGTAATTGCACTCCCCTACTATACTTTTTGATGATGCAGATATCTGGGATAATAATATTATGTACATCCACAATAACCATATCTTTAAAACCACCATATGCTTGCTTAAGTGAACCTATTCGTTTATGGTAATTTCTGATGTTTGTAGTTCATTAGTAGTTCAAACGTCAGTTGTTGTTCCTCTGTATATGACTTCTTAAGATACTTTATCAATCCATGCACCATTTTCCATGTGTTCAGGCATATTAATTCCTTCACCTCCATTCTTGGATCTCTTTTATAGCGCTATATCTCTTTTTATAAACCACAAAAATCATAATCCAGTTCTTTTGAGAAACGTTCCCAGTGCTTGTTTTTAATTTTTCTTAACAGTGCTTATTTATTATTCGACTATAATCTCAGAACACTTTTGTTGCATCTTGTTTGACATCGTGACCCGTCAAAATAGCCCGGTCAAAACAGCCCCGTCAAAAAAGCCCCGTCAAAATAGCCTCAACACAAAATAGCCTCGACAAAATAGCCCGCACACAAAATAGCCCCGACAAAATAGCCCGCACACAAAATAGCCCCGGTCAAAACAGCCCCGGCTAAAATAGCCCCGGCTAAAACAGCCTCTTATAAACAATTACATAATTATTTATACAAGGTGTCCAAAAACTTTTTTTTTAATTTAAATTATTTGACAAAAAGGAAGAATGTATTTAATTTATTTAATTTAAAATGCATTTTACTGTTCCCCGAAAACAGAAAAAAATGTTTATATCATAAATTAACATTGATTTTTGCTTAACTTTATTGTTCAAACTTCCAAGAGGCAGGAAAGACAGGACTCGAGTTCTCTGAAAAGACAATTTTTGTTTAATGTGGTTAAGATAAACATCTGAATAGAGGATAATTACCATTTCCGAAAAAATGTATTTTTAAGGAATTATTTCATGATGAATTCTGAAGGGAGCTTTTTTTTTAGGGGCTATTTTGTCGGGGCTATTTTGTCGGCGGGCTATTATTCCGCGGCGATTTTGTCTGCAGGCTATTTTGTCGGAGCTATTTTGTGTGCGGGATATTATGTCGGGGCTATTTTGTCGGAGCTTTTTTGACGGGGCTATTTTGACGGGGTACCGTTTGACATGTAGTTTTTCCTTTTCTTCACATTTTTACTTCACCTTTGTACAAAAATAAAAGTAGTTTGACCTGGTATATTTATCATCTATTTTGTTCCCACTTTTTATTTGCTTAAAAGTATTTCATATTTTCATATTTTCTGGCGGTGTTTACGATCTAAAAAAAATTTTTCCTTATTGGCTTTGGATTACTTGATCCATTCAGCAACGATAGATAATAAATTACTGTTTGCTACAATATTCCAAAAATAATAACATTACGTTACATGTGCGCACATGCAATACTTCATCCCTGCCATTTCCAACTATCGAATGTGGAAAGTGGTACTTTTCAGGAGAGCAAAATAACTCTTTTTTTAGAGACTCTTAAATCAGCGCATTGACAATTGGGAACATTTTTATATTTTTTGTATGTAATGTTTAATCCTTGTTAGATTGATAACAAATTTTAACTGCTTATCATTTTTTCTTTCCAAAAAATCACATTCGTTACTTTGCTTTTTGTATTAATCAAAGATTTGTTTCGGTCCGATGATCAAAGTAGCGAATGTATAATAGAGAATAACTGTATAATCAAATAATGAAAATCCGTTAAAATGAAATCATAAACTGCCTCACAAGAATTCCTTGGAAGCGATACTGAAACAAAAGTCGCACTAATTGTAAACACGTGCATTTTATTCTTCTCAGCAGTTTAGCATTTTCGACAGTTTACAGATTATAATTGAATAACCGTTGAATAAATTGCAACACAAACTAACGAATGTGACAAGTTCGACATTTAGCGTTGTACAAATATACCTTTAGTTATATTTATACAAAAAAAAGTATCGAATATAACCATTTTCGTCAGTGTGCAGTCAACCAAATGAAAAAATGTTCATATTCGATGGTTTAAACAGCATATTTCCCGCGGTCCTAATCAAGGTATCGAATCTGAAAAACCCCATTTTTCACATTCGATAGTTGGATATGGTAGGGACGATGTATGCACGCACATACATACATAGGTAGATACTGAAATAAATAAAAAGCAAAAAAGATACAAAAAAGGAGGTGGAAACATTAAATTTACCGGCAAGTATACTCTTCATTCATGGCCCTAATGAACTTAAATTAATTTACAAATAATGAAATTGACAAAAAAACTAAATGCCAATACTAAATACTAAATACTAATAAATATACAGAGTTGGGATAAAGTATGGAACCAAGCAAATAGCTTTGAAACGAAAAGAACAATATTTATGAAACTTTGCATGCAAGTACAGTGACGCAAAACGCATCTGATGCCATATTTTTTGTTACTACTTCACTTCCGGTTTCACCGGAAATACACTTAACTTATTTACTTTAAATGGGACACCGTGTATACTTTTGCAGATTTTAAAAGAACTTGTTATTTTTAATTCATACATACCAAGTTTGAAAGAACAAACTATTAAAACAAGAAATAAATCTCTTTGCAGTTAAAAAATAGGTTAATTTATTTACGTTAGACCAATGATATTCTAAATAAAAAAAGTACGTTCAAATGTTGAAAATGCTTGCCGTTCACCTCCTGACAACGTGCAAGCCTATAAATAAATTCGTGAGTATCTTTTTGCAAGATTTCTCCACGTATTAGTTCACATTCATCAATTATTCTTTGTCTCAAATCCTGCAAGTATGTTGGTCGCCTAACGTAAACACGTGATTTTAGATAACCCCAAAGAAACAAATCTAACGAGTTGAGGTCCGGAGAACGAGCGGGCCACTCTATGAATCCTCTACGCCCAATCAAATGATTTAGAAAATTCACCTCCAAAAAATTAAAATTCACCATAACCGATTTATTATTAATATTTCAATACGATCTCTTTCACTTAAATGAACTATTTTTAATACAAGTTATTTCTGTCAATTAGTTTAGTAACGGTTTTACCTACTATACTAAATTCAAATAAGTCATGCAGTGCACGTAAACAACAATTTTAGTCTACAGTATAGATATTCTTTTTCTCATGATCATCTTTCAGTGCGTCACAGGTTTTCGATTTCTTTCTAACGCATTAAATTGTATGTGACAGAAAAAAGGCACGTCCGTGATTACAGACATTTACAACATTTATTCTAGTTATTCTAGTTGTCGACAGATGGCGCCATAATAAAAAAAATATTTTTTTTTAATTAGATAATAATATTACAAATATAATCTGTATAATTTATAAAACATACAAATCAAAGAAAATACCATTTTATAAATGCAAGAAACACATTTGATTTGTTTTTATTCCAAATTGAAAATAAAATGTGACAACTGTCAGATTTAACTAAAATGTCATGTTAGAATAAATGTCATAAATGTGTATTATCACGGACTTACCCTTTTTCCTATCATTTGTTACGCACTGAAAAATGCTCATGAAAAGGACAATAGTATTCGTTTATTTCCTACTACGTTGTATTAATACAAAAAATTATCTACAGACACTTTTTAACAAATTTTTTCTTCCAAATATGGTATGTATGAATTAAAAATAATAAGTTCTTTTAAAATCTGCAAAAATATACAGGGTGTCCCATTTAAATTAAATAAATTAAGGGTATTTCCGGTGAAACCGGAAGTAGAGTAGTAACAAAAAATATGGCATCAGATGTCTTTTGCGTCACTGTACTTGCATGCAAAGTTTCATAAATATTGTTAAGATATTAGCTTGGTTCCATTCTTTATCCCAACCCAGTATAAGTTTTTTTACACAGCGCTAAGGGCTTCAACCCGGTTCGACACCTGGGAGGTTTAGACCTTCTTTGTGTTTTTAATTTTTTTCTATTTTTTATTTTATAATTTATTATACTCTTTTTAATTTGATTTAATCTTTCCTTTTTTGTTTTGTTTTCTTTTTTGTTTTTTAATATTTTTTATTGTTTTTTGGGTTTTTTTCTTGTTTTTTTTTTTAATTTTTTGTATACATTTTTTTTAATTATCTTTTAATTTTTTCAATATAAATTTTTTTAATGCTGTTCTGAAGCTATTTCTTGTGGCATTTTTTATATTGAACTATTTTAAATGGGAAATAAGCCACAATTAAAAATAAAAATAATAATAAAACGTTAATAAATTCATTTTTTTGGTAAAATTGTGGCTTATTTCCCATTTAAAATAGTTCATTATAAATTTTTTTACTAAAATTTAATACTTCCAATTCCCAGCAATCCTTTTGACGTCGTCTGTCCATCATGTAGGTTGTCTACCTCTACTTCTTCTGTCTACTCTTGGTCTCCACACTGTAATTTTTTGGGTCCACCTCACGTCCTTCATTCTGGCTACATGGTCCGCCCAATTCCACTTCAGCCATGCTACTTGCTCTATGACATCTGTAACGCCTGTCCTTCTTCTGATTTCTTCGTTTCTGACCCTGTCTCTGAGAGTCAGTCCAAGTAGTGACCGTTCCATTCTTCTTTGGGCCACTCTAAGTTTGGTCGCTGTGGCCTGGGTTAATGATAATGTTTCGGCGCCGTAAGTCGTGACTGGAAGCACACATTGGTCGAAAGTCTTTTTTTCAAATAATTTGGCAAGTTGCTCTTGAAGATGTCTGATAGAGCTCCATATGCGGCCCACGCTAAGGTTATCCTTCTTTGTAATTCGGCAGTTCGATGGTCCCTGGCAATTTAGATTTCATGCCTTTATTTATATTTATGGATCAATGCTATTTCGTTGACGTCGACTTTTGGATTTTCGCTTGGTACCAGGTTTGTCATGTATTGTGTCTTTCCAAAATTTATGTTTAAACCAACATTCTGGTCACGTCATGCCAAATGAAAAATACCTGTTCCTCCAAATTATAATCGAGAGTAAAATTGAAGGCAAGAGGGGAATGGGACGCAAGAAAATGTCCTGCCTCCGAAACATGAGGCAATGGACAGGGATTAACGACATACACTCTCTGACACATATTGCAAGAAACAGAGAGTTAATGGAAAATGTGATCGTTAACATCCATTAGCGGATTTGCATCTGAAGAAGAAGAAGAAGAACTACTCTCACTCTTATTGATTATGTGATCGTTACCCGGAATGAATTTGCTCGCTTCTAATACATCATTTGGTCCGACAGAAATGACGAGTCTATAATTTGCGATGATCATAGCTTCTTCCATTAGATGTACACTAATGATGGTTGCGTTACTCAGGTGCTTATATAATACCAATTAGATTCTTATTGTAATTGCAGCTAATAACATTTACATATTGTTGCACTTGACTTACATTTTTCCACACGAGTCCAGCGACAAGATCTCAAGAATTCTCTCACATGCGACGGCGGCCATATTTAATGCAATTTAATTCAATGACATTTAGTTCAAGTCGCACTGATACTCTTAGTGCAGTCAATGAGGGTATTTGGCTCAGAATTCCGTCCTAATACATCAATTTACTTGATTATTTCATTCATAGGAGATTCTGACCAATAGAAAGCTACAGAAATCTAAATTAAATCGATAATTTTTGATAATTTCCCGTCGTCAAGTATATTGCGTCCAGATGCCCTTCGTTGCTACGAAAAAATACATTCAGTGACATTAATGACATTTTTTTTGAAAATTATAAAAGTGATGACTTTCAACCGTCAAATTAATATTTATAACAACTGTTTGTTTAATTGTACTAATTTGTACTTACATAAATAAATTACAATAAAATTTTGGTTTTGAACAGTTTCATTCATGAAATAATCGCAACAAATTGCACTCGATCTCTAAAATATATAGAATTGGGGGTGGTTCCCATCCCATCTCGAGGGTGGAAAATTTTTTGGTGAAAATAACCACGGAAGTGGTTAGAGAACCTAATTCTAAGCAAAAACTGTTCTAAATTTTTTTTTCAATACTTTTTTTTTGAGTTATTCGTGGTTGAAAATGTGCCATTTTTATTGTAAAATGACCTTTTAAGACTTTCAATTTTTGCGAATAACTTAAAAACTATGCATGTAACGAAAAAAACTGTAAAAAACATTTTTGTAGCTTATGAAAAAACAAAGATGTTTGTTTTGTTTATAAATATTTAATTTAAAATACGAAGAGATATAGGCGGGTGAAAAGAGATTTTTTTATGCATGCTCGAATCGGTGCATTCAACTTGAAATTACAGAAAAAAGGTTGATTTTACGGGTATAATACCGAGAATACTTTTTGTAGTGATTGAAAAGACCTGTAAAATAAGTACTAAGTAATAAGTAATTAAATGTCACTTACATTTAAATTAAGCGAGATATGGTACAAAAAAGATTGATGACTCATACATTTTAATAAAAAATGAGCAGTATAGTTAACTCCGCATCCACCAGAATTTAAATACATCGTTTTCCTTCTACAATACCCTTTATTCTGTGCTTTATTCTAAGTATTGTTTGTATGTTCAAAAAGTGGACTGGTATAGTTAACCCCGCATCCACCAGAATTTAAATACATCGTTTTCCTTCTACAATACCCTTTATTCTAGTATTGTTTCTATGTTCAAAAAGTGGACTGGTTTAAAATGCATGGTTTTTGAAAAGAATAAGATCAAATTATGTAACTGATCAAAGACCTGCCTTTTTCTCCATGTAACTCGAAAATTATTGAGAAGAGATACGACAAAAATTATTCAGTACAAAAAGGTAGACTTTGAATTGGGAGGTAACTCAAAGAGGCTATTCCCAAAAATTAATCAAAATGCATGCTTTAGAATAGATGTTCAGACATAAAGTCTATTGTGTAATTTAAATGCTCAGCAGATGTTTTTCTCTTTGGTGTTCGTGTTCTGCTTGCCATTTTTAATCTTGTGTTAATTTTTTTTTGTCAAACTTAACCAAAACAACCAAAATTTCTTCTTTTTTTGATGAATTCTGAGCGCCACACGGTAGCTTAACGTCACAGAACACTTATTTCACTTTTCAGTGAGGGGTTGCCACCACCTCCTGAGCGCGTCAAATAGAAGTTGGCGTTTTCGCGATGTGAGTTACAGAATGCCAATCCAAACACGAAAATGACGCGATAGAAATCCAACATTCCGATTTCAGGTAATTACGATTCGACTTGGGAATTTCTATTCGATTTGTTAAAAGTTACAGAATATGGCTGAATATCGTATTTTTGCTCTCATTGACTGGCGTATAATTCAATGACATTTAGTTCAAAATCGCACTGATACTCTCTATGGTCTTTATTATTCCCTGTCTGTCACTATGGTCGTTGATGGAGTGTAGTGTGACTAACGGCCGTTCGGCGTTCGGAATGTCCGATGGTCTTCTTTGAAAAAGACCGCTAATGCTCTTTTTACTCAAGTCGATATACACCGGAAAGATTCGTGGATGTAGATATCATTTATTATGTATAAGAGACCAGTGGTTTTATGTATGCAGTTGTTTATTATTTTATTGCATTTAATCCTAATTCAGTTTGTGTGCTTTCATTACAAGTAAATTGCTTGAATATTTTGCTTGAATTGCTTGAAAATTTCACTCTTCAAAAACTCATAATAACTTAGAAGTACAAATTTAAAATCTTCTGTTAGTTAAAATAGTTAAAACGACCCGTGACGTCACATAGTTCTACTATATGGTTATGTTTATGGTTATATTTAGGTATATTCTTCTTCTTCTTTAGTTTATTGGCCTCCACCTACTTGGGTATTTGGCCAGCTCATAGTCGCAGAATAACGGAAAAATATTTATATTCCAATGAAATTTATCGTATGTCATTGTAATAATATACCAGTTTGTTGAGATTGGAGTTTGATATAGTCTTTGAAGGAAAGGCAAGAAGGTTTACTATGGAAAATAAAAGAAAACGCTATAAATCTTGTTTAGTGTCATTTTGTAAAAGTACAAGTTTTCTATGTATTTAAAATAGTTCAAACGATCAAAAACACTTGTGACGTCACTTAACGGTATTTTCTACTGACGTTTATAATGTCTAATTTAAAATTATATACATATGCTTCTTTTCATGAGCATTTTTCAGTGTGTCACAAATGATAGAAAAAAGGTAAGTACGTGATAATATACATTTATAACATTTATTCTAACATGATATTTTAGTTAAATCTGACAGTTGTCACATTTTATTTGCAATTTGGCATAAAAAACAAATTAATGGCACAAAAAACAAATCAATTTTATTTATAAAATGTTTATTGCATTTATAAAATGGTATTTTCTTTGATTTGTATATAATGGTATTTTCTTATAAATTGTACAGATTATATTCGTAGATATATTATATAATTCGTAAATATTTTTTTTCGATTATAGCGCCATCTATCGACAACTAGAATAAATGTTATAAATGTCTGTAATTACAGACGTGCCTTTTTTCTGTCACATAAAATTTAATGCGTTAGAAAGAAATCGAAAAATTGTGACGCACTGAAAGATGTCTATGAGAAAAAGAATACAATTTTGTTTACTTTGTTGGTGCAGAATGTAAACATATAACCATATGACGTAAAGACACGTTTTGGGCTAGCTGCTTTAATTTGAATTTAGAATCGTCTTTAGGGGCCAAACGGAACACAAAAACAACTTTATTATCTTGGATACATGTTTTAAATTATGTTCTGTTGTGATTTATAACATTTTTTTCGAATTTAAAATTTTATGCAAGTTCCCTATTAGCATCCAATGATATAGCAACTGACTCCACTCGTATACAATGGTTGTTATATTGTTAAACAATTGACTTCCAACGTTAGTTGGAGTTATATTGTTAGAATCTAGATGTAGGAGGGTTGTGGTTTCAACACGACGGCCAACACGAAAATTGTATTGCTAAAAATGATAAACCTTGTTCCAAAATCAGTTCAATAACTAAGCAGGAGTAGAATTAAACAAAGGTTTTCGTTCCTTTTGAATTAGGTTTATTTATGTTACCGGCCAAACCCAATTTCGGGACAAACTAGTTTGGCCTAGGCTAAACTAGTTTTTTCTAAGCGCGTTAGGATAAACTAGTATGGCCTAGGCCAAACTAGTTTATCTTGATATAATAAAGACACACTTCAGGATAAACTAGTACGGCCTAGTCTAAACCAATTTAGCCGAGTCGAAAGTAATTTAGCGTATACATGTAAGGACTTTTTCTACCGAAAGTATACTTTTCTGGACCTGACTGTAGGGAGCAAAGTTGTATTCATACTTGTAGGGAGGAAAAGTGAAGTGACGTCATGGTATTTCATTCATGAAATATAACTTATTGACGCCCTGTACAATATTTATTTTTTATCACGTATTTTTTTTGCAGAAATGGTACAGGGAAACACCCTGTATTTTGCAGAATGGTAAAAAACAGTAAATTGTTATTTTGATTTAACAATGTTTACATTACTAATTTGACTTATATTTGACAGTTGACAGTTATATTGTACCTACTTGTTAGTTTTAGTTTTAATAAATTTTGTTGGTTAGTTACATAAATAAATTAAGTAAAAATGAAAAATGACTTGTTATTAATTTGAGGAAGGTGGAAAAACCATATGTATAACATTAGAGTAAAGTGCCTTTTCCTCCCTTAAATTCTTCATTCTCGGGAGGAAAAGTAGCACTTTCCTCCCTTGTTATACAAATAGCTATTACATGCAGGAAATTACCAAATCACGTCCCAACAGGGATGGCAAAAAAATTATACATCGACATATTGTATCATATGATACATCGAATGAAGATATTGATACATGCTATAAATCAATATATTTTTGTATAATTAAATAATATAAAAAATAATAAATTAAAGGATGAGGTTTTCTCCAAAAATTAAAAGAACAGATAGACTTACGAATAAAATCGAGTACGAATTAATATTGTTTTCACCAATTTTGAAAAAATGTGAAAATGTTGAATTATCCACGTCCGTCTGTCCGTCCGTCCGTCCGTCTGTCTGTCTGTCCGTGACCGTCATTATACCAGGTAGAATGACAAGTGAGGTGTCAAATGAAAGCTTATAATCCAAGGATGGTACTAAAGGTGAGAAATTTGACCTAGGCTGTCTGTCCGTCCGACCGCGAACTCAATATTGTTGTTTGTTTGTTACGAATAATTATAATTTTAATAAAAATGATTATTTTTCCAAGAACAAAGTATTTTATTCAATTTATTATTTATAATAAGCCGTACTAGTTCGCTGAATTACTTTCTCCTTCTTGGCTTTTTCCCATTATGAGTTTGCCGTTTTCGTCTTCCATAGCACTCTATTCTCCCAGTCGCCATCTCTGAGGTCTCTATATATCACATCATTTCCTATGTGAGTTTTCCATCTCACAGCCACAGCAGGTCTTCCTCTCCTCTCCCTCTTCCGCCCCGCGGGTCCCAGTCCAGTAATCTTTTCAGCCACCTGTGCTCCGGCATTCTTTGTACATGCCCATAACATTTCAGGGCTCTACTTTAACTACCACAACTTTTTTGTAATTGAGCATTCTACTTCTATTCTGTTTCATATTTCCTCTGTTCTTATTCCATCCTACCTGGTAATTTGTAGACATCTTCTCATAAACTCTAATTCAACTGTTCGTATTTTATTTCGTATTATTGTTGTCACTGGCCATTCTTCCGCTCTTGTAGCACTATATTCAGCACTATGCCCTGAAAAATTCTTTTCTGTTTTCTTTAGTTAGAGTGTTCTTCCATATCACTCCATGGGGTGCTTTCTGGCTTGTTTTCCCCGTACTATTTTCATTTCTATATCTTTCATACAAGTGCCATCTCGGTTTATCATTTACCTAAATATGTACTTAAAAGTCTTACAACTCTTAATAGTGTCTTCTAAACTTACGTTTAAATCAGCAACCAATCTGTAATCAAATACTTTCGACTAGATTAAATTGGTGTAGACTAGGCTAAACTAGTTTATCCTGATATAAAAACATACACTTCAGGATAAACTAGTTTGGACTGAAGTGTGTGTCTTTATATCAGGATAAACTAGTTTGGCCTAACTAGTTTGGCCTGAAGTGTGTGCATTTATATCAGGATAAACTAGTTTGACCTAGGACAAACTAGTTTGGCCTACGCGCGACAGGACAAACTAGTTTGGCCTAGACCAGCGATACTCAACCTTTTTCCTTCCTGGGCCACATAGTAGCTATTGCTACAGCTTGCGGGCCGCAATCAAGATGAAGTAGTATACAGGGTGTTTCATTAGTAACAGAAATACTTGAATGGTGAATAGAGGTAAATGAGGCGGTTCTAGACATACTAAATTTATCGCTCCATCGAGTTTATAACCGAGTTACAAGGTGATTTATCGATTTTGCCCATTTCTTTCTGGATCCATAACTTTAGAACCACCTCGTATATTTTTTTGATATTTGGTACACATATGTCACATTTAGAACACAAACCACCCAACTACTAATCACAAGAAAAATCCAGGTCCGGATTAAACAAAATTATAAATCCATTGTGACCTTGAAACAACATCCTGTATATTGAAATTTTCAAAACCCGTTTACACAGTTAAAAAGAGCTTTAATGGAGCTTCCATTTTTTGGGCAGACAATTCAATGACTTTAATTTTGAAATTATGTCGAAATTTTTAAAAACTCAAACTTTCAAAACAAAAATTTCGATATAATTTCAAAATTAATGTCATTAAATTATCTGCGCAAAAAATTGAAGCGAGCAATTAAACTTAGTTTTTTGTGCTCTTTTCAAATGTGCAGCCGAACTTTGAAAATTTTAATATACAGGGTGTTGTTTCATAGTCACAATTATTTTAATTTTTTTTGTTAATCCGGACCTGAATTTTTCTTGCGATTAATAAATGGGCCGTTGCAATGTAGTAAATAAGTATTGATTATTTTTAAAATGAATATTTGTTCATTAAATTTAATAATTTATTATTAAAAGTTAATAATAACCTGCTTTTGAATCAGAGTTCATACAAATTTCAATATAATTTAAAATTAAAGTCATTAAATTGTCTGCCTCACGCCCAAACACGCCTCAAACACATCGGAACACTATCAAATAATTTGAAAAACACGTGAATTTTGACAAATAATTTGATCACAGGGCCCTTTAGTTAACCTTCGGGCCGCATAAAAAACGCTAGAGGGCCGCATGCGGCCCGCGGGCCGCAGGTTGAGTATCACTGGCCTAGACCATACTAGTTTATCCTAACGCGCTTACGACAAACTAGTTTGGCCTGAAATCGGGTTTGGCGGGTAACATTTATATTAATTAATATGTTTAAAAAGGATGCTTTTAGAGATGAGGTTTTGTTTACACGTAAAAACAACGAAAAAAAAAACAGCTGAATAAACCGCCAACGAGTCTCTCATAACATAACAAAAGGCAATTTGTGGACCCGTTGTCTCGACTCATAGGCCTGTGGGATGGCCGATAACGAGAAAATACGAGAATGGCACCATTAGTGTCCATCTAGTTGGCTGGGAATATGTCGTCATATTGCTCGTTTTGGCCGTTGTGCGTTTCGCCGTCATCAGGACCGGAGAGGCGAAGGGAACTCTCAACATTATCATCATTTTGCATATTTATCACCGCATTAGCCCCCAACTTTCGGAACTGTACGGAGAAATCTCATTATAGCGAAGTGAAATATGCAGAAGCTTTTAGCGTTATGTGACAATTCGTGTGTGTAAAGTATATGCCTACGAGGCGAAATCAACGTTTTTATCTTCTTGTCGAAACCTGTTTTTGCTACGTTCGTAGGACGCAGTTTTTGTATCCGTCGCGTTGGTATTATTATCTTCTACATTAACTCAACAAACAAATCGTAAAAGTCGTGTAGTTGGTAACGTTAAATGAACACTTTGCAGTATGTTGGATACCAAATTTGTAACAGTACGAAACAACTACCTATTACCTCTTATTATAGTAAATTCATTTTTGAAAAAAATTCTTTATGTCTGTATACATGTACTGTTGTTTTATTGACTTCTATAAGGCATTTGATCATCTCATGCACTCTATATTGATCGAAGTTGGACTCTATATTGGAATCAAATAACTCACAAGACTGTTTGGAATCACAATCCCTTAATATTAAAAGAAGAGTACGGCATGGATGCCTTTTGTCGCCCCTGCTTTTTAAGGTTTAGGTACTCCGAAAGCATTTTCAGAAATGCACTTTCTAAAAACCAAGAAGGAATAATTGTGAAAGGTGACTCATCAATAATTTGCGATATGCCAACGACACAGTACTCCTAGCTTCTACTCAAGCAGATCTGCAAACATTACTTGACAGTGTCGTCGAGAGTTGTAAGGAATCAGGCCGGAATCTAAACATAATATAGACAACCAAAATACTCGTCATAAGTAAACAACAGAATACGAAACCGTCTAATATAATATGTAAATAATACCAAACTTGAGGAAGTTGATCAAACTGTTTACCTCGGATATCAAATAAGTCACGTGGAAATTAGTTCCAGAATTTTGAACAGGCCAGAGCCACTTTTAGAAGGATGTCCAAAGGTTTACGTAACAGAGACCTAAAATTTTCATTGCAAATCCGCTTACTTCGCTGCTACGTGTTCTCGGTCTTACTTTATGGTAGACTGTCAATAAAAGTGATCTAAATCGTCTTAGGCTTTCGAAATTTGGTGTTATAGAAGAATTTTAAAAGTTTCTTGAGTGGAGAAGACCCGAAACTCTTTAGTTCCTTAGTTCTCAAATTTATAAAACAAGCCCCGTAGTCGAGTGACTTTGGAACTCAATATGAAAAAACTTGCTAAATGCCAATTTGTCCCCTCAGCTTTCATATTATTTTTCTTCTTCTTCAGGTGCCATCTCCGCTATGGAGGTTGGCAATCATCATAGCTATTTTAATTTTTGAGGCAGTAGCTCTAAATAGTTGTTTTGAGCTGCATCCAAACCATGCTCTCAGGTTCTTCAACCATGAAATTCGTCTTCTTCCGATGCTTCTTCTGCCATCTATCTTTCCTTGCATTGAGTCGCAGGATGCCATACTTCTCGCCCCGCATCACATGTCCGAGATACTGTAGTTTTCTTTCTTTAATTGTAAGTTCAACTTCCTTCTCTTTACCTATTCTTCTCAGTACTTCGTTGTTCGTAACTCTATCTACCCAGGAAACACTAATAATTCTTCTATAGGTCCACATTTCAAAGGCGTTAAGTCGTCTCATTGTCTCTTCAGTTAATGTCCATGATTCCACTCCATAGTATAGTACACTGTATGTATACGTAACACTTTCTTAGGTGTACTTTAAGAGCTAATGTTAAATCTTTGTTACATAGGACCTTTTTCATTTTCATAAAATTAGAACGTGCTTTTTCGATTCTGCCTTTTGATTTCTGCAGTGTAGTCCTTATTTTCTGTTATAAGTGTTCCTAGGTAAGTGCACTTTTTTACTCTTTCGATCTGTTGGCCCTCTACTATCAAGATTTCGTTATTATTATGGTTGTTTTTACTAATTTTCATAAACTTCGTCTTTTTGATATTGAGAGAGAGTTCGTACTCCCTACTACACCTTACTATTTTACTCATGAGTCTTTGCAGGTCTTGTAAACTATCGGCTATTATTATTGTATCATCTGCATTTCTGATGTTGTTAACTAAGACTCCATTTACTCTTATGCCGACTGTTTCATCTTCCAGAGTTTCTCGCATTACCTCTTCAGAATAAGCGTTAAATAATAGAGGTGATAGTATGTAGCCTTACCAAAGTAAACGACCGAGAGGAAGACCACAGATGAGATGGGTTGATGATATTAAAAGAGTAGCCGGAACGAATTGGAAATATGTTGCTCAGGATAGAGACCGATGGAAGGAGTTGGGAGAGGCCTATGTCCAAACGTGGACGATAGAAGGCTAAGAAGAAGAAGAAGAAGTATGTAGCCTTCAGATGTTTCTTTTTCAATTCTTACTATTGCTCGCTGATTGTAATAGAGGTGTGTTATTAGTCTTAAATCTCTTTCATCTATGTTTTAGTTTTCAGAATTTCCCTGAGTCGATCATGTTTTACTTTATCAAACGCTTTATTGTAGTCTATAAAACAGACGTAAAAAGGACGGTTTATATCCAAACATCTCTGTGTCAGCACGTTGAAGGAGAATAATGCCTCTCTGGTACCCATACCATTGCGGAACCCATAGTGTGAGTGTCACTAATATCCAGCTCCAGTTTAGAGTGTATTCTGGAGTGTATAATTTTCAGCAGAATTTTCAAGGTATGTGACATTAAGCTTATGGTTCGGTAGTCACTGCATTCTTTGGCATTCACTTTCTTTGGCAAACACACAAATGCTGATGTCAACATTTCTCTAGGGATGATTCCCGTAGTATAGATAGCGTTGAACAGTTCTACTATTATGTCCAGGTTTTTCTCGTTGACCAACTTTATCAGCTCGCTACGGATGTATTAGCTTCTCTCTGGTCATGAAGATTATACGTTTGCTCAATTGAAAGTTATGTTTGGTGAGGTTAGCCTTGGAAATAATTGTAATCATTCAACTGAAATTCTGCAATGTTAGTTATATGCTGATGGCTTGTAATCGTTGTAAATTCACACACGAATGCAACGAGCGTATGGGAACGCACGTTTTTGGTGTCCAGCTATCAAGGAATGCTGTATAAAGTTAAGAATGGAGACGAATGATAAGCCACAACCAGGTGTATTGAGTGCTGCATCAACAAATAGGAATGTAGCACTTGTAAAAGGTTTGATTAGAGAAAATGGTTGAACTTCAGTCAGAGTAATTTCAGAAAAGGTTGGTGTGAGAATAGGATATATTCATAATATCTCACAAAAGCTGGGTTAAATCAAAGATTATGCGCAATAGGTTCCTCGACTTTTGTCAAAGGACCAGAAACGCTTGCCAATGAGTTTGTTTTTACATCTCACGGAATACAAGCAAAAGGGTTATAACTGTCTCGTGTATAATTGCTGGCGACAAAACCTAGAATGCATATCAACGCAAAACTGTATAATGAATTTTTGAACAAACTTCATCAAGCAATAAGACGAAAACGTCCAGGGAAACTGTCACGTGGTGTCATTCTTCTGCACGAGAATGGTCAGTCTAATATTGCCAACGTAGTAAAATAAAATGTAGAACGAAAGAAGTGGACGATATTAAGGATCGTTTAAACACAGCGATAAATCAAACAACTTATCAAGGTCAATCGAGTTGTTGCAACTTATCATTGTGTGTAAACGGTGCATCGCACAACTTATCAAAGTTGGAGTTGGGTTGAAGGTGGTATCGCATTGAATCGCAGCGTCTAAACAGCGTTTCAACTTGTCATCACAACTAGTTGCTGTGACTTGTCGTTGTGTTTAAACGACGCTTTAGAGCAGCCACCACAGTATCCTGATTTATCCGTCTTCCGATTTTCACATCTTTGTGCTAACTGAAAAAAGCATGAAATGGAAATCATCGTTCAGTCGGACGAAGATGTACAAAATACCGTGACTCAATAATACCTCTTCAATCTTTAGCGCTTTTTCACATTATAAGAATTTAAACGTGCGAGGGTTAGAACGCACGACGACATTCCAATGGTGGCTCATGTAATCATATGGAGCCTTTCTCACTAGACGGTAGTTGGAACGTTCGGTGAAGTCGCGGTGTTTATGTTGTCCCTTGCTACAATAACAGACGGCAGCCGTGCCGTCTTTAAGCACCCAGTAGCATAGGGGACTTAATGCATCCTTTCATATGATATTGTCGTTCAGTCGCACGAAGGTAGTTTCTTTGGTTGTTTGGTACATTATTTTCATTTACACTTTGTGGCTGTTTGAAGTAGGTGCATATATTTTATATTATGATGTCTCAGATTGATAGTGAAATATTAATAACATTAATTGAAGCGAGACCTGTTCTTTGTGATAAACCAATAGAAATATATAAGGACAGAAACTTGACGAGAAATGCTTGGAATGGTGTATGCCGTGCACTTAACAGTGCATTTGACGAATTAGGCTATAAAGAAAAAACATATTTGGTAAGTACATCAAAATTAATTATATGTTACTGATAACAACAGTAATTAAAGTGTTCCATCAATATGTGTGAATATAAAAATATATAAATCGTATCTTTTTGCATTCATAGGATGGACCCAATGAATTCGGTTTCTCTTATTTCTCTTTCTTCGAAGATAAAGTAACCACAACGCTATAATTTGATTTCGCTCCGTATAATATAACTATACCTTTTATTCTACGACATTACATTTAGTTTTATAGGATAAATGACTCGGTGAAGACTGGAGTAGGGCAGCCGTCACGTCTTAAGTGAAATTATCTAAAAGCAACATTTAAAACGAGGAGAACAACATTTAATACGAGTGGATGACGGAGGGTCTTTTAAATTCTGTACATGAAAAACATACATTGTAATGTTGTTCTGAAGCTGTTTCCTTGTGGAATTTTTATAATAAACTAGTCTAAATGGGAAATAAGCCACAATTTAACTAAAAAATAATAATTTTATTAACGTTTCGATGACAAATCGGATGTCGAAACGTTAATAAAATCATTTTTTTAGTTAAATTGTGGCTTCTTTCCCATTTAGAATAGTTTATTACATATATTGTATAAGCTAATCCAAGATCCCACAAATAACTTATAGAACAACGATTATAAAAACAAATTAAGGCTTTTAATTAAAAACATAAGAAATAGTAACTGACAAAATAGAAATTGCAAATGAATTAAATACGCATTACAGTACATTAGGACAAAATTATGGACAAAAAATACCCAAAAATTTGTAATCATACATCGTCATGATACATATCAGACATCGTATCATGTACCTATCTCAGCCACAAAGTGTAAATAAAAATAATATACCAAACAACACAGCAAAATATCTTCGTGCGGCTCAATTCTTATTGTGTGAAAAGGACAAGTGCGTCAAAACTACCGCACGAGAAAACCCTCGCACGTTCAAAATTCTTACAATGTGAAACAGCCCTTAGTCCTAAAACATATTAAACATGCCTCGTAGTTTAACAAACTCCTTTAAATCGGAAGGTTTTCCGGAAGGGAAGTTCCGTCCTTGAAAATTACACACTCATCTCCGCTCTGCTCTCTTTGATTTCGCACTCGCACCGGTATCGCGCCAATGCGACCCTTTTTCGTGGACTATTGAAAAAGGCTTGCTCCGTGCGTGCAAATTCTTTACCTTTAAATAGCTGTAGGACGGGAAGAAAAAGGATTGATATAGAGCGGGGCGCGAGGGGAGCAGGGAAGACCCTTTCATAAAAAGGACCCTACCGAAAATTTCAATCTCGGCAGTGCACAGGGCACCGGTTTCGGCGGCATTTTTAATTCTTTTGGATTTGGAGCGCTAAATTAGAATTTCTCTCGTGCCACTATTCACCGGAACCTTTTCGATGAAAAGAAACGGGAAACGTGTTTGAGAGAAAGATTTATGAAGTAGAAGAGGTGAGTGTGCACTTATTGGGAATGCTTCATTATTAAACTGAAGTATTTCACTTACACAGGCATTTAAACTATTTAGTCCAGGAGGTATCTATACTGGTGGCCAAAAAGATTCAACCCTTTCAAAAAAAATAAAAAAGTTTATTTCTAACTTTAGTTTAGTTGTAATTTTTGTCATTTTAAATTATTTTTTTTAAACGCTTTTCTTTACTTTAATAGTTTGCATCAAATCTTTAGACGTTAGTTTGACTGACTTTTCTTCAATGCAAATGAATGAAAATTTGCAGACATATGCACTCGCGGGAACAATACACGAATAGTCAATAAATTTTTTTTTATGTTTATTAATTATTGTTTAAATAAAAAAAGATTTTAATGGAAAATGATTAAATTCTCTTGTTTTTTACAATGTAGAAACTTGAAACTTACGGATTGTAGCTAATTATATGAACTATACATAATTTCGCTTTTTACGTTAATTGTTTACGTTATGCTTCATAAATAAAGATTAAAGTTTCAAATTTTGAACGCTCATATATTTGTTTATATATAAATCGGCGTTTATTCGTGTCAAATTTCAATAAGATACGAAACAAAACTTCAACCAAAACTAGAATTCAAAAAATTCGTGTTTTTATCGTAGTCTTAGAAAAACCACCGGTAGAGACGTTTTGTGCTACAATTAACATTATAATTCGTTTTGTCGTATTAATTAATTAAACGCTTTTCTTTAGTTCAATCGTTTGGGTCAAATCTTTGAACGTTAATTTGACTGCCTTTTCTTCAATGCAAACGACTAAAAATTTGCAGACATATGCATTCGCGGGAACAATACCTATAGGAATAGTCAATAAACAATTTTTTTGTTTATTAATTTTAAATAAAAAAACGATTTTAAGGGAAAATGTTTAAATTCTCTTGTTTGTTACAATTAATAAACGTGAAACTTTTACAGATTGTAGCTAATTATATGAACTATATATAATTTCAAAAAACAGTAAATCCTTTATAAAAGGTATATTTAAAATCCCTAAAAAGGGCTACATCACAATCACAGAACTAGTTTTCGACTGGTTTAAAAGTCATCATCAGTGGTTACGTGAAGTTTACATGCTAACCACCAAGACATAATTTTACAAAAATATGTGGGTCAAAGCTCTATATACGTGGTCCGTTAAGGAAACATCGGTTAAAGATGCCAATTAAAACCTGGATGTTAGAAATATTTTACCATTATGCCCTAGGTAACATCTGAGCTGTAGTGTGACTTGATTACATGATGGAAGTCAGGTAGCAAGACTTGCTACAAAAGACCTTTTTTGTTCCAATGATCCAAAAAACCTAAAATAATGTCCATCCGAGCCGAAAAAAATTGATTTTTATAATTTGTTTAAATTTTTTATTTTAATGAATTTAGCAATAACTCCGAAATTATGGTATTTAGGTATAGGGAATATAACATGAAAAATAATCAGTATTTCTTAAGGACTTCAAATCGCAAAAAATATACAGGGTGTTCCATTTAAAATAAGAAAGTTCATTAGATTTCCAGAAAAACGGAAGACTTAACAACAATGTAATTACTACTATAATATCGGCCGCATTAGAAGACCCTTACCCACCAAAATCTATAAAAATCGTTCTAGCGGTTTCCTAGAAATTACCGTGTTGCCAGACTTTTTCGCAACCCTGTATAAGAGTATAGGAATTGAATTTGCCTCCTATGCAAAGGTGTACTATAGAACTAATATTTCGGCAAGTGGAGAATAACTCAATCAAAATACTCTGATTGTCAAACAGCCCTAAAAACCTTCAGCTCTATGCAGGTTGATTCCAATCTTATGTGGGACTGTTTGGGTACCCACACCCAAGACTTCGGATCATATTGACACTAGCCTGAGTTTTTGCGCACAAAGGTTACGTAGGCAATAAGAAAGCTAATAAACTGGCCAGAGAAGACTGACCTACTGACCCATAATTCAAAGATTATCAGGGCGATAGTCAAGCTCTTAACTGGACACTGTCAATAGGATCAATAAGCATTTGTGTCGTATGGTCTTAAAGGAAGAGGATAATTGTCGGTTTTGTCTAGAAGAAGAGGGCACTGCTCTGCATGACTTATGTCAGTGTAAAGGCCTCACAAGGTTGCGGTATCTGTAACCCACAGATGAAAAACCAAAATCATCGGTCTATGAAAGAACCTCTCTCAAGGCTTTGGAGGCTCATTTGCCTTAGGGCTAGATAAGTGTCCAAGGGAAGCATAATAGAACTGTAAAGGTTGTAGCATAAGTTTGTTTTTCCTATGTATTTCTTTGTTTTCCGTTTAAAACATTAGATCATTTTCCGAATTCTAAAAACTATACCTTTACCGTTTCATATAATGAAGTATAACCAACTATGTGTCACCATGTATTTGTTAAGCCTATTTGGAACTTTTGATAGCTCAATAAAAATAAACCAAAACTTTGTTCTTTTAAACAAGGTATGTAGACCAGGGCGCATCTGTAAAAATATTAGTACATTTGGACGTTGAGAGGTGACTCAAATTTTTTTGCAGAAATTGCTTGAAAATAAATCAAATAATAATATTTGAGTTATCCTCCCTCTCAAAAAAATCCGGAACATTGTTTAAATAATCAAAATGTCAAAAAATTAAGGAAAAATTCGATTTTTTTCTTGGTTTTTTGATTATAACTTTAAAAGTATTCATTTCCGAGAAAAGTTGTACTGACATAAAAGTTGCGTAATTAAATTTCCTACAATATAGAATTGGTTAAAAATTTAAGAAATAGTCACCCTTGTTGCAAAGTAGCAATAATTGTGAAAAAAACATACAAAAACAAGTATTCGCATTTTACGTTTTTCAACCATTTATGCTACACTTAGGACCTTCATATTTCACCCTGAAAAATTTTATGATACAGTAAAACAATACTGTAAATTTCATTAAGATCGGTTCAATAGATTTTGCAAAATAAATTTTGAAATCCAGCTTTCGTAAAAAAATGCATTTTTTCAAAATGTTACAGGACTGAAAATAAAGCAGATAGCAAGTTGAAAATTTTTTTGCATATAGAAGTGCACTGTACCTTTCATTTGCAATTTTGCAAAATTAAAATCGCTTAACACCACGGCGTCAGGAATTCTTTTAAATAAACATTAATTATTGGTGCTACGCGCAGGACAGCGGATAGGTTGCTATGATTGGGCATTCCAATGACCTTTGATAATGATTGATACATTTTAATTTTTATGACATTTCGATATAAATAAATAAATTTGTTTATTGCAAAATAAAAACACATACTCTATCCTTTGAAATAACACTTTTATTAGCAAAAACTTTCTTTGTTCATATATTTTAACTTAAATAATAAAAGTTTATAATTTTTAAACATATGCAATTGTTTAAACAATATTTCACAGACAATAATAAAATTAGTTTGATTTTTGTGGAATTAAAAAATTAAAATACAACGAAATATAGAGTAAGAAAATAATATATTAGATAAAGATTGGAAGAAATTTTTGTGGAAATCAACCTGTGTGAATCGAACACCGCTGTCCTGCGCGTAGCACCAAAAATTATTGTTTATTTCAAAAATTTTCTGACGCCGTGATAATTAATCGATTTTAATTTTGAAAATTGCAAATAAAAGGTACAGTACACTTCTATAAGCAAAAAAAAAATCAACTTGCTCTCTGCTTTATTTTCAGTCCTGTAACATTTTGAAAAAATGAATTTTTTTTGCGAAAGCTGTATTGCAAAATCTATTAAACCGATCTTAATGAAATTTACAGTATTGTTTTACTGTATGATAAAGTTTTTCTGGATGAAATATGAAGGTCCTAAGTGTAGCATAAATGGTTGAAAAACGTAAAATGCGAATACTTGTTTTTGTATGTTTTTTTCGCAATTATTGCTATTTTGCAACTAGGGTGACTATGTTTTAAAGTTTTAACCAATTCTATGTTGTAGTAAATTGAATTACGCAACTTTTATGTCAGTACAACTTTTCTCGAAAATGAATATTTTTAAAGTTATAATCAAAAAACCAAGGAAAAAGTCGAATTTTTCCTCCAATTCTTGACATTTTGATTATTTAAACAATGTTCCGGACCTTTTTGAGAGGGAAGATAACTCAAATATTATTATTTGAGTTAATTTCAAGCAATTTCTGCAAAAAAATTTGAGTCACCTCTCAACGTCCATCTCAAAACAGATCCGTTCTGGACTAATGCGTTTATGGCAGTGATTTTACTTTTTATTATCTGGCTGGTGAAACCGATGCATCGGTTTCAATAAACACATTCTTAAGAATACTCAAGATGTGTAAGCATGACTACGAAAAAATTCAACAACGAAAATGTCTTTAATTTTGCACAAGTACAAACAACACGTGACAGTGACTAAATAAATTCAGAAGGCCTAGAAAGAAAAATCGTTTGTTTGTTTGGGTTCCCCACCTGCTTTTGTTTTCTGTTTACGCATACCGAACATCATGTTAATGATTGTATTTACAGTGGAGTAAACTTAGCGAAGGTTTACGATTTTTTGGGATATCTCAAAGATATATATTTGGATGCTTAAAATACCTTCTTTGTCTGGAAATATTCTTTACCAAAGACATTCTTGTATATAACTAAATCAACTGTAAGATTTTTATTTTGATTTTAATTTGTGCAATGAGAAATTCTGACATTTGGTATAATACAATATGTGTACAATATTTTTAAAATCCACCCACAATATTGGTTATATAGGTATTAACTATTGGTTTTTATTCCTTATGCTTTTCGTTTTAAACAGACATTCCAGTGATTATATACATTAGTTGATTATCTCATGAGTAAAGCTCGGATTTATAGGCAACAAAAATTGAAGAAAAGGGCGCCTATATAGGCAAAGATTTTTATTAAAAAAGGCAGGAATATTAACATTTAGGCAAAATATAGGCAATAAAGGAATATAACTTATTATTTATTGTACAAAGTGAATTAACGTAATATTAACTTAAGGCAGGTATATTTACACATTAGTATAAATAAACTAGTAACTAAATAACTGGTAATTAATAATTAAACATTGTAACCACTTAAAATTTTATCATTAATAGAAACAACTAAATGTTTTTCAATATCTTCGGTCTTAAAACTATGTCTTCGATCACTTAAAATTAATTTGTACATTGAAAACGAACGTTCGACATCGACAGATGTAATTGGAGCACATTTCAGAGCGGATAATAAATCTGGCATAATTTGTAATTCCTCGGAAAATGTCCCATTCAAAACTTTAGCAACATTAGATAAAAACGAAAAACTTTCATTCTTGTCGAAAACATATTTCATTTTTTTAAAAATTAATTGACCGTTACTTCCAGGTGCCGATTTAATTTTCGTCTTTAAATTATCTATTAATTTTACTGACTCACATAAATTTATCTCTTGTTTTTCTAATAAGGTAATTGTGGTAACTATTAATTTATAATTGTCATTGATATAAGCGAGTTCCTGTTTCAATTTAGGATTTTTTAATATTTTTTTGCTTCTCGAATGGCTTCGGAAATATCATCATCAAATTCTGACATAACTAATTCTATTTCATTGCAGTGTTCAAAGTAAAAAAAAACTGCTTCGAGCCAGGTTCCCCACCTTGTAATTACTGGTTTAGGTGGCAAAGGGACACCGGGAAGTCTTTCTTTATATATTTTCATCCTAAACGGAGCCTTTACAAAAACTTTTTTCATAAAATTTATAAAATTATTTACCAACGGAAACAGATTTCTTATTTCTTCAGCAATTCTATTTACCCCGTGGGCTACACAAGTGCAATGAATTAAATTAGGATAAAAAATCTTTAAATTAACAGCAGCTTTTAACATATATGCCGCAGCATCTGAAAGCATTAAAACTATTTTATTCACTGGTATAGGGTTGGGTAAAAAGAGGTTTGTTAAACTATCTTGTATAAATCGACTTATTGTTAAATTGTTTGTTTTTTCCAATTCTTTAACGGCAACTAAATAAGGTTTTCTCGCAAAGTTTTCGTTCAAAATTCCAATCATTAAAATTAGCTATATACCTGCCGCATACATCTGTCGTTTCATCCACTATAATATACAAAAAATTGACCTCTAACTCCCGCTTAATTTTTGAAATACATTCCACATAACATTTGTCCACAGTATGATTTCTCAATGTACTCTCGTCCGGTAAGGATTTATTAAGATATTTTTCGAAAAAGCATTTAAAACTAGGGTTATTAACTTTATATAGAGGAATGTTGGATGCAATCATCATCTGGCATAAATCAAATTTAAATGAGTCTTCCTCCTTTTTTTTGAACTGCTTAAACTATCCCGCAGAGATATTTGGGCTAACTTAGAGGAATTTAATTTTTCCAAATTACGTTTATGAAGTGGGGTTCCACAATGCTGGTCATTAAAGTACTTTTTTCTACTTGAAATCTGAGAATTTAAAAAAAAATAATTAGAATTCTAAAACCGCTTTAGAATTTAGTTATGTTGTGGGACGAGAAAAAAAGAGAAAAAATAAAACTTTGACCGCATGGTTTACAAAATGCTCCATCTCCTTCTAGAGAAAGTTCCGAATAAGGTGCGATCCATAGCCTTAATTTAGATGTCATCTTTTCACACAAATGTCTAAAACGTTTTAAAACGTGTTCTTTGCTTTTCGGTATACGCAACAAAACTAAACTAGGATATAGCAATTTGTGACTAAACTCTGATACAGTAACCGACTGTACAACTGATAATAAACTAATAAAGCTTAGGGATTTCCAAATAGTTAACCCTCAAGTCTCGATCAGGTACATTTTCCTAGAAATCTGTTATATAAACAAATCATTGATATTTTATTATTGACCCAAAATTTTATTATAGAATGGTTTAGTAATAGAATAATATCATGGGTAGTACCATGAAATTTTAAAAAAGGCACAAATAGGCGGAATTTACGAAAAAAGGCAAAAGTGCAAAAAACAATTATAATAGGCAAAAAAAGGCATTTTGCCTATAATCCGAGCTTTACTCATAAGTGATCTCTCTCTATTTAATTCGCAATTTTTCTACTCTTGTAGTTGTTTATTTTGACTTATCTGTATTACTTTTGGTCATTTTGTGCCTGAATCTAATTTCGACATAAAAAGGAATATAAAAACATGTATATCTTATTTCACTTGCTTTTTGGTAACCTTTTATTTTAAAAAGGTTCTGACCTATTTTTGGCAACCTTTTATTTTGAAAAGATCTTTTAGTTTGGAAAAATCTCACCTTCTAATATTCACTGTTTACTCGTTGTCCCCACCAATATTTTAGTTTTATTTTCGCTTTGTACTTCAATGTCTAGCACAATCAGCTTATACCATTGTTCTTTTTCTTCTTCAGGTGCCATCTTTCTAAGGTGGGCAATCATTCGATACAGCTGCTCTAAAAAGATAGCAGAAGAGCAACTAGAGCAACTCCTCATATTGTGGACGTGAATTGGTTGAATGATGATGATGATGATTCATTTCGTTGGGACTTGTTTTTGTTTACTTTTATATGTTTATTACGAGTCTAGATCTTGCTTTTTAGCCTTGGGTTAATGCTAAGAACATGCATCAATGAGGAAAATAATTAGGGTGATATATATTGTTATATAATTTTATGGGAAAAATTTTAGAAAATTAATTTATGCCAAAGACCACGAGATCATAGATTTTCATCGCCCTGTATATGGCCAAAAATTGTAAATAGTATTAGTTAGTCATAAGTAGTGTTTCGTGGAAAGTGAAAATCGTTCAGTATTAATAATTCTATGAACGGACTTATACAATTAATACGGTCGGATTAGAAAGTACATGTATTCGCTTTGAAGTGAACAATAGGACGTTTATAAATGCTTCTTAGAAGGAAAGACGGTAAACACAATTGTTGAGTTTTAGAATATCGGTTTTTTTATAGCATGTAGAAACACAAAAGTAATTTTGGTATCTCCTGGAATTTGACAAAATGGAAAAGTTGTATACAAAATTAATTTGTTCTTAAGAAATGAAAGTTGGGGATGTAATGTGTAGAAACGATGTTTTGTGATTGGCGAGAGAGACGGTTGGAGGGAGAATAGAGTGTTTGAGTCTGAGTCTTGAGGAGAAAAAATTTCACTGTGTAATGAACATCTGGATACAGCAGTCCAGTTTTTAAAAAAGTAACAAGTCGGTGTAAAGTGGTGAAGTTGGAGGCCATGTAAGCAGAATCATGTTGAAACGAAATCGTTGATTGAGTTGAGAAGTTAAATCTCCTTGTGTCCGAAGAGATTCCTGTTTCTGTCTGGAACGAGTAGCCGGTTGGTATCAATTTTCACAAGATATCGAGCAGAGAGAAAACTGAGGAGAGATTTCGAGCGAGTGCTGTTGTTTGTTTGTGAAGCAGTTTGGACGAGAAGGATCGTTCGCAGCATCCTAGGAGCACGTGTGGGAGAATCGAGGACTACACAATCCATGAGAAGAACTAAAGAAGAGAAAAAAAAGGTTAGTCAGATTATTTGTGAAACGGAGAGAGTTGTTTTATATCACATACCATATTTGTTTATTTTTTATTGAACAGTTCTATAGCATAATTTAGTCATTCATAAATTCAAAGAAGAAATAAGTAATCTATTCAAAAGGTGAAAAGTAAATTTTGTTTTTTTATATATAATAGTAAGAACAGTCTAACGAATTATTTAAATGAAAATTTTGTAAAAAAAGGGATAGCAGAATTAAAGATTAATTTATTAGATAATAGTTGCAAAAAAATTGAGTTTTAACATACATTTAAATCTTATATTTATGGTATATTGGATAAATAAATAATATTTATAGAATTTATATGACATTGAGTATATTTATTTTCCCTGTTTTGTCCTGGATGGAGTAAGCAACTAGAGATACTAGAAGCCACAAACCAAAGGTAATACATTAAAATAAATTAGCCCTGAGAATAAATTTTATTGGAAAGTTTTATTTAATTTTGGTTTTGTTTTCCATAAGTAGAAATTAAAATAATTAATTTATTAATCAACAGGGGCGTAACAGAGGGCCCCGCAGCGTGAAGCTTGCGGAGGGGGGGCCCCATCTTGTCATCTGGTATTATGTAAAATTCTGTTATTGTTATATTATTTTTACGTTGTCTGTTTAAATTTAAAAACGTAAAAGTTTCTAACTAGACGTATTTGCCAAGTGAATCATCTCATAATATCTAGAAACTTAGTCCCTTCCGGCCTACCGAAATTTTATAGCAGCGACAATAAACTATATAATACTTTGTACGTGACTATTGAAAGATATTAGAATTGCAATTTGACGAATTTAAGAACAATATTTTTAAATCTAAAAATGGGTTTACTTTCTCTCTGTTCTTTACCTACTTTAGTATTTCGATACAATATTATCTCCAGTAATTTCATATTGGTTGTTTGCATTGAATGTTATTTAAGTTTGTGTTGTTCTACGGTTATAGTTGCATCAGTTTGGTACGCATTTATTTAACAATTATTGACGACTTTTCTTGTGTAGGTAATCATTGGACAATCTCTCAACAGATAAACGGTAAGATAAGGAAATTATAACAGTTACGCTTTAGGGGAGTCAATGTAGAAAAGCTTGCATTGTTTCGGTTTCGGAAAAAATCAAACAAGCTTATATTTTTCTAAAACATTTTTTGTTAGTTTATGTATCTTACTTATCTTAAAGTGAAAAGTTCTACTCACAGATGCCTCTAATTGTTTATTAATTCTTTAAACAATAAAACTGTTTTATATTAAAAATTTTTAAAAGATATCGGCGAATTCATCATTTTACTTTGTTCAAAAATGTTTCTTTGCTTTTTGATTATGCTGAATTCGAACATGTCATTAAATCAGGGCCATAAGTACGATGTTGGGGCCCCGGGACAAACGTGATCTGGGGGCCCCCTACCAGGAGGTCTGGGGTTAACCACCCAGCAGAAGGAGTCCGGGAAAATTGATATTTAACCACTTGAAAAC
This sequence comes from Diabrotica virgifera virgifera, assembly GCF_917563875.1. NCBI lineage: Eukaryota > Metazoa > Arthropoda > Insecta > Coleoptera > Chrysomelidae > Diabrotica > Diabrotica virgifera. The sequence goes on along the minus strand of NC_065450.1, from coordinate 68,281,153 downwards.
GCATTTTAATGTACTCCATGACTGAAGTTTCCTGTACCTACCTACATATTGCTATTTTAGTTGACCAACACAAAAAAAAATTGAAATCACATTATTTTAAGCTAAATATGTACCATCAATATAACATCTTTTCTGTTTTCATAAAAAATATATTACATATAATGTTACTTACATTCATCGGCTATAGCTATAATGTAGGTTTTTAATCGCGTTCTATTGCCTATAGGCAGTATACCGCGATTACAATCGCGGAGCCCCCTTCGCCGGGGGCCCCGAGGCACTGCCCCGGTTGCCCCAATGGTAGTTACGGCCCTGTCAGACATTAGAATTTGAAAATTCAAAATAAATTTTTTTGAGCACTTATACAGTATGTCTGCGTGGCTTAGAACCATATGGGAACTATTTTTATTATCAATTTTACGAAAAAAGTTATTCTTCATGAAATGCTCTGAATGGTCTTAAATCTGAGATGCAAAATAAGCCAGATAAACCATCAGATATCAAAGCTTATCATTTTTTTACGAGGTAAGTCAAAAAATAGGAATTTAACTCAAGGATAAAGTACTTTTATATTTAACAATATACGATTTTAATTTTAATATGTAATTACATCCTTGTATATAAATAATTAATTTTTCCAAATATTTCTCAAATTACCGATAACCAACATCATTTTATTACAATAATTATAATAACTATTTTATTATTAATTTTTTAATTTTACGAAAAAATTCTTTATAAAAGTCTTATCAGATTCTTTATAAAAAGCTCTGCATTATCTCAAAACGAAGATTCAATTGTAATATATCACATTTTACCAACTTTATACGAGGTATGTCGAAAAATATGAATTTCTGTCTAAGAGTAAGTACCTTTATAGTTCACAATATTTCAACTGGAATGATATAATTGCATATTTAAAGATAGTTTTTAATTGCGAACAACTTTTTATAATAAAATTTTTCGATATTGTAAAATATACCACCTTTATATTTTACCTTTATAGGTACTATTGAGCGAATTTTTTTATATACCTCGTATAAATCAATAAAATTTAATATCTGATTATTGCAACTTAGGTTTTATACCATGCAGAGCATTTTATGAAGAATAACTTTTTTTCGTAATATAGATATGTAATAAAAAAAAGTTTCCCATAGGTTCCAAGCTACGCAAACACACTTTTTTGGAAATGAGTCTGTATACCGATAAAGATGAGAAATGTAAGTTGTTATAAACAGTGAATGATAACGCTAACACAAAAAAGTTTTTGTTTAATAAGTCGTATTTAGTAATTGTTTAACGCGGGAGCAGTCGCGCTCGCTTCTGTCGCGTAAGCAGTCGCGCGTAGAACAAAATCTAACAATACGAATTTAAAACAAATTTCAATTTTATATTTTTGTTTGCTTGTTATGTTAAAAATATCTATTTCTAACAATTTTAAAACTAATTGGTTCCCACCAAAGCCATAAATACCACCAAAAAAAATAAAAATGAAATTAACCCGCCATTACACGCGCTATGAGGGAATCCCTCACCATATTTGTTTATAAGCAATGAAATTGTGTAAACTAATACGATAACCTTAAGCACCCAGGAATGCCTTTAGCATGGTTCATGAGAGGGTATGAAAAAGTTATAGAATATTTCAGGCGGTGAGTGTGCTGTGTGATAGTTGAAAGAAGAGACATCCCTCTTCAGGTGAGGGAATTCCTCACTGCGCGTGCAATCACGGTGAAATCACGTTTCTGTTATCTCAAAGAAACTTTTAGGTTTTTATTTAATATTTAGGTAGGTTTAATTAAAATATTATTGTTTGGATTAGGTTAGGAACAGTGGCACACCGAGGGGGGGGGGAGTTTTGGGGGTTAAAATCCCACCCAGAGCATATAGAAATATATATAAAAGAAGGTAGGAAAATGTAACTTGTCTTTCACAAATAATACAAAAAACTTTCGGTGCCCAAGCAAACCCCCTCCCCCCAAGGAAAATTCTAGGTGCGCCACTGGTTAAGAACCCATTTTTAAATTTACCTATTCTAATTGGGAAATAAGCCACAATTTAACTTGAAAAATTAATTTTATTGACGTTTCGAATTCCATCTCGGACGTCGTTATCAAAATACAAAATATTAATAGTTAATTACATAAATGCCACAAATAAATAGCTTCAGAACAGCTGTTAATTTTAATTTGTATTTTTAGTAAAATCAATTCGCGTAAAGAACGTTAATTTCTTCAGTGGCTTGCTGAAATTGAAAATTAAGAAAACTTGTTTTTGATCTATATTATTTTTACTTTTGTTTTGTTAAATTAATAAAAAAATTGGTTTACGAGTCTTTCTATAATATGTGAGTACAACCCATTTTATATTTATACATGTTGACATTCATTCTTTCTCGAAATAAGTCGAATTGATGTAGGTGAGGGCGACGCTCATACGCGTGCAACCACGTCACAATAGAAGACGCGTGTAACGGCGGGTTAAAAAAAAATCCTAAGCATTACTACAATCTTCTTCGAGGCACTTACAAGTGGAAAGTTATGTTGCAAAATTGTTCATGAAGTTATCACGGAAAATGATAAAAAGTTGGATTTTTTCTAACGGCGCGACTGCTTCCGGATTAAAAGGGGCCCCATTTCAAATTCTGCGGGGGGGCCCCGACGGAGTTTGTTACGCCACTGTTAATCAAAATAAGAATATGCTGATCAATCTCAAAACAGAGAGAAAATACAGAGCATAACAATATTACTTATCTGTTTTGCTTCAAGTTTTAGGTCCTTTACTTTTCAATTAATCTGTCAACTATATAAAAACATATGCTTTGCACATCGAACAGATCTGGTTACGTGAACACATTTTAAAAACGTCTAAATGTCGAGATGCCCTTGTATTCTAGTATTGTTCTAACGTCCAGAAGTTACTTAAATGATCGTACAGATTCAGCAATAAATTTATTCTTTGTGTGTCTTACTCAACCACCTGGCCATTAAGTGTTCTCGGTAAAGATCAAACGGTTACGCAAAACCTTACAACTACGAGACTTATTACCCTTTTGTCCGGTCTTGTCAGTACGCAACTGACATTAGTTTCTGTAATTTAAAAGTCTAGATCTCGCTGAGATGGCCTCGACTGCATCCACTCATTTACAGAGTCAGGCTAGGTAAAAATTCTTACTCGAATATTAATTTTTTTATTTAAGTTCATGAAACTATGGCAGAATGTCATAATAAACTTGATTGACATGATAATGCACTCTCTCCAAGATGAACCACAAAATTTATTAAAAACATAAGATAAAATCAATCAACTATTTTTAATGGGAAACAAGAAACAAGCCACATTTTACCAAAAATGATTTTATTAACGTTTCGAAGCCCAAATTGGGTTTCGTTGTCAAAATACAAAATACTACTAAAATAAACAAAAATGTTGTTGCTAAGTAAAAAAATTCTTCTAATAATTTATTTAATCTGACTCATTTATATTGGCAATTCAGACGTATATTATACATTTTAAAGTAGAAGACTTTAAAATGATATCGCCAATATTTATGAGTTGCGTTCCTGGGACGACTTTGCTAAAAGATAGTTCATTCGATTACATGAAATCAATCCCAACTCAAGAATATCCGTCACAAAAAAATCATAGAATTTGATCTGTCTTTAAAAAGACAACCAAATGCAACGATGACAGTAAAATTCTCGCGTTAGCATAGTAAATCATGAGGGAAAACCAGGAAAAAACCTCGTGATACTATCCCGACATCGTAGGTATTTGGTCTTACATTTAATTTACTTTCAAAAAACTAATACCAAATTCTGACTTTAATATTATTATTATTTATGGTATTAGTTTTTATTTTGTCATTTATACACATAATCAAAATTGTAGAATACATATTTTGAAAAATGTTGATTTTCGTAGCACCTTAAATGAAAACTTTTTGTCTGAAAATTGGCGGAGGAGTAGTTTCCAATATATCTGTTAATAATGGGCCAATTTCAATGTTTTCTTTTAATCTGGGATAGCATATAAAAATAATAGCATCTGCATGACCATTTTTGCCATAAATAATCAATAATTAGTTATAACCAATTTTTTCTCTAGTATTGTGATAAACAAAAGTTGTCACCAAAGATAATCACAAAAGAGTATTAAAACAAATTCTTATTTGAAAAATTTAAGCAAATAGTAAAATTTTCTTAAAGAATCATAAAAACTTTGTTCTTTGTACAAAGCATTGGCAAAATCTCGCAAAGACAATGTGAATACAAAATATAATATATAAAAAATAGAAATTAACAAATATATACACAATTTTTAGTGTTAAAAAGATTATAAAATTAAATGTAAAATATATATACCTACATATTGTATATTTTAATATTGTACAAAGCAAAAAGTCTTTAACAAATTTTTAATACTAATTCAGTATTATTTTGTTAATTTTTTTATAAAAAAATCTTTTGTGTCAATTTTTATTTATCACATCTAGAGAAAAAAAAACATTGAAAAAAAATGTTTATAACAAATTGACGAATATTTATTGTTAAAAGTGTCATTTAGATGTTACTATTTTTATAAATTACCATAAAATAAAAAAAAATCATTGAAATAGGTCCATTATTAACGAAGATATTGCAAAGTACTACTGCACCAATCTTCATGCAAAAAGTTTTCAGGTCGCTACGAAAATCATTATTTTTTAAAATATTCTAAAATTTTAACTCTATGTATAAATGACATTGTTAAGTAGTAGGGTTGATAGATGTACTCACGAACTTTAAAATGTTATTATATCGATAAATAAACAAATTATGAATTTTGAAACAAAAGCTATCTCGGCAAAAAATGGATCTAGAAAATTTTTTTTCTTTTGTAAGTGTGTGAATATCGAAAAAAATATTTCAAAATTTTTAATCCCTGTGATGTTCTTAAAAAAACAAGTTTTAAACAAATTACACCAATTTTCAAATTACGCAAATTAAAGGGGTGTTTAATTAAAATTTTAATTTGTCAATACATTTATCGAAAACATACTTTAAAGCAAAAAAAATGAGACCTTAAAAACTTGTATACTCTATCGGGAACAACAGCGTTTTTGCAATTGAAAAAATGGTTATTTTTTATAAACAAATTAAATCTCTCATAAACTACTCAATATTTGTCAACCAATTTTTTTGTCAATTTATAGTAATATCATAGCGCAACTTTTCCTGTAAAACAAAATATTTTATAGTGCTTATTTATACTGCAAATAATATTTTTTTGGAAATTTGTTTTTCAATTTTGATTTAAAATTATTTAAATAAATTAAGGGTCAAATTTAATTTAGTAAGTCTTATATAAAAGACTGTTTCTTCATCTTTACAGAAAAAAATTGTAAACTTCTTAATAAAAACAAGAATTGCCGCAGCAGTTAAAAAAGTAAATTTTCTGCAAAAATTACCAATTTCTAATTATTTAAATAATGATCCCCTCATATGAATGATATACTTTCTTGACAATATCTTTTGTCTTGACCTAACCTTTAATAAAAAATTTATTCCAACCTGTACGGAATTATATTTTGATTTTATTTTATTTTATTGGGCTAGAATCACTTTGGCTCTAGCCAGAACACTACAGATGTATAAACTTGTTAAATACTACCCTAAAACTTTACAAGGCCTAATGAATCAGAGGATAAGTTTAGCACATGAACAACAGTTTTCGTATTGGAAAATAGTGTAGGTATAGATGCAATATTCGTCAGAAAGCAAATTGCTGAGAAATCACCAGAGTATAATATGCCAGCATTTCTATGTTTGATTGACTTGAAGAAAGGATTTGACAGGGTAAGACTCAAAGTTTTAATCCATCTTCTGTAGGTATACTAGAGAAGTCCTCCTAGATATCATAAAAACCATTGAAAACATCTACCAAAACAACAAAATGGAAGTGAGAATAGATAGACAACTTACAGAACCTATAGACACAGGCAGTGAAATAAGACAGGAAGACTCATTGAGTCCTATGCTCTTCAATTTAATGATGGATGAAATAATCGAAAGCGTCAACAAAGGAAGAGAATACAGAATGCGAAAGAAAGAAGTAAAAATACTCTGTTACAATTTAACATAAGAGCAAAATAATTCAATATGGCAATTTCACCTAAGAAAACTAAAACAATAGTATAATCAGTAAAGAATCATTCAGATGTAAAATAGAAATTTATGGCATCAGTATTGAACAAATAATGGAAATAAAATACAAAAAGAATGTGTGTGTACTTTGTACGCACGTAAGAAGTTATTCTTCTATTATATAATTTCAACGAAGTAAATATACTTAACAGGTTATTTGTATTATATTTAAATATTAAACTAACTTTCTTATCTACAACTTTCAAAAAATTTTTATTAAACAACCAAAAATTAAAAAAAATATGAATCGTCCAGGATTGGAACCCGCGACCGGTGCGACCTTCCAATCACTGACCCAATGCTCTACCAACTACGCTACCGAGCTTCTTCAAATGACACGTAAGTTTCGGATATAATTACACAACACGGTGACAAATAGACATAAAAATGTTATACCTACATAATATTTTATTATCTTACTACAGAGAAAGACAAATCCAAAAATTATAATAAATAATACATTTACTAAAAACACTAATATATTCTTTTAATGAATTTGCGCTGATACAGATACATACGTACCTATCTTGAAAGATTAGCAACGAACTATTACTGTCTGTGTGCGCATGCGCGCAGATTTATGAAATTTTACTCTCAATCGCATCGCGCCTAAAGAAGAATAACTTCAAAAACTGAAAAGTCTCAGATGCAGAATTCACCATTATAATAAAAATTAAAATGGTTAATAGTTATTTAAATCTGAAACTTTTCTTGTTGAAAGTTCTCTCTGGTACATCCTTAATCTGCGACTTTTACAATTTATAAGACAGCAGACAACGAATATAGAAAACAAAAAGGACTCTATGATTATTTCTCATCCCGTCTCTTCTTGTTTTCCCCACTATTGTTCTTAGGGTTTTCATTTCGGCCACCCTTAATCAGTGGCGTACTGAGCATGGTTCCGCGGGTTCCGCGGAACCAGGGCCCGGGCCCCGCAGGGGCCCGCTTTAATGCGATTTTTGCTTCTTTACTTTCTAATTTGATGGGGATATTTTGAACTACACAAGTACCTATACACATAAGAAATGTAACTACTTAATAGATTTTAATTTTTGTGTAGGTAAACCGAAGAATAACTATTCCTCAAAAAATTCGAAAACAAAATATATTGAAATACAGGGAATGCTGTTGTAAGGTTCCCTACAGATTTTACCTGCTTTTGCTTTCCAAAGCCCATGTTTCAACTTATAAAGACTGACCGCCAGGGCCTGACTACACGTGATAACTCAAACACTTGTATATTAGCACGATTCATGAATAAGATGTAGGTAAACTACAAAGTTGTAAATATGCATTGCAAGTTTTATGCAATAATCCCAATACAATAGTGTCGACACTGGTGTTTATAGAACGGTCATCACTCAGCCTGTACTTTTATATAGGTAGGTGATTCTTAAAAATTTAAATTAAATTCTAAATATAGACAATAGTGGTAGGGATAACTAGACACTATATTAGACACTAATTTCTTTTTAAGAAAATCTCGTCGTTTGATAAAAGATATCAGCCCTACCGTTATCCAAGGTTTTTTTTGATAATTTTTTGATTTATGCGTTTTATCTCCCTGCCTTAGAGGTTTGTATGAAATTATTTAACTTATTTATAAATGTAATCATAAATGTAAATCATATAATGCAATTTGAGAATCTATTTTGTTCATATAAATTTTATTCCAATGTTCATTTTTTAAAAGCTGTGTTAGTTTTCCGATATTAAGGTTTTTAATTATGACTGGAATTTTGGATGTAGAAAATTGTTCATTAACTATTTATATGGGAAATAAGCCACAATTAAATTGGAAAAAATCATTTTATTCACATTTTATTTAATTAGTAGTATTTGGTATTTTGACAACGACACCCGATTTGGGCGTCGAAACGTTAATACAATTACTTTTTTCAATTTAATTGTGGCTTATTTCCCATATAAATAGTTAATCATAAAAATTCCACAAGGAAATAGCTTCAGAACAACATTGGAAAGTTTTTGAGTTTCATTATTTATAAAAACGGCTGGCGTAAAGAGATCAATCATGTGAGTATGAAGAACGATAGGATTAATATTAATTTACTGTTTTAATGGTCTATTGTTGTTTAAGTTTCTAACATCAAAAGTACGTAAATTTCGATCAAAATAATGTAAGTATCTTTTTTTTTTGGTTGGTAAAAAAAGTCGTGAAAATCACCTTCTAATTAGCATCCGAAATGATATTAATCGTTACAGCTTCACAAATTACTTTACTTACTGTTTATAAGATGTAAGATTCGTTGGTTCAAAGTGCTTATTTTTGAAAAGGCTGTAGTCAAATAGGGTTAAACGAGTCACTAATCATGAGTCACGAGTGTATGCAAAATTTGAACAGACATATCTTATAACCAATTTTTGTCTTCAGGAAAACAAAATGTCCCAACATATTCACAATAGCAAAAACCTATATTTTTTATACTAGTTGAGATTTTTGAAGTTGAGTTATTTTGAAAAAACAATTTTTTTTCAAAAGTATTCATTTTTTTGTTAATTTAACACCAAATTGTTTTCAAAATTGAGCACTTTGAAGCGGTAAAACTTACAGATCATATAAGCCAGGGGTCACCAATTATATTCCCTGAGGGTCCGTTTCGAAAACTTATGACACTTCCGTCTCAAAACGTGTTATTTTTTTTGAAAAATGAACATATTGACTCACAAATAACTCGAAAAGTATTGACGTAGTGAAAAAACTCTATAGAACTTAAAGGTTGCTTAGAATTAGTCAGTTTATTAAATTTCGTACTTATCTTGAACGTATGATTTTCACCCGAGTAGGTGCACCCCTAGGGCAACACCCCTAGGCCAGAAGCGCACATCGGTACAATAGGTATCACTTTTTTTGGTTTGACATGTTAGCTATGTGCCAAATTTCATCTCAATCCAAGCAGCTCTTTAAAATATACAGCAAAAACCGTGAGTAAATGGACTATAAATTAGTTTGAGTTTTTATGAAATATTTTATGATATATGATGATTTATATTGAATGTTTTGGGCGGGGACCTGCATTTCAACAGGAACCAGGGCCCGCTGATCTATCAGTACGCCAGTGCTTAGCATCTGTTTCGTTTTGTTGGTGTCTTCGCGCACTTCTGTGCCATATGTCATGATCGGTCGTATGCATGTCTTGTAGATTCTAATTTTACTATCTGTGCGCATATACGAATTTGACCAGACTATCTTCCGCAGACATCCTGACAATGCAGATGCTTTGTTGATCTGACTCCTCAGGTCCTTTACTTGGTCGTGGGTATTTGATATATGTATCTATGCCTAGATATCTGAATTGCATCACTTGTTCTATGGGGTTGTTCCCAACCACTAACTATACATCTGTGCGGATATTTTGCTATTGTCATACATTTAGTTTTGTTGGTAGATATATTCATATTTAGTTGGCAACTTATTTGAAACTAAAAGAGCTGTCTCTGAAGATCATCTTCTGATAATAATTGCTGCATCATCTGCGTGACACACCATACCAATTCTTTTGTTGCCCATTCTATATCCGAGATTAGGAGATGTTACTTTGTTTATAATTTTGTCCATGAGTAGGTTAAATCTAATACAAGAGTCTAAATAAATCTATTAAATGAGTCTAAATCTTACCGAAGCTTCGAAATTTTGTGAAAGTCAGTGTACGTGTACACTGTACATTATAAATATCATATCAAGACAACATTTTTGTCTTTTGTTTCGAGCAGGTGCATTTCAATGCCGAGTGCCGGTACTGTTTGTTCGCGTTGTAGTTGTAACAACTTGAAATTGCTTTTCACAAGTGGGTTGAAAATGGCTAATTGAATAATTACTCCACTCCTACACAATAGAAAATGCCGACTTCGCCGACATCTACATATCAAATGAAACAAACGAGCCTCCCATGTCATGACTGTGCACAGTGCATAGCATACTAAATGCATGAATTCAAATTTTGCTTGCTTCACGAATTCATATCCATTTTAGATGGAAGCGCAGATGGAAGATAGCCTAGTCGAGACACATTAAATTGCTTGGGCTTTGTTTTAAATTATGGATGAACTAACTTTTACACGGAGTGGAATAATTAATAAAAACAAAACATCAATATATTCATTTGTTTAATAGATGTCAAAATGTCAAAAGATGAAGGAAAAATTTCTATTTTTTTCTTTGTTTTTTGATTATAACTTTAAAAGTATTCATTTCCGAGAAAAGTTGCACAAACATAAAAGTTGCGTAATTAAATTTACTACAATATAGGATTGGTTAAAAATTTTAAAAATTGTCACCCCTGTTGCAAAATAGCAATAATTGCGAAAAAAAAACAAAAAAACAAGTATTTGCATTTTACGTTTTTCAACGATTAATGCTACACTTAGGACCTTTATATTTCACCCAGAAAAACTTTATGAGATAATAAAACAATACTGTAAATTTTATTAAGATCGGTTTAATAGATTTTGCAAAATAAATTTTGCAATCCAGCTTTCGCAAATAAAATTAATTTTTTCAAAATGTTGCAGGACTCAAAATAAAGCAGACAGCAAGTTGATTTTTTTTAAATATAGAAGAATAATGTACCTTTCATTTGCAATTTGCAAAATTAAAATCGGTTAACTACCACGGCGTCAGGATTTTTTTTAAATAAACATTAATTTTTGATGCTACGCGCAGGACAGCGATACGTTTGCTTTGATTGGTATGGGCATTCCAATGACCTTTGATAATGATTGATAAATTTTAATTTTTAGTACATTTCGATATCAATAAATAAATTTGTTTATTGCAAAATAAAAACACATACTCTGTCCTTTGAAATTACACTTTTTTTAGCATAAACTTTCTTTGTTTATATATTTAAAACTTAGAGAATAAAAGTTTATTACTTCTAAACATATGGAATTGTTTAAACAATATTTCACAAACAATAATCAAATTAGTTTGATTTTTGTGGAATTAAAATATTAAAATACAACAAAATATAGAGTAAGAAAATAATATATTAGATAAAGATTGGAAGACATTTTGGTGGAAATCAACTTGTGTGAATGGAGCATCGCTGTCCTGCGCGGAAAAGCACCAAAAATTAATGTTTATTTAAAAAAATTCCTGATGCCGTAGTAGTTAACCGATTTTAATTTTGCAAATTGCAAATGAAAGATACAGCATTCTTCTATACGTAAAAAAAATTCAACTTGCTATCTGCTTTATTTTCAGCCCTGCAACATTTTGAAAAAAATAATTTTTTTAAAATCTATTGAACAGATCTTAATGAAATTTACAGTACATATTGTTTTATTATATCATAAAGTTTTTCTGAATGATTATTTGTTATTTTGATAAATGATTATTTATTATTTTTATTAGTTCCACTCCTATTCTGAGTATTGGGAACTAATCTTTGTTGGAATTTTACGGTGCTTGACAGGCGGGTAGTGAGATGCAACCTGATAGACCTCCCTCAGCCTTCTTAGCTCCAGCAATTCATTGGGTTGCAAATTTTAGAAGCCACGAATAGTGTTACCAGAAGATTATTTCTAATAATGTTTTTTTTTCTTCAATATTGTTAATATTGAAAGTATATAAAACTTTCGTTCATAACACTTTCTACGTTTTTATTTGTTTATAATGAGGAGTACATATTTAAAATATTAATAGCCTTTGTTTTTAGTGTTCAATTTCTATATTATAGTGTACATCTGTTCAATTTAAGAAAAACAAAGGTTTTAAAACATTACGGGCATATTAAACATCTGACCAGCTTTAAAAACAAAGACTCGCTATCTGACAGAAGGGTATACAAAAGAAGGGTGTGTAATGCAATGAACAATCATAAGCATTACTGAGAATAATCCCGAAATTATTTTTACTATAGTCTGTTTCTAAACCAAGAGGAGTAATTCAAATTTACCGCGCTGTATTGCTTGTTTGTAATTGGTCCAACCGTAGGCAAGTTTACTCCACTGTTATCAAATTTTGACACTAATGACATTTATAAAATTTTGACACGATTGGCACGCATTTCATAGGTTAATTAAGTTATATCAGCGATTTTTTGTATTTTCTTCGTTATTCCTTTAATGTTTAGATTTTTAGTCTGTTTTTATTTTTATATAAAAAACAGTTGTTTTTAGAACTTTTTAGCGATGTATTGGTATAATATAATATTTATGGATTACCGTCAAAGGTCGATATGATCAACCAAAAAAGAAGATGTATTTGGTGATATTTCTAGTGACTTTTTTGTCTTTTTGAAGTTATACTTCTTTAGGCGCGATTGAGAGTAAAATTTCATAATTCTGCGCGCATGCGCGCGCACACAGACAATATGGTATAAACGTTATACGGGATCTGATTGGGTGTTAAAATCATCTGTCAATAATTGTTCAATATGGAGATTTTGGATAAACAAATTAATGTTGTGTATATTAGTTTTTATTGTTGTGATGGAAGAGAAAAATGCAAGTTATAATATTGTAGTGACTTTTTAAATAGTTTTTAAAAGCGACAGGTACGTAATAATTGTAAATGTTTCAGTATCCTAATAAAAAATTTCATAGGTAGGAGCTACCTATTTGGAAAATTTAAAAAGAACCTACTAAAATAGTATGTAATGCTTTGATTTACATAATTTGATTACCATCAAAATTTCTATCAATATTCACCTAATATATTGTTTTCGTACTCTATGTTTTGTTGTATTCTAATATTTCTTTCAATTCTAAATAATTTCAATTCAAAATCAAAATAATTTGGTTAAATTCAGAACCGTCAAAAGTTTAACCCGTTAAGTTAGTTGATCTTCGCACATGATGACACATGGTTTCCGTGGGTAAAAGTTTAAGGTAAATAAATTTCAATACTAACTGCGCTGATAAGCGGGTTCGAACCCCAATGGAAATTTTTATTTTTCTTATTTTTTTTATACATTTTATGATTGTAAGTTTATTATATAATTTTTTCTTCAGAAAATACGTATTTAGTTAAAAATTTTTCCTACATTGTTCAGAAATTATTTGTGGCATTTTTCAATGTGTTTGTTTGTGTGTGTTTTATTCTTTTATTATTATAATTTTTGGCACTGTTTTAATAACATTTTTTGAGAAGTAGTAAGTATTAAAATTATTTTAATATTTAAATAAAATATAAATAAACTGATTAAAGTATATTAATTTCGTTGAAATCATATAATAGAAGTATAACTTCTTACGTGCGTACAAAGTACACACACATTCTTTTTTTAGTTTACTCTTCTTGGTTCAAAAACAAAGCTGAATACAAAGGGCTTCGTTTATAAATTCGCAAAGTCTGTTCGTCGTGCGTCGCCGCTCCTGCAATATTTAGAGGTCACCTAGCGATGAATTCCTATGTAGTTTTGTCCTCTGAATCCAAATCTGAAGACGCAATTTCGCTATCTCTAACCATCTTCGAGATATCCGACCTCAAAGTCGTCATTGTGACGTCACAGGCCTTCTTTAAATACTTATTTTCTTCCGACATAGAAACGTCAACTCAACTTGTTTTCGTTTGACGCAACTAAACGTCAACATAAAATTGAAATGTCAAATAAATAAATTTTATTTATTTATGTTAATGTAATGTTAAATTACCGTTCACTATTTTCAACGAAAACTTTGTTTATTTTGTATTTATTTATTTTTTCAATAAAATAGTTTAAATATTAATTTTCTGGCAAATATTTATATAAATAAATATAAATAATATGGTATATCCGCTTCAACATCACATTCGGCTGTAGTCGTAATCATCACGGCCTGCCCGAGACGTTTGTTTTATTTAAGCTGTCTACTCAATGATATACAGGGTGTCCCGAAAAGATTGGTCATAAATTATACCACAGATTCTGGGGTCAAAAATAGGTTGATTAAACCTGAGTTACCTATATACAATAGTGCACACAAAAAAAGTTACAACCCTTTGAAGTTACAAAATGAAAATCGTTTTATTTTCATATATCGAAAACTCTTAGAGATTTTTTATTGAAAATTGACATGTGGCATTCTTATGGCAGCAACATCTTAAAAAAAAATTTGTAAAAGTGAAATTTGTGCACCCCATAAAAATTTTATGGGGGTTTTGTTCCCTTAAATCCCCCCAAACTTTTGTGTACGTTCCAATTAACTTATTATTGTGGCACCATTAGCTAAACACAATGTTTTTAAAACTTTTTTGCGTCTTATTACTTTTTCGATAAGCCAGTGTTTATCGAGATATTTTGAATACTTGTCAAATCCACCACATATTTGTATATGGTTAAGTACGATTATAGAAACCTGTTAATAATCTGAAAATTTATTTATAATTTATATTTTTAGGTATATTTTGAAAAAGAAGCCACATCTCGATAAAACGTGACTTATCAAAAAAAGACTAAGAGGCAAAAAAGTTTTCAAAATACTGTCTTTAACTAATGGTACCACAATAATAGTTTAATTGGAACGTACACAAACATTTGGGGGGTTTAAAGGAACAAAACCCCCATAAAATTTTTATGTAAACATATTAGAAAAGAAGGCGCATCTCGATAAAAGCTGGCTTATCGAAAAAATACTAAGAGGCAAAAAAGTTTTAAAAACGCTGTGTTTAACTAATGGCACCACAATAATAAATTAATTGGAACGTACACAAAAGTTTGGGGGGGTTTAAGGAAACAAAACCACCATAAAATTTTTATAGGGTGGACAAATTTCACTATAATTTTGTTTTAAGATGTTCCTGTCATAAGAATGATACATGTCCATTTTCAATAAAATATCTCTAATGGTTTTCGATATATTGAAAAAAATCGATTTTCATTTTGTAACTTTAAAGGGCTGTAACTTTTTTTATGAGCACATTTGTACTGAGGTAAGTTAGGTTCAATCGAACTATTTTTGACCCCAGAATGTGTGGTATAATTTATGACCAATCTTTTCGGGACACTCTGTATAATATTACTTTTGTAGTATATTACATATATTTATGTATTATTATATACAGCGTGTCTACTTAAGTTGGACACATATTATGGGAAACTTTTTTATTTTTGATTTTACGAAAAAAGGTATTCTTCATAAAAAGTTCTGTATGGTCTAAAACCGAATATTCAACCATCAGATATCAAATCTATATTATACGAGGTATGTCAAACAATATGAAGTTCGATCAAGATTAAAGTATCTTTATTTTTCACAATATAGAAAAGGGTTATTATAAAAAGTTGTTTGGAGTTAAAAACTATGTTCTAATATATGCAATTACTTGTATATCCTTCTAATGAAAAAAAAAATATTTGAAAATTTTTCTCAAATTACGGATACCAATATCATTTTCATTTATAACTAATTCTTTTATTATTAATTTTACGAAGAAAAGTTATTCTTCATAAAAAGATCTGCATGGTCTAAAATCTAAGATGCAATCATCATATATCAAATTTTATCAATTTTATTCGAGGTACATATGTCAAAAAATATGAATTTCGCTCGAGAGTAGAGTACCTTTATAGTTCACAATATTTAAATTAGGATATAATTAATTGATTGGTTGACTTACCTGTTAAGGAGGGACAATCATAATTGTCCTATCTTACATTTCGAACATTTGTACTTATGGGTGGTCTTTTCGGGCCGCTGATCACAGTTTAAAGAAGCAGAAGAAGAAAAAGAAGATTATTAAGCTTCTTGACAAGTGACGTCCGCGCATCACTGTTTTTTTTTTATTTTATTTTTATCGCACAAGACATGGGTGGGTTCAAAAGAATCAATGGGGGGGAGCGTACAAATGTTCGAAATGTAAGATAGGACAATTATGATTGTCCCTCCTTAACAGGTAAGTCAACCAATCAATTAATTGTCCTTCACATAACATTTCGAACATTTGTACTTATGGTAGGCTGTTGAAAGATTAAACAATATTGTGCGATAAATAAACAAAAGTACATTGCAATCCAAAAATGAATAATACTTAGCAATTTTTTTTTTTAGAAACTTTACACAAAATATATACATATGTATACCTAACTAATATATTAGAGCAATTATTAATTAAGATTCATGTTTATATTTTAATTATATGAGATGTGTACTTTCAACCAGGTACAAATAAACATAATAAGAAAATTAATGTTCTTACTAATATTAGTAACCTACACATGTAATATAATTACAATTACATACAATTACATGGACTCACCAGACAATACGGTTTTGCAAAGAGTCCGTAATCTTTTGCTAGAGGTTTATTATAAAAAATATTGAATACTTGAGAATTTTCTGTCCATCTCGCCGTCTCTCTAATATCTTCTATAATCCAGTTCTAACTCCCGCTGAGGTAGATGCATGTCTGACACTATACACTTTAAAAATATTAGTGTCTATATTTTTAATTTAAAAAAATGTTATATCTATCTACTCAACGCCTGGGTAGATGTTCTTTATACGTCTCTTTTTTTTTGTTTTTAGTTATAAACAAATTGTCTTCCGATTGAGGACGAATGTTTTAGAAATCTCTAAACACTCTCAACTGTGTTTTTTGTTTTAAATAGGTTGATATTTGTTTATTTATTATTATTATTATTATTTTTTGGGGAAGTCTTTATCCTATGTTATATCAAAATGTCAATTTTATCTCGATCCATGAAAATATTCTGAATTTTTATTAGGTACAGGGTTTGCAACCTCTGAACTGAAGTGAGTGCAATCAACATTACAAGTTTGTAAGTAAGATCTTTCAGGGAAAGGCTTGTGAGACGAAATAATGTTTCTAAATAAAGTAATACTGGTAGAGGGTCCCAAGTTAATTAATATTTGGGCAATTAAGGTTTGAGGTTATATATACATTTGTAAAAAAATTTAAAAATGTTTTTATAATACATATTCTAGGATATCTTCTATCAACGCCAATGCAGCACTGTGAATGTTAATACGAGCTATAATTATAATCCGGTTCTACGATAGATTTAATAAAATTAAAATTTGATAATTCATAAGCAAAATGGTTATTATTTTATACTAAACCGTCACCATCTCTTGAAAACTGTATCATACAGATTTAGTGATTTGTTGTAATAGATGGGATGGAATCCTCAGGAATGCCTTTTCTTAAAAAGCTTGCCTGACAAGAATATGGAAACCCAAAGGATGTCCTGGATATAAAACCCCAAAAAAAAATTCTAGATTAAATTTTTATCAGGTCCATAATTATCTTTTTGGTTGTGTAAGGTATGTTGGTCAAAGGTTGTGTACCAAGGCTGAAAAACATAAAATTTAAATCCATGCCAATCTAGAGTTAAGGCATTGGCTTTCTCTGATCCGGGGTCAGGGTTCAAAATTACATACCTTGCACATTTTTTTTTTTTAGGATATGTGGCAAACATATCGATTTCTGGAATAAGAAGCTGCTCAAAAATTATAGTAACACAATTATCACTTAAAGAATACCTACTCTGTTTCTATTTTTAAAGATCTTGATTCCGAGTCAGGCAAAAGCATTTTTTTTTTACTGTTAAAGATGCAAAAATAATTTTTAAATTCCTATTTTCACATAATTATTAAACTTATCGGCAAATGTTGAGTACTGTACACTACCCATCTTGTTAATGCAAGACACAGCTGTTGCGTTATTTATTCCTAGCAAAATGTTACAATTCCTATAATCGTTGAAAAAGGATTTCAAGCCACTATATGCTGCTAGTAACTGAAGTACATTTATATGTAGTTGTTGTTCATGACTCCAAAAACCATGAGTTTTGTTATCAATGCAGCATACCCGCCATGCTAAAAGATATATGCACCGCAAAATATTTCAAGTACATAATTGGATTATTTTATATTTTGCTCACTAATTGGTATGTTATTTAACCACCAATTGTAATCATTTTTAAGTATTTAGGTATGGTCATTTTAGTGTTATAACTATTAGTTTAAGAAAGAGGCTACTTTTCTTTGGTATTTATTTATATATTGTTTTTTTTTAGTATAATTTTCCATATTTAACTTCCATAAATGGACGATTTATGGAATTTATATTTATAAAACTGTTACAAACTGACCGATTAAGGCTGCAAATGATCTTATTTTACATGTACTTTTATTTTTGATGTTCTGAATACTATTAGATTTTTTTTTGTCAGCAGGTGCAAAATATATCAGGTTCGAATCAAACGTAAAACCAAGAAAAGTTATATTTTGTGGGGGTGAAAGTATACTTTTCCTTTTTTTTTTTATTTATAGTAAATCCCAAGCAGAAAAAACATAGAAAATGTTTAAACAATATTTTCTTTACATTTTAAATATGATTTTGAAATTGGTAAATGGTCCTCTAAAAAATTGACAAAAGTAAAGCCTCCTGTTATTAGATTATTTAGGGCTGGTTTTAAAGTTTTTGTAAATATAAAAGCCGAGATATTATTCAAACCAAACGGTAAACAGTTTAATTAATATAAAAAAGTTCTGTACTTAAATTTTAAATATTTTTTAGAATTTTAATGAACAGGAATAGCAAAATAGACAACTTTTAAATCTATTTTTGCCATAACCCTTGAAAATGAGCTTGAGGACTGACCTATTATAGTCTTCCAGCTTAAAATATGTGGCTTCTATAAAGCAATTCAATTGTTTTAAATTCAAAACAAAATCTCTGATTTCCGTCTTTTTAGGCACAAAGAACTACGAAAAATAAATTGTCCTTTTGTATGTGAAGAAGGAGAAATAGTAATTTTTAATTACTTTTCAAGTAATTTTTTTTTTGTCATACGACCAGTTTGGGTCTATGAGAACTTTTGGTGCTCTCTCTTCAGAGGGCGTTGTTTTAAATAAAATATTAAAACCTTAGACCAAACTTAAAAATTTCTTATCTGAAGTAATCCCTTTCCATATTTTAATACAGTTAGCCATATTACCCTATTAATTTTTAGTATGACATCCTGGTTGTTCTCATTTGCTTTTGGTACTGCTGTCTGTTCGATTGTTTGCATCTCGATGCTAGTAGAGGGTGATTTGAGTACTGACTTTGTCCAATTCTTGGTCTGCTCAAGGTTGGATTGAAGTTTAAACGCTGCTGATTAAAGTTGCTAGATTCTGAAAGAACTCTTGATGGATGCTGAGTGGAAACAGCAGCTTGGCTTTGTGGTATAGTCTTTGGATAAACAGTGGTCTTTTGTGGCTTCGTAATGACTTCGAGATGACTTAATAAAGCTGATTTTGTATCTTTGTTTAATATTTTTGACAAAACCAAACAAAAAATTATTGTAAGTACACTTACTAACTTTGTAATATTAAGGTAAACGATAAAAATCAATGCAGAATGTGCAAAAAGTAGTTAAATATATTTTATTCTATTCTAAACTTCTGGGCTACTATAAGTAACTCTGCGAAATAGGAGTAGCTCAAAATAAAGATTTTCTGGGCTACTAAAAAAAGTACCCTCTTCTAGTTTTATTGTTTGAGGACAAACCAAACAAACATTTAATGTAAGCAGTAAACTTACTACCCTCGTAATATGAAATCTAGGCAAAATGTGCACAAAGTAGTTGAATAAATACATTTTATTGTATTCTAAACTTCTGGGCTACATTAAAGTACCTCGGAGAAATAGAAGCAGATAAAATAATCATAAAGATTGTCTGGGCTGCTAAAAAGTACCCTCTGCTGTAATTTTATTGTTTGAAGACAAACCAAACAAAAAGCTTGGTGTAATTAAACTTGCTTGTAATCTTAAATCGAAGTAGAATTTACAAAAGTAGTGAAATAAATATAATTCTATTGTATTCCAAACTGCTGGGCTACTGTAAAAATACCTCTGAGAAATAGAAGCAGATAAAATGATCATAAAGATTGTCTAGGCTACTAAAAAATACCTCTGCTCTAGTTTTATTGTTTGAACACAAAACCAAACAAATAATTTAGTGCAAATAAACTTGCTTGTAACGTGAAATCGAAGTAAAATTTACAAAAGCAGTTAAACTAATATATTTTGTTCTATTCTAAACTTCTGGACTACTGTAGAGTACCTCTGAAAAATAGAGGCAGGTCAAATAATCATAAAGATTTTTTGGGCTGCTTAAAAGCACCCCTGCTCTAATTTTATTGGTAAACCCTTTATTTTGTTCTATTTTAAACCTTTGGGCTATAATTTTATTTTTAAACCCCTAATAATGTAGTCTGTATTACTTTGGGCTACCTTAAGGTATCCTTATTGACACAAACAATATAAATTTTTGCATAATATCATGTCTGTCGGACATTTTGCTACAAAATAAACATTAATAGGAAAACCAGTGCAGTGTGGCAACATAGCGCCTGTTACATCTCTGTGTGTTTTGACAAATACTATTGACGTTTTGAGTATTTCGCATAGGGAAGAAGGCGAGATATAGTAACTATGACAACAGAGAAAATATATTGATAACAACAAAAAAGGACCCCAAGTTTGAATTTGGTTAAAATTGTCATTTCGTAAATATTAAATATTTATAGTTCGATCTATTCACACATAATTTAATTTATCTAACATAAAATGATTCAAAAATATCTTATAAATAACTTGGTCTTTTGGGATAAAACCCAAAAATATCATATAAATACCTTAACTCTACCAGTTTCTGTTGCAAATTTTCATATTTCCGCCTCTTTCGGGATACACAATTATTCTCTGATGACTTTTGTGGTATTTTAAACACTGTCTAACAATTTTTATAAAACTATTTGGAAAGCACTTGTGATCAGTACACGCACAGAATAAAAAACAGTGATGCGCGGACGTCACTTGTCAAGAAGCTTAATAATCTTCTTTTTCTTCTTCTGCTTCTTTAAACTGTGATCAGCGGCCCGAAAAGACCACCCATAAGTACAAATGTTCGAAATATTATGTGAAGGACAATTGCATATTAAAACATAGCATTTAATACTAAACAACTTTTCATAATAGAAATTTTCCATATTATGAATTTAAATACGTAAATAAACAGAGTTTTCGTTATGATAATGCTCGCATTTCAGCTTTGTTTTTTTAATATGTTATCAAATTGTGTTTTTTTCTTAAAGTTCGCATCACCCTGTGGAATATTCCAGCATTTATAAAATACTGAAATTAAAACCCAACTATAGCCTCATGTTTTATTAACATTCAGTTTTTTTAATCATTCGCTATGTCGGACCATAAAAAAGTTAGGTAGGTACTTTAATAACTAGCCATGATTTTCATCAATACAGGGTGTTTTTAAAAAAGTACGGCAAACTTTGAGAGGTAATTCTGCGCATGAAAAAATAATGACAGTTTGCTTTATAAACGTATGTTCGCAAATGCTTCGTTTCCGAGATAGAGGTGTTGAAATTTTTGTTACAAACTGGCGATATATTTATTGCTTTAAAACCGGTTGAAATATGCAAATGAAATTTGGTGGGTTTTAAGACGTAGTTATTTTACATTTTTTGACATACAACTAAGAATTTAAAATTCACGGTGAACAATGGTGAATATAAAATTCGTACTAATTGTATGACAACAATGCACATTAACTAGGTCTTAAAACCCACCAAATTTTATTTGCATATATTAAACGGTTTTAGAGCAATAAATAAATCGTTAGTTTGTAAGAAAAAATTCAACATGACCTACCTCAGAAACGAAGCATTTGCAGACATACGTTTATAAAGGAAACAGCCATTATTTGTTCATGCAGAATTACCCCTTAAAGTTTGCCATACTTGTTTAAAAATACCCTGTATTGATTAAAAACATGGCTAGTTGTTAAAGTACCTAACTTTTTTAAGGTACAACATAAGCGAATGGATCAAAAAACAGAATGTTGAGAAAACATGACGCTATAGTTGGGTTTTAACTTCGGTATTTTATAAATGCTATATTCCACAGGGTGATGCGAACTTTGAGAAAAAAACACAGTTTGATTTGTGCTTTGTGCACCCGGTATACAGTGACAATTTACCTGTCTAGTAACAATATTATTACAGCGCTAGTGTTAAAGAATAAGGCTATAACCCATTAAAAAAATCTCTTAAATCGGACAACACGTTTATAAAATTCGAGACATTAAAAATGACCAATTTTTAAGATAATGCGTTAATTTCTTGGAGAAGTGTATCACTAATGTACAAATGTCAATCCTAATTAGACGGAACTTATCAGATGAACATTACTGCCACACCTCCAATTGTCGACCTTGAAATTCAGATGGTGGAAATAGACATATTAAATTAATAGTGACATCACAATAAGTAAAGTCAATTTACTGCACAAAGTCGCATTAAAACATAATGAAACCGTGTAATTAGCGTCTAGCTTACCAGTCAGACTGTTATTGCATTATACCAAGGTTATTGGTTTCTATACCAGTGTATTTTAAAAATAAAATTGTTGTATTATGTTACTTCTGTGGGAATTTATTCCGTGACTTATAGAAAAACGTATGTTCTTTAAACAAACTAATATTTGCAGGCTATGAAAAATAGTGTAAATTGGTTTTATTCAAAATTCATTGTACCAACTCATTGTGAAGTTTTTTTTACACTATTACTTGCAAATTGGAAAATTAAAATCGGTTAACTACCAAGGCGTCAGGAATTTTTTTAAATTAATTTTTGGTGCTACGCGCAGGACAGCGGTGTTCGATTCACACAAGTTGATTTCCACCAAAATTTCTTCCAATCTTTATCTAATATATTATTTTATTACTCTATATTTCGTTGTATGTTCATATTTTAATTCCATAAAAATCAAATTAATTTGATTATTGTTTGTGAAAAATTGTTTAAACAATTGCATATGTTTAAAAATAATACAATTTTATTTTCTAAGTTAAAATATATGAACAAAGAAAGTTTTTGCTAAAAAAAAAGTGGTATTTCAAAGGACAGTGTATGTGTTTTTATTTTGCAATAAACAAATTTATTTATTTATTTCGAAATGTACTAAAAATTAAAATGTATCAATCATTATCAAAGGTCATTGGAATACCCAATCAGAGCGAACGTATCCGCTGTCCTGCGCGTAGCACCAAAAATTAATGTTTATTTAAAAAAAATCCTGACGCCATGGTAGTTAACCGATTTTAATTTTGCAAATTTCAAATGAAAGGTACATTATTCTTTTATAAATACGTTATATTCAACTTGCTGTCTGCTTTATTTTCAGTGTTGCAACATTTTGAAAAAATGAATTTTTTTTGCGAAAGCTGGATTGCAAAATTTATTTTGCAAAAACTATTAAACCGATCTTAATGAAATTTACAGTATTGTTTTATCATATCATAAAGTTTTTCCGGGTGAAATATTAAGGTCATAAGTGTAGCATAAATGGCTGAAAAACGTAAAATGCGAATATGTACTTGTTTTTTATGGTTTTTTCGAAATTATTGCTATTTTGCAACAAGAGTGACAATTTTTAAAATTTTTAGTTAATCCTACATTGTAGGAAATTTTTAAATTTAAACTTAAACTTAAACTTTTCTCAAAAATGAATACTTTTAAAGTTATAATCAAAAAACCAAGAAAAAAACCGAATTTTTCCTTCATTTTTTGACATTTTGATTATTTAAACAATGTTCCGGACTTTTTTGAGTGGGAGGATAACTCAAATATTATTATGTGAGTTATATTCAAGCAATTTCTGCAAAAAAAATATGAGTTACCTCTCAACATCCAAATGTACTAATATTTTTACAGATGCGCCCTGGTCTAATAGTAATTTTCCACTTACTCAAAACCGTTAGTTTACTGTATTGAAAAATACCTAGATATTTATTAAGATTTACAATATTCGTAAAGTTAAAAGCATAACGGACACACTCTCTATGGACTCCTGTAAAGGCACGTATCCACTATGTTGATGCTCCGTGCTCCCTGCAATTGCTCCAATCGATACCACATGCGCTCCTCTACATATAAACCGCCACCGATTGGAGCACCGAGTCGGAGCGCGCACTGTTACACGGTGCGGGAGCGTCAACGTCCACTACGTGAAGCAGTTGCAAGAGCGCGGAGCACCAACATAGTGGATACGTGCCTTAATATATGCGTTCTTATAGGTCTGGATCCCGCGTATGAAAAAAAAGTTGATTAATAGCAAGCTGAAAATTTGTTAATAGTTTAAGGGTGTCTAGTCGGATAAACTTTGATATATGGGAACACTGGAACAGGGGCAGTTTTAATTGTGGAACATGTTAAAAATTTGGAACGGTCACACCACGAAAACGGCACATTCATTTTGTCCGACAAAACAGACTTAAACTCTCCGAACAGAGATTAAACTCTCATTCAAAAATCAGACTGCTATTTATCACCTGTCATAATTCCTGTCATTTGACATATTCTGCATGTTCCACTCATTAAAACGCCCATTTGGTGATAAATAGCAGTCTGATTTTTGCATGAGAGTTTAATCTCTGTTCGAAGAGTTTAAGTCTGTTCTGTCGGACAAAATACATGTGCCGTTTTCGTGGTCTGACCGTTCCAAATTTTTAACCTGTTCCACAATTAAAACTTCCCCTGTTCCAGTGTTCCCATATATCAAAGTTTGTCCGAATAGACACCCTTAAGCTATTAACAAATTTTCAGCTTGCTATTAATCAACTTTTTTTTCATACGCGGGATCCAGACCTATTATATCAATGATATTGGTACCAGTTGTCCCCATCAAATTCCGATCTTTGTCAGCGCATAATAAATCGCATTGAAGACGTACCTATTACAGATTAGAAACGCTTTGATTGCTATCCGCCTGACAATCGTAATAAATTCCATAATTACCCGTAAATCATATTAGGCCTGGATCCCGCGTACCAAAAAAGTTTATCAATAGCATAAGTTGAAAATTTTTTAATAGCTTAACGGTGTCTAGTCGGACAAACTTTGATGTATGGGAACACTGGAACAGGGGAAGATTTAATTGTGGAACAGGTTACAGGTTTCGAACGTCAGACTACGAAAACGTCCCATGTATTTTGTCGGACAGAACTTTCAATTGATTTGTTACCCGTTCATTAAACTCTCATGCAAAAATCAGACTGCTATTTACAACCAATATAATTCCTGTCATTTGACATGTTCTACGTGTCGGACTTTTAAAATGCCCAACATATTTGTCAGACAAACATTTTTTCATATTATATAAAGTTTGCTATTGAATAAACTCCTGCTAGTTTTTACAATCATAAAATTGTCGGGATGTCACGTTTTACAATTATCACGTTCCACAATTAACACTCCTCCTATTCCAGTGTTCTTGTACATCAAAGTGTGTCCGACTAGACACCGTTAAGCTATTAACAATTTTTTTGGTACGCGGAATCCAGGCCTATATTCGCATGGCTTAAGCTACGCGGAACTTGGCGCTTTTTTTAAGTAACTGTACTTTGGCCAGACATTCTAAATTGGCGTGAAAAGGTAATTTTTATTTTTAGCTTCTTTTTGTAAGTACATAATTAACGAATATTTTTATATAGCTGTAATTTATTTTATAGTAAACGTTCTTACATGGGTGATTAATATGATGTGGTGAAAAAAATTTTAGTTTTTCGAATGCGACTAATTACTTTTTTTCGTGACAAATATTTATACAACAGTTTAAAATAGTGTTTTGCTATAACAATCTTATGTTGGACGTCATTATCGTTAAGAAAATGTAACTTACAGTTAATTAAATATTGGGTTTATATGGTGATGAGAGACTAATAAGTTTCGAAACCGGTAGAGGTGCTTGCTCCGCTCTCTGATTGGACTAGAATATGGTTCGACTGTATTTTCGTTTTGCAACGAAATTGAAAATGGTTATTCATTTTTGATTTACATTTACTCTGATTGGAGTATGAAGGGAACCATACTCGTTGGAACTTTACCGCGCTGAGCAGATGGGACGTGAATTGTAAATTTTAGAATTCCCTCATCTTCCTTAGTCTCAGCATCCGTATGGCTTGCAAATTGTAGAAGCCTCGGAGGTGTAACCAGAGAAGGTTCCCATTGTTTTCATTCTGGTGGGGTGTAGAATAGCATCATGTTGTTTTATATGCCATTAGAGTGAAAACTTAGTCTTTTTATTTTTTTGTTTTTTTTATACATTTTATGATTGGAAGTATATTTATTATATAATTTTTTTTTCAGAAAATACGTATTTAGTTAAAATTGTTTCCAACAATTATTGTTCAGAAATCATTTCTGGCATTTTTCAATGTGTTTGTGTGTGTTTTATTCTTTTATTTTTTTAATTTTTGGTACTGTTTTAATAAAAAATTTTGAAAAGTAGTAAGTATTAAAATTAGTTTAATATTTAAATAAAATATAAATAAACTGTTTAAAGTACATATATTAATTTCGTTGAAATCATATAATAGAAGTATAACTTCTTACATGTGTACAAAGTACACACACATTCTTTTTTTTTTAATATGTTATAGCCTGATCCTTTAGCAATATAGCTGTAATAATATTGTTGCTAAACAGGTAAATTTTTATTGTATACCGGGTGTACGAATCAAACTGTGTTTTTTCTCGAAGTTCGCAACACCCTTTGGAATATTCTAGCATTTATAAAATACTGAAATTAAAACCCAACTATAGCCTCAGGTTTTCTTAACATTCAGTTTTTTGATTCATTCCCTTATGAATCAACTAGCCAAGTTAGGTACTTTAACAACTAGCCTTGTTTTTTGGCACTACAGGGTGTTTTTAAACAAATATGGCAAACTTTAACGGGTAATTCTGCATGAACAAATAATGACCGTTTGCTTTATAAATATATGTCCGCGAATGCTTCGTTTTCTAGAAACGGGGTGTTGAATTTTTTCTTCCAAACTGACGATTTATTTATTGCTTTAAAACCGGTTGAGATATGCAAATGAAATTTGGTGGGTTTTAAGACGTAGTTATTGCACATTTTTTGACATACAATTAAAATTTTTACATTGACCATTGGCGTCATATTACCCGTGTGCGCGCCAATGGTGAATATTAAATTCTTAATTTTATGTCAAAAATCGGCAATAACTATCTCTTAAAACCTGCCAAATTTCATTTGCATATCTCAACTGGTTTTAGAGCAATAAATAAATCGTCAGTTTGTAAGAAAAAATTCAACATCTCGTATCTCGGAAACGAAACATTTGCAAACATACGTTTATAAAGCAAACTGTCATTATTTTTTCATGCAGAATTACTTCTTAATGTTTGTCCCACTTATTTAGAAACACCCTGTATTGATGAAGAACATGTCTAGTTGTTAAATTACCTAACTTTTTTATTATCCAACATAAACGAATGAATCAAAAAACATAATGTTAAGAAAACCTGAGGCTATAGTTTGGTTTTAATTTCAGTATTTTATAAATCCTAGAATATTCCACACTGTGATGCGAACTTAAAAACACAGTTTGATTCGTACACCCGGTATACAATAAAAATTTACCAGTTTAGCAACAATATAACATACATATTGTATTCATAACATATTAAAACATATTAAAATATAACATATTTTATATGTTATAAACATATATTATATTAAATATTAACATCATTAAAATCATAACACTTAAATCTGCCAACAGGAAAGGTTTAGGAAATACGAGAACAGGTTTAGGAAATACGAGGTATCAAAAATGACCAAATTTTTAAGTGGGCCGATTTCTATGCACGTAAGTTTAGTTACGGTGTATTTAGCTTCATTGACTGAACTCTACATTAAAGATGAGAAAAGTACTCCTACTTTAGTACGTTAATTTTGTGAATATTTATTGTTAATTATCTTAAACAAATCTGTTAATGTTGATAATAAGTACTTAATTTCCTTGCACATTGTTGCGTCATAAGGAAATACTACTTAATAATTTCCCACCCTAATTTATAAGGTATGTTCGTGATTTTCGCCCGCATAATTCCTTGGTTACTTTCCAGTAATAACACTATAATAACAAGAGCCCCATTATTTTTTCTACACCTTAACGAACGTTGAGAAACATTCCTACATAAACAAACCATGTTAGAGATGCAGACGAATATTTGGCGAATCGTTCCAGATACCAATCACATACTTCAGTCATCAAATATTTGATCTCTAAAAACGAGACGAATAAGCTGGATCGTGCTGTGGATGCAAATTTTTGAACCCCAAAAAAGATACAAAAAAGTTAACCAGTCCCTACTCATGAGCTTTTCCTAAAAATCCCCTTGTAAGAGGGAACAAGAAAAAATCAATTTCCCAATAATCTGTATGACATCGAAGAAAATATTTTAAACACGAAATGTCTCTATCTATCTAATTAGCCTTCTTCGGTCCATCTTTGGACATATTCCTCCCAATTCCCTTTCCATTATTCTCTGTCTGTCGCTACAGTTATCCACCTAGAGCCCAGGTGCTTTTTGGCATCATCTACCATCTCATTTGTGGCCTTCCTCTGCTTCGTTTATATTCCCACGGTCTCCAATTTATGAGAATTTTGTTCCATCGGTCTTCTTGTTGTCTTATAGTGTGTCCGGCAAATCTCCATTTCAATTTTGCAACTTCTTGTCTAACATCCCTAACTTTGGTTTTCTCTCTTATCAACTCGTTTCTCTTTTTATCCATTACTCTTGTTTGCCTTTCCATTGCTCTTTGCGTTTTTATGATCTTGTCCATGTTTGCTTTTGTAAACGTCCACGTTTGGGAACCGCAAGTGAGAACAGGGAGTACGCATTGATTGTATACCTTGCTCTTAAGATGTTGTGGATATCTTTTGTTTTTAAGGATGTAGCTTAGTTTGCCAAATGCCGCCCATGCCAGTCTAACTCGTCTTTTGATCTCTGCTGTTTGGTTTTCCTTGTTAAGTTTTATAATTTGACCCAGATATATATGTAGAATTGTAAATATTTTACCTTAATTTTTAAGACACCTGTATATAATTTTTCTTAATTATTATTACGAAAACGAAATAAGAGTCTCACGCATAAGAACACATTTGCGGATTAGCTTGGGGATCGAGAATCGGAGTTAGCTGAGAGGCAAGATAAACATAAGTAGCCGCCTTGACTAATTTTATTGGTTTTCTTTTACTGGAAAAACTCGGTACATACTTTGATCCAATTTTAATAGGTTAAAACGGAAAAAGGAGATTAGATGTTAAGTCATAAGATGCACAGTCGATTTTAAGATCAGACCGCGACAGTCGTGTTATTGGGGATAAGACGTAAAAAGACGATTTAAGACGTACTTATATTATGACAAGCCGGTTATAATATTGATTAGACGCAATTACTTATCTCTAAATACATTTCTTTTTGTAAGAACAAGAACTCGTAAAATTTTAGTCGCAATTACACAAACACTTTTACATTTCGTCAATTTAATAGTATCCATAATTTAGTTATCTATTTTATTAATTCAAACTGTTAAACATCACACGGACTTTTATTACGATTGTCTTTAACGAATCCTACATATATAATTGTGAACTTGTTCTATTTCATCTTGTCCGATCCTTAATGTGATGTCCTCATTTGTATTTGTTTAGATTTGTAGCAAGAAATGTAGCTGGGCTAATTTTGAACAAAAATGTTTAGTAGCACTTTTCGTGTAGAATAAACCGTTCTCTCAGAAACGACGTTTGAAGCGACCGGCGATTTTGAATGTCAGTTACGCGCGCGCGGAATAAATGTTTTAAATAACGTTAAAAATTCGATATCTTTTGAGTTGCTGCGCGATATTTTACAGCTCAGTCTGGCTATCCACTACACTCACCGTGGGACCCATTTTCGCGCTTCATTTTACTGTTCTTACGTCGCCGTAAATTGTCGCTTGTCTGGTCGTAACCTTAAGGATATCGAAATATGTACAATGTCCTTGAAAGAAAGGAAACGGTTTCAGTTAGCGGTGTTTCCCATCTCTAGAGTGCGTGAAGCAGCGTAGATACGGTAGCAGGTAGAACAGCGGTGGACGTTATTTACAAGGTAATAAAATCTGATAATTACCGTTGGCGGGACAGCACAATATACGGTGGTATGTCCACTTTTTATTGTTTATAACCACTTGAACATAGTCGACCATTCGTCGGCGATAGAGCAGCGTCCTCGAGCGGTTATTTTTTCGCACAACAAAACAGTGTTGTTTGCATTATCGTTGTTGGCTTGTTTGAACTATGGTAATTGATATTGCCGTTTGTAATTGAAGAGCCTTCCTCCTCGCCAAAAGAGCATTAATGATGGTTGCTTTTCAATTATTTTTAATTTTTTCACGTAATAATCAACAAAATAGAACTTCTGGAATAATTTACTATAAACATAAACATAACTAAAACAGTTGATCAAAATTAAAAATCTACCAGAAATTCCATATCCGTACAAGAACGATTGCATGGTAGTAAAGAAAAGATATTATTAAACTGATTTATCCATTAATTGGAATAAAAATCGAATGTCGTTCTAGAGTTACAAAAAACTATTAAAAATAAAAAAATTAACCTCACCACAATTTCGGACGAAAATACATACAGGGTGATTCATTAAGAATGTTCAATCTCTGAGTTGTAGATTCTAGACCTCAAAATATTAAGATTTAACGCAGATCACTTTAAGAAAATGTGGCTCCTTACTGAGTTACATCATCATTCTCTTTGCCTTATCCCTATGCGGGGTCGGCTTCCCTAACTGCATTTCTCCACACAATTCTATCTTGGGTCATATCAATGTTAATTTCCTTTACCAACATGTCCTGCCTTATCGTCTCCCCCCCAGGTCTTCTTTGGTCTTCCTCTCCTACTCCTTCCAGGACTCTGCACTTCAGCTATTCTTCGTATTGGGTGATTAACGTCTCGACGTTGAACATGAAAAAACCATCTTAACCTAAGCTCTCTCATTTTGGCATCAATTGGTGCCACACCTAGACTTCCCCTAATATACTCATTTCTAATTTTATCCTTCTTTGTCACTCCACTAATCCATCTACCGCCACATGCATTCGTTGTTCCTCTTTCTTTTTCACTGCCCAACATTCAGTTCCGTACATCATAGCCGGTCTTATGGCTGTTTTATAGAATTTTCCCTTCAGCTTCATTGGAATTTTTCTGTCACACAACACACCACTCGCTTCTTTCCACTTCGTCCATCCAGCCCTAATTCTACTGCATGCATCTTCATATATTTCTCCATTACTGTGTAATACCGATCCCAGGTACTTAAAACTATTGCTTTTTACAAACAGTTCACCATCCAAAGATACCATTTTATTTGTAGTAACTCCATCTTTAAATGAACATTCCAGATACTCTGTTTTTGTCCTACTAAGTTTTACACCTTTTTCCTCCAGAGCTTGTCTCCACTGTTCCAGTTTTTGTTCTAAGTCTCTTTCACTATTTCCTACTAAGACGACATCATCAGCATACATTAAGCACCATGGAATATGGAATGTTACCCTGTAGTTTCGCTGTTATCTGGTCCAAAACTAATGAGAATAAATACAGACTAAGCACAGAGCCTTGGTGCAATCCTACTTTCACATGAAATTTATCAGTCTCTCCCACACCTGTCCTAACACTAGTCGTTACTCCCTCATACATATCCCTCACAATCTTTACATATTCACCAGGGACTCCTTTCTTATTAAGTGCCCACCACAGAATCTCTCGAGGAACTCTATCATATGCTTTCTCAAGATCAATGAATACCATATGAGCGTTTGTTTCTTTACTCCTGTATTTTTCCATCAACTGCCTTATAATGAAAATTGTATCTGTTGTTGATCTGCCCTGCATAAGGCCAAATTGATTCTCGGATATTTCGGTCTCTTCACGTATCCGTCTATCAATTACTCTTTCCCATATTTTCATGGTGTGGCTAAGCAGTTTTATAGCCCTGTAGTTTGTACATTGTTGTATATCTCCCTTGTTTTTGTAAACAGGTACCAGTATACTTCTCCATTCGTCTGGCATTTGTCCAACTTCCATAATTCTATTACATAGGCCTGCTAGCCACCTTGTTCCTGTCTCTCCCAGTGCTCTCCATACTTCCCCAGGAATATCATCTGGTCCTACCGCTTTGCCTTTCTTTATTTTTTGAAGCGCTTGTTCTTGAGTTACATGGTGTTTTAAAGATTTAAAAACTATTTATGCCCAGTACAATAAAACTATTTGACATATCCTTGTCATACTTTGCAGAAAGTATAGGTACTGTATATCCTAGTAAATTATGATACATACACACGTTTCTTGCTACTACCAGAGACGTACGACAGGGGGCAGTGCATGGTTGACCCTTCCCAAATTCTACACCACTGGCGGAATTGCTATTTTAGGACAATTTTTCGATTTTCCAATACTTTCGATGCAAATAATACTAGGCCAGGGTAATAAGACAAAAATATACCCTGTTCGTGACACTTCAGCAGCCAGGGTACTGAAGCGTTTTATCGACAGGTCATACCTATAATAACAAATTATAACTATTTCCTGCGTAGGATCTGGCGGCCATTTTTATTTATAAACAATTAACTGTCAAAAAATGGCATTTTTCCCTTTTTTCAAATCAACCGAAAACAGTGAAAGTTATGATTTTCTTGGTACTAATATCTTCGAGATTATGGAAAATTTAAAATGACTTATTACAAAGTTTGATATACTCATTTATTGTTAATATAATTGCGAAAAAAGGTCGGAATTGCAAAAAAAAATATTTTCTCAATAACTGTTGTAAAAATTATTGTACAGCTTTGAAATTTTTGTCAAATGAGGATTCTTTGGTGTTTAATATGTGATAAAAATTTCAAAGCGATTCATTCAATTGTTTAAATTTTATTAAAATTGTTTATCCCAGAGAGCATTTTTTTGCAATAACATAAGTCAGAAAAAAATTACCTTAAAGCCATTCCACAGGTGTCAAATGAAAGAGCATGAGCTACATTTTCAACATGGTTTAAAAAAGTGAATAAAAAATGCATTTATTAGTAATAAATAATTATGCAAAAGTATCGTCCATTTTTCTTTACAAACTTTTTGAATAACTTTTTCCGAAAAAATTAACTTTTTTACCCTGTTTTAAGTGCACAACTACCAAGTAATGTTATCTATATCATAATTGATAAAAAATTGTAATAAATATGTATAATTTCTTGTATAACAAAATAAAAAGTTTATAAGGAAAGATTTACGATACTTTTGCATAATTATTTATTACTAATAAATGCATTTTTTATTCACTTTTTTTAAACCAAGTTGAAAATATAGCTCATGGTCTTTCATTTGACACCCGTGAAATGGTTCTAACATCATTTTCTTCTGACTTATGTTATTGAAAAAAAAATGCTCTCTGGGATAAACAATTTGAATGAAATTTAAACAATTGAATGAATTGCTTTGAAATTTTTATCACACATTAAGCACCAAAGAACCCTTATTTGACAAAAATTTCAAAGCTGTACACTGTGTGTGTGTTTATGTTTTATTGGCACTGGTTTAAGCAACCAACTGGCCAGTCAATGTGTTTTGAATTCTCTCTTTTACAAAATATATGCTTAGTATCTAAATTTAAAACTATTAGTACTACTGTTTTTTTTACTCTGTTTTTTTTATTATTTTTTTTTATTATATTTTTTAACATTTTTTTTATTACATTTTTTATTTTTTTTTATTTTGTATTATTAAAGCTGTACACTAATTTTTACAACAGTTATTACCTTTTTTTCGCAAGTATATAACAATAAATGAGTATATCAAACTTTGTAATACGTCATTTTAAAGCTTTTTCCATAATCTCGAAGATATTTTTGTACTAAAAAAACCATAAGTTTCCCTGTTTTCCATTGATTTGAAAAAAAAGTGAAAAGTGCCATTTTTTGACGCTTAATTGTTTATAAATAAAAATGGCTGCCAGATCCTACGCAGGAAATAGTTACAATTTGCTCTTATAGGTATTACCTGTCGAAAAAACGCTTCAGTTCCCTGACAGCTCGGGTGTCATGGAAAAAACCTTATTACCCTGGACTATACAGTCTTCATTCGTAAAGATGAAGTCGTTAGTTTTGGAGATATTTAAAGTTAAAAATGAAACATCACAGTTATTTTGATTAATGAATTGTGCCTCTTCATTTAACGTTAAATATCTCGAAAACTAATAATTTTATCGTTACGAATGAAGAATATATTATTTAGGTATATAGCAAGAATTGGAGAATCTAAAAATTATGTTAAAATATCAATTCCGACAGTGGCGTATAATGTGAGACGGGTCAACATTTCACTTTCTGCTGTCGTACGCCTCTGGTAGTAGCCAGAAACGTCTATTTATAATAATTTAGTAGGGTGTACAGTATGATACCTACACTTTGTGCCGAGTATGACACAAAGTATAGAAATAGTTTTTAAATTTTTAAATAAAACACTACATTTTATTTAAGTAATTTGGATTCAATCTTAATATTTTGAGATCTAGAATCTACAACTCAGGGATTGGACATTATTAATGAATAACCCTGTATATTCTGACATTTCGAGTTAAATTAAATAAATAAAAAAAGGTTACATTAAAAATAGTAAATATTTTGTTTAAGGTGATACAGTAGCGATCAACAGGTAGCCAAAACGCGTTCCAAGATTGCGGCTGTAATTTTGAATATTTTTTCGAGATATTTGGCACACTTATTCGTAATATAATAAAGAATGACGGTACGGAGCTCAATTTGAAAAATATATTAATATGTGGAAATTACTCTGTAATTAAATACAATATTAAAAAAACGAGCCTGTACCGCCATTAAGAAGAACAAAAAAATACACTTTCTTCAAATAAACTTTTTTATCCGATGCCTAGATTTTGTGTCATTTTGGAACTACTAATGAAATAAAAAAATTTAGTAGTTCCAAAATGACACAAAATCTAGGTATCGAATAAAAAAGTTTATTTGAAGAAAGTGTATTTTTTTGTTCTTCTTAATGGCGGTACAGGCTTGTTTTTTTAATATTGTATTTAATTACAGAGTAATTTCCACA
This sequence comes from Diabrotica virgifera virgifera, assembly GCF_917563875.1. NCBI lineage: Eukaryota > Metazoa > Arthropoda > Insecta > Coleoptera > Chrysomelidae > Diabrotica > Diabrotica virgifera. The sequence goes on along the minus strand of NC_065450.1, from coordinate 68,246,001 downwards.
TATTAATAAATTTTTCAAATTGGGCTCTGTACCGCCATTCTTTATTATATTACGAATACGTGTGCCAAATATCTCGAAAAAATATTTAAAATTACAGCCGCAATCTTGGAAGCGTTTTCGCTACCTGTTGATCGCTACTGTTTCCTCTTAATAAAAAAATGTTCATGCTCGGCCGAATATGAACCAGCGATTCAAATTTTCGATTTTGAAAACAATATTTACAAATTTTAGTAAATCATACTATAAAAAGTAAAGTCTTTACAATAAGTTACGTTCATATAAAATTCTGTCAAAAGATATATGTATTGATGAATGAAAATAACTACTAACAAGGAAAGAGTCGTTTGTTGAAAGTTGTCCCGTATATTAAATAATTTAAGCTAATTATGGAGTTAAACCACCACAATGAAGAGTACTCAAACGGTTTTTAAGTTGTGTAGGTTGCGGTAGACTCATTACATTATTAATAAGTGCTTTGGCATGAACCAACGATACCTAATTACGCTTTGTCGGAAAACTGTCCAATAAGGTTCGACTTGAATATGTTAAGCAATCAATAAAAGAAAAAAACCTTCACTCTAGAGATATTTTAAATATTTTCTAAGATTATATTAAACATTTTTATTATGGATAAAGAAAGCAATGCGAATTGGCGGGAAGCTGATACGGAAAATGAGAGGAAGCAACTCTGAATAAGAAAGAAGTAATAAGCAACCTAAAAGCAACCTAAACCTAAGACGGAAAGACTGCAAGAAAGAATCTTCCAAGGTACTTGGAGCTTTTCCAAGAATTACTTGTAAGTTTGGACGAAGATGACAGATTCGAAGGACAAAACATCACTTTGCAAGAGGCCGGCGCCACTGCTCATTTTGGCCTGGAAATTCGCGCTTTCATAAACCAGCATTTTCCTGGTAGAGGTGGATCCAGGATCGGTAGAGGTGGAAACGAACCATGGCCTCCAAGGTCGCCACACATTATTCCTATGGATTTATTAATCAGAGGCATGCTTAAGAACAGAGTTTTGGGCACACGAACGAAAATGTCGAAGATCTCAAACATCAAATAACAATTGAGTTAGAAATAATCCATGAAGATCTATCAATGTTAATTCTTACTGATTAATTCAATTTGAACACTTATTGTAAATACCTACTCATTTTTCCGTTATTATTTTTGAGTAGGTATAGGTTTGTTCTAGCATCAGTTTTAAACGGTTTGAAACCATCAGCGAATAGTGGACCAGCGCGAGTAGAGGGGATAGCACTGGTGACTGTATTATGTTTTCTCACTGACCAACTGTTTGCTGACGGTTTCCTACTAGTTTGACTGTTTGGTAGAACAAACCTATTAAAAAAAGTAATTTTGTGTTTTTCTTAATTTTCTTTTGCAAATTTCTAGAAGTTTTCTTTGATCTATTATAGAAGAAAGTGTATGGACATCCTGTATATTAAAGAGTTAATTATGGTATAATTTGTACAAAAGTTTAGTGCAAAAATGATGTAATTCTTTGTTTACAAAACGTGTTTAATCATTCAGGTTCTGTGACATATTTATTGTTTGTTTTGTGACAGTTATACACAATTAGGAACTAATTGTAAGATAAATTGCTATGATAAAATAACTTTACTAACCTTTTGACTAGAACTATTTTAAGACTCACCTGAAACAAAACAAATAAAATTAATTTCAAGAATAGAAAATAATAAAAAAATTATTTTTAATAGTTATTTATGATATAAGTGTTAAAAGTACAATTTTAAGGCATAGTCCTGTCGCCAGGGGGGGTACAACGGCCTCGTTAATTCAGATGGACTTACCCAAATTTTTTTTATGTATTTTGACCCGTAGAACACGAATTTTTTGGGTAACAGTTGATCCGGATGTCGATAAGATTGCTATAGACCAAGAACTTGAGGAATCAAATAACAGCGATTTTTGGCAAAACAAAACAATATTTTGTATTTTTTGGGTCATTTTAAGCAAAAAATATTTCTACAAGTTTTTTAGTAGGATGCACAGTTTTCGAGATAAACGCGGTTGAACTTTCAAAAAATCGAAAAACTGCAATTTTTAAACCCGAATAACTTTTGATTAAAAAATAAAATAGCAATTCTGCTTAGCGCCTTTGAAAGTTCAAGTCAAATTATGTCGGTTTTGATTATTTGCATTGCTAAAAATTTATTGTGTTATTGCTAAACAAAGCTACAAACAACTAGTGCGTGAGTGATGTTTCTATGATTTCTCATTTAAAATCGAACGAGTAGGTAGAATAGGTACTAGTGCAATCAAGACTATTTCTACGTTACATGCGTTAAAACGCATGTAAAAGCACGGGAAACCCTACGTGTTTATAGCTTTGTTAAACAATAAAAAAATAAATTTTTACCAATGCAAATAATCAAAACCGATATAATTTGACTTAAACTTTCAAATGCGGTAAGCAGACTTGCTATTTTATTTTTTAATCAAAAGTTATTCGGGTTCAAAAATTGCAATTTTTCGATTTTTTTAAAGTTCAACCGCGTTTATCTCGAAAACTGTGCATCCTACGAAAAAACTTGTAGAAATATTTTTTACTTAAAATGGCCCAAAAAATACAAAATATTGTTTTGTTTTGCCAAAAATCGCTGTTATTTGATTCCTCAAGTTCTTGGTCTATAACAATCTTATCGACATCCGGATCAACTGTTACCCAAAAAATTCGTGTTCTACGGGTCAAAATACATAAAAAAAACTTGAGTAAGTCCATCTGAATTAACGAGGCCGTTGTACCCCCCCTGGCGACAGGACTAGCACGCATGTGAAAGTTTGCAGAATGAGCGAAGCGAATTCTGCAATTCACATGAGTGCCTTAAAAATGTACTTTTTAACACGTATATCATACAATATTTTCTCTACAAACGTCTTATATATCAACAATTATAATTTATTCATTCTCAATTACAAGACAATATCTACAAAAACTTTTACTTGAACTTGACTGACATTCCATTTTTATATTTTTCTCGACATTACATCAAAACTGCCTTTACTGTCAATACATAAATCATAACAACTATAGAAAAACATCTTACTTTTATTGTTGTATATTCTAACAAATTTTAATAGTTTTTTTCTACAAACGTGTTAAAAATGCAATAATACAGTTTAAATTAAATTTTAAAAAACCTTTTAAACCACCTTTTTCAAATTGCGCAAGTTGTACTATTAATATTAATGTTAATAAATGAAATATAAATATTTTGACGTTTCACAATTTGACAATTCACTTTTAACTGCAGTGCCTTAAAATTTTTAAAGCACTAGTGCTTTAAAGTAGCATTTTTAACGCTCCTATGGAGTGCTAAAAATTGCATTTTTAACACGGTTGTAGAAAATAGTTATTTATGATATAAGTGTTAAAAGTACACGTTTAAGGCACGCATGTGAAAGTTTGCAGAATGAGCGATAGCGAGTTCTGCAATTCACATGAGTGCCTTAAAAATGTACTTTTTAACACGCATATCATACAATATTTTTTCTACAAACGTAATTACAGGACAATATCTACAAAAACTTTTACTTGAACTTGACTGACATTCCATTTTTATATTTTTTTGACATTACATCAAAATTTCCTATACGGTCAATACGAATTGCAGTGCCACAAAATTTTTAAAGCACTAGTGCCTTAAAGTAGCATTTTTAACGCTCGTATGGAGTGCTAAAAATTGCATTTTTAACACGGTTGTAAAAAAATAGTTTAAATTCAAATAAATTAAGTCAGTGCATTAATTTTTTAACTGATTTCTGTCTAATTTGTTAGGGTATAAGGAATTTAAATTGATTAGTATTAATTAAATACAGTTTAAAATTTATTATTTATTATCATAATAATTCTTCGTTTGGAAATTGTGATTTTTATTTTTAGCAAAAACTGTGGTTGTAGAAAAAGTATAGTTTGTAACACGTGCAGAAAGGTAATTTCTCACTCGTTTGAATTGCGGCACTCACTTGCGCTCGTACCGCAACTTTTCAAACTCGTGAGAAATTAGTACCTTTCTGCACTTGTTGCACAATATACTATTCTGCACGCCTTTATAAAATAACCAGGGCTTGACTTACAAAGAGTGGTCCAGTGTATGAAGTTGTTTGATGTGTGATCGCGTAAAAATAGATAGTTTGCTGGATGAATGTATTTCACTAAAATACCCACAGCACAGTGTGACTGCAAAACTGAATTTTGAACTCACACTTTATAGTATCGATTGAAATCGAAATCATTCCTGTTACGAAACATAATCCTGTTGCTTTGAGCTGTATAGGTTTACAATCTATCAGAAGGGTGCTAACCTGGCTGTAGAACCTCTCCTTCTCGGGCTTGCTACCGGCAGTTCTGAGGTGTTACCCGATCCACCCAAGAAAACTACAGGCGGAATAATAGAACAAGAATGTGTGTGTACTTTGTACGCACGTAAGAAGTTATACTTCTACTACATATTATGTGATTTTTAAGACTATACCAAAAATTTAAAAAAATAAAAGAATAAAACGCACACAAACACATTGAAAAATGCCACAAAGAAAAAATGATTTCTGGACGATAATAATTGTTGGCAAAAATTTTAAATACGCATTTGCTGGAAAAAAAAATTATATAACAAATATACTTACAATCATAATATGCATAAAAAAATAAAACTTGCATCGGGAATTGAACCCTTGAACTTCGTGCCGCTTTGACTCGTAATCGAAGCGTAGACTCACTCGTCCAATCGCACATTATTTATCAAGTGGAAAAATACGGTAACTGAACGTTTTACTGTTTGACAATTGTTTTGAAAATTATGTAGTTTAAATTTTGTGGAAGAAAATATAAAAATATAACAAAACAGTAAGAAAACAATATATTAGATGAAGATTGGTAGAACTTTTGTTGGTAATCAAATTAAGTATGTAAATCAAAGCATTACATACCTACTAGATAAATAAATCTACGCCAAAAAATCATAATTTAAAAATAAAAATCGAACCTAATTTGGGATTTCTCTCTAAAATCCGCATTCTTGAGAAAATAAATGTATGTATTTCAACCTAATCCAAATGTATAATTACAATATGATTATAATAAAAACTAGGTACTTACCAAATTAGAATGAGTTTTCCTTGTCCAAAATAGTCCAAAAGTCCAAAAATATAGGTATATGAATTTATATTTAAAAAGGCAGTATAACTATTAACTAACTTTTGTTTGTTGTTTCTTTTCACACAAATTTTAAAACGCAACAACCATAAATAATCTAACTACAGCTGTGCCACAGCCACCATATTGAATAATTTTTGACATGTCATTTGAACATCCAATCAGAACAAAGTTATAATGCGCATGCGCCCGGTCGCTAGGTTTTCCCATATAAAAATTTACCCTCTATCGCCGGTAAAGAAGTATAACTTCAAAAATGTCCCTAGATATCATGAAAACTATTGAAAACATCTACCAAAACAACAAAATAGAGGTTAGAATAAATGGAAAGCTTATAGAACCTATAAAAATACGCAGCGGAATAAGACAGGGGGGACTTATTGAGCTCCATACATTTCAGTTTAATCATATGGATGAAAGTGTCAACAAAGGAAGAAGTCTCAACTAAAAACTAAACAACAGTATTTAGGAAGGAACCAATCAGGTGTTAAATAGAAGTCGATGGCATCAGTATTGAACAAGCAATGGAAATAAAACATCTTGGAATTACACTACCCAGTTATACAGATCTGGACACAGAAATGACACACATTTTATAATAATTTTTTTTGATTGATAATATTATCTGATCCCTTTTCGCTTGTTCACTGGAGGAACATTTAAAAACAGAATATTATCTACACAAAAAAAAACGAGAAGAAAAACAGGATTCATTGGTTTTATTACATAATCTTTGACAGTTTTCCACATTTCTTGAGATGTACCGTTAAGAATAGAGAGCAGATTTTTTAGAGGCAAACGGATACAATATACCTACTCTTTAAAAAACAAAGGATAAAACATATTCCAAGTCAAGTAGTAAGAACTCGAGACCTTTAAACGGCGAAAATAACCTCCCGGACAAAAAGCGAACGCGCCTTGTGAGTTCGAAACCCAAATAAAACCCTTTTCTGACAGCGGCATAATTTGTCAGACGCGTTCGTTTGTCCACACCTAACCACGCAGAAAAAAATTAGTCACGGCAATAAACATGACCCCAGAAAACATTAATTATAACAATAACTGACTATCCTGTATATTGTGTCATTCACAATTTAGTGTATAGGGTGAGTGAATAGTGAGTGACAGCTCCTGAGAAAATGATACTATGAGCACTAGGTTCGACAAATATACTTACCCTTTGGAATCTAGTAGAATAGAAATTATAAATATAATGAAAGGGTTAGAATAGGAATAGACCATTGTGCGGTTTTATTCTGAGTGGGTAATTTGGATGAGAGACATTAATTTTTATATTTATTGGATTTTTTGCTATATGTAAATGTAGCTACTTTTGTTTATAACGGAAAAAAGGGCCATAAAAAATTTTTAAACTCGGTAACATTGAACAAAGAACGCTCGTACTATTCAGTTGAATATTTTCATTTAAAAAAATTAAACTTTGGCTTTTAAACCCATCTTATTCTTTTTCTTCTTCTTTTTGTATAGACATGACTGTCTGATTTTTCAATGTGCCTCTAGTAAGTTGTCGTTCCATCGTTTTCGTGTTTTTACTACTCCTACTAGTACTCCTGTAGTCCTTACTACTCTATTTGTTGTTATTCGGCTTATGTGGTCATACCATTCTATTCTTCTGTTTCTTACCCAGTTATTAATGTTGTTCACCTTGCATCTCCGTCGTATATCTGTACTTCTAGCTCTGTCCCATAGAGTCTTCCACGATTTACGAAGGGTTTTCATCTCCGCTGTTTCGAGCAATCTTTTTATCCTGTCTGTGTCGGGTCGTGTTTCTGTCGCGTATCTCATTATTGATCTGATGATTGTTTTGTAAATTTTTGCAGATAAAGTTAGGTGACAACTTCAGTAATTATAATCGACTTATGCTCCTTCTCAAATATGCCCGGAACATTAATAAAAAAATTAAAATATTTAAAAATTTCGGAAAACATCGATTTTTTTCTACTTTCTTTGCTTATAACTTTAAAACGATTCATTTTGGAACAAAGTTGTAGGGAAATAAAATAAAGATAATTGAATTTTGTATAATATACGACTGGTTAAATAGGCTATTGATTATGTACTACAGAAAGGAACTACAACGTTAACGGGGTTTTATTATTTGATATGGTCAATGGACATCTATATATGAAAAAACCGCGGAGTGCTACCATTTAAAGGGGTGCGTTTTTGAGAAATGGGTGAATTAGTCCCTGGGAACAGGTTACATTAGGGTGAGTTCTATGCACTTTTGGTACAAACACGTCTATATAAAAATTGTTCCTGGTTAAATTTCCTATCTAAATATAACTTTTTAAAGTCAAAGATACTTTTTTTACAAAAATACATTCAAAAGAAAAAGCACAAAGAAACACAAAAGAAAGAAATTTTGTTTTTTGTCCCATAACTTTTGTCCACGGGGATAAAGGTATAGACATTGCTTCACAGAAAATAAACTTACATATTTTCTCTTTAAAATGATGTATGGTAGAAGTCATTAGGATTTACAGTTTTCGAAATATGATTTTTCAAAGTTTGCCACTCACAGAAATTTTGGGCAATTTTCCTTGTTATTTCGCAAATATTGTTCTGTAACTTTTTTTCTACGTAACTTTAGGTATATGCAATGGTACATGTAAGAGGAATAAAAATCAATTACCTTTAAAATGGTCTACCGTATAATGTTGTACGACTTCTTTTAAAGAGGTTATCTTTTTCAAGACTGTATACTTTTAACGAGTTTTTATATTTTTTATATTTCCCATTATAACTTTTTTTCTATATGGTATATATTATATAATAAAAAAGAAAGCTTGTTCTGTTTACTTTAAAATGGTGTATTAAAAAAAATTCTAGGGTTATTTTTAAATAAGATATGCTTTTTCAAATTGTAATAAGTACTTGCAAGGATTTTTGATTTTAGGATTATTTTTTAAATTCCTCATTATAACTTTTTTATGCGATTGTGTGTTATGATTGAATCTTATTTTTTATAGGTAATACTTTGGATCCACTTGACTCGGCCGGGCAAACTTCAAAATATGGATTAATTCCAATATTTACTGTCAAAGCTCCTGCACCACAAGCTTTGCTTGAAAAAATAGCATGTAAATGTACCAAAGGATGTACAAAAAACTGCGGTTGTAGGAAGATAGGAAATAGTTGTTCAATATTCTGCAAAGGGTGCATGTGCATGGGTACTAATTGTGGGAACATGGACTTTGATTTTGAAAATTTTTTAAATGTCAACGTTTAAATAATTTTAAATAAAGTGATGTTTTTTAAGACTAATGTTTATGTAATTTTTGTAAAAGAAATAATTTTATATGTTACAGGTAAAAAAGTATCAAAGGATCACTCGGTTTCCATTATGTATTTAAATATAGATGATACACCATTTTAAAGAACAGAAAGTAAGCCCTCTTTGTTGCGTAATATATAGATAGTATATTCATGTACAAGAAAAAAAAAAGTTAAAATGAGAAATTTCAAAAATAATTGTAAAAAATGTAAAAAATAATATTTTTTTTATATTAGGTATTATATTATAACATATAATATATTATATAATAATTTTATTTTATTTTTTATATTATATTATAAAAAATCCTTAAAAGTATAAAAACTTGAAAAACAATAATCTCTTTAAAAAAAGTCGTACAACGTTATACAGTAGACCATTTTAAAGGTAATTGATTTCTATTCCTATTACGTGTACCATTGCATATACCTAAAGTTACGTAGAAAAAAGTTACATAACAATATTTGCAAAATAACAAGGAAAATTGCCCAAAATTGCTGTGAGTGGCGAACTTTGAAAAATCATATTTCGAAAACTGTAAATCCTAATGACCTCTACCAAACAACATTTTAAATAGAAAATATGTAAGTTTTTTTTCTGTGAAGCAATGTCTATACCTATGTCCCCGTGGACAAAAGTTATGGGACGAAAAACAAAATTTCTTTCTTTTGGGTTTCTTTGTGCTTTTTCTTTTGAATATATTTTTGTAAAAAAAATTATCTTTGACTTTAAAAAGTTATATTTAGATGGGAAATTTAACCAGGAACAATTTTTATGTAGACGTATTTGTACCAAAAGTGCATAGAACTCACCCTAATGTAACCTGTGCCCAGGGACTAATTCACCCATTTCTCAAAAACGCACCCCTTTAAATGGTAGCACTCCGCGGTTTTTTCATATATAGATGTCCATTGACCATATCAAATAATAAAACCCCGTTAACGTTGTAGTTCCTTTTAGCTATCTTATTTTGAATATAATCAATAGCCTAAAAAATGTCTTAAATTATTACCCTTTCTGCAAAATAGCAATAAATATCAAATAAGGGGGCAAAATAAGCCTGTTTTTCTTAAATGTTTTTCAACCACTTTGGTTACACTTAGAACCTTCGTAATTCGCTTAGAGAATGCAAAACCTTCAGTGACTGCACTAATGCGAGAAAATAGTATTTAGACATTTTTATAACAACTTAATAAAAATAAAACTCCTAGACACACCATAAACATCTCAGGAATGTATGTATTTACAATGTATATCTCTCTCCGACTAATAACCGTCAATGTTAATAGTTTTGATCAATTTTACGTAAGACTGTTGTAAACAAACTCGGAATCAGAAGCAAGTAATGATTTGATTATTTGTTCTATTAGCTGGGTTTACTAAAAAATAATTTAGGCATAAATAGATCAGTTTGGGAGAAACCGGAGCTATTAGAAAGGGATCGTCTAATGTTGTTGTTTTGATTTAGTATCGGAAGTAATGGATTTATTGAATCATTTGTGCGGTATTGATGGTCTCTCTTTTCTTCCTAGTCTTGTATGGTCCACGTTTGGACATAGGCCTCCTCCAACTCCCTCCATCGGTTTCTATACTGAGCAACATATTTCCAATTTGTTCCGGCTATTCTTTTAATGCCATCAACCCATCTCATATATTGTCTTCCTCTTGTTCGTTTACTTTCGAAAGGTGTCCAATGTTGTATTGTTGCGTTCCAACGTTGTTTTTTTTGTCTAGCATTGTGGCCTGCGAAGCTCCATTTAAGTTTGGCAATTTTTGTTGTTCGACTTTTGTTATTGATCTTACCCTGTCGTTCCCCTTTTTATCTGACAGTCGTATACCTAACATTGCTCTTTCTGTTGTGGCCAGTTTATTCAAATTTGTCTTGGCTAGGGTTCAGGTTTGACATCCATATGCCATATGTCATAATAGGCAGGATGCACTGGTTGAACACTTTGCTTTTCATGTATTGGGGTATTTTACGGTTCTTAAGTATCCAACTAAGTTCTCCAAATCCTGGCCATGCTAGTCTTGCTCTGGTATTTATGGTATTGATATTCAAACTGAATGAATATATGAACATATGAATTAACTGACCCAATTGAAGCTGGTAATGGGATAAGACAGGTAAATTCCTTGAGTCCTTTATTGTTCAACCTGATCATGGACAAAATAATAAAAAAAGTAAGAACTAAAAAAGGATACCAAATGGGAGAAAAACAACTTAAAATAATCTGCTATGCGGACGATGCAATACTAATCTCACAAAGTGAAGATGATTTACAACGTATGCTGCACCAAGTCAACATAATCAACATAATAAATTTCCTCACAAAAGACAAAATGCATGGTTATAACAGCAGATCCAATAAGATGTAAATTGGAGCTGGAAGGTCAGATAATAGAACAAGTGATGGAGTTTAAATACATAGACATCACACTATCTAGCTACGGAAGGCTCGAAACAGAAGTGGAAGATCAAGTTAATAGAGAAAACAGAGACGCAGGTTGCCTGAATGACACAATATGGAGAAATAAAAATATCGGAAAAGAAATGAAAGGCAGAATTTACAAATCAGTCATCAGACCAATAATGACATACGCGGCAGAAACACGACCCGACAAAGAAAGGACAAAAAGATTGCTCGAAACAGCGGAGATGAAAACCCTTCGAAAAATCGATGGTAAGACTCTATGGGACAGAGCTAGAAGTACAGATATACGACGGAGATGCAAGGTGTATAACAATAACTGGGTAAGAAACAGCAGAATAGAATGGAATGACCACATAAGCCGAATGACAACAAATAGGATAGTCAGGACAGCGAGAGACGGTTCCCCAATAGGAAGACGATCAGTGGGAAGACCACGAAAACGATGGAACAACAACTTACTAGAGGCACATTGAAAAAACAGACAGAGTCATGTCTATACAAAAAGAAGAAGAGAAGAATATATTCAAATTGATATAAATAAATATTAACAAAAATGGACGAAACTAGCAAGGCAGTCTAATTAGGCCATGTTGATCACCAATGTTCTTAAAGGATGAGGTACACAAAGAAAAAGAAGGCACAAAGTTGTCTACAATTCCTCCGATATTTGATTGTGTACTTTTCGTTGTAGTCGTTGTCCAGTTGAACTAATGCTATTCGGCTGCATTACAGATTCTCAATAAAGTGCATATCTAGAATGTCCTCTGGTCTTTTTACAACTGTCAGTTTTTCTCCGTCTTCTTTGTGGTGCCGTCTCTAATGAATGGAGGTTGGTGACGACTTCTGCAAATTCGTCTCTATCCTATGCTTTTCTTATTGATTTTGGAGGTGTACTTCTGTAAAATCCCTGATGCTACGCCACCAGGTCATTTGTCGTCTGCCAGGACCACGCTTTACTTCTAATTTTCCTTCCATAATTAGTTCAAGGAACTTAGGTTTCTGATATATGTCTGAAGATGCTTTCCGTTTTTCAATAATTTCTAAAAGTTCACAATCTATAATCATACGTCTTAAAACTTCTTCATCTCTAAGATGGTCAGTCTATGGAATTATTAGAATGAGACGGAATATCGAAGTTTCTCAGGCATCGTAACAAGCTAATTATCGGCATCCAGGTTTCCATGTTCCAGGAAAGAGAACTCCTCACTTTATGAGAAACTCCAAAGGTAAAATAATTCTCGACTTAGACGAAAAAAGGAATAATGGACTAATTACATAAAAGAGCTCTTCCTGGATACGAGGCCACCACTTAACACCACAAAGTATACAAATACTGGTCCTAGTATTCTAAAAGCGGAAAGAAAAAAGCCACCAAACAAAGCAAAAATGGGAAATCTCCAGGCCCTGACCAAATACCATCAGACTGGCAGACTGGATCAAACTTCTAGATGACGACAATGTCTCAGAACTAACATACATTTATTCCACTCTCAAGGAAACCTAATACATCATCATGTAAAGACTTTAGACTAATTAGTCTTATGAGCCACTCTCTCAAGCTACTTCTTAAGATAATTCTTAATCGAATTCAAGCAGAAATGTGAATAGACAATGGGAAATCAACAATTCGGTTTCAGAAAAGGATTGGGAACAAGGGAAGCTTTGTTCTCAATGCTAACATTACTTCAACGGTCATGGGAAGTACAGAAACCAATTTACGTCTGCTTTATAGATTTTGAGAAGGCGTTTGATAGGGTTCAACATGATAGGCTGTTTGAATATCTAGAAATGATTGGAATAGATGATAAAGATCTGAAACTTTTACAACATCTATATTGGAATCAAGAAGCTTCTATTTCTATTCTGTTAGATGGCAAAGAGGCAGACAAAATTTGCATTCAAAGAGGTGTCAGACAGGGTTATGTGTTATCACCAACTTTGTTTAACGTATACTCAGAAATAATTTTTAGCGAAGCCTTGGAAGAGCAATGTGGAGTTCGAATCGGGGGAGAAACTATTAACAACATCAGATATGCAGACAACACCGCGATCATGGCTAAAAGTATCGAAGATCTTCAATTCCTTATAGATCGAGTCACTAGAGAATGCTCCAATAACGGACTTGGCATAAATACAACAAAGACAAAGTTACTTGTGGTTAGCCAACAAGACGTTGGCTCTATGCAACTAATTGTCAATAATGAACCTTAAACAAAAGTTAACCATTTTAAATACCTAGGATGTTGGATAAACGAGACACTAAATCCGGATGAAGAAATTAAAACTCGTATAGAAATTGCAAGAGCATTTATGAAACTTAGATCTGTTCTGAGCAACTCTCAGCTGAATTTACAACTAAAAGAATCAAATTCCTAAAATGTTATGTGTATCCTGTATTACTGTATGGATGTGAAACCTGGATCATGAAGGTTAACATGATGAACAAATTAGAAGCCTTCGAGATGTGGTCATATCGTAGAATGCTCAGAATATCTTGGGTTTAACGCATTTCAAACAGAGAAGTCTTAAACAGAGTAGTAGGTCAAGGCGGAGGTGACTTAATCAAGATGATAAAAAAGAAAATACTTGAATATCTCGGGCATATAATGAAAGGTAGCAGGTACAGGATGCTGCAGTTAATACTCAATGGAAAAATCGACAGAAAAAGGAGAATTGGTAGAAAGAAATACTCATGGCTCCGACACCTTTGTCAATGGACTAGCTTATCAGCAGATCAACTATTACATGCCGCACAAGATCGAGAACAATATCGGCAAATTGTCATGGAGCTACCCACGACTAAAATTTGAGTACGGTACTTAAAGAAGAAGAAGGCTTCCATGCTTCCAGGATACTATGTATATGTATATAGCATTTTATCATGGGATATCGTAGAGTTAAATCATCTCGGTTGGTGAAAAATTGTTTCAATTTTAGAAATGCGTTTCTGCCCTGTTCTAATCTGCATTCTAGTTTTTGTTCTGATCTTAAGGCCTCACGTATCCACCACCCTAGATTCCTAAACTTAGTCAGTTTATGCTTTATGCACACAAAGCTTTATTGTGGTTAAAGTTAATCTTTGTGGTCTGGTTCTAAATTCAATGAAATTGGCAAAGTGCAAGTAAATCTCGTAATAAACATCTAAACACAAGAATTCGGTCAAACAGGTGTAGAAAAAGCAGTGTTATGGAATGAAGTTCGACAAAATAAGCTCGTTTTAATAAAAAGCGCGTTCTACATCTCCCCCACAACAACATTTTGAAATATTTCAATGAATGAGTCTGTATGTTCGTCTAAAATATCTGACTCGTATAGTGAAAACAAAAACAAACGATTTTTTAATGTTGCGCCTGAGATTGCTACACCTACTACAACTTATTTTAAGACTTTGGTTGTAGAATTAAGTACTACTTACACTAATCATTGCTTTGCTCAAACGATCTCATGTAAATTACTTTACGATGAGTTTAATGAAAAAAAAAATACTGGAAAAATATTTTACAAAACACAAGAAAAACAATTCTGGATAAGTTTTCAAACAAATGCTAAAACTAATTAACCAGAAAAATACAGAGAAGGAAACTCTAAATGATAAAATGAGGAAAGGGTATGTATTTCTATGTAAATGGACACACAAAGATGAAATAATTAAAGTGAATGAAGCAAAAAATACAAATTAAATTTAAAATATTGATAATTTTTTTTTCACGATTGTTTTGAACATCCTTCAATGTTCAATAATTCATGGTTAAGAAAAGTACGTTGTATATTGACGAGCGGAATACCCCAAAAAAACGCTTATTTCTCGAGATACTGACCACGGAGAGGTGAATGGCCAATTTTAGTCATTCATATTCATACTGTATGTTTTTGATGGTGCTGAAAACGAAAATGAGGTTTATTTTCAATTTCATGTGGGGGAACATTGTCAAAATCGCAATTTTAACCCAAAAATAAAATCACGTTTTTTTGCGTTTACCTCGCTGCAACTCTGTTCCATTTTAATATTTTTTTCTGAAATTTTTACAGTATATAGCTCTAACATTTCTGAAGACAACAGTACCAGTTTCAAGCTTTAATTCTTATTCTGATAAAGGTTATGAATTTTTCAAAGGAAAAGGTGAGGATTTGTGCATTGCAAAGTTTAATCGCAAAAGTTGTGTGACGAAGTTTAAAATTTAGCTTCTTAATCACGTTTATGTTAAAATAAAGAGAACAAAGAAGTTTTAGATCAAAATGTTTTATAGAAAAGAAATAGTGCAACTTTTAATGTCGACATTAGAAATCCCCAATATAAAGCTTATTTTTCGAGATACTGACCATGGGTGGTGAATGGCTAATTTTGGTCTTAGATTGTGTTTTTGACCGTGATGAAAACGAAAATTAAATTTATTTTAAATTTTAGGTGGGGGAATATTGTCAAAATTGAAATTGTACCCTAAAAATAAAAAAAAATTAAATCACGTTTTTTGCGTTTAGCTTGCTACAACTCTAGTCCGTTATAATATTTTTTTTCTAAAGTTTGTACACTTATATCGGTCATTTTTTTGAAGACAATGGTTTCTGCTTTATGCTTTTAGTCTTATTCTAGTAAAAAATATGAATCTTTTAAAGTACAAGGTGCAGATTCGTGAATTGCAAAGTTTAATCGCAAAATTTGACTGACAAAATTTGAAATATAGATTTTAAATTGAATTCAAAAATAAAACATGAGTACAAAGAAGTTTTCTGGAAAGTTTTGGATCAAAATGTTTTATAGAAAACAAATGGTGCAACTTTTAACATCGACGTTATAAATCCCCAAAATAACGCTAATTTTTCGAGATGCTGATCATTGGTGGTGAATGGCTAATTTTGGTCTTACTTTATGTTTTTAATGGTGCTGAAAACGAAAATCAAGTTTATTTTGAATTTTAGGTGGGAGAACATGGGCAAAATCGCAATTATGCCTTAAAAATAAAAAAAAAATTAAACCACGTTTTTCTTAAAATTAAAAGTTGCACCATATTTTTTCTATAACACATCTAGATCTAAAACTCCCCATAAAACTTCTTTGAACTCTATGGTTTAACATAAACGTAATCAAATGGATAAATTTTAAATTTTGTCACTAAATTTTTGCGATTTAACTTTGCAATTCACGGGTATGCACCTTTGATTTTTAAAAATTCATAACTTTTATGAAGAAAAGACTGAAAGACAAAAGTTGCTTTCATAGTCTTCACAAAGCTGAGAAATACATGCTGTTGGAATTTCAGAAAAAAATATTAAAATGGAACAGAGTTGTAGCGAGCAAAAACATAATCTAAGACCAAAATTAGCCATTCACCATCCATGGTCAGTATCTCGAAAAAAAAACCGTTATATTGGGAATTTCTAATGTCGATAAAAAAAGTTGCACTATTTTTTTTCTATAAAACATTTTAACCTAAAATTTTCCTGAAAACTTCTTTGTACTCTCTATTTTAACATAAACGTGACTAAAAGCTTGAAACAGGTACCGTTGTCTTCAGAAATGCTATAGCTATATACTGTAAAAATTTCAGAAAAAAAATATTAAAATAGAACAGAGTTGTAGCGAGGTAAATGCAAAAAAAATGATTTTTTTTTTATTTTTAGGGTAAAATTGCGATTTAGAGAATGTTCCCCCACATGAAATTCAAAATAAATCTCATTTCCGTTTTCAGCACCGTAAAAAACATACAGTATGTCTAAAATTGGCCATTCACCTCTCCGTGGTCAGTACCTGGTCATTTTGGGGTTGCTTGCCGCTCGCCTATATATATTGTTTTCTCACTAGTTGCCATAAAAACTAATGCACAATATACCAAAATTGTATCAGACCAAACCAAATCACATTAGGTATGAATCCGTCGCATTACTTCAAGGAATAATTACTAAAGATTTCCACACCCGTATTGAGCTGCCCCCCCCCACTTGCAAAAATCAAAAAACAAATAGCCCTGATTTATGAGCTATTTATGAGCTCCCATATTCCGCAAACTAAAAATTTTGAGCTCGTTCCACTGAGCAGGAATTTGATACTTTAGTATCAAATAGGAAGAGGAGCCCCCACTACTTAAAAATAGGAATATTGAATCGGTTTTTGCGGCAGAATTACGAGCTATTTATGAGCTCTTGAAATTATATAGTTTCGATTTTTGAGCTCATCCCCTTCACCCCCAGACAACCCTTTAATTGATTTAACATAAGAGAAAAATGCTGAGAAAACTTAAAATATATCGTATTGCGGATATAATTCCTATAACTTATATACTCTAAGAATAAACTATTAAATCACGTGCATTTCGATTATTGAGCTACAACCCTTTCGCGAGAAAACCACCCTATCTTCCCGGCTTAAGAGAAAGTTGTACTTAAAATGCATTAAACTAATTATTTGGCGACGACATATCATTGAATAATTTATAAGCTTCCAAATTACGCGAATTTAGATCAGTAAATTACAATTTATTTTGTATAGTGCAGTCACTGAAGGTAAAAATCAATGATTATCTTCAATTTCGGTGAACCTTCATCGATTTTCACGAAAATTGGTCAGTGGTTAGAGGATACGTCAAGAAACAAAGGTGACATGATACCACCTTGCGCCTTTACTCTGAGGGTGAATACCGCCCCTTCTCGGGGGTGAAAATTATTTTATTAAAAATAACTTCACAAATCAATAAAAGAACAAATTAAAAGCAAAATTTATTATATAAAGTTAATAAAATAAGTCAATACTTTTTAAGTTATTAAAGATCAAAGATTTTAATTATTCGTGAAAAAAATGCATGTAATGAAGCGGTTTTTCGTAAATCATTGAAAAACTGTAAGTTTTTACAAAAAAGTTAATAGTAGTTTAATTCGTAAAGCTATATTCTAAGAATAAACTCTTAAACCACGCGCCTTTCGATTATAGAGTTACAACCCCTTCGCAAGAAAACCATCCCATATTCCCGGCTTAAGAGAGAGAGTTGTACTTAAAATAATTTAAATTAATTATTTGTCGAATAGATATCGTTTAATAATTTATGAGCTTGCAAAATATACGCATGTCAATTATTGAATTGCCATTTTCTTTCTATAGTGCAGTCACTGAAGGTAAAAATCAACTACGACCTTCGATTTCGGTAAATCTCCATTCATTTTCACGAATTAACAATAACAACTTGGGGTTTTAACCTGGGGTATATGTCACCCCTTCTCGGGGGTGAAAATTACTTTATTAAAAATAACCCCACAAATCGAGAGAGGGACAAATTATAAGCAAAATTTGTTATATAATGTGATTAAAATAAATTAATACTTTTTGAGTTATTAAAGATCAGATATTTTAATTTTTGTGAAAGAAAATGCATGTTTTAAAGCGATTTTTCATAAATTACTCAAAAACTGTAAGTTTTTACAAAAAGTGTTCATCACTAAAATTGAAGCCAATAAAAAATATAATAAATTGCTTACTTGAAAAACCCTTTAATGTTAATTTAAAGTAAGTTATTGGTAATTAAATGTATATTTTTTTCTGCGACTGTTCATATCTAAGGATTCAAGCTTAAATAACGGGAAAGAGATGCATTTTATAACACTTAGGTACTAAATACTTATCAAAGTACTTAGAAATACCTATCCAAAATGAGCTCCAGAAAAAGTTGATAGCATCAAAATCCGCTCACCAATTTTGGTGAAAATGAATGCAGATTTACCGAAATCGAAGGTCATAGTTGATTTTTACCTTCAGTGACTACACTATAGAAAGAAAATGGCAATTCAATAATTGAGATGCGTATATTTTGCGAGCTCATAAATTATTAAACGATATCTATTCGACAAATAATTAATTTAAATTATTTTAAGTACAACTCTCTCTCTTAAGCCGGGAATATGGGATGGTTTTCTTGCGAAGGGGTTGTATCTCAATAATCGAAAGGCGCGTGATTTAAGAGTTTATTCTTAGAATATAAGCTATACGAATAAAACTACTATTAACTTTTTTGTAAAACTTACAGTTTTTCAGTGATTTACGAAAAACCGCTTCAAAACATGCATTTTTTTCACGAATAATTAAAATTTTTGATCTTTAATAACTTAAAAAGTATTGACTTATTTTAATCACTTTATATAATACATTTTGCTTATAATTTGTTCTTTTATAGATTTGTGCAGTTATTTTTTATAAAATAATTTTTCACCCCCGAGAAGGGGCGGTATCCACCCTCAGGGTAAAGGCGCAAGGTGGTATCATGTCACCTTTGTTTCTTGAGGTATCCTCTAACCACTGGCCAATTTTCGTGAAAATCGATGAAGGTTCACCGAAATTGAAGGTAATCGTTGATTTTTACTTTCAGTGACTGCACTATATAAAATAAATTGCAATTTACCGATTTAAATGCGCGTAATTTGAAAGCTTATAAATTATTAAATGATATGTAGTCGCCAAATAATTAATTTAATGCATTTCAAGTACAACTTTATCTTAAGCCGGGAAGATAGGGTGGTTTTCTCGCGAAGGGGTTGTAGCTCAATAATCGAAATGCACGTGATTTAATAGTTTATTCTTAGAGTATATAAGTTATAGGAATTATATCCGCAATACGATATATTTTAAGTTTTCTCAGCATTTTTCTCTTATGTTAAATCAATTAAAGGGTTGTTTGGGGGCGAAGGGGATGAGCTCAAAAATCGAAACTATATAATTTCAAGAGCTCATAAATAGCTCGTAATTCTGCCGCAAAAACCGATTCAATATTCCTATTTTTAAGTAGTGGGGGGGGGGGCTGACTCAGCCCCCCCCACTAAAGTATCAAATTCCTGCTCAGTGGAACGAGCTCAAAATTTTTAGTTTGCGGAATATGAGAGCTCATAAATAGCTCATAAATCAGGGCTATTCGTTTTTTAATTTTTGCAAGTGGGGGGGGGGGGGCAGCTCAACACGGGTGTGGAAATCTTTAGTAATTATTCCTTGAAGTAATGCGACGGATTCATACCTAATGTGATTTGGTTTGGTCTGATACAGTTTTTATTGCAGTTTTGCATTCCTTAGAAAAAAACGATTTGCCGTGATACCATTGGTAAATTATAGAAACGGTCTAATATCTCGAGAAATACACTTCAAAATGAAAAATCAAAAAATAAGTTTTTATTGTTTTTCAAAAAACTATCGAATAATAGCAAACATGATCCTCCCCTCATCCCCTGGAGATGGGGTGGGGGGTAACTTTAAAATATTAAATGGGTACTCCCATTTTTATTGCAGATTTGAATTCCCCATAAAAAAATAAGTAACATTTGTTTGAAACATTTTTTAATTGTTGATAGATGGCGCTATAATCGGAAAAATACGATTTAGTAGCGCCATCTATCAACAATTCTAAAAATGTTTCGAATAAACGTTACTTATTCTTTCATGTGGAATCCAAATTGCAATAAAAAATGCCGGTTCCTATTTAAGATTTTAGAGTTACCCCCACCCTACCTCCAGGGCGGGGAGTGGGGAGTCGTGTTTGTTGTCGTTCGATAGGTTCTTGAAAGATATTAAACACGTGTTGTTTGGTTTTTCATTTCAAAGTGTATTTGTCAAGATATTAGACCGTTTCTATAATTTACTTAGGTAAACACGATAAATCGTTTTTTCCGGAATGGGACGTTTCGATGCCGCCGGTTCATCGCCGGCCGTTTCGATGCCGCCGGTTCATCGCCAGCCAGTCCATTTCATCGCCGTCATATCTCGCATTTCCTAGAATTCCTAATTAATACTAAAAATAACTAATAATTGTAACTGTCGAAAATTCTGAAATATATCAGATAGCGATTAATTGACTGGCGATGAATCGGCCGGCATCGGCATCGAACTGGTGGCATCGAAACGGCGGCGATGAAACGTCCTAGACCCGTTTTTTCAGATTATAGCGCCATCTATCCACAATTTGAAAAAATATTTTGAATAAAATTTGCCTACTTTTATGTGAGCAATCCAAATCTGCAATAAATGCTGGGGGTTTCAATTTAAGATTTTAAAGTTACCTCCCATCCCACCTCCAGGGGGGTGGAAGAGGGGGTTGTATTTGCTGTCATTCGATAGATTTTTGAAAATTATTGAACACGTATTTTTCAGTTTTTCGATACGATGTCTATTTCGTGAAATATTCGACCGTTCCGCTACTTTTGGGACACCCTATATAATTGATAGCTACTTTATTTTTGTAGAGTGCTTTTCTGCCTTCCAATATTCTGCAAATACCAAATTACAGTTTATTGAGGAAAAGATGATGCGCAATGTTGTTGGTAAGATGAAACAAAAAAATGAAATTTTTTGAGTTAATACACTATGTAATTGTGTTTACAAGTATGTATTGTCATTTCTATCTTATTTCTATGGCATAACTTCATTTCAATCTTAATTCACTTACCTAAGACACCTAAGACAGGCTTTATTTCAACACTCTGTACACGTAATTATGTCCATTTGAATAAAATTTAAAATGCTTGTTGACTGTGGTGATTACAAAGCAAAACAATTGTTGCATTCCAAATTAGAATTTTAAATTTTTTCCTCTCTAAGGCTATATTGAAAAAAGTGTTGCTATGCTTGAGAAATCTGCCAAGCATTTTCTACAGTAGCGTTACAAGAAGATATTTTTTATGTTCTTGCATTATTCAATTAATTGAAAATTCTCGTGTATCTTCAAATGCAGATGAATGGCGATTTATTGTATCCGGTGTAGATAGTAGACAGATTCTGCATTAATAATGGATGTATTTGAAAGTTTGTTAAGTGTTTTGAGGCAGGAATTCACTGAGAATTGAACCAGAAGAGATCCCTAACCCTTAACCGGAGACGAGCCGTCTGACAGACTGTAGCGTAAAAATATTCTAAAGATTATTGCGAACAACTCCACCCATCGGCATTATGCTTCATATATTCCTAATACTATTGGTTGTATACCTATAAGGCAGTTGATGGAAAAATACAGGAGTAAAGAAACAAACGCTCATATGGTTGCTTGAGACTATATTGATCTTGAGAAAGCATATGATAGAGTTCCTCGAGAGATTCTGTGGTGGGCACTCAATAAGAAATGAGTCCCTGGTGAATATGTAAAGATTGTGAGGGATATGTATGAGGGAGTAACGACTAGTGTTAGGACAGGTGTGGGAGAGACTGATAAATTTCATGTGAAAGTAGGATTGCACCAAGGCTCGGTGCTTAGTCCGTATTTATTCTCATTAGTTTTGGACCAGATAACAGCGAAACTACAGGGTAACATTCCATGGTGCTTAATGTATGCTGATGATGTCGTGTTAGTAGGAAATAGTGAAAGAGACTTAGAACAAAAACTGGAACAGTGGAGGCAAGCTCTGGTGGAAAAAGGTTTAAAACTTAGTAGGACAAAAACAGAGTATTTGGAATGTTCATTTAAAGATGGGAGTTACTAGAAATAAAATGGTATCTTTGGATGGTGAACTGATTGTAAAAAGCAATAGTTTTAAGTACCTGGGATCGGTATTACAGAGTAATGGAGAAATAGATGGAGATGCATGCAGTAGAATCAGGGCTGGATGGATGAAGTGGAAAGAAGCGAGTGGTGTGTTGTGTGACAGGAAAATTCCAATGAAGTTGACGGGAAAATTCTATAAAACAGCCATAAGACCGGCTATGATGTACGGAACTGAATGTTGGGCAGTGAAAAAGAAAGAGAAACAACGAATGCATGTGGCGGAAATGAGAATGCTTAGATGGATGAGTGGAGTGACAAAGAAGGATAAAATTGGAAATGAGTATATTAGGGGAAGTCTAGGTGTGGCACCAATTGATGCCAAAATGAGAGAGCATAGGTTAAGATGGTTTGGTCATGTTCAATGCCGAGACGTTAATCACCCAGTACCAAGAATTGCTGAACTGTGAGTTCCTGGAAGAAACAAGGAGAGGAAGACCAAAGAAGACCTGGGGAGACGATAAGGCAGGACATGTTGGTAAAGGGGATTAATATCTATTGATATGACCCAAGATAGAATTGTATGGAATGCAATTAGGGAAGCCGACCTAGCATAGGGATAAGGCAAAGGGAATGATGATGATTATATTATATATAGTTGAATATGAATGTAGATTATAACTTTATGAAATACGTCCAAAATAATAGCCATTTCCTATTTATTAGAAACATTGACAGTAGGTACAAATTTGGGCTCATAATTTTTCGGAAACGAATAGAACTTGAATTGACTATTATAGAATTTGGTAATAGTAGGCAACCAATTATTCAGCCACGTGCTATTGTTAAAGAGCATTTAGGTAGGTATGTTTGTTAATTATAATTTTAATCTCGAGTAGTTGATATTTATATTTTTTACTAATTAAAATAAAAAAAAGAAGGTCGTAGAAAAAGTATAGTATTCTACTCGCATGTAATGGCTATTACTCACTCTGATGAATTACGACACTCGCCTACGGCTCGTGTCGCAAACTTCATCATCGTGAGTAATAGCCATCATTACATGCTCGTTGAATAATATACTTACTATTATTTATCGCTTTTTATGGGGAAAATATGCAACAACTCATTACTCTGAAACTTCCGCACTTATCTACTGTTTCGAAGATTCCTGATTATTGTAGAATCTTAATAGCATGTAATGAGACATTTTAAGTCATAATGTGAGTTATAGATCCGACAAAATAATAAAATTTCCCGAATAGTTAATTTACCAAACACACACTTATGTTTAAATTGGAACACTCTGTATAATTTCGTTGACTACAGGAAGAGTACTAATGTGCAATTAATTATTTTACAATTTAATTATGGATCGTTTAAAATTATCGTGTGTTACAGTGGGTTGATGTCTATGAAGTGATGGAAAGCTTTGGTCATTTTTACGATTCAGATCGAGAGATTCATACCTGTATTACTATTATCGTTAAAAGCAAAACAATTATCGAGACCTTAGGTGAACAGATAGACCTAAAATTATGAAAAATCGAGAACTTCTTCGTTTTCTTTTGTAGGCATGTCTCTGTATATCTTTCCATATTATATCAAACCCCATCATCCAAAATAACAGTTTTCCTTTATCACCAAATTGTTCTATATGGTCCAGTTAAAAGTTACACCATTTTGAGTGTCAGGTTTGGAGGGATGGGGGAGAGAAGAAGGCGGTAAATTAGAAGTTTTTGCACCCTCCGTACCTTTGGAACCGTTAATTTTAGAACAATTATGCATCGGACCTTTTTCGTTTCAAATGTAATATAGAACATTTTGTATAGAATATTGACGCTAAACTGCTTAGGTTTAGAAAAATTAGGACGAAAATGTTAAAGAACTACTAATTTACCGACTTGTCCCCTCCCCCTATTCCCCAAACCGGACGTTAAAAATGGTGTAACTTTTTACTGAACAATATATGGACCATATAGAACAATTTGGTGTTGAAAGAAAACTGTCACTTTGGATGTCTGGATTATGCCTTTTTTTGGATCAATTGTAATATACTAAATGTAGATACGGATAAAACTACTGTATTGTACAGTGGTGAGTGCGCTAAGAACCTTCAAAATAACGCAAAAGATGGAAAACATAATACTTTATGTAATAAAAAGAGATGAAACTAGGGGAGCGTTCAAGTATTACGTAACGCAGCTTGGGGGGAGGGGGTCTTGTAAAACGTTACGGTGCGTTACATGGGGGGGAGGGGGGTTCGAACAGCGCGTTACGTAACATTGTTTTTTAACTTATGTAAATAAAAAAGACTACGGAATCAAAATCTCCTAACTTTGCAACTTTCGTTTATATTTTACGGAGAACCCCTAGATTGTATTATATTGCCCCTTATGATCCGCTCATGTTCCGGCCCTTCTACAACTACAATAGGACAATATAGTATCTATTCAAGTGAAAAATCTTCAAATTTGTCACCAGATAAAGAACAGTAACACATATTTGCAATAATTGACCTTTTTGGAGAACAAAAGCTGAAAAGATACAGTTACAGATGGGACCAAAGAAATTTTAAGAGAGAGTCATAAATCGTTTGTCTACTCGTTTTCTGTTTTTATTATTACCGCAAATGCGGTTAAATTATTTAAAAATGTCTTTAAATAAAAAGCCCACTATATTGATACTTAGTTTAGAAAATTGATAGATATTTTAAAAAATAATACCCTTATTTTAAGGTCTGATTCCTGAATTATTAAAAAGTTTTATGTGAAATATCTTGACGACAATTATATATAATTTCAAAATTTCACTTGCATTATTCATAATAGACCCTACATAATACACATTTTTGAGATGAGGGTGTTAAGCAGCTTCTAAAACCAAAAATATACAGGGTGTTTAATTAAAATTAAAGATAATGGACTATGCTAGACTTGAGTGAATCACCCGGTATATTCAAATTTATGTTTAAATAGTCCATAGTTGAATTTAAAAGTTGACGTATCCTAGCGTTTTTATAATTTTCTAAAATAATGACACATGACACAAGCACTAATTTTATTCCATAAGTGGTTTCCATACATTATAATTTTAAATTACCCTGTATTATTCATAAAGACCATGAAATCAGATTGTTAAGCAGCTTTTAAAAATATAAAACTAGACAGCTTACTAAAACTATGGACTACGGTAGGCTTGCGTGAATCACCCTGTACATTTAAATTTATGTTTAAAAAGCACACATTTTGATATATGAAAATCTACGGGTCTCAGCGTTTTTTAAAATTGTTTTAAACAAGGACAGAAATAATTTTATTCCATTTGTGAGTTAGCCTTGTCCACATGCCTAAAGAGAAAGGTATTTGATCAGTGCGTCCTCCCAGTCTTGACGTACGGATCAGAAACACTTACCTTAACTAAAGCCTCGGCTACCAAACTAAGAGTAACGCAGAGAAGAATGGAGCGGTCAATGTTAGGAATAACTCTGCAAGACAAAATCAAAAACGAAGAAATCAGGAGAAGAACAAAGGTGACTGACGTCATCGAAAGAATAGCCGGGTTGAAGTGGAGATGGGCAGGACACATAGCCAGAATGACAGATGGGCGATGGACAAAAAGGTTATTGGAATGGAGGTTAAGAGAAGACAAGCGAAGCATTGGTCGACCGCCTACAAATGGACTGACGACGTAAGAAAGCTAAATAAAAACTGGATAAGAGCGGCGCAGGATAGACGTGGTTGGAAACTAGGGGAGCAGACCTATGTTCAGCAGTGGACATTTGAGGCTGGATGATGATTGTAAGTTTTTATTATTACCTCAAATGAGATTAAAATAATAACAAAGTTCTTTTACCGAGTTTCCGGTACTTTTCGCAACCTAGTTTTCCATTTAGGTTCAAATGGTCACTTGGGTGTTACGTAACGTTTAGGGTACAGAAAAACGTTACGGTGCGTTACATGGGGGAGGATGGGGGGTCAAAAATCTTCAAAAATTACGTTACACAAAATGACAACAGTCATAATTGTGTAAAATTCTCCTGTCACAGACGTCTAAAGGTGGGAAACTATGTAATGATTTATAGGTTCCTATAGATAATTTTACACTTCTACTAGAGTCATCTCTATTATTTCACAACGTGTTATGTTTTCCATCTTTTGCGTTATTCTGGCGGTTATTAGCGCGCGTATCACTGTATAAAAGATCTATGTAGCAAATGAATAATGAAATTTAGACTATCATTGCCAACTATTCATATATAGCCCAATAAATGACCGTTTTGGAGTGTAATTTCCAGGGGCAACTCCGAATTGCATGAAAATTTGGATTTAGGTTCTACTTAACCTCCACTTTAAAGCTGAATTTGTGCCGTTGGTTGCTTTTACTTGGGGGGTGACATTTACCCCTTCTCTGGGGGTGAAAAAGGCGTGTTTAAAATAAGGCCAGAAATGGATAAATTGACTTATTTTAAGCACCTTTTGTTCTATAAAATTTTTTACGTAAGTCAATAGTTTTCGAGTTATTCGCGATTTAAAATGTTGATTTTTCGACAAAAAAACTACGTTTTCAGACCGTTTTCCCCAAATAACTCAAAAAGTAAATATTATATCGAAAAAAATATTTTTAGCAAAAATGTAGCCTATAAAAAAACGAAAAAGTGTACCAATAAAGTCTACACATTGAGTAGAAGCAAAGTTGCAGCTCATGAAAAATACGTTCTTATTCGTCTAATTCCAAATCGAATAATTCAACGCGAAATCACCGAAGAAAGAAGCGTTTTTCGGGAAAACCTTATTAACATTTTTAAAGTGTCGAAAAAAGCTTATTATTTGTTTTTTACAAAAGTTTACAGCATCAAAAATAAACGAGTTACACTGAAAAAAAAAAAAGTTGGCCCCTTCTTTTGGTAAAAAAAATCGCGAAAACCTCCCTCTATTTAGCACCCTAAATGAAATTAATCGTTTGGCTTTACCATATATTTTAACTGTATGTGTATTGTTTATATGATCTGTAAGTTTGATTGGTTTGAAGTGCTTATTTTTGAAAACATTTGGTTTTATAGTACAAAAAAGTATTTTTTCAAAATAACTTAAAAAGTATTAGTGATAAGAAAAATCTTAAAGAGTAAAAAAATGTAGGTTTTGCTATTATAAATATGCTAGTTTCATTTTGTTTCTCCGTAAGACAAAAATTGGTTAAGATATGGCTGTTCAAAATGTGCATACACTCGTGATTAGTGACCCATTCAAGCTTTCTCAATTATAACTCTTTCAAAAATAAACACTTTAAACCGGTGAGACTGACAGATCATATAAAAAATAGATAGGTAAGTAAATTGTTTGTAAAGCGGTAGCGATTAATTTCATTTGGGGAGCTAAACACGGCGAGATTTTCATGATTTTTTACAAAAAAAAGAGGGCCAACTTTATTTTGAGCGTAACTCGCTTATTTTTAATGGTAATACTTTTGTAAACAATTAAAACAAAGCTTTTTATAAACACTTTAAAAAATTTTAAATGGGTTTTTCCCGAAAAGTGCTTAATTTTTCGGTGATTTCACCTTGAAATATTCGATTTGGAATTAGTCGAATAAGAACGTATTTTTCATGAGCTACAACTTTGTTTTTATTTGATTGATAGACTTTACTGATACACCATTTTTTGGGTTTTTTATAAGCTACACTTTTGCTGAAGATATTTTTTCTATAAAATATTTACTTTTTGAGTTATTTGCGAAAAACCGTCTAAAAACGTAGTTTTTTTGTCGAAAAATCAACATTTTCAATGGCAAATAACTCGAAAAGTATTAACTTACGTAAAAAACTCTATGGAACAAAAGTTGCTTAAAATCAGTCAATTTATCAATTTCCGGTCTTATCTTGAACGTATGTTTTTTCACCCCCGAGAAGGGGTGACTGTCACCCCCCAAGTAAAAGCAACCAACGGCACAATTTCAACTTTGAAGTGCAATGTGCAAGTGAATTTTCATGCAATTCGGATTTGCCCCTGAAAATTACACGGTATCGCCGAATTTCCCGTTCATTTACTGGGCTAATAGTGGACAAAGTCAATATTCCTCTATCTATAATAATAATATTGAGATTCGGATCACCAAAAATCCGCGGATTCGCTTGAAAGAATCAGATCGAATCCGATCCGCCCATCTCTATACCTACATAGTGAGTCAACAGCAATGTCAACGCAATGATAAATAAAAACACAAGGTTTCCAGCAATTAAAAGTTATAACAAGATTTATGTAAACTACAAAGATGTAATCAACCCAAGATCTGTTTATTATTCATTCTTATGGTATTTTTAGTGTTAGTAAATTGTCGAGAGAATGGCTACAAACCGTCTCATGCATTTGCATTGTTTTAGAAGTTGTAAAAACGTCAACAAAGTAATGGAAATATTAGAATGCAGGAATTTATGACGAAGACCTTTGGATCATTAAAAATTTGTTCTGGACTAAAACGGTAAACGTGAAAAATAGGAAATAATTTTAACAACGAAATATCTGTACAACAGAGGGTCACACAAGGTTCTGTTCTTTTCTCTTTAATTCATAATATTCAACTATAGAGAAAAATCGCTTTGATTTACCTAGATCCATTTGAATCAAATCAATTTGAAATTAGAAAACGTTGAATATACCAGAGACTCTACCGACAAACGAAGACAGGACATTCCTCAGATAATTTTAAGACAATTTAACCCAATTCGCCTAGTCCGAAAATGTACGCATCGCACACATCTCGTACGCAACGGATTTTAGTTTGCCTTGTTAGACCAATCAAGTTAGTAAAAAATAAGCCGTTTTTCGACATAATTGAAAAGACGAGGTTTGACAGTTGAAATGTGTAGTATGAGATATTACAAAAGGGCTACCATCTTGGGATTCATCAATTTTTTAGTGGAACAATTTTTAAATAAACAATCAAAACGTCAAACTTAGTTTTGTGCTCATAACTTAAAAACTTGTTTATTTAGAGATTTGACGTTCACAGGTAACTTTTTTAGAATAAAAAGATACATCGAATGAGATACGCTAAATGAAAATCGGTTAATAAACAAAAAAGTTATTGCAAAACAGACGACAAAATCATTGTTTTTTAATATTGTTAATAACAATTTTATTGTTTATTAGAATATGTTTAAATATACCTAAACTTGAGGGCATTATGGTGTTTGAATGGTGTGCAAAAAATGGTCCAGATCTGTTTAATAGTTTTCGCAAAATTGAATTTGTTTATAAATTTTTTTGAAAAAGGAGCTAACTTCTGAGGCTGGTCCAGTTAATATAGCTGAATGTATCTCAATAATGCGGAGCTCATTTCCTTCGTTAAGATGTATACTAACAGCCTATGAAAAAAAAAGTAAAAAAAAATTACATACACGTACACAAAATTATTTGTTAATAAATAGCAGTTTTTAAGCTTATAAACAATTACAATAATTTCGTAGAAATTAGATCAAATTAAATGGCAATAAAAAATACGGAAAGCTGGTTAAAATACACAACTTCTAAAAAAAAATTTTAGGTCGTACGACCCTTGGGGTCTGAGATAGCCCCTTTTTTTGAAAAGATCACTGTTACGTTAATTAACAACACTAAGATCTGAAATTAACCAATATTTTATAAGAAAAGTCAAAGTTTTTAACAAAGTTTTTAGCAAGAAAAAATGTTAAAAATTGTTTAAACAGTAGTGTTACAAACAAAAAGTATTTTGCGTTCCGACTAAAGTAAAAAATAGCGAGCGTAGTCGACTGACTGAATAGTGCACGCGGTTGACGACCGGCAGCAACTCCTAAAATTACGTTATACCGACCACAAAAATCAACTTTAAAGTGAATAACAAATTTTCGTCATTCCTTATGTTTTCGATGTCTCCGAATCCGAATATGGAGTTTATTTTTTTCTAGAATTAGTGGAACATGTTCAAAAATCAAATTTTATGCCAAAATGCGATAAATCAATTTTGATGATTTTTCAATTTTAACTCACTGTATTTTTGGTCGCTGTAAATATTTCCTTTTGAAAATTTTACTGTGCTATCTTTAAAGCATTTAGATAACAATGAGATTTGTCCAAAATGATTAAACACATTAAAAGAGAAGTTGTTAATTTTTAAACATTTTGTCGTCAGATTTCGTTAGTTTCATGCTTACTTAAAAAAGTTGAGTGACAAACTTTTAAGTTTATAATTTTAACTAACACAAAAATAAAATATAATTCATGAAGAAGTTTTCGAAAAAAATTTAATTTAAAATATGCAATAGGAAAAATGTTATGTGACTTTATAGACGAGCGGCACACTGGCACACCCCAAAAAAAGCTTATTTCTCGAGATACTGATAATAATTTTGGTAATACTTTATATTTTTGATGGTGCTGAAAACGAAAATTAGGGTTGTTTTGAAAAAATGCCCCTTTTTTTGAAAAAATCACTGTTACGTTAATTAACAACACTAAGATCTGAAATTAACCAATATTTTATAAGAAAAGTCAAAGTTTTTAACAAAGTTTTTAGCAAGACAAAATGTTAAAAATTGTTAAAACGGTAGTGTTATAAACAAAAAGTATTTTGCGTTGCGACTAAAGTAAAAAAAAATAATGGGCGTAGCCGAATGAGAATAAATTCGCGGACTACCATTCGCTAGCGCTAGACCGGTGCAGCCCATTTTTAACATTGAAAGTATACCGGATTTGAAGCTTAATATTATATTTATATATTTTGGTAGAAACTTGCATTTTATGAATATTATTATCTTGCACATTTATTTAGTAAAATTATATTTTAAATAAATAAATTTAAAAAATGACAATAAAAAGTCCACTTAAAAAAGGTTTATACATCCCATTAGCTGCTTTGTTTTGGATAATTTTGCAATGAAAATAAGATAAACATTATTATTTTAATGTGGTACCATAGATAAAAAAAATAGTAAACTTGGTACAGTAGAACCCGATTGGTAGGTATAGGCCATTTTTTATTCTCTATTTTGAATCCGTGTGTAGTCCAGGCTGTATCGTCGACCCCGTTAGGTAAATTATTCCGATTCTTATTTTTTGCACAAACTTATTCAAAAAAAAGTTCCTTATAACAAATCCAAAGGGTACCAAGAGCTACCGCGGCCGGAAAATTGTTTAAACAATTTTTTTCATTAGTTTTCTGTTAACTTATAAAAGTTGGGTGACAAACTTTAGTTTATAATATTAATCAACGCAGCATTAAAACATAGGTCCTGAAGAAGTTTTCTGGAAAATTTCAAGTCAAAATATGCAACAGAAAAAGTTACGCGACCTTATAGACGAGTGGTACTCCCCAAAAAAAACGCTCATTTCTCGAGATATCAACCACACTGTGGTGAATGGCTAATTTTGGTCTTACTTTATGTTTTTGATGGTGCTGAAAACGAAAATGAGTTTTATTTTGAATTTTAGCTGGGGAAACATTGTCAAAATCGAAATTTTACCCTAAAAATAAAAAAAATGAAATCACGTTTTTCTTAAAATTAAAAGTTACACCACCTTTTTTCTATAAAACATTTTGTTCTCTGTACTCTAGATTTTAACATAAAATTAATTGAACAGCTAAATTTCAAAATTTGTCACTCAACTTTTGCGATTAAACTTTGCAGTTCAAGAATCTGCACCTTTTACTTCAAACAATTTATAACTTTCTTTATAGCAAGACAGAAATATTGAAGCAGGTCCCATTGTCTTCAGAATGGTGAGAAATATATACTATAAAAATTTCAGAAAAAAATATTACAATGGAACTGAGTTGTAGCAAGTTAAACGCAAAAAACGTGATTTTTATTTTTAGGGTAAAGTTGCGATTTTGATAATGTTCCCCCACGTAAAATTCAAAACAACCCTAATTTTCGTTTTCAGCACCATCAAAAATATAAAGTACCTATTACCAAAATTAGTACCAGTATCTCGAGAAATAAGCTTTTTTTGGGGTGTGCCAGTGTGCCGCTCGTCTATAAAGTCACATAACATTTTTCCTGTTGCATATTTTAAATTAAATTTTATTGAAAAACTTTTTCATGAATTATATTTTATTTCTGTGTTAGTTAAAATTATAAACTAAAAAGTTTGTCACTCAACTTTTTTAAGTAAGCATGAAACTAACGAAATCTGACGACAAAATGTTTAAAAATTAACAACTTCTCTTTTAATGTGTTTAATCATTTTGGACAAATCTCATTGTTATCTAAATGCTTCAAAGGTAACACAGTAAAATTTTCAAAAGGAAATATTTACAGCGACCAAAAATACAGTGAGTTAAAATTGAAAAATCATCAAAATTGATTTATCGCATTTTGGCATAAAATTTGATTTTTGAACATGTTCCACTAATTCTAGAAAAAAATAAACTCCATATTCGGATTCGGAGACCTCGAAAACATAAGGAATGACGAAAATTTGTTATTCACTTTAAAGTTGATTTTTGTGGTCGGTATAACGTAATTTTAGGAGTTGCTGCACTATTCAGTCAGTCGACTACGCCCGCTATTTTTTACTTTAGTCGGAACGCAAAATACTTTTTGTTTATAACACTACTGTTTAAACAATTTTTAACATTTTTTCTTGCTAAAAACTTTGTTAAAAACTTTGACTTTTCTTATAAAATATTGGTTAATTTCAGATCTTAGTGTTGTTAATTAACGTAACAGTGATTTTTTCAAAAAAAGGGGCTATCTCAGACCCCAAGGGTCGTACGACCTAAATTTTTTTTTTTACAAGTTGTGTATTTTAACCAGCTTTCCGTATTTTTTATTGCCATTTAATTTGATCTAATTTCTACGAAATTATTGTAATTGTTTATAAGCTTAAAAACTGCTATTTATTAACAAATAATTTTGTGTACGTATATGTAATTTTTTTTTTACTTTTTTTTCATACGCTGTTAGTATACATCTTAACGAAGGAAATGAGCCCCGGATTATTGAGATATATTCAGCCATATTAACTGGACCAGCCTCAGAAATTAGCTCATTTTTCAAAAAATTTTATAAACAAATTCAATTTTGCGAAAACTATTTAACAGATCTGGACCATTTTTTGCACACCATTCAAACACCATAATGCCCTCAATTTTAGTTATATTAAAACATATTCTAATAAACAATAAAATTGTTATTAACAATATTCAAAAACAGTGATTTTGTCTTCCGTTTTGCAATAACTTTTTTGTTTATTAACCGATTTTTATTTAGCGTATCTCATTCGATGTATCTTTTTTTTCTAAAAAAGTTATCTGTGGACGTCAAATTTCTAAATAAACAAGTTTTTAAGTTATGAGCAAAAAACTAAGTTTGACGTTTTGATTGTTTATTTAAAAAATGTTCCACTAAAAAATTGATGAATCCCAAGATGGTAGTCTTTTTGTAATATCTCGTACTACACATTTCAACTGTCAAACCTCGTCTTTTCCGTTAAGTCTAGAAAAAACCTAACTTGATTGGCCTATGTACAAAAACTTATGTAACTGCGTCCACTGATCCGCATCGTACGGATCGCATCATCGGTAATGCCGAAGGGTTGCTTCGAGTGGCAACTTTTGCGATGCGTGCCGATGAATCATTCGAAATGCCGACCAGTGGACGCACTACACGCACTCTGTTCGGAATTTCGCTTGACCTAGTGGGAGCTAATCTACGGCTAATTTGCATTTGACGATCGTCTTCTTCGTAATGAAACAAGTAAACTCAGTTTTAACTTTTATTTTATATATAGGTATATTCAGGTAAAAATATTACAGCCCATGATAAGTTGATTATGGGGATTAAAATATCATAAATATTACTCATTCAAAGTGTGTTACAAGTACAGTTTGGCCAAACTGTTTAAAAACACAGAAAGTATTTTTCCACCTACCTCTACCAAAAGTATACTTTTCCGGAACTGATTGTAGGGAACAAAGTTGTACTTTTCCTCCCTAGGGAGGAAAATATTTTTCCTCCCTAGGCAGGAAAAATAAAAATGACGTCATGGTATTTCATTCATGAAATATAACTTATTGACGCCCTGTACAATATCTATTTTCTATTACGTAAGTATCTATACATTTTAACGTTTATTTAAAAACACTCTGTATTTTGCAGAATGGTAAAAAACACTAAATTGTTATTCTGATTTAACAATGTTTACATTAATAATTTGACTTATATTTGACAGTTGACAGTTATATTGTACCTACTTGTTAGTTTTAGTTCTAATAAATTTTGTTGGTTAGTTACATAAATAAATTAAGTAAAAATGAAAAAAT
Organism: Diabrotica virgifera virgifera; assembly: GCF_917563875.1. Taxonomy (NCBI): domain Eukaryota; kingdom Metazoa; phylum Arthropoda; class Insecta; order Coleoptera; family Chrysomelidae; genus Diabrotica; species Diabrotica virgifera. Next base: position 68,211,372 of record NC_065450.1, on the reverse strand, counting down.
GACTTGTTATTTGAGGAAGGTGGAAAAACCATATGTATAACATGGGAGTAAAGTGCCTTTTCCTCCCTTGAATGATTACTGCCCTCCGCTACGCGTCGGGCAGTAAACTTCATTCTCGGGAGGAAAAGTAGTACTTTCCTCCCTTGTTATACAAATAGCTATAACCGATTTCAGAAAGGCAACTTTAATTATTAATCTTAAAGAAACTTTTACTGATGTAGTTAAGTAGTTACTATTTTCCATTTAAATCAAATTGTATTTGTGTATTCCTTTATATCCAAATTAATAATAATTAGTTAAAAAATGGGTGCTACTATGCGGTCTACCGTCGTGTTGCTGGTATAGCTTGCGGTCTACCGAGAGAATTGGTGTATAAGCTGAAATATTTAAAATGATATATGAGAGTTTTATCAGTATAGTGTCATTTTTAAATAATTTAAAATACAATGTGATCACTATTTACAAATACAGTTTTTTTTTCATTGTTTTAAATGGTACACCCTATATATTGTATATTAGTATTGCATTTTGTAGTAATTGTTACAGGCTTTCTTTTAATATCAGGTTATATGTACCTAGCATGTATCGTTTTGTAGATATTTCGTTCAACATTTTACGTTTTTGTGGATTTTTTATTACTAAACAGATACATTAAAATATCATACTAATAAATGTAGTTAATATGCATAAATTAATTATTAATTTAAATAAACAACCAATTAATAAACAATAAATAAACAACCAATAAATAAATAAACAACCAATTTTAAAGTCTACAGTGGACGCAGTGGACGCAGTATGAAAAATTAATCCGATGCGTACGATGCGTCCGATGCGGACCTGTGGACGCTTGCCTTAAGGGAGCTAAAGCTCTTTGAAGATGGCGTCTTGTAATCAGTTTTTCTTAAATACCTCCAGAACGCTTCTACGTAAAAAACGAAAATTGATACGCATATTTATCTTCCAGAGGTAAATCGATTCCATCCATTGCGAATTTATAGTACCGGTCATAAGCGTCCCTTTTGGGTAGGGCAACGGTTATTTTATCGCATAACTTTTTTGTCTCTAACTTTGAAGCATTTTTGACATTGGATTATTAAATTGTTAGGTATTCTAGTACTAAAAGGTATTCTTGCTTTAAGTCCGTAGGACACACCGTTTTCTAGAAAAATCGATTTGAAAATTTGTCGTTTTTTGAATTTGAAAAAAATAATTGAAAAAAACTTAAAAAAAAAGGGTGTATTTTTCCAACTTAAAGCAAGAGTAACTTTTAGTACTAGAATACCTCATAATTTAATAATCTAGAGCAACGGTTCTCAATCTTTTGAGTCATGTACCACAACCACAAAATACATTTTATCATATTTTATTATTTTTGGTACCACCTAACTGAAATATCTATTTAGCTAGGTGATCTAATTAACTATAATAGTGGTGCTGATTTTGGCTGTTTTGTGTACCACCTCAAATAATGATATGTACCACCAGTGGTACATCATGTACCACAGATTGAGAATCGCTGATCTAGAGTCAAAAAAGCTTAAAAGTTAAAGACAAAAAAGTTATGCGATAAAATAGCCGTTGACCTACCCAAAACGGACGCATATGAGCGGTACTAGAAATTCGCATTTAATGAAATCGATTCATCTCTGGAATATAAATAAACGTACCAGATTTTGTTTTTCTAGACTACCTTTTAGTACTAGAATACATCACAATTTAATAATCCAGAATCAGAAATGCTTAAAAATTAAAGACAAAAAAGTTATGCGATGAAATAAACGTTGCCTTACCCAAAACGGACGCCTATGACCGGTATTAGAAATTCGCAATGGATGGAATCGATTTATCTCTGGAAGATAGATATGTGTAACAACTTTAGTTTTTCTAAATACAAGCGTTCTGGAAGTATTTAAGAAAAACTAATTACAAGACGTCATCTCCAAAGAGCTCTAGCTCCCCTAAGAAGCATTTTCGGACTAGGTGTATTGGATTAAATTGTCTTAAAATTATCTGAGGAGTCTCCGGTCTTCATTTGTCGGTAGAGTTTCTGGACACCCTGTATAAATATGTAGTCCCGAGAAATAAGGTAAAAGAATCACGTGATATTTTGGATATCATCTCGCCATCATTTGTCACAGTTCTTTTTGTTTCCTTCACTCGGATTTTTTTTTTATTTTCTTCATTTCTGACCGTGTCTCTTAAACTTATGGTGACACACAAGTCAAAGCAACAGAGGTTACTGGATAGATACAGAACAAATAAGGTTAAATACTAGATATGATTGGAGGAAAAAGCTAAAACAAAATTTACTGAGCTAGAAGACCACCCAAACCGGATCCTGCACGACATATTAAGGTATCATGTGTACCATATATGTGGAAGCACAGAAGACCCAAACAGCAAATATTAGCAAATATAATAAAGTCTAGATAATCGTAGCTCTATCAAAAGAAGACAACGCGCTCACCTTTTTGGCATCGAAGTATTTACTAATGTTGCTTTTATGTTTCAGACAGCTGTCAAAAAATCTACAAAAAACACAAAAAACTGCTTCGGCCACCAAAAAGATCAATAAAACACTAACAATAGGCCCAAGCCACCAAAAATACTAACAAAGCCCAAAAAAGCAGAAGAGGGGCCCATATCCTCGAGCGCCGAGTCCCCGAACTGGACGTAACCCAGAGCGGGGACTCAGGGGCCCGAGCAAGCAATACAGATCAAAGATGAGTCACTAGAGATAGCCGGAATAGAGCGCCCACGCTGGCCTGCATTGATCAGGGTAGGATTTCATGTGGGAGTCCTTGTACCCAGGACTCCCATAAGGACACAATAAGATCTTTGCTGATAGAGAACCCCTATAGCGCTTCAGTGGTATTGGGGGGTGGAGAGTGATTCCTGCTTATATGAGTTAATCCTCCTTCCTCCTCCCCAAAATGAACTGTATCACTCGAATGCGATTCTCAAGGGATGAGCAAGTCTCAGGTTGGGTTAATCACTATTGCTCGTTTGATTTCGTTTTTCAGTTTGTTTTTGTTCACGGATTTCATTTATTTTTGAAAACTAGAGCAACGAAAAGTAAATTATGTAAATAAATAGAAATTACAAAAGAAGACGAGGTGATACCTTCTAAATAATAATAGCAAATTAATCTAAAAATTTAAACAAATTATCAAGAAATAATTAAATCGGGATCTACCAGCCAATAGAGCAAGCGGGATTTCGTCCCAGATTTGGAACAAATGATCACATACAGAGCATTAAAACAGTAATACAAAAGACTATCGAATACAATCGACCAGTCGTTCTGGCTTTTGTAGATTTCCATAAAGCCTTTGACACGGTAGAATTTGACAAAATCCTGGAAGCACTACAAGCATGCCGCATTGACTACCGATACACAAGGTTAATTTAGAATACATACAAGAACGCAACTATGTCGGTGAAGCTACATAAAAAGACGGATCATATCACAACTTATCCCAGGACTTATCGCCTAAACTAAACTGTTTACCGCAGTATTAGAATATGCTTGTAAAAAACTTAACTCTGAAGAGAGAGGCCCGAACATTGACTTTAGAAGACATAGTTTTGTTCTCTGACAACCTCAAGGAGATATGTACAATGCTACATGAACTTCAGTTAGTGTGTGCCAATGTGGGTCTTAAAATAAACACCTCCAAAACAAAATTCATGACAAACCTAGTACCTAGCGGAAATATCAATATTGGAGACAACGAAGTAGAGCTAGTGGAAAAATATATATATACCTTGGACACGAAATAAAGATCACAAGAGACAACCAAACATGCGAACTACGAAGAAGAATAAACCTAGCATGGGCAGCCTATGGAAATCTAAAAGAAATCTTTAAAAGCGATATACCAACTTCTTTAAAACGTAACACATTTGACCAATGTGTATTACCTGTGATGACCTATGGTACCGAAACTTTGACATTGACAGCTACAACTTCTAAAACGCTGAAAATAGCTCAGAGGAAAATGGAAAGGTGAATGCTGAGTATATCGCTTCGTGACCGAGTTAGAAATGAAGACTTAAGACGAAGAACAGGAGTTACCGATGTAATTTCCCGAATTGTCACACTGAAATGGAACTGGGCCGGACGCGTCGCCCGAATCAGTGATGAAACGTGGACGAAGAGATTACTTGGGTGGAGACCGATATTAGACAAAAGAAATAGAGGAAGACCCCCTATTCGTTGAACTGATGATCTCAAGAAAATGTCAAGGAGTTGGATGCAAAGTGCTCAAAATAGAGCACAAGCGACAAAAATGCACAACTATGTCCAGTAGTGGACGCAAAGGGCTGGGTGATGAGGATGATGATGAATTAAATCGGTAAATAAACTCCAGAACAACGGAGAAATGGAGAGGAAGATAAGTTGTATATTTAAGAGCTAAATTATTTATAGTTAAGATTTCCTTCCAACAGAAGCCCAATATATATCTAAATTTATTTCAACTGAAGTCGTTTAAAATAACGGTCATCGAATGTTCACTGGAAAATATTGCCCTTCTTCCTTCAAAAACACAAACAACGTCCCCTTAGTGCCACTTTCGAATTTCCAAAATACCTACAACCCATTACTCTCTCGATCCAATCTCCAAAAACTTTCCTCGTGTTTTTCACTCGAGGAACATCAGCCAACTTAACTTTTCTTTCCAGTTTCATCTTGAGTTCCGTTCATTGTCTCGACTTTATACAGGACCGGGCTCAAAGTAAGTTTTTAAACTCATGGGGAACTTCATATTTAAATACATATTATATTGTACCGGGTGTCTCAATAAGAATGCCTCTCGGCCATATCTCAGAAACCGTTTATAGTACAACTTTGAAAAAAAAATATTTATAACAAAAGTTGCCTCGGGAAAAGCCTGGAAATTATTTTCATAATTGTAGGTGCACCGCTAGAGGGCGTAATTGAATATCAAAAATTAAAAAATTAAAATTTTACAAAATTTGCCTAACGAAACGGCACTAGAAATCCGATCATCGTATTGTTCATAAAATTCTGCGCATATATGATTTTACAAGTTTAAGTCTACCTTTGCAAATAAGAGGTGGGGGTGAGTGGGAACCTTGTTATGAAAAAATGGCTATAAGTCCGGTTCTGCTAAATCGAATTTTGCAAACTTGGTCTTGTGGAAAACATCTTTTTTTCGTTAATGTAAATGTTATAATTTCGAAACAGCTTATTAAGTAATATGCCAGTTAGGAGGCGTTATTTAATTATTTTCAGAAATCTAGTTTTCTTTGGAAAATATTAAATACAAGTATGCATTTTTAATCCTGTATTACAAAACTAGATCAAATTAGCAACAGAATAGCGAAAACCTCATGTCGATACCTTTTTTCTATCTCGAGATATCTTAACAAACGTGTAAATTTTAAACCTAACCGTTACTGTCACCGGTAAACGAAGTTAAGGAAAGGTAGTGTGCTGTGGAAAAAACAAAGAAACATTTTCTAGATGTCAACGTGTATTAATTAAAACAACAATAGGACAAACAACACTATAAAATATAACAAAGAAATAAAAACAACTACTTAGTGACGACTTAAATGTTCAAATTATGGCCTATAATTTTTGATGCAAGTATTTATTCTTTAAGAGTATATTGAACAGCAGTCTCAATTTCTGCTCTCGCAATGCTTTGCATGGCGATTCCTACTCTATGGATCATGTTTTCTCGAGTAGTGGGCCTAGCGGCAAAAACAAGGTCTTTAATCCGTCCCCATAAATAAAAGTCTAAAACAGTTAAATCTGGTGATCTGGCTAGCCAAAAAATAGGCTTCCACGTCCTATCCATCTATCAGCGAATGACTCATCTAAAAAAAATCTCTTACTATTCTGGAAAAATGCGCGGGACAACCATCGTGTTGAAACAACATGGACCTACGAACTGCTAGCGGTATATCTTCCAGAAGAAGAGGCAATTCATTCCTTAAAAAAATTAGATAGCGTTCACCAATAATAGCATTATCGAAAAGAACGGGTCCAGTTATCTGACTATCACCAGATTTAACTGTTTGGCGTGGGGACGGTTTGGCATTTCACTTTTATTTATGTATGGTGACGGATTAAAGTCCTTGTTTTTGCAGCTAAGCCTACTCGAGAAAAAATGATCCAGAGAATACGAAACCCCATTCAAAGCATTTCGAGAGCAGAAATTAAGACTCCTGTTCAATCTACTCTTGAATGCTTGAATCAAAAATGATGGGCAATCATTTGAACATTTAAGTCGTCACTAAGTAGTTGTTTTTATTTCTTTGTTATATTTTATAGTGTTGTTTGTCCTATTGTTGTTTTAATTAATACACGTTGACATCTAAAAAATGTTTCTTTGTTTTTTCCACAGCCCACTACCTTTCCTTAACTTCGTTTACCGGTGACAGTAACGGTTAGGTTTAAAATTTACACGTTTGTAAAGATATCTCGAGATAGAAAAAAGGTATCGACATGCGGTTTTCGCTATTCTGTTGATAATTTGATCTAATTTTGTAATACAGGATTAAAAATGCATACTTGCATTTGATATTTTCCAAAGAAAACTAGATTTCTGAAAATAATTAAATAACGCCTCCTAGCTGGCATATTACTTAATAAGCTGTTTCGAAATTATAACTCTTACATTGACGAAAAAGAGCTGTTTTCAACAAGACCAAGCTTGCAAAATTCGATTTAGCAGAACCGGACTTAGAGCCATTTTTTCATAACAATTTTCCCACTCACCCCCACCTCTTATTTGCAAAGGTAGACTTAAACTTGTAAAATCAAATATTCGCAGAATTTTATGAAGAATACGATGATCGGATTTCCAGTGCCCTTTCATTAGGCAAATTTTGTAAAATTTTGATTTTTAAATTTTTGATATTCAATTACGCCCTCTAGCGGTGAACCTACAATTATGAAAATAATTTCCAGGCTTTTCCTGAAGCAACTTTTGTTATAAATATTTTTTTCTCAACGCTGTACTATAAACGGTTCCTGAGATATGGCCGAGAGCCATTCTTATTGGGACACCCGGTGCAAGTACAAATATGAGAGACTGCCAAAAAGTTAAGATTAAATTAAAGTCATAAGGTGTATTCGCGGAGCAAATCCTGAACTTACCCAGAGGGAGAACGCCTGCGCATTAGATGTTCAGAGAGAAAAATTCGAGCTCCGCGCACGTCCAATTTTGTAATGCGCAGGCGTTCTTCATCTGGATAAGTTCAGGATTTGCTCCGCGAATACACCCACAGAAAACACGTGTGAAAAAACGTTGAGATGATGCTAAAATGCACAAAAAAAAATGTGTAATAATATGAAACAATTTGAACAGGAGGGATATAAAGCTTGGATGAATATAAAAATTATAGAATGAATGGATAAAAGACTATCGGCTATTTAATTCAACCTATTCAAGAATGAGGATAAAGGATACAATAAATAATCAAGAATAGGAATAAAATAAATCATGCTAGGCAAGAGACATGAGTTACAGTCAAACCACTGTTTCATATATTCTACTTTTTACTTTTATTATACAGGGTGGGCCAATGAAAACAGTCCACCTCGATATTTTACAGTAGTTATTAGAAACTTTTTTATCCCATGCCTACCTAGATTTTGTGTCATATTGGAACTACTAAAATTGATTAGTGATCTATAACAAGAAATCAAACATATTATAACTGATCAGGCAATATAGAGAAATAGTCACTGTCATTTTGACAAACCTGCGTCGGTTTTCTAAGTGTAATAGCACGATTCTCTTATCTGTTCTTGTATAAAGTTGTATATATTTATATACAAATATATTTTTGCAAAAATCTGTTTTCTCTAGAAAATGCATAATCAATGCGAACTTAGCGAGACAAGCTGTATATTATATGCACGCCAACAGCAGCTGAACAGAGAACGAGACACGCTGTATATGCCACTTGTATGATGTTTTTACGCTTGATGCAGTCTTCTTACGACTCAACTCCACACGTGTTACATCGAAATACGAAATATGGGGGGAGTGACAATACTGTTTTATCATTATTTCGTGCAAATACCTATGTTAACGTAACATTTTCACCTATTTTGGTTTATTTTTATAAATATTTATTTACTAATAATAAAATTGTTTTCTATTACTTCCATTTAGCGCGCCTATGAGTATATTGTCACAATATTGAGCCATCGTCTTAGATAGTGTCAAATACTGCCTACGCACTGTTGTAAAAGTTTCGCAGAAAGTTAGAAAAAGGGTGTGCTACTTGTTGGAATTTACTTAATACTCAACTATAAATTATTGTTTTTGTTAAGTGTTAGAATAGTCTTCATGGGCGGGCCACCTCTCCGAATGCATAAAGGTCAATTCGATATACCTCTTGCGTAGAATTGCGAAAAAGTGTCAAGTTAAGTTACATATTTATGGATGTGAGAACTAAGCTAGTTCTGTGTTTTTGGTATTTAGTCTGTTAGAATATTTTGTAAAGGAAACATCTTAATTTCTTTGTTTGTATATTATTGTAATAATACGGTTCGGTTAAAATAAAATTAGTTTTTACTTTTATTTGTACCTTTTATTATCTTATATTTCTAATACTACTATTCCCCGAAGTAATATTGATGAAGCGCTGATGTGGCCTCTTACTACAACGTCAAAAAAAATTGAAAGGAAAGAGAAGCTAAGCCGATTCTGATCAAACTTTCCCTACTACTCACTCTTTAACCCAGTCATTGTAAAAGTTTTTAAGAAGTTCTGTGGCGTGATAGAGGCAGACTGAGTATAACTTTTGGTCATTAAACGGCGGGGCGATCGGCAAAAACTACCCCATAATCGTTGCCGCCACCGGGATGAAAACGGCAGAAGCTAAAAGGCCTTGGCAAAGTTTTTGCGGAGGCGTTTTACGAATATAGTTTGTGACAAAACATATATATTATGCAAAATAACGACCGCTATCCACCGCAACATAAGGACTAAGTTGGAATTTACTGGAATTAGTCTCCGGAGGGTGTATGACACATGTTCTCGGGTGATTTTCACTTTCGAAGGAAGGGCGTTATCCAATCCGGTATGCTCACAGTTATGATGATGAATACTTATGAATATTCATCATCGTCTATTTTATTCTGTATATTTATAATTCATTATCTCTTTCATTTGAATACATTTTTTAACATTATTTTATATAAATCATGTATACAGGGTGATTGATTAGTGGGGTAAAGCTCACTAGATCCGCTATAGTAATAGATAGCAATAAAAGTTAATAACAAACAACATTTGGGAGCGTTCAAGTATTACGTAACGCAGTTTGGGGGGAGGGGGGTCTTGTAAAACGTTACGGCGCGTTACATGGGGGGGTTCGAACAGCGCGTTACGTAACATTCTTTTTTAAAAAATTAGTAAATCCTTTATAAAAGGTATATATTTTAAGGTAAATATATACCTTTTATAAAGGATTTACTATTTTTTGTATTACATGGTATACAGCCAACTACAGGAAAACTTTTTCCTTGTGGATTCTTTTTTAACTTAAATGAAAAAAAAACTACGGAATTTCATTTATGTTTTACATAAACCCCTGAATTGTTTTATGTTGCACTCTCACGCTCCGTTCATGTTCCGACAAGAGGACAATACATAATAGTACGTTTTCAAGTGAAAAAATCTTAAAATTTGTAACACAGATGAAGCACAGTAACATTTGTTTCCAATAATTAGATGGACCTGTCTCTACAACAAAAGATTAAAAGATACAGATGTTATTTAAGAGGTTGCAGAAGGGAACTACATGTTCATAAATCTTGTATGTTTTCTGAAATCGTTTTCTGCAGTAGGTATTCATTAATGTTTTAAATAGGCAAATTTTCAAATTATTTAAAAATGTCTTTAAATAAAAAGCATTAAATACAAAACCCACTATATTGATGCTTAGTTTAGAAAATTGATAGATATTTAAAAAAATAGTACCCTTATTTAAAGTGTGATTTCAAAATTTCAAAAATTTCAAGTGAATTTCAAAATTTCACCTTGCATTATTCATAATAGACCCTACATAATACACATTTTTGAGATGAGGTTGTTAAGCAGCTTCTAAAAACAAAAATATACAGGGTGTTTAATTAAAATTAAAGATAATGGACTATGCTAGACTTGAGTGAATCAACCTGTATATTCAAATTTATGTTTAAATAGTCCATAGTTGAATTTAAAAGTTGACGTATCCTAGCGTTTTTATAATTTTCTAAAATAATGACACATGACAAAAACAATTTTATTCCAGAAGTGGTTTCCATACATTATAATTTTAAATGATCACCCTGTATTATTCATAAAGACCATAAATTCAGATTGTTAAGCAGCTTTTAAACAGGGTGTTAAAAAATAAAGCTTATGGACTACGGTAGTCTTGCATAAATCACCCTGTACATTTAAATTTATGTTTAAAAAGCACACATTTTTATATATTAAAATCTACGGGTCTCAGCGTTTTTTAAAATTGATTAAAACATGGACAGAAATAATTTTATTCCATAAGTGCCTTCTTACATATACAGAGTGTTTCAGAAAAAGGTAACACGATCTCTAAGATAGGTGAAAAACTGAAAAATAATTGGGGTTTGCTTAGTATAAAATTTTTGTAACGGCATGCGTTTTCACGATATAGGGCGTTGAAGAACAAAAAGTTTTAGACAGTTTTTTCACTATTTTTCCTAAACTACTGGCAACATCGTATATTATTTGTTATACAAAAATTTTTACTAAGCAAAATAAAATATTGAAATAATAAATATGTTATTTTATTTTAAGTTTTTATTAAAGAAGATCAAATAGAAGAATGCATGAGAAGAACAATAAAGGATGAAGCCAAAAATGTATGTAAGGATGGGGGCAAGCAGGGAAAATGTAAATGTAAATGTAAAATTAGTAATAAAAGATTATTATTCTAAGTTTTGGACATATTTCATGTCATGGGACATGAAATTACGATTGGCAGGGATAACCAGACACATGAACTAAAAAGAAGAATCGTTCTTGGGTGGGCAGCATTTGGAAAACTGAGAGAAATTTTTAAGAGTGAGTTGCTCATATGCCTAATGAGTAAGGTATTTGATCAGTGCGTCCTCCCAGTCTTGACGTACGGATCAGAAACACTTACCTTACCTAAAGCCTCGGCTACCAAACAAAGAGTAACGCAGAGAAGAATGGAGCGGTCAATGTTAGGAATAACTCTGCGAGACAAAATCAGAAACGAAGAAATAAGGAGAAGAACAAAGGTGACTGACGTCATCAAAAGGATAGCTAACTTGAAGTGGAGATGGGCAGGACACATAGCGAGAATGACACATGGGCGATGGACAAAAAGGTTATTGGAATGGAGGCCAAGAGAAGACAAGAGAAGCGCCGGTTGACCGCCTACAAGATGGACAGACGACGTAAGAAAGCTAAATAAAAACTGGATGAGAGCGGCGCAGGATAGACGTGGTTTAAAATGAGGGGAGGAGGCCTATGTTCAGCAGTGGACTTTTGAGGCTGGATGATGATTGTAAGTTTTTATTATTACCTCAAATGCGATTAAAATAATAATTCCGGTACTTTTCGCAACCTAGTTTTCCATTTAGGTTCAAATGGTGACTTCGGTGTTACGTAACGTTTAGGTAGGGGGAGGGGGTACATAAAAACGTTACGGTGCGTTACCTGGGGGGGAGGGGGGTCAAAAATCTTCAAAAATTGCGTTACGTAATACTTGAACGCTCCCTTTGTTGCACCATCAATGCAATATTGCAACAACAACAATGCAACATTTTTGAAACAATTAAAAACTACTTTTTTTATGTAAATGTAACAAATAAAGAAAGAAAATTAGTAATACATTTTACAAAAAAAAACAGACAAACACAAAATACAACATTTGGTGAAGACAATTAAACACTACTTTTGTATGTAAATGTAACAATGTAACAAATAAAGAACGAAAAATACTTTATCAGTAATAAATTTTGCAAACAAAGCATGTTTGAAAAAATTAGAAGCTACTTTTAATAAAATATTTTTAATATTTAATTGCATAAGGTGTTCAAAATTACCCCCTAACACATGTATGCACTCCTAAAAACGATCATTAAATGAGCTATTTACCCTACGAAGCATTTGTAAATTTACACATCGAAATACACTTTGTATTACATTTTTCATCTCATCCCTTGTTGTTGGAGGTATTTTATAAACTTCATTATTAACGTAACCCCAAAAAATCAGTCCAGTTTATTAAATTCTGGTGATTTGGGTGGCCACGCTACTGGTCCATTGAAAAATGAAAATATCTCGAAAACTAAAAAATTCAGACATAGGGAATGTTATCTAAAAATTAAAGTACAGTAACGGTACTTTTCAATAGTGATATGAAATACAGGAGGTTCCATTTAAAATTACTGAGAAAATAATGTACTTGCGATTTGACTCACCCTGTATTTGATATAAAGAAAATTAGCAATATCAATCATTCTTGAAATGTTTGACAATACGTAAAAAAATATGGCATTAATAAACCATTGCTGTTGTGCTTATTTTTATTTATACAGGGAGTTGAACTTGTTCAAGTTTCATATAAAATTGGTTATAATAACTTTGTAAATACCCTGTATAACATAACAAACCTTTATATTTTTCTGATGAAGAAGTTAACAGTATTTCGAATATAAAATAAAATAATATAGGGTGTTCTATTTAAAAAAACATAAATTTGGTCTGCCACTGTGTTATCGAACAACCTGTAACGTTCTAACTAATTTTGTAATGTGAAGCTCAAAGTTGGCTGCAATTTTTGTTATTAACTTTTATTGCTATATATTACTATAGCGGATCTATTGAGCTTTATTTACCCCACTAATCAATCACCCTGTATATTTATTATATTAACCATGAGTATCTTAGGGTCTAGGACGTTTCATCGCCGCCGTTTCGATGCCGCCAGTTCATCGCCGGCCGATTCATCGCTGGCCGTTTCGATGCGGCCGGTTCATCGCCAGTCAGTTAATCGCTAACTGATATATTTCCGAATTTTCGACCAATTTTCGACAGTTACATTTATTATTTATTTTTAGTATTAATTAGGAATTCTAGGAAATGCGAGATATGACCATTCCCGTTGCCATACTTAATCTTTTAATAGACTTTTAAACTTTTATAATATAAAATATAATTGAACACTACAAATTTAATACTGTTTAGTATCAAATTTAGGGGAAGTAGAAATAGGTAAATTAATATAATAATATTTTTTATCTATTTATTTGTCATAAGTTTTGAACTGAATTTAACGTCGTGTCGTGTCATCTCCCATAATACAAGATTAACTGACTAACTGGCGATGAAACGGCCGGCGATGAAACGGCCGGCGATGAAATGGACTGGCGATGAACCGGCGGCATCGAAACGGCGGCGATGAACCGGCGGCGATGAAACGTCCCATTCCGAGTATCTTATACCGTATTATAGTAGGGGAGCATTGAATGCTAAATTTGCAGCTACTAAAGCGCCATGGAGACCTATTGGTTGTGAAGAATAGGTCCTAAAACTAAAAAAAGTTAAGTTTTTCATTTTAGTGGGGATTTTCTATTATTAAATTTAATTTTCCATTTTCAAAAAACGTTTGTTCCGATTATAGCGCCATCTATCCATAAATCGAAAAAATGTCTCGAATAAAAGTTGCTTATTTTTACTAAGAAATCCAAATCTGCAATAAAAAATGGGGGTTCCCATTTCAGATTTTAAAGTAAACCCCCACCCCACCGTGTGGGGTCGTGTTTGGTATTATTCGATAGATTTTTGATAAATATTGAACACGCATTTTTCAGTTTTTCGATTTGATTTATACCTAACTTACCTTCTCTTAATCTGACATTTTCGAATTTTTTAGAATAGATTTTTTTACGGATTTCCTTTCACGTTACCTCCCATAGTATGCAGATATACAGGGTGTGTTAAAAGTAGCGGGACGGTCGAATATTTCGCGAAATGAACATCGCATCGAAAAACTGAAAAACACGTGTTTAGTATTTTTTTTAAATCTATCGAACGACTTCAAACACGACTACCCACTCCATCCTCTGGAGGTGGGGCGGCAGGCAACTCTAAAATCTTTAAATAATAACCGCCTATTTTTATTGTAGAACCATACGAACCCTCTTTTATTGTAGATTTTGATTTCTTATAAAAGAATTAGTAACTTTTATTTGGGACATTTTTTCGAATTATTGATAGATGGCGCTATAATCGGAAAAAATCGATTATCATTATACCCTAGGAAAATTATGGAAACGGTCTAATATCTCGAGAAATACACTTCTACATCGAACAATGAAACACACGTGTTCAAAATTTTTCAAAAATCTATCGAATGACACCAAACATGACCCCGCACGCTACTCCCTTGAGGACCTTTTATCTGAACTTTTTTTCGAATCGTGATAGATGGCGCTGTAATCACAGAAAAACACAGATCCAAAGTCTGCAAACTAATTTTTATTGTAGGGACTGAATACAGTTTTTTAAGAATGTTTTTTAGGATCAGAATCTGCAATAAAAAATGGGGTTAAAGATTTCATAATCTATAAAAGATTTCAAAGTTGCTGAGGCGACCGTCACGAAATAGTTGGAAGAGCCCATTTACGCGACAAGGGGTGTCTGTTATACAAAATATAACTTTTTCAATGTTATTACAATCTTTAGCAAGGATATTAACTGACAGCGGCCTTATTATGTCCTTTCGAATGTACAAGAAATTGTAAAAATAAACAACACTATTTGATAGTGTAAGATACAAAAATTATAACTTACAACGAATAAAAATAAAAAAAAAACATAAAATCCTTTATAGAAGGTATATTAAATTTGTTAAAATCCCTATACAGCTCTACATCACAACATAACTAGTTTTCAATCGGTTGACCGATCATCATCAGTGTTTGCTTAAAATGTGTATAACCTGATAAAATAATGCAAATCAGGTTATACACATTTTAAGCAAACACTGATGATAATCGGTTCAACCGATTGAAAACTAGTTATGTTGTGATGTAGCCCTGTATAGGGATTTTAACAAATATACCTTTTATAAAGGATTTTATCTTTTTTTGTAATAAATGGTATACAGCCAACTACAGGAAAAATTTTTTCCTGGTGGAGGAATAAAAATAATATTTTTCTCAAAAGATATAACTGCTGTTCAATGCTATTACATATTATTATATATATTTTCAAATTGTGACAGAAGAATATGAACAGATGTAATACCGGTAAAAATTAAAAACTTAACATTCTGTAGACATATGTCTTCATAATATAAGCGGCTTGTCTACACAGTAGTTTCAATAGCCAAGATTCCACTTGATCAGTAGATATGTCTGCCTATCATCAAACGTTCATAAATCTTCTCAAACATAAACAACAACCGGTATGCCTTTCGGAATAATAATTCTTCTGATGATGATAAAAATAAAGCAGGCATACTAGAAAATCTGCTAACGCTGGCGCTGTCTTGTTCTAAGCGAAATAAACTCAAGGAAGGTGATTTATAAAATATAAGTTGTCAATGTATAAGAGATATGGAAATTGAGAATTTTTAATTTTAAGCTTTCATCTCGTCAAACTGCCCAACAATATGTACAACAAAAAGATTTTGATTACGATAATGAAAAGAAGTACGGTGTAAGAACTCCATTGGAATAATTTTACGAGTAGTATGTAGTAGTTAGCTTGATATAGAATTAGGTAAATCACTACGTCGCATCGTAGGTACATAAACATCACCTTCATTTTGGAGCTGTCCAGGAAACTTATTCTTAAGTATGAATAATGCGAACAAACTTTGGAGTTGCGCCAAATTTCGAAAGAAGCTCGCCAGCTGGTGAATGCCCACTCCCGTTCCTGTGCCACAACTATTTTTTTACTGATACACCGAAAGGTATACGTACTTCATATTTTATAAATATAGTATAGAAATACACATTCGATATACACTTCTTTAAGAAATTAACGCATCACCTAAAAAATTGGTCATTTTTAATGACTCGAATTTCCTAAACCTGTTGTCCGATTTAAGTGATTTTTTTTAATATGCTATAGCCTCTTATACTCTTTAAGAATATCGCTGTAATAATATTGTTGCTAGAGAGGTAAATTGTCATTGTATACCGGGTGTAACAATCAAACTGTGTTTTTTTTTCTAAAAGTTCACCACACCCTGTGGAATATTCTAGCATTTGTAGAATACTGAAATTAAAACCCAACTATAGTCTCATGTTCAAGAATGTTTTTTAATTCATTCGCTTATGTTGGATAATAAAAAAGTTAGGTACTTTAACAACTAGTCTTGTTTTTCATCAATACAGGGTGTTTTTAAATAAGTATGGCAAACGTTAAGGGGTAATCTTGCATGAACATATAATGACAGTTTGCATTATAAACTTATGTCCTCAAATGCTTCGTTTCCGAGATACGGGGTAGGGTGTTTTCTTTACAAACTGCCGATTTATTTATTGCAAAAAAACCGGTTGAGATATGCAAATGAAATTTGGTGGGTGTTAAGAGGTAGTTATTATACATTTTTTGACATACAATTCAGAATTTTATATTCACCATTGGCGTGTATACGGGTAATATGATTCGTATGCTCGCCAACGGAGAATATAAAATTCTTAATTATTGTCTGTTAAACAATGAAACATCCTGTATTGATGAAGAACATGGCTAGTTGTTAAAGTACCTAACATTTTTATTATTCAACATAAGCGAATGAAATAAAAAACAGAATGTTAAGAAAACATGAGGCTATAGTTGGGTTTTACTTTCAGTATTTATTTTATAAATGTTAGAATTTTCCACGGGGTGTGGTGCACTTTGAAAAAAAAACAGTTTAATTGGTACACCCGGTATACAGTGACAATTTACCTGTCTAGCAAAAATTTTATTACAGCGATATTGTTAAAAATAAGGGTATAACATATTAAAAAAATCACTTAAATCGGACAACAGATTTAGGAAATTCGAGACATCAAAAATGACCCATTTTTAAGGTGCTGCGTTAATTTCTTGGAGTAGAATATTGTGCGCCGATATATCGAAAGTTTAATACATATCAATATAAAAATATATTACGATAGAGTTTTAAAATATATCGATATATTTAATGTATCGATACATAGTTGCCATCGCTAATTAAATGATAATATGGTCGTATGTTAAAAGTCAAGGTTGGGAAAGATGCTTTAGAATCCTTAGGAAGGCAGAAAAAATGCTCTCCCAAGGAAAACGTGTAAGGAAATTGTGAAGACAAAGCCTGGAAGTACATGTCAATCTCGGATAGATGTAACTGCGCTGGTAGAGAGGATTGGCATAAAGAGAAGAGTGTTCATGAATATGTTCCCGTGAGAGTTAACAAAATAAGTCAAATTAAGAAATTTCTGAAAAATTTGTTCTTTAAATAATGGTTATTACAATTTTATGATTGGGACGATAAACCTAAAACAAGAGACCGTTGTTCTTAAAAAATGAATGTAAAAAGAAAAGACTGTTGTACCTAAGGTAACTTGTAATGTTTCGTATATCTTGTGCAGTGACCTAACTCAAATAATACCTGAAACAATATCTAGTCTAATCATTGTCAAATTCCTGGCGTGGCTTAAGGCTACTGAAGCAGGCACTATAATTAAATACACCATCCCAAAAACATTAATAAAAATAAATCGCTTCCAAGACGAGGAACTCCATGGTTTTGTACAGAAGTGAAGGAAAAATCTAAAGAGAAGAAAAAAGCTTACCTAAAATACATGTCAACTAAAACACAAGAGGCATACGATAATTATAAGACTATAAGAAACGAAACACATTCAGTAGTAAGAAGAATAAAAAATGATCACTGGGAACGTTTTTCGAAAGAAATGGAACCTGATTTTTATGGTCTCCAAAAGGAAATATGGCGCTTTATAAGAGGTCAAAGAACGGAGGTAAAGGAACTAATAGAACCAAAACACATAGAAAAGGATATATGGATTGACTATCTAAAAAATCTCTATGCAGAGGAAGAACAAATGATGCTAGAACCGGAAACACCAGAAATTACCACAAATGAAGATGTTAATACAAGTGCACAGGAAGTACGAAAAACACTCGAAAAGCTGAAGAACAGAAAAGCTGCAGGTAAGGATGGAATACCAACCGAATTACTGAAATATTGTGGAGCAGCAATGACAGAACAATTAACAACATTAATTAACAAAATCATAAAACACAATAAAATACCGGAAGAGTGGAGTACGAGCGAACTAATTCTACTATTCAAAAAAGGAGATAAAAAGCAGCCAGAAAACTACAGAAGTATCAACTTGTTAAATACTACCCTAAAACTTACAACTAAAATCTTACAAGACGTAATGAATCAGAGGATAAGTTTAGCAGATGAACAACAGGGTTTTCGTACTGGAAGATCGTGTACAGATGCAATATTCGTCATAAAGCAAATTACTGAGAAATCACTAGAGTATAATAGACCAGCATTTCTATGTCTGATTGACTTAAAGAAAGCATTTGACAGAGTAAGACTCAAAGATGTAATCCATCTTCTGTATAACAGAGAAGTCCTTCTAGATATCATAAAAACTATTGAGAACATCTACCAAAACAACAAAATTGAAGTCAGAATAGATGGACACCTTACAGAACCTATAGATATAGGCAGCGGAATAAGACAGGGAGACTCACTGAGTCCTATGCTTTTCAATTTAATCATGGATGAAATCATCAAAAACGTCAACAAAGGAAGAGGATATAGAATGGGAAACAAAGAAGTAAAAATACTCTGCTACGCAGACGACGCAATATTGATAGCCCAAGATGAAGATAGTCTGCAAAGATTAGTCCACAGATTTAACATAAGAGCAAAAGAATTCAATATGACAATTTCATCTCAGAAAACCAAAACAATAGTAATCAGTAAAGAACCAATCAGAAGCAAAATAGAAATTGATGGTATCAGTATTGAACAAGTAATGGAAGTAAAATACCTTGGAATTACATTGTCAAGTTACGGAGACCTAGACAAAGAAGTGAGAAATCAAGTACAAAAAGCAAATAGATTGGCAGGATGCCTTAATAACACTATATGGCGAAACCGACATATTAACACTGAGACGAAGTCAAGAATTTATAAAGCCAGTGTAAGACCAATAATGACATATGCATCAGAAACAAGACCCGATACAGCCACAACACAAAGACTACTGGAAACGGCAGAAATGAGAGTACTGAGAAGAATTACAGGAAATACACTGAGAGATCGAAAGAGGGGCGAAGATATTAGAAGACAATGTACCGTACAGTGTATAAACGAATGGACACTAAATAGAAAAAAAAAAATGGAACAACCACAAAACCAGAATGGGGGAGACACGTGTGGTCAAAATAGCACGAGATAAATCACCGATCGGCAGAAGAAGTATCGGCCGACCGCGCAAAAGATGGAGTGACAACCTTCCATAGAGGTATCCAATCCGCCAATAAACAAGCAGAATTGCTTATAAAGAGGAAGAAGAAGAAGAAGAAGAATCCAAAAAGTTATAGAACTCCCTAGAGAAATTGTTTTAATTGATGCTCACCCTTCCGTCTCTCCACTAACGATTTGGCAAAAGATTATTTCTGAGTGTACAATATGAAAAACTATCGATCTTCCAAATATTCTAATCCATTATCTGTCTGCAGCAAAGGCAGCGTTAAAAAAGGAGGAGACACGGACGAATTTATGAGTGTCACTTAGTAGATCTCTCGAAAAAAACACAGAGCCATTAAATCAAACTACGTTCGGAAAAAATGCCGCAAATATTTCATCTAGACGTAAACAAAACGTTGAGTTTTTGCTTGACAAAAGTTTTTCCTATGGCTCGGTTTGGCATCAAAGAAATATAGCAACACGTCAGGGAGGCTTTCCGAAACGGACGTGAGGTATTTTGCCGGTGGAAAACTCGAAGAACACACGGAAAGGTTTCAGAGAAAGAAGGAAAATATTGAACTTTATTTTTGCGAAAAAATTCTTTGTTAAACTGATGTTTTTCAGTATACTTTAGAAAATGTTTAAAACTTTAAATTTTGTGTCTCTCTTTACAAGAAGTTCCCTAAAATACTTAGGTAACAAAAGTTAATTAGTTATATTTAGATTTTAACTAGTTAAATTCTTTTCAGCTGGAGTACAATTTCATTAGGAATTTGAATCCATTATTAGGCAAAATAGGAAATTCCATTGTTAGTATTCGAAAGATATCGAAATAGTTTCAACAGTGTTAAAACCTACCCAGGCGCTGATATTCAATCTGACCACAATCTTTAGTGGGCGTGTATAGAACCAAGTTAAAGAAAATACGCGGAAAAACTGTAAAAAAACAAGAAATGAGAAAACTGAAATGTAGCGAAGTAAAAGAAATATACAAGCTATGCGTAGAATATACACGCTATGCGAAGAGAGAATACAAGACACACAGTTTGGATTCATGAAAGGCGTAGGTACAAGAGATGCACTGTTTAGTCTACAGATTTTATTTCAAATATGCAGAGATATGACTTGCGATATTTACACCTGCTTTGTGGACTACCAAAAAGCATTTGATACATTTCAACACCGAAAAATGATGGATGTTCTAACAAAAGCCCAAATGGATGATAAATACCGACGTATAATACAAAATTTATACTGGAACCAATCAGCCACACTAAGAACGAATCTTGGAGGTGAACCAACGGAAGCGATCCAGATTGTACGAGGCGTTAGACAAGGTTGTATACTTTCACCTATATTATTTAACCTACATTCAGAGGAAATATTTAGTGAAGCCTTGGAAAATTGCGAACATGGAATACTTCTAAATGGAGAACGCCTAAACAACATCCACTATACTGTCTCGCAAATTTTCTTTCTGATGTTTCTCTGAATTTGTATTTATTCAGGTCTCTTGATTTATGTTTCTTTAGTTCTAACATAAGTTCAAGAATTTCAAGCTCAAACAAGTAGTTCGAGGTCTCAAAAATCTCAAAGTCTACAAATATTAATAACAAACTAAATCCAGATAACTAAAAATAATCCTTCAATGCAAAATATTCGGAACACTAGGAAATGGAAGAAGAATAATATTATGGTTAAAAAATCTGAAGAAATGGTTCTGCGCAACAACAACTATTCTCTTAAGCATAAAAATAGCTATAGCACCAAAAGAAGAAGAATAATCAGTTGTTGAAAGAAAGTAAATAGAAAATATTGTCAGCACATACTCACCGACATACATAGAATGAATACTTCGTAATACTTCTACATACCTGAAAAAGAAAAAAAATATTATAAATTTGGAGAATATACGGGTGAATTATATTATGTTCTCTGTTTTTATAGAAATTTTGTACAATCGTTATACTGAAAGCTAGAATTGTGTTAAGAAGAGCTAAACTGCGAGTTTATGAATAGTCCAAAAAGCCACTGCACATCCGCTAGGAAAAATATTCGTATTCGGATTTTTTGCACAATCTTACTCAAAAAGGACCCCTTTTAACAAATTTGCATGCTGCCAGAACCAAAAGTGGGTCAAAAATTTTTTAAATGTTTTTTTTTTGTTTTTTTTTTCTAAAATTATTTTTTTTGCATGGAACAAAGTTTTTTTAGGTCTTTTGGATCATTCCAAACAGAAAAGGTCTTTAGTGACATTTCTCTAAAGTTGATAGTTTTTGGCATAAAAGCGATTAAAAATTGAAAAATTGAGAAATCGGCCATTTTTAACTCTCAAAAACTATGTGAAAAACTGAAAATTTGAATGTTGTCAAGGTAGATAGATATTCTTTAAACATCGATTGATGAAATCCCGATGAGTTTTTTGAAATACAATATTCAAAACTCCTTTGTTTTTTAATTGCTAATCAAGCCTGCGTGACACTATTTTATACTGACATGCGACATTATGGTGCAAATGAAAGGAATAAATTCGTTATTTCGTAAACCGGCGACTTTAAGGGAAAAATCCCGAAACAGGTCGATTTTTCTTTTTAAGTTATGATATTGTGGCATATATGGTATACTAGTGACGTCATCCATCTGGGCGTGATGACGTAATCGATGATTTTTTTAAATAAGAATAGGGGTCGTGTTCTAGCTCATTTGAAAGTTTCTTCAATTCTCTATTCAGTAATATACACATTTACATAATTATTTATACAGGGTGTCCTTCTACTTCTTTTTTTGTCAAATAATTTAATTTAATAAAAATTTTTTGGACACCCTGTATAAATAATTATGTAAATGTTTATATTACTGAATAGAGAATTGAAGAACCTTTCAAATGGGCTAGCACACGACCCCTATTCCCATTTAAAAAAATCATCGATTACGTCATCAGGCCCAGATGGATGACGTCACTGGTATACCATATATGCCACAATATCATAACTTAAAAATAAAAATCGACCAGTTTCGGTATTTTTCCTTAAAGTCGCCGGTTTACGAAATAACGAATTTATTCCTTTCATTTGCACCATACTGAATACACATGCAACGGTGGAAAATAGTGTCGCTCACGCTTGATTAGCAATTAATAAACAAAGGAATTTTGAATATTATATTGCAAAAAACTCTTCGGGATTTCATCAATCGATGTTTAAAGAATATCTACCTACCTTGGCAACATTCAAATTTTCAGTTTTTAACATTGTTTTTGAAAGTTAAAAATGGCCGATTTCGCAATTTTTCAATTTTTAATCGGTTATATGTCAAAAACTATTACTTTTAGAGAAAAGTCACTAAAGACCTTTTCTGTGTGGAATGATCCAAAAAACCTAAAAAGCTTTTTTTCCATGCAAAAAAATTATTTTAGGAAAAAACAGAAAAAAACGTTTAAAAAATCTTTATCCACCTTTTGGTCCTGGCAACATGCAAATTTGTTAAAAGGAGTCCTTTTTGAGTAAGATTGTGCAAAAAATCCGAATCAGAATATTTTTCCTAGCGGATGCGCAGTGGCTTTCTGGACTATTAATACTTCTACATACCTGAAAAAGAAAAAAATTATTATAAATTTGTAGAATATACGGGTGAATTATATTATGTTCTCTGTTTTTATAGAAATTTTGTACAATCGTTTATACTGAAAGCTAGAATTGTATTAAGAAAAGCTAAACAGCGAGTTTATGAAGACATTTATCAGACCCATGGTGATATATGCCAGCAAAACGTGGATTTTGAACCTGCAGGAAGAAATGAAAGTAGAGATTTCGGAAGGAAAGCTGCATAGAAAAATCTTAGAAGGAACACAATAATTAAGGCAAAAATACGAGCCCAAAGAGCTGATGGCTTGATCACATCATACAAATGTCATAGAACGGAACCGAATGAGGGAAACAATACTGAAGGAGGGAAAAATAGGGAAAAAATAAGAGAACGTCTAAAGAAAAGAGATTGGAGAGAAACAGCAAGGAACCGGAAAATGAAGGGAAATACCCCAGTTTTGGAAGCCGGGGGCCTACAACACCTGTAGCCTGTGCGCTGGCAATTTATGTTTTCAACATAATATTAATATTTGTTTTAATATTCTCCTGCGTCGTCAGAAAAAGTTTTGTATACCCTCATAAAAAATCTCGCCTTTTTATGTCTATGACGAATACTTTTGTAATTATAATCTACTGCAGGGTACAATATGTGCATATTTACTTTCATAATCGGTTATTGGCATTCAGATTACTCGCAGGATATTTTCTAAAGGGCTTTGTTGGTGAAAGCCCTCGTTAGATGTTATAAAACATTATCGAACATAGCGAGGAATAGTATAAATGGTAGAATAAGCTTTGTACTCGGTTCATAAGAACCATTTAGAATTGCACTTCCTATGAAAGAAATAATTGTGAGAAAATATTCCTGCAACGGAGAAAGAATGCTTCGAGAGAGCAAAGAATGACCACTTGAAAGGCGTCATGCGTTAACAAATAAATCTGCAGCTGCACTCGAGCTTTTCACTCTTCACTCATTATTTATTCTCCCTGCTTATTCATCTGGTAATGGACCGGACTGGCTCAATTTCCACCCATTAAGGCCCAAAATATGTTTTTTTCAAATTTCAAAATTTTACTTATACATAATTATCAGTAATATTATTTTAATACGGAAATATTCATGAAATTGTTTTATATCTTTACATTTTGGAATTTTGGACTGTCCTATAAATAGATCACTGGGCGTTAGTGTTATAATAATTGCAAGTATGTATGAATGAGTTCAAAACAGTTATGAAAATTAACATTTTTATTTGCATCTAATAAGAAAACTATTCTTTTTATGATATTGTATAAACCAATTTTTACATAATGTTACAGTACATTTTCCACAAAATGTTAGTAGTTTGCTTTAAAATGTTCTCCTGGACGTCTCTCCCCTTTACTTTTTTCCATGAAGTGTTCTTTCCCATCAAATTTTATGCCGGTAAATACTTTAGATGTTGACTTTCTCGATCTTCCTACTATACTTCTTGTATTAACGGAACTCTTATTTACCCTAAAGTTCTCGGAGAACTTTGTTGTTAATGTTTATTTTAGATCGAAGATCATTGAAGAATCATTGCTTTCACAAGTATAATATTAATAGATAAGCTTTCCAGTATTTGCCATAGTCTACATAGTGGTATTGTATTATAATAAGTTTAGTTAGATCCAAAAATAATAAGTGAGGTTATCTATTCCTGGCCATTCTTTTTTCATTTATATTAAAGTGTAAATATTAAAGTGTAGATGTGGCCGATGCAAGATCGGCCAACTCGAAATTTTGCTTCATTCTGTTTTAGCTCAAGTAGATGATATTCGTTTTCGACTAGGGTTTTTATAACTTTTTCGTACAATCTACTGAGAGTGACACAGCGGTAGTTCTTGCAGTCTGTCTTATCTTCTTTTTTGTGGATCGGAATTTATTCCTTTCATTTGCACCATACTGTATACACATATGCAACGGTGGAAAACAGTATCGCGCACGCGTGATTAGAAATTAAAAAACAAAGGAGTTTTGAATACTGTATTGCAAAAAACTCTTCGGGATTTCATCAATCGATGTTTATAGAATATCTACCTACCTTGGCAACATTCAAATTTTAAGTTTTTCACATAGTTTTTGAAGGTTACAAATGGCCGATTACGCAATTTTTCAATTTTTAATAGCTTTTATGTCAAAAACTATCAACTTTAGAGAAAAGTCACTAAAGACCTTTTCTGTTTGGAATGATCCAAAAAACCTAAAAAAATGTTCCATGCAAAAAAAATAGTTTTAGGAAAAAAACAAAAAAAAACGTTTAAAAAATTTTTGACCCACTTTTGGTCCTGGCAACATGCAAATTTGTTAAAAGGGGTACTTTTGAGTAAGATTGTCCAAAAAATCCGAATCGGAATATTTTTCCTAGCGGATGCGCAACGGCTTTCCGGACTATTAATATAGATCAAGGTATGATTTCTCTTAATAGAGAGGAGATAGAATGTGTAAACCATTTTAAATACCTTGGCAGCTGGTTAAATGTAAATTGTGACTCTGATGAAGAAATAATAACCATGATCGCAATATCGCACAAGGCTTTTATGACAAACCCAAATTACGTAACAAAAACCTATCGTTATGTGTGGTATATCATATTGTATGGTTGTGAGACATGGACATTGAAGACCACAATGCTAAACAAATTAGAAGTACATAATATTATCCTATAATAATTAGAGGACCTCAATACGATCTACATCGCCTTCTAATATTATTTTTCTAAAGAAGAAAAATTTGTATTATAAATAAGAAAAATAAAGAGATACGATAAATTTCTGATATGAAAAACAATTTTAAAGTATAATTGAAAGTAATTAAACATAACCAATCAACTACCCAGAAAATGAACGTGAATGTTCAATGCCCTTTTTTGATGGCTCTATATTTTGATTCCGTTCTTAGTAACTCGATTTCCATTTTGTGTGGGTATACAACGGTAGTAAACAATTATGTATTTAGGATATTTAGGATCCTAGTTAATATAGTAGATTAGATAATTTTTTTATCGACAGGTGGACTTAATCTGAACGATACTAATGAAGTCCAACGCTGCCTATTTTTCGTACTTTTATTTTTTTTTATATTCACGTTTCGTATCTAGATCCTAATATCCCAACGATGGTGTTTTGTTTCTGTGCATCGACGACGCGATTTACACGGTAGGCCTTGATACCAATTTGATTTGCCTTTGTTCGAAATATTTCTCTCTCTGCGATCTACTTGAACTTCTCTCCTAGCGGCAGAGGAAATGGAACAAAAAGGCTCTTTTTATATCGTTTAGACGTTTTTAATGTGTTGTCGCTTTTATTTACAGTTCACGAGCCCTCATTAATATATCTAGGGCCGGACTAACGTGAATCCGTGAATGTCAAAGAGCCAATTGTTTTTCACAGAGATCTACACAAGAATCGAGACCAGATAAAGTAGTTTAAATTTACCGTAGTTTAGAATAGTGTATCTCGGCATTACCACTTTTTTTTTTTCATTCCGATATAAGGCAAGAAATGAATCTATTATGAACTACAAAAGCTCTTAGATCATTTAATATTAGGGAACTTGCCTAAAATTGTAAATTCGAAAAAAATTTTATAAATCACAACATTATAATTTAAAACATGTATCAAAGATAAAAAAGGTTTGTTTGTCTTTCGTTTGGCCCCTAAAGACGATTAAAAATTCAACTTATACCAGCCAGCCCAAAACGTCAGTAGAAAATACAGTTATATGACGTTACAAGTTTTTTGATCGTTTGAACTATTCATAGAAAACTTGTACTTTTACAAAATGGTTTTATTTTTCATAGTAAACCTTCTTTCCTTACCTTCAAAAACTGTATCAAACTCCAATCTCAACAAACTGGTATATATTATTATAACGACATACGATAAATAATGTCATTAGAATATAAATATTTTTCCTTTATAACGCGACGACGAGCTGTCCAAATACCCAAGTAGGTGGAGGCCAATAAACTAAAGAAGAAGAAGAATATACCTAAATATAACCATAAACGGAACCATTATAGTTAAACTCTGTGACGTCACGGATCGTTTGAACTATTTTAAGATACAGAAGACTTTAAATTTGTACTTCTAAGTTATTATGAATTTTTGAAGCGTGAAATTTTGGAAATCTCATTTTTATACAAAACTGAACATTATTATGTAATAAAAAAAATGTACAAGTTCCCTTTTATAGGTACAACAGTACTATAGGCGTTGTAGTCCCCTGGCTTCCAAAATCTCGGTTATTTCTCTCTATTTTTTTCTGGTCCTTTTAGCCCATTCGGGATACCATTTGACCTTGCATTAAGAGCTGCCCCAAATTTTATTTTTCTAATCTTTAGGGGGGGGGGTCAATAGTAGTATAAATTTAAAATCTCGACTGAATTTGACCGTTGCGTTAGCCGCCATCTTGATTTTAAACGAGAACCGTTTTTGCTCAATATCTCCGCCATTTTCAACTTTTCGACAAAAAATATACAAAACTGAAATTGTTGAAAATGCGATTTTCTATAATTTCGTTAATTATAATTTTTTTCGTGCGGTCCATATTTTCTGAGTTATGGGGAAAAATCAGTGACAGATAAAGCGTAATTATTGATTTATTGAATTATCTCGTTTATTATTACTTTTACAACAAATTTTAACCTATACAAAAATGAAGAGAATTAAATTTTGTACAATTTTGATTTCTTTCATTTTTTTGATAAAATCAATATTTAAGGTAGTACGTATGCGGTAAAGTCGCGAGCGTAAGACCCGATTGATTTTAAAGCAATTGTTTTTGTTCAATATCTTCCCCATTTTCAACTTTTCGACAAAAAGTGTAAGGACTGAAATTGTTGCAATTACGATTTACTACAATTTTTCGAGAGAACCAGTGGCGGGTCTAAGAGGGGAGATGGGAAAATTCCCCCCAAACGGGGTCCAAAATAAAAAAAAAATTTTGAAAAATATTAAAATATGTTAGCTGACATGAAACTTAATTATCGACAAACAAATTCAACCAATAAAACCCGCTAGTTAGTAAAATTAAGTGAACTTAATGCATATTAGTTATTATTTATGTCTTTTATGTACTTATTTTGGTTGGTGTTTCATTGGAAGTTTCAAAAATTGTATAAAATATAATTCTCTTTATTTTTGTTTATGTACAATTATGTCGTAAAGTTAATAATAAATGACACAATTCAGTAATCATGCTTCCCCTCCGCTTCCACTATTTTCCTCCTTTTTAAAATCCCTCACACCTATTTCTGACAAGTCTTGCTTTACTGCTTCCAACCATTTTTGAAGTTATACTTTTTTAGGCGCGTTGGGAGTAAATTTATATATGCGCGAAATCATCAAAATCTTGGTACCCGGCGCAGCTCAAACGTTATATGGGCTCTGATTGGGTAATTGCAATGATCTATCAACAATTGTTCAATATATGCCGGCTATTATATTAATACGTCAATGGTTATGGGTAAACAAAGTGTTTGTAAGTATATTAGTTTTTATTGAGATGAGGACAGAGACAAAAAGCAAGTTTATAATTGTAGTGACTTTTTAAATAGTTTTTAAAAGCAACAGGTACGTACCTAATTGTAAATGTTTCAGTATTGTAATAAAAGATTACATACCTATTTGGAAAATGTAGTAGGTAATGCTTTGATTTACATAATTTGATTACCAACAAAATTTTTACCAATATTCATCTAATATGTTTTTTTGGTCTATATTTTGTTGTATTTTAATATTTTAATTCCATAAGAATCAAACTTATTTGATTAAACTAAGAGAATAAGCAACTGTCAAAAAAGTTTAAAACGTTCAGTTTAAAATAGGTATTTAGTTAAAATTTTTGTCAACAATTATTATTGTTCAGAAATCATTTCTTTGTTTCATTTTTCAATGTGTTTGCGTGTGTTTTATTTTATTTTTTTAAATTTTGGTATTGTTTTAATAAAAATTTTTGGAGAGTAGTAAGTATTAAAATTAGTTTAATACTTAAATAAAATATAAATAAACTGTTCAAAGTATATTGGTTTAGTTGATATCATATAATAGAAGTATAACTTCTTACGTGCGTACAAAGTACACACACATTCTTTTTTTTTTTTCATTTTCCTCAATTCGTTCCTTATTTCGTCTGTTGATATATCAGACATCAATTCCGATCCTTGGTTGACTAACCTTTTTCCTGAATCTTCTAGTTGCTCCTCATGTTTTTTTCTGTTGTATAGTTCTGTCTTCTACTACCCTTAGTAATTCATTTCCGTTGGTGATGAGTGATGATATTTCCATCTCTATTCTTTAATTTCGTGATTTCTTTGTCCATTTTGGCCATTTGTTAATTTTGTTCTTAGAACTTTGAAGCTCTTGTTATCTTCAATTTTCTGTTGAATTTATTCATTTCTATGTTTTCGAAAACATCAAAAAATAATAATTTACAATGAGCAAAAATCAAAAGTGGAATAATTTTGAAATTAAACATATATAGAGTTAATTTTATATTGCCAAAACAGATATAAATTGAGTTACTAAGAAAAATTTGGCTTCCATACAAAATATGTAACACGTAAAAAGTTTTGTTCTCGTTACAAGCTCCTCATCTTGGCACCAACCTGAAAAGTATTGACAACATCTAAATCATACGGTGGTTAAATTTTTTAATTTTTTCTAGGAATCCATTCCTAGATGATTCAGAATTTTGACATTAATTACACTGGAGAACAAGTGTGAATCAGAAAAATGATAAATATTCGACATAACATTTCTAAAATCGGGAGAACTGGGACCTTTGCCAAAGCGAATTCTTCATAATTCTGGGACTTTTTCCCGCTCTGGAATAGTCAACAAACATGCACATACAATCCAGATGCCGTATCCCGCTAATTTTAGGACCAGTTAAGTTGAGGTTAAGAATAAGAAAACCATCCTGAAGACACTGTTGAGAGCAGTATATCGCCAGACCAATGGCGTTACTGGAAATATTTTAAATCAGCCAAAAATTAAATGTAGTTACCTAGATATTATGTAATATATTTTTGTTGTACTTCTTATTTTAAGAGGGTTTGAAATCAACAGTTCAATCAAGCACATTTCGCTTGATTTTTTTACAATTATTGAAGTTATACTTCTTTATCGGCGATATGAGGGTGAATTTTTATATGTTAAAACCTATGATCCCGGCGCATGCGCATTATAACTTTGTTCTGATTGGATGTTCAAATGACATGTCAAAAATTATTCAATATGGCGGCTGTGGCACAGCTGTAGTTAGATTATTTATGGTTGTTGCGTTTTAAAATTTGTGTGAAAAGAATCAACAAACAAAATTTAGTTAATAGTTATACTGCCTTTTTAAATAGTTTTCATATACCTATATTTTTGGACTTTTGGACTATTTTGGACAAGGAAAACTCATACTAATTTGGTAGGTAGTTTTTATTATAATCATATTGTAATTATACATTTGGATTCGGTTGAAATAGAGTAGAGCGTCGATTATCCGAACTAATTGGGGGACATAGGTGTTCGGAAAACCGATTTGTTCGGATAATCGAACTACAATATATTGATACATATTTATAGTCATACATATTTATCCACAAGTGAATAAAAGCCATATTTATATACCTACATATTTATTTATATCTTGATAATGACAACTAGCAACTAAACAAAAAAGTGCAGTCTTTGCAACAACATAATTATTTTTGGATACAATATTGAAGAAAATTGAAGATATTTTAAGCGTCAATTACTAACGCTTGCTCGGTATTCGAGTGCGGGACGCGGGAGTCGATAGTTCGAATAAGCGGTCGTTCGGTTGATCGACGTTCGGATAATCGACGCTCTACTGTACATTTATTTTCTCAAGAATGGGGATATTAGAGAGAAATCCCAAATAAGGTCCGATTTTTATTTTTAAATTATGATTTTTTGGCGTAGATTTATTTATCTAGTAGGTATGTAATGCTTTGATTTACATACTTAATTTGATTACCAACAAAAGTTCTACCAATCTTCATCTAATATATTGGTTTCTTACTGTTTTGTTATATTTTAATATTTTCTTCCACAAAATTTAAACTACATAATTTAATTATATTCAAAACAACTGTCAAACAGTAAAACGTTCAGTTACCCTATTTTTCCACATGACAAATAATGTGGAATCGGACGAGCGAGTCTAGGCTTTGATTACGAATCAAAGCGCCCCGAAATTCACGGGTTCGATTCCCGATGCAAGTTTTTATTTTTTATTTTTTTATGCATTTTATGATTGTAAGTATATTTGTTATAATTTTTTTTTTCAGAAAATGCGTATTTAAAATTTTTGCCAACAATTATTATCGTTCAGAAATCATTTTTTCTTTGTGGCATTTTTCAATGTGTTTGTGTGCGTTTTATTCTTTTATTTTTTTAAATTTTTGGTATTGTCTTAAAAATCACATAATATGTAGTAGAAGTATAACTTCTTACGTGCGTACAAAGTACACAGACATTCTTTTTTTTTATTTTTAAATTAAATAAGCATATTTTATTAAATACAATTCAAATAATTTTCAAAATATCACAATCAACTTAGATGGAAGTGAGATCGAAAGTGTCGAAGAGTGTTAGATTTTAATTATTTTTAAATTATTTACACGAGGAAGGCAACCAGTTCAACACTATTTTGTATTCATTGTTGCTTTTCTATCGCGATATGAAAGAGGTTTGCTTAATAGTGCAAAAACTGAAGCCTTGTAATTTTTGAAAAAGGCGAAAGAAATCAGTTGCTACTCAACCACGGCTAAGTTAGTTTTGCCGGTGTTAACAGCCTAGCTTGTAAGGCTTTTGTTATGGACTTGTTATGCAATTGGTGTACGCAGAGCTAAATGCAGTTGAGGGCCCTCTGAAGAGCAGATGTAAGGATTAAAACGGTAAGTGGACCTCGTTGCGCCTCATTTAATCATTTTATTATTTTTTCCTCAAGTTTAAGTTTTTTATTGACCCGGTGGCAAAGCGCCTTTATAAAAACATAGACCCCGAACCTATGGTATAATCTGAACAACAAAGATCGCACAAAGAGTATAATATATACCTAGGTCACACGATCAAACTAGGCAAACAGAATCCAACGGCAGAGATAACTAGTACAAGAATCCGAATGATTTGGGCAGCAAGAAGACTCAGTAAAGTGTTGAACTACAAAAAGATAGTGATTCAACAGTTGTATTCTACCAGTTACGACTTATGGAATGGAGACCGTTATAGAGTTGTCATCCAGTAGATTAAGAGCAACACAGATGGCCCTCGAACGAGCTATGTTGGGAGTATCTCTGAGAGAACATACGAAACGAGGACGTGCGAAGCAGGACGAAGTTGGAAGATATAATTGGAAGAATTGCGCAAATGAAATGGAACTGGGTAGGACACTGGACAGGTGGACGAGAAACATTGTACATTGGAGACCACGCGACCATAGTCGTAGTGGAGGAAGACCACAAAAACGGTGACTATTAGACGACATCAAAGCAAAAGTGGGTAGAACTGGCACCAAATAGCACAAAACAGAGAAGAGTGGTGGAGAATTCATGGAGACGCCTTTGTCCAAGGGTGGATGCAAACAGGCTGAAGAAGAAGAAGATAATTCGGCTAGCAGATCTTCCGCAAATACTGATACCTATATTCAATCTGGCTGTAGTTTTTTGCATTATCAATTTTAATTTAGGAAACTGTGTCATCTCTTCCTCTTATCTACTACACTGCGGTGCAAAAAAATCGATCCACTAAAAATTTGGTCATTTTTGATGTTTCGATTTTCCTAAACCTGTTGTCCGATTTAAGTCATTTTTTACTACGTTATAGCCTTATTCATTGATAATATCTCTGTAATAATATTGTTGCTAGACAGTCAAACTATCATTGTATACCAGGTGTACGAATCAAACTGTGTTTTTTTCTCAAAGTTCGCTTCACCCTGTGGACTATTCTAGCATTTATAAAATACTGAAATTAAACCCCAACTATAGCCTCAGGTTTTCTTAACATTTTGTCTTTCGATTCATTCGCTTATGTTGGATAATAAAAAAGTTAGGTACTTTAACAACTAGCGATATTCCTCATCAATACAAATTGTTTCTAAAATATTTACGCAAAACTTTAAGGGGTTATTGTACATGAGAAAATAATGACAATTTGCTTTATAATCATATTATGTCCTCAAACGCTTCGTTTTCGAGATACGGGATGTTCAATTTTTTTTTACAAACCGATGATTTACTTATTGCTTTAAAACCAGTTGAGATGTGCAAATCAAATTTGGTGGGTTTTAAGACGTGGTTATTGCACATTTTTTGACATACAATTAAGAATTTCATATTCAATGTTCACAAATAAGCGGTGCAACGTTGATATCACATACCTAAATAACATAGCTAAGCAAAATTATATTATGTTATGTGATTTCCACATTGCATCTTTCATTTTAAAAATTATTTGCTCAGTCATTTGACAACCGATTTTGAAAAACTTTATATCGGTGGATAGGTGAATGACCTTTCTTTCAATTTACAAAAAAATATACTGGGTGTTCCATTAAAAAAAAGTCAACAACGTTTTTTTCAAAAATCCGCCATTTTTCTTTTCGTATTTGAAAGCGATATAAAAAATTCAATCCATTCAGACAAAACTTTTACTAAAATAAAACATTTCATCGAAAACCGCATATTTCTATCTTAAGCCGTTTAGAAGTTATAGGCAGTTAAAATGGGGGAAAATATAAGTGGACACCCTTTTCCATAAGATGTGTGCGGTTCTAAGAAGAAAATGGAAAAAAGTAAATTTCGTGTGCTCATTAAGCATTATTTTTGTAGAAAAAAACCATCACTCAAACCAAGGCTAAGCTTGATAAATATTATGCGACCTCTGCACCAACGATTTCCGTGGTTAAGAAGTGGTTTACTAAATTTCGATATAGCCGTACAAGCACGGAAGGTGCCAAACATTCTGGAAGCCCAGTTGAGGTCTCTACATCGGAAACAATAGAGAGAAACAATCTCTACAGAGATTGTAGAAGCTATAGGCATCTCACATGGCTCAGTGGTTTCAATTTTGAATGATCACTTGGATATGAGAAAGATTTCTGCAATATGGGTGCCGGGTTTGCTCACAGTCGACCACAAATGCAATCATGTGACAATTTCGCAGGTTGTTTGGCGTTGTTCAGTTGCAATATGCATGAGTTTTTTCGCTGTTTCGTAACCGTGGATCCACTACAACACACCAGAGACCAAACAGAAGTCAAAACAGTGGGTTTCTCGACGTGAATCGGCACCAAAGAAGGCAAAGGTGGGTTTGTCATCCAATCAAGTCATAGCGATCGTTTTTTGGGATGCACGCGGTACAATCCATATTTATTAGCTTCAAACGGGGAAACAATCAATGACGAATATTATAACAACTTATTGGGTTGATTCAATGAGGAATTAAAAAAACCGATGACATTTGGACAAGAAAAAAGTTTTTTTCGATAAGGACAATGCAAGCTGCACACATGTGCAGTTTTCATGGCAAAATCTATTAATTAGGCTACGAATTGCTCCCACATCCGCTCCATCGTTCGGATTTAGCTCCGAGTGACTATTTCTTGTTCCCAAACTTGAAGAAATGTCTCGGCGAAAAGAGATATGACTCAAACGACGAAATCATCTCACAAACAAATGCTTATTTGACAACCTCGACAAATCATATTTTTCGGAAAGGATAAAAAATTTGAAAACGTTGGAATAAGTGCATAGAACTCAAAGGAGACTATAGTTGAAAAATAAAATAACTTTTTATATAAAAACCTGTGATTCATTCAAAAAGTCACGGACTTATCATAGCTAATATTGTCTTCTCAAAGAAATTAATGCACCACCTTAAAATTTGGTCATTGTAATTTCCTGTTATCCGATTGTAAGTGATTTTTTTAACATGTTATAGCCTTATTCTTTAACAATATCGCTGTAATAATATTGTTGCCAGACAGGTAAACTGTCATTGTATACCGGGTGTACCAATTAAACTGTGTTTTTTTTCAAAGTTCGCGTAACCCTGTGGAATATTCTAGAATTTATAAAATACTGAAATCGAAACCCAACTATAGCCTCATGTATTCTTAACATTCTGTTTTTTGAATCATTCGCTTATGTTGGATAATAAAAAAATTGGGTACTTTAACAACTAGCATTGTTTTTCATCAGTACAGGTTGTTTTTAAATAAGTATGGCAAACTCTAAGGGGCAATTCTGCATGAAAAAATAATGACAGTTTGCTTTATAAACATATGTCCGCAAATGCTTCGTTTCCGATATAGGGAGTGTAAAAATTTTTCTTACAAACTGACGATTTATTTATTGCTTTAAAACCGGTTAAGATATTCAAATCAAATTTGGTGCGTTTTAAGAGGTATCTAGTTATTGCGTATTTTTTGATATACAATTAGAATTTAATATTCATCATTGGCACGCATATGGGTAATTTGACCCTTATGTGCGTCAATGGTAAACATAAAATTCTTAATTGTAAATCCACCAAATTTCATTTGCATATCTCACCCGGTTTTAGAACAATGAATAAATCGTCAGTTTGTAAGAAAAATTCCATCACCCCCTATCTCGGAAACGAAGCATTTGCGGATAAACGTTTATAAAGCAAACTGTCAATTTTTTTTCATGCAGAATTACCCCTTAGCGTTTGCCATACTTATTTAAAAACAACCTGTACTGATGAAAAACAAGGCTAGTTGTTAAAGTACCCAACTTTTTTATTATCTAACATAAGCGAATGATTCAAAAAACAGAATGTTAAGAATACATGAGGCTATAGTTGGGTTTCGATTTCAGTATTTTATAAATTCTAGAATATTTCACAGGGTTACGCGAACTTTGAAAAAAAAACACAGTTTAATTGGTACACCCGGTATATAATGACAATTTACCTGTCTGGCAACAATATTATTACAGCGATATTGTTAAAGAATAAGGCTATAACATGTTAAAAAAATCACTTAAATCGGACAACAGGTTTAGGAAATTCGAGACATTAACAATGGCTGATTTTTAAGGTGATGCGTTAATTTCTTGGAGAAGAGTGTATTATAACTTAACATTACTATATTAGTCCAGAGAAATAAGGTTTTTGTCGGGAGACTTGAGCAGCCAGGTTGCAAATGGGTTTTTTGGGTACTATATACCTAATAAATTATAAATACAAAAATGTCCGTCACAGTTCAGACGAGAATTTTAGTTATTAACAAATAAATGTCAAAAATAGAAGTTTTTTCGTTTAAATCGCTACAGATAAAAATAGGGTAATTAAATATCTTAGCTTTTTTTGCAATGTTATTGTTCAGAAAATAATAATTATACGGCAATTCTGTGGAAACTACATGAAAGAAGAATATTTATATTTTCAAAGAATTTTAAAAAAATCAATCAAAGGTCATTTTTATCATTTCAAAAACATTTTACAAAAGTACAGTTATTTTTGGCTTAAAAACAATTTGAATAGATTGGTTAATAAGTTAATATTGACTGTAGAGTAAATAATCTACTTTGGGATTTCAAAAGCTTTTATTTTTACAAGAATTTTCAAAAAAAAACTTTTCGCCTAGGTTAAATGCGGTCAAAGTTAGCCAGTTTTATTATTTAATTAACAGTTACTTCTATATACATAAAATTCTCCTGTAACAGTGTTAGTTACCATACTCCTCTGAAACGGCTAGACCGATTTTTATGAAATTTTACACGTATATCCTGTAGGACTAATAATAGGTTTTAATCTATTTTTCATACCCATAAATTATAAGGGGGGTTGCAACCCTGACATATTCTTTTTATTTTTTTGGACAAAATTGTCTAACTTAATTTTATATGCTGTAGAATTAAAAAATACATACAACCCTTAATTTTCACTCTTCTATCACCAACCCCAATTTTTTAATAGCCATCTATATATTTACATCTATAAAAATTCTCCTGTCACAGTGTTAGTTGCCATACTCCCCTGAGACCGCTTAACCGATTTTTATGAAATTATATAATATGAATATTCGGTAGGACTTAAAATCGGTCGTAATCTATTTTTCATATCCCTTAGTGATAGGGGTTATTCCCCCTAATATTTTGTAATGTTAGGTGGGGATAGGTGTACAATAACGTACTCTACAAGACTACTAGTACATACAAATTGAAAAAATTATGATCAAAATCTATCAACAAGCTCCGGAGATATTATTCGCAGCAAATGTTTGAAGAATCAATTTCATTTTTTGAGTGCACGGATTTTAATAATTCCCCTCCACCGACCACGAATCAATTTATTAACCATTTTGTTGAAGTTCAAAGTTTACTCAAACTTTTACACATAAACTATATACCTTGAGCTTCAAAATGGCGCTAGTTATATTGCTTAATTGTTATAAACAAAGTAGCTGTGAATTAAATAAAAAAAGTGGCTAAATTTAACCGTAATTAACCTAGGCAAACAGTTGTTTTTTTGAAAATTCGTATAAAAATACTATATTTTTAAATCCCAAAGTAGTTTTAATCTAGAGTCAATATTAACACAGTTATTCAAATTAATAAGCCAAAAATGACTCTATTTTAGTAAAATGTTTTCGAAATGATAAAAATGACTTTTTATTGATTTTTTTTTAAAATATAACTATTCTTCTCTCACGTGGTTTCCACAGAACTGCTGTATCATTCTTATTTTCTGAAGAATGACATTGCAAAAAAAAATTCTTTGGGATAAACAAATTGAATAAAACTTAAACTAACTGACGAATCGTCTTAAACTTTTTTGTGCATTATATGGACTGTTTGACTCAACTTTTCATGCAATATGAAAGTTTAAAAGCCATTCTCGCAAAAGTTATAGCACATTTTTTATTTTCGAAATTTTAGTTTTATTTTGAAATTTCCGAAGCAACAAATGATCGGACCAAAATTAAAAAGCTGCCGTTTTTAACCTTCGCTCATTTACTAAAAGAATGAGCTATAAAGAATACTATAAATAAGATATTTACAATATCTTAATACTATAAATAAGATATTTATTGTAATTACCGTTTTTCTGCCTGTGGCGATTTAAACGAAAAATCTACCATTTTTGACACTTATTTGTTAATAACTAAAATTCTGGTCCGAACTGTGACGGGCATTTTTGTATTTATTTATAATGCATTAGGTATATAGTACCCAAAAAACCTATTTGCAACCTGGCTGCTCAAGTGTCCCGAACATGGTATATTTTTGCCTTATTTCCCTGGTGAATATTGCTTATTATGTTGTGAGTTATTGATGCTGTTCTGTAATTAAATATACGAGGTACATATTTAATTTAGGTGTGTTCTCAGAGGGGGTACTTTCCCATTTGTACGCCGTTGAAGAAGCATATCGCGAGAGTCGTAATTATGTAGCTTCTAAGAATAATCATAATTAATATCGCTGTCCAAGAGATATTTGAACTCGGGCCAAGTTACATACGAACAAAGCAGATTTTAGTTAAAATGTAAACTAATTGGCAACGAAAATAACACAAATTGAAACGCTTCAAGTGAGAGGAGTATTATTCCTCGTCATTGTATTGAGCTCTGCGGCCAGGTGTGACAAACACTATTGGCGAGACAGATACAGAACTGATCCAAGTGACTTTTTGGCCAAAATCGAGGATAATATGATATTTACTCTGGGCTAATTAGCAAAATACAAGGAAAAGTTATTTACCAGCAATTTTATTGCTGGAATCGAATCTTATGATTGTATATATATTATATACAATCATATATTATAATACAGGGTGATTGATTAGTAGGGTAAAGCTCAATAGCTCCGCTATAGTAATAGATAGCAATAAAAGTTAATAACAAAAATTTTAGCCACCTTTGAGCTTCACATTACAAAATTAGTTAGAATGTTACAGGGTATTCGATAACACAGTGGCAGACCAAACTTATGTTTTTTTAAATGGAACACCCTATATTTTATTTTAAATTCGAAATCCTGTTAACTTCTCCATCACAAAAATATAAAGGTTTGTTATTTTATACAGGGTATTTACAAAGTTATAACCAATTTTATATGAAAATCGTAACAAGTTCAACTCCCTGTATAAATAAAAATAAGCAAAACAACAATGGTTTATTAATGCCATATTTTTTAACGTATTGTCAAAATTTTCAAGAATGGTCGATATTGCTAATTTTCTTTATATCAAATACAGAGTGAGTCAAAACGCAAGTACATTATTTTCTCAGTAATTTTAAATGGAACACCCTGTATTTTATATCACTATTGAAAAGTACCATTACCGTACTTTAATTTTTAGATAACATTCCCTATGTCTAAATTTATTAGTTTTCGAGATATTTTCATTTTTCAATGGACCAGTAGCGTGGCCACCCAAATCACCAGAATTTAATAAACTGGACTGATTTTTTTGGGGTTACGTTAATAATGAAGTTTATAAAATACCTCCAACAACAAGGGATGAGATGAAAAATAGAATACAAAGTGTATTTCGATGTGTTAATTTACAAATGCTCCGTAGAGTAAGTAGCTCATTCAATGATAGTTTTTAGTCGTACATAAATGTGTTAGGAGATAATTTTGAACACCTTATGTAATTAAATATTAAAAATATTTTATTAAAAGTAGCTTCTAATTTTTTCAAACATGTTTTTTTGCAAAATGTATTACATACTGATAAATTATGTTTCGTTCTTTAATTGTTACATTGTTACATTTACATACAAAAATAGTGTTTAATTGTCTTCACAAAATATTGTATTTTGTGTTTGTGTTTTTTTTGTAAAATTTATTACTAATTTTCTTTGTTTATTTGTTGCATTTACATAAAAAGATAGTTTTTAATTGTTTCAAAAATGTTGCATGTAGTGGTTGCGTTTTTGTTTGTAAAATGTATTACTAATAAATTATTTTTATTTCTTTATTTGCTACAGTGTTACATTGATTACCGGATTGATAATCGGTAATCTTCAATTGTCAATTCAGTCATGGCTTACTTTAAATTTAGATAAATTTAAACACCTAAAATAATTTGCTCTGAAAAATGAAAATATCTCGAAAATTAATAAATTTGGGCATAGGGAATGTTATATAAAAATTAAAGTACGTTAATGTTACTTTTCAATAATGATATAAAATACTGGGTGTTCCATTTAACATTACTGAGAAAATAATGTACTTGCGTTTTGACTCACCCTGTATTTGATATAAAGAAAATTAGCAATATTAATAATTCTTAAAAATTTTGACAATAAATAAAAAAATATGGCATTAATAAACCATTGCTGTTGTGCTTATTTTTATTTATACAGGGAGTTGAACTTGTTACGATTTTCATACAAAATTGGCTATAACTTTGTAAATACCCTGTATAACATTACAAACCTTTATATTTTTGTGATGGAGAAGTTAACAGGATTTCGAATATAAAATAAAATATAGGGTGTTCCATTTAAAAAAACATAAGTTAGGTCTGCCACTGTGTTATCGAACACCCTGTAACATTCTAACTAATTTTGTACTGTGAAGCTCAAAGGTGGCTAAAATTTTTGTTATTAACTTTTATTGCTATCTATTACTATAGCGGAGCTATTGAGCTTTACCCTACTAATCAATCACCCTGTATAGGTATGCAAAGTCCGCAGATAGTGTGATACTTTTTTTATAAACAAAATGGCGTCCGAAAATCGTATTTTTTTCAATTTTTGCTCTATAACTCCAAAGATTTTAACTTTACACTAAAAACACCCAAATAAAAATTCACCGTAATTAACTTCTGCATAGAGACGTGTATTTCCCGATTTACTTCGACGAAAATTTTCCCCGGAAAATGCGGGTTTTTCCAACAAAATCTTTAATTTTCAACTAAAATTTTAGATAAGTAATTGTTTATCAATAATTAAATAACTTGGTAATATAAAAGCTCCTTTCGTATAGATTATAATTCCAGAAGCCGATGGAAATTGAGTGTATAGTTAAGCAACAATTGAATTGTTAATTAAAAATTTACGGTCGCTATAATAACCACAATAATTATGATACATAAGAATAACTATGATTTTTGTATAAAAAGACACTGTACCTATCTAATCTACTTACAGAATTGAAATTGGTCTATTTATTAAGCGGCCTCAGGAATATTTTAAAATTATTAACAATGTTTTGGCTTATAAACAAATAGAATATCTCGGGAAATATTAAATTAAATTAAATCACGAAAACGGTATTGAAAAAAAAAATCGGCAAGGCGCTTCTTTTAAAAGAAAAAACGTTTAATTGTGATGAGTGGTTCCTGAGATACAACCGGTCAAAGTTGACTGGCATTTACA
Source organism: Diabrotica virgifera virgifera (assembly GCF_917563875.1). Classification (NCBI taxonomy): domain Eukaryota; kingdom Metazoa; phylum Arthropoda; class Insecta; order Coleoptera; family Chrysomelidae; genus Diabrotica; species Diabrotica virgifera. Next base: position 68,169,894 of record NC_065450.1, on the reverse strand, counting down.
ACAAAGATATAAACAATAGGATCATAATTTTCAAACCACCACCTTTTTATTTCGGTCTCCTCTTTCTCCACACCAATTTTCATATATTTAAAATACTCATAACATACATATATTATTATAATAAAAACTATCGATATTACGAGTGAAAATTGACAAAAATAGCAAAATTCCAATCAAAAATTGGGTGGGAGAAAATGTAAAGTTCAAAATCGGTATACGTTAAAAAAATGCATTTTCTCGGCTTCCCATGGAGCAATTTTCTTCATTCTTTTTTGTTCCCCAAGTAACTCGAGTAGAGCCATCTAAGTAATGCATTATTAAATGTCAAAGTTGCTTTGTTTTGTTATAATAGAATAATTTATTTATAAGAAAAAAAAACTACATATTTTTTCCAGTTGTAGACTTTTTTTAGATAAACTTACTACAACCTTTTAACGTTAAAAACAAAATTATACAAACTTCTCTTTCTTTTTTATTAGACATTTTGTTCCATATTTCTTTTCTTCGGGGTTTAGCTTTCTTGAACAGTCCCTTGTTCGTCTTAGTCTATTATGTATTCATATCTTCCTCAATAACTGTTTCCCTGTTTGATATGAATTCTAAAGATTCATCATAATATAATATGTAGTTTTAGTTTACATAAATAATTAATATTTTTTGAACCTCTACCACATCTGTGCAACATTTTGTAACATAGACATGGTCTTAAACCAATTTGATCCTTTCCTTTAGGAAGCATGAATTTACATTCTTGGAGATAATACACTGAATAAATCGCCAGCAGATAAAGCTAGCAAATCGCTAAGGAATGTTTAATTACTTTATCCCTTAGCCAACCCCTTACAACTCTCGTAAAAGAAGAACACGCCTTCTAATTTAAGAGACTGGTTAATCCAGTGAATTGGGCTTAAAATGTATAATCTGCAGTACAATCGTTCTTATAAAAATAGTATGTCTGTAATTGGTGCTTTACTTTTTATACAGGGTGTGTCAAAAGTACAGACACGGCCGAGTGGGTCGAATATTGGGCGAAACGAACATCGGATCGAAAAACTGAAAAACACGGGTCCAATATTTTTCAAAAATCTATCGCATGACATATTTTTTATTGTAGGTTTGAATTCGTTATACAAAAATAAGTAACGTTTATTCGAGATATTTTTTCTAATTATTGATAGATGGCGCTATAATCGGAAAAAACGATTTATCTTTATGCCATAGGAAAATATGGAAACAGTCTAATATCTCGAGAAGTACACATCTAAATGAAAAACACGTGTTCAATATTGTTCTAAAATCTATTGAATGACACCAAACATGACATGACACAGTATGCAGAATGATAAAGAATCAGTAGACTCCTCGAAAAATCCTTCGTTCTTTATGTTACATTTTGGTGGCAATGTCACCAAATTGATCAAAAATTTTAGTCCTCAGCGCAGGTGAATGACAGCTAACGGTATCCTACGTTTGCCATGATTGGTCGTTGTCGTCGCGCATTTGCCGTGATTGGTCGTTATAGTCGTAGTCAAAATTTTGTCTGGATTGCAAAATTGGAGGAACCGTCAAAATTCGAGAGTGAGCTAACTGATTCTTGTGGTGTCTGTCTTTCCTTATTTCATTTTACTCACATTTGAGTACTAAGGATGCAGAATTCTGTTGGAATTTTATCTAGATAAGCGGGCAGGTGATGGATGTATAGTCCGTCTAGAAAGTATCCGGAATTTTATATTTTTCCTAATTTTAATAGATTTTCTTTTTGTAACATTTTAAGACAAAAGTAATGCATCAAGTAGGTTGTGCCGATAGTAAGTTATGGACAAAATCGCATGACAACACCATCTATCAAATATTGTTGTTTGTAAACAGACTTAAGATTTTTGTGAAATAATGTCGCAAGTAGAAAAAAGAAAAGTGGTGGAAATTTGTATAGAAAGGGTGTCCGAAACGTTAAAAAATTAGTGCAATTGACTGAACTCGGAAAAAGTGCAGTGCATGAGACAATAAAGAGGATAAAAAATGGCATAGATATGAGACATAGACCAGTTTCGGGTAGACCGCATAATATTCGCAGAAACAATTTAAATGCTTAAGTGGCTTTAGGAAGACAAAATCCGCGCCTAGGGTTTCGAAAATTAGCGAACAGATTTGAAAATCAACGAAGAATAGAAACTGTCCGCATGTCACTCAAAAAGCAAGGCTACATATCAAGGAATCCAAAAAAAAATCCCTACAATGACACCTCTGCAAAAGCAACGAAGAATAGATTTTTGTCAACGTTTTCGAGAAGATAATTTTAATAATGTCTTTTTATATTTGATGAAAGTTGTTTCCAGCTTGGTGCAAATCATCTAAAAGACCTATCAAGAGAAAATGTTACCGTTCAAATTTCCAAATTTCCCACTAAAGTAATGGTTTGGGGAGCAATATCTCAGCGTGGTGCTACACCTCTCTGTATAGTACAGGGCGCATCTGTTTTGAGATGGACGTTGAGAGGTGACTCTAATTTTTTTGCAGAAATTGCTTGAAAATAAATAAAATAATAATATTTGAGTTATCCTCCCTCTCAAAAAGGTCCGGAACATTGTTTAAATAATCAAAATGTCAAAAATTGAAGGAAAAATTCGATTTTTTACATTTTACGTTTTTCAACCATTAATGCTACACTTAGGACCTTCATATTTCACCTAGAAAAACCTTATGATACAGTAAAACAATACTGTAAATTTCATTAACATCGATTCAATAGATTTTGCAAAATAAATTTTGCAATTCAGCTTTCGCAAAAAAAATTCATTTATTCAAAATGTTACAGGACTGAAAATATAGCAGATAGCAAGTTGAAATTTTTTTTGCTTATAGAGGTGTACTGTACCTTTTATTTGCAATTTTCAAAATTAAAATCGATTAATTACCACGGCGTCAGAAAATTTTTGAAATAAACAATAATTTTTGGTGCTACTCGCAGGACAGCGGTGTTCGATTCACACAAGTTGATTTCCACCAAAATTTCTTCCAATCTTTATCTAATATATTGTTTTCTTACTCTATATTTTGTTGTATTTTAATATTTTAATTCCACAAAAATTAAACTAATTTTATTATTGTTTATGAAATATTGTTTAAACAATTGCATATGTTTAAAAATAATAAACTTTTATTCTCCAAGTTAAAATATATGAACAAAGAAAGTTTTTACTAATAAAAGTGTTATTTCAAAGGATAGAGTATGTGTTTTTATTTTGCAATAAACAAATTTATTTATTTATATCGAAATGTAATAAAAATTAAAATGTATCAATCATTATCAAAGGTCATTGGAATGTACAATCAGAGCAAACTATCCGATGTCCTGCGCGTAGCACCAATAATTAATGTTTATTTAAAAAAATTCCTGACGCCGTGGTATTAATCGATTTTAATTTTGCAAAATTGCAAATGAAAGGCACAGTACACTTCTATACGCAAAAAATTTTCAACTTGCTATCTCCTTTATTTTCAGTCCTGTCACATTTTGAAAAAATGAATTTTTTTTACGAAAGCTGGATTGCAAAACTTATTTTGCAAAATCTATTAAACCGATCTTAATGAAATTTACAGTACTATTTTACTGTATCATAAAGTTTTTCAGGGTGAAACATGAAGGTCCTAAGTGTAGAATAAATGGTTGAAAAACGTAAAATGCGAATACTTGTTTTTGTATGTTTTTTTCACAATATTGCTATTTTGCAACAAGGGTGACTATTTTTTAAATTTTTAATCAATTCTATATTGTAGGAAATTTAATTACGCAACTTTTATGTCAGTACAACTTTTCTCGTAAATTAATACTTTTAAAGTTATAATCAAGAAACCAAGAAAAAAATCGAATTTTTCCTTAATTTTTTGACATTTTGATTATTTAAACAATGTTCCGGACCTTTTTGAGAGGGAGGATAACTCAAATATTATTATTTAATTTATTTTCAAGCAATTTCTGCAAAAAAATTTGAGTCACCTCTCAACGTCCAAATGTACTAATATTTTTACAGATGCGCCCTGGTCTAGTATAGTTAACGGTACTGTTGATAGTGCGAAATATTGTGACATCCTAAATTGTTTTCTTCTTGAAACGGCTCATGTTTTATATCAAGAGGGGTGGCGTTTTCAGCAAGATAATGCAAGATGCCAAACTTCCGCTTATACTCAAGCTTGGATGCAAGAACACGAATTGGCAACAATTCCGTGGTCAGCAGCGATACAAATAATAAAGTTATAGATTGTTAAATTTAATCAAAAAATTTTGGGCGGCGGAATTTTGTGCCGGTGAGTTTAGAAGAAGACCTAATTAATAATGAAAGTAATGCTTATTGCGGTGCTGTTTTCATGAAAAACGGCGGATATGTTGCGGGCTATTCTTAACGTATTACTATCATTAGAAGCTTATAGGGACTTCATAATTATACAAAATAAAAACGAATAGCACTCTTTACGTACATTAACGACTGTGTAGTAGACCATGCAGTAAGTACCATAAACTCTCATCTGAAGTATGCCACGACGCTCACGTATTATAATTGAAGACCGAAGAAGAAGTACTTAAGTACATAATACATAATATTTTATGTACGCCGTTAGTACTTTTTTGACCTGCAGTGAATATATAAATTAATATGATTTGCTCTTGTTTAGAGAGTATTATCAAAGAGTAGGATAGGGATATTTACATACATCGTTTAATATACGGAGTGAATTTTAAGTATTTATAGAACGCATCGATTATCTAGGAAACGGCTTACATGATTTTTATAGATTTTTTTGTGTAAGGGTCTTGCGATTCGACCGATATTATGGTGGTATTTACATTGTTTTCAGATTTTCCGTTTTTCTAGAAATCTAATGAACTTTCTTATTTCAAAATGGAACCCCCTGTATACTTTTTGCCTTTTGAAGTCCTTAAGAATTACGGATTACTTTTCATGTAATATTCCTTATACCTAAATGCCACAATTTCGGAGTCATTACTACATTTTACATTATCTTCGCCGAAGTTAAAATAAAATATATTTAAGATGGCTATGGCTATGGATATTGGCCGGACGAAAGAGCTAGGGCGAACAGTTGAAAGAAAAAATAAAGTAAACACTGTGGACTCTACTATCATTGTTTGATTTGCGTGTATAGATATAATGCTATGTGGAAATGCGATCAATGATTGTGCCCGTTTAGGATTTTGTCCTCTTCAGGGTTTGTAGTGAATGTATAATGTTGGCAGCAAAAGCAAACAGTCCGAAAAACACACTGGGGCAAGCGCCGTATCCTGGTGTTTTTTGGATCCTGGGTTATGCCCGACGGTGGTGTCCAGAAGGCTAAGAAGTCAACAGAGAAGAAAGTTTGATGGATTGTTGTTGGTTCCATAGACATTTACGTGTACTGTCCGTGCTTTGTTCTAGACCAATCTCCCTAGAAACCATTGTACAACGACAGGCGAACCTGCGTCCCTCGTCGGCGGCCAGGAGGTGGCTTTGAGCGCAGCGTGGACAGTGTGCGTTCGAGTGGAGAAAATAGTTGCGGCTATTTTCTTGGGACGAACAGGTATAATTGTGCAATGAAGTTGGGAAACCGCAAAAAACCAACTTCTCCCTGTTCGGGGTAGGGAAGAGGAGATGTTAAAGGTGGGTACGGTAGGCTAACGGGGTAGCCTCGAGGATGTTTTCGTACTCCACCGGGAGTTCGTCAATGCATGTTTGCATTAGAGCGGACGGTAAATGAATCTTTTTGCGTTTGGGCTTTCGGTGGAGTACGGGGCCGGAAGATGAACAGGAACATTTGAGAGATTCTTGTGTGTCGGAGCGGGGGGGGGGGCGTTGATTACTTTGATTGTGAAGTTCCTGTTCAGAGAGTTTATTCTCTCGGTGATTTTGGGGATGTAACACTGTGGAGATTACTAGTAGTAGTTGTATTACACCATTTTTTAATCCCTTCCACCAGTGTTATAAAAATAATATTTAAATGCACGTAAATACACGTAAACGCACAAAAAAATACTAAAAACCTTCTTAAACCTCTGGTAATATTGATTCCCTTGGCTTTTACTGTATTATTGATAATTCACGCAATTTAAGCACCCACAAAGTTGTCAAACACAGCCTTATATCGAATTTCATCTCCATTTGAGACCGATCCATTATAATCAACTGATTTATTTGGTTATCGGTATTTGTATTATATTCGATTGGGAGAAAAGAAATTTGATATTCGGTAATTCTTATCCGTGTGAAGACATCATCAAGGGTTCGGTGACATTGAATGCAAAATGCAATAAAAAAAATTAAAATAATAGACGAAATTCATGAAATCGGATAAGTTCATTAGTTGAATGAACACACAAAAGAAATCTAGAATTTCACATATTTCAAAAAATCGAAAATAATATATAGACTTGGATCCCGCGTACCAAAAAAAAGTTGATTAATAGCAAGTTGAAAATTTGTTAATAGCTTAACGGTGCCTAGTCGGACAAACTTTAATGTACGGGAACACTAGAACAAGGGAAGTTTTAATTGTTTAACAGTTTAAAAATTTGGAACGTCAGATTACGAAAACGTCCCATGCATTTTGTCGGACAGAACATCCAATTGATTTGTTACCCTTTCATTAAACTCTCAGCAAAAACCAGACTGCTATTACTAACCAACATGATTCCTGTCATTTGACATGTTCTTCGTGTTCCACTCATTAAAATGCCCAGTTGGTGATAAATACCAGCTTGATTTTTGCATGAGAATGAAATGGTAACAAATCAATTGGAAGTTCTGTCCGACAAAATACATGGAACGTTTTCGTAGTCTGACGTTACAAATTTTTAACCTGTTCCACAATTAAAACTTCCCCTGTTCCAGTGTTTCCATACATCAAAGTTTGTCCGACTAGATACCGTTAAGCTATTAACAAATTTTCAGTTTGCTATTAATCTATTTTTTTTGGTACGCCGAATCCAGGTCTAATAGTTACCAACATCACAACAACAAAAGGACAGGACTGCTACTTCTTCTTCTTAAGGTGCCGAGACCGCTTGTCGATCGTTGGCTCTCATGTTGCGCAGCATATTAACAATCATTGTCTTATTTACAGCCGCACGAAATAGTTCAGTGCTAGTTTTCCCAAACCATTGGCGTAGGTTTTTAAGCCAAGAAGTTGTACGGCGGCCCACACTTCTTTTTCCCATTATTTTACCTTGCATGACAAGGTGAAGTATGTCATATTTTTCTGGGTGACGCATTATATGACCAAAGTATTCCAATTTGCGCCTTTTAACCGTGTTCACTACTTCGCAACTTTTATTCAAACGTTTCAAAACCCTTTCGTTTGTGACTCTTTCTACCCAACTGATCTTCAGAATACGGCGGTAGACCCACATTTCAAATGCTTCTAGGTTTTTTAAAAGCGATTCTGTCAGTGTCCATGCTTCAACCCCGTAAAGTAGTACTGGGAATATATAACATCGGACCATTCTTATGCGAAGTTCCAAATTTAGATCATGACTGCACAGGATTTTCTTAAATTTCATAAAACTTGTTCTTGCTTTGGCAATTCTACTTTTTATTTCTGTACTAGGGTTCCAGCTTTCATTAATATGAGTACCCAAGGACTGCTACAGTGATGCCCAACGTCAACAACTGTATTTAAAATATTTTTAGAATACGAACTAACTAACACCTTGGAAGTCAAAATGTATGGGTATGGGAAAACCGATAAGGGACGATTATCTCTACACATTGCGATTCGCAGACGACCGGTTGGTGACGGCTCAAGATGAGGAAAATACAGTGGCGGCTCGTCAAGGTCGGCAGGGTCGGCAGTGCCGACCCACACATTTATGGACACATTATAGATTTTTTAAATATTTAATTTAATCGGAGTTGATGATATTCGTTTCTGTGAAATAAAAAATATATCTGTGAGATAATACAGACTAAATTTTATTCATTGTTTTTAAAAGAATTCGATCCCGATACGTTAGTTTAAGTGTGATCCCTGTGTGCTGTGCGTAAGAGACTTTTCAAATTAATGATCCTATAGCGATGCACCCGCACCCGATTGCGATTGTGTGAATTTCGGCATGCCGTCCCCAGATCGACGATTTGCTTATAATAAGAAGCTATGGAATATTAGCCGATAGGCAACCAATTATACATTCCCCGTATTTATTTGAATGGCAAGTACGGCAGCGGGTACCTCTGCCGAGCGGTGAGCGGTGATCTGCAAACGGCAGAAAGGCACGTATTGTCCAAGTAAAAAATACTGTAGAATAGCTTTAAGCCGGTGAAATATGATATTCTTCAAATATAGATGTTAGGTCAAACGTTTAAGAAGCGGCCCTTTGTGAAAGCATCTGTGTTTTTACGGCCAGACCTCCCGCATATCTATTCACAAGTTTCGTGCAAAAGATTAGTTTTAGTTCGGTAGCTAGCAGTGTATTAGTACTGGAGTGTACGTGTGTTAAGTGATACGAGTGTTTTGTTTGCTGTAATTATTTTGAATATTGGTTTAGTATTTCGTTTGGAGAGTGTCAAGTGTTGATTATTGTAATTTAATTAATGTGAATAGTGATGTGGCGCCCGTGGGATAATGTAAATATCGCGTACGATAACGCTGATATTGTAGAAATTGCCAGTGCTAGTGTGAATGTAATTACTAAAAAAAAAGAGATCGTAAAGAAGATTCGAATGCATTTAAATGCAGAAACACAGCAAGTATGTTTGAATGTATACAAAAATCTACGTACGAAATTCGGCTTCGATGAAACACTATTGGCACAAGCCACCTCTGATTTAACAGAAATTCCACTTTCTACTGTATATAAAATAGTTAAAAATGAACCCTATCATCGCAAGAAACGATGTGACTACAAATTTTCAAGACCTTTAAATCCTTCACTTGTAAAACTATTGAAAACCACAATATACGACTGCTACAAAAGCAATGAAATACCTACAATAGAAATAATAAGAAAGAAATTGGAAACAACCGGTCGAAATATGAACTGCTGTGAGAAAACTCTTCAAAATTGGATAAAAAAAATGGGCTTTAAGTTCAAAAAAATAAATAAACGTCAAGCAATTATGGAAAGCCAAAGAATAGTCAACAGACGTAATATGTACCTAGAAGAAATTACTAAATATAGGCAAGAAAATAGGAGAATTTATTATTTAGATGAAACTTGGTATGATACCCACGATACAGTAAAGAAAGGATGGACAGATGGTTCAAGCATGTGCATACCAGAAATGCCTGCAAATAAAGGCTCGCGACTAATTATTGTACATTGCGGAGGAAGTGAGGGATGGGTTCCGAATGCTTTAAAATTATGTGGGAAGAAAATGGAAGATTGTAACGTTGACTACCACAAGAATATGGAAGCTGACATTTTTGAAGATTGGTTTGAAAACTCGCTGATCCCAAACTTGGAGAAAAACAGCGTAATAGTGCTTGACAACGCTTCCTATCATTCCCGACAACTCACTAAAATACCAAATACATCTTCAAAGAAAGCTGACCTACAAAATTTTTTAATGGAAAATGATTTGTATTTCGAAGATTTTTACACAAAAAAACAACTTATTGAAGTTCTACACACAAAGCAATTTAGAAAATTATACGCTCTAGAGAGTATTGCCGAAAAGCATGGACACACTATATTGAGACTTCCCCCCTACTTTTGTGTTTTCAATCCTATTGAGTTAATTTGGGGACAATTAAAACCAAGTATAAGGCGTTCAAATAAATTTCCTAAATTTGACAAAAAGGTAATTGAGATCATTAAAAAAGAAGTAGCCAATATTACCAAAGTAGACTGGCAGAAAAGAATCGCCAAAGTGATCAAAGTGGAATGATATTATAAGAAGATTGGGCACTTCCACATTAATGGTGGAAATAAATTTATTATTGAATTGGGCGATGATAGTGACGAAGAAAATACGGAAGAAGGAGAAAATGAGTTAAGTGTATCAGTATTTTAATTGTTGTGTTGTGTAATTCATTTTCCAAGCATAAGTGTACTAATGAAAAGACTCGGTTAAAAAAATATTTTTAGATTTTGTATTTTTAATAAAAAAAAGAGCGGGGACATGCTTGCATTTTGTGCTGAATTTTAAAGTTTTGAACTGTATACCTAAAGTAATTTTAGATCTAACTGTGTTTTTATAAAGTTCTTTTAGTATCAGTAATTCTAACAATAACAAGATTAATTATAAAAGCTATTCTACATCAGTTATTAATGCAAGCATGCGGTAAGAGGGAGGTCCCTGTGAGGTTAAATGTTATTAAAAAATTGATAAAATTAATTTTAACACATACAATATTATGTCCTGCTTTAACGCTATTTACCTAAGTATAAATAAATATTTTTAACTACATATTTAATTACCAGAAAACACCAGCTGCCGGCCTAATATTAAAGAAGAACAACCCAAAGAAAGCTACAAATCTTACCTATTACACTATATAGATTGCTTGAACTATACGTAGCCAGTAGCCACGTATTACCTTGCTAGCGCGCCCGGGATAAAATTATGAAATAGGTAAGTAGTTTTACGTCGTTTAATTATTATGGATTCTATTGAATTCTTTTAAGTTGTTAGGAATTACCACTTAGGAGACAGGATGTATTGGAGCATTCGTTAAATCAAGTTAATTATAGAGAGCAAATAAAATTGTTTAACAAATACGATCTGGAATTTTCTAATTGATTTTCTGACTCGAAGAATATAGCGGCGTACCTAAAACAGCACAGAATGAAAGAATCAATTAGTAGTTACATTTTGATCCTTTTCGGTAGGAGTAGACGAAACTACTGATAGAGGTAACATGTCATTCACAAGTATCAATAAATATTCTTCGATACGCGTTACGTCTAATATTTATGAGAGGTTGTTAGGTTTTCAGACGTGAGTAGAAGCCATAAGACAGAATATATTTCTGGTGTTTTAATTTAAAGGACAGATTAAAATTTTTTGATATCAAAAATAAATTGGTAAGGCAAATTTATGACTGGGCTGTCTTGATGTCCAGTGAATTGTATGGTCTCCGGACAAAAGTTAAAACAACTGCACCAGGCAAAACTATTATTTACTCACTGTTATAAGTCATTGACCTCTTTGACTATTCAAAATTTAAAAGTTACGCCAAAGAATTTTCAAAATATCTATTAGACAAGTTCATTAAAAATTATCCATAATTTTTTAACCAAATAAAATAAGAAAATGCATTAACAGTTTTATATTCTGACCTATGTATAATTTTATATACTGCAATTCATTAGGTACAACAAACTGTTCCCGAAATTAATAAATTATTGTGCTCAAATGTGGGCAAATTCTGTCTCAAATGAACAAGATCTCTCTTGTCTCAAAAGAGTCAAAACGTATTGTCGAAACAGCATGAAACAGGAGAGAATGTCGAACTTGTCTCAAATGTCGATAGAAAAAACTTTTAAAATCCCTCCAAAACAATAATAAATTTTACAATTACGTTATAACCCATTTTGCTACTTCGAAACAACATAGACTAGAGTTAATTTATAAACAGGTATAGTTTCTAAATTTATAGGAAAAAAACAAAAAAAACAAAAAAAAATAAAAAAAAAACAAAAACCAAAGATCTCCTATGAAATTGAAGCCTTTGGAGACAAAACCTTGCCGACCCTGTCCCTAAAGCCACGAGCCGCCACTGGGAAAATATCAGTTATATGGTAAGAAATCTAAAAGAGGAATTCAGAAAGGTGGGCCTGGAAATAAATATGAAGAAAACGGAATACTAAGCAATATCGGAAGAAGACGTCAAAAACTTAGAAATAGAAGAACAAGTAAAAATAAAAGAAACGAAGAAATTTAAAATATTTGGGTTTTATAATGTCGAAAAACGCAACAACAGAAGAAGAGATAAAAACAGATTGAGATAAACAAGATCTTGTATAAAACAACTCCATAGTGTAATCTGGAATAAAAACATCAAGGAAAAAACAAAAAAAAAATAATATACCAAACAATAGTACGAAGTATCATTACACATGCAGCAGAAATTTGGATCATAAACAAAAAAAAAACAAAGGAGCATTTTGGCGATCGAAATGGAATACTGGAGAAGATGCCGTGGCCTGACCAGAAGAGACATTAATATCAAATGAAGAAATAAGGAGAAGAATAAAGTGGAAAAAGATGCCCCGCAGAATATAGATGAAAGAAGACCAAAATTTGTTTTTTTTATTTGTTTTGGCATCCCCGTATTTTCCTGCCATTTGTCATTTGTTTTTTTTTTCTGTGTCAAAGGATTAAATCTCCCAACAGTACAATAATTTCTTTGCGGCTGCGGCTATTTATATTTTCAAGAAGTTCTGATAGGGTTTCTATCTCGTATACCTAATTTGCTTTATGTTACTAATAAAAATCTTTCCAAATATTTTTCTATTCAAAAAAATGATTACGATCTAATTAAAACGATCGATTACGTTCATCTAAATCTAAATCATCTTCCGAAGTAAAAGCCAATTGGAAAGACATTTGGTTCGGTAGTAATGTTGTCACTAAATTAAAAATATAAAGTTGATTGGAAATGAGTGGTTTTAAAGATGTCAACGCATTGCACCATGCAGAGTGTAGAGAATAGAAAACAAAGACGCTTATTTATAAACACAACAAGTAACATGTGTTAGGTTGGAACAGTACCGCATTTATTATATTTTTGAACTTTCGCTTTTTTGAAGAATAATCTCTTCTGTCATTTATACAATTGACTGTTGAAGATAGTAAAACAGTAAAACAGAAAGTATCCAGTACTTATTTAAATATTTTGCATTTTCATTTTTAATATTTTATATTTTATTTTTAATATTATGTAATATTAAATATCTCATTTTTTACCATTCTATTTCTGTATTTTTAAACATGTACATAGTTCTCTGTAAATTGACCTGTTTTCATAGTTAACACTGACTGTTTTTGATACTTTGGGTAAATATTCAAAGAGAAAAACCCGCTGCCTTTAAGAAAAGGTAGGTACATCCAACATTAGTGCCTTTCAAAGACACCATATGCTTCACCGGAACAGAACATATAATTTCTATTATTAGTACCTATTGTATTACACGATTTATTACTCGACCGTCTCAAATATACAGAGTGTCCCAACGAAAATTTGACCCCTCCCCCAGAAACTCAGAAACCAAGAGTTTCTTTACAATTAAAAAAACATGTAAATTTGTATTGAAAGGGGGATGAATTTTCATGCAAAATTCGTTCCCCTTTCCCTACCCCGCATCAACCCTCACTTTTTTTAATATCAAGTGTAGTCGAGTGGCACATCATTTGAAAGGTATTTTTTTCTCTACAGGACCCTCTAATTTTTTTTACTTTGCGGAATAACTAAAGATAATTTTGGATTTAACTAATTTATAATAAATTTATTAAGTCCAAAATTATCTTCAAACTTATTACTTAAATAAAAAAAATAGAGCGTCGTTTATAGAAAAAAATTACCTTTCAAATGATGTGCCACTCGACCACACTTGCTATTTAGAAAAAAAGTGGGGGTCGATGCGGGGCAGTAGGGGGTTACATGTGAGGGCATGAATTTTGCATGAAAATTCATCCTCCTCCCATTAAAAAATGGCAGTGTTTTTTTTTATTTTGAAGAAGCTCTTAGTTTCTGATTTTCTAGGGGGGTCAAATTTTCGTTGGAACAGACTGTATACTGCATGTACAGTGCACAGATTCAAAAAGGTGTCGGTGGGGGATGGCGTCTATGCGCCTTATTATAGTCGGTGTACGAGAGAAAAAGTATTCGAAATAATGAAATACTTAACACGTTTTATATTATTTGTTTTTTCATTATTTCGAATACTTTCTCTCTCACACGCACGTTTAGAATCTCTGCACTGTACACTTAGTTCAGAGAAATAAGGAAAAAAAATATCCTGTTGGTGACACAACCCCCTCCAGGCCGAAACCAAATTTTTTGAGTAGTATGGACAACTATAATAATAACCTATAAGTTTACTGCAACCGACTTTGATGATATACGTAGTTATAAACAAATAAAGATCAAAAAACGGTAAATTTTCTCTTTTTTCGTCTATTACCAAAAATTTAAGCATTTTAAACAAATTTGAGAGTAAGAAACTGATAAATCGTATAAAAAACTAAAAGAATATGTCTATCCTTATTGGTTGCTTAGAAAATTGCAAAATAAATCATAAATTTTGAGTTTTTATAAATATTCATAACTTATGTAAAAATTAACTTAGAACCTTCTTATTACATGGAATGCTGAGATTTCTGGTGGTTAAATCATACCCTAAATTTCAAAGCAATCGGTCAAATAGTTTAAAAGTTATTTAATTTTTTATCCCAAATTATTTTTTTGCAACACTTATAAGTCAGAAAATGATGAAGTTACAGTAATACTTTGGATAGTTTATGAAAGGAGAAGATTTACACTATTAATTTAATTAAAAAAAAATGACAAAAAATAATTCTAAATATTGCAAAATTATTTTGCAAGAACATGTGAATTAAAAAAGGGGGGCTAACTTCGTCCCTAATTGTCCTAGGACAATTGTTTTTCTTTCTAAATGTGTATAAAAATTCAGTTTTTCTAAATATGAAAGAATCATTTTTCTACGGGTAACGGTTAAAAAGTTATTCTAATTTTTTATAAGTAACCAAAAAATCGACATGTTTTTGCAAAATAATTTTACACTGTTTAAAATTACTTTTTGTCATTTTTTAATTAAGTTAATAGTATAAATGTTCTTCTTTCATAAATTGTTTGAAGTATTACTGTAACCTCAGAATTTTCTGATTTATAGTGTTGCAAAAAAAAATAAATTTGGGATAAACAAATTAAATAACTTTTAAACTATTTGACCAATTGCTTTGAAATTTAAAATATAATTTAAGCACAAGAAGTTTCAGCATTCCATGTAATAAGAAGGGTCTAACTTATTTTTTACATAAGTCGTACCATCAATGCAAGACTATCACAACCCAAAAATTACCATTTTTTGTTTTTTATGAATCTGTAATGGTAATGGGTAGTCTAACATAATGCAAGAGTATTATAACTTAACATTAATATTGTTTAATAATGTCTTATATTAAATTTTGAGTTATAATACTCTTTCATTATGTTAGACTACCCATTACCTCATTGAGTTGTGATAGTCTTGCATTGATGGTGCGAAGTTATGAACATTTATGAAAACTCAAAATGTATTATTTATTTTGCAATTTTCTAAGCAACCAATAAGGATAGACATATTCAGCGAACGCCATATTGAAATTTTTTCTATGATTTATGAGTATCTTATCCTCAAATTTGTTTAGAATGCTTCAATTTTTAGTAATAGACGAAAGAAGCGAAAATTTACCGTTTTTTGATCTTCATCTGTTTATAACTATATATATCATCAAAATCGGCTGCAGGAAACATATAGGTTATTATAGATGTCCATACTACCTCAAACGAAATCCATAACATCTCGAACATCCCCAAAATCACCGAGAGAATAAACTCTCTGAACAGGAACTTCACAATCAAAGTAATCAACGGCCCCCCCTCCGACACACAAGAATCTCTCAAATGTTCCTGTTCATCTTCCGGCCACGTACTCCACCGAAAGCCCAAACGCAAAAAGATTCATTTACCGTCCGCTCTAATGCAAACATGCATTGACGAACTCCCGGTGGAGTACGAAAACATCCTCGAGGCTACCCCGTTAGCCTTCCGTACCCACCTTTAACATCTCCTCTTCCCTACCCCGAACAGGGAGAAGTTGGTTTTTTGCGGTTTCCCAACTTCATTGCACAATTATACCTGTTCGTCCCAAGAAAATAGCCGCAACTATTTTCTCCACTCGAACGCACACTGTCCACGCCGCGCTCAAAGCCACCTCCTGACCGCCGACGAGGGACGCAGGTTCGCATGTCGTTGTACAATGGTTTCTAGGGAGATTGGTCTAGAGCAAAGCACGGACAGTACACGTAAATGTCTATGGAACCAACAACAATCCATCAAACTTTCTTCTCTGTTGACTTCTTAGCCTTCTGGACACCACCGTCCGGCATAACCCAGGTCCAAAAAACACCAGGATACGGCACTTGCCCCAGTGTGTTTTTCGGACTGTTTGCTTTTGCTGCCAACATTATACATTCACTACAAACCCTGAAGAGGACAAAATCCTAAACGGGGACAATCATTGATCGCATTTCCACATAGCATTATATCTATACACGCAAATCAAACAATGATAGTAGTAGTGTCCATACTACTCAAAAAATTTGGTTTCGGCCTGGAGGGGGAGGTGTCACGTCACAAGAAAAATCTTATTTCTCTGGACTAACTTGCTTACGCCCCTTTTCTCCGAAACCCTTTTAGTCTGAAATATACATTTTACGTTTTACTCGCCTTTTTGTACCTAACCTAATGCCATAAATAGATACCAACACAAGCAATTTTTGTTGGATCCATTTTATTATGTATCTCTGACTTGGTAAAACAAAGACCATAAATATATTGAAGAAAAGCAATGACAGTAAATAATAATATAATGATTGTGTAAGGTTGAAGAGTAATGATAATATGGAAATATGTGAATTTCGAAAGTAATGAATGCTATTACTGGTAATGTCATTATTAATGATCGTGTACAAGCCGTATAAAAAGAAATGCGATCGTCTACTTTCATGTAGGTATTATATATTTATGGTAAAAGTAAATAAAACTATGAAGTAATGTACTCACTTTACTTATTGTTCCTTAAATTACCAAGTTACTGAGTAGTTTTACAATGGGCATACCTGAAACAAAAATAAATCAAATAACTCTATGTTCTATTTTTCTATATTTTTGTATTTAATAATAAAACGTTTACCACAAGATTTAAACTTTGTAAATGTTGTTTGGAGTGGCGTTCAACTTTAATAGAAAAGAAACAAAGAAGAAAGCCAAAAGTGAAACGAAAAATGAACAACGAAGTATTTTACATGTATTGTACAGAGTATTAAAATATTGGCGGCAAAATGAGGACACATTGGGCCCGATACGGTTCTGAGTGAAAGCCTAGGTTGCAACACAGGCAACCACTCGACCGAAGGTTTATTTTCAGAAACGAGATTACCTATGAAACATACGGTTATTTATAAATTTTCATCGGTCGATGCTGTTGCTGCTGATGCTGTTGCCACTGCGACCGAACTTTTTGACATATTCCTTTATGTTAAATTCCGCACATTTTAGATAATACGACAAAGAATATATTAATTATTAATCACTAAATAAGAGAGCAAACGCTGGAGTACATGTATAATAAATAGTAAGTTTTAAATATTTGGTTAATAAAAAAGGTTCTGCATTTTTTGGTGTCTTTCTTCTGCAAAATAATTTACATATCGGCCATTTTCTTTGGACTATTATGTCTTGGGCCCACAGTTAAAAAAATATTACCTCCCTCATGAGACTTTTTTCATTCACTTATTCGAGTTGGATAACTTCTCTAATAAAATTTTCGGAAGTGGGGCGTTTCGTAAATATAGAGGTTTCTAAACTCTGGCGCATCCGAAAACTGGAGTGGGTACCCTTAAAAATTTGTCGGACAATATTATCAGTTAATGGTAAATATTTTTATCAAACAATCCTGCAAAAAACATCTGTAAGGGTATAAATTGTATGACACTTTATGAAGGTTAGAATCATAAATCATGAAAGTTTTGCAGGTTTGTTAGATAAAAATACTTACAATTTGCTGGTAATATTGTCCGACAAATTTTCAATGGTACTCCAGTTGTCGGACGCACCAAAGTTTAGAAACCTCTATATTTATGAAAAGCCCCCCTCCCGAAAATGTTCCTTATTAGACAAGTTGTCCGACACGACATGAATAACTGAACAAAAAAGTCTCACGAAGGAGGTAATCATTTTTTTTAAATGGTGTTCACAAGGTCTATATCTATAGTTTTCATAGGGGGTATTCCCATCTCGGCTCATTATAATCCTTTAGTCCTTCATGATACCCCAGGTACATTTTAAAAACCCCCAGGTTGACTCTAAGATTAACAGGTAGGTATTAGTACCCCATTAGTAGGTATAATAATAATTTTATCTTGGAATTATAGATTAGGGAAAATTTCTTATTAACATAGAAAAACATCCTAATTACCCTCAATACCCGTTCGTTCAATATTGTACAGAAATTTTAGGTTTTTTTGCGTATTTAAGAAACAGTTTCTCTTGGATGGAAAAGTTGGCCGGAGAATCGATTTCGCTACTGATACATAGGATAAAGCTTGGTTAGATGTTTGAGACATATTGACTGTTTGGGTATCTGCTACACCACTGCTCATGAAGTCAGACGCAATTACGTTTTGGTCTTGAAATTATACCTAATTTAACTTCTATTTATTATGGTAAAGGTTCAGCTTTTTATCCATTTTATTTCTAGTTCAAGGTACACTAATGTCACTGTTTTTGCATTATGTTTTACAAAGCACGACAAAATACAGAACAATGATACTCGTTTGGCACCTCGTAGTAGAATTAGTAATTTATCTTTCATTTATGCTTTGCTTAATTATCTTTTCATGCTTTGTTGCATTTCTTCTATTTCGATGCATTTTGTTTCCAGTCATTTCTCGTTTGGCTCGGTAATTTTTTTCGAATTATTCTATTTAGTCTTTTGTATTCTCCGTCCTTGTCATCTTTTCCTTTCGATTCTCTTCGTTTGTCCGTTAATTATAAAATCTCTTCTGTTATCCATTCCTGTTTGTTATTTCTGGGTGTTGCTTTTAGGTGTTTTTGTATTATGTTGTTCATTTGCTCTTTAACAGTTTTCCAGAGGGCGTTTACGTCATCGGATTCGGTAGTTGTATCAAAGAATATAGACCTTATAGAAGCGTACTGCCCTGTAACGTTTCAGCATAGGATTTTGTGCACCAACTGAGTAGGTGCATGTGGCCTGACAATGACTACGGTATTTTCAAGGGACAAATAAACGTGACCATCTGTTCCATTCAAACTCTTCTTCTAGAAGAGTATGTATCAGTGTTGCCAATCGGCGGATAAATATCCGATTTGCGTATCTTTTTGAGAGTTGTCGTATCTTTTTCGTATCTTTAAATAAATCGGATATTTGCGTATATTTTTCAGTGTATCTACCAATCTATTGCAACAGACTAATAACAAAAATAAACTTAAAAAAATCCGCTTCTTATTCATATATTCCCAACAACACATTAATTTTCTTTGGTTCCACCCAAAATTTCTATAAATAGCCTATATATTGGATGGATGTTAGCGACATTCGATACTTTTCATGGTAATTATTTAAGATAAGAAGGGACAAAAGGAACCTGCGCGAATTGTTTTGTTTAGAATTTGAATGCATAAATCTTTCCACTTAAGGAATACTGATCCAATTCCAATTTCAAAAACAGGCATTCTGCCGTCCGATTTTATTTATGGGTTTTTAGTCTTTGATAGCTACTGCACGATTTAGTTTTATTTTTGTTTTATGTAGTGCAATGCTTAAGTAAATCTGTTGTAAAAAGTTTTGGTTTGTTAAAATACTATTTTATAATGGATAAATGGTAAAATTAAAAAATGTAGCTAATATATATTTTTGTTTCCTAATTAAAAAAAAGTATTTTCATTGCTATTCGTTTTACCATTTTCAAACGCTATTGTAGAGTGTACAAAGGGTTTTCAGTAATGTATTCAATACAAAAAAAGATAAAAGAAACCAAGATGATCCTAATGGGAAGGGGGGGGGGTTACAATTATTGGATTGTCTCTGGGAGGGTCGCCCCCAAAAAATCGCTATTGTCATTAACACGTCTAACTTCACGCGCAACTTCACGCGCCAAAAAATATGCATTGAAATCCAGATCCTATAATTTTTTGAACATTATAAAGTGAGTACAAAGACATACATTTTTTTTGTAATTCCATCTTCAATTTACCCTGCACTTCTCGTAGACTATTATCGATACGGTAGAGTTGACACTATTTTGGGTCGCACCCTTCTGAGTCTGAGGGGTATGGAATAGTAATGGTGTTAGGCGTAGAGAGCTCAAAGTACATCCAAATGCGGTTGGCAACACTGGTATTATGTATATATTCTTTGGTTGTAGGGTGGTCAATATTTTCTAAATTTTTGTTTAATTCTTGGTGTAAGTACTAGCTGTTGTATGGTATCATTTTTCAATAATTTGATGTCTAGTTTGTCTTGAACTTTTTGTTTCTTTATTAATTTCCATTTTCGCGCACTTTTACAACAACAGGAATTTGATCAGAATATTTTAGATCCTGGATGTGGTTTTGCACTGATGATAGCGATATTATATCTTTTGTTGATCAATATATAATCTATTTGGTTATGAAATGATCTGTTTTCATTATGTTGTCGTGAAGTCTAAGTTTATAATTTGCGGATATGTAATTTGAACCATGTATTTGCCACTACCATGTTTTGTGTTATTGTCAGAATTTGATAATTCTCTCTCCCCTGTCATTCCTTATACTCCAAGTCCAAAGTGTCCAATCAATCCAGAAACTAGAAAATGGCACAAAGTTTGTGACATCAATGTTGTATTTGTCTTTTAAAATTACTCCAACTCCGTTGTGATGAACTGGATTAGTATTATCAGGGTAATAGAAAGTTTTGGCCATGGTTTTAACTTTAAGTGAAGGCATCTAACTTCGCTCATACCCAATATCTGTATTCCAAAACGTTTCATCCCGTGGCAAGCGTTTGCGAGTTTTCCATCTCGGACAGACTTATAACGTACCATGTTGCAGGCTCAACACATTGGTTGCCATAATGTTAAAAAAATGGGTTCCTACGGCCATGAGCCTCCCGTTTCTATGCTATTGAGACAACTACGGTGTGTCACGCGGCTGTTATCGAAAACTACATGGGACACAACATTTGTGTCTCACGACAGCCAAAGTGTTAAAGTTTATATTTTAAATATTTAGGTACATAATTTTAACATCAGTCTAAGGAAATCCGAGAAGTCTGAGGAAATCGATGAACATGTCAAAAAAATAGTCGAGAACTCAAAGCAGATCATAAATAACCCCATACAGACATAACAAACAATCCATAAACTATTCAGTAGATCCAAAACAACATAAATTAGAGGATTGCTGTAGAATGTTGTAAATATTATCGGAGATCCCAATGTAATAAAATAGTGTCACAAAAGAAATAAATAGAGAATAACTTACATTAAATAATGGCAACATACATCCAACACAAAGTCCCAAAATTTTGTTAAATATTCAATATTATACCACTAATTTTTAAAATGTTTGTGGCAAAAAGTTATACCTAATATGCCATAGTATGATCTTCTGAACAAAAGTCGTTTTGAACTTATGAAAAGAAGTTATCCCTTACCATATACTAGCTATAGTTATCCTATACCTATACCCTTAAAGGTAAAGAAGTGCTGTTTTTTGTTCATTATTTTATAGTGATTGTTCGCTGATGCTGATAGTACCAATTTCCCTTATTCTTATACGACGACATGCCTAGATTTGCGTTTATTTTATTTTATTTTATTCAACATATTATTAGATGAACGTTTTGTATGACTTTGAACAACTCATTTTGATGAAGGATGAATATTCACTTCTTCTTCTTTAAGCACCGTGCCCAAATTTTAGGCGTGGGTAGCTTCCATGACAATTTGCCCATATCGTTGTCGATCTTGCGCGACATGTAAAGGTTGATCTGCTGCCTACCAATTTCTTCCTACCAATTTCTCTTTTTACGTCGATCTTTCCGTTGAGTATTAACTGCAGCATCTTGTATCTGCTACCTCACATTATATGCCCGAGCGGGATATTCAAATTTTCTTTTTTATCATTTTGATTAAGTCATATCGTCTGCATATCTGATGTTGTTAATAATTTCTCCCCCGATTCGAACTCCACATTGCCCTTCCAAAGCTTCGTTAAAAAGTATTTCTGAGTATACGTTAAACAAAGTTGGGGATAACACACAACCCTGTCTGACACCTCTTTGAATGCAAATTTTGTCTGTCCCTTTGCCATCTACCAGAATAGAAGCTTCTTGATACCAATAGACATGTAAAAGTCTCAGATCTTTATCATCTGTTCCAGTCATTTCTAGATATTCAAATAGCCTACCATGTTGAACCCTATGCACCTTCTCAAAATCTATAAAGAAGACGTAAATTGGTTTTTGTACTTCCCATGATCATTGAAGTAATGTTGGCATTGAGAACAAAGCTTCCATTGTTCCCAATCCTTCTCTGAAACCGAATTGTTGGTTTCCCATTGTCTCTTCACATTTTTGCTTGAATCTATTAAGAATTATCTTAAGAAGTAGCTTGAGAGAGTGGCTCATGAGACTAATTAGTCTAAAGTCTTTACATGATGATGTATTAGGTTTCTTTGGGAGTGAAATAAATGTAGACTCTAACCATATCTGTGGTATCATTCCAGTTTCGTATATGTGGTTAAAAATGTTTGTTAGTTCTGAGACATTGTCGTCATCTAGAAGTTTGAGCCAGTCTGCCAGTCTGATGGTATTTGGTCAGGGCCTGGAGATTTCCCATTTTTTCTTTGTTTGATGGCTTTCTCTACTTTCGCTTTTAAAATACTAGGACCAGCATTTGTATACTTTGTGGTGTTAAGTGGTGGCCTCGTATCCAGGAAGAGCTCTTTTATGTAGTTAGTCCATTCTTTTTTTAGTTTAGTTTAAATCGAGAATTATTTTACCTTTGGAGTTTCTCATAAAGTGAGGAGTTCTTTTTCTCCGAGTGTAGGTAATTTCTTTAAGTTTTTTGTGTATATTAAACTCGTCGTGCTTTCTTTGAAGTTCTTCCATTTCACGACATTTTTTTTTCCATTCAGACCTCTTTTGCTCTCTTAACCTCGTATCTTATTTGTCGATATATTTCTTTATATCTCATCTCGTCTTTGTTGAATAAGGTCTAGTATTTGATCGGACATCCAATCCTTTTTCTTTATTGGGTCTTTTTCTGATAGATATTTTCTTGTTCGGATCATTCTGTTTTTTAATCTCACGATTTATCTTATTTCCGAACTCATCTGCTATTACGGCATTTCTTAGGAGTCGATTGTTAGGTTTCTATATTTTATATGACTGTGTTTTCCTCAATTTGATTTTTAATTATTTCTTCACTTTTTTAAACAAAATAAAAAGTAAATCAAATCTTCTGTTTCATTTAAAGTATTTTGTGTAACAGTACCTCGAACGTTTATTGTTATTTTGGTCCTTTATGTTTTATTCGTTTTTTTATTGTTAACACTCGGAAAGCGATCGTTGTTGTTGATAACAGACTCAACCGGAAGGTCTATGTATGTATGAGTGCCGTTCATTTCAACAAAACCTTTTTCCATCGTGCAGTGGGTAGCTAGTTTACTTTTTCAAGATGTTTATTCTATAGATCGAACAGCACGATAAGGAAAATGTAACGAAAGGTCTACACGATTTGGACGTGGTCCACCCATTTCTAATTTACATTTTTACGTGTAATCAAAGGCCGTTTATTTCGTTTTGAATAAATTCGTCACACACACATGTTACACCAGATAATTATCATGTTACTGCTAAAATTACAGGGTACGCATACAATACCTCGATGATAATGTGGCATTAGTTCAGTGGCAGCACTCGAGCGCAGTTAAGGAGAGAATGGAAAGCAGTCTTAAAATCAGGCTCATTTCCCATTCTTACTTTCCAGTGCTTCAATTTATACAAATTTTGACAAATTCATACTACACCCTAGATAGTTGTCCTCATCATATTTCATTGGTTGGTTCTCTTCTTCTTCTTCTTTGGTAGACACAGACACGTTTATCTCTGGCACTTGACCATACATGAAGAATATAAATATATTCGACTTACTAAAATTCGAATTTAAAGAAAATAAGACGAATTTGCCCATACTAAAACTAAAAACATTAGTTAGCAGCGAAATTAAACATATTCAAAAAATAGCAGAAAATATCGAAATTCCTCAATTGAAAGCAGTTCCTTCATATCACAATTGGACCAATTCAAGCTTAATTATTATAATCATATTGATTATTTCATTCATAGGAGATTCTGACCAATAGAAAGCTACAGAAATCTAAATTAAACTGATAACTTTTTTGATAATTGCCCGTCGCCAAGCATATTACGTCAGATGCCCTTCTTGCTACGAAAAAATACATTCAGTGACATTAATGACAAATGTTTTAAAAATTATAAAAGTGATGACTTTCAACCGTCAAATACATATTTATAACAACTGTGTGTTTCTTCTTCTTCTTCATGTGCCATCTCCTCTAAGAAGGTTGGCAACCATCACGGCAATTCGCACTTTCGATACCGCTGCTCTAAAGAGATCAGCAGAAGTGCAATTAAACCAAGCTCTCAAATTGTTTAACCAGGAGATGCGTCTTCTTCCGCGACTCCTTCTACCCTGTATTATTCCTTGCATTATCAATTGTAACAAGTTATAACGCTCGCCCCTCATAACATGTCCCAGATATTGCAGTTTTCTGACTTTAATTGTATTTAAAACCTCTTTATCTTTTCCCATTCTTCTCAACACCTCGATATTCGTGACTCTATCTACCCAACTTATTCTTAATATTCTTCTGTAGGCCCATAACTCGAAGGCTTCTAATCTGTCCGAAACATCCTTCTTTAATGTCCAAGCCTCCAACCCATAGAATAATACGGAGAACACGTAGCATCTCAGAAGTCTTATCTTTAAAGAAATTGTAATGTCCCTGCTACAGAGTACTTTTTTTAGTTTGTTGAAAGCATTTCTTGCCTGTCCTATTCTTGCTTTAATCTCTTCTGTGTACTCATTAGTTTCATTAATTATTGTACCCAAATATTTATATTTTTCAACCTTTTTAATTTGTTCTCCATGTATTGTTATGCTTTCTTGGCGCTGTTGAACTTTTGTGATTACCATAAATTGTGTCTTTTTTGTGTTTAGGGACAGTCCGTTTTCTTGGCTGACTTCTACCACTCTGTCAACCATTTGTTGTAAATCCTCAAGACATTCGGCTAATAAAATAGTGTCGTCGGCAAACCGTATATTATTGATTGGTCGACCATTTACTTTTATTCCCGTGGTTAGGTCTTCTAGTGCTTCCTGGATTATTTCCTCTGAATACAAATTGAACAAAGTAGGAGACAGGACACAGCCCTGTCTGACGCCCCTCTCAATACGTATTTCATTTGAAAAGGCGTTGTTCTCTTTTACCACAGCGATCTGATTATAATAGATAGCACTAATGATCCTGATGTCCCTCATATCTAAGTTTTTCTTTTCAAGTAATTCGATAAGGCGGTTATGTCTGACCTTATCGAAGGCTTTGTTGTAATCCAAGAAACACATATATACTGGCTGATTAACATCCATGCACCTTTGCACAAGTACATTTACAGCGAACAGGGCTTCCCTCGTTCCCATTGCATTTTTAAATCCAAATTGCGTGTCGCTTATGTCCTGCTCAAGTTTGTTATGTATTCTCCGGTGTATAATTTTTAAAAATATTTTGAGTGTATGACTCATTAAACTTATTATCCGGTGGTCTTGGCATTCTTTTGCATTTGGTTTTTTTGGCAGTGTTATGAACGTTGACAGCAGCCAATCTCTGGGAATGATTCCTGTACTGTATATTGTATTAAATAAGTCGACCAATTATGTCTACAGGTATTTGGTCAGGACCTGTTGCCTTGTTGTTCTTTGTTCACTTTATCGCCTCTAGTACCTCATCTTCTGTTATGTCTGGGCCGTTGTCGAACTTTTCCTGCTCTAGTACTATTTCAGTCCGTTCGTCTTTAAATAGCTCTTGAATATATTCCTGCCATCTTTTAAGCCTTTCACCGACGTCTATAATTATTTTTCCGTTTTTATCCAGCAGTATGTTTGATTTTTTCTTAATATTAGTGCCTGTTATTTCACTAATTTTCTTATGAAGGTTTAAGTTATCATGTTTCTCTACCAACTGTTCAATCTCTGCGCATCTGTCACTACACCATCTTTCCTTTGCCTCTCTGATCTTTCTCCTTATTTCTGTGTGTATAATATTATACATGTTTTTGTCTTTGGTTTTATAAGATCGCCTTGCTTCCATGAGATCTAGAATCTCCTCGGTCATCCATTCATTTTTATTCTTAATTAGTTTAGGTGTAAGTGTTGTCTCACATGTGCGGATAAGAGCATCTTTTAACATGTGCCATTTCCTGTTCGCATCTTCAGTAGGAATAATTTCTATTTTGGTGAGCTCTTCTTTAATTTTTAGTGTGACTTGCTCTTTTGTTGATGGATCTCTCAAACGAGATACTTGTATCGTCTCTACTTTAGTTTTAACCACAGGCTTCTTTAGATTAATTCTAAACCTTCCTACAACTGGGTTGTGATCTGATCTCACATCAGCTCCAGGGTATGATTTTACTGATTTTATGGAATTTCCGTATCGTTTGCAGATGAGAAGGTAGTCAATTTGGTTTCTGATGACGTTATGTTGGTTGTCTGCTGGTGATTTCCATGTATAGAGTCTCCTGGTCGGCAGATCATAATAAGTATTCGTGACAATAAAATCGGTCTCTTGGCAGAATTGAGCCAATCTTTCTCCTCTCTCGTTACGAGTGCCCAGTCCAAAGTTTCCAATAAAATCACCTTGACTTCCTCTACCGATTTTTGCACCCGTGTTGAGCTGGCCCCCCCCACTTGCAAAAATTAAAAAACAAATAGCCCTGATTTATGAGCTATTTATGAGCTCTCATATTCCGCAAACTAAAAATTTTGAGCTCGTTCCACTGAGCAGGAATTTAATACCCTAGTGGGGGGGGCTGAGTCAGCCCCCCCCCACTACTTAAAAATAGGAATATTGAATCGGTTTTTGCGGCAGAATTACGAGCTATTTATGAGCTCTTGAAATTATATGGTTTCGATTTTTGAGCTCATCCCCTTCACCCCCAAACAACCCTTTAATTGATTTAACTTAAGAGAAAGATGCTGAGAAAACTTAAAATATATCGTATTGCGAATATAATTCCTATAGCTTATATACTCTAAGAATAAACTATTAAATCAAGAGCATTTCGATTATTGAGCTACAACCCCTTCGCCAGAAAACCACCCTATCTTCCCGGCTTAAGAGAAAGTTGTACTTAAAATGCGTTAAACTAATTATTTGGCGACTACATATCATTTAATAATTTATAAGCTTCCAAATTACGCGCATTTAGATCAGTAAATTGCAATTTATTTTGTATAGTGCAGTCACTGAAGGTAAAAATAAACGATTACCTTCAATTTCGGTGAACCTTCATCGATTTTCACGAAAATTGGTCAGTGGTTAGAGGATACGTCAAGAAACAAAGGTGACATGGTACCACCTTGCGCCTTTACCCTGAGGGTGGATACCACCCCTTCTCGGGGGTGAAAATTATTTTATAAAAAATAACTGCACAAATCAATGAAAGAACAAATTAAAAGCAAAATTTATTATATAAAGTTAATAAAATAAGTAAATACTTTTTAAGTTATTAAAGATCAAAGATTTTAATTATTTGTGAAAAAAATTCATGTTTTGGAGAGGTTTTTTGTAAATCACTGAAAAACTTTAAGTTTTTACAAAAAAGTTAATAGTAGTTTAATTCGTATAGCTTATATTCTAAAAATAAACTCTAAAATCACGCGTCTTTCGATTATAGAGCTACAACCCCTTCGCAAGAAAACGACCCCATATTCCCGGCTTAAGAGAGAGTTGTTCTTAAAATAATTTAAATTAATTATTTTTCGACTACATATCGTTTAATAATTTATGATCTTGCAAAATATACGCATCTCAATTATTGAATTGCCATTTTCTTTCTATAGTGCAGTCACTGAAGGTAAAAATCAACTATTACCTTCGATTTCCGTAAATCGCCATTTATTTTCACGAATTGACAATAACAACTTGGGGTTTTAGCCTGGGGTATATGTCACCCCTTCTCGGGAGTGAAAATTACTTTATTAAAAATAACCCCACAAATCGAGAGAGGGACAAATTGTAAGCAAAATTTGTTATATAATGTGATTAAAATAAATCAATACTTTTTGAGTTATTAAAGATCAAATATTTTAATTTTTGGAAAGAAAATGCATGCTTTAGAGCGATTTTTCATAAATGACTCAAAAACTGTAAGTTTTTACAAAAAAGTTTTTATCACTAAAATTGAAGCTAATAAAAAATATAATAAATTGCTTACTTGAAAAACCCTTTAATGTTAATTTAAAGTAAGTTATTGGTAATTAAATGTATATTTTTTTCCGCGACTGTTCAAATCTAAGGGTTCAAGCTTAAATAACGGGAAAGAGATGCATTTTATAACACTTAGGTACTAAATACTTGTCAAAGTACTTAGAAATACCTATGAAAAATAGGATCCAGAAAAAGTTGATAGTATCAAAATCCTCTCACCAATTTTCGTGAAAATGAATGGAGATTTACCGAAATCGAAGGTCATAGTTGATTTTTACCTTCAGTGACTGCACTATAGAAAGAAAATGGCAATTCAATAATTGAGATGCGTATATTTTGCGAGCTCATAAATTATTAAACAATATATAGTCGACAAATAATTAATTTAAATTATTTTAAGTACAACCCTCTCTTAAGCCGGGAATATGGGATGGTTTTCTTGCGAAGGGGTTGTAGTTCAATAATCGAAAGGCGCGTGATTTTAGAGTTTATTTTTAGAATATAAGCTATACGAATTAAACTACTATTAACTTTTTTGTAAAAACTTACAGTTTTTTAGTGACTTACAAAAACCTCTTCAAAACATGCATTTTTTTCACAAATAATTAAAATCTTTGATCTTTAATAACTTAAAAAGTATTTACTTATTTTATTAACTTTATATAATAAATTTTGCTTTTAATTTGTTCTTTTATTGATTTGTGCAGTTATTTTTTATAAAATAATTTTCACCCCTGAGAAGGGGCGGTATCCACCCTCAGGGTAAAGGCGCAAGGTGGTACCATGTCACCTTTGTTTCTTGACGTATCCTCTAACCACTGACCAATTTTCGTGAAAATCGATGAAGGTTCACCGAAATTGAAGGTAATCGTTTATTTTTACCTTCAGTGACTGCACTATACAAAATAAATTGCAATTTACTGATCTAAATGCGCGTAATTTGGAAGCTTATAAATTATTAAATGATATGTAGTCGCCAAATAATTAGTTTAACGCATTTTAAGTACAACTTTCTCTTAAGCCGGGAAGATAGGGTGGTTTTCTGGCGAAGGGGTTGTAGCTCAATAATCGAAATGCTCTTGATTTAATAGTTTATTCTTAGAGTATATAAGCTATAGGAATTATATTCGCAATACGATATATTTTAAGTTTTCTCAGCATCTTTCTCTTAAGTTAAATCAATTAAAGGGTTGTTTGGGGGTGAAGGGGATGAGCTCAAAAATCGAAACTATATAATTTCAAGAGCTCATAAATAGCTCGTAATTCTGCCGCAAAAACCGATTCAATATTCCTATTTTTAAGTAGTGGGGGGGGGGCTGACTCAGCCCCCCCCACTAGGGTATTAAATTCCTGCTCAGTAGAACGAGCTCAAAATTTTTAGTTTGCGGAATATGAGAGCTCATAAATAGCTCATAAATCAGGGCTATTTGTTTTTTAATTTTTGCAAGTGGGGGGGGCCAGCTCAACACGGGTGATTTTTGCATTTAGATCTCCCATTACTATTGTAACGTCTCTAGACTTGGTTACTTCTAAAGCTTGTTGTAATTCGTTATAAAACTGTTCGAGCTCTTCATCCGATTTATCTGCTGTGGGAGCATATACTTGAATTATATTGACTCTAGACTGGGCTGTTTTGAGTGTTACCATCATAACTCTATCCGAGATGGGTAAGAAGCCAGTTACAAATTTCTGGGTGGTTTTATCAACTAATATCGCTACCCCCGTTCCAGTGATTTGGGTCATTGTCATTACCAGAGTAGTATATCTTTGTTTGGCCTACTAATATGTCACCTGAATTGGGCCATCTGGTCTCACTTAATCCTAATATTTTTATGTTAAGTCTTTCCATTTCCTGAATGACATTATGGACTTTACCTGCTTGGTATATTGACTTAACATTCCACGTGCCTACCTTCATGCACTTTTTGTCGATTTTAGTCTTCTTTTTGGACGATGTGTTACTGATGGGTATTTCACAGGGATTTCGTTTGATATCGACCTGAGAGGCCCTGTGGTCTATCTGTGATTTGCCTCCCCTGCCGGATCTTGGTCTCCGATATCCATGATCAGTAACAGAGTTACTTTTTTGTACAGCCATGACAATTGTACTAGGGATATCCGTATATGATCTTTAATGTAGTGGTTTCCCCTTGCCTTCTACATCCTTATGCCGTTGACCGTTTTTTTTTTTGTTCATCCGCCTTCGAGGCCGATTTCTCAACCCCAGGACAAAAGAGTGCCCTACCACTTACTAACTCATCCGCCCGAAGCCGTTGGTCGGTAAGTGGGAGATTGCTTATACCGGCAATCACTCGGTGAAATTATCGCCATATCTGGCTACCCTCACTTAGTTTAGCCTGCAGACCAATGCAGTTGCCCGGGGTGTGGCACGTGGAGCCATAAGTGAGAGTTAGTTGTCTTATGAGGACCAGTTATCAAGAACCATCTCCCCTCTATGACGCTTGATGTGGTCGTTCCGATAAAAGGTGCTACCTCTATAACACAACCCTACAACCCTGTGTGTTTAATTGTACTAATTTGTACTTACATAAATAAATTACAATAACATTTTGGTTTTGAACAGTTTTATTCATGAAATAATCGCAACAAATTGCACTCGATCTCTAAAATTAATATAGAATTTTAGAGCTCTTGTGCAATTACTACTGATAATTTTTACTTTAATAATTCTTAAGAATTTCAACTATAAATTGAAAGACAACTGTTTCAAAAGAAAATCAAAGAAAATAGAAAATAGTTCAGAAAAACGAAGTCCCTTGTTTTCCGAACTTAAGGAGGGAGGAAACATATAAATATAAATAAACAATTCCATTGGAAATCATCGACCACAGTCCATCAAAACAAGAGACCATAAATAAACCCACACCTGTTTACGAGACAATCAACCCCATTTACTCCACTAGCTGGAGTTCCCCAAGGATCAGTTCTAGCTCCACTGTTGTACATACTCTACAACAGTGATCTTTCAAACCAAAATATCCCAGGCACTCGTCTGTTTCTCTATGCTGACGATACGGCTCTACTCACAACAACTTCACAATACAATCCACCACTCATCTTCAGAAGAGTCCAGGCTCTGTTAGACGCGGTAGAGGAATGGTGTTGTAAGTCGAGAGTTACGCTGAACGCGAATAAAACAACAACAATTGTGTTTCGCGCCCCCACTGTGTCGCAAAAAATCATAAAAAATGAAGACGACCAATATCCTCTGAGATTGATGGGAGAAAGGCTCGTGCTCAGCCCGACTGTGACTTATTTGGGAGTACTGTTTACCAGGACTCTCAGCTGGGATGCACATCTTAAGGTAACTTTAGATAGGGTAAGAAACAGAGCCAGACTTCTCAACCCTCTCTCAGGGAGAATTGGCAAGACACACAAGCTAACTCTCCACACTTACAAGACCTACATTCGGCCCGTCATTGAGTGCAAATCAGGTCTCTATTGTCTTTTCAATGGAACACAAAAAGAGAAGTTGTTGCGGGTAGAACGTAGAATCCTGCGTAGGGCAAACTACGAGCACTGGCGATTCCCCTCAAACGAAATCCATAACCTTTCTAATATCCCCACAATTATCGAGAGAATCAACTCTCTAAACAGGAACTTCACATCTAAAGTAATGAACGGTCCCCTCTCTGACACACAACAATCTCTAGAATGTCCCTGTTCTTCTCTCGGCCACGTATTCTGCCGTCGAAAGCCCAAACGGAAAAAGCTTCACCCACCGTCTGCTCTAATGCAAACATGCATTGACGAACTCCCGGCAGAATACGAAGAAATCCTTGAGGCTACTCAGTTAGCCTACCGTACCCTCCTCTTCTAACTCCTCTTCCCTACCGTGAACAGGGAGAAGTTGGTTTTTTGCGGTTTCCCAACTTCATTGCACAATTATACCTGTTCGCCCTAAGAAAATAGCCACCACTATTTTCTACTTGAACGCTCACTGTCCACGCAATGTCTAAAACCACCTCCTGACCGCCGACGAAGAATGCAGGCTTGCCTGTCCATTGTACAATGGTGTCTAGGGAGATTGGTCGAGGGCAAAGCACTGACAGTACACTCACATGTCAATGGAACCAACACCAATTCCATCAAACTTTCTTCTCTGATATCTGATAGTCGGCTGAACCACCACCGTCTGGCAACACAGGCCTCACCACTCACCACACCTTGCCCCAGTGTTTTTTCGGACTGTTTGCTTTTTCTGCCACACAAACAACATTCAACGCATACAAAGTTTTTAAAAAGAAACTTCCACGGCGAAGAACTGGAGTGGAAGACATCATAAAACGCATTACGAAGTTGAATTGGAAATGGTCAGGACACGTCGCAAGACAAAGAGACAACAGATGGACAAAGAAGATTTTAGAGTGGCAGACAAGCGTTTCGTGAAAGACCACCTACCAGATGGACCGACGACATTAAAAGAATAGCGACAAACTGGATTACAGCTGCGGAGAACAGAGAAGGGTGAAGACATCTTGGGGAAGCCTATGTCCGACAGCGGACAAATTTGGCTGTGTGATGAATGCTCGGGGCTTTTTATTTTTGGGGAGACAAATAAAGATCGAAGTTCACCAGTCTTTAGGTAATACGCATGAGCTATAAATTTGGTTCAAGATTGTTACTAAAACATCGATGCGACTAAGCATCTTGTCATCTATAATTTTTAATACATATTTCGATGGAAAGCATGTCATATCCAGACCTTGTCCCACTCTTCATTGTTTTTAATGCGTGTAATACTTATTCCTTTTTTTGTAATATGTGGCCCCATTTCTTCCGAAATAAGTTGTATGTCTTATTACGGATATTATAATCCCCTATCTATCCAGAAGTGCACCATGCACTTTTGCACTAAGCCCTAGATCTCTTTGCATTTTTCTTCAAAGTATTTTTCTTTTGCCTAATTTTTTTCTGAATACATGTCCATAAAATAAATCTTGACCATATATATTTTCAGAAGCACTTTCGTTTTTTATTATTCTTTATTAATTAATTTAAAATAAATTCAATGATTCTTAGACCCGCCACTGGAGATTCATAATTACTGTTCAGCCACTGGGAGATCTCAAAAATGATCTAATGCCGAATTATTACTCTATAGCACGTTTGGTTTGTAACTGAGGATGTATAAAATGTTGAATAATCACTTTACGAGTCATTAAATAATTCAGGTAGATTTTATGGTCTAGTGTCTAGTTTTTACTTTTTTATTTAATTTGATTTGTCTTGAATAATAAAATACCTTAAATACTGAAATGTACTATTTTCTCAAGTTTTATTTTCCCCCTTTGTTGATCAGTGGTAAGAGAGCTTTGATCCAGGAGTCGTGAGTTTGAGTCTTATAAGGAGTAGGAAGTTTTTTTCATTTATTAAAAAATTAATAAGTAAAAATAGTTTCAATCCTTGTGAAATCAGTACTCACCGGAGGGACCGCAGGCGTTCGTATACAATTAGTGTCTCTTTGTAAAGACAATGAAGTCGACTTTGCGAAGTAACAAGACATTTACTCAGCACACACTACACATTACACTAGATATCTAATTGCAAAATCAACTGTACATGCCAATGGCTATTAGTTGTCGACGCATTAAGGTAAATAAAATTAAAAAAGACAAATACATACTATATATTTATATAACAGCACTACAGGCCTTAGAGGCCCTTGGCTTCGATAGTCTTGACTAATTTCTTCCACTTTTTGCGGTCCTGTACTTGTCCTCTCCAGTCTCTTGTACCCATTTCTTCTAGGTCAGTCCGGACGGCATCAAACCACTTCCTTCGTGGTCTCTCTCTTCTTTTCTTCCCTTGTTCTCTTGCTGATAAAACTCTTAGGACGTTTCTTTCTTGTGGCATTCGTAAAACATGTCACAACCATCTAACTCTTTGCGCCTTAATTTTCTGAGTTATTTTAGGTTTCTTATACATCTCCATTAGCTCCTGGTTTATTCTTCTGCGCCATTCCCCGTTAGCCGCCTTTATACCACCAAAAATTTTTCTCAATATTTTTCTCCTCCAAATCTCTAGCTTTCTTTCTTCTTTCTGGTTCATTGTCCAAGTTTCACATGCATACAAGTTTCACCGTTGGTCTCACTATTGTTTCATACGCTCGGATCTTGGCTGCCCTGGACACGTTTTTTGCCTTTAACAGTGCATTTAATGAACCATGAACCTACTGCTTTGCTACCTTTCAACAACCGTTTATCTATCTCTCTTCGTCTCCTCTATATGTAACTGTTACTCTAAGGTACTCAAATTCAGTTACCTTCTCAAATTTATAATCTTTGTCATTTGTCCTTAGAGTCATCCACTTATTTTCTTCAGCATTTTTTCCTCTCATTTCCATATACTTGGTTTTTTCTTGCTTTATAGTCAAGCCAAATTTTTTTTGCTTCTTCTTCAAATTTCTCGAACATTTTTTGAATTTCTACTCTTGAACGTGTCAGAAACACCAAGTCATCTGCACAACCTATGCACTGTTGCCTTTTGTTAAGAATCGTGCCGCTTGTCTGGATATTTTCTCCTCTAATTATCTGTTCTAGTACTCAATGCCTTGAGTCCTTTATTGTTCAACCTGATCATGGACAAAATAATAAAAAAAGTAAGAACTAAAAAAGGATACCAAATGGGAGAAAAACAACTTAAAATAATCTGCTATGCGGACGATGCAATACTAATCTCTCAAAGTAAAGATGATTTACAACGTATGCTGCACCAATTCAACATAATCGCCTGAGAATTTAACATGTTAATTTCGTAAAAAAATACAAAATGCATGGTTATAACAGCAGATCCAATAATATGTAAATTGGAACTGGAAGGTCAGATAATAGAACAAGTGATGGAGTTTAAATACTTAGGCATCACACTATCTAGCTACGGACGGCTCGAAACAGAAGTGGAAGATCAAGTGAATAGAGCAAACAGAGCCGCAGGTTGCCTGAATGACACAATATGGAGAAATAAAAATATCGGAGAAGAAATGAAAGGCAGAATTTACAAGTCATCAGACCAATAATGACATACGCGGCAGAAACACGACCCGACACAGAGAGGATAAAAATATTGCTCGAAACAGCGGAGATGAAAACCCTTCGAAAATCGATGGTAAGACTCTATAGGACAGAGCTAGAAGTACAGATATACGACGGAGATGCAAGGTGGGTAACATTAATAACTGGGTAAGAAACAGAAGAATAGAATGGAATGACCACATAAGCCGAATGACAACAAATAGAGCCGTAAGGACAGCGAGAGACGGTTCCCCAATAGGAAGACGATCAGTGGGAAGACCAAGAAAACGATGGAACGACAACTTACTAGAGGCACATTAAAAAAACAGACAGAGTCACGTCTATACAAAAAGAAGAAGAAGAAGCAGAAGTACTAGATTGAATAAGTACCCTTTCAGACTAAGACACTGGTGTCTGACACCGGTGTCCGCCACCGGCAGCAAAGCACTGTTTTAAATGAATGACTACAGACGAGCCACTTTGAGTGTCTGGCTGATTTTAGTGGCGCAACCATGCTTTGCTGCATTTACTGCGTTGAACATCGGTGTCTGTCTGAAAGGGTACTAAGACTGTTGATAGGGGGTCCCCTTGTTTTAATCCTCTGTTGACGTTAAACTGAGTTGAAAAACTACCTTCTATCATGGCTTTATTGACTGTATTGGTTAACGTCATTTCAACTAATCGTATCAGTTTCTCTGATATTCCTAGTGCTCTCATTGGTTCATATAGCCCGTTTCGTGCTACAATACATAATGCAAACACTAAAAACTTTGCGAAAAAGAGATGTTTCTCAATTCAATTCCGTAATCAAATTAATAAAAGTATTCATGGAATTCATATTTGACTTAATATAATAAATTTGTGTTCATTCAACCGTGCTCTTAGTTTATTGTCCGACCGAATTATGTTTTCGTAAAAGCACAATATTTCCATAAACTAGTAAAAAGTTGATTATGCGTGCTAGTAGGCCTGGATCCCGCGTACCAAAAAAAAGTTTATTAATAGCAAGCTGAGAATTTGTTAACAGTGTCTAGTCGGACAAACTTAGATGTGTAGTAACACTGGAACAGGGGAAGTTTTAATTCTGGAACAGGTTACAGGTATAGCGGTACGCTTTAATTACTATTTTTGCTAATTTTATTTTCTTAATTTTTGATAACTTTTCTCAAAAAGAAACGGCATTGGTCATTTAAAATCCACATGTGATATACAAACCATATGCCGTTGATTTCGAGAAACGAAAGGTTACCCCTTCAACAGATTGTGTAAGATTAATGTTTCTTTCAAGGAAACACTAATAGGTTACGATGCCCCAGATCGCCACACTCTTTATGTCAACTTTAAAATACAAAAAATCTTCTCGTCTCTTAAAAGGCAGAGGCAGTAATTTATGGGCCATCTGGCCATTATAGCAAAACCGCAAAACCAGTTGACACAAAGTTGGTGGTCCGGCAAGTCAGTCACTACACAGCATACAAACGATGCAGACAAACCCTCGGCTCTCTGACAATCAACCCTCGTTCGAGATATAAGCAAACACACCGCTTGTATACCCAAAATAAATAAATATATTACTGTTCGTCGTTACACTTATTTTTATTATTTTTAATTAATTCCGTCAACTCACACCTACCGGAATACAGGTTTCGAACGTCAGACTACGAAAACGTCCCATGTATATTATCGGACAGAACTTCCAATTGATATGTTACCCTTTCATTAAACTCTCATGCAAAAATCAAACTGCTATTTATCACCAACAGAATTCCTGCCATTTTACACGTTCTGCGTGTCGAACTTATTAAAATGCCCAACATATTGGTCGGAGAAATATTTTTTATGTATGTATTATTATAAAGTTTGCTATTGAACAAACTTAGAAACAACCTGTTAGTTTTCACAATCATAAACTTGTCAGGATGATACGTTCCACAAATAAAATCACGTTCCACACTAAAACTTCCCCTGTTCCAGTGTTCCCATATATCAACGTTTGTCCGACTATATAGACACCGTTAAGCTATTAACAAATCTTCAGCTTGCTATTAATAAACTTTTTATTTTGGTACGCGGGATCCAGGCCTATTGATTATGCGTGCTAACCCACCGTCCAGTGAATCGAATTTTTCGGCTATTTGCTTACAAATTGCTTTTCCTGTCATAAAAAATTCTAAAAACCAGCAATAAAACAATAATAAAGCTCAATCTTAGTAACGTTCCATCTCCCGATTTTTCATTTCATTGAACTTTACGAGAAAATGTTATCAAAAAGGAAGTTGTAATCCGTTTTATTCGGATATTGTACAATCAGTAATAGAAAATATTTTTTCATTGCTCGATACTCGATACAATAAGGACAGGCGCGTCAGATGCAATGGAATTGATACTTGAAGTTGAACAATAACGAAAAATCACTTATTAGTCCAGGACGCATCTGTTTTGAGATGGACGTTGAGAGGCGACTCAAATTTTTTTTGCAGAAGTTGCTTAAAAATAACTCAAATAATAATATTTAAGTTATCCTCCCACTCAAAATGGTCCGGAACATTGTTTAAATAAACAAAATGTCAAAATATGAAGGAAAAATTCGATTTTTTTATTGGTTTTTTGATTATAACTTTAAAACTATTCATTTCTGAGAAGAGTTGTATTGACATAAAAGTTGCGTAATTAAATTTCCTGCAATATAGAATTGGTAATAAATTTAAAAAATAGTCACCCTTCTTGCAAAATAGCAATAATTGCGAAAAAAACCATACAAAAACAAGTATTCGCATTTTACGTTTTTCAACCATTTATGCTACACTTAGGATCTTCATATTTTACCAAGAAAAACTTTGTGATATAGTAAAACAACACTGTAAATTTCATTAAAATCGGTTTATTAGATTTTGCAAAATAAATTTTGCAATACAGCTTTCGCAAAAAAAATAATTTTTTTTAAAATGTTGCAGGACTGAAAATAAAGCAGATAGCAAGTTGAATTTTTTTTGCTTATAGAAGTGTACTCTACGTTTCATTTGCAATTTGCAAAATTAAAATCGATTAATTAACACGGCGTCCGGAAATTTTTTAAATAAACATTAATTTTTAGTGCTACGCGCAGGACAGCGGTGTTCGATTCACACAAGTTGATTTCCACCAAAATTTCTTCCAATCTTTATCTAATATATTATTTTCTTACTCTATATTTTGTTGTATTTTAATATTTTAATTCCACAAAAATCAAACTAATTTTATTATTGTTTGTGAAATATTGTTTAAACAATTGCATATGTTTAAAAATAATAAACTTTTATTCTCTAAGTTAAAATATATGAACAAAGAAAGTTTTTGCTAAAAAAGTGTTATTTCAAAGGATAGAGTATGTGTTTATATTTTGCAATAAACAAATTTATTTATATCGAAATGTAATAAAAATTAAAATGTATCAATCATTTTCAAAGATCATTGGAATGCCCAATCAGAGCAAACTATCCGCTGTCCTGCACCAATAACTAATGTTTATTTAAAAAAATCCTGATGCCGTGGTAGTTAATCGATTTTAATTTTGCAAATTGGAAATGAAAGGTACAGTATTCTTCTATACGTAAAAAAATTTCAACTTGCTATCTGCTTTATTTTCAGTCCTGTAACATTTTGAAAAAATAAATTTTTGTTGCAAAAGCTGGATTGCAAAATTTATTTTGCAAAATCTATTGAACTGATCTTAATGAACTTTACAGTATTGTTTTACTGTATCATAAAGTTTTTCTGGGTAAAATATGAAGGGCCTAAGTGTAGCATAAATGGTTGAAAAACGTAAAATGCGAATACTTGTTTTTGTATGTTTTTTTTTTCGCAATTATTGCTATTTTGCAACAAGGGTGACTATTTTATAAATTTTTAACTAATTCTATATTGTAGAAAATTTAATTACGCAACTTTTATGTTAGTACAACTTTTCTCGGAAATGAATACTTTTAAAATTATAATCAAAAAACGAAGAAAAAAATCGAATTTTTCCATTATTTTTTGACATTTTGATTATTTAAACAATGTTCTGGACCTTTTTGAGAGGGAGGATAACTCTAATATTATTATTTGAGTTATTTTCAAGCAATTTCTGAAAAAAAATTGAGTCACCTCTCAACGTCCAAATGTACTAATATTTTTACAGATGCGCCCTGGTCTATATTGACCATGAACAGTGGTAAGAATAATTCTATGAGTTCCTCTTATGAGTTATCTTCTTTTGGTGCCTATTCGTTTCGAATATTGGCGATCATTCTGGCTATAATTATGCATTAAATAGATTAATTGTTGTTGTGGATAACCATTTCCTCAGGTTCTTTAACCATGATATTCTTCTTCTCCCAATTCCTCGCTTTCCGAATACTTTGCCTTAAAGGATTATTTTCAGTAATCTATATTTAATGCCGTTTCTCATTATGTGTCCGACATATTCTAACTTTCTTCTTTTAATCGTATACATCACTTCTCTTTCTTTCCCCATTCTTCGTACTTCGTAGTAGGGTCTCGTTGGTTATCTTGTCCGTCCATGATATCCTTAGGATTCGCCTGTATAGCCACATCTCGACGGCTTCAAGTTTTTTACCCATCGCTTCAGTGAGTGTCCAGGATTCAACTCCGTAGTATAATATTGAGAATATTTAACACCGTGGGACCCTTACTTTTATCTCCAGATTAAGGTTGTGGCTTTTAAAGAGTTTGACCATGTTGTTGAATGCACTCCTAGCCTTCTCTATTCTACATTTTATTTCTTGTGAGTGATCCCATTGTTCGTTTACTATTATTCCAAGGTAGGTAAACTGTTTTACTCGGTCCACTGGTGTATTCTTGATAAGCAGTTGGACGTCTCTAATTTTATTTTTGCTGAAAACCATAAATTTAGTTTTTGATATGTTTACTTGTAGTCCAGATCTTTCACTTAGTTATAACATTATGAGTTATAGATAGTGTGACCAACTAGCCCGAAAAATCCGGGACATGGCCCGAATTACGAAGTCGTATCCCGGCGTCCCGGACAAGGCTTCCGGGCCATCCGAATTTTCAACATTTTGATAAAATTCTATTTTGAAGTTTTGGATACGTTATTCTTTTAATTCACATAAAATTGAATTGGTGGGACGAAAAAAAGTCAACAATTTCTAGAATTTAATTCTAATACCACATCCAAAATGCATGCATTTTATATCGGTGGACGGTGAACTTTTTTTCGTTTCTGTATTTTAATTATCCTCTTCTGAAAAAAAAAATGGCCCGATTTTCATTGAGAAGTCCCGGATTTCACGTATTTTTTTCAGCCTTGTCCCGGATTCGACTTAATTGGAGTTGGTCACACTAGTATAGAGTATATTAATTCAGACATATATGAAATAACTAAATAAATAATAATAAAATGGACATACATAATGGACATTTTCTATACCAGTCTATGTGTTTGCTGCAATCACTTCGGGATGTACCTTGCATAAACACACCCCTTTTCAGAGGTAAGGAAGAAGCACTGATAAGTAAAGCTCGGATTATAGGCAAAATGCCTTTTTTTGCCTATTTTGCCTATTATAATTGTTTTTTGCACTTTTGCCTTTTTTCGTAAATTCCGCCTATTTGTGCCTTTTTTAAAATTTCATGGTACTACCCATGATATTATTCTATTACTAAACCATTATATAATAAAATTTTGGGTCAATAATAAAATATCAATGGTTTGTTTATATAACAGATTTCTAGGAAAATGTACCTGATCGAGACTTGAGGGTTAACTATTTGGAAATCCCTAAGCTTTATTAGTTTATTATCAGTTGTACAGTCGGTTACTGTATCAGAGTTTAGTCACAAATTGCTATATCCTAGTTTAGTTGTGTTGCGTATACCGAAAAGCAAAGAACACGTTTTAAAACGTTTTAGACATTTGTGTGAAAAGATGACATCTAAATTAAGGCTATGGATCGCACCTTATTCGGAACTTTCTCTAGAAGGAGATGGAGCATTTTGTAAACCATGCGGTAAATCGGTAAGTTTTATTTTTTCTCTTTTTTTCTCGTCCCACAACATATTCTCGTCATAACTAAATTCTAAAGCGGTTTTAGAATTCTAATTATTTTTTTTTTAATTCTGAGATTTCAAATAGAAAAATAGTATATTATTCAACGAGCATGTAATGATGGCTATTACTCACGATGATGAAGTTTGCGACACGAGCCGTAGACGAGTGTCGTAATTCATCAGAGTGAGTAATAGCCATTACATGCGAGTAGAATACTATACTTTTTCTTTTTTATTTTAATTAGTAAAAAATTTAATTATCAACTATTCGAGATTTGAATTATAATAATTTACAAGAATACCTAAATGCTACTTACCCCTAATACGTGGCTGAATAATTGGTTGCCTACTATTACCAAATTATTATTTATTGTAAAAATCTTAGAGCATGGAAAATTTTAAAATTTTCCATGCTCTAAGGTAAAAATACAACTAGAAATAGGCAATATAAGTTCTATTCGTTTCCGAAAAATTATAAGCTTAAATTTGTACCTACTGTCAATTAATCTAATAAACAGGAAATGGCTGTTGTTGGTGGACGTATTTCAATAGTTATAATGTATATTTACATTTAACTATATATAATATAATAATATAACTATACATAATATGTTATAACATATTAAACACAATATAACTTGAAAAATAAACACAATATTAGTTATAAATTCCAATTTACATAAACATGAGCTAATGTCACTCACTGTCACTAAAATAAATGATAAACGTCAAAATTGTTAGTAAACAAGATATAAACGTAAAAAATATACTGACATTGTTACAGTTAAAATTCCTTTAAAAATTTTTCGAAGTTAATTATTGATATAAATTACAATAATTATTGTATTAAATAAACAAATTTAAGTAATTTTATTTGCAGTTTATATACGATTAATATTAAAAATGGCATGCGTCACTTGAATCTAACTTCAGCCCGTGAGTAATGACCCGTGAGTAACTTCAGCCCGTGAGTAATGAATTATTACTCACGGGTACAGTAATGGGTGCTATTATCCATGAAAAAATAGCGAATAATAAGCATGTTATTAAACGGTCGTAGAAAAAATAGTTTTAATGCTTTCAGATGCTGCGGCATATATGTATGTTAAAAGCTGCTGTTAATTTAAAGATTTTTTATCCTAATTTAATTCATTGTGTAGCCCACGGGGTAAATAGAATTGCTGAAGAAATAAGAAATCTGTTTCCGTTGGTAAATAATTTTATAAATTTTATGAAAAAAGTTTTTGTAAAGGCTCCGTTGAGGGTGCAAATATATAAAGAAAGACTTCCCGGTGTCCCTTTGCCACCTAAACCAGTAATTACAAGGTGGGGAACCTGGCTCGAAGCAGTTTTTTTTACTTTGAACACTGCAATGAAATAGAATTAGTTATGTCAGAATTTGATGATGATATTTCCGAAGCCATTCGAGAAGCAAAAAAAATATTAAAAAATCCCAAATTGAAACAGGAACTCGCTTATATCAATGACAATTATAAATTAATAGTTACCACAATTACCTCATTAGAAAAACAAGAGATAAATTTATGTGAGTCAGTAAAATTAACAGATAATTTAGAGACGAAAATTAAATCGGCACCTGGAAGTAACGGTCAATTAATTTAAAACAAAATGAAATATGTTTTCGACAAGAATGAAGGTTTTTCGTTTTTATCTAATGTTGCTAAAGTTTTGAATGGGACATTTTCCGAGGAATTACAAATTATGCCAGATTTATTATCCGCTCTGAAATATGCTCCAATTACATCTGTCGATGTCGAACGTTCGTTTTCAATGTACAAATTAATTTTAAGTGATCGAAGACATAGTTTTAAGACCGAAAATATCGAAAAACATTTAGTTGTTTCTATTAATGATAAAATTTTAAGTGGTTATAAATAATAAATTATATTCCTTTATTGCCTATATTTTGCCTAAATGTTAATATTCCTGCCTTTTTTAATAAAAATCTTTGCCTATATAGGCGCCTTTTTCTTCAATTTTTGTTGCCTATAAATCCGAGCTTTACTGATAAGTGTAAAGTCAAAAAATTAGAAAACTAAGTAGAACACTTTGATGAGCGGTTAAATTCACAGAATAACAACAACAACAACAATAATAAGGTTCAGGAAGCAGCCGAGCTAGTCCTGTCGCCAGGGGGGGTACAACGGCCTCCTTAATTCAGATGGACTTACCCAAGTTTTTTTTTATATATTTTGACCCGCAGAATACGAATTTTTTGGGTAACAGTTGATCCGGATGTCGATAAGATTGTTATAGACAAAGAACTTGAGGAATTACATAACAGCGATTTCTCGCAAAACGAAATATCTTTTTGTATTTTTTGGGTCATTTTAAGCAAAAAATATTCCTACAAGTTTTTTCGTAGAATGCATAGTTTTCGAGATAACCGCGGTTGAACTTTCAAAAAATCGAAAAATTGTAATTT
Organism: Diabrotica virgifera virgifera; assembly: GCF_917563875.1. Taxonomy (NCBI): domain Eukaryota; kingdom Metazoa; phylum Arthropoda; class Insecta; order Coleoptera; family Chrysomelidae; genus Diabrotica; species Diabrotica virgifera. The sequence continues at coordinate 68,126,073 of NC_065450.1, read as the reverse complement.
TTGAACCCGAATAACTTTTCATTAAAAAATAAAGTAGCAATCCTGCTTACCGCATTTGAAAGTTTAAGTCAAATTATATCGGTTTTGATTATTTGCATTGCTAAAAATTTATTATTTTATTGTTAAACAAAGTTATAAACACCTAGTATGTGAGTGATGTTTTCAATGATTTCTCATTTAAAATCGAACGAGTAGGTAGAGTAGCTACAAGTGCAAGCGAGGCAATTTCTACGTAGCATGCGTTAAAACGCATGTATTAGGTACGGGAAACACATGTGTTTATAGATTTCTTTAACAATAAAAAAATTAATTTTTAGCAATTCAACTAATCAAAACCGATATAATTTGACTTAAACTTTCAAATGCGGTAAGCAGAATTGCTACTTCATTTTTTAATCAAAAGTTATTCGGGTTCAAAAATTGCAATTTTTCGATTTTTTGAAAGTTCAACCGCGGTTATCTCGAAAACTATGCATTCTACGAAAAAACTTGTAGGAATATTTTTTGCTTAAAATGACCCAAAAAATACAAAAAGATGTTTTGTTTTGCGAGAAATCGCTGTTATGTAATTCCTCAAGTTCTTTGTCTATAACAATCTTATCGACATCCGGATCAACTGTTACCCAAAAAATTCGTATTCTACGGGTCGAAATATATAAAAAAAAACTTGGGTAAGTCCATCTGAATTAAGGAGGCCGTTGTACCCCCCTGGCGACAGGACTAAGCAGGAAAAGATGAAATACTTATTGAAGAACCGAGCCGAGAAATATGTAGAAGAATAAATAATGAAAAAGTTAAAGAATAAGTAACAAATGTCCTGCAGAAAATGACATATTTTTGTAGAAATGTTTTTGTACACAGAAATGTAATTTTTTTCGCTTAGCTTAGTGTGTTCCTATCAATTAGATATTAAGGTTTGATATACTTCACCGCCTGCAGTAACGTTTAATTGGCAATTACGTTAATATTTGGGTAACTGGTAAATTCAAAAACGTTTTTTAATTGAAAACAACTGGCCAAGTCAATGTAACAGCTGAAAATTTTTAGGATAACCTTTACAGGCTTATTGTTTTAGTCACCTCCAGTGGCGTATCAATAACTACACAAAAACAGAGTATTTTAGGTTAATATCATTTCTATACTAAAGACTTGAAAGAGTTTCGTCTAAAAAAAGTCAGAAGTCCATATCTTTGACGGTTCAACGATAAATACTTCAATTTCAGTAAAAAGGACTTATGTAAGACATCTGCCTTTTCTTGTACTGTAATGAATACGAAGTTGAATATGCTTTATCACATGCAGAGAGAAGAAAGGTTAAAACGAACGGATAGTAATTATTGATTAACAAAAGAATGTGTGTGTACTTTGTACGCACGTAAGAAGGTATACTTCTATTATATGATTTCTTAAAAATAAATATACTTTAAACAGTTTGTTTTAATTTTTTTAAAACACCAAACTAATTTGGTGCTTACCGCTTTCAAAAAAAAAATATAAGATTGCTCCGGATTCGAACTCAAGATCTCTCGATATCTAGCCGAATGCTATACCAAATACGCTACGAGGACTGTGTCTGTATCGGTTCGGACGTACCTAATGACAATTCACGGTAACAAACAGACAAGGTGAAGTATAATAAATATACAATAAAATGTTTTAATAATACTCATCTTACTCCTGAGGAAGACAAATCCTAAGACACAAAAATTATAATAAATATATTTACTAAAAACACTAATATATTCTTTTCACACCTTTTCTTGAACTGAAATATTTATACATATTTTGAAAGATTCAGCAATTAAACTGCATACTGTCTGTGTGCGCATGCGCGCAGTATTATGAAATTTTACTCTCAATCGCGCCTAAAGAAGTATAACTTCAAAAAATTTCTACCAACCTGACAATTAACCTGTTCCTAAACAATTTGGTTGTCTAAACTCGGACCGAAAATTGAAGACGGTGACTAATACATCTGGAGGGATTTCAAAGTGGAAAATTTGAGAAGTGTCAGTAGCGTACGCGTACTGTAGTGCACTGTGAGCGTTTGACTTTTTGTTAAATAGATTTAGTGAATAGTGGAAATTTTCCACTGGAAAGCGTAGTTATAGAACTCTAATATTATTATTATACAGATATTTCGTTATTTCTAGGTGTATCATGGCGACGAAGATATCTGCGCTCTGTTAGGAATTGTCGTGTTTCCAAAAGAAAAATATACTACCTTGATGAAACTTGGATTAATGCCAGGCATACGGTTTCAAAATTTGGCACGATACAACTATAAGAACTCCTCGTCAAGCATTTATAGAAGGCTTATCTACAGGCTTACGAACACCATCAGGCAAAGGTCAACGTCTTATTGTAACTCATATCGGTAGCGATACAGGTTTTCTGGAAAATAGTGCTCTCGTTTTTATATCAAAGAAAACTGGCGACTATCACGAGGACATGGACGCCGCGCGCCGTATGCTTTGAAAGATGGTTCGAAAACGTTCTTCAGCATCTCGAACCTAACTCAGTGGTAGTATTAGACAATGCATCCTACCATAGTCGACTTGTTGAACGAATTCCTACTATGAGTGACAAAAAATCAGTTTTGCAACATTGGTTGAGGGAAAAATCCATTCCATACGGCGAGGATATGGTTAAAGGACAGCTTATTGGTATTATTAGACAACATCGTGGTACATATCGTCAGTGCTGTAGATACAATGGCTAGACTTCATGGCATTACCATCTTACGACTACCGCCTTGTGAACTGAACCCAATAGAATTAATTTGGGCACAAATGAAAGGATATGCCGCTCGGGAAAATGTCACATTTAAAATTAATGATATCCAGCGCCTCTTGCAAGCCAGTTTGGACAGTATTAATTCTGCTGATTGGAAGAATGCGATAAGCCATGTTATTAAAGTAGAACACGATATGTGCAGGTTAAACGGCATGGTGGATAATGTTATTGAGCCTGTGTTAATACAATTAGGATCAAATGATTAAGACAGTTCAACAGACAGTTCTGCAGAATCAATGGAGTAAGATGATTTGCAAAATTATGAGGTACATATCTTATTCTTCTTCTTCTTTGAATGTTTTTCAATATGCCCCCAGTAAGTTGTCATTCCATTATTCTCGTGGTCTTCACACTGATCATCTTCCTATTAGTGAACCGTCTCTCGCCCTCCTTACTACTCTATTTGTTGTGATTCGGCTTATGTGGTCGTTCCATTTTACCTGATTTTTACCCAGTTGTTATTGTTATCCACCTTGCATCTCCGTCGTATATCTGCACTAACCCTCTCTAGCTCTTTTAGCTCTAACTCATAGTGTCTTACCATTAATTTTTCGAAGGGTTTTTATGTCTGTTGTTTCTAGCATTCTTTTTGTCCTGTCCGTATCAGGTCGTGTTTTTTCCGCGTATGTAATTATTGGTCTGATGACTATTTTGTAAATTTTGCCTTTATCATCCATACTGCTTTCTATAGCATCCATAGAGCTTTCTATAGCTAGATAGATGAGATACATATGTGCTGTTAAAATTAATTAAACTAGTCGCATTTACCAGTGTTGTAAAAAAACTTATTACTCTTACAGTAATACAATATCTTTTAGATTCATGACTCTGATTGAATATTACATTGTGGATTAGGCCTATTGGGGATACCACATACAAAAAAAGCACCAATAACTTTACCTCATGGGTGATGTGAAAACAAGTTAATTGGAGAGGTTTTAACTCCACGTCTTGAAATTATTAAAAAGTTTGTTCAGTTGTGATTAATTAATTGTATAATAAGCGTATATCTCTTATCATAAATTGATTAGTTCTAGAAACCTGAAGATTTTATTGAGTAAATTCATAAAACAAAATAAAATACCTGAAAGTTAAAACATCTTAAAGGCATAAGCGCAAAATCTCGCATGTCAAAATGTTCAATGTGTTTTAAATGTATTCATTTTTGTCGATTCTTGAGAAAACTAATAAGTATTTTTGAAAAATTTAAACGCAGAATGATAGAATGCTTTATTACCGAGGACTGAAAGTCTCTTAGAATAACCCAAAAGTTTCTTTTGAATGAGATATTGAAATGAGACTTTTGAAATTAAAAGTCACACTAAATTTTCTTTTTTTTTTTTCACCCCTGTAACTTATTATTCAACATTATAGAAGTTTTCAGGGACTTTCGGCCCTCGGTAATAACGTAATCTTTCATTATGTGTTTAAATTTTTCAAAAATACTTATTAGTTTTCTCAGGATTCAAAAAAAAATGAATACTTTTAAAACACATTAAATATTTTGATAGGCGATATTTTGCGCCTATACCCTTATAAGGCTTTTATAATGAAAAAAATCACAAATTCGGTTGCCTCTAAGCTGGAGTCATTTTATCTTAAAGTAATTAGTTTGTTACGTGTTTCAGTTGACTTTGGAAATAATATTTATAAAAATTAGTATTTTAAAAATTGCAACTGCGCTCTATAAGTAGTCAGTAGATCTAAATTAGATAAGTGACTATTGTTCTATGAAAGTAACAACTGTACTCTTTATTGACCACACAAATTCATTTTTTAAAGCAAGAAACCCATTATGAACGGCCAGCACGGCACAGCCCGGCACGGCACAGCACAGGCCGGCCCGTCCAAAAACCCATTTGTAACGGCCAGCGCGGCACGGCACCGGAAAAATGATCATTTGCCATAAATGATAATCTATTTTTATTAATAAAATATATACAGAGAGGGGCTAAATTATCGAATAAATTCATTTTCTCTAAAATGGACGGCTTTGGAAGAAAATACCAAAACAGGTCGATTTTTACTTTTAAATTACAATTTTTTGGCATATACAGTGGAACCTCGATTATCCGTCACCTCTGTTAACCGTCAGGGTCCATTAAGTTATATTGTATACACAAGTAAAAATTGAGTCATCAATTCATTTTGTTTGAGCATTGCGATAAGCCAAACGAAATTCATTGAAATGTACACGTGCAGTTATGCCATCACCGCATTTTTTTATGTAAATAATTTTTGTTCTTATTCAGGGCTCTGGATTAAATTTCAATTTAAATAGGTAATAATAAATGATACCATACTTTTAGAGTTCTATTTTTAGAATCGCAAGCCGAAAATAAAAATGTACATCACACAAATTATTAGTTAATATCTGTGTGTCACCATAACAGTATGATTTTTATTTTTTTAATGTTCTGTTAACCGTCTTCTCGATTATCCGTCATACCCTTGGTCCGGTGCCCTGACGGATAATCGAGGTTCCACTGTATTTCATACTAGAGACGTCATTCATCTGAGCTTAATGATGTAATCGATGATTTTTTTAAATGGGAATAGGGGTTGTGTGGCATCTCATTTGAAAGGGTGTTCAATCCTCTATTCAGTAATATAAACAATAATATCATTATTTATACAGGTTAGCCAAAACAATAATTTTTAAATTACATTAATTGACGCAAAAAGAAGAATGTATGTAATTTATTTAACTCAAAATACATTGTACTGCTGTCAGTAAATAGAAAAAAATGTTTATTTCACAAATAAACATTTCGTTTCACTTAAATTAAATCACAAACAGCCTCCCACCTACCTCTTGATAGTTTGAACATTTAATTTAAGCGAAAAGCAATGTTTTTTGCCAAATAAACATTTTTTTCTATTTTCTGACATCATTAGAAAGTATTTTGAGTTAAATAAATTGCATACATTCTTCTTTTTTCGTCAATTAATTTAATTAAAAAAGTATTTTTTGGCCACAAATGAGATGCCACACGACCCATATTCCCATTTAAAATAATCATAGATTACGTCATCACGCTCAGATGGATAACGTCACTAGTATGAAATATATGCCAAAAAATTGTAATTTAAAAATAAAAATCGACGTGTTTCGGGATTTTTCTCCAAAGCCGTCCATTTTAGAGAAAATGAATTTATTCCATAATTTAGTCCATCTCTATATAGGAGAAAAATGTTATGTATTGTTTTAATTTTATTTTAGAAACGCATCATGTCATCTATCATATATTTTAAAAACTATCGTAAAATAAAAGTTTTTAAAAGACATAAACTACACAATTTTAATGAATATGCATCATGTTAAAAAAACGAATTCATGGTTAAAAGATAATGTACGTACGTGTCCATTGATCAAAATGTTCGGATATTTGTACCCATGCATTGTCCTTTTTCTTGCTATCGTGATAACCTGGGTCCGATGCATCATACAAAAATGGGTATTCTCTGACACTCTCAATTAAAAGTTCGTCCATATTATTATATTTCAAAAGAAACAACGCGCTTTCAATTAAAAAATCAACAATATAATATTTTATAACAATTATGACACACTGGCGCTGACAGGCCGTTCAGAGGCCGTTCGACTCCAACGGATTTTATTCTACTCGGAGAATTTCGGCCGTTCCGTTTGCGTGCTGGCCTGTGCCGGGCCGGGCTGGCTGCTCATAATGGGTTACGTTGCATTTAAAACTATACAAATGAATTTGGACTGTCCTGTGCCGTGCCGGGCTGTGCCGTGCTGGCTGTTCATAATGGGTTTCTTGCTTAAGAGTTACACAATATCTACAACATGATAAATTATTCTAAGGGTAGACATACTAAATATGTCTATGCGGATACGCCACTGATTAAAGGGTGTCTACTGAAATTTCAGGATTTACCTGAATTTTTGGGATACCCGATATGCAACAAATTATTTACTTAAAAATAACACGCGTTCTGTAGTTGACACTACAGTTGGATAACTTTACCTTTGATAAGCGGAGCAATTAAAAGATTTTCAAGCGGTTAAAGTCGGTTTTTAAGGGCCGGTACTTTCTGTCTCGATTAAACCCCGTTTAGCGAAATTTTGCATGATAAAATTCCTCTAACCAAGGTTTAATCGGGACAGAAACTACCGGCCCTAAATCTTGTAAACCACAATATATAAACTTCACCTGGTATACTATTTTGACGATTATCGAAGGGGGAGTGAAAATGAGTCACCGTCTTCAATTTTTGGTCTGAGTATATAAGCGACATTTTCAATTTCCAAAAGACCAAAAAAGTTGCATAGTGCTACTACGTCTGGAGTGTACAAAAACTGGCAAAGGTGGCTGTTCTTAAGTTTTACCAAAAACAGTCCACCATTCCAGCCGAGCGCTGGAATGTCGCCGGAATAATGTGAACCTGCACTGGAATGTACCATTCCAGTGATTAATCCAGTGCAATTGGCTGGAATGACGGTCTATTTTTCATTCCAGCTCGCCCATTCCAGAGCAGCTGGAATAGTGTGAACGGCCAATGCTGAATGCAGTGCTCGATTAACGCATTAAACCATTGTCACTTTAGTTTTACCGATAGGATAGCTTTTGAATGACTGGAATAATGTGGATGATATGATCTCCAGCACTATATTGGATTACTTGCTGGATTACTAGACATGGATAATGTAAACCGGACGTTACTTCTCTTTACCTTACTTTGATAAGCTTTAATTGTGAGGACTGACGACTTTTGTTGGGATTATAACCAACGAATCTTCACATACAATAATCTAATGATCATTTAGCAACTATTTGCAAGTTGTCCGAGGCGAGTTCTAAACCAATATTTTTCTGCTTTATTGTGAGGAATTTTGTAATTAATTTGTCACAGTCTCGGTTAGAATTCTCGAAAAATAAGTTTCGAGATTCATATCATAGAAGATTCATAAATTTGGACTTAAGTTTCAGAATTTCAACGTAGCTTTCTAGTCCACTAACAGTGATAGGAACTTGAATATGAAAATTTTTATAGAAAAATAAAAAACAGAAAAGGATATAAATAGTATCGAAAAAAGTAAGATAAGGAGACAGGATTAAAAACTCCTAAAAAGCAAATATGTATCAGCTTATCTACTATTAACTCGAAAGTAATGGGTACAGATAATAATAATATGATAAGAACCAATGTCCAACCTAACATAAATATAAAAATAACAAGAAATTATAATTATTCAAATATAGCAAGTTTTTTTGCTTTTTCAAACCCCATCGGAAATTGGCGGTAACCTAATGTTACGCTACTGAGCTTGATTTACGCACTACGCACCAAACATCTGCTTTTAGTTTTCTGCCGAAAACCATATGTTGATTCGATTTTGCTTCGACCCTAAAGATGGATAAAGACCAAATTCTTTTAAACTTAAATGCATATAGGAAGGCCATATAGGTAATAAAAGTGAACATTTTATAATGTAATATTGTTAACTATAAGTATTACTATTTTACTTACATGCATAATATAACAGTATTTGCAGTACTTGTTTAATCTTACCTGAAACAAATAAAAGTTATTAGTCAAATACAGAAGAAAGTAACAAAAATGCTGATTTTAAAAACGGTTGGAAGACTCAGGTTACTTTTACTCCAGGAAAATAAGCTAGAAATAGACCATGTTCAGGACACTCAAAGATCCAGGTAGCTAACTACTTTTTTAGTTATTGTAGACATATAGGAAGAAAACCTACCTGTTTCCTGCATAGAGCTCGCGCCCGTTTTTTAATTATTAACAATTTAGTGCAAAAATCGCGATTTTTTCGATTTTTTGCACTCCATTCAAAAGCTAAATAGTTGACATAAAATTACAAAATTCAGTTTTTTAGAACATTGAAAAACCCTCAAAATGCCGATTTTTGAAAGTTAAAAAGTTAATTTGTTGCTACACAAACTGAAAAATAAGTGAAAATAGTTCCTAATGTTGTATTTTATTTGTTGTAAGTATGTTCAATTTGCAATGTATACAGTGCGTCCATAAAGTAACGCATAAATTCATTATTTCGTAAACCAGCGACATTAATGAAAAATCCTGAAATGGGTCGATTTTTATTTTTAGATTCAAATTTTTTGGCATATATGTATATCATACTAGTGACGTCATCCATCTGGGCTTGATGACGTAATCGATGATTTTTTTAAATGAGAATAGTGGTCACGTGTTAGCTCATTTGAAAGGGTATTCAATTCTCTATTCACTAATATAAACATTAACCTAATTATTTATACAAGGTGTTCAAAAAACATTTTTTTTTAATTAAAATAATTGAGACAAAAAGAAGAATGTACGTAATTTATTTAATTCAAAATACGTTTTACTGTTGTCAGAAAACAGGAAAAAAATGTTTATTTGAGAAATAAATATTGTTTTTTGCTTAAATTCAATGTTAAAGCTGCCACCCACCTGTCGCTTGGCAGTTTGAACATTTCGTTTAAGCGAAAATCAATGTTTATTAGTCAAATAAATTTTTTTTCTGTTTACTGACAGTAGTAAAATGTATTTTGAATTAAATAATTACATTATATTCTTCTTTTTGGCTCAGTTATTTTAATTAAAAATATGATTTTTGAACACACTGTATAAATAATTGTGTTAATGTTTATATTTTTGGATAGAGAATTGAATACCCTTTCAAATGAGCTATCATATGACATTTATTCTCATTTAAAAAAAATCATCGATTACGTCATCACGCCCAGATGGATGACGTCACTAGTATGATATATATGCCAAAAAACCGTAATTTAAAAATAAAAATCGACCTGTTATACGAAGTAACGAATTTATGCGTTACTTTATGGACGCACTGTATAAATTTTGCAACAAGTTGTTTTTGTCTTTGCTTTTATATCTTATATACTGTATATTGACGATTTATCTAAATTTAGTAAATTGTAGTTGTTATTTTTGTTATTAATATTATTTTTCTTTTGACTGTATGTAAGCTTTGTCCATAGAGTCCCTGGCGAATATGTAAAGATTGTGAGAGATTTATGAGGGAGTAACGACTAGTGTTAGGACAGGTGTGGGAGAGACTGATAAATTTGAGGTGAAAGTAGGATTGCACCAAGGCTCGGTGCTTAGTCCTTATTTCGCCGCCGCCTACGAAAAGTATAACTCCGAAAAATGCGGTTAAGAATATAACTTTCAATAAACGCCGCGAAAAAATATTATTTTCGATCATATGCTTGTGAAAATTTAATCCCTAATAGAGTGTTAGCGAAAAAATTTATTTTTTGAGGAGTATCGGCAAAAAACATCATTTCTGTTTGTGGGTCCACGAAAATTATAATTACTTAGTAAAAAGTTCTCAGAAATAATTGTTTTCGTCGGCAGAAACAGAAACAGAAAGGGAAATAATTGTTTTCGTCGGCATCTATTATGAACTAAATCTTTTCATTATAAATATTTTGGGAGTTATAATCTTTGTGGACACGCATATAAAAAAAATCGCCAATACTTATCAAAGAGTTATTATTTTCACTGGAAATGTATTAGGAACCACATTAATCATAGGTACCAGCGATTTATTCTCATTAGTTTTGGACCAGATAACAGCGAAACTACAGGGTAGCATTCCATGGTGCCTAATGTACGCTGATGATATAGTGTTAATAGGAAATAGTGAAAGAGACTTAAAACAAAAACTGGAACAGTGGAGACAAGCTCTGGAGGAAAAAGGTTTAAAACTTAGTAGGACAAAAACAGAGTATTTGGAATGTTCATTTAAAGATGGAGTTACTACAAATAAAATGGTATCTATGGATGGTGAAATGATTGTGAAAAGCACTAGTTTTAAGTACCTAGGATGCATGCAGTAGAATTAGGGCTGGATGGATGAAGTGGAAAGAAGCGAGTGGTGTGTTGTGTGACAGAAAAATTCCAATGAACCTGAAGAGAAAATTCTATAAAACAGCCATAAGACCGGCTATGATGTACGGAACTGAACGTTACGCAGTGAAAAAGAAAGAGGAACAACGAATGCATGTGTCGGAAATGAGAATGCTTAGATGGATGAGTGGAGTGACAAAGAAGGATAAAATTAGAAATGAGTATATTAGGGGAAGTCTAGGTGTGGCACCAATTGATGCCAAAATGAGAGAGCATAGGTTAAGATGGTTTGGTCATGTTCAACGTCGAGACCTTAATCACCCAATATGAAGAATAGCTGAAGTGCAGATTCCTGGAAGGAGGAGGAGAGGAACACCAAAGAAGACCTGGGGGGAGACGATAAGACAGGACATGTTGGTAAAGGGGATTATTGATATGACCCAAGATAGAATTGTGTGGAGAAATGCAATTAGGGAAGCCGACCACGCATAGGGATAAGGCAAAGAGAATGATATAAACTTTGTCCATAAAATTGTAAAAATTTTCAGTGAAAATAAAGCATATTTCTTATTCTATTCTATACATTCAATTACCTATTCCTATACCTATAACCCATTTTGAATTATTATTTTTCAGGTAAGGAATGTATTAATATTTTTTATTGGCTTGAATTATTTTTTATTACGTTGATATAACAAATTTTGCTTAGAATTTGTCCCTCTATCAAGTTATGGGGTTATTTTTAACAAAATAACTTTCACACCCGAGAAGGGGTGGCATCCACCCCCAGAGTAAAAGCACAAGTTGGTACCATGTCACTTTTGTTTTTTGAGGTATCCTCTTAACTATCACCAATTTTCATGTTCAGTTTTTAAATAAAAAAAAAATAATTTTAATGCGATAGATAGATTTTACGTCAAGACTCGTGGCGGTGTTTTTGATTGTGACTCACTGGTCTAAGATAAATGTGACCGTCGTTAATAGGCGCCTAAATTCTGATTCTGGGTACCGTTCACGACTTCTTCTCAAGGTTCTACCGAAATATTAATAACTTCCAGAAATTTCGAAAAATCCAGTTTTCAAATCAAATCGAAGGCAGTTCGCCCAAATATTTTAACGATATCCGCAGTTCTCGGAAGGAAAAATAATTGGCAAGTGGATGATTGTTTTAAAAACGTCGTAGCGGTTAAGCAGTGATTCCTTACTCCAGGAATTTCAGTTACGTACCTGCTTGCAGCTGCCAAATAAGAGATTTCATCTCAATCAAATTGGGTCAGTGCACTTGAAATGTTTGTTATTCTCAAATCTACCTCGCAAATCTAATGATAAACAAATTCAGTATTTTATTTAAAAATAAATCAAAAATAGAGTCCCCGTTATCTGAATACCTTATACGAGTACAGGAAATCAGGATTTATTTTTTGAGAGAAAACTCAGCCATCAGCTAGCTTTTTGCATCAAAGGTTTGTATGCGGCAATTATAAACTAATTTTCAGTTTATTGGTAATTTTGCAATAAAAATTTTACATTTTGACTTTTTTTATTTATTAGACAGCGTTTTTATCACGGAAAGGGAAAAGCAAAATAAATTGAACAATATTTTTCTGCAACCAACTTTTAATTGGAATTTTGCTATTTTTGGCAATTTTCACTCGTAATATCGATAGTTTTTATGATAATAATATATGTTGTTACTATTTTAAAGATATGAAAATTGGTGTGGAGAAAGAGGATAAAAATAAAAAGGTGATGGTTCGAAAATTAGGATCCTATTGTTTATATCTTTGCCGTAAATGTCGCATGTCGGTCAACTTTGACCGGTTGTATCTCAGAAACCACTCATTACAATTAAACGTTTTTTCTTTTAAAAGAAGCGTCCTTCCGCTTTTTTTCAATACCGTTTTCATGATTTAATTAAATTTAATATTTCCCGAGATATTGTATTTGTTTATAAGCCAAAAAATTGTTTATAATTTTCAAATATTCCTGAGGCCGCTTAAATAGTCCAATTTCAATTCTGTAAAGTACATTAGATAGGTACAGTGTCTTTTTATACAAAAATCATAGTTATTCTTATGTATCATAATTATTGTGGTTATTATAGCGACCGTAAATTTTCAATTAACAATTCAGTTGTTGCTAAACTGTTTATTCAATTTCCATCGGCTTCTGTAATTATAATCTATACGAAAAGAGCTTTTATATTACCAAGTTATTTAATTATTGATAAACAATTACTTATCTAAAATTTTGGTTGAAAATTAAAGATTCTGTTGGAAAAACCTGCATTTTCCGGGGAAAATTTTCGTCCAAGTAAATCGGGAAAAACACGTCTCTATGCAGAATTTAATTACGGTGAATTTTTATTTGGGTGTTTTTGTTATAATGTTAAAATCTTTGAAATTATAGAGCCAAAATTGAAAAAAAAAACACGATTTTCGGGCGCCATTTTGCTTATAAAAAAAGTAGCACACTATCTGCGGACTTTGCATACATATATTATTAATATATACAATCATAAGATTCGATTCCAGCAATAAAATTGCTGGTATATAACTTTTCCTTGTATTTTGCTAATTAGTTCAGAGTATTAGTAATTATGTCATTTATTCGTAATTTTTGATGTGACAGAACTGTACATAACCGTACATAAATAAGAGACATGTTATGATACGATAGATTAACAGTAATCCATGTCAAAAACTAATCTAACTTTTTTGAAAATTGTCCAAGCTGAATTTAACAGAAATTGTTGATTAATTGTAACACAGCGTTAAAAAAATACAATAAAAAATTTAACACGTAGGCGATCGGAAGTCCTATCAACACGTAATCTTATTTTTGTGAATGGCCCGAATAAAAAATGTGTATATGTAGTAAACAAAACTGAAAAAAACTGAAATATCATCCCAATAAATTCGAAAATTCAGGAGTATAATATATATTGTCTCTGGCAATAAAATAAAATCGTTTCGTAGAACTGTCGGCGAATGATTTGATGTTTATTTTTAATAGAGAATGTGTTTTTCTATTTCGCAAACGTATTATTACGATAGGAACGACTATTCAATTCAAAATCTGAATTTATTTATATTAAAAACAATAATAGACTAGTTAATGAAGAGCTATTTTAATTATTTTTTTGCTTTTTACACTAGCTCCAAGAATTCTCTCCGCCATTAATGTTAAATAAAAGCCGATCAAATTTTTTGACAACGTCTGTTATATCTGATATTGTTTATAGGAGATACCAAAAAAGTTATGTACAAAATAGGAGGTAATTGTAACCTTCACATTTTAAAATTGGTTATTAAATATACAGGATTTTGCAGAATACTGTACCGCATCAAAAGTGTTTTTTAAATGAAACACCCTGTATTTTATATTCAATTTAAAATCCGCTTCACTCCCTCTTGACAAAAATAAAAAGTTATTTTGTTTTATATAGGATATTTATTTAAAAGTTCTATTCTAGAACTTTCAATGGAACATAACCTTAAGATAGTAAGTACACATTTTGATCATAAAGATATACACAAAATAACCTGGATCTCTCCTGATGGAAAAACGAGAAACCAAATAGACCATGTCCTCATTGAAAGAAAACACAACAAATCTGTGACTGATTGTAGAAGTTACAGAGGAGCAGACGCGGATAGCGATCATATATTGACAATAGTCAAACTTAAGCAAGAAATTCCCAAGCTAACAAGAAAAGGAACACAACGGAAAAAATACCAATTAGAGCGACTCCAAGATAAAGAGGTAGCAAAAAGAACAGAGGAAGAGATAAACAAGAGATTGGAAAGAATCACGACCGGGAACCTAGAAGAGGAATGGGAACAAATACAAGCAGCTGTGATAGAAGCGGCAGACCTTAGCATTGGGAAAGCAGAAAAAGAAAATAGAGAACAATGGTTTGATCAGGACTGCAAAAGAATTCTAGAGCAGAGAAACAACGCAAAAATGGAAAATATCAGAAACAACACAGAAAAAAGTAACGAGTATTATAAAGAAAAGAGAAGAGAAGCTAAGCGATTATGTAGGCAAAAGAAGAGAAAAGCACTGGAAAAGCAACTAGAAATAATAGAAGAAAACTATGTCCAAAAAGAAGTAAAAAAATTTTATCAAGGAGTAAAAAAAACACGAGGGACTCAAAATAAATGCATAATGTTTTGCAGAAATAAAGATGGTATGTTGTTGGGAGACAAGACAGAAAACCTGAATAGATGGGCAGAATACTTCGGAGAATTATTAAACGATAAAGCCCAAACAGAAACAGAAATGCAACAACGAGGGCAAGAAATCGAACAACAACAAATACAAGAAGTGGAACCACAACAAACACAAGCACCGACAGAAAGGGAGATAATAACAGTAATAAAGGACCTAAAAAATAATAAAAGTGCCGGAGAAAGCGGAGTTCCAGCAGAGATATTAAAGGTAGGAGGAAATATACTGCAGCAAAAAATAGCTGGACTTATAAAGAAAATATGGGACAATGAAAAAATGCCGGAGCAATGGAACACAGCACTCATCTGCCCAATTCACAAGAAAGGTGATAAGACCATATGTGAAAATTACAGAGGAATCGCACTGTTAGAAGTGGTGTATAAGGTATTAGCAAAAATTATAAGAACTAGATTGAAAGCTTATGAATCAGAGATAATAGGAGAATACCAGGCTGGTTTCAGACAGGGAAGAGGAACAACCGATCAAATTTTTTTGCTAAAGTTATTGCAAAACAATAGTTATGAACAAAATCTAGGATTACATATGCTCTTTATCGATTTTAAACAGGCTTACGACTCAATCTCACGAAACGGGCTATACGAAGCAATGAGAGCACTAGGAATATCAGAGAAACTGATACGATTAGTTAAAATGACGTTAACCAACACAGTCAATAAAGTCATGATAGAAGGCAGTTTTTCAAATCAGTTTAACGTCAACAGAGGATTAAAACAAGGGACCCCCTGTCAACAGACTTATTCAATCTAGTACTAGAAAATATAATTAGAGGAGCCAATATCCAGACAAGCGGCACGATTCTTACCAGAAGACAACAGGGTATAGGTTTTGCAGATGACTTGGTGTTTCTGACGCGTTCAAGAATAGAACTTCAAAAAATGTTCAAGCAATTTGAAGAAGAAGCAAAAAAATATGGCCTGACTATAAACCAAGGAAAAACCAAGTATATGGAAATGAGAGGAGAAAATGCTGAAGAAAATAAGTGGATTACTCTCAAGGACAAATGACAAAGATTATAAATTTGAGAAGGTAACTGAATTTGAGTACCTTGGAGTCACAGTTACAAATAGAGGAGACGAAGAGAGAGAGATCGATAAACGGTTGTTAAAAGGTAGCAAAGCAGTAGGTTCATTAAACGCACTGTTGAAGGCAAAAAACGTGTCCAGGGCAGCCAAGATCCGAGCGTATGAAGCAATAGTGAGACCAACGGTGCTGTATGCATGTGAAACTTGGACAATGAACCAGAAAGTAGAAAAGAAGCTAGAGATTTGGGAGAGAAAAATATTGAGAAAAGTTTTTGGTGGTATAAAGAAGGATAACGGGGAATGGCGCAGAAGAACAAACCAGGAGCTAATGGAGATGTATAAGAAACCTAAAATAACTCAGAAAATCAAGGCACAGAGAGTTAGATGGTTGGGCCATGTTTTACGAATGCCACAAGAAAGAAACGTCCTAAGAGTTTTATCAGCAGGAGAACAAGGGAAGAAAAGAAGAGGGAGACCACGAAGGAAGTGGTTTGATGCCGTCCGGACTGACCTAGAAGAAATGGGTACAAGAGACTGGAGAGGACAAGTACAGGACCGCAAAAAGTGGAAGAAATTAGTCAAGACTATCGAAGCCAAGGGCCTCTAAGGCCTGTAGGGCTGTTATATATTTATTTAAAAACTTATCCCTTATCCTATTACATTTTTCATAATATTTCCATGCCTATACAGGGTGTCCAGAAACTCTCTTGACAAACGAAGACCGGAAATTCCTCAGATAATTTTATAAATAAATGTACCAGTTTTGGTTTTTATAAATAGTTGTATAATTTATTTTTTCAAATTCAAAAAACGAAAAATTTTCAAATCGATTTTTCTAAAAAGCGGTGTATCCTACCGACTTAAGCAAGAGTACATTATTTTAGTACTATAATTAGTACTATAATACAAAAAACATATTCCAATGTGCATCACTTTACGATTTGGCAGACAAATAAGAACATGAAGATGCAGTTGTCAAAACTTTAAACGCATTTTTCTCAAAACTGCTTTTTCAAATGCGGTGGACATTGTAACTGAAAAACTACTCGGCCGATCTACCTGATATTTAACACAGATTTTCTTTAGACATTTCATGAGGTAACAACGTCGAGATATTTTTCTTTTTTTATTTATTTTTTGTTTAACAATAATAAATCTGTTGATTTTCACAAAATTTTTACCAAAAATTTCATTTTTTTGATTGAGTGATACCAAAAATTCAAAAATCATTAAAAATAAAAAAACTTGACGTTGTGACCTCGTGAAACTCATAAGCTAATTAAATCTCTTTGAATTTTTTGTTTCGTATGATCGAGTGACGAGTTCTGATGT
This sequence comes from Diabrotica virgifera virgifera, assembly GCF_917563875.1. Classification (NCBI taxonomy): domain Eukaryota; kingdom Metazoa; phylum Arthropoda; class Insecta; order Coleoptera; family Chrysomelidae; genus Diabrotica; species Diabrotica virgifera. Next base: position 68,108,800 of record NC_065450.1, on the reverse strand, counting down.
CCACCGCAAAATCCATTTTTTTGAGCTGCCTGTCAAAATTTGTCACCCATGGCTTATTTTTCAATATTTTGGATTTAATTTTTTTCTAAATATTCTTTGAATTGCACTTAATATGCTTATTTAATTTAAAAATAAAATAATTGTACCATAGCTTCGAAAAAAATTCACAAAAATGTGCTTGATATGTTGATTTCAAACTATACCCCCCCCCCTTAATCGATTAAATGCCGACAACTAAGATGTTGTTTTTGAAACTAATATTCGTTTCGGAATATTGTCTCTAATAAGTCAAATATTTTCCCCGAATAACCCTGAAAGCGCGGTTTGTGTATTAAAACCATTCCCCGCTTGAAATATCCTAGGTATGCTTGATATTAAAATTATTTATAATATTAGTATTCAGCTATCACGTTTCGTCACTCACCGATAAATTCTCCTTCCTTCCTGTATTTAATAAAGAAAAATTCCATAGCCTCCTACATTTTAGCTGCTAGAGCTTAAGGTATCGCACTTCTAATTAGTTCGAAACCACAGACATTTTTCACACCCTTAAAAAGTACTATGTACTTCAAAATATAGATATGTCAAATTTACTCAGAAGCTGCTGATTAAGTCAACGCCTACACACCATGGGAAAAATCTCATTAACATTGATTAAAGTTAGCTTCGCTACAGTTAGCTACAGTTATAGACGGAGAGGCAGCGCTGAAAAATCTATTTGAATTTACTAAAGCTAGATTTTTCACAGTAGATTACTGTGAGTGTGTAGAGAAACATACTGCGGTCGGACAAGCGAAACGTAGAACAGGGGTTACTGAGAGGGTATCAAAGTTGCTTTCCTACGAAGGTAATTAAATCCATTTACTAAGGCTGAAAATCAGTACACACATTCTAAATTAAATATAAATAAAAGTTATTATAGTCGGTCAGCTGTATGACGGGACAGAGCCGGTCGGTCGGCCCCAAAATAGTCGATTGAGGAAATGAAGCATTTCCTTGGCTCTCAATTTTTTCATCCAGCATGGATTTACTTGAAATTTTCACAGAAGGTAGGAAATAGTCCAAGGATCATTTTCTATATCATGCCGCTATCATACGCTAAAACCTTGGGGGTGGTTGCCACCCCATCTCGGGGGTGAGAATTTTTTATTACATTTTAACCGTGTAATTCGATGTAAAAAGTGATTCTAAGAAAAAAATGTTTTTACATTTTCTTCGTAAAACTAATATTTTTCGAGTTATTCGCGCTTGAAAACAACAGTTTTTCGACGAAAAAATCGACTTTTTTAGAGGGTTTTTTTTTGAGAATATCTCAAAAAATATGCATTTAATCAAAAAACTGTAGATATCAAAATTGTATCTTTTAGTAACACAAACCAAATTCTTTTCCCATAATATCTTTAAGACAATACAAACCGAGATACGGCATGTTAAAGGTTAGCTTTTTTCATCAAATGCATAATTTGGAAATATTCAAAGCCAAATAATGGGAAAAATTTGCATTTTTCGAGGAAAACTTAAATAATCTTTTTTCAAGTATACAATTAGACCTTTCAAAAAAAATAATAAAAAGTTTCTAGCATGAAAATTAAGTGACTTATAATCAAAAAAATGTCGGTATGTACCTGCTTTTCTCTACGAAAAAATCAGTGAAAACAACCCCCTAACTCAAGGTTCATAGATAGGGGTTAGGTTATCTCATAACTATGTGGGCGGAAGCGAGAGGGAGGGGAATGCCTACGTCACTCGTACGACAAAGTCAAGTTTGACAGTTGTTTGTGGTTATATTTCCGTATATTTTTGTGGAATTTTCTTATAATATCGTTTATTTGTTTAATAGTTGTTGAGTTTTTAAGCATATAAGGACAATATTACTATAATTACTTATTTGGGTCCTATACAAAGGCAGTAATGACCTGTGAAGTGTGTTTTCGTAACCGTGTAAAGTTAGTTTAAAAATTATAATATTACACATAATAATATGTAGTTTTGTATGTTATAATAATAAAACATTTTTTAGATGAGTGGTGGTAACATTTGTAGCATAGCTATATGTAAAAGCAACTCCAAAATTCCTGAACCAGATGGAAACAAAATAATGTTTTTGGACATTTCCCAAATACCTTAACATTATCAAACAATAATGGATAATAAAATGTTACAAGATAAATGGGCCTCTAAACATAAGAAAATAGGTAGCAAACATTTCATCGTGTCTGAATATGTTACATCTTTTTTATATTTTAACCTAATAATAAATTATTTATATTATTCGTTCTTTTGTTGTTGCATACCACCAAAAATGATAAAAGTGCTGCACATTCCACGAAAAACACAATAAGTAAGTACCTACATATTAGTATTTTTGATTTTAAACTTTTTTTCTATTTTTTTTGGATTTTTGTGCTAATTAAATTGTTTTCTCCATTTAAAACACACATAATAAGTGTTAAATGAATTCTAGTTTTTTGTCAGCAGACTAATGATTTTTAAGGGAAAAATTGATATAATTACCAATATAAGAACCACTTAATATACCTATACCCAAGAAAATCTCAAAATATATTGCAAAACCTAAGTTTTTGAACCTTTTATTAGCATTGACTCTTATGACAATTTTAAAATTATCGTACGGATGACGTATTCCCGCCTTTAAAAAGCCAGCCTTTGATTGGTCTACAGTTATGAGACAACCTACGCCCTAATCTATTAACCTTGCCCCTAACTACCTTCCTAATTCAAAATTGGTCTTCACCTTTCTGTAGTTCCTTTTATATTTATATTATCAATCCACTCAAGGAGTTTGACCTATTTAAAATGCCTAATTTTGGAAAAATATTATATCTCACTGTGTACTGATTTTCAGCCTTAGTAAATGGATTTAATTACCTTCGTAGGAAAGCAACTTTGATACCCTCTCAGTAATGAGACCCCTCAAAAATGATTTTGTAGGATTTTTAAAGAGCTATAAGACTGTGTAAATTAAATTCCGTAAGATGCCTTAGTTTTTAATTGGGGCGGGTTTAAAGGGCTCGAATAAGGGGGTGTTTGCTGGTAAATAGAGGTTTTAAACAGCTATATCTGGCTAACTATTCACTGTAATGAAAATCTATGCACAGGGTAATTTTAGTCATTAAAACAGCTACAATTTAGTAGTTTATAATTTTTTTCATATCTTCAGTATTTTCGGAGATATTTTGAAGTAAAAGGTGAAAAATACCAAATTGCAAAAAATCAATTTGTCTTTAAACTCCAATTTTTCCAAAATTAGGCATTTTAAATAGGTCAAACTCCTTGAGTGTATTGATAATATAAATATAAAAGGAACTACAGAAAGGTGAAGACCAATTTTGAATTAGGAAGGTAGTTAGGGGGTTGTTTTCACTGATTTTTTCGTAGAGAAAAGCAGGTACCGACATTTTTTTGTAAGTCGCTTAATTTTCATGCTAGAAACTTTTTATTATTAGTTTTTTAAAGGTCTAATTGTATACTTGAAAAAAGATTATTTAAGTTTTCCTCGAAAAATGCAAATTTTTTCCATTATTTGGCTTTGAATATTCCAAATTGTGCATTTGACAAAAAAAGCTAACCTTTAACATGCCGTATCTCGGTTTGTATTGGTCTTAAAGATATTATAGGAAAAGAATTTGGTTTGTGTTACTAAAAGATAGAATTTCGATGTCTACAGTTTTTTTGGTTAAATGCATATTTTTCGAGGTATTCTCAAAAAACCCTCCAAAAAAGTCGATTTTTTCGTCGAAAAACTGTTATTTTCAAGAGCGAATAACTTGAAAAATATTAGTTTTACGAAGAAAATGTAAAAAACATTTTTTTCTTAGAATCACTTTTTACATCGAATTACATGGTTAAAATTTAATAAAAAATTCCCACCCCCGAGATGGGGTGGCAACCACCCCCAAAGTTTTAGCGTATGATAGCAGCATGATATAGAAAATGATCCTTGGACTATTCCCTACCTTCTGTGAAAATTTCAAGTAAATCCATGCTGGACGAAAAAATTAAGAGCCAAGGAAATGCTTCATTTCCTCAATCGACTATTTTGGGGCCGACCGACCGGCTCTGTCCCGTCATACAGCTGACCGACTATAATAACTTTTATTTATATTTAATTTAGAATGTGTGTACTGATTTTCAGCCTTAGTAAATGGAAATAATTACCTTCGTAGGAAAGCAACTTTGATACCCTCTCAGTAACCCCTGTTCTACGTTTCGCTTGACCGACCGCAGTATGTTTCTCTACACACTCAGAGTAATCAACTGTGAAAAATCTAGCTTTAGTAAATTCAAATAGACTTTTCAGCGCTGCCTCTTGGTCTACTAGGGCTTCTTATTTCGATACCTCGGGCTCGCTCTTCAGGCTTTTTAGTGACATTTTTATAGTTGTTTCATGGTCGTGAAAAACTGTGGCACGTCAGTATAAATCGTTTGATCTCTCTACTAATTATTGTCGCCGATGTAATATAACGTTTTCTTGTATTATGTGGTCTAGACAAAACTGTAGGATAAAATCAACATAAAAATGTGTTAAAATAAACACTAAAATACACACATCCGAAAGTCTAGAGATATTTTTAGAAATAGACGTAATTTCTTCTTTTGTTGTTTTGGATAAATAATAATCGATTTGTAGTAATTAATAGTATTTAATATACAAGAAAATTTGTTGAAATGTCAAAAATAACGAGAATACTTTTAAGTGCAATTAAATGTATATTATTATAAATAAAACTAGCCCAATCATTTGCATCACAGTTTTGATATTCCTGACATCACTCTAATCTTGCAAAAACCTTTGGTGATAGGATTTCGATGGCCTTCGACTAAGGAGATTGACTTCATGGAGACGATTTCTTACAGTATCACGGCTTATGGTTACCTGGTGTTCTTGCTGCAAGTCGCTAATCAATTCAGGTGCTGTAATTGTTGGTTGTCTTCTAGCGGTTAACACTAAAAATCGATATTAGCAGCAGTTGTAGCGCGCTCACGTCCTGGATGGCGTTCAGCTGGACTTAGTGTCACAGAAACGCCACCACAATCGACTTTACCACTTTGGTAGACTAACATGAGCTCAGCTACATTAGTTTCCTGCTTGTTACCTTGAAGAAGGCCTACAGCCATATTCATCTGATCCAAAATTAAATGACGTCGCTCCATGATAAAAAACAATATGTTCTATACACTAACTAAAGAAGAACTTTCTATTTAAGATTAGGATGTTGCCAAGAGGTTCGTTCGCTGCAAGCATTTTGAACATCTCCAACATTCACATTAATATTTTTTTTGTTTTTTACATTATCCAGACATAAACAGTATCACTTATTAATTTTGCAGTTTTCACTTAATATTTCCGAAACAGTTAAAGCTAGGAGGCCCTGGACGTAGATGTATATCCTGGCTGGCCAATCTTAGGAAGTGGACTGGTCTAACGTCAACTGATCTATTTCGAGCTGCTTTGAATAGAATAAGATGGGTCAATGTGGTCGCCAACATCTCCAGAAGATAGGCACCTTTGCGTCCAAAAATTGAACAATATACAGGGTATTGTATTTAAAATAAGAAAGTTGGTATTGCCACGGTTACATGACACACCCCGTAAAAAATGCGCACGTAAAAATACCAATCGACTTGTCCGAGAGTTTTTCAATGCACCCTCATTTATTTATTATCGAATTTATTCCATTTGGCTGTTCCCCTCTGTATATTTAAATAAATAAACTTATTCTCCCGACTCAAATAAACTCATTTGAGTACTTTTCTCTTCAAATTTCACAACCTTTAATTTATAGGCATGAAGCCCGCGTACCAAAAAAACTTTATTAATAGCAAGCTGAAAATTTGTTAATAGCTTAACGGTGTCTAGTCGGACAAACTTTGATGTATGGAAACACTGCAACAGGGGAAGTTTTAATTGTGGAACGTGATTTTAATTGTGGAACGTGTCATCCTGACAAGTTTATGATTCTGAAAACTAGCAGGTTGTTTTTAAGTTTACTCAATAGCAAACTTAATATGGAAAAAATGTTTGTCCGATAAATATGTTGGGCATTTTAATAAGACCGACACGTAGAACATACCAAATGACAGGAATTATGTTGGTGGTAAATAGCAGTCTGATTTTTTCATGAGAGTTTAATGAAAGGGTAACAAATACATTGGAAGTTCTGTGCAACAAAATACTGTTGGAATTTACCTAATACTCAACTTTATTATTTTTGTTAAGTGTTAGAATAGCATTCATTCATGGGTGGCCGAATTCTTCGAATGCATAAAGGTCAGTCCGATACCCTCTTACGTAAGATTGCATAAAAGTATCATGTTACAAGGGATGTGAATGCGAGACATGTGTTTTAGTTCGGTTTGGTTTTTAGTCTGTAAAAATATTTTGTAGAAGAAACACATCTTAATTTCTTTCTTTGTATATTATTATAATACGGTTCGGTTAAAATAAATAGTTTGTTTACTTTCATTTGTACCTTTTATTATCTTCTATTTCTAATAAATATATGGGATATTTCGTAGTCTGACGTTACAAATTTTTAACCTGTTCCACAATTAAAACTTCCCCTGTTCCAGTATTCCCATACATCAAAGTTTGTCCGACTAGACACCGTTAAGCTATTAACAAATTTTCAGCTTGCTATTCATAAACTTTTTTTTGATACGCGGGATCCAGGCCTATTAAACTTACAAATATTCCGATAGTCAGTGCTAAGACTTGTTCTTTGTTCCGAGTTAATTAATATTAACTCCACTATTCTCAACGATTTTAATTGAGATTGGTATTTTGGGTAATGAGACATAACATTATACAGTTTAAAAAGCATACTAAATTTTTTACGGTCTAGAGTCTAAAATTATGTACACCTCTTCTTACCAATAAAGGAAACTATGTTTTTTTGTTATACGATGATTAGTGTAGCCTAAATTTTATTTCACACAAAAAGTATACTTTCATATCTATCTTTATATTTTAGTTAAAGTTTTGAATCAAAATTCTTGATTTATTTCTTCTGTTTATTACTAATACACTGGCCTTGCAATTGACAAGGTTAAAGCATTAAAATTAACAAAAGGCATATTCGTAAAATATATGAAAAGAGTACATACAAATTAAAAAAGAAACGTCAAAATCCATCAACAAGAGTGTTCTCTAAAGTCAACATCTCCGTAACTAGTTATCTATTCCCAAATATCTAAACCTTGCTTCCTGCTTTATTATTTTCACATCGATTTTACATCGTAGTGGATATATGTATGTTGTCATATATTTTGTTCTTTCTGCTGATATTTTCATATTGTATTTCTTGGCTGTTGTATTGAAGATGCGTGTCTGGGGATCTTAGAGATCGTCTTCTGGCATAACATAATATTTGGATTTCTTTGTTCCTCATTCTGTGACCATGACAATACTGCTTGTATTATTTCGTCCATTATTATATTATATTAAAGAGCAGTGTGCTTAACGAGTCACCTTGTCTAACTCCACTTTGTACTGGTATACACTGTGTTAGTTTTCCATTTATCTTTGCCTGTATTCGATTATGGAAGTAGATGTTTTCGATGGTTTGTATAATATTGTAACAACTTACAATTAAAATGAAACGAGAGGTTCGCTCGTTTATACGGAATTTATCTTATTTATCACTAACCCTAAAATAACACTGCGCGCGGCTTAAATAGTAAACAGTTTCTTTTCTAGAAATCTCTGCCTATCTCTAGACCTGCTGAACAATCCAGAGAGATCCTCGCTAATCTCTAGCACAGCGCGGCCGATTCTCTGACGTCACGTCACCTACTGTTCTCTGCGCGGATGGAATTTTCTAGTCGTGGGGACCGTTTATTGTGTCTATTCGAAATTCTTTCGTTACAATATTGATTCGTATGGTTATTCTATTCTATACAGTAGGTGTAAGACGTCTTCGACTTGGTCTGGACTTGTCTGTGATCGAAAGCCTTTATCAGGTGGCCTTTTCTGTAATTTGTCTTAGTACAAATACAGCGTCTACGCAGGATCTTCCGGATCTGAATCCTTGTTCATCTGATAAAGTTGTTAGTTTATTGATTTTCTTAGTTAGGACTTTTGTGGTAAGCTTAAGTGCGGTGTTCAGTAGATTTATACCTCTATAATTATTGGGGTCTTCTTTGTCTCCTTTCTTGAACATTGGTATCATTATGCTGTTTCTCCATGCATCTGGTATCTTGCATTGCAATATTAGTTTTGTCATCTCTAGGGTTATACTTTCTCCTCCGTGTTTTAGAAGTTCGTTGGTTATTCCGTCTGGTCCTGGTGACTTTCTATTTTTGCGTGAATTTATGGCTATCTCTGCTTCCTGAAAACTGATTTCTATTTCGTGTCTCAATTCAGGTACTGTTTTGTGTTGATTATTATTTTCCTTTCCTTTAAACAGTTCCGTCAAGTATCTTTCCCATTCGTTTGCTGGTATGTTATTGTAAAGGGTGATTCATTTAGGGGTACTTTTTTTTGGTGGGTAATTGATGGTAGACCGTACATGAATTCTATCACCTGACGTTGCGTTTTTATTCAGTATTGTTTGACATTTGATCCTGAAAAGACTTAGGCTACGGCTCCACGGGCGACAAATTTACGCTAGCAGTAGCCGTAAAACGAACTTAGGTTCCGCGGAACGGAATAGGAATAGCCGAACTGAACCGACTACGCACAAGTCCTGTAGTCGGTACAGTTCGGCTATTCCTATTCCGTTCCGCGGAACCTTAAGTTCGTTTTACGGCTACTGCTAGCGTAAATTTGTCGCCCGTGGAGCCGTAGCCTTAGCCCGAGACAGCGCAGCGTCTAGAAATTATTCAGCTGTATTACGAAAATAGGCGTACTATGAGGAATGGGTTCCGAGCGCTTAGAGCAATTTATGGTCCAAGTTTGAAACCTAGTTTTCATTATTGGATAACAAGTGACCTAATAGACCACATTCAGCACGTACTGAAGAAAATATAGCGGCGATAGAGGGAGGTGACGATGGTGTACGCAAAAATGATGAAGAATCAATTCGTCGCCGTTCCCAAAAGCTTCGCTTGTTGTAATGCAACAATTTGGCATATTTTACGTAAGGATCTTGGTTTAAAAGCATACAAAGTTCAGTTAGTGCAAGATCTGAAGCCGAACGACCTTCCGAGTCGTCACCGTTTCAGTCGATGTGCTTGATAAGCTTGAAGAAGATCCACTGTTTTCGGAAAAAAATTGTTTTCCGATGAGGCTCATTTTTGTCTTAATGGGGACGTAAATAAACAGAATTCCCATACTTGGAGTTATGGACAAGCAGAAGAGGTTCTAGAGTTGCCATTATATCCAGAAAAAACAACTGTTTGGTGTGCTTTGGATTATAGGCCAGTGCAATCTTCAGTCGATATTACTTTAAAACAGAGGCCGGCCAGAATGTTACTGTGAATGTAGACCGTTATAGCGACATGATAACAGATTGGTACCTGAAGTTGAAACACGGGGCTGAACATTTGGCTGCAACAAGATGGCGCCACTTGCCATAGAGCCCATGGAAGCATGTCTTTACTGCGAGAATGATTCGGTGTGCAATTTATTTCACGCTTCGGACCAGTGAATTGGCCGCCTATAACCTGTGACATCACATCTCGAGGCTTTTTTGTTTGGGGCAAGCTAAAGTCCAAAGTCTACATGAATAAACCGACTACGATTGAGGCATTGGAGGCCGATATTACTCGAGTCATTTGTCAAATACCAATCGAAATGCTCGAACGCGTCATCGAAAATTGGCACTTTAGAATGGACCATCATAGCCGTAGTCACGGTCAACATTTGAAAGAAATTTTATCTTTAAGAAGTAATTGTAAAGAATGGTTCTTTTGTATGATAATAAAGATTTCAAATAAATTTTTTTTCATTGTTTTTCCTTTTGAAAAAAATAGGTACCTCTAAATGAATCACCCAACTATGTAGTAATATATAAAAATCGAATATATTGGGAAATAAGTATTGGCGAAGGTTCCTTAACAGAAAATATTCCCTAGGAGAATCCCGGCACCCGACCAAATTGACCGAAATTCCAGTCCGTGACTAAAAATATCACAAAACAGAAAATATCACGCATATTTACGAAATCCCGCATACACTATAAATGACAAATCTACATGAGACACGTATTTTACCAACAAATTGGTTACAAATTAACAACGACATACATATAGGTCGTAACTTTGAGCTTTAAATATTTTGTGATATATGTATGCCGTTGATGAGACATTGGTATAGGACTGTAAGTATCCCGCGTACCAAAAATAGTTATTTTTCTACAAACACTATTCAAAGGGCACTTTTCTGCACAGTTTTCTGTTAACAAATAAGTTGATATTTTCTCACAGTATAAGATTTATGATATTAGTGTGCAGAAAGTTCTTTTCTGCACAGTACCAGTACCATTACTTTCTACAATAAAATTATAATAGTTATTTATGATATAAGTAGTGTTAAAAGTACACGTTTAAGCCACGCATGTGAAAGTTTGCAGAATGAGCGATAGCGAGTTCTGCAATTCACATGAGTGCCTTAAAAATGTACTTTTTAACACGCATATCATACAATATTTTTTCTACAAACGTAATTACAGGACAATATCTACAAAAACTTTTACTTGAACTTGACTGACATTCCAATTTTATATTTTTTTGACATTACATCAAAATTGCTTTATAGGGTCAATACGAATTTCAGTGCCTTAAAATTTTTTTATATCACTAGTGCCTTAAAGTAGCATTTTTAACGCTCGTATGGAGTGCTAAAAATTGCATTTTTAACACGGTTGTAGAAAAATATAATTATGTTTAGATGAAATGGTTATATTTAAGATATTAGATTTGATGGCGCTTTTCAAAAAAGAACCGATTTAACTAATGTCCGAGAAATCTGCAAAATTCGCTACTTTAACACATTATTTTTGAACTTCTTGGTATTTTACAAATGACTACCTCATTCTGAGTAACGTTATTCTGTTTACATCTGTGGTTAAAATGTAGACAAATATACAACCTGTAAGTCAATTATTATACTTAATTATCGAATAGAAATTAAATTATGGATGTTACAACTGTTTTATTTTACAATTTTATTTTTAATAAACATTTTATAATTATCAATTAACCAATAAGGATTTAGCAACCTCAGCAAGATACGTCGAATGAAGTAGGTCTGGTGGAAATCCGTGACTGCATAAATATAACGTCAAATGTGACATTATTTTGTACTAATTCATTTAAAATAGTTTAAATTCAAACAAATTAAGACAGTGCATTAATTTTTTAACTGATTTCTGTGTAATTTATTTGGGTATAAGGAATTTAAATTGATTAGTATTAATTAAATACAGTTTAAAATTTATAATTTCTTATAATAAATCTTCGTTCGGAAATTGTGATTACTATTTTTAGCAAGAACTGTGGTTGTAGAAAAAGTATAGTGTGTAACACGTGCAGAAAGGTAATTTCTCACTCGTTTGAATCGCGGCACTCGCTTGCGCTAGTACCGCAACTTTTCAAACTCATGAGAAATTAGTACCTTTCTGCACTTGTAGCACAATATTCTATTTCCTAACTAGTGCGGAAAGACACTTTCCGAATGAGTTATGAACAATATTTTTTCTTAGGCCTTCGGTACGTTTGGAAAAAAGTCACAACAAATAGAGTTACATCAATTTTCATTTACGAGTAAATACAACATACAACAATACGTAATACAAAAATGTATGTAAGTTTAATCATTTGGAAAAACAAGAATGTCTTTACTTATTGACCGTTCCAGGTCACGTGACTTTCGACACCGTTGCTGAGGGGCAAAAACTGTGTTTTTGGTGTTATTTTTGCTATTTTCTCGTTTTATTATACAAAATCTGTGGTTTTAACTACAAAAATTTCAAATATTGGATATAGGACACCCCCGTAGGGGATGCAAAAACCCGGTTTAATCAGAAAATCAGTTTTCTTGGCCCATATCGTCGTTCTATTTACAGTGTATTGTGATTATAGTGATTTAAAATATTTCGGTCTTTAAATGCGGCTGGTATTATAAAAAAACTTACTTTATCTCTTTTACCTTTACTGGAACACTTTCAAACTGAACAAAACGCTGGTATTTTAATCATATTCTTAAATTAAACAATAACAATGGTTTTCTACACTTAACCTAGTTTGTTTACAATATTTTGCCCATCAGTCGCTGTCAAATGACGTCACCCTGGAATGGTCTATTGCTTGTGCTTGGTAATATTAAATGTAAACGAGCAAATTGTGGCGTTTTACAAATAGGGCTTTTCATTCACAGTCATTTGTTTAGAACTTCTGTCAAATGTCGTATAAACTGTGTATATTAATATTATACACAGGCTATACAACATATGACAGAAGCTCGAAACAAATGACAATCGATGAAAAGCTCTATGTATCACTGATGCAAGCTGATCCTTGAATTGTTCAACGTTCTCTGACAAGGTTGTCAAAACCAAATTTTCAGTAGTAATTGCACAAGAGTTCTAAAATTATCGAATTTTTCCCGAGTGACACTTTGACAGTTTTAATTTCACGACCCGAAGAGGAGCGAAATTATGTCAAAGTGTCACGAGAGCAAAAATTCTATAATAATTTTAGAGATCGAGTGCAATTTGCTGCGATTATTTCATGAATAAAACTGTTCAAAACCAAAATATTATTGTAATTTATTTATGTAAGTACAAATTACTACAGTTAAACACACAGTTGTTATAAATATTTGACGGTTGAAAGTCATCACTTTTATAATTTTTAAAACATTAATTGTCATTAATGTCACTGAATGTATTTTTTCGTAGCAACGAAGGGCATCTGACGTAATATACTTGACGACGGGATATTATCAAAAATTATCAGTTTAATTTTTATTTCTGTAGCTTTCTATTGGTCAGAATCTCCTATGAATGAAATAATCAATAAAATAAAATTTACAACTTTCGGAAAGAAAATGCGTGCGTAAAAGTGGCTGTTTTAGCACGGCCGTAGAAAAAAAGTTGATTAATAGCAAGCTGAAAATTTGTTAATAGCTTAACGGTGTCTAGTCGGACAAACTTTGATGTATGGGAACACTGAAACAGGAGAAGTTTTAATTGTGGAACGTGATTTTAATTGTGGAACTTGTCATCTTGACAAGTTTATGATTGTGAAAACTAGGAGGTTGTTTTTAAGTTTATTCAATAGCAAACTTTATAATAATATATGAAAAAATATTTGTCCGAGAAATATGTTGGGAATTTTAATAAGTTCGACACGTAGAACGTGTTAAAAGACAGGAATTCTGTTGGTAATAAAAAATAGCAGTCTAATTTTTGCATGAGAGTATAATGACAGGGTGACAAATCAATTGGAAGTTCTGTCCGACAAAATACGAGGGATGTTTTCGTAGTCTGACGTTCGAAACCTGTAACCTATTCCACAATTAAAACTTCCGCTGTTTTAGTGTTCCCGTACATCAAATTTTGTCCGACTAGACACCGTTAAGCTATTAACAAAATTTTCAGCTTGCTATTAATAAACTTTTTATGGTACGCTGGATCCAGGCCTACATAGGTCGTAACTTTGAGCTTTAAATATTTTGTGATCATATGTATGCCTAGTCGTTGTTCACCATACAGTTTAGTATTTTAATGGAGCTGTTTACACAAAAAATACACAGATGACAGACATGTTTATGACTTTTTTATATATCCGCAGAGAAATGCTCATAAAAAGTATGTACGAGCGGATTGGGTAGAGATACGAATATAATATTTAGATATATTGCGTATACAGTGATGAGCGCGCTAATAACCGGCAAAATACCACAAAAAATGGAAAACACACAAGTTGTGAGATAAAAAGGAATGAAACTAGTGGAGGTGGGAGATTTAGCGATAAAAATCTATAAAACATTATACTTATTGTTTCTAGTCCTGTCGCCAGGAGGGGTACAACGGCCTTCTTAATTCAGATGGACTTACCCAAGTTTTTTTTATGTATTTTGGCCCGTAGAATACGAATTTTTTGGGTAACAGTTGATCCGGATGTCGATAAGATTGTTATAAACAAAGAAGTTGAGGAATTACATGACAGCGATTTCTCGCAAAACAAAACATTTTTTTGTATTTTTTGGGTCATTCTAACCAAAAAATGTTCCTACAAGTTTTTTCGTAGGATGCATAGTTTTCGAGATAAACGCGGCTGAACTTTCAAAAAATCGAAAAATTACAATTTTTGAACCCGAATAACCTTTGAAGAAAAAATAAAATAGCAATTCTGCTTACCAGCTTTAAAAGTTTGAGTCAAATTATATCTGTTTTGAATATTTGCATTGCTACAAATTTATTTTTTGATTGTTAAAAAAAGCTATAAACACATAGTGTTTCCCGTGCCTAATACATGCGTTTTAATGCATGCTACGTAGAAATAGCCCCGCTTGCACTCTTATCTCCTCTACCTACCCGTTTGATTTTAAATGAGAAATCATTGAAAACATCACTCAAGCACTAGGTGTTTATAGCTTTGTTTTAACAATAAAATAATAAATTTTTAGCAATACAAATAATTAAAACCGATATAATTTGACTTGAACTTTCAAATGCGGTAAGCAGAATTGCTATTTTATTTTTTAATCAAAAGTTATTCGGGTTCAAAAATTGCAATTTTTCGATTTTTTGAAAGTTCAACCCCGTTTATCTCGAAAACTATGCATCCTACGAAAAAAATTGTAGGAACATTTTTTGGTTAGAATGGCCCAAAAAATACAAAAAAATCTTTTGTTTTGCGAGAAATCGCTGTTATGTGATTCCTCAACTTCTTGGTTTATAACAATCTTATCGACATCCGGATCAACTGTTACCCAAAAAATTCGTGTTCTACAAGTCAAAATACATAAAAAAAACTTGGGTAAGTCCATCTGAATACAGGAGGCCGTTGTACCCCCCCTGGCGACAGGACTATTCCCACCTTTAGACGTATCGGACGAGTTTGGCAACTGCCACCGTGACAGTGACAGTTTTAGTTGACCTACTCCTCTGATACGTCTAAAGGTGGGAAACAATTAAAATACAATGTAAGTTTATAGGTTTTTATCGTTAAATCTCCCACCTCCACTAGTTTCATTTCTTTTTATCTCACAACTTAATATTATGTTTTCCATCTTTTGCGTTATTTTGCCGGTTATTAGCGCGCTCATCACTGTATAGCGTAAAAAATGTAGTACCTCCCGAAATTTTATAATTGCAAATTTGACAGGAAAATATACATAAACTTAAGAAAATACGAAGTATAGTGTGACATATTTATGTCACCCGACTCTTTTAGCTCTTGGCCTATTTATTATAATTTAACAGACCCTTTTTGTTTGCTGAATTTGATTTATGTATTTGTGAATGCATTTAAAAGGGGGACCTTTTTAGCAGGTATACACCTCGATATTTCTTTTTCATTCTAGAAGTTTTATTAATTTATTATGTTAATATTGTTTTCTCGATTTTTCTGTACTATTCTTTTACTTGTATTATGTAAACATACAATTTGTATCCCGAATGAAGTACGTGCCTCCTAGTGGCGGGATACGGGCAACAATACATTGGCTTATAGGGCAGTCCTTACAGTAGGGATCCTGGCCTATACAGAAAAATGCAGGCGGGTGTGGGGTAATACTGCACTTTGGTTGCATTGGTGGTGTATTGGCTAAACGTGCAGGACAGGGCAGGGTATGGTGCTGATAGAAAAGGCATTCAGGCATCAAATATCCAAAAATCTTTTCAGGCCATAATAATGAAAAGACCTTCTCCAAACGAAATAAAAACTTATACTGAAATGATGGCATCTCCTGAGGTAAAATGTTCCGGAAGTAAAATGAGCCTCCATTCGGATCTCCGGGTGAGGACTATCTCAGGGGGAACACCATTGCAGGTTAGAAAAATCAGGATAGGGTCTTGGAATCTTGGTAGTCTTACAGGTAAGAGTCTGGAGTTAGTGGATGCGCTCAAACGAAGAAGAGTCCAAATTGCTTGTATTCAAGAAACTAGGTGGAAAGGACAAAGGGCGAAAGAACTAGGTGATGGATATAAATTGTGGTATGTAGGGAGTAGTAACACTAGAAATGGAGTTGGTATAATTGCTGATAGTGAAATGAAAGATAACGTAGTAGATGTTGTAAGAACGAGTGATAGAATGATGTCAGTGAAATTTGTAATTGATAAAGAGGTATTGAATGTTGTGTGTGTGTATGCTCCTCAAACAGGTCTGGGTGAGAATGAAAGAAGAGCTTTCTATGATCAATTGGGAGACATACTGAGTGATATTCCAGCGGAGGAGAAAGTTATAATAGGAGGTGATTTCAATGCACATGTGGGCCAAGCCAAGACAGGATATGAAACAATACATGGGGGATTAGGCTTTGGAACTAGAAATGAAGCTGGAGATGACATGCTAGAATTAGCAACAGCATTGGATATGGCGATTGTTAACACATTCTTTAAAAAGAGAGAAACTCAACTTATTACCTACAAAAGTGGACAACATCAATCCCAAATAGACTACTTCATGATAAGGAAAGAAGACATACGTGAATGCAAGGACTGCAAGGTAATAGTTAGTGAGACAGTAAGCCAACAACATAAGCTGCTTGTTCTGGACATCGAAGTAAAAAGCGAAACTAAACAAAAATATCGGAGAGGACCACAAAAAATCAAGTGGTGGATGCTAAAAGATGAGAAGGAAGGTCTATTCAGGGAAAGAATAGTAGAAAAAATATGTTGGAACATGAAAGGAAGCCCTAACACAATTTGGAGAAAAATGGCCAATATTATTAGAGAGACGGCTATTGAAATACTTGGGAAAACGTCAGGAAAGAAGTTTGAAGATAAAGAGACTTGGTGGTGGTCAAATGAAGTACAAGGAAACATAAAAGAGAAGAGAAAATTATATAAAAAGTGGCAAGAAACCAGATCGGACATAGATCTTCAAAACTATATGGTCGCCAAAAAGGAAGCGAAAGTAGCAGTAGCAAAAGCTAAAGCAGAAGCGTATTCAAACCTATACGATCAACTTGATACCAGGGAAGGCGAAACGAAGATATATAAAATAGCCAAACAGAGAGCAAAGAAAGCAAAAGATTTTAATCAGATTAGATGTATCCGAGATGAAAATAATAAAATACTAGTTCACGAAAGGGATGTCAAAAAGAGATGGAGAAAGTACTTTGACAGCTTATTAAATGAAGAATTTGACAGACAGCCTGTAGAGTCAACGGAGACAGTAGCAGCAATGGTCACCAAAATAACCAACAAGGAAGTGGCTCAAGCGCTTCAAAAAATAAAGAAAGGAAAAGCGGTAGGACCAGATGATATTCCTGGGGAAGTATGGAGAGCATTGGGAGAGACAGGAACAAGGTGGCTAGCAGGTCTATTTAATAGAATTATGGAAGTTGGACAAATGCCAGACGAATGGAGAAGCAGTATACTGGTACCTGTTTACAAAAACAAGGGAGATATACAACAATGTACAAACTACAGGGCTATAAAACTGCTTAGCCACACCATGAAAATATGGGAAAGAGTAATTGATAGACGGATACGTGAAGAAACCGAAATATCCGAGAATCAATTTGGCTTTATGCAGGGTAGATCAACAACAGATGCAATTTTCATTATAAGGCAGTTGATGGAAAAATACAGGAGTAAAGAAACAAACGCTCATATGGTATTCATTGATCTTGAGAAAGCATATGATAGAGTTCCTCGAGAGATTCTGTGGTGGGCACTCAATAAGAAAGGAGTCCCTGGTGAATATGTAAAGATTGTGAGGGATATGTATGAGGGAGTAACGACTAGTGTTAGGACAGGTGTGGGAGAGACTGATAAATTTCATGTGAAAGTAGGATTGCATCAAGGTTCTGTGCTTAGTCCGTATTTATTCTCATTAGTTTTGGACCAGATAACAGCGAAAATACAGGGTAACATTCCATGGTGCTTAATGTATGCTGATGATGTCGTGTTAGTAGGAAATAGTGAAAGAGACTTAGAACAAAAACTGGAACAGTGGAGACAAGCTCTGGAGGAAAAAGGTTTAAAACTTAGTAGGACAAAAACAGAGTATTTGGAATGTTCATTTAAAGATGGAGCTACTACAAATAAAATGGTATCTTTGGATGGTGAAATGATTGTAAAAAGCAATAGTTTTAAGTACCTAGGATCGGTATTACAGAGTAATGGAGAAATAGATGGAGATGCATGCAGTAGAATTAGGGCTGGATGGATGAAGTGGAAAGAAGCGAGTGGTGTGTTGTGTGACAGAAAAATTCCAATGAAGCTGAAGGGAAAATTCTATAAAACAGCCATAAGACCAGCTATGATGTACGGAACTGAATGTTGGGCAGTGAAAAAGAAAGAGGAACAGCGAATGCATGTGGCGGAAATGAGAATGCTTAGATGGATGAGTGGAGTGACAAAGAAGGATAAAATTAGAAATGAGTATATTAGGGGAAGTCTAGGTGTGGCACCAATTGATGCCAAAATGAGAGAGCATAGGTTAAGATGGTTTGGTCATGTTCAACGTCGAGACGTTAACCACCCAATACGAAGAATAGCTGAAGTGCAGATTCCTGGAAGGAGTAGGAGAGGAAGACCAAAGAAGAGCTGGGGGGAGACGATAAGGCAGGACATGTTGGTAAAGGGGATTAACATTGATATGGCCCAAGATAGAATTGTGTGGAGAAATGCAATTAGGGAAGCCGACCCCGCATAGGGATAAGGCAAAGAGAATGATGATGATGTAAACATACAATTTCAGGAATGTTCGCGAAAGATTATGTTTCTATAAAAAGGAAACAAAATTGTATATTTAGTTAGTTGTGAATTTGAAACCGTCGGTGTACTTTGATATGTAACGGGCGCGGTATTTTTGAATTTGTAATTAGATAAATTAGTAGATTTGGTGTAATAAATGTGTAGCGTCTAAACTTTAACCACGGATGTAAACAGAATATAACGTTACTCAGAATGAGGTAGTCAACTGTGCAGAAAAGAACTTTCCGGCACAGAAACGTCACTTTTCTGCACACTAATGTCATATATCTTATACTGTGAGAAAATATCAAGTTTGTTAACATAAAACTGTGCAAAAAAGTGGATTTTGAATAGTGGTTGTAGAAAAAATTATTTTTCTGTTTAAAAAATTATGCGACACTTTTTGTGATTAGTGTATGTATTTGAAAGCGATAAAACTACAAGTTTTATTAAAATAGTGACGATGAAACAAATTCATAAATAATTTGACTGTAAGTCACATCTTTAGACTACTCTCAACCTACATAATTAAAAGTCAGTTAAAATTTACAAGCACATATTATGTTTGAACCGACTTTGAAGTTAGTCCAAAGCCATTAAGAAGTTTCTCATTTTCTTTGTTCAAAGTTGTGTAAACATATAACTGGAGTAATGAAATACCTAATAAAAATATATTGGTGGCAGTATGTTATTAGTAATGAGCTAACTAATGTTCAAAAACTCAATTCATTTGTGTTTATATTTTGCAAAGAAATATCTTACATATCACCATTATTATCAGTCTTAAATTCAAACATGCTTCCTATTCTCAACATCTTTTTAAAATAAATTGATGATTAACTTGACCAGTGACCACTTGTCACTATTACCATTAAATCTAATAAAGGATTACAAGAAGAATTGTGACTGTTCATAATTACACTAATCTAAAGCTGTTTTCTTCGAGTACCTACTATGCTTTCTTAACCACTTCCTTCCATTTATTTCTGTCCAATGCTTTTTCTTTTCAATTTGGAGGGAAAAGAAGCCCTAATACAATTTGGAGAAAAATAGCCAGTAGTATTAGAGAGACTGCTATTGAAATACTTGGGAAAACGTCAGGAAAAAAGTTTGAGGATAAAGAGACTTGGTGGTGGTCAAACGAAGTATAAGGAAAAATAAAAGAGAAGGGAACATTATATAAAGAGTGGCAAGAAACCAGATCCGGCACAGATCTTTAAAACTATATGGTGGCGAAAAGGAAAGTAGAAGTAGCAAAAGCCAAAGCAGAAGCGTATTCAAACCTATACGATCAATTTACCAGGGAAGACGAACCGAAGATATATAAAATAGCCAAACAGAGAGCAAGGAAAGCAAAAGATTTTAATCAGATTAGATGTATCCGAGATGAAAATAATAAAATACTAGTTCACGAAAAGGATGTCAAAAAGAGATGGAGAAAGTACTTTGACAGCTTATTAAATGAAGAATTTGACAGACAGCCTGTAGAGTCAACGGAGACAGTAGCAGCAATGGTCACCAAAATATCAAACATGGAAGTGGCTCAAGCGCTTCAAAAAAATAAAGAAAGGAAAAGCGGTAGGACCAGATGATATTCCTGGGGAAGCATAGAGAGCATTGGCAGAGACAGGAACAAGGTGGCTAGCAGGTTGATTTAATAGAATTATGCAAGTTGGACAAATGCCAGACGAATGGAGAAGCAGTATACTAGTACCTGTTTACAAAAATAAGGGAGATTTACAACAATGTACAAACTACAGGGCTATAAAACTGCTTAGCCACACCATGAAAATATGGGAAAGAGTAATTGATAGACGGATACGTGAAGAAACCGAAATATCCGAAACAGGATGAAAAAATACAGGAGTAAAGAAACAAACGCTCATATGGTATTCATTGATCTTGAGAAAGCATATGATAGAGTTCCTCGAGAGATTCTGTGGTGGGCACTCAATAAGAAAGGAGTCCCTGGTGAATATGCAAAGATTGTGAGGGATATGTATGAGGGAGTAACGACTAGTGTTAGGACAGATGTGGGAGAGACTGATAAATTTCATGTGAAAGTAGGATTGCACCAAGGCTCGGTGCTTAGTCCGTATTTATTGTCATTAGTTTTGGACCAGATAATAGCGAAACTACAGGGTAACATTCCATGGTGCTTAATGTATGCTGATGATGTCGTGTTAGTAGGAAATAGTGGAAGAGACTTAGAACAAAAACTGGAACAGTGGAGACAAGCTCTGGAGGAAAATGGTTTAAAACTTAGTAGGACAAAGACAGAGTATTTGCAATGTTCATATAAAGATGGAGTTACTACAAATAAAATGGCATCTTTGGATGGTGAACTGATTGTAAAAAGCAATAGTTTTAAGTACCTGGGATCGGTATTACAAAGTAATGGAGAAATAGATGGAGTTGCATGCAGTAGAATTAGGGCTGGATGGATGGGCCTGTGTGACAGGAAAATTCCAATGAAGTTGAAGGGAAAATTCTATAAAACAGCCATAAGACCGGCTATGATGTATGGAACTGAATGTTGGGCAGTGAAGAAGAAAGAGGAACGACAAATGCATGTGGCGGAAATCAGAATGCTTAGATGGATGAGTGGAGTGACAAAGAAGGATAAAATTAAAAATGAGTATATTAGGGGAAGTCTAGGTGTGGCATCAATTGATTCCAAAATGAGAGAGCATAGGTTGAGATGGTTTGGTCATGTTCAACGTCGAGACGCTAATCACCCAATACGAAGAATTGCTGAAGTGCAGATTCCTGGAAGGAGTAGGAGAGGAAGACCAAAGAAGACGTGGGGGGAGACGATTAGGCAGGACATGTTGGTAAAGGGGATTAATATTGATATGACCCAAGATAGAATTGATGGGAGAAATGCAATTAGGGAAGCCGACCCCGCATAGGGATAAGGCAAAGAGAATGATGATGCTTTTTCTTTCCAATTCTCAATATTATTTTTTTGTAAGTCATCATATACGCTGTCCTTCCATTTCCAAATATCTAATATTGTTCTTCTTCTTTATGTATAGACATGACTGTCTGTTTTTTCAATGTGCCTCTAATAAGTTGTCGTACCATCGTTTTCGTGGTCTTTCCACTGATCGTCTTCCTATTGGGAAACCGTCTCTCGCTGTCCTTACTACTCTATTTATTGTCATTAGGCTTATGTGGTCATTCCATTCTATTTTTCTGTTTCTTGCCCAGTTGTGAATTTTGTCCACCTTTCATCTCCGTCGTATATCTGTAATTCTAGCTCTGTCCTATAGAGTCTTACCATCGATTTTTTGAAGGGCTTTCATCTCCTCTGTTTCGAGCAATCTTTTTGTCCTCTCTGTGTCGGGTCGTGTTTCTGCCGCGTATACCATTATTGGTCTGATGACTGTTTTGTAAATTCTGCCTTTCATTTCTTTTCCGATATTTTTATTTCTCCATATTGTGTCATTCAGGCAACCTGCGGATCTGTTTGCTCTATTCACTTGATCTTCCACTTCTGTTTCGAGTCTTCCGTAGCTAGATAGTGTGATGCCTAGATATTTAAACTCCATCACTTGTTCTATTATCTGACCCTCCAGCTCTAATTTACACCTTATTGGATTTGCTGTTATAACCATGCATTTTGTCTTTTTTGGAGAAACTGACATGTTAAATTTTCTTGCGGTTATGTTAAATTGGTGCAGCATACGTTGTAAATCACTTTGAGGGATTAGTATTGCATCGTCTGCGTAGCAGATTATTTTAAGTTGTTCTTCTCCCATTTGTTATCCTTTGGTTCTTACTTTTTTTATTATTTCATCCATGATCAGGTTGAACAATAATAAAGGACTTAAGGAATTGTTAACTATAAGAATTACTATTTTACTTACATGCTTATATACTAGTATTTCCATCTCTTTTTTTATTCGTACCTGAAACAAACAGAAATTATTAGTCAAATACAGAAGAAAGGGTTAACAATACAGAACAAATACTGAATTTTAAAAATAGTTAGTAGACTCAGGTTATTTTGATATACATTTTAACGAATATGACTTAATATTAAGAAATGGTCTTGAAGTTACCAAAGGTGCAATTAAAAAATCACTAAATTATTTATTTATTATAGTCTAAAGTCTAAGAGCTAGTCTAAGGTTTATCAATATAGTCTAAGAGCTAGTGAACCCTCCGAGTAACGATCTTCCTGTAAGGCTAGAAATTTGTAGTAATAATTCATAGCACACCAAGGCTATAAACCATGACCTGGCAGGCATCAGCCCTGCACATGTATCTACCAGGTGAATCGAAAAGTGCGTAGTTTAGGGGTAAAATAAGCTTTCTCCTGTTTAAATTTAAGTATGTGTTTGAGTCAATTTAAGTTATTTAGAAGAAACGTGTACAATGACAGGCGATTCTGAACAGCATAAGACCTTGCCAGGTGAGGGGAAAGATTAGGGTTTTTTATAAATTTTTTTTTGCATCGAATAAAGTTTTTTTTCGAATTTTTGAATCATTCTAAACAGAAAAGATCTTTAGTGACTTTTCTCTTAGATTAACAGTTTTTGACATATAAGCGATTAAAAATTTAAAAATCGCGAAATCGGCCATTTTTACCCTGAATCGGACATTTAACTAAAAATTTCAATGTTTCCAAGGTAGGTAGATATTCTTTAAACATCGATTGATGAAATCCCGAAGAGTTTTTTGCAATACAATATCGAAAACCCCTTTGTTTTTCAATTGCTAATCAAGCGAGCGCGACACTGTAGTATAAGTGAGGACGTTTGAGTTTGCATAAATTCATTATCTCGAGAATGGGCAAATTTGAAGAGAAATCCTCAGACAGGTCGATTTTTATTTTAAAATTAGAACTTTTTGGCATATATAATATTAGTGACGTCATCCACCTGGGCGTGATGACGTAATCGATGATTTTTTTTTAATGGGAGTAGGGGTCGTGTGATAGCTCATTTGAAAGGTTTTTTAATTCTCTATTCAGTAATATAAACGTAAACATAATTATTTGTACAGGGTGTACAAAAAATTTTTCTTCTTTTTGTGTAAATTTCTGAAAGATGTGAAGAAGCTGTTTCAGCAAAATATGCCAAGTTGTCTATATTCTATGAACATTGACAACAGTATTTTTATATTATTTAAAAAAACACATCAGTGTCCATCAAGTAACTAGCAATTAAATAAACAAAAAAAAACAATCTTCGTGAAAGAAGGAAAAACTAAACGTCTTTTTGTAATTACTACAAATATGTTTCAGCCGCACCATTTTAAATATGTTTATTAATCATTTACAACATGCCAGTTACCATTAACTTTTTTAGTTCTAATAATATCTCATAAACACTACCTTCAGCAGTAATAACAAGAACAACCTGCAATTTCCTTATGCAAGCAAGAATCAAGCAACCGGTCATCAACAGGACCAAAAAAGAAGAGAAAATAAGAAACCGACGTACACAGTCAAGATGGCCTCTTCCTACGGCCCAGAGCTAAAAAATAAAAACATCAAAAGCAACAAAACTATGATTCGTCTTGTCGGTGTTGCCATTTCCTGAAATGTATACTTAAATGAAAATTAACTACTAATTTCAGTGATTACCCGAAGGTACCAATATAAAAAACGGGAAGCAAAATTTTCAATGCTCTAATTTTTTAAAGAGCCTATGTACTTAACGCATGGTTTTAAATTACCTAACAAATAAGATATAGGAAAGTATTTAGTTACAGTGAACTTTCATATCAAATATCAATCAATTTTGACGTTGACATTTTCGCAGAGTTGCTATATTGGGAGAATATTAGAGAAGATACGGAATTATGATATGTTATCCAGTTATCCAATTATAACGTGACTGTGTGAGGATCTTTTTCAGGATGATTTGGCATTTTCTTTTCCCACTCGGATTTCATTTCATTTAGATCGTGGTTAAGTATTCAGCAACCAAGATACTTAAACTCCCAAATGGATTCCATTTTTTTTGTTGTGTACATTTTGTCCAATTTTATCTCCAGTCAGAGATGAAAATGCCACTAAATCTCTAAAATTATACAAATAAGCTGAATTTTATTATATGTACAGTATCATATGATACATATCTTATCATATGTATCATATATCATATGTATCATATTATCATATGTTACATATCTTCATATTAAATGAAGAATTCGACAGACAGCCTGTGGAGTTAACGGACACAGTAACAGCATTGGTTACCAGAATAACAAACAAGGAAGTGGCTCAAGCGCTTCAAAAAATAAAGAAAGGAAAAGCAGTCGGACCAGATGATATTCCTGGGGAAGTATGAGAGCATTGGGAGAGACAGGAAAAAGTTGGCTAGCAGGTCTATTTAATAAAATTATGGAAGTTGGACAAATGCCAGACGAATGGAGAAGCAGTATGTTAGTACCTGTCTACAAAAACAAGGGAGACATACAACAATGTACAAACTACAGGGCTATAAAACTACTTAGCCACACCATGAAAATATGGGAGAGAGTAATTGATAGACGGATACGTGAAGAAACCGAAATATCCGATAATCAATTTGGCTTTATGCAGGGCAGATCAACAACAGATGCAATTTTCATTGTAAGGCAACTGATGGAAAAATACAGGAATAAAGAGACCAACGCTCATATGGTATTCATTGATCTTGAGAAAGCATATGATAGAGTTCCTCGATAGATTCTGTAGTGGGCACTCAATAAGAAAGGAGTCCCTGGCGAATATGTAAAGATTGTGAGAGATATGTATGAGGGAGTAACGGCTAGTGTTAGGACAGGTGTGGGAGAGACTGATAAATTTCAGGTGAAAGTAGGATTGCACCAAGGCTCTGTGCTTAGTCCGTATTTATCCTCATTAGTTTTGGACCAGATAACAGCGAAACTACAGGGTAGCATTCCATGGTGCCTAATGTATGCTGATGATGTAGCGTTAATGGGAAATAGTGAGACTTAGAACAAAAACTGGAACAGTGGAGACAAGCTCTGGAGGAAAAAGGTATAAAACTTAGTAGGACAAAAACAGAATATTTGGAATGTTTATGTAAAGATGGAGTTACTACAAATAAAATGGTATCTTTGGATGGTAAAATGATTGTGAAAAGCAATAGTTTTAAGTATTACAGAGTAATAGAGAACTAGATGGAGCTGCTTGCAATAGAATTAGGGCTGGATGGATGAAGTGGAAAGAAGCGAGTGCTGTGTTGTGGGACAGAAAAATTCCAATGAAGCTGAAGGGAAAATTCGAGAAAACAGCCATAAGACCGGCTATGATGTACGGAACTGAATGTTGGGCAGTGAAAAAGAAAGAGGAACAACGAATGCATGTTGCGGAAATGAGAATGCTTAGATGGATGAGTGGAGTGACAAAGAAGGAGAAAATTAGAAATGAGTATATTAGGCGAAGTCTAGGTGTGGCACCAATTGATGCCAAAATGAGAGAGCATAGGTTAAGATGGTTTGGTCATGTTCAACGTCGAGACATTAATCACCCAATACGAAGAATAGCTGAACTGCAGATTCCTGGAAGGAGTAGGAGAGGAAGACCAAAGAAGACCTGGGGGAGACGATAAGGCAGGACATGTTGGTAAAGGGGATTAACATTGATATGACCCAAGATAGAATTGTGTGGACAAATGCAATTAGGGAAGCCGACCCCGCATAGGGATAAGGCAAAGATAATGATGTATAGTATCATATGACCCGTAGTCTCGTATTTATAGATCAGTAACCATCAGTAAACGAGATAAAAAAGGGCCGGTATGAAATTTTTATTATTAAATGTGTAAATCTAAACGAAGTCAGCTTTGTCCCATGTTTATAATTTTTTATTGAAAGGATATTGAAATATAATGCAACAAAAATTCTAATTCGGTTTACTAAACTAAAATATCTATGGAAATCTTTTCTTTCAATTTAAAGAAATTTTAAGGGCTGAAAAAAATATAAAATTTTCCATGATCTATAAAGAGGACACTGGTCTATTATAATGGGTTAACAAGCACACACGGTCGAAAATAGCTGCATCAGAACACTTGTTTCCTTTGTTTCCCTTTTTTATGCACGACCCTTACAAGTCGACCAACAATCGCAGGTATCTATCTACCTGTAATTTTAGGGGAGATCAATATAAAAAGTTTGAGAATAACTAACTATTCATGCGTTAAAGAAGTTTTATTTTTTTAGATCGGCATTTTAATTTGGATGTTCTTGCTTACACAATTATCACTTGTAATTACACAAGAGCTCTAAAATTATCGATTTCTATCATGATTGACAGTTTTAATTGACAGTTTTAATTGAATCGTTTATTTCAGAAAGGGGTCAAGTGACAAATCTTGACACAATGAGTGCAAAAAATTAATTTTTTTTTCTTAAACAAATTAAACAAGATACATTTTTAAAAAATACAACACTTTTTGACAAATACTCCAGGTTGTTAGGTAGAATTTTTTTTTATTTTATTTAAAGTGATTGTTTGTTGAATGTAAACAGTGTGTACACTTGATTTTCTCAAAAGTAGATACTTGTGACTAGACCCCTTTCTGAAATAAACGATTCAATTATTTCAAGACCCGCAAGTGAGGAAAATTATGTCAAATTGTCACGAGGGCAATACACATCGGTAATTTTAAAAGCTCGAGTGTAATTCGGTAAGATTATTTCATGAATAAAACTGTATCTTTAAATCATTTTAACTAATATTTTATTGATATCTTCGTCTGAATACTTATTTACTAGTAAATCTGCTCATAGTGTTCATTTGGATAGGCTGTAAAACATTAATTGTGATGAATGTCACTAAATGTTTATTTAATTTTAAATTTTCGTAACAATGAAGGACATAATGTTGCGCTACTTGACGACGGGAAATATCAAAAATATTATCAGTACTAATTGCACAAGAGCTCTAAAATTATTGATTTATTTTCCGAGTGACACTTTGACAGTTTTATTTCACTACTCGAAGGGGAGTGAAATTATGTCAACATGTCACGAGGGCAACAAGTCGATAATAATTTTAGAGATCGAGTGTAATTCGCTGAGATTATTTCATGAATAAAACTGTCTTTTTAAATAATTTTAACTAATATTTTATTGATATCTTCACATGAATATTTGCTAAACCTGTTTCTTGGTGATCTCTGTGACAAGCTGTAAAACATTAATAGTCATTGATGTCACTGAATGTTCATTTTTGCGTATTAACGAAGGGCACCTGACGTAATACTTGACGACGGGATATTATCAAAGATTATCAGTAGTAATTGCACAAGAGCTCTAAAATTCTATATTAATTTTAGAGATCGAGTGCAATTGGTTGCGATTATTTCATGAATAAAACTGTTCAAAACCAAAATTTTATTGTAATTTATTTATGTAAGTACAAATTAGTACAGTTAAACAAACAGTTGTTATAAATATTAATTTGACGGTTGAAAGTCATCACTTTTATAATTTTTAAAATATTGTCATTAATGTCACTGAATGTATTTTTTGACGATGTATACTTGACGACGGGAAATTATCAAAAATTATCGATTTAGTTTAGATTTCTGTAGCTCTCTATTGGTCAGAATCTCCTATGAATGAAATAATCAGTAGTCATTGCACAAGAGCTCTAAAATTATCGAATTTTTCCCCAGTGACACTTTGACAGTTTAGTGTCAAAGTGTCATGAGGGCAAAAATTCGATAATAATTTTAGAGATCGAGTGCAATTTGTTGCGATTATTTCATGAATAAAACTGTTCAAAACCAAAATTTTATTGTAATTTATTCATGTAAGTACAAATTAGTACAATTAAACACACAGTTTTGTTATAAATATTTGACGGTTGAAAGTCATGACTTTTATAATTTTTAAAACATTAATTGTCATTAATGTCACTGAATGTATTTTATCGTAGCAACGAAGGGCATCTGACGTAATATACTTGACGACGGGATATTTTAAAAAATTATCAGTTTAATTTTTATTTCTTTAGCTTTCTATTGGTCAGAATCTATGAATTAAATAATCGCTGTAATTTTTATTTCTGTAGCTTTCCATTGGTCAGAATCTCCTATGAATGAAATAATCGCTAAAATTTTTGGTATTTGTATTTTCTATTGGTCAGAATCTCTATGAATAAAATAATCGCTGTAATTTTCATTTCTGTAGCTTTCTATTGGTCAGAATCTCTTATGAATGAAATAATCGCTAAAATTTTTGGTTTTTGTATTTTCTATTGGTCAGAATCTCTATGAATGAAATAATCGCTGAAATTTTTATTTTTGTAGGTTTTTATGGGTCAAAATCTCTATGAATGAAATAATCCAGTAAATGAAAAATCACAATTTGATAAATTTTTCCGTTGCATATTTTCTTGTTTTTATCAATTTTATGTAATTAAATGAAATGTGACAACACGGCTGTTTTATATGGAAGTGTAACTATGTACTAGGATTGGTAGTCTTCATAGATGGTCTGCAAAACTCTAGAGGTGGATTTTCCATGTTTACGTGTTTTTAAAACACTGCAATTACCGATGTTTGAATGTATAGTCCAGAACCTTGGAATACTGCATTATTGTGCAATATTTTAAAAGCCATCAGTATAAATACCATATTTACAGGACATTTAGGTTTCTTGCAGCATAATAATCCTTTTTTTAACATTACCGTTATGCCGGGTCCTTACTGGTACAAATTTGCGTCGAGCCAGCTGTTCGTCGCAAATATTTGCCCAATTTTTAGGGTCAGACCAATTTTTATATTAAAAGAAAACGTTGTTTTGCCAGCCTAAACCGCCACCGCCACATACAGATACAGTAGTGAGATAACTTGTTTTTTTTTTGTTTTTTTTTAATAGTTACATATTACATAGTTCTAAATAATTACAATATTAGTGTACGTTAAAAAGAATATTCTTCGAGGCAAGCATAAACATTATTTTTATGCTTTTTATCTCTTTCTTTTGTTTTTATATTTTTAACTAAGATTAAATAATTATAGATATATATCGATTTTATAGTTTTGTAAATAAGAATAAATAGTTTGTTTTCTTCGATTTTGCTTTCTGATATCTTTTTCTTTAAGTTAGGAAATTAAAGTATTTATTTACCTTCGCAAAAAAGAAATATAGAGTATAAGACACAACACGTAACAAACACGAAAAAATTAAGAAATATGGAAAAAGAAATACTCAACACTGTGAAGGAAAGAAAAATGAGCTATGTACTTTGAAAAATTTAAAGCAGTGCAGTGAAAAAATAATAGAAACTCTTCAGAATCGCTGCAGACAGAGAAGAATGGGCCGTGATGATCGCCAATGTACTTAAAGGATGAGGCACGTGAAGAAGAAGAAATGAAATTCATGTGACAACAATTTTTGGATATACATAAATGTATAAGGATATTTTAAAAGTATGAAGAATTAATCTCTAAATCTCTAATCTTTTAACTACTATATACTACTATAGTCTTTTTATCGATTTAACTAATAACCTTATTATTCAACTTTTCAGTACATGTTTAGATTCTGCTAATGGCAAGTGTGAAAAAATATGTTAATTTGAGACTAAGAATTCTAAATAATTTCTCTTATCGTTCCAAAGTAACAGTTGTTCTAATTAGCTGCATCTCCGGAAAGTTCATCGTCCTCCGGGTCCACAGCACTCTCGAGTCTCAACATTCAAGTTCGTTCGTCTGCAAGAAGTCTACTCGACGTCAAGAAACGAGAAGAAGCTCCACCGGAGTGTCACCCTCCTCCCTCTGGTGTAGGAGGTGGCTGTGATGCAGCACGTCCGCAAAGAAGGAAACTCGAAGAAGAAAGGCAAAAAGAAGACGAGGAAGCGCGGTGTGAACGGCCTTTGTGGCACTGAGTCTCAGGCCACGGGAGTCGGTTTATAGACTTACGTCTCGGGACAGCAAGTTAGGGTCTTGATCACAAGCGTTTATAGCCGAATCCAGCTACAGTTCTTCAACGGTATCTTTGGTCATCATTATCATTCAAAATATGTGAGCCAGGGGCGGTTTCTCTATTGGTTCACTTGTGCAGTGAACACCCAATAAAAGTTCATTAAAATACAGTTTTTTTAAATCTCATAAATATTATATTATTAAAAAATATTTTTTTTAATCTCACAAAATCATTAAAATATAACTTTATTTATTAATTATATTTACTTGCTCTACGCCGCTGGTTGCACGTGGCAAGTACAGATACTATACTCTGGTGCAGAATTCAAATTGAACCAGCCAGTACTAACCTACCCTGTAGTTAGAAAGAGAAATCTTAAAATCGGTGAAAAAGCATTTCGCCTATCTAACACAGTGCGGATTTGTGCAGTGCACCTAGAGACCAATGGAGCGTTTCGGTTCACAGTTTGGAATTTTCTGTTGTGGGATTTAGTTAAATACGGTTAAATCTTAAATACAATCCTGGATCCGGTCCTGGAGATTTGCGGTTTTTCGGTGTTTCTAATGCATTAGTAATTTCCTCCGTTGTGACGATTATATTTTCGGTTGTTATCTCTGGAGTTTCTGGTAAGGTCTGGTCTTCCCCTATCTTACACAATTGAGTGAGATAAGCGGTCCAGGTATCAACATCTATTCTGTTGGTTTCTGTTAATTCGCTTATTTCTTTTATCTGCCTTCTAATAAATCTCCATATTTACCTTTGCAGTCCGTAGTAGTCGGCTTCCATTCTTGATGAGAAAACTAGAGCTGCATTCCTAGGAAATTCCCGGGAAATCAGTAAAAAATGGAAATCCCGATTCCCGGGATTTTAAAATATTTTATTTTAAATTATTAGCGGAGATATTACTAACTCACAATGAATAAATGATTCTGATACAATTATTATCTCTGCTTAATAATAATTTTTTCCGCAAATCGCCAGGAAATTTTGACATTCCTGTCAAAATTTCTTGAAGAAAAAGTCAGGACTTCCTTACTGTAAGGAAATGTCATTTCCTTACTGTAAGGAAATGATATTTCCGTACAGTTGTTAGTGTTCTACATAAATGATAGAAAACACATTGCTTATAAGGAATTAATTTATATTTTGAAAACATCAAGTCATTACAAACAACAGTATTCACTGCCTCAACCAGCTCTGGAGAAGTCCCAGGAATGGAAATTTCATCATCACTTATCATTTTACTTTCGAGAACACCAGCAATTAAATTTATAAGCGTCAAGTTTGACAATTCAACCTCAATACGTTTCCATAGTAACCCAAGTAATTTTATTAGGAATTTCAAAGCACCATTTATTTGGGAATAAAATTATCGCGTTTTTTTTAAATCAATCAATATCTGTCGAATTTTAAACGATTTGCGGAAAAATAGTATGTTTACCTCGTAGGAAAAGCCACATTCCTGGACTCTGTGTTGCTAAGTCTCGGCTTGCGCCTCGACTTAGCAATCTTCACAGTCGTCCAGGAATGTTAAGCTTTTCCTACCCGGTAAACAATGTACTATTAATCAATCCACTTTTTAATATTTATTTTTTAATTATATTTTAACCCGGGAGCAGTTGCGCTCACTTCTGTCACGTAAGTAGTCGCGCGTAGAGAAAAAATCTCAGAATACGAATTTAAATGCGAATTTAAAAGAAATTTCTATTGAATAATATTTTTATTGACAATTTTAAAGCTAATTGGTTCTCATCAAAGCCGTAAATTTCACAAAAAAAAATAAAAAAATAAAAAAAAACTTAAAAAAAAATTTCCACGCATTACTACAATCTTCCGCGAGGCACTTACGAGTGAAAAGTTATATTACAAAATTTTTCTTCAAGTTATCACGGAAGAGGATAAAATGTTAGATTTTTTGGCGCGACTGCTCCCGGGTTAAACCTTCCAATTTTGGGGTGAAATCAGAATGTATCACATCCGTCAGCATACGGAAACATTCTTTTGTTTATGCGACGATCCGATTCATTTTAAAGCATCCAGAATTATAACATAAATATTTATTTTGAATTAAAATTATGTTTATGAATAATTAGTACATAGGGAGCGTTCAAGTATTACGTAACGCGATTTTTGAACGTTTTTGACCCCCTCCCCCCTACGTAACGCACTGTAATGGGCGTTTAACTATTAGTTTTTTTTTTATTATAGGTTATTCACTACATGCAATCAATAAACAAAAAAAAATTATAAGCATGTTAGTTGTTTGTTCAAAGGGGTGTAAGTATAAATTTGGATTTGTTATCCAATGATAACAAAGACTCCACTAGCCTCTTAAATTATTGAACTGTGCCCTGAAAGGGTAAGTAGTTCACTGCACTGCACTGCACGACACTTCACTTCACTGCTGCTTAGAACCTATGTGGTAGCTCCAGTGGTTTGTGCCTCCTCAGTCTCCGAGTCTGCTCACTATTATCCAGCAGGTTTAGTGCAAGATTATTGTTATAGGTTATATGGAGAATATAGGAGAATTATATTATAGGTATAAACCAAGGTGCATTTGTTATCGTCCGTAGTACCTTCGACTGAAAGCGTTCCAATATCTCTATGTTTGAGTTTGCAGCCGTACCCCATAGTTGTACACCATATGTCCATATTGGTTTTAAGGCTACTTTATACACCAATAATTTGTTTTTTAAACTAAGCTTTGACTGTCTTCCCAATAGCCAGTAGTATTTGCTGAGTTTTAAGCCAAGTTGTTTTCGTTTGTTAAAAATGTGCTTTCTCCAGGTCAGTCCTTTATCCAAGTGCATCCCTAAATACTTAACGCTGTCAGATTGAGGCAGATCTTGTCCATTTAGTGTAACAGGTGGCACTTTGACTTTGATTCTCCAGTTTCTTGTCCAGTCCTGTATTTTCACTAGATGTTGTTGGAGAATTCTTGCGGCTATGACTGGGTCTTTGTGTTTGACCATTATCGCTTTATCATCTGCAAAGGAAGCTGTGATTGTTTGGTTGCTTACTGGAAGATCAGCTGTGTACATAAGATAGAGAAGTGGACCAAGAACACTGCCCTGTGGTACCCCTGCCTTTATCAATGTGATTTCTGATGTTGTCTGTCCATACCTTACAGTAAAATATCTTTCTTTTAGGTAGGATTCCATAATGTACAGTGTGTGGGGGAGTGATTTTTTTAATTTAAATAGTAGTCCATTATGCCAAACCTTATCAAAAGCTTGACTCACATCTAAGAAAGCAGTCGTGCAGTAACTTTTTTGCTCAAATGCTTCATTTATTTCGTCCACTACTCTGTGGATCTGTTCAATTGTGCTATGATCCTTTCTGAATCCGAATTGGTGTTCAGGAATCAGGTGGTTTTCTTCTATTATGGGAGTCAGTCGGGTTATGAGTAGCTTTTATAGGAGTTTACCAAGAACTGGCAGCAGGCTGATTGGTCTGTATGATGTTACTTCATTTATTGGTTTTCCAAGTTTTGGAATAAGTATAAGCTCGGCAACTTTCCATTGGGCAGGGAAGTGTCCTAATCGTAGCACCGCGTTGAATATTGTTGTTACTAGCACAATCCCTTTTCTTGGGAGTTCTTTAATAAGACGGCCTTTGATCAGATCAAACCCTGGAGCCTTATCTGGATTTAAGTTTCTTCTTATTGTCTCATGTACCTCTTTGACCTTGAAGAGTTTTGGAATTTGGGACATTTGATATGGAGCTTCAAGAGTTTCTTTGATTTTAGCTTCTATTTCAGGCGTATTTTGCGATGGAAGATGTTGAAAGACTTCCTCCAGATATTCTCGGAAGGTATTTGCTTTTTCCTCGTCAGTGCGTGCCCATGTTCGGTCTCTTTTACGAATCGGAGGAATTTGTTCATTTTGTCTTTTTAAGTTCTTAACTATTAGTAACGCAATTTTTGAAGATTTTTGACACCCCCCCCCCCCCCCAACCTGTGTTACGTATTACTTGAATGGTCCCATAGGAAAATTAATACGGTATTAGATTAGTGCAAATCAGCTGACCTGAAGTTTAAAAAATTACTCACTTTACTAAAA
The DNA here is from genome assembly GCF_917563875.1 of Diabrotica virgifera virgifera. Lineage (NCBI taxonomy): Eukaryota > Metazoa > Arthropoda > Insecta > Coleoptera > Chrysomelidae > Diabrotica > Diabrotica virgifera. The sequence continues at coordinate 68,073,996 of NC_065450.1, read as the reverse complement.
AGCATCAGACCTACATCAACAGAAAGTGCGTTTTCAACTTCAGCAAATTTCTATACAAAAAAAGAGCCAGCCTCAAAGATCAAACACTCACCAATTTATGTTTTTTTAAAAAACATTTCAATAATAAAAACAACGAAAATTCAGATTACACAAATTTATAATTTTTGTCTTTTTAAAATTTTCTTTAAAATTTTTAATTTTCTTTTAAATTTTTGAATTTTTCTAAACATTATTAAGTAATTTGTAATCAAATTTTTTATACTAATTGCATTGAAAAATTAGAACAAAAGCAATTTCTTCTTTTTATTTTGAAATTTCCCGATTCCCGGGAATTCCAGGGAAATCCAAATTACCAATTCTCGATTCCCGGGAAATAACAAGGGCCGGGAAAATGGAGTTCTAGAGAAAACCCGCCAGTATTCGTCTTTGGTCTTCTTTACTAATGCCTTAGTCTCGTTTCTTATTATTTTATAGTTATTGTAAGCTTCTGGTGTTTATTGTGATCTGCACTTTAAGTGGGCTTCTCGTTTTTCTTTACACTTTGTTTTGATTTCTTGTCGGAATCAGGGCGTTTTATTTTGTTGAACTCCGCCTGCGGGGGCGCTGAATAGCTCATCGTTCACGTTGCCGGTCCTAAGTCCGGATAAAGGAGGAAGGTTCTCGAGTGAGGCTAGTAACCTACCCGGGGTAAAAAGAAAGTGTGACACTATTTAGGCTGCTCACGAATTGGCCTATTTCTTCCCGAAGCTTCTCGGCGTTACGAGACAATACCATTCCTATCCACGGCGTTCGGAGACGACCGCTGCCGAAGTATATATAGAACCAAGATTCGAGCACAGGCCAGTCATTCCTTCATCGAAGCGCGTCGCGTAATTTAATGTATTCGAATCGAAGATATGAAATGTATTTATTAGTTATCGGAATTATTATGTTTAGTTAATTAAATCATAAATTTGAGTTTGTAAATAAATTAGATGTGTTAGTTGGTGTTATTTGTAATTACTAAAATAAATAAGTGATGTAAATAAAATAATATAAGTAAGTCTTCCTTTATTTAAATTAAACTTAGTGCCTAAAGATATAAATAAATAAAATAGTAGAGTCAATCGCGTAAAAAGACAATTACATCACAAAAGCATACTCAGAGACCCGGAGAAATGCTTCGAAATAAGAATTAGACAATGACTAATATTACAATGGACTTTTCTATACTTCTCTTTTATGTCATTTATTGTTATTCAGAAACGCCGCAAACAAAAAAATTGCTATGATGATAGCCTACGTTCGCAACGGACAAGGCACACGAAGAAGAACAAGATGGTGTAAATATATCGTCATATATTCAGATCATGTTCCTGTTGTGGGTAAATTTAAGTTTAGATTTAAGAAAGTTACAAAAAAGTATAATGTAGTAACAAAAAATTCGCTCATCGGTCCCCTGACATCCTTTCCACATATCCCTGCCAGCGAAGTCTTCTAGTTTTAACCATATGGCTGATTACTGGCTTCCAAAATAGTTCTTGAACTTCCGCATTCGTCCGTCTTCTCCATTCGTTTTCTTCCACTTTCCCACCACCGAAAATCTTCCTCGGTACGCTCCGTTCCAATCTTTCCGATGTATTTTCTTCTCTCTTATTTAAAACTCAACACTCACTACTATACAGTACTGTAGGTTGTATCACCGTACTATAAAACCGCAATTTTGCTGCTCTTGAGATAAGACTATTCTTTAAAAGTTTGCTCAATGCTCCAACCGCTCGCCTTCCTTTCGCAATTCTTTTTTCAATTTCTGGAACTTCATCTCCTTTCTCTATTACAGTCGACCCTAGGTATTTAAATTATATCACTTTCTCGAAAAATATTCTTTTCCATCGTTATTTATTCTAATTTTCAAAACCTGATCTTCATTTAGTGTTAAATCTTCTCCCATTTACATAAATTTTTGTTTTGTGTTCGTTAATAGTCAGACCGTACTGCTTAGCTTTTTTTTTCAAAAAGGTTCAATAATCTTAGCAGTTCTCTTTTTGTTCTTGCCATACTAATTGTACAATATTATGTCGTCTGCATATGCAAGTACCTGAGTTCTTCTATCATGGATCGTACCTTGCGTCGTTCTAATCTCGATTTTCCTGAATATTGCATCTAATACACAATTGAAAAAAACAGTTGGCAGAGGGTCTTTTTGCTTCAAACTGCTTCGTACTTTGAATTTTTCTGAGAGGCTACCCTCCAGTGCTACTCGATTTTCTGTTCTCTCCAGTTGTTCTCCAAAAACATATATTAGTCAATGTTTTAAAGTTTTCAACCTAATAGAAATATTAAAAATATTGAAAAATATTCCTAAAAGATATTTAATTGAAAACTTATTGGATCATTTTCCTGGTAACACCTCCATGGCTTCTAAAAATTGCAAGCCAGATGGATGCTGAAGCGAACAAGACAAGAGGGAATTCAAAAAACTTACAATTCACGACCCCGTCTGCTGTTCAGCTGGTAAATTCCAACGGAAATGGACCTAGTTACTCAAAGGAGTAAAATCAATATAAACCTTTTAGGAATATTTTTAATATTTTTCAATATTTTTAATATTTCTATTAGGTTGAAAACTTTAAAACTTTGACTTTCAGTTACCAGATGACGTTAGACACCTATTCCATTAACGTCAGTTGCAATGCGGGGATAAGCTCTCGGAGATTGATCACATGGGGCAGAGAGCAGCAGGCCTACGCTTCTCTGATGAATGATGACTCTGATGAATAAGTTTATATTATATATAAAAATATTTTTTTTATTATATGACTGCTAATTTAATATTTTAGCTACAATTTTTAAGCTTTCCGATTGGTCATCCCTTATACGACCACTACTCCTTTCATTACAACACCAAGAAGTGCCTTAACAATTTAGGTTACAGCTGCACATCCACATCTAACATACATATTACACATTCTACCCGTCTTGATCCAAACGTTGTCAATCTTACACTAACACATACACTAATAAATAGAAGTCTTTTAATAAATATAAATAAAAGCAAAATCTTTTAATAAATAGAAATAGAAATCTTCAAAACCATTAAAACCATCACATTTTAAAAAATTGTATATATGACATTTACTGTAGTTTACTTCACAAACATAATAACAGGCACAGATTTGTTGGTTGTTTTTCTATCTCTTCACCCTCAAGAATTCCCAAATCCCATAAACTTGTTTACCTTTACAACATTCTCCGTCTATTCCACCATACCCCGTTAGCATAACTTGAGCAAAAACATCATGTTAATGAATACTGAGTTAGTAGCTCCTTGTATCCGAATGTAAGTACGACACGTTATTATTGCATGATTATAGACGCCATACATCTACATGTGTTTGTGAGCTTGGGGACGTTTGGTGCTGTCCCCAATTTTACATGCAAATGTATTTGTCTGCTATTTTCACTACTTTAATGTATGTTTTTCAACATTGGCTTGATCTTATGGATCCTTAGCATCTTTTACAACCAGACATTGTACTAACTCTGGTTTTTATTTGTAGCATTTAGTGACTTGTAACCGTTGACCTGAAGATGCTCTGCATACTTTAGAGAGCGAAACCGGTCGTCGGAAGTTACAATAAATGATTGAGAGTACGTCTGTCTTACTTCATTTAAAATGAACTCTCACATGCAACCCATTCAACATTTAAATAAAAATAATTTCAGATTATACAGTATAAACGCATTAAATGTAATAAACTGTACGTAAAAATGCACTTAAAATTTCATATTTCAAACTAGCGCGTATCGGCTATAACCGCTTGTGACCAGGACCCTAACTTGCTGTCTCGAGATGCAAGTGGTTTATAGTCGCTATGCTCTTTTATGGTTATTATCATCATCAGCCGGTTTGCCTAGGAATGAAATTTTATTATTTCGTATGTATGTACTTTCTTCTTTTTATGATTAAGGCACGTAGCGTTGAGGTTTTTAAAATTTAGGACATTAAACGTGACAGATAAAAAAGTCTTAATCAACTAATAAACATTTTCTGGGCACAAAAAACAAATTTAGTCACATTAGGTTTACTTATAATGACACAAAAAAAGTTAAAGAATCTGCTTGATGTGTTGACTTTTTTTTCTAAATAAACACAATGACTGTCAAATTTTGAAATGCGAAAACAATCTGCTATCTCTGATTTTTCTACATATATCTATGAGGGTCCTACAACCTCTGCCGTATCCCTCATTTCGATATCCACCTTTTTCAGTCGGTCCATTTCTTCTCATTAATGATTCTATATCTCATTATTCCTCTGATTTCATCTCTCCATCCTGATGCTAATGCTGGTCTTCCTCTCGTTCTTCTATTCTAGTTTAAGGAACTTCTATTCTAGTTTATTTCATTCGAACTACGTACATACGTACCATAAAAGTTGTTTGGATTCTATTGTATCTAGAGTATTTTAGTTTTTCTTTTTGCTGATGATACCAGTATCACTTGGAGCAACTCAAATATAGCAACTCTTTATGCTACTATAACTTCTGATCAGTGTTGCCAATCGGCGGATAATTATCCGATTTGCGTACCTTTTTGAGAGTTGTCGTATCTTCTTCGTATCTTTAAATAAATCGGATATTTGCGGATATTTTTCAGTGTATCTACCATCGACTAAAACTTTCTCATCCATTTATTCCCAACACCAACAACACATTAATTTTGTTTGGTTCCACCCAAATTTTTATAAATAGCCTATACTGGATGAATGTTAGTGACATCCGATACTTTTCATCTTTTGACAAAAGGGACATGTGCCGATTCTTTTGTTTAGAATTTAAATGCACAAGTGCATCCACTTTTAGGCATACTAATCCAATTCAAATTTCAAAAACCGTCTGCTATGCCGTCCAATGTTATTTATGAGTTTTTAGTTTTTAGTCTTTAAACTTATGAAAGCTAATTCACGCACGATTTAGTTTTATGAGATGTAGTTAAATCTAGTTCTTTTTTGTAAAGTTCTATCAAATCTAATATCTTAAACAAAACCATTTCATCAAAACATGTTATACTTACATAATTATATTTATGATTTTTTTGAGGAATGTAATAGTACTATGCAGAAAAGAACTTTCCGGCACAGAAACGTCACTTTTCTGCACACTACTGTCAGTTATTCTGTGAGAAAATATTAAGTTTGTTAACATAAAATTGTGCAGAAAAATGCATTTGGAATATTGGTTGTAGAAAAATCTACTTATTTGAAACTAGTATTATCTAGATATCTACTAATTAACTCAAAAATCCTTTAATTTTTTTGCCTATAAAAATTATTTAGTCGGGCATTAACGTTGAACGCACCACGGGTATTATGGATAATAACTTTGATACCTTAATAACTACAAGACTGTCAAATACATTTCTATTGTTTTAGTTATAATAAATCTTTAGTTGTTAAAAGAGCGTAGGCGCAAAATTTCGGACCAATAATTTTTAACGTATTATTTTTTTCGAATCCTGAGAAAACTAATAAATATTTTTGAAAAACTTGAACGCAGAATGAAAGATTACATTATTACCGAGGGCTGAAAGACCCTTAGAATAAACAAAATGTTTCTTTTGAATGAGATATTTGAAATTAAAAATCACACTTAATATTCTCTTTTCCTTTTACCCCTGTAACATATTAGAATAAAAATTATAGAAGTCTTCAGGGACTTTCGGCCCTCGGTAATAATGTTATCTTTCATTCTGCGTTTAAATTTTTAAATAATAGGTACTTATTAGCTTTCTCAGGACTCGAAAAAAATAATGCATTTTAAAAGCATTGACCAGAAATTTTGCGCCTGTGCTATTAATGTAGCTGTAGTTTATTTTGTATTGATTTATTTATTATTTATTTTTCCAGTACCTAGTTTTAGGTAGTTATTACGTTTTAATAAAATAATATTTAAAAGTGATTTTTTTTACTTGAATAATTATAATAAATTAATATAACGATCCAAATAATGAAATATTTAGATTTATTTATTTATTTAGAATTTAACACTTACGATAATACAAAATACGAATAATATAATAATAGTAAGTAAATAGTATTTACGTACATGAATTAGGTAATAATCAGCTAGGATACGAGATTTTCATCTATAAACGAAAATTTTTAAACTGTGAAATAGAGAATCCAGTAGATTAAAGGGCCGGTTGTTCGAACGCTAATCAGAAATGGAATCAACTGATCATTATCAAATATTTAATTACTGTCAATGTCAACTTTGATTGGGTTGCTGAAAACATAATTGATTACAAGTATGAGATTAATTGATTAATTAATCAATTATGTTAATAATTGTTACGTTAATTGATAATTAATAATTAATTAATCAATCAATTATGTTAATTATCATAATGATAATTGATTACAATCAACTGATTGGCGTACGCACAATGGATTTTGTTATTTGATGGTTGTTAAGGGGACTAAACTAAAAGAATAACATTGGCAAAATTGATTTTAATAACAGAATAATTTTTGACCTAGCGTACCTTTTCGTGACAAATCGGATATTTTTCGAGCGATCATCGGATAATCTAGAGAAATGCGATTGGCAACACTGCTTCTGATCTACTCACAATAAAATCCTGGTCCGATTCAAATTTACTCTCTTTTAACGTAGATAAAACAGTAGCATTATCCTATAAAGGAGCTCTTCAACCCTTACCTCTTCATAACAGCCAGATCAGTATCGTTGATTCTGTAAAGTTTCTTGGTATTTTTATAGATAGCAACCTTAAATGGTCCCTTCATATTAATGTGTTAAGCAAGAAACTATCCTCAGCTTGCTTTGCAATAAGATCTGTTTCAAAGGAAATAAATTTAGCCTCTTCCAAAATAACATATTTTTCTTTGTTCGAGTCCCATCTTCGATATGGTCTCCATTTTTGGGGTTCTGGTACGGCTGCTCAACACGATGTTATTTTTAAATTACAAAAAAAAGCAATAATATATCTGTTTGGCCTAGGAAGAACAACACATTGCAGAAGCTACTTCAAAGATCGCAGGATTCTAACACTACCTTCTTTATATATTTTAGAAACTGTTTGCTTAATTCGTAAACATCTACATGTCTTTCCAGCAAAACCTAGACATGACTATTCCACCAGAAATTCTACCTTTGACATCTATTTACCGATCCCGTCCAGTGAATTAGTAAAGAAATCTATATTATATTCTGCAAAAAAACTTTACAACCATCTCAAAATGACTAAGGCCTATTTATCTGAAAGACCATAATATTATTCAATAGCGGAGTTTCTTAACCAATAACTAAGAAAGTACAGTATTTAGGGGAGTGCAATTAGAACGAAAAGATACAATGTTTCGGAAAAAATCAAACAAGGTTATATTTTTCTAAAACTTTTTTTGTTAGTTTATAAATATGTTAAAGTAAAAAGTTCTATTCACAAATTTCGCCGCTAATTGTTTATTAATTGTTTAAACAATAACAATTGTTTTGTATAAATAATGTTAAGAATATGGGTGAATTCAACATTTTATTTTGATAAAAAATGTTTTTATTTTAGTTTTGATAATGCTGAAGCCGAATCTGACATTACAACTTGCAAATTCAAAATGGCGGATTCAAAATGGCGGATTCAAAATGGCGGATTTTTTCCTAAAAATCCTTAAAAAGCAGTTGTAAAATCCGAATTTTTTTTATAAAACATGTTTGTTTACATATATGTGGATATTTTTGAGAGGTTGCTGAACCTGAATCAAATTTTGATAATTTAAATTATAAAATGGCATATCCAAAATGGCGGATAACTTAAAAAATAGTTGTAAAATCATAATTTCTTTACAAAATGTATTTATTTCTACATATATTTATTTTTGAGAGCTTTGATAAACCTAACTTAAATGTTAACATTATAAACTATAAATTGGCGGATCCAAAATGCGGATTTTCTAAAAAGAACATAAAAAAGAACATTTTTCTAAAACATTTATTGTCTTTATTTTTAACAGGTTGTTGAATCTGAATTAAAGATTAAAAATTTAAATTTCAAAATGACGGATCCAAAATGGCGGATAATTAAATGAAAAACAAGTAGAATCCAATCAAACAAATATGGAATTTCATTTAAAAAAAAAAAGATAAACAAATAATTTTCACAATTATATTAAAAATTAAAATGTATTAGAAAGAAAGAACAAATTATTCAAAATCTATCTCTTCAATATTCAAAAAATTGTTGCAATGGGATCATAAATAAAAAAGTTATTCTTAGTAACAAGCTCTGCACATTCTAAAACTTTAAATGCAATCATAAAATATCAATTTTTATCAGTTTTGTTAAGATATGTCAATAAATAAAAATTTCAGTTAGGAGTAAAATACCTATATTTTTCATAATACTGAAAATTGTTATTATGGAATGTTGTTCAGAACTAAAAACGCTGTGTCAATATGCAATTACACTCTTCTAATCGAAATATTGTGAACTATAAAGGTATATATTTTTTGCGCGAAATATAATTTGTTTAATACCTCGTAGTATAATATTGATAAAATATAATATTTTATATTTGCATATTAAGGGTTAGACCATGCACAGCTATTTATGACGAATAACTTTCTTCATAAAATTAATAATAAATCAGCTATCATAAATAATAAGTGAAAATTTAGTGATGTTGAATATAATTAATTTGAAACAATATTAAAAAAAAACAAATTTTCGATTAGAAGGATATAATTACATATTGAAACATAGTTTTTAATTCCAAACAACTTTTCTTTATAAAAATTTTCGATATTGTAAAATATAAAGGTACTTTACTCTTGAGTGAAATTCATATTTTTTGACATACGTCGTACAAAATTAACAAAATTTAATATTTGATGATTGCATCTTATGGCATATACGATACAGAGTATTTTATAAAGAATAACTTTTTTTCGTAAAACTGATATTAAAAAAGTTATCAATAGGTTCCAAGTTACGCAGACATACTGTATAAGAGCTAAAAAAAATTTTTTTGTTGAACATTTATTATTGTTGAAGCTTATTATTAAATATATTTTAGGTAAATTGTACAGAAAAAAGTTTTGATCACTCTGTATATACATTTTTTCAGCTGGTAATTTTCGGTTTTTGTATTACATTTTTGTTATCTTTCTTAGTTTTCTCAAAAAGAAATTGTTTATTTTATCTTTAAACTAAAATAATTCAGTGTTTTTTAAAGATTACATCCTAAGCTTTAAAAAAATATCAAAAAAATTGTATTAGATATATTCAAACTTGAGTAATACCGTCTTAAAGTGGTGGGAATTCTGTAAACTACGAAGTTTTCAAAAATTACATTTTTTGAGACAGCGTATTATTTGAATTAAATTATTGAGATTTTTTTTTAATAAAACATCATTTAGTAAGATGATTGAGAGGTAAGTTGCGCAAATTTGAGAGTTTTATAAGAAAAATTGTATTAGTTACACATTTTTAAATCATTTTTAAACAAAATTCATGTAAGGCTCACTTTCCGCCCACACCGTACTTATGTCCATAGATTTTATTTCTTTTTATTACAACCGTAAGATAGCTTATTTCATCTTCTTTCATGTCCAATTTGTAAAATTTCTTTTGATCCATTAGTTAAAGAATTACATTAAAAAAACTCAACCGTGCACTTCTTCTAACGCTAGTTTACAGTGCGCCAATGTGTGTGAGAAGGATGACTTTAGCGTTGTAAATAAAAAATTACAGAAGCTAGAGATTTAATTTTAGAAAAATCTTTATATAAGGTTTTTCTGTAAAATTTTCTGAATTTTTCAATGGTCAAGTCAGTTTTTTTCTAAAAATTATATTTTCGGAGTTATTTAAAAAAACATCTAACTTCGCTGTTCATTTGTTTAAGAAAAAATGAAGCACCCACTTCTCAAGTAGAACTTTTTGATATGTTGTTTATTAAACATTTCTTAATGAAATTACAAAAAGTTTTATCTTGTTTGATTTTTTCCGAAGTGAAAATCTAAATGCACTCCCCTAATTCTTCAAAAATGAACAACCATTTTCAACTTGTCTTTTACAGTATTCTTATTTATAAATAGAATCTTATTTGAGTGTCACATGCAGCAGCTTAACTTAACTTATTAAATTGCTTAAGGTAGATTACGCAATTTGCAAATTCTTTTTAAATTTTGCAATAGATTGTTACTGTTTTTTGTTTCACTTCATTATATTTTATTTATATGACGATTTATATCATTATATCATTTTAGTAAATTGTATTTGTTATTGTTCTTATTTATGATTCTTGTAAGCTTTGTCTATAAAATTGTTAAATTTTTCATGAAAATAAAGCATATTTCTATTCTATTCTATTGTAAATTCTTCCTGTTCTTCGTTTTATTTCTTCATTTGGGATGTGATCCAGTCTGGATATCCAACACGCTCTTCTTAGATAGTCCATTTCTACCACTGCCAGTTTTTTCTTCTCTTTCATCGTCATTTGCCAACATTCAGATCCGTACGTCAAAATTGGTTCTACAACTGGCTTGTAGATTGTCATAATTTGTTCGTAGACTCATTTTAGGAGACAAAAGTAATGAGTTTAGTGTTTGTACCAGATTTCTGACCTGTTGTATTTTCTGCTGAATATCCCATTTCGATGTTTCTTCCTTCGTTATCACTGTCCCTAGGTATTTACATGTGAAGATCATCCTAAGTGAAGATCAAAACGTCAGAATAAACTTATTTTAAAGTAAGACTGTGGGTTATTCCCAATAAAAATAGTAAATTGTATTTATGATTTGTAACGAGGTCGTTGCGTTTGTTGCTCCAGGTCCAGGTAACAAAAATTCAGCCGAAGACAGAAGGTTCGCTTTTTAAGACATTTATTTAGAATCAAAACATTACAAATGATAAGATCATCATCATCATCAGGGCTTTTCATTCCAGGTGGAATGTTTGCCACTCTTACTTAGAGCTCTCGATTCGCTTATTGCGGTGAATCACTCCGCATTTCACTTGTATGTTGTCAAAGTTTGTTGTATGACTTGGCTTTCGTTACTATTTTCTTCCACTCATTTCTATATGTGCATAGTTCCCTCCAGTTTCTCACTTCCAGAATTTTGATATCTCTCATGACCTGGTCCTCCCATCTCTCTCTGGGTCTTTCTCTTGGTCTTTCAGTTGCCGGTTTCCATCTGGTGATCTTCTTAATCAGTCGGTCGTTTTTCCTTCTTTCTATGTGTCCCAGCCATCTCAGCCTCTGTGATTTAATAAATCTAACTATATCTTCTCCCTTCATTATGTCTCTTAGTTCATGGTTCATTCTTCTTCTCATTTCTCCGTTGTCCATTCTTATCGGGCCCATGATGCGTCTGAGGATTTTCCTTTCGAATATTCTCAATTTTTCTTCATCTTTTTCCGTGAGGCACATTGTCTCAGCTGCGTACGTAACTACTGGTCTGATTGCAACTCTGTATATTTTCAGTTTTGTATTTCTGGATAAGTTCTTGTCCTTCATAAGCCTATGATATCTCCAGTATGTTTTGTTGCCTGTTAGTATTGGTTCCGTTACTTCTTCACTTCTCTTGTTTTGGCCATTCACTATTACTCCCAAATATTTAAATTGTTGGACTCTTTCAAAAGTGTAGTTTTCTATATTGATTTATCTCATCCTGTTATCTTCTCTTCTAGAGCAGAGTAGATATTTTGTTTTTCCTTCGTTAACAAATGATAAGATAATTAGTCTTAATTACTACTCGTTAATTTCGTTAATAAAATATATTTTAAACCTACGTATCAAAAATTAGGTTCGGGTTGATGTGATGATATCTGGTACATGAATGAATACAACCGAAGATCGCGTGGATTATTAATAATTACATTTATTAATATGAAACGGACATTTAAGGAGAGGAAAGCTCTCTCAGCTCGCCAGCGAAAAAGACATGTAAGGAAATACGATCAACGCTCGTAAAAGGATAGGTAAAAGGAAAACCGTCGGATTCGTTCAACACACCAAAACGACGGCGGAAAATAGTCGGAATAACTCACCTCTTATACCTCGTTGTTGTTTATTATTCTTCGATCAACGCTCCAAGAATAATAAATCAACTAGGCTTTTCGTTCCGACTTCTATATCGTCCGAGACGGTACAAAAACACGTTTTACTTAATTCATTGGCGTACTCTACTCTAGACGATAAAATTATATTATCGTCACAGATTCTTTATGTATTACTACCTACTTATTTTTATAAGCAATAAGTCGTCATTCTTTGATTAGGGAAGCAGATCCGTTGTTATCTTTCTTCTACTTCTAGTGCCGACTCCACTAATGAAGGTTGGCTATAACTATTACAAATTCATCTTTATCTTCTGCTTTTATTAAAATCGTCTGTGTGTTTAACACGGTTCAGTCGCGAATGTTTTTCACCAGGATATTTGTCGTCCACCACCATTTTTCCTTCGAATTTACCCTTCATAATCAGCTGCCACATCTCGTACTTATCATTTCTGAGTATGGGCTCCAAATATGCTGTCCTTCTCCTTTTAATGCTGGTCAAAGGATCTCTGTCCCTTCCCATTCTGTGCAATACAATTTCGTTCATAATATGATCGATCCATGGTATTTTCAAAATTCTCCCACAAAGCCACATTTCAAAAGTTTCCAACTTTCTCATTAAGTCAGCATTAACAGTCCAAGCTTCGACACCATAACAAAGAATAGAGTGGATATAACATTTTACCATCCAATATCGGATTTGCAGATTGAGTCTTTGGTTACTCAGAAATTTCATCATCTTCAAAAAGGCTGCTCTTGATTGCTCTATTTTGGATCGAATTTCTGATTTCGAATTTAGATCTTCAGTAATCCAGACACCAGAGTATTTCATTTTGTCCACTTGTTCAATATCTTCATTGTTTCTCTGGATCTTTGTTATGACTATACCCCTCCTATTGATAACCATGGTTTTTGTTTTCTTTATGTTTATTGTTAAACCAAACTGTTGTTATCTTTAAAAACATACAATAAAAAAATTACGTTATCGTTCAGATCAATCCAATAAAAAGTCAGTACGAAATGTTTATAAAGTTTATTGACTTAAAAAATTAGTATTGTTCGAATGTTATACTAGACAAACTCATAAATCAAAGCTACCTGTGAAGAGATAGTTATTATTCAAAAAGTGTTTGTTGCATTCGTGGTACCATAATTTGTTTATATAACACGATTTATGAATTGATAGCATGGAAGGTGCCTTTGTAAACTGTAGTCATGGCAAGTACATTGAATACCAAAAAAAAAATTTCATAATGATAAGTTAAATTGTATATTTAACTTATAAATTGGCTGCCTAAATGGAATACTTTGGAGCTCCGAAATAGGAATACAGCGAAAATACAATATCTACGAAACACTCATTAAAAGCGGCCTACTTTACGGAGCAGAAACTTGGAGAATAACCGAGAACAACAGAAAAAAATTAGAAGCTGTAGAAATGGATGTGTTTAGAAGATCGTTAGGTATATCCCGTAGGGAAAAAGTTCGAAATGAGGAAGTAAGACAACGAATTGGAATAGATATAGATGGTTACTTAACAACAGACATTGAGAGGAAACAGATTTTGTATGGTCATGTTCAAAGAATGGAAGACACTTCTTCTTCTTTGAGTGCCTCTCCTATCGGAGATTGGATATCATTAGGGCGATTCTAATTTTATTTACTGCTGTTTTGAACAATTCGTTAGTGGTACAGCCAAACCACTCTCTCAAATTTCTCATCCAGGACATTCTTCTACGGCCTGGATTTCTTCGTCCTTGGATTTATCCTTGCATTATATTTTGTAGGAATGTGTACTTTTGTCCCCTCATCAGGTGGCCTAAGTATTCAAGTTATCTCTTTTTTATATTCAGTAGAACTTCTGGCTCGTTATTTATTCTGCGTATTACATGGAAGACACAAGATTGCCCAAAAACATTACGCAGTGGGTACCACCAAACCGCAAAAAACGAGAAAGACCCAAAAAGACATGGAAAGAAGGGGTAACCAAAGCAATGAGTACAAGGGATCTTAGAGATGGTCAATGGGATGATCGAAGGACGTGGAAGTTAGGCATCGGACAATGTCGAAAGACGTTCTAAAACCGATACATATATAAATTGTATATATTAAGCAAAAACTACACTACAGGAAGAAATAAAACGTAGGTATGATCTAGCAAAAGCAAAAATGACCACAATATGGAAGGACTGGAGGGTCAAATTTCAAGAGCGTTAAAGATACTCATCTTTAACGCTCATGCTTTGACAGTCCTTCCATATTGTGGTCATTTTTGCTGTGGCGACTTTTGCTAGGTCACATCTACGTTTTATTTCTTCCTTTTAGAAATTAGAAATACCCACCAAGCATGGAAGAAATTACGCATGCCATAAAAACGCTTAAAAACGATAAATCCCCTGGTTTGGACAATATTGATGACGAGTTAATTAAAACAGGCGGTCATGAACTCATAAGTAGAATCCATCAATTAATAGAAAAGGCCTGGCAACAAGAAATAATGCCGAAAGAATGGTGTGGTAGTATTATTGTACCAATACACAAGAAAGGAAAAAAGGAATCATGCATGAATTACAGAGGAATCTCACTAATCAACACTACGTATAAAATATTGGCTTCGATATTATTAAAAAGATTAGTACCACACGCCGAAGAAATAGTTGGTGACTACCAGTGTGGTGTCAGGCCTGGCAGATCAACTATTGATCAAATATTTACAATAAGACAAATGCTTGAAAAGTATTGGGAATATAATCAGGACATTCATCAGATCTTTATAGACTTCAAACAGGTTTATGATTCAATTAATCGTGCAACATTATGGAAGGCAATGATCGAGCTCGGTGTACCCAAGAAACTAGCTGAGGTAACACAAATATGTGTAAGTAACTCCTTTGCACAGGTGCATAAAGGGGAAAAATATCAAATGCTTTCTGCGTAAATTCTGAACTGAGACAGGGAGATCCGTTGTCCCCATTGTTGTTTAACCTGGCCTTAGAATATATCATGCGAAAAATTTATCCAAAAATCAAACCAGACATAACTGCTCGGGGAGCAAAAATTATACTCGCCTTTGCCGATGAAGTAGACGCAGTAGCACAATCAACATTAGAAATTAAGGATATTTTCTGGAGCTTTGAAGAAGCTGCATTAAACATCGGTCTAAAAATAAATGAAGACAAAACAAAATACATGGTCGTCTCAAAACAAGAAGGACGGCGAATAAGGCAAAATATTACTATAAACGATCATAACTTCGAAGTGGTTAAAGAATTTAAATATCTAGGAGCAACAATAACAAATGACAACAAATTAGAGCGAGAAGTTGAAACGCGCATAATGGCAGGAAACAGATCTTTCTTTGCAATTAAACATCCAAAACTTCTTTCACGAGGTGCAAAAATCCAGATATATAAGACCATAATACGACCAGCAGTCGCATATGGAAGCGAAACATGGACGCTAACAAAAAGAGAATTCGACCATAAAGCCACATTTCAAAAGTCTCAATTTTCTTGCAGGTGGCGTCTGTGAGAGTCCACGACTCAACTCCGTACAACAGTACAACATCGTAGTAAATTGCTTTTATGGGGATTGATAAACAATGACATTTAAATAGCTCAGCCATTTTTTGAAATGCAGATCTTGCTTTCTCTATCCTACATATTGGTTTCTAGAGAGGTGGATTAAACTACTACAGCTGACACATAGATTACGTAAGCGTAAGAGAAGTGTGGGTTGACCTCCAAAAAGGGTAGGCTCGCCTGCTTGTAGACTGAAATGGATGGTTTCTAGAGGTTGATTGGGTTTTAAGTTTGAGGTTGTTGAATTTGGGGTTATTTGATTTGGGTTGTCAGGTTTGAGGTTGTTTGTATAACGTTTTATAAGTCTGAATTTAGATTTCCCGTTTAAATCATATGGTTTGTAGGTGAAAACTAAAAAACTTTAAAATGCGATATCTCAGCGAAAGATAACAGCAGAAAATACCAGTACACTTAACGTCATTTAAAAGATTGAGACTTAAGCCACCTTTACACGGTCAATATTATTGATGCAATATTTTTTCAATATTGTTTCAATATAGTCCTTACACGTTCAATATATTGATCAATGTCGATATTGCTTCAATTATATTGACCGTGTAAGGTAGATCTTACGGTTTAAGATGGATATAACAGTTTCTGGGAGAAAAGTTATATTACCATGCTACATAACCTCTAAAACGGTAAAAACAGCTATATTTACACTTTTAAGTTAGGGATATCTCAGAAACCAGAGCCAATTTGGAGCTCAGGATCGCGTTCAATATATTCATTAATGTCGAAACTGCTTCAATTATATTGACCGTGTAAGGTAGATCTTACGCTTTAAGATGGATATAACAGTTTCTGGGAGAAAAGTTATGTGGCGACACGCTTTAATTACTATTTTTGCTAATTTCATTTTTTAATAACTTTCCTCAAAACGGTCATATAAATTCACATCTAATATACAAACCAGATGCTAAGAAGTTTTACGAAACGAAATGTATCCCTAACCATAATATGTTTTTGGTGTGTTAAGTTTAACAAACTGAATTCCCCATAAATTAATTACCTTATCAGACTTTATGTCAACTTTTTAAAATACAGAAAGGTTCTCAACTTTTAAAACGCAAGATGTAGTAATTTATTGCCTTTTCTAGCCATATTGTAGAAACACAAACATATTAGCGTTTGTGGTTTTTTTTTCAGCCACAGTCAGTTGATACACAACCACGGGTCGATTTACAACCTCCCGTCGGTAGTCACACCCCAGCGGGCGTCGGGATGGTGGGATAGACGTGGTACGTCAACAATACACCCTTTCGAGATATAAGCAAAACACGTTTTTTTATCGACACAAATAAATATATTATTGTTCATTGTTTTCACTTATTTTTAATTGATTCCGTAACCTACCATCGGAACAGTTATATTACGATGCTACATAACCTCTAAAACGGTAAAAACACTTTTTTTACACTTTTAAGTTAGGGATATCTCAGAAACCAGAGCCAATTTGGAGCTCAGGATCGCATTTAGCTCACAAAAAACATTCTGGGAAGTATATTCTAATCTCTAAGTCCGAATATTGACCAAATTTTTGATCTGCATAATTTCCTGTTGAATCATTTTTGGAACGCATTTTTAAAAATCAACATAACTGACTGCCGGTTTTGATAAATTCAAAAATAAAGGTCACGCACGCAAAAACCGCCTAAACTGAAAGTTTATTGACTCATAAACAAATCAGCATTAATTGTGTTCATGCAAAACAGGCCGTAGCCGGTATATAACCACGGCTAATAAGGTTCAAAACTTTATATTCCGATCGTGTTATTTTTGTGGTACCATAAAATTTTACGATGTTTATTAGCATAATAATTAACATCTTCCCCCGAGTTTATTAACTAAAGATTACTTATTATTATTTATTATGACATTAATAACGAAAAGACCTACTGCGATGATGAGGTTTAGTTAAAAATGGGAAAATATTGTTGCCAACTTATAAATTATTATTTAATTGTTCAGAGTTAACGGTACAGTATACGCAACGATGTTTTGTGAAACTGTGTATCCTTGATTAAGTTGTATATTCTTTGGTGCTTACACATCGTATTCCGACACAAAAAGAGTTCTGAATATAGCAATAATATATTTTGTGGACACCCTGTATAGTATTCACGTTATAATGGTAAAACCAGGATGCAGCGACTATATTCGAGACTAAAAATCTATATGTGATTACTACAACTAACTCAACAATTACCTTTTTTTAAACTATAAGTACGAAATCTAAATTAGAATCAGCAGTGAGCTAAAAGAACTCATAAAGCAGAAAAACAAGAAAAGCAGAAGAGCCAACACAATAAAAAATCAAGAGGACAAAAGAATTGCTAATAAGCTAAATAGGAAAATCAAAAAACGACTAGAAATGAAAACTGGGACAATTATATATCTAACAACTAAACATAAATAAATCTGCGTCCTGGAAACTTTCGAAAGTACTAAAAAAGAAACCAATTCCACCCTTACATGGAGAAAGTGGGATAAATTGTGTACGCAGAAGACAAAGCGGAAGTAGTGAAACACACGCTTCAAAGGGGATGTAGGTGCAACTATCATCCCGATGAACATCTAGAAATCACACAAGCAGGCGAAAGAAGACGAAGAATTCTAAAAAGAAGAAAAGACAACATAGGTATTACACACTCCCCTGAAGAGATCAGACAGGTGAACTTACTAATTCTAAAAAGGCACCAGGACCAGAAAAGATTACGAATAGAGAGCTCTGAAAACTCTGCAAGCAAAGTCATAGTATATTTAACAAACTTAATTAACATCTTACGGTTAAGACATTATCCTGACAGAAGGAAAGAAGCTCGCGTAATAATGATGGAAAAACCAGGGAAAACGGCACATTTCCATAAAACTATTGTCTGATGAGCTTATTGCCAGCAATAAGCAAAATTGCAGGTTATGCTAATATCTGACATAGTCTGGCACGAAGCATTACTGTATAAAAAAAACCAATGTGGTTATAGTTATGTTCAGAGTTCAGATAGAGACAACCCTGTCCAAAGTCGGGATTATGAAGGCTGGTGTACCACAAGGAGCGGTGTTGTCGCCATACCTATACACCATATAAACGGCAGACTCTCCAACCGAACCCAGATCGTTGCTAAGTCTATACGCAGACCATTAGTTAAACACAGTGTTTTTAAAACTTTTTTGCCTATTAGTATTTTTTTGATAAGGCACCTTTCATCGAGATGTGGCTTCTTGTTTAATATGGTTTAAAATATACCTAAAAATGTAAATTATAAATACATTTTCATTTTACATATTACCACGTCTCTATAATCGTGCTTAACCATAGACAAAATAATATGTGGTGGATTTGACAATTATTCAAAATATCTCGATAAAAACTGGCCTTTCGAGAAAGTACTAAGAGGTAAAAAAGTTTTAAAAACGATTAAAGACCATCCACGAAAGGTTAGGGGAGTTTAAGGGAACAAAATGCATACATATATATACACACCCATATTATACACCCATAAAATTTTTATGAGGTGCGCAAATTTCACTATAACTTTTTTTAAGATGTTAGTGCCATAAGAATGTCACATGTCCATTTCCAATAAAAAATCTCCAATAGTTTTAGATATATTGGAAAAAATTGATTTTCATTTTGTAACTTCAAAGGGCTGTAACTTTTTTTATGTGCACATATTTGTAATAAGGTAAGTTAGGTTCAATCAACCTATTTTTGACTCCAGAATCTGTGGTACAATTTATGAGCAATCTTTTCGGAACACCCTGTATATTATAATTGTTGTCGTTTATTTCAATTTTTGACTGAATAACCTATATCTATCGTATATCAACATTAATACGTAAAAATATAATATTTCAATTATTTTTTTCAATTAGGACATTACGCCATATTGATCACTCCATATTGTTATTTTATAGTAAGTAGATTAATCAAATTCATTCATTCACCACATATACATTATATTGATACTGCGTAATCGAATGTTTTCAAAACGATATCGATAAAAATGTAAGTTCGTACATATCTTTACATAAACAAGTTTATCTCAAAATAAAGTGTTCGAATACGAGGGTGGAGCTCAAAGTTGTCTTAAAAGTTTTGGAGAATATACCTAGCGAAGTAATTACGAGCCCAGAGCATATAAATTGGACCAAAACTAATATGCAACACAGTTTTATTTTTACAAAATCCACAAAGAAAATAAATTCCTGTAACTGGCCCAATACCATTAATCAAAAACATTAGCAAAATTATTTATAAAAGGTATATTTTATTTAGAATCCCTTAAAGGACTACATCACAGAACGTTTTCGAACTAAAAAGTACATCATCAGTGCTATTTACAGGTTTTTTTGACATGTTTGAGTCACCAAGATATATGGGTGAAAACCTTAAACGTAATACAATTATTGAATGTTTACGTTATGTTTTTATTTATTTAGCGTATGGACTTTCACAGTACGATGAATACACAAATATAATATATTATTCAAACACTAAAATATAATGAATGAACCTAAATAAATATTAATGTCCAATTTACATAGCCATTCAATTGCTTCTGGGGAGCATTCCACAAAGTCCTGGAGATTTCCACGGTAGGCACGATTTAGGCAATCTGAAACACAATGACTTATGGTCTGTCTAGATGATCCGCAATCGCACTGTGGACTTTACGCACGACCCCATTTGAACAGAGAATCAGCACATTTACCATGTCCGGTACCTATGCGATTAAGCCTCGCCCAGGTGGACCGGGGCAGACCCGATCCGATGAAACCCTGGGTTGGGGTGGATATCTGAATATAGTCTGCTGCTATTGTTAGCATCCATCTTGTGGACCATAGCCGTTGTATATCATAGGAATCACCAATTGTTCGGCCAGATCTGATTGGAGGATTTCTAGAGGTATGTCTTGATGGATTGGTAAGTGTATGTTGGCTACACTTTTCTGGTACTCTGTCACTAATGCTGCTGTACTGCGTAGATCTGGTGGAGCAATATTGCTCAAAGTAGGCAGCCATCTCACTGGAGTTGATTTTATTGTTCCAGTGATTATTCTCATGGTTTGATTAAGTTGGACATCGATTTTGTTTGTATGTGCACTATTTAGCCATACTGGTGCACAATATTCTGCCACTGAAAAAACCAAAGCTAGAGCAGAGGTCCGAAGAGTATCTGCAGAAGCACCCCAAGTTGTTCCTGCAAATTTTGTTATTATATTGTTTCTTGTTCTCAGTTTACCGGCTGCATTTGTAAGATTGCTTTTGAAGTCGAGTGTTCCATCAAGTGTGACGCCTAGATATTTGGGGTTGTTGTTATGTTTGATAGCTGCATCATTTAGAGTTACATTGAGAGTATCGCCCGCAAGTTGATTCGACAGGTGAAAGAGACAGGTTTCAGTTTTGCTTGTGTTAGGACGTTATTATGTTAACATTGAAACATTGAAAATGTTGTTTAAAATATTCGTAGATATAACATCAGGCACCACAGAACTCCCCACAACATGTGGGTTGCTTTGTTCGGAGGTTAGATTTTCACATTACGGAAGTTGCTAATTACTGTTCGTAATGTGAGGATCTAACCTTCGGACAAAGCAAACCACGTGTTGTGGAGAGTCCTGTGGTGCCTGATGTTATATCTACGAATATTTTAAACATTATTAACAATTTAACATAATAATAAACATAAACATAATATGTAGTAAACATTCAATAATTGTATAACATTTAAACGGTTTTCACCCATATATCTTGGGGTGGCTCAAACATGTCGAAACCTGGCAAACATGTCAAAGCACTGATGATGTACTTTTTAGTTCGAACACGCCATGTGATGTAGTCCTAAGGGATGTTAAATAAAATATACCTTTTATAAAGAATTTTTTTAATTATTTAATTTAATTTTTCTGATTTGGAATTTATTTTGGCACAAATTAATTGTCACATCAAGGTTATCAATGGAGTGTCATGAGTCACTGGCTCAAGCTTCGGAATGTAATAACATCAACCTGAGGTGGGTTAATGGACACAATAGGAATAAAGGTAACTGCATTGCTGACCAACTAGCTTCAACCTTGAAAAGTCAACATCGAAGAGTACTTGGGAATGACCAAGAAGAAACTACACGTGACAGTTGGGTTTTTAACGTAAACACCTCCACACAATGGGGCTAATAGACACACCTCTGTGCAGGAAGTGTGAACGAGATGACGAAACTGTCGAGCATGTTCTAAGTGAATGTCCGGAGTTATCGTCAATACGGAGTATGCGTTTGGCAAGCCTTGGCCTACACCTGCCCACATAAGGGAGATGTCCCTTAGTGACTTGTCCACCTTCCTGGAAATGGCAGGATGGACAATGAGCTAAGGACGATAACCCCCTGGGAGGATATACAATGGGTCAATTTTGGCCTAAGTGATGTGAGACTTAACTCGCCCTCCTTACTCTACAGATACAGAATTGGACCAAATATTTAGTCAGAGTTACCACTGTGTGTAATCACTCTTATGATTTAAAACAGCATTAATTCTCTTTAAGTTAGGTTCAATTAATGTTTGGCAGTAGGCTCGTTGAAAGTTATTCTAAATTTCCTAAACTTTACTCTCTAATTCAGGAATTATGCTAACTGGTGTACTAAGTGCATTTTTCATCTGATGCTAAAGAGTCTCGATAGGGGACAGATCAGGACTGCTTGAGGCCATTTTCAAAGAGGAATATTCCGTATTTGCAACCATGATGTTACTGGTTGCGTCAGATTGCGTCATCTGGTTGAAATATAAATTTCACATTTGGCACATGAATTTCATTAATGAAAGGCCATAATTCTTTTTGTAAAATACTTTTTCCTAGCTTTGACAGTGCCATCAATGAAAATGAGATCTCCTTCAAAGGACATAAACATACATAACCACACACCATCACAGATATCGTTATTTTGAAGTAATTTTTGTGATACTCTTCCTCTGGTATTCGAATATGTACTTCGTGTATAGTTCATACAGACCTCAAACTGAATCCCACTGACGGTGAACCCAGTTCCTGTGCTCGTTTGCCAACAAAAATTGGTTTCTTTTTGCAATAAAAAAGGATAATAGAAATAATTGAGAATCATGTTCAGCGCAGCGAAATGATTAATATGTCATGACATAAACTTGGAAATCCGCAAATTAAATGATCTATCTAATCAGTCCTAAACATCCATCCTTGGATATAGGCCTCCTCTTCCTTCTTCCATGCCTCTCTATCTTAGGCAATTTGCATCCATTTTGACCCAGTGTGTTTCTTCAGGTCATCTGACCATCGCATCTGTGGCTTTCCCCTTTTTCGTTTGTGGTTCCACGGTCTCCAATGTATAATCGTCTTAGGCCATTTTCATCCTTCTGCCATAGGGTGTGTCCGGTGTCCAGCGAACTTCCATTTAAGCTTTGCTACTTGGGTTGAGACATATTTCACTTTTGTTTTGTTACGGATCCATTCGTTTCTTTTCCTGTCTTATAGTTTAATGTTCAAATTATTATTATTAAATGATATTAAATGAAAATGAAAGACAGCTTATATTTCAATAGGGAACTTGCATAAATTTTTAAATATTAAAATGATATTAAAAACATAAGATAACATGATCTTAAAACGCTTGCATGCGAAAAAAACAAATATTTTTAACCCGTACGCTAATTACGACGCTTTGAAAATGCTATAAAATTCAAATATCTTAGGAGGCTCTTGAACGTCCTTCTATTGGTTCGACGTCACGGGCCACGGTCAACCGTTCCTAACAGTCGGAAACAACGCCATTAGGGTAGGTATCACGGGTATATTACATTTTAATCGTCTTTAATGGAAAATTCCTAGATATTATTTATGTTCATCTTATATATTGTAATAAGTAGTTCCCCAATCAGCTTAGTTTTAAACTGAAATTGATAAAGTTGAGTGCTACTTTGTAAAGAGTTTAAAACGCATAATATGACGGACGAGGGTTTTTCAAAAGGTCAATCTGACTTACCTACCGTTGATGTCTTCATCGTGGCAACTTTTATAAAAAGTAGTGAAAGCTATTCTATTGGAGAAATGCGAGGTGTCAAGGCAAATAAGTAAGAGTTATTAATAAGCATGTTTAAACCGTTTATAACAATAGTTTGGTACCATTATTAGTGTGACCAACTCCAATTCAGTGCAATTCGGGACAAGGCTGAAAAAATATCTAAAATCCGGGACTTTTCAACGAAAATCGGGCCATTTTTTAAATGAAGAATTTTAATATCATTTTATTGATTATTTAACATTTTTATGTTGACAATGATATTTTTGATGCCCTTAAGCCACAATTGATTGTAATAATAATTACATTTTTGTTAGTTTTTGACATTTCGACTTCCAATCCGGAAATCGTTCTCAAAAAAGGAAAAATTAGATAAAAACAACTGACGTTGGATTTCCATGTAAATACATATCACCTTAAGTTAATATAAAATTGTAATTATGATTACGACCAATTGTGGCTTAATCTTATCAAAAATACAATGTATGTCTTTTCATAAGACGATAATTAAAATACAGAAACGAAAAACGTCCACTAATAATTTTATTAGGATTACACTCTAGAAAATGTCGACTTTTTTCGACCAAAAATTCAATTTGATGTAAATCCTTAGAAGAATAACGTATTCAGTAATCTGCACTTCAGCTATTCTTCGTATTGGGTGATTAACATCTCGACATTGAACATGACCAAACCATCTTAACCTATGCTCTCTCATTTTGGCATTAATTGGTGCCACACCTAGACTTCCCCTAATATACTCATTTCTAATTTTATCCTTCTTTGTCACTCCACTCATCCATCTAAGCATTCTCATTTCCGCCACATGCATTCGTTGTTCCTCTTTCTTTTTCACTGCCCAACATTCAGTTCCGTGCATCATAGCCGGTCTTATGGCTGTTTTATAGAATTTTCCCTTCAACTTCATTGGAATTTTTCTGTCACACAACACACCACTCGCTTCTTTCCACTTCATCCATCCAGCCCTAATTCTACTGCATGCATCTCCATCTATTTCTCTATTACTCTGTAATACCGATCCTAGGTACTTAAAACTATTGCTTTTCACAATCATTTCACCATCCAAAGATACCATTTTATTTGTAGTAACTCCATCTTTAAATGAACAAACCAAATACTCTGTTTTTGTCCTACTAAGTTTTAAACCTTTTTCCTCCAGAGCTTGTCTCCACTGTTCCAGTTTTTTTCTAAGTCTCTTTCACTATTTCCTATTAACACTACATCATCAGCATACATTAGGCACCATGGAATACTACCCTGTAGTTTCGATGTTATCTGGTCCAAAACTAATGAGAATAAATAAGGACTAAGCACCGAGCCTTGGTGCAATCCTACTTTCACCTGAAATTTATCAGTCTCTCCCACACCTGTCCTAACACTAGTCGTTACTCCCTCATACATATCTCTCACAATCTTTACATATTCGCCAGGGACTCCTTTCTTATTGAGAGCCCACCACAGAATCTCTCGAGGAACTCTATAATATGCTTTCTCAAGATCAATGAATACCATATGAGCGTTGGTCTCTTTATTCCTGTATTTTTCCATCAGCTGCCTTACAATGAAAATTGCATCTGTTGTTGATTTGCCCTGCATAAAGCCAAAATGATTATCGGATATTTCGGTTTCTTCACGTATCCGTCTATCAATTACTCTCTCCCATATTTTCATGGTGTGGCTAAGTAGTTTTATAGCCCTGTAGTTTGTGCATTGTTGTATGTCTCCCTTGTTTTTGTAGACAGGTACTAATATACTGCTTCTCCATTCGTCTGGCATTTGTCCAACTTCCATAATTCTATTAAATAGACCTGCTAGCTAGTTATTTCAATCGTTTACATATTTCTTAAAAAACATTCCATTTTCTGGGTAGCCATAACTCAGATCTCGCATTTGATGTTTGGTATAAATATACCACAAATTAAACAATGGTAGGTTCGAGTTAATATTCCATGGAAGTACCAAGTACCAACTCTCGTTTCTGTTCCACGAGTCCAATTTTAAGCAATAAAAGAAACTCTGCCGTTATTTACGAACAAAAGTTCGTGACTAATTCCGCCATGACTGCCTATCGAAAAACAAAAAAAGGAAAAAAGATAACAAACAGAAACAACAAACAAAACAGTTCCCGTTTCCCGTACACATTTGCAGGGCCGTACTAAGCATAAATGCATTGATCTGCGTACTGCAGCCTGAAGTGAGTTAAACAACGGAAAAATTAAAAAGTTGCATGACTTACAAAAGAAAGAATTCAGTGAATCATCAATAGAAGAAGAAAATATGAAAATATATCCAAAGTTTTAATGTCTGTTAACGATGTATTCCGTCTTAAGAAAGTATCCCTTCTTAAAATTCAATCTTCTTCTTTACGTGCCATCTCCGCGACGGAGATTGGCAATCCAATCATCATGGCTATTCTGATCTTAAATGCTGCTGCTCTGAACAGTTCGGTTGATGTGCATTCGGACCATTCCCTCAAGTTACGCAACCATGAGATTCTTCTTCTTGATGGTTTCCAATATTTCCAGTCTTTGTTGACTCTTCTCATAACTTCGTTGTTTGTTACATGCTCGGTCCATGATATCTTTAGGATTCTTCTATACACCCACAGTTCAAATGCTCCCATTAATGCTCCGCGTTAAATGTCCATGGTTCTATCCCGTAAAGCAGAGTCGAGAAAATAAACACCTTGCCAGCCTAACTCTCAAGTCTAATTTCAGTTCTCTTGCACAAAGTACCTTTCTCATTTTATTGAAGTTTGTTCTTGCTTTCTCTATTCCAACTTTGATTTCTTTGGAGTAATCGTTTGTGTGATTAACTATTGTGCCAAGATAGTTGTAGTTTTCAACTTGTTCTAAAGTTTTACCTTTAATTGTCAGGCTTTCATCATTATTTTGAGTTTTTGATATCTTCATAAATTTAGTTTTCTTGATGTTTATTGATAATCCATATTCTCGTCCATACTCAACTATCTTGTTCATTAGCTTTTGGAGATCTTGAAGGTTGTCTGCTATTATGATAGTATCGTCCGCGTATCAAATGTTGTTAATTGGCGTTCCATTTACCTTTATTCCTGCTGTTTCTCCCTCAAGAGCTCTTTTCATAATTTCTTCAGAGTACGCATTGAATAGTAGTGGTGTCAATACACACCCCTGTCGCACTCCTCTTTTAATTTCGAACTCTTCTGATGTGTGTTCATTAATGCGTATGTGTGCCTGTTGTTTATAATATAGATTTGTTATAATTCGAAGGTCATTAGACTTCGGATAAAATTCAATAGCAAATACTAAATTTGGAATGAATTAAGTATATTGTACATATAAAGTTTGTTTTTTGCTTAAAAAAACTGGCATTTGCTTAAAAGTTTATGCATAAAAGTACCATTTTTACCTAAATAATAACCTATATAACTGTAAGTTACTATTCGTCATTTTCTCCTAGGGTAAAATAGCTTCTTCGTCTACCATTTTTCATTCACTCCTGGATGTAGGTCTCTTCCAATAATTGCTTCCATCTTTCTCTATGTTGCGTCAATCTAATACACTGTTTGCCTGCCACTGCTCTTATGTCATCTATCCGTCCCTTTTAAATCTTCCCATGCTTCTTGCCGTCTTCCTTGGTCTTCCTAGGATTCTCCGTGTCCACCTGTTATCATCATATATGGCTATGTCCGCCATGAATGAAATGCTTAGCTCCAAAAATGAAATGCTCAGCGCCATTTCATTTTTGGAATTTCTCCATCCATCCATCCAATGGCACTACAGCCCAAATCGTGTATTGGCCTCCTTCAACAAGCTTCTCCAATCATTTCGATTTACCGCTGTTCTTGTCCATGAACGCGTTCCCAGGAAGTTCCTGGCATCCTCATCGACTTCGTCTTCCCATCTCTTTTTAGGTCTTCCAACAGGTCTTTTTCCCTGTATTCTTGCATTCAGCAATTTTCTGGGGATTCTATTCTCATGCATGCGGACCACGTGCCCTGCCCACCGTAATCTCTGCAGTTTAGTGTATTGTGCTAGAGTTGGTTCGCTATATTGCTCGTATATTTCTCTATTATAGTTGTTATTTTCACTTATTGGGCCCAGTATCCTACGTAATATTTTTCTTTCAAACACATCTAATGCATTGGCAAATTTCTGTTTCACCACATTTTGGAATTTCTGCCATGCTATATACACAGTATTCTACTACATGGCATGGAAGCCTGGAAGCCGACAATCATGTAGCTCATTACGACGCTTGGAAAACTTTGAGATGAGAATAGTCCGCCGCATTCTAAAAATTTCATGGATTGGCCTATTACAAATGAAGAATTTTTAAGACGACTGAATAAAGCCCGTGAACTTATCTTGGATATTATACGTTTAGACATGAGAGAAACGAGAGATAGAATTCAAGGAAAAATAGAAGGAATGCGTGATCCTGGCAGATGATAAATAACCCGGCTATACGTAACATCAATGATTTGATAGGACTAGGATAGAATGTAGAGGGCAAAAGATCAAGAAGAAGATTTCCAGTACGATGGTCGGACCAAATAAAGGACATGACTGATTACTCATTCTCCGAAGCAACACAACACGCACAGGAGAGAGAAAACTGAACAGAAATCTTCTTCTGGTGTTGTCTCCTTAGAGGATGTTGGCGACTACACTGGCAAATCTATATCTATCCAATGCGGCTCTAAATAAAGATGTTGAATCAAGGCCGGTCAAGTCTCTGATACTTCTAAGCCCCGAAATCTGGCGCCTACCGGGACCCCGTTTTCCTTCAATCGTACCCTGGATCATCAGTTGCGCGAGGCGGTACTTTTCGTTTCTCATTATGTGTCTCAGCTAGCTAACTTTTCTAACTTTGATGATCTTTAGCAGCTCACTATCTGTACCTATTCTCCTCAGAACATTTTCGTTGGTGATGTGGGTTGTCGTCCAAGGTATTTTCTTCAAGATTCTTCTATAAAGCGTTCACAGAACTCCGGCTTTATAGAAGACAGAAATAGTCATACAAATTAAATTACGTCACTACATCCTTACGAAGGAGAAAAAATAGAGGAGGAGCATCCTAGTTGCCTGAAAGATGCCCATGCCAATTGTGCTCGTTTTTTAATTTCAACATCTTGATTTGGTTTTCTCAGTTTGATGACATGGTCCGGGTATACCGTATATTTAATGTTCCACATTTTCTATGGCATGGTTTTGTGTTCTCATATTTTTGAATCATTATGTGACATCACTAAAGATGCTACACAGAAATGGCTGATAAGAAATGATCAAAATAAATGAGGAGCCACTTAAGGGCAAATGCAAATCAAGAAAATAAAAAAGAATATTTGATAAAAAATTCTTGCACAATTTGATGAACTTCAATAAACGACAGATTAAAACGTGGACATTCTCGTTTAAGAAAACACCTATACAAACTAGCTAAGGTTGACTTCGGTGAAGAAAATGCGAAACAGCAGAAGAGGCTGCCATAAATATCGTATTCCATTGTATGGTATAGAACTTCACTGGTCAACTGAGAATTGAACAGAAGAGACCCTAAAACTACCAATAAGGAAACTATTGGCCTTCGTTGAGGTCAAAGAACTTATTAGAGTTGTAAGGAAAAACAAGGTATGGTATAAAAGTCTTACGACCAAGTGACAGAGATTAGAGTCTCGCCTGTACTAAGAAGAAGAAGAAAAGAAAAAAAGAAGATGTCTACAAATCACCAGAGAGGATAAAATAAGAACAGAGGAAATATGGAATAGAATGGAAGTAGAATGGTAATTACAAAAAAGCTGAAAAACAGAGTCCTACAGTGGTACGGGCATGTACAAAGCCAGAGCACAGGTGGCCGAAAACGATAATGAACTGGGACCCACCGGAAATAAGATGGAGAGAACTGCTGTGAAGTACGAAAAGGTCTAAGTAGAAGAAGAAATTCTCTTACCGGCAAACATCTTTGACACTTTTTAACTACTAAAAAGATTAATTTACCAACAAAAATGCAAAAAGTGCTGCGTCAAATTGGGCGAGTCCAATCTCGCGTTTTCACATAGGTACTTTTATTTTTTTTACTCTGTTTTTGCCATTAAGTCGTTAACACAAATGGAGATTTATTGGACGAGGTTTTTGTTAAATGACCTGTGCATCATTTCACTGCTACAGAAACAGTGCGGATGAATGTGAGCGGCAGTAGCGTGTTTGAAACGGGAACGAGTCGGTGTGAGGTCTGTAATGTCTAGCCCATTCACATTTACTAAAATACCAACGACTAATGGCTTCTGGTATTTTGATAAGGAAAAATGGAATTTTAGCAAGAGGATGTAAGATTGAAACGAAAAAGTTTAGGCCGTTATGCGTTATAAGTTATAAGGAATGAAATATTTAGATGTAAAATTCTTAAAAATTTTAAATAATGAAATAAACGACGTTCTCACAATCAATTTATTTAAATCGAACGACCGGTTTCGCTGTCTATACTTTGCACAGCATCCTCAGGTCCCGGTTAAAAGTAAATTACATGATTCCGATATATAAGGGATGATTTTAGTAGTAAACACTGTCATAGGGAGCATCCATAAACTACGTCGTTGAAAAGGGGGAGGGGGGACTTTGCTTATTACGACGGTATACGACAGGGGGGAGGGGGCCATAAGTGCACATCCGACGTCGTTTTAAGTTCACGAATATAAAAATATACTCTATTTTAGAATAAAAAAGAATTTGTATATTACTTTTATCGCATACTTTTCATTTCGTTTTTATCACTCACAGCTTTAATAATATTGCTAGCAGTTTTATACAGAATAACAAACAATAAAACATTGTCCTATGTCTTTAAACAAACGCTTCTTTTCAGAACAACGTCTGGAAGCAATAAGTATTAAACTATTCACTTATTTACTGAATACTCTGTGTGAAAAAATTCTAAAAGAATGAATAGAAATAAAATATTCTATTCTATTTAGTTAGTACATTGTATCTATTTATACTTAATAAAATAAATGCATTGAAATCAAAACAAAATAAGAATCAAGATATAATATATGACGCAGTTAAGAAAGCATAGGAACTGCGATAAAAGTGTTGTCTTTTGTCCCTATAAGGCTAAACGCGGATATTAATGAGCTACATAGTAATACTGATTTGGATACATTCGTAAATAAACTTCGAGAGCTAACTTTTAAAAATCTAGGAATAACATGGAATTAAAAAAAAAACATCACTAAAAGGGGGGTCATGAGTTGCAATTGCGACGTCGGTATGAGGGGGGGGGGGTCAACTGCAAACGACGCTTTACGACGGAAGGGGGGAGGGTTTTAAAAACTCCAAAATTTTTACGACGTAGTTTATGGATGTTCCCATATTTTTGCTCAGTTATTGCTAAAAGGAAGGTTGGTGGCTAGGATGGATTTAACTGCATTGAACTTTCAACAATTTTTTTTATTTCTGCCACACTCGATGCCACCATCTGGATGGTGTAGTGAACAATTCGCTCGGATCTAAGAATCGAAAGTGATTGTCTTTAGTGATAAATCTCGATTCTGTTTAGGGATTCTTGATGGTCGAGTAAGGCTCAGAAGACGACGTGGTGAAAGACGAAATCCAGTTTTAGTCGAACGACACGTGTACTGCACTATTGTGGTTATGGTGTTAGGTGTACTTAATCTTCGTTAGAGTGAACATGATAGTTCAGCGATAAGTACCTAAAAGAAATTCTGGAACCGAATTTCATACCCTACCTTCAGACGATCCAACATCCAATTTTTCAGAAGGGTAACGCAAGTCCACACATTGCGAGAGTCGCTTTGAACAGGCTAGAGAAAATATTTTGCGCTGGCCTCCAAGATATCCAGATTTATCCCAATTGAACACGTGTATAACATGATGGTACAAAGCAGTACAAAAAGATTAAATGTGTATAACGACGCTAGATACCGCTATTTATTGCTAAACGAGAGAAATACTTCGTGAAAAATAATCTCTCATTCCCTCTCCTCTCGGTTTAATGACAGCCACAAAAAATTATTCAACATATTTCTTGAAAACTATTTTAGAATCGTTAGAGTAATGAAAATTATTAATATTATTGAGTACTGATACCTATACCATAATTTTATTCAGATCAATACCATTAAAGCTACAATAAATTTAATTTTCATACCAAATTGAACGCCACTATCAGCCATAAAACACCAGCATCCGCATAGACGCTTACCTGAAACAAACAGATCATTATTAGTTGACATTCAAACTCATAACTTGTTGCACAGTAATCATACCTTCCGAAAACAGATCAAATAGGTCTTGGGTCCACACTTAAAAAAAATTATTACCTCCCTCATGAAACTTTTTCTATTATTCATGTCGAGTACGACCACTTTTCTATTTCGGAAAATTTTCAGGAGGGGGTAGTTTCGTAAATATAGAGAATTCTAAACTTTGGTGCATCCGACAACTGGAGTGCTCTTAAAAATTTGTCGGACAATATTACAAATAATCCTGCAAAAATCAGCTATGAGGGTATACATTTTATTACCCTTTATGTGCGCCTACCTCCCCCTATGGGAGGCGTACTATGGAGTCATAAATCATGATCAAAACTTACAATTTACTGGTAATATTGTCTGAAGTACTACAGTTGTCGGACGCACCAAAGTTTAGAAACCTCTATACTATTTACGAAACGCCCCAATCGCCCAATCCCGAAAATTTTCCGAAATATCAAAGTTGTCCGACTCGACATGAATAACTCAATAAAGTCTGACGAGGGAAGTAATATTTTTTTAAATGGTGGGGGAGCGTTCAAGTATTACGTAACGCGATTTTTGAATTGATCCCTCCCCCCCCCCTTCGTGACGAACTCTTATGGGAGTTTAACTATTGCGTAACGCGATTTTTGAAGATTTTTGACCCCTCCCCCCAACCTGCGTTACGTAATACTTGAACGGCCCCTGGGCCCAAGACCTACTACCTTAATATTGATTTTAGCAAAAAATGAAACAAACAGCAATATTATGTTATAGGCGAGTGGCTTGCCACTGTTGTTATATAGGCAGTTTGAGGCTTAAAAATCGAAAAAGCGACCATGATAGGTGAATGGCAAATTTTGGTCATTTTTTATGTTTTCGAGGTCGTTGAATCCGAATATGAAGTTTATTTTTATCTAGGATTGGTGGAACATGTTTAAAAATCAAATTTTATGCAAAAATGCGAAAAGTCAATTTTGATGATTTTTTAACTTTAACTCGCTGTATATTTGGTCGCTGCAAATATTTCCTTTTGAAAATTTTACTGTATCATCTTTGAAGTATTTAGATAACAATGAGGTTTGTCCGAAATGTTCAAACAAATCAAAAGAGGAGTTGTTAATTTTTAAACATTTTGTCGTCATATTTCATTAGTTTTATGTTTAATTAAAAAAGGTAAGTGACAAACTTTTTAGTTTATAATTTTAACCAACAAAGCAATAAAACATAATTCATGAGGAAGTTTTCTGGAAAATTTCATGTCAAAGTATGCAATAAGACAAAAGTTATGTGACGTTATCGAGGAGTGGCACTCTTTCAAAAAAATTAATAATTTTTGTCTTACTTGTTTTTGATGGTGCTGAAAACGAAAATAAGGTTTATTTTGAAT
Source organism: Diabrotica virgifera virgifera (assembly GCF_917563875.1). Taxonomy (NCBI): domain Eukaryota; kingdom Metazoa; phylum Arthropoda; class Insecta; order Coleoptera; family Chrysomelidae; genus Diabrotica; species Diabrotica virgifera. The sequence goes on along the minus strand of NC_065450.1, from coordinate 68,040,673 downwards.
TTTATATGGAGGAACATTGTCAAAAATGCAATTTTACCCTAAAAATAAAAAAAAAATTAAATCACATTTTTCTTAAAATAAAAAGTTGCATTATTTTTTTTTCTATAAAACATGTTATTCTTTGTACCCTATATTTTAACACAAACTTGATTAAAAAGCTAAATTTCAATTTTTTTACTCAACTTTTGCGATTAAACTTTGAAATTCAGGAATCTGCACCTTTCACTTTAAACAATTCATAACTTTTATTATAATGTTAGAATATAATATTATTATAATGACAGAAAGTTTGAAACAAGGACCAGTGTCTTCAGAAAGGTAAGAAATATATACTATAAAAATTTCAGAAATAAATATTAAAATGGAATAGAGTTATTAAACGTAAAAAATGTTATTTTATTATTTTTTTTATTTTTACTGTAAAATTGCGATTTTGCCAATGTTCCCCCACGTAAGTTCAAAATTAACCTAATTTTCGTTTTCAACACCATCAAAAACATAGAGTGTGACAAAAATTAGCCATTCACCACACCGTGGTCATCACACCACACAGTATCTCGAGAAATAAGCGGTTTTTGTGGTGCGCCTCTCGTCTATAAAGTCACATAACTTTTTTACTATTGGATATATTGACTCGAAATTTTCCAGAAAACTTCTTCAGGAATTATGTTTTATTGCTGTGCTGGTTAAAATTATAAGGTAAAAAGTTTGCCACTTAACTTTTTTAAGTAAACATGAAACTTACGAAATCTGACGACAAAATGTTTAAAAATTAACAACCTTTCTTTTAATTTGTATACACATTTTGTACAAAGCTCGTACAAAGATAGAGCGAGGTAATGTTGAAAAATCATCAAAATTGATTTTTCGCATTTTTGCATAAAATTTGATTTTTGAACATGTTCCACCAATTCTAGATAAAAATAAACTTCATATTCAGATTCAGCGACCTCGAAAACATAATAAACCACCAAAATTGGTCATTCACCTTAAAGTTGATTTTCGTGGTCGGTATAAACGTAATTTTAGGGGTCGCTGCCGCTCGCCTATAACGTTCAAACGCATAATTTAATAGATATATTACACAGTAATCACACCTTTCGAAAACAGATCGAATTGTTTACATTTTCAAAACCTTGGGAGGTTTTGAACTCTGATATCCAATGTATTGTTTTGGGTTATGGAAATAAACCAACATTCTTGTTTTCCTGTTTTTAGGCAACACAAATATAGTCATTTGCAAATATTATTATTCACGGAACTTAAGGTTTTCAACAACAATGGATGCGGTTAACACTTCTAGCATAAACAGAGGTTTCTCTTTAGGCTAGATAGATATTGTGTTTTGCCGGGACGAATTAAAAATTTCTGCTGATGCAAGTACATACTTTTAAACTGAAAAATAGCACACAAATTTTTTCTTCTATTATTTTAATAATCCGGATTATCAACAACTTACATCTTACTTTTTATGAATAGCGGTATGTTCCCATTTTAGTTTCTTTTATGATGTAACGACTTTCTATTCCTAATTTTTGGTAATTTCGTGAATCAGTAGCAAAAGAATCGATCCATGATAAAACATAAGTTCAAAAAGTCAGCAAGGAAACACAAGATTTAATAAAAATGAGGCAACAACTTTAAGCAGATCGAACGCTTAATAAAATAGAAAGTTAAATAAAATAATACAAGGAAAGAAGGCCGTACGAGACGGGAGGAAGAAAACAAACGAAGGTAGAAATATAATTACAAAGCTAATTACTGATGAAAACGAGGAAATTACAGACTCACAGAATTACATCTCACAATACCAAGCTTAACCTAATAGTCCAGGGTAATAAGCTGGAAATAGACCATGTTCGGGACACTCAAAGATCGAGATAGCTGACTACTTTTTTAGTTATTGTAGACTTATAGGAAGAAAACCTACCTGTTTCCTACCTAAAGTTCGAGTCCGTTTTTTAATAAATAACAATTTAGTGCAAAAATCGCGATTTTTTCGTTTTTTTGCACCCCATTCAAAAGCTAAACAGTTGACATAAAACTACAAAATTTAATTTTTTAGAACATTGGAAATCCTTCAAAGTGCCGATTTTTGATAGTTAAAAAGTTAATTTGTTGCTAGGCAAACTGCAAAATAAGTGAAAATCGTTATTTGTTAATAACTTTTACTAAAACTACTTTAGAACTTTAGTGTTTCACCCAAAGTTGTGTATTGGGGTACTTAACAAACCCTCAAAATTTGAGACCGACCCATTAATTAGTTTAAAAGTTATTCTATTTGTTTATCCCAGAGACCTTTATTTTGCAATAACATAAGACAGTAAATAATGAAGATAAGGCAATTCTGCGTATTTCAAATGAAAGTAGAAAAGTGATACTATCAAAATGTACTAAAAAAAGATAAAAAAATTATCTAATATAGTCAAAAATACTAATGCCAAATTTTTGAAAGTTTGTAGTTTATAAACATTTAGAACAACTTTAAAAATATTGTCCGTAGAAAAAATCATTTTACCTATTCGAAAAGTTGGTATTTTACACGAATTTTTAAAGATGTTGTTCAGTTGGTGACTAGTTGGTAAGTGAAGGGGGAGCCGGGAACCGACAAATGCACGAGTTCAAAAACTATAAAAGGCAACTTAAAACCACTATCATTTTCTATATCTCGGGATCTACTGAATATATTTTGATCTTTCTTTTTTTAATTTGTATGTAATTTTTCTGTACAATACAAATATGTAATTTGTCTATTTGCAATTTGACATTTATTAATTAATAAACAATCTAATTTGTTTAAACAATTTTTGAAAAAATAATTTTTTCCCAAAAATCCATGTTTTTAATCAGACTATCATTATTAATCATAGAAAAGGTAAGGTATACTTTAATAAATAAATTATCTTCAATAAATAATTTTATCTAATAAAAATAATTGATTTATTAAAGTGAACTTTAACTTTTTGTATGATCATTAATGATACAATGAATAAAAAAAATAGATTTTGTAAAAAAATATTTTTTCAATAATTTTTAAACAAATTAGACTGATTATTAATCAATAAATTTAAAAACAAATTGCATATTTGTAATGTACGTAGAAATTACATACGAAATAAAAAAAGAAAGATGAAAATCCATTGATTTGATCCGGAGATACAGAAAATTGTATTACATAGTTTGAAATTGCTTTTACGGTATTTTAACTCGGTGGATTCGTAGGTGCCCCCTAGTAACGGTTTGAACTACAATTTTGAAAAATCGTAGAGGTTACTGTGAAAAAAAAATGTTTATACAAATTTTTTAACAAAAAATACAAATCCTATTATTTAAAATGGCATCAATGGAATTTCTTAATTATTATAAACAAATTAGCTGTGAATTAAAAAAAAAAACAACAAATGGCTAACTTTGTCCCTAATGAACCCAGGCTAAATTTTTTTATTTGAAAATTCGTGTTAAAATACTAGCTTTCCGAATATATAAAAAGATTGTTCCTACGGACAATATTTGTCAAGTTATTCTAAATGCTTATAAACTACAAAATTTCAAAAATTTGGCTTTAGGATTTTTGATTATAATGATTAATTTTTTTATCTTTTTCTAATACATTTTGATACTATCAGTCTTCTACTTTCGTTTGGCATACTCAGAATTGCCCAATGTTGATTATTTTCTGTCTTGTTATTGCAAAATAAATGTCTCTGGGATAAACAAATAGAATAACTTTTTAATATAATAACTAATTAATGGATCGGTCTCAAACTTTGACGGTTTGTTAAGTACCAAAATAACCAACTTTGGGTGAAACCCTATAATTCTATTCTAAGTTAAATTTAGTAAAAGTTATTAACAAATATCGATTTTTATTTATTTTGCAATTTGCGAAGCAACAAATTAATTTCTTAACTTTCAAAAATAGGTATTTTGAAGGTTTTTCAATGTTCTAAAAAATTAAATTTTGTATTTTTATGTCAATTGTTTAGCTTTTGAATAGGGTGCAAAAAATTGAAAAAAACCGCGATTTTTGCACTAAATTGTTAATAATTAAAAAACGGACGTGAACTCTAGGCAGGAAACAGGTAGGTTTTCGTCCTATAGGTCTACAATAACTAAACAAGTAGTCAGCTACCTGGATCTTTGAGTGTCGTGAGAAAATCCTTATTACCCTGGACTATAAAGGATGATTCAAATAGAAGATATTCCTTAGCATGGGCAGAAGATTACAAACACTATTTGGAAGGTTGCAAACAGTATTTAAATCAACCTTACCCTATACTTTAAAGGCAAAAAAACTTTCGATCAGTACATATTTCCGGTTCTGACAATGGAACGGAAACATGGACTTTCAACAACAACTTATTCCACAAACTTATAGTGACTCATAGAACTATGGAAGGGAGAATACTCAACATTTAAGCTCATCGTTTGAAAATCTAATGAATAAATTAGAAGACATGTAATCTAAAAGAATCCATATCAGCCAAAAAAGTATAAGACACCATAGAATTGTCTGGCTGCGCACTCTGTTCTGACTTACCGAAACTTCCTAAATATAATTAGGAATAGATTCTGATATAAAAATAAGAAATACACATTTTCCGGTTTGTTAATTACATTTTTTTCTTTTAAATTATAGCATACTAAAAACTGTGCTTCTTCTTCTTCTTAGCCTTCTATCGTCCACGTTTGGACATAGGCCTCTCCCAACTCCTTCCATCGGTCTCTATCCTGAGCAACATATTTCCAATTCGTTCCGGCTACTCTTTTAATATCATCAACCCATCTCATCTGTGGTCTTCCTCTCGGTCGTTTACTTTGGTAAGGTCTCCAATGTTGTATCGTGGCATTCCAACGTTGGTCTTTTTGTCTAACAGTGTGGCCTGCAAAGCTCCATTTAAGTTTGGCAACTTTTGTTGTTATGTCCTCGACTTTTGTTTTTGATCTTACCCAGTCGCTCCTCTTTTTATCTGACAGTCGTATACCTAACATTGCTCTTTCCATAGCTCTTTCTGTTGTAGCTAGTTTATTCATATTTGCCTTGGTTAGGGTCCAGGTTTGACACCCATATGTCATGATAGGAAGGATGCACTGGTTGAACACTTTGGTCCTCAAATATTGAGGTATTTTGCGGTTCTTAAGTATCCAACCCAGTTTTCCAAATCCTGCCCATGCTAGTCTTGCTCTCCTATTAATTTCCGCACTTTGGTTTTCTTTGTCAAGTTTCAGGATTTGGCCTAGGTAGATATATTCCTGGACTTTTTCTATCTCACTGCCATTTATAGTTATGCGTCTGGGGTCATCTGTGTTTGTCATTATTTTTGTTTTCTTCATGTTCATTTTTAGACCGACGTATTGGGAGCTGCCTGCGAGTTCCTCTATCATAATTTGCAGTTCCTCGAATGAGCTCGCTATAATCACAATGTCGTCAGCGAATCTGAGGTGATTTAGCTTCTTGCCATTAACGTTAATGCCATAGGTTGACCAATTTGTCGTTTTGAAGACGTCTTCTAGTGCTAGGTTGAAAAGCTTTGGCGATATTACGTCTCCTTGTCTCACGCCTATCTTAATAGGGATGGGATTTGTATTTTCGTCTAGTTGTACTATCATAGTTGCATTTTCATATATATTATGTATTAGTTGTCTATATCTCGAATCTATTCTACAATTATTAATAGCTTGTTCTATGGCCCACATCTCGATACTATCAAACGCCTTTTCATAGTCTACGAAGGCAAGAAATACGGGTAGTTGGTATTCATTTGCCTTCTCTATCAATGTTCTCATTGTCAGCAGATGGTCTGATGTACTATATCCTTTGCGGAAGCCAGCCTGTTCCACTGGTTGGTAATTGTCCATTTTGTAGGTCAACCGGTTGTTAATAATTCTCATGAATATTTTGTATACTTGACTGAGCAACGATATCGGTCTATAATTCTGTAGGTCACATTTGTCCCCTTTTTTGTGTAAAAGTATTACTAGACTTTCGTTCCAGTCTTTAGGGATCTTGCTATTATGGAGACATTTATTAAATAGCTCTGTTAGTATAGGGATTGTTACTGTCTTGCTTGTTTTCAAGAGCTCGGCAATTATACCGTCCTGTCCTGGAGCTTTATTATTTTTTAGTTCTTTTAAAGCTCTTTCTATTTCGAATCCCTTTATATTTGGTAGTACTTCTGATCCCACGTTTTTTATTTTTCTTTTGACGTTCTCCTTTGTTGATTCATTAGGCTGGCTTTGCGAGCTGTACAAGCTTTTGTAGAAGTCTTCGACTATTTTTGTTATTTTATATTTGTCCTTCTCTTCCTTACTATTGGCGTCTTTAATTTTAATGATTTTTTGAACACCCAATGCGGGTCTTAGACATTTTAAGCCTCTGTTGTTTTCAATGACTCGCTCTATTAAGTTCTCGTTCCATTTTTGTAAGTCGCGTTTTAGTTCTTTTCTAATTGTTTTATTAAGTTCCATGTATTCTTGAGTATGGCGTTTGTTTTGCGTTAGTAGTTGTCGTCTTTCCGTCATTAGTTGTTTAGTTTCGTTGCTTATTTTGTCTTCTTTAGTACTTGTTTTCTTTGCGACCTGTAGTCCGGCTTCGAGAAGGTTCTTATTGATGTTTTTGTTAATTTCGTCAATTTCATCTTGATTATGTGAAGGATCATATTTGAACTTATCCGCTAAGACCTCTCGGAATTGCTCTTCATTTGTTTTTACTTTAAAGGCATCTATTCGCGTTGTTTTTTTAAATATTCTTTTCCTCTCTTCTTTCATGTTAATATTTATTTTTGCTCTAACTATACGATGGTCACTACCCGTTGTTACGTTGTTTATTGTTGTTACGTCTTCGAATGAAAACTGTGCAGTTTTCATTATTAACTTAATTTAAAGTTCTGTAAAACATTGTTCTGTTTTGAAAAAAATAGTATCTACCCTCCTTGAACTTGTGACATAATAGTAACGCATCTTATTGTTATTCAAAGTATTGATTAAAATATTGCCATAATATATACTGTTTAAAGCTCCCTTAAAAATCTGGTGATGTTAGTTGTGTATCTTTACAAAACTACTTACATATAGTAAGATTGACAAAAATAGTTTATTCCACCTTTGGGCCATTAAAAAAAATAGCCAAAGTCATTGTTCCCAAGCCTTCTAGGAACACAAAGAACAATATTCGATATTCCCTGAAAATCAATACATTCGCGAGGTATCGGCAACACTGCCCGACACCCTGACATACCTTACGACTAGCCGGTCTGACCCAGCAACTCACAACACGCGGCGTCGCGTCGCTGTTTATCGATCGGACACGACGCTCGGCGTCGTCGGCGGCAGGCGGCGGGAAACCGTCAGCGCCAATTTGCCACAACTACACAAAAACGTACATATACCTTAGGATTCGTTAGTTCGACTCGGCCACATGCCACAAAGAATTAAGGTTAAGTAGAATTATTGCAAACTCTTGAAGAGTCGTGGTTTATATATCCACATGCAAACAAAATTTTATAATCCACTTCCACAGATATATCGATGTTCCCAATATTGCTATGTGTACATACTAAGGATTTCCACAGTGTTCACTGTATTCCTTCAGTCAACCGTTCTCTCATGTTATTTATTTTTTTTTATTTAGAAAGTATAGCCGCATCCACCTTAATGGTGATTAGCGGCGGCTACAGAATACAAAGGTAAATTCTATAAAATATTCCTATGGATTTTAGAAATGTTACAATATTGTCCATTGAGTAATTAGTGCCCAATAAATTACTTATACATTAGGTATGTCCACTTGCACAAAACACGATTCTTAATGTAAGCTTTTATATCACTTGCGGTATTTCGGCACTCATCTTTTCTATATTAGCACATACGGCAATTTCACTCGCGCACTGGTTGGATTTTTCGTTGCCTGTAATGCCAATGTGGGATGGTATCTATAAAAATCTGATTCGTCTAGCGTTTTCTTGAGCCTGCATCAGTTCGAATTTGTGTGTTTCTCAATAGGACATTGCGGATAGATCTGTTTAAGGGTTTGAAGAGCGCTTAGTGAATCACTAAGTTAACTGAATCAGAAATGCCATTAGAATTCATATGCATGATAGCTTTGAGCACTGCACAGAGCTTAGCAGATAAAACCGCAATAGAAAATTCAGAAATAAGTGTTTGAAAGGTTGGTAGTCGATGGAAAAATTTATCTATATTCTACTCCAGTAGCTTAGTGAATTTTATTATATGAAAATGTAAGTTTACTGGCTAACCTGAGATGACTCGCCCTCGGATTCAGAGACCTCGTTACCCAAGTGTCGTAGAATTTTCTTTCTGAGAGTGGTGATAAAGCATTTGAATGATGTTTTTCAATTGTGTATAAACTTCAGTTAACATATGGTGTAATTGCATTAGGTCGGGATTAAAATCTTGAATAATGATATCAATAGGATTTTTCGCGCCAGTAATATTGCTAATAAGAAGGTTCAGTTGGTCATAATTGAGGACAAAAGGGGTCGAACGATTTTGGATAAAATTTTTGACAGGTTCAAGGTCATATGATTTTGATGATTTCGATGTTACATGCTCCTCGTCGCTTTTAATCTTCTTGGCTTTAGGTTTAGATGTAGGTACAGTAAAGGGTTTTTCTGTATGACTTGTTTCTGGAGAAGTGAGAACCTCGCTGATACTACGTTTCGACTGAAGGTCGACATTAATGGCTATGGAGGTGTCCATGGTGCTATCTTCTTGACTTTCTTCTATATTAGGATTGTTTAGATTATTTGCTGAGCTTTCTTCGATAGAAATTTGTTCGTGAGATAGAATTGTAGCTGTAGGTTGAGGCATAGTTTCGGGTAAGGAAGAAGAGATCGGTTGACTGTTATTTGAATTTGCTAGTGATTCCATTTTATCGGGACAGTTTGTGGCGATGTGTCCAGCCTTTTTGCAGGTATAACAGGCCATAGTTTCTAAGAAAATTCGATATGTTGTCGGGTAAGGAGATATTGTGAGGACTAACGTAAATTTGTCTTCTGAAGCTCAAAATATGGTTGTATTCAGGAAAATTAGAACTGATTTTTAGGAAGGTGACTGGGGAGAGAAGATTAAGTCCTATTTTTTGTAAATAATCAGTTAACAAACTGTGTGGTATACTGGGACATACGTTTGACAAAACAATACGTTCGGCTGGAGAAATCAGTCTTCTAGCTTGTACAATATTATTCTCGATTTTTATTTGTCCGTGCTTTTGCATAAATTCGTCCACCAGTTGTTTGCTTGAAAGGTACATACATATCCGATTGTTCGACAATCGAGACGAAAATATAATATTTTTTGGTTGAATTAGATTGCCCAACGGAATTAAGTAATCGCAGTTAAGTAAATGCAGCTTCGTATTTTCTAAGGCGCTGAAGACAATCGCTTGCAGTTTCGACGGAAAAGAAGAAGTTGCTAATGAATAGGTTTTATTGGTATTTGTCTGCGGTTGTTGTACATGTTGCGAGCCAGAGAGACTCTGAATGTTAGGGTCCATTTTTAAATTTAACACGAGACATGTGATCAAAACTAATACGGACCTGACCAGTAATTAAGCATGTAATTAAACCAGTAACAAAACTGGAATAAATTGTAGCTTATATCGTACCTTATTGATGTTATTAAATAAGAATTAGCCAAAACTGGTTTACCACGTTATGTTAAACAAAAATAATATGATGGATGCACTTACTGGTATCTAATAAACTTGTCACTGAACTATTTATAAATAAACTATTACTTTTTCTGCACAAAGTTTGCCATTTTGTTGAGACCAGAAATAAACACACCTTTCGTTAGGTCATTCAGGGCCGTACTCTCATGTTATTTTTGTTTTGCTCTTTTCATTGCTTCATCCACTTCATCTCTGAAAGATCTTCGGGGTTTGTCTCTCTTCCTGCTTCCTATCGGGCTCCACTCTGTTATTCTGTTTATCAGTATATGGGGTGGCCAAGCTGGTTGATGGTCCGAGCCATTTTTCAAAATTTGAAATTTTTCGCGAGCCGCAATTAAACAATTATTTAAAAAGTGTAAAAAAGTGTTTAAATTTTTCTCTCAGTGTTTGGATTTCACGAATTTTAAAGTGAAATAAGATGGTTCACATCGTTGTTTCACATATGCAAATAATTCTACAAGCAGCCTTTACTATTTCAGGATACTACGATTCTTTATCATCCTTACATTTTTTTCTGGGACGAATTACTGATCTTCTACCGCCTGGACTATCAAAAAACACTGTCTTAACACTCTGCCTTCCTCTGATCTTATCACATGACCTGCCGATTTTATCCGTTTCAAAAACCAGCAGCAAATTTATATGTAATAATAGGGCGAATAATTATTGGCATGCACAATCTTAATTTATATTGTCTTTTTAGCAGCTTCGATGTTAATAATGATAATAAGGAGTATAATGCTCTATTCCACGCGGGTATCCTTGCTGAAATCTCTTTATATATGTGGTTGTCATCTGTGATTTCCGCCCCTAGATATTTGTTTTATTACTTCGAAATTGTGGTCATTAAAAGTTATGTTCTGCCTAACTCTTGGTCTTGGATTTTTGGTTACTAGCATGTATTTCGTCTTCTTTTCATTTATTTGAAGCCCCATACTACCTGTTTCTTCCTCGAGTTGTAAAACACCTCTCTCACATCTCTTGTAGAATGAGCGACTGCACCTAGATCATCAGCGAAGGCCAACAATAGTTTTGATCCTCGATTCGCAAATTTTCCTGTCAAATCAGACGATATTTTATTTATTACACATATCCTAAGGCCAAATTGAATAGCAACGGTGATAAGGGGTCTCATTTTCTAAGCCCTGATGTTACAACTAGTCTTTGATATTTGTTGTCAGTAATTTACACATTTTGAAACACAAAAATTAAAGGTAATTCAGGTACACTTATTGAGAGCCACAAACAATCCTTCAAAGAGCCACATGTGGCTCGCGAGCCACAATTTGGCCACCCCTGGATAGTATGGTATAACTAGACCCAAACCCAGACATCCAAAATGAAAGTTATCCTTTAACACCAAATTGTTCTATATGGTCCATATAATGTTCAGAAAAAAGTCACACCATTTTGAGCGTCGGGTTTGGGGGGAAGGTGGGGGAGAAGTCGGTAAATTAAGAGTTTTTTACGTTTTTCGTCAATATTTCCAAAATTATGCGCTTTAGCGTGAACAATGTTTTATACAAAAATGTTCTACACTGAATTTTAAACAAAAAAGGTCCTATGCATAATCCTTCTAAAACGAACGGTTCCAAAGTTACGGAGGTAGTATAGTATAATTGGTCCAAAAAAGGCCTAACCCCGTCATCCAAAATAAAAGTTTTCCTCGAACACCAAATTGTTCTATATCGTCCACATATTGTTCAGTAAAAAGTTACACCATTGCGTGAGCGTTGGGTTTGGGGGGAGGTGGAGGGAGGAAGTCGGCAAATTAGTAGTTTTTTACGTTTTTCGTCAATATTTCTAAATCTAAGCGGTTTAGCGTGAACAATATTCTATACAAAAATGTTCTGCATTCAATTTGAAACGAAAATTTTACTATTGGAAAGATATTCATGCGATATTTATTGTATATAGAAAGTTCAGATAAGGTTTCTCCGTACCAGAGATTTATATGGCCTAGGCCTGTAGAAGCCTCTTGGTGCGGTTGACATTTCTTCAAGGGCTTATTAGTAACATACCACCGGCCAATGAAATAACAAACTATATTTAGAAAACAAAATCCTGTTAAAAAAATTAGTTTCTTCCGTAATAATGTTATAACTTCTCCAAAAAGTGTAAAAAATATGGAAAACCTCCACTTTACACTCTCCGTAACTCCGGAACCGTTGATTTTAGAACAATTATGCATAGAATCTTTTTCGTTTCAAATTTAATGTAGAAACATTATTGTATAGAATATTTTTCACGCTAAACCTCTTAGGTTTAGAAATATTGACGAAAAATCTAAACGACTACTAATTTACCGACTTTTCCCCTCCCCTCCACCCCAAGCCTGACGTTCAAAATAGTCTAACTTTTTACTGGACAATATGTGGAGCATACAAAACAACTTGGTGTTGGGGGAAAACTTTAATTTGGGATGACGGGGTTAGTAGGCCTTTTTTTTGACCAATTATAATATATTACCTCCGTAACTTTGGAACCGTCCATTTTAGAAGGATTATGCAAAGTACATTTTTTATTTATAATTGAATGTAGAACATTTTTGTAGAGAATATTGTTTACGCCAAACTGCATAGTTTTAGAAATATTGACGAAAAACCTAAAAAAAACTCCTAACTTATAGACTTCTCCCCCACCTACCCCCCAAACCCGGCGCTCAAAATGGTGTAACTTTTTACTGAACAATATGTGGACCATATAGAACAATTTGGTGTTGAAGGATAACTTTCACTTTGGATGTCTGGGTTGTGCCGTTTTTTGGATCAACTCTATCGTACTAATATAACTTTATCTGGGTTAAAAATATTCATTTTATTTTAAATCTATTTTATATTAAATAATGACAGCAACACAATAATTAATATTTGGTGAAAGCCTCATTATTGTCATACAACTTAGCAATCTTCTATTCATAGATTTCATAGATAGCATCTCCTCATGTTATATTAACAAGCTCTAGCCATGCCTCCTCAATTGCTTGCCATAGTTCAATTACATTTTGAGGCCTTTCAACATTTCTTTCAACCATTCTCGTAACTATGCACCGGGAATTGGATATGTTGGAAGATAAAGTTGTTATTGGGGAATCTCTGGATCACTATTGGTGACATTAAGGCACGTATCCATTGCGTTGGTGCTCCGTGTGGATACGGCATGCGCTCCTTTACATATTTATATAAACCGCCACCGATTCAACTGGAACTGGAGCACGATTTTTATGGTTTACAATAAGAAATACGGCTTTATAAGAGGTCAAAAAGCGGAGATTACATCATTAATAGACCCGAAACATATCGAAAAGGATACATGGATTGATTGTCTAAAAAAGATATACATATATGATATACAGAACAACAACAAATGACGTTGGAACCACAACACCAGAACTTATCATAAGTGAAGAAGTTCACATAAGCACCCATGATGTAAAAAAAACTTAAAAAACTAAAGAACAGAAAAGCTGCAAGTTAGGATGGGATACCAAATGAATTGTTGAAATATGGGGGAGCGGAAATGACGGATCAGCTGACAACATTAACTAACACGATTATAAAACACAATACAATACCAGAAGACTGGAGAACAAGCGAGCTAATCCTACTTTTCAAAAATGATGATAAGAATCAACCAGAAAACTAAAGTCTGGTAAACTATCTAAGCTCGATGCCACATTGTGCGTTTTGACCGGATGCGTTTCCGCCGCATCCGGTGAAAACGCATAGTGTGACAGATCAGTCCGGTTGCGTTGGAAACGGATGCGTTTTGAGTCATCGGTACGCGCTTACAAACTGCACCAGACTAAACGCATAGTGTGACAGGTCGGTCCGGTTCCGTTGGAAACGGATGCGTTTTCACCGCATCCGGTCAAAACGCATAATGTGGCATCGGCCTTATGCGTTTTGACCGGATGCGGTGAAAACGCATCCGTTTCCAACGCAACCGGACCGACCTGTCACACTATGCGTTTAGTCTGGTGCAGTTTGTAAGCGCGTACCGATGACTCAAAACGCATCCGTTTCCAACGCAACCGGACCGATCTGTCACACTATGCGTTTTCACCGGATGCGGCAGAAACGCATCCGGTCAAAACGCATAATGTGGCATCGGCCTAAGAGAGTCATTAATATTCAGCTGAGTGGGGTGCTATTGTCCAAGTTGAGAAATTCCATAAACAAGGGATCTACCTGTTTTATAAAATTATACCTTTGTTTATATAATTTCACAACTCGGACAATGGCAACCCATCAACAGAATTATATATAAAAGAGTCATTAATATTCAGCTTAAGGGGGTGCTATTCTTCAAGGCAGAGGCGTGCGGTCCATGGAAGCGGCGGAAGCACCGCTTCCCTATACTTCCATATAAGAAAATACATATATTATTAATTAGTATCTAATTATCAACAATGTTTCCCTAATCTAAGTAATCTATTATGTAACTAATAGGCATTGAAACATTATTAAAATTTGATCGCATACGAACGGTCTCAAATAAGCACACAATTCAACGATTCAGTCCGGTCCTGACGGAAGCGCATCTCAAAATCGCTGCTTGCCATGCATTTGTCCCGTTCAAAAATTGGTCAGGGTTTAATACCCTCACTCGCTAGTCATGTTCCTTTCACGCGAATTTTGATACGCCTTTGATACGCAAATGGCTCAATTTCAATTTTTTGCTTAATATTTTTACTAATATTTTATTTGACATTTTGAGATTTTTCCTTTTACTGATATTTTATAGTACCTACGACATTTTACAGACGAAGTCAAGTGACATTGCATTTTGTATAAGACAATTTGATGACTTATGATGATTAAAAAAATGAGCTGTTTAAAAATATTTGGGATAAATATGATAATATTTGGGATGATTGATATTGTCGGCGACAGAGAGACCTATCGACGATTATACATCGAAATTTTTGATAATATTCTACAACAAATGAATTATCACCCATATTAAGCTGCACCCCCCACCATCGCGAATAAAGTTCGGACTAGGCAAAAAATTTAGTGCTATTTATGTGCTAATTAGTTGCTCTATTCCGAATTTTGTTGCTCAAACCGTTTACCAGGAAATCGCGTTGAAAGTGGGGGGGTGCAGGTTAATGTAAAGCTGCACCCACCCACACCGAAAAAAGCTCAAACTTCTTGATTTTTTTTTGTGATAAATTTAGTGCTATTTATGTGCTAATTAGTTGCTCTATTCCGAAATTTGTTGCTGAAACCGTTTACCAGGAAATCGCGTTGAAAGTGGGGGGGTGCAGGTTAATGTAAAGCTGCACCCACCCACACCGAAAAAAGCTCAAACTTCTTGATTTTTTTTTGTGACAAATTTAGTGCTATTTATGTGCTAATTAGTTGCTCTATTCCGAAATTTGTTGCTCAAACCGTTTACCAGGAAATCGCGTTGAAAGTGGGGGGGTGCAGGTTAATGTAAAGCTGCACCCACCCACACCGAAAAAAGCTCAAACTTCTTGATTTTTTTGGTGATAAATTTAGTGCTATTTATGTGCTAATTAGTTGCTCTATTCCGAAATTTGTTGCTCAAACCGTTTACCAGGAAATCGCGTTGAAAGTGGGGGGGTGCAGGTTAATGTAAAGCTGCACCCACCCACACCGAAAAAAGCTCAAACTTCTTGATTTTTTTGGTGATAAATTTAGTGCTATTTATGTGCTAATTAGTTGCTCTATTCCGAAATTTGTTGCTCAAACCGTTTACCAGGAAATCGCGTTGAAATTGGGGGGGTGAAGGTTAATGGCAAGCTGCACCCACCCACACCGAAAAAAGCTCAAACTTCTTGATTTTTTTTGGTGATAAATTTAGTGCTATTTATGTGCTAATTAGGTGCTCTATTCCGAATTTTGTTGCTCAAACCGTTTACCAGGAAATCGCGTTCAAATTGGGGGGGTCAAGCTTAATGGCAAACTGCACCCACCCACACCGAAAAACTTCAAACTTATTGATTTTTTTGGTGATAAATTTAGTGCTATTTATATGCTAATTAGTTGATCTAATCCGAATTTTGTTGCTCAAACCGTTGACCAAGAAATCGCGTTGAAAATGGGGGGTGCAAGTTAATGGCAAGTTGCACCCACCCACACCGAAAAAAGCTCAAACTTCTTGTTTTTTTTGGTGAAAAATTTAGAGCTATTTATGTGCTAATTAGTTGCTCTATTCCGAATTTTGTTGCTCAAACCGTTGACCAGGAAATCGCATTCAAAGTGGAGGGTCCAGCTTAATGGCAAGCTGCACCCGCTCACACCGAAAAAAGTTCAAACTTATTGATTTTTTTTGGTGATAAATTTAGTGCTATTTATATGCTAATTAGTTGCTACAATTCGAATTTTGTTGCTCAAACCGTTGACCAAGAAATCGCGTTGAAATTGGGGTGGTGCAAGTTATTGGCAAGTTGCACCCACCCACACCGAAAAAAGCTCAAACTTCTTGACTTTTTTGGTGAAAAATTTAGTGCTATTTATGTGCTAACTACTTGCTCTATTCCGAATTTTGTTGCTAAAACCGTTTACCAGGAAATCGCATTCAAATTGGGGGGTCCAGCTTAATGGAAAGCTGCACCCACTCACACCGAAAAAAGCTCAAACTTCTTGATTTTTTTGGTGAAAAATTTAGTGCTATTTATGTGCTAATTAGTTGCTCTAATTCGAATTTTGTTGCTCAAACCGTTGACCAAGAAATCGCATTGAAAGTGGGGGGGTGCAAGTTAATGGCAAGCTGCACCCACTCACACCGAAAAAAGCTCAAACTTCTTGATTTTTTTGGTGATAAGTTTAGTGCTATTTATGTGCTAATTAGTTGCTCTATTCCGAAATTTGTTGCTCAAACCATTTACCAGGAAATCGCGTTGAAAGTGGGGGGGTGCAGGTTAATGGCAAGCTGCACCCACCCACACCGAAAAAAGCTCAAACTTCTTGATTTTTTTTTAGTGATAAATTTAGTGCCATTTATGTGCTAATTAGTTGCTCTATTCCGAATTTTGTTGCTCAAACCGTTTACCAGGAAATCGCGTTGAAAGTGGGGGGGGTGCAGGTTAATGTAAAGCTGCACCCACCCACACCGAAAAAAGCTCAAACTTCTTGATTTTTTTTGGTGATAAATTTAGTGCTATTTATGAGCTAATTAGTTGCTCTATTCCGAAATTTGTTGCTCAAACCGTTTACCAGGAAATCGCGTTGAAAGTGGGGGGTGCAGGTTAATGGAAAGCTGCACCCACCCACACCGAAAAAAGCTCAAACTTCTTGATTTTTTTTGGTGATAAATTTAGTGCTATTTATGTGCTAATTAGATGCTCTATTCCGAAATTTGTTGCTCAAACCGTTGACCAAGAAATCGCGTTGAAATTGGGGTGGTGCAAGTTAATGGCAAGTTGCACCCACCCACACTGAAAAAAGCTCAAACTTCTTGACTTTTTTGGTGAAAAATTTAGTGCTATTTATGTGCTAATTACTTGCTCTATTCCGAATTTTGTTGCTCAAACCGTTTACCAGCAAATCGCATTCAAAGTGGGGGGTCCAGCTTAATGGCAAGCTGCACCCACTCACACCGAAAAAAGCTCAAACTTCTTGATTTCTTTGGTGAAAAATTTAGTGCTGTTTATGTGCTAATTAGTTGCTCTAATCCGAATTTTGTTGCTCAAACCGTTGACCAAGAAATCGCGTTGAAAGTGGGGGGGTGCAGGTTAATGGCAAACTGCACCCACCCACACCGAAAAAATTTCAATCTAATTGATTTTTTTTTGTGATAAATTTAGTGCTATTTAGGTGCTAATTAGTTTCTCTATTCCGAATTTTGTTGCTCAAACCGTTGACCAGGAAATCGCGTTGAAATTGGGGCGGGGCCAGCTTCTCATTAGACGCACAACGAAACACTTGTACACTAAAACAATGAGCAATAAAATCAGATAGCGGTATAGTTCGATGGCAAGTGGTCCCTAAATTATTTTAGTACCAAATAATATGTACGAGTAATTTATTTATTTAACATAGAACAGAGACACCTATAGCGCGGAACAAGGTCGGGTGGGATAAACTAATGCATTTGCAAGTTCTACGGTTAGCAACAAAATCGGATACCGATATATTTCGATAGTACGTATCATCAGGATCATAATCATCCAGCCCTTTTCGTTCACTGCTGGACATAGGTCTCCCTCATTTTTGTCGATTGTGCTCTATTTTGAGCACTTTGCATCCAATTTCTTGACATTTTCTTGAGCTCATCTGGACTGAAGCGTAGGTGGTCTTCCTCTACTTCTTTTGTCTAATCTCGCCCTGCCCTCAAGTAATCTCTTCGTCCACCCCCATCACTGATTCGGGCGACGTGTCCGGCCCAGTTCCATTTCAGGGTGGCATTTCGGGAAATTACATCGGTAACTTCTGTTCTTCACCTTAAGTCTTCATTTCTAACTCTGTCACGAAGCGATACACTCAGCATTGAGCTTTTCATTTTCCTCTGGGCTATTAGCAGCATTTTAGAAGTTGTAGCTGTCAATGTCAAAGTTTCGTCACCATAAGTCATCATAGGCAACACAAATTGGTCAAATGTTTTACGTTTTAGAGAAATTGGTATGTCGCTTTTAAAGATGTCTTTGAGTTTTTCATAGGCTGCCCATGGTAGGTTTATTCTTCTTCGTAGTTCGCATGTTTGGTTGTCTCTTGTGATCTTTATTTCTTGTCCAAGGTATATGTATTTTTCCACTAGCTCTACTTCGTTGTCTCCAATATTGATATTTCCGCTAGGTACTAGTTTTGTCATGAATTTTGTTTTGGAGATGTTTATTTTGAGACACCTACACTGGCATACACTAACTAAAGTTCATGTAGCATGGTACATATCTCCTTGAGGTTGTCAGAGAACAAAACTATGTCGTCTGCGAATTTCAAATTTGTTAATCTTCTACCGGCAATATTCAGGCCTCGCTCTTCCCAGTTAAGTTATTTACAAGAATATTCTAGTACGAGTAGTATAGTATAGTACTCTATAATTTTATACGAGGTATGTCAAAATATATGAATTTGGCTCAAGAGTAAAATACCTTTATTTTTCACAATATCGAAAATTGTTTTTATGAAAAGTTATTAAGAATTAAAAACCATGTTTTAGTTTGTAATTACATCCTTCTAATTGAAATATTTTGAACTATAAAGGTACTTTACATTTGATCTAAATTTATCTTTTTTGACATACCTCGTATAAAATTGATATAAGATTGTTGTATTTTAGGTTTTAGAGTGTTTTAGACCATGCAGAACTTTTTATTACTAATCACTTTTTTCGTAAAATTAATAATAAAAGAGTTATTAGAATTAAAATTACTGAAAATAATGTTATAGGTTTCAGACCATGCAGAGCTTTTTATGAAGAATAACTTTTTTTCGTAAAATTAATAATAAAAAGGTTTTCCATATGGATACAACTTACAGGGACATACTCTATATTATTGTACGGACTATAATAAACTTTACTTAATTTTTTTTTGTTTTAGCACCTAATCTTTACAACCCAATAGGTCCCCATAACCCCCGAGTAACTGCAAATTTAGCATACTTTTCTCCCCTACTATAATGCACACTACAGTAAGCATAAATGGTATAAGCCATATCCATGGTTATGGCGGTTTCTGTGAACTAATTTCTACAGGTATTTCACTATTAAAACGCTTTGAAACAGTGTATGTTGTTTGGATATCAACATTTTGGTGTAGTTGATTCTTTATATATACCTATATAAATCGTATTTACCTATTATCTATTCTCTGCCCCATAACAACACAGCTTTATTGTTTTCAAGGTATCTCTCATTGTCAATTCCGTTGGCTGTGTGTGAGTTATTGTATAATGTATATTGAAGAATGCCGAATTGCAATTTTTGTAATCGCTTTATCTTTGAATATTTGAAACAGTATGTATTGTTCGGGTATATTATGTATGTTCGTATAATCTGTTCTTTATCTATAATTGTATTTATGTATATCTACATTTCTCCAAGAAATTAACGTATCACCTTAAAAATTGGTCATTTTTTATGTCTCATATTTCCTAAACCTGTTTTCCGATTTAAGTGATTTTTTTAAATGTTATAGTCATATTTTTGAACATTATCGTTTAATAATAGGTGCGTTCGCGGGAGCCTGTCGACGACTAGTCGGCGACAAATTAGCAGCAAAACGCATGCGCACTTTAAAATGATATAATTAATATCGTTAATAGATAAATATACAAGGTATATTTTAATATTATAATTTAATAATTAGTTATTAATATTAATTAAAAGTAAATATACCTTGTTTATTTATCTATTAACGATATTATTTATATTAAATGAGGTTAGAAATTGTCGGCGACAATTTGTCAACTGTACCCGCGAACGCACCTAATATTGTTGCTAGACAGGTAAATAGAGGACCGGAGTGTGACGCCACAGCCAACTGCGGCTATATTCAGTGTTATGATGATCACTTGCAAACAAAGATTGTAAACACGTTGAAAAGTAAGGTTTTACCGAATCTCAAGACTTTTTAATTAGTATTATTTTGGTACCGTGCAGGTATTTTACTTGACGAGATGTTATCAAAATAAAAATCACAAAATTTGGAAAATCCGAAAGTCAACAACAATGCGCATCCAAATCTCAAATACAAAGTGAATCTGGTCGGACTGTAAGATACCTCACCGAAGAATGAAACTTCAGCCGCGTCAACACCACCTTTAAGACTAATATTCAATTGTTTTATTTTTAAAACATTCACAAGCCACAAAGATTTTGTATTTTTTTTAGAAATTTATAATTCACACTCGTATTCGTATCTTACATCAACATGATGGTTACTTGGTGAAAGTTTGTATGTTTATTACAAAATGTGGAAGTATGTATATAGTCCATATGGTGAGACCGCTCCATATAGTCCATATGGTGAGTCTGAAAACATTTCTGATTCGGTTTCTTTGTGGATTCCTATTAAAAAATGTCCCCTTTAAACAAATCTGAAGGGTACCGATTATCAGAAACAAATATTACAATCAAACGGCAGAAATCAAAATAGAAGACCAGTTAACTGATAAAATTGCAATAGAACGAGGAGTACGACAGGGCTGTATTTTATCTCCACTACTATTCAATATTTACTCTGAATGGATATTTAAAGAAGCTTTAGACGGTTGTGCGAAGGGAGTATTAATAAATGGTGAATGATTGAATAACATTAGATATGCAGATGACACCATAGTTTTCGCCGTTAATCTGAATGATTTACAGATATTAACAAATCGTATAACAGAAGTCAGCAACAGAAGAAGACCAAATTTATGACAATTAGTAAAAAACCAATATTAAACGCTCAACTTACAGTCAACCAACAGAATATCGAAAGAGTTGAGCAATATACATATCTGGGTACGAATTTAAATAGCCAATGGGACCACTCGACAGAAATTAAACAGCGAATAATAAAAGCGAAAGCAGCATACGTTAGAATGAGACCAATTTTCAACAGTCGAGACATATCATTAAAAACAAAATACCGTCTGTTGAAAAGCTACATATTCACAGTTCTGCTCTACGGAATGGAAGCGTGGACACTAACTGTTGCATCTATGAATCGGCTCGAAGCTTTCGAAATGTGGTGTTATAGGCGCATCTTACGTATATCCTGGGTTGAACGAATTAATAATGTAAAAGTGCTGCGTATAGATTGGGGAAAGACTGTGAAATTCTCATAACCATCAAAACAAAAAAATTAGAATATCTAGGACATGTAATGAGAAATCAAGAACGTTACGGCGTTCTCCAACTGATTCTCCAAGGGAAGGTAAATGGTAAAAGAGGGCCGGGAAGAAGACGCATTTCCTGGCTTCAAAATTTACGAAAGTGGTATAACACCACTACCACTGAACTGTTCCGCGTTGCGGTAAACAAAATCAAGATAGCCATGATGATCGCCAACATCCGAAACGGATAGGCACTTTAAGAAGAAGAAGAAGGATATATGGCGGAATTTTTGGGCAGAAATTGTTTAAACAATTTTTTTAAACAAATACAAAAGACCACCTTTTTTGCCCTGGAACATATATTTCTAGATTGTAAACTAGCCCTAAGAAAAGATAAGAATAAAAAATCTCCAGGCGAAGATTGAGTAATTACTGATGCAATAAACATCGGAGGCACTTGTCTTCTTAAGAAAATAAAAGACCTTTTTAACATGTGCCTTTTAGATAGCAATATACCCGACAAATGGCATAATGCTCAAGTAATTCTATTGTACAAAAAAGGAGATCCCCATGAATTAGAAAATTACAGACCTATAAGTCTTCTTAGTCACTTATACAAACTCCTTACAAGAATAGTAACGAATCGTCTTGAGAAAAAACTTGATTTCTACCAGCCAATTTGGAACAAATGATCACCCACAGCGCATTAAAACGGTAATAGAAAAGACTATCGAATACAATCGACCACTCGTTTTGGCTTTTGTAGATTTCCATAAAGCCTTTGACACGGTAGAATGTGACAAAATTCTGGAAGTACTACAAGCATGCCGCATTGACTACCGATACACAAGGTTAATTTACAATACATACAAGAACGCAACTATGCCGGTGAAACTACATAAAAACACGGACCATGTCCCAATCGGCAGAGGAGTCCGACAGGACGATAACTTATCGCCTAAACTCTTTACCGCAGTACTAGAATATGCTTGTAAATAACTTAACTGGGAAGAGCGAGGCCTGAATATTGACGGTAGAAGATTAACAAATTTGAAATTCGCAGACGACATAGTTTTGTTCTCTGACAACCTCAAGAAGATATGTACCATGCTACATGAACTTTAGTTAGTGTACGCCAGTGTAGGTGTCTCAAAATAAACATCTCCAAAACAAAATTCATGACAAACCTAGTACCTAGCGGAAATATCAATATTGGAGAAAACGAAGTAGAGCTAGTGGAAAAATACATATACCATGGACACGAAATAAAGATCACAGGAGACAAACAAATATGCAAACTACGAAGAAGAATAAACCTACCATAGGTAGCCTATGGAAAACTCAAAGACCTATTTAAAAGCGACATACCAATTTCTCTAAAACGTAAAACATTTGACCAATTTGTGTTGCCTATGATGACTTATGGTGCCGAAACTTTGACATTGACAGCCACAGCTTCTCAAATGCTGCAAATAGCCCAGAGGAAAATGGAAAGGTCAATGCTGAGTATGTCGCTTCGTGACCGAGTTAGAAATGAAGACTTAAGGCGAAGAACAGGAGTTACCGATGTAATTTCCCGAATTGCCACCCTGAAATGGAACTTGGCCGGACACGTCGCCCGAATCAGTGATGGGGGGTGGACGAAGAGTGCAGGCCGAGATTAGACAAAAGAAGTAGAGGAAGACCATCTACTCGTTGGCCTGATG
Organism: Diabrotica virgifera virgifera; assembly: GCF_917563875.1. NCBI lineage: Eukaryota > Metazoa > Arthropoda > Insecta > Coleoptera > Chrysomelidae > Diabrotica > Diabrotica virgifera. The sequence goes on along the minus strand of NC_065450.1, from coordinate 68,017,544 downwards.
AGCTCAAGAAAATGTCAAAAAATTGAATGCAAAGTGCCCAAAATAGAGCACAATGGACAAAAATGAGGGAGGCCTATGTTCAGCGGTGAACGAAAAGGGCTGTATGATGATGATAATGATACGTACTATCGAAATATATCGGTATCCGATTTTGTTGCTAACAGTAGAACTTGCAAATGCATTAGTTAATTCCACCCGACCTGGCTCCGCACTATACATATGTGTCTCTGTTCTATGTTAAATAAATAAGTTACTCGTACATATTATTTGGTACTAAAATAATTTAGGGAGCACGTACCATCAAATTATACTTCTATCTGATTTTATTTCTCATTGTTTTAGTGAACATACAAGTGTTTCGTTGTGCGTCTAGAAGCTGGCACCGCCCCACTTTGAACGCGATTTCCTGGTCAACTGTTTGAGCAACAAAATTTAGATTAGAGCAACTAATTAGCACATAAATAGCACTAAATTTTTCACCAAAAAAATCAAGAAGTTTGAGCTTGTTTCGGTGTGGGTGGATGCAGGCTTGCCATTAACTTGCTCCCCCCCATTTTCAACGCGATTTCCTAGTCAACGGTTCGAGCAACAAAATTCGGAATAGAGCAATTAATTAGCACATAAATAGCACTAAATTTTTTAATAAAAAAATCAGTTTGAGCTTTTTTCGGTGTGGGTGGGTTCAGGCTTGCCATTTACCTGCACCCCCATTTTCAACGCGATTTCCTGGTCAACAGTTTGAGCAACAAAATTCGGAATAGAGCAACTAATTAGCACATAAATAGCACTAAATTTTTCACCAAAAAAATCAAGAAATTTGAGCTTTTTTCGGTGTGAGTGGGTGCAGCTTGCCATTAAGCTGGACCCCCCAATTTGAACGCGATTTCCTGGTCAACGGTTTGAGCAACAAAATTCGGAATAGAGCAACTAATTAGCACATAAATAGCACTAAATTTATCACCAAAAAAATCAAGAAGTTTGAGCTTTTTTCGTTGTGGGTGGGTGCAGCTTGCCATTAACCTGCACCCCCCCACTTTCAACGCGATTTCCTGGTAAACGGTTTGAGCAACAAAATTCGGAATAGAGCAACTAATTAGCACATAAGTAGCACTAAATTTATCACCAAAAAAAATCAAGAAGTTTGAGCTTTTTTCGGTGTGGGTGGGTGCAGCTTTCCATTAACCTGCACCCCCCCACTTTCAACGCGATTTCCTGGTAAACGGTTTGAGCAACAAATTTCGGAATAGAGCAACTAATTAGCACATAAATAGCACTAAATTTATCACCAAAAAAATCAAGAAGTTTGAGCTTTTTTCTGGTGTGGGTGGGTGCAGCTTTATATTAACCTGCACCCCCCCACTTTCAACGCGATTTCCTGGTAAACGGTTTGAGCAACAAAATTCGGAATAGAGCAACTAATTAGCACATAAATAGCACCAAATTTTTTGCCTAGTCCGAACTTTATTCGCGATGGTGGGGGGTGCAGCTTAATATGGGTTGAATTATCACTTTGAAAATTTTAAAGAAATAAAATATGTAGAATTATGTAATTTTAATATGTCTAATTATAATTCATTAAAATCTCCCACAGAGGTATGTACCTATTTAATTCAGTACGATTAAATTATGATTTTTTTTTGATAATCTAGCTTTGCATTCTCAGTTAAATGTCATTTATAAAACACCTGAAATTAGTGATAAAGAAATACTTAGGAATCGGTTGAATTTTTTGAATACTACTGGTTTAAATCAGTCTCTGTGTGAAGTGGGCAAGTTGTGTGAAGTGGGCAAGTTGTGTGAATTAAGTAGTAGGTACTAACTATCCCAGCTAACAAGTACATCAGTTGAACGAAGTTTTTCAGTATTAAAACGCATCAAAAGTTTTACAATAAATTTTACAAGTGAAGACAGACTTTCCAAGTTAGCCCTATTATCCATTGAAAAAGAGTGCATTTATTAAACAATTATCAGAAAATCCAAAATTTTACGACGATGTTATCGACAAAAAATTTGCATTGGTTGATAAGAGAATAGGACTCAAGAGAATAGGACTCAAGTATAAGTAAATAAGTGTCATATGTTGAAAGTTGTGTGTTATGGAAGGTGATTCGAAATCGGAATATAAAAACAATTTTGAATAGAACTCTTCTTTTTAAGTTTAAAGAAACCAAGCCTGGAGCAGGGACTCGACCCTGAGCAAGCAGTACAGATCGATGATAAGTCACTAGATATACGATATACTAAGTCACTAGAGTCACTAACCTGCATTGATCGGGGTAGGATTTCGTTTGTGAGTCCTTGTATCCAGGACTCCCACATAATAAGCACTTTGCTGATAGAGAGCCCATATAGCGCATCAGAGTGCTATCGGAGGGGAAGTGGATAGTATGAAGCATTGGGGCGGGATGGAGTGACGCCCGCTTATAAGAGTAAATCCTCCTTGCCTCAATGAATTTGTATCACCCGAATATCATTCTCAAGGCGTGTGCATGTCTCTCAGACTGGGTTAAACACTATACCTAATTTTTTGTAGTTCTTGTTTTTAGTCGATATAAGTTAACAGGTAATACATTAGGTATACACCTATTAAGTAGGTATGTTTTGATCTCGACCCTCGTAAGAAAATATTTGTTAAACCCTTATTGAATCGCTTCCTCTTCCGAAAATGTCACCGCACGCCACTGCTTCAAGGTGTGAAATTCTATCAACAAAGAATCTACCTGTTTTATGGAATAACCCCTTGTTTATTTAAGTACACATTTCCATCAATAGTACCCCGCTGACCTGAATATATGACTCTCTTAGTTTGCTAGCACAACTATACAGAGGCATTAATTTTTATATACTACTCTGAAACTTTTGCAATAACCAAACAACTAAAATTTTGCAAGAACGAATAAATCAATTCATAAACTTAAAAGATTGCATTTCTATGTTTAATCGACTTAAAAAAAGCATTTGATGTAATATATCTTTTTTTATAATAAAGAGATCCCGCTGAATATTAAAAAAACAATTATTGAAAACGCCTACCAAAACAGTAAGATGGAAGTCAGAATAAATGGACAACTTACGGAACCTGAAGACACAGGCAATGGAATAATACAGGGGGATTCACTAAGCCCTATGATAGTTAACTTTGGACACGCGCCAACTCGTAACTCTTAATGACAAACTTTTTTAAATCAAAATGTATACCGGCCAATTCGTAACTTTTCTACCTGACCAACTCGCAACTTTATACAGGTGAATTCGAAACCATTGTTTAATAGTTGTTAATAGGTTAAAAGGTAAGAAATAAATTTGAACAGTAACGGATTAAGCCAACACGGGGCATATAGCATATTATTATGTAAGCGAATGGTTCTTGGTTTGCTTAAAAACTTGTTGTGTATTATATGTACCTATAAAAAAATAAAAATTGAAATCTCTTTTGATTGAAACAATATTATATGTATAGACCAGGGCGGATCTGTAAAAAAAAACGTCTATTTGTGGATGTGCGAGGTGGCATTCGGATTTTTGCAGATAAAGTTAGGTGACAACTTCAATAATAATAATTGACTTATGCTCCTTCTCAAATATGCCCGGAATATTAATAAAACAATTAAAATATTTAAAAATTTCGAAAAACATTAATTTTTTTCTACATTTTTTCTTTTAACTTTAAAACGATTCATTTTGGAGCAAAGTAGTACGGAATTAAAATAAAGATAATTGAATTTTTTATGATATACGACTAGCTAAAAATGTCTTAAATTATTACCCTTTCTGAAAAATAGCAATAAATACAAAATAAGGGGGCAAAATAAGCCTCTTTTTATTCAGTGTTTTTCATCAACTTTGGTTGTATTTAGAACCTTCGTAATTCGCATAGAAAATCCTTATATAGTCGGTTCGCTAAACTCAGACGCAACTGGCTAGATATTTTAGTCGATAATTTTTTTTATTTTTGCCAATTTTGCAAAAATTGGCAAAATTACTAACTAGTTAGTGATTGTTAACTATTTAGTAATTATTTTTTGCCAATTTTACTAAAATTGGCAAAATTACCGACTAAAATATCTAGAAAGTTGTGTCTGAGTTTAGCGAACAGAATATAACATACTTAAATCGTCCACCAAATTTCATTAAAATCTACCTGATAGATTTTGCATAATAATTTTGCAATCTAATTTTTTTTAAAAAAGTTCAAATTTTTTAAAAACTTTCTGAACAGAAAGTAGACCATTTAGAAGTTTGCTAATTTTTTCACATATAAAGAGGCTCTCTACCTATCTAATAAACTTTACAGAATTAAAATCGGATTATCTAAGAGGCCTCAGCACTGTTTTAAAGTTATAAACAATTTTTTGGCTTATAAACAAATACAGTGAGGACGTTTGAGTTGGAATAAATTCATTTTCTCGAGAATGGGCGGCTCTGGAGATAAATCCCGAAATAAGTCGATTTTTATTTTTAAATTCTAATTTTTTAGTATACATATCATGCCAGTGACGTCATCCATCTGGGCGTGATGACGCAATCGATGATTTTTTTTAAATGAAAATGGGCCGTATGATAGCAGGCCGTATGATTCCGTCGGTATAACAGGTTGCCTTGCAACCAGATGCAGAACAGTACCATAAATGTTTTCCACTTTTTAGCACTTTCTTTAATTGAAATTTAAAATTATTTACCACCAATAACTTACACCCACGTGCACTCATTACGAAATCTGTTATCTGTTACAAGAATTTCAGTCATTTTCAAAAAATATATTTGGATTTTCTCTAGTATGTAACCCTTCCAAGAGACAATACATAAATGATGAATACCTTTTACACCACCTTCAAAGAGAGTAATTTTTACAGGTACATACCTGGAATACCGGTATTAAATTATCAACATTACTTAAAAATGAAAGTTACTAATTAACAGGCAGTTAGTGGGTTATCGAAGAATTACCTGCGCGCCAGAGTTACGAGTTGGCCTGTAATTAGGATGGGGGATTAAAATAGTTATGAATTCACCGAGACCCGTTAACTTTATCGCAGATGAAATCAAAAAGAGTGACAATAAAGGAAGGCGATAGAGAAGGGGCAACAATGAAATTAAAATTCTCTGTTATGTAAAAAATATGCCGTCCGATGCGTTACGTGTCATTGTAAGTCTCTTTTTTATTTCAAAGATATTTAGTTTGTTCCATACTTTTTCCCAACCCTGTATTTGAGATGAGATAATCGTGTAGAAAATGTGAACGTTTGGGCACAGAAATCGAATTAATGTATTTTCTGACTCAAATTAATAAAGTAAATAAAAGCTGCCAACATCAGTTCATAAATTCGAATGGTATTGTATTTACGAAAATAAATTTAGGCATATTCTATTTGTTTTTTTGGTAGGAACACAAAAAGTTGGCAACGTCATACCGACGCGTCCCCAGACGACGCCTGCCCTCTCCTTCCCCCAATCCCTCCCTTATGACACTTTCTAGCCGTCGTCGTCTCCCTCTCCTCGCTCTCGCGACGGCATCGAGACGGCGGCGGCTGCCGACGCTCACGCACGTCACGTACCAAACCGCCCTCCACCCTTTGCGGCCCTCTCGCGTTTTTCCGCCGACTTTCTCCTCCGCTCCCGCCCCCCGTTCAAGATAGCGCGATCGCGGCCGCCTACGCGATGCAAACGAAGAGAAAAATGAGATGAAAACGGATGGGAAGGGGTGCGAAGGGATGCAAATAGGTGACATAGACACACAAGAGTAGGATTAAGTCAGCGGATGAGAATGCCACTATTTGTTGTTCCGAGAAAATGTTACAAATGGTAAAATACATAAACATACGTTACAAAGAAATTATTCTTGTTAGTGGTTATAAACATTTTATTGACCGACACTGCAAGATTTGTTTTAGTTACATTTTTAATGTTTTTGTATATAAAAAATTCACACAGGAGACGAAAACAAACTATACGTTCATAGTAATTTTTTGACATTTATCTTAACCAGCTTTAGTTTAAGATAAACTAAAGTATCACCAAGCAAGAAAAGCATATGAAAAAAATAAATGAGTTATTTAGTCGCTTTGTCCACCTCAATAATAAATTCCTAACAAAGCCAGTGGATCGTCTTTGGCCAAAGAGTGTTCAAGGATTTTGGCTAGAAACATAATAATTTAGAGCGCTAGAATTAACACGCAGCTGAGACGAGACGAAAAACGAATGCTGAAAAGAAAGAAGAAGGAGCATATAGAAAACCAACTAAAAGAATAGAAGAATAAAAGAAATAGAGCAGTAAAACACTAAAATGGAAACGCGAGAATTCTACAAGAGAAGGATAACCAGAACAGAAAGGAATTCAAATCTAGATTATCAATAGCTAGAAAGAGAACAGGAGAGATCGTTGGTAATCAGAACCAGATACCAGACACTAGAAGATGAGGTTGCAAGAAGTAGAAATTCAGCTCGAAGGCATGGAAGACGAAAGAAAAAAATATAACATCCTAACAGAGGAAGAAGTCAAAAAATCAAACCAATATACAAAAACTGAAAGAAAACAAAGCTCCTGGAGCGAATGACATTTCTTCTGAGCTTGTAAAACATGGCGCACAAATCTGACCTGTTGTATAAGTAAGTATTCTAATATAACTGATTTGGAAGCAGGTAAAACTACCAGAAGACTGGAACGTAGGTATAAAGCAAGAATCATATTATCATGCCCGCACCGTTCCGGGCAGTTCCGGCACGTAGCGTTTCGTTTACGAAAAATATTGATTTTAATGGTTTTAAATATGAACAATTCATACTGTCCGGGGCGTATAGTATCAGACAACTCTTTGTAAAATCAGGTTTTTCGGAGACTACGCTACGTGCCGGAACGGTGCGGGCATGATAATATGATTCTTGCATGATAATATGATAATATGATCTGTACCTATCCACAAGAATGAAGATCAAACAATTTGTGATAACTACAGAGGAATTATCCTCCTAAACGTAACCTACAAAATATAGGCATACGTTCTTTACTATACAGAATAAGCCAAATAAAAACGGAACATATGCAGTTAATACAGTGTATCGGAACTACGTTTGAAATAGTCGACCAATATAAAAGTTTGACACACATAAATCATAGCAACTCAACTACCTGTCTTCTTTTAAGCTAAGGCTACGGCCAGACAAGCGACAATTTACGGCGCCATAAGAGCAGTAAAATGAAGCGCAAAAATTGGTCCCGCAGTGAGTGTAGTGGATGACCAGACTGAGCTGTAAAATATCGCGAAGTAATATCGAACGGGTCCATCTTCGGCGTCGTGTCGCAAACAAATGGACCTAGGTCCAAATTTGTAGCTCATCTAGCCACAACCACGACCGAAACACTGTATTTACATCTCGCGACACGCCGTAATTTACATCCCCGTCTGGCCATGCTTTTTACTGCAGTTACTGCCGCTTCATTTTACTGCTGTTACAGCGCCGTAAGAGCAGTAAAATGAAGCGGCCGTATAAAGCATGACCACATAAGTATGTAAATTACGGCGTGTCGCGAGATGTAAATACAGTGTTTCGGTCGTTGTTGTGGTTAGATGAGCTACAAATTTGGACCCAGATCCTTCTTACCAGGACCCATTTCCGCGCTTCATTTTACTGCTCTTATGGCGCCGTAAATTGTCGCTTGTCTGGCCGTAGCCTTAGCCTAAAAGGAGACAGGTAGTTAATTTGCTATGATTTATGTTTTTCAAACTTTTATATGGTCAACTATTTCAAACGTAGTTCCGATACACTGTATTAACTGCGTATGTTCCGTTTTTATTTGGCTTATTCTGTAGACTATCGGGATATTGTAAAAACATAATAGTCAATACCAGTATGGGTTTCCTATCCTATCAAATTTTCCTAGTTTAATACCTTGAATCTACCCACATTCCCTATTGCTTTCCTCAACTAAACATTAACAATGATGAAAAAATCTGATAATTTTATCACCATTGTAATGTTTATAACTAAAAAAACAGAACAATCTTATCATAAATTTATTTGTTGTATATTTGCACCAGTTTCATTATAATCATGATCTTCTGAATCAAAGCAATTAATTTTGTAATAAAGCCTCTGGGGTATTCACACCGTTTGCGTTGCTGAGGTCTTAGAATTCGAATAAATGGCACCTTTGATCAAGCCTCATTGGCAATTACAAAATCATAATAATAGGGTTATAGCAAACGTGGTTTTCTGTTCTCAAATAATATGGTGTAGGATGCGACATATAACAGATCATCAGCTGTTCGTTATAGACCGGGAACTGTAGGGACTTGAAGTGTTTAAACATAATATGAGGAGCGCATTTTTTTTATTGTTGTCAGTTCAGAAGACCTTACAAATTAATATTTCGGACGGTCCAGAAACTTTATACTCCACATTAGGTCAGAGAAGTATATGGAGCAAATGCAATTTGTGTATATATCAATATACTCATCTTCATCACATCGGGTAAACATTGCATTGATTAAAACATAGAAAAATTCTTGTGCAGTAGCGCACCATTCCAACACAACAGGCCACACATTTAAATCAGATGTCAGATCTTGGATATAGAAAACAACTAAAAAAAGATTGTTTCTCGAAATATGTCACATCAACAAAAACAAAAAATGAATTAAATTTAAGACAGATACTTGCAAGTTAAGTGACATGCATTGCAATATTTTAAAATTTTGATAAACTAAAAACATCTAAAATCTGGTTTGTCCATTGGCCCTAACGTCACATGTGGAAAAAAGGACCGAAATCAGTGCCGCTTCGGACAGTAAATACAGCATGAGTTTGGCAATTAGTTTTACAAAATAAAATAATTATAATATTTCGTAAGTGTGAATATTATGTTTGTATTTAATTGTAAGTTAATTTTGTAGTATGTTCGTTAAAAACAAACATACTACTACTAAAACACTATTCGTTAAAAAGTCTGATGAATTTGGAGAAAAATTAATTTATTATTTTCGATTAATATTGCGCGGTCCGTTAGAACTACGAGATACAACACGATAAAAACAGGGAGACAAAGAGACAAATCTGACATCTTATTTTCCCCAAGTAACCATCTTCTAGTAATTGAATCATTCCGAATTCCGAGAATTCAATCTTCACAGTCCCTTCAGAGTCCTTCCGATTTGGGGTGTGCAGGTATTAATGGGATCTTGACTTGATACATCAATTTGTTATTCATAGTCCAGTCAAATCAAGTCAAATTACAAAAATTAATCGTTATAATACAGTCATTATAATAAATTAAGCAAAATGTCAAGGTCAAGAGGCCAAGAGTTGAATTTACTCATGGTAGATCTAACGAAGGCATATGACACGGTCCCCATTAATAGACTATGGGAAGTACTAGCAAAGACCAGCATAAATGTATCTATTATACAGGCACTCAAAGAACTATATTATAGAAACTCGCCATCCAAAATTAAAATCGGAAATAAAATATCAAAAGGTTTCCTAGCCACTAAAGGTCTAAGGCAAGGATGCTGTATATCGCCAGTATTATTCAATTGTATATTGATGAAGCCCTTAGACAATGGAAGAAGAAGTGCAATGGAATGGGACTACCGATAGGAGATGCGATACTCTACACGCTGCAGCTGCACTATGCAGATGACCAAATTGTAATTGCACAGGACAAGGAAGACCTCGAATGGCAAGGAAACTAATAGAGGAATATAGAAAATGGGGCCTGGAGGTAAATACCAAAAAAACACAATATCTATGAGTAGGACGAGAAGAAACGGAGAACCTGAACCTGGAACAGGAGACAATTACAAGCTGCAATGAATACATATATCTGGGAATAAAACTAACAAGTACAGGACGAAACGAAGAAAATATTAATGAAAGGATAGTAAAGAGAAAACAGGTGATAGGAGCCCTGAATGTGGCAAAAAATATAAGAACAGAAAATAAAAAACGAATTTACAACACAATATTAAAACCAGTGTTAACCTATGGAGCTGAAGTCTGGCAATTAACCAACAAGTACAAAGATAAATTACTAGCCACTGAGATGGATTTTTGGAGAAGGTCAGCAAGAAGATCTAGACTAGAACACATAAGAAACGACGACATTAGACAACAAATGGAAATAGAAAGAACAATCATAGATGACATCGAAAGACAACAGCTAGTTTGGTACGGACACGTAAGACGAATGGACGAAAGGAGAATCCCCAAAAAAGTGTTAGAATGGACCCCCACAGAAAAACGAAAACGAGGAAGACCAGCAACTACATGGATAAAGGGCAGCTCCAAGGCGATGTCTGAAAGAAATCTAAGAGAGGAAGACTGCCACAATAGAAAGGAGTGGCGATTGGGAACGGAAAGGCCGGGGTGCTATTCTTCAAGGTGTAAAATTCTATCAACAAGGGGTCTACCTGTTTTATGGAATGATCCCTTGTTTATTTAAGTACACATTTCTATCAATAGTATCCCTTGAACTGAAATTAATGACTCTCTTAGCGCTTGTACATATGAGGGTGGTTTGCCAGTGTTTGATTGGCGGTCCCATTCCTCTCCTAATAGCTTACAACCGCCGCGGTTTGACGACGTTGACCGGTTGCATGTGTACGCATGTTGAGCGGTTGCATTTGTTCCTATAATAATTCCTATATAACTGGAGTAATGCCAATGCATTTAGAAACACAAAAAAGAGCATGTAAGTATTGGCTAAAAAAAGAAAAATATGAAAAAATAATACAAATAATAGGATTAGATATAAGAAATAAAAGAGAATTAAAAGAAATAATAAATAGAAAAAGACAAAATGAATGGGAAAATTCAACAAAATCTAGACGTTTATACAATTTTATACCAATATTAGAAAACATTCCAAATTATTTTAATCCAAAACAAGGTTTAATACACTTTTTAACAGGACATGGACCGTACCCAACATATTTGGAAAGATTTAACTTAAAAGATGATGCATATTGTGAATGTGGAGAACTAGGTACACCAGAACATATAGTGTTACATTGTGAAAATACTATAGAAAATGAAGAACATAGAGAAATGAGAAGAAGATTAGAAAGAATTGAAATAAGAGATATATTACAAAATGAAGAATATTTTGAAATATTAAACAATCTCACACAAATAATATCTAAAAAACAACAAGAAATCTATAATAATAGAAGAAGACAACCAATAATCCAACCCTGATGAAGTTGAGTAAGATAAAGTTAAAATAAATAAAATAAAATATAAATTCAAAAATAGATATTTACAATTATAATGGTAATAATTCAATATAGAGTGGATAAATGAAACTAATGGTTCAATACATAATTCATGAAATTAAAAAAAAAATAACTACCAACTCTCTTCTGAAAATAGAGGGACTGTCTTTATAACTTAGAAGGGAGTTGGTAGTACCAAAAATATTTTAAATTGTTTATTTAAATTTGTTTGTTAAACGTAATTAATAGATTATGGCAAATTGTTAATTGTAAAAATAGATTTAATAGTTGAGTAAAAAATGTAAAAATATAAAAAAAAAATATCTGTAATCCCATCAGGAAAAAACGACCTTGATTAGTCACTAGAGGCCAGGTCATATGTATAAATAATAAATAATAATAAAAAAAAAAATTGTTCCTATGTTAATTTGAACCTCGGCGTTTGGGTTTTTCAGGTAAACCGCGACGTCAACGTTGGCAAACCGCTCTCATGTGTACAAGCGCTTAGTTTTCCTGCACAACTATACAAACTGTGAAGTGTGAACTTATATGAAACTAAAAGCAGTACCTACACAACATATTTATCGGTATTGACGAAGTATTGTTATTTGCAGATGAGTGATCATTTAATATCTAGCGATGAGGATTTAGAAGGAATTCTGGACGTCTCGGGAGTACTAAGAAATTTAGGTTATTTTGAGAAAACTGTGCCTTTGTTCGATGACGATCAGTATGTGGAACATTTTTGCAAACACAGAAAAAGTAATAAGCTCATCGGAAAGATTTAGACATTCCGAATATTACATTACCAAAAAGGGGATTTGCAAAAGATTTCTGCATTAAAATGTATGGCCATTTTCCTCTGTCTGTGTGCTGCTAATGAAGCAATTACTTTTAGGCATGTTGCAGATCGATTTAACATATCCAAAAGTTCTTTGCATAAGATAACGTGTGATCCAAAATTATTGTCACCATAGGTGGCTCTGAACGACAGAGATGTTTTATGGTGGATATGTTATGGATCATAGAGTTAAATATTAGCATAGAGAGAGTGTCATTCAGAGCGAAGTGACGACACCATCTTTTTTATTTGGATTAGTGCTGTTTCACTCTTACGCATAGTAAAGCTGCTACAGTTGTCCTCCTCTTTCGTGCCTATGTTCACACTGAATGTCATTATAGATTCTCGATACAATGTGTTAGAAGGAGATGCAGCAAACCAGTCCCTGAGATCTTGTCGTCAGGAAGCGCGGAAGGTAGGCTCCCTCTATGTTAATATATACCTGTATGTTATGGATACAGTGCATGTTTATTATTAATTCAGATATACTTTCCAGTTTACGTCAACTTTGACAAATACTTGTCAGTGTACGTACGTCTACTTAAAAAACACTATAATTGAACATAAAAAGTAGCAGAGGAAGCAAAATTTTAACTTTATACGAATTAAAAGGTCTTGAGATTGGGTATCTTTTCAACGTGTTTTCAATCTTTATTCTTTGTTTGGAAAAATGATCATAACAACACTGAATATAGCTGCAGTTGGCCGTGACGTCACACTTCGGCGGTCTTTCAGATTAAAACAAGACACACGTAATTTTTTGCACGGATAGCTTTGATCCCAATAATTGTGGATCGCTCTTAGTAAGAAGAGTTACTTCTGTAGGCCAAATGATAATAAAAAGCCAAAAAATGACTATTGAAAGAGATTTTCGTGATTGAGATTTGCCAGGGGTAATTGGAGTTATTGATGGACCCATGTGAAAATCGACAAACCAAAAGAATATCTAAATTAATTAATATTTAAATAGGAACAAACATTTATGTAAATACATATACAGAGGTACCAAGTTGAATGCTGTAGGTTAGAAATTCAAATTTATTTGAAAATTACTAACTATTTAGTAATTAGGTATTAACTATTTAGTAATTATTTTTTTTGCCAATTTTGCCAAATTGGCAAAATTACTTAGTAAAATCACTAGCCAGTTGTGTCCGAGTTTAGCGAACCGACTATAACTAACATTCTCAAAGGACATGGTAGATGCAGAAGATCTGAATATAAATATGAGGTTTCGACATTATAGGAAACATTTAAAATCAAAACATGGCAAAAAATACAAACACTTTTTTGAAGAATTTGAAGTGTACGCACATTTAAAATCAGTTGTCAAATATAATCAAAACATCTGTTAATTTTAATAAATATTGTATGTTTTGGTCGATCGTAGGTACCACCTCGTTATCTGTCATAGGTACGATCAAAACATCTTAATTTTAATAAATATTAGAAAATTCGGCAACAATGTTTTAGACGATCGTAGTTACCACCTCTTATCGAAAATCCAAAACCAATTGCCAAATCTAATCAAAACATCTGTTAATTTTAATAAATATTCGAAAGTTCGGCAACGATGTTTTGGACGATCGTAGGTACCACCTCTTATCGAAAATCCAAAACCAATTGCCAAATCTAATCAAAACATCAATCTGTTAATTTTAATAAATATTGTATGTTTTGGTCGATCGCAGGTACCACCTCTTATCTGTCATAGGTACGATCAAAACATCTTAATTTTAATAAATACTACAAAATTCGGCAACGATGTTTTGGACGATCGTAGGTACACCTGGTTCAAAAAAAAACTGATACGACTCTTGACGCGTATTTTGTAGAAAATTGAGCAGTGTATTTTGAAGGATAAATACTTAATATTTACATACTGTCAATGTCACTGCCAAATCTTAAAATTTGTCAGATAGCTTATTCTGTTCCACGGTTATTAGACTTTATTATTAATCTTTATTATTAATACTTTCTCCGCAACTGGGGGTATCTTATCAACTGTATTGTTTTTAAACAATAGATGATAAAATAAAAATATTGACAGTTCAAAAATGTGAACATTATTGCATTGTGTGTGGCCTAAATTTGGGCTGAAAACTGAAATGTATTACATTTATACAAAATTTTGGAATATGTTTAATTACGTAGACCAATTTTAACAGTTGTTTTCAATACAGATTTCAATCATCTACAAATAGTTTCTAATGTCTTTTGATGTCAAATAATTAGGGAAGCTGGAATTCAACAGTTTAGAATTTTACATTGAGTTAATGCAAAATTGTGACGCATGTCAAAATTCTCAATGTATTTTAATTGTATTCATTTTTTTTTCGAATCCTGAGAAAATTAATAAATATTTTTGAAAAATTTAAACTCAGAATGAAAGACTACATTATTACCGAGGGCTGAAAGTCCCTGAAAACTTCTATAATATTTATTTTAATAAGTTACAGGGCTGAAAATAAAAAAAGTGTGATATTTAATTTCAAATATTTCATTCAATAGAAACTGCTTGTTTATTCTAAGGGGCTTTCCGCCCTCGTTAATAATGTAATCTTTCATCCTGCGTTTAAATTTTTCTAAAATACTTATTAGTTTTTTCATGAATCAGTTGTTTGTTGTTTGTTTATTTTATTATTTGTCTGTCATAATCAATATGATGTCAGATCAATCAAATACACTGCTCAACATGATCAAATCTTACTAAGAATCGTATCAGTTTTTTTAGGAACCGGCTGTACCACCTCTTATCGAAAATCCAAAATCAATTGCCAAATCTAATCAAAACATCTGTTAATTTTAATAAATATTCGAAAGTTCGGCAACGATGTTTTGGACGATCGTAGGTACCACCTCTTATCGAAAATCCAAAATCAATTGCCAAATCTAATCAAAACATGTGTTAATTTTAATAAATATTCGAAAGTTCGGCAACGATGTTTTGGACGATCGTAGGTACCACCTCTTATCTGTCATAGGTACGACCATGACGTCCTTGAACTGCGCCAAACTCGTCTGTAGCAACTTCTAGACGACAGTTCAACACTCGAACTCGAAATTACCAAAAGTAGACACCAGCCATCATATTATTACAACCGAAGTACCGAAGCTTGCCTGACACCGTTCGATACACTAATAAAAATCATTTTTGTTAGCTTGGTAAAATTCGTTCAAGTCCATTATTTTTGTCTTCGTCGTGTATCTCTCTTCATCCCTCCTATAGAGTATTGGACTCTCTTACGTTTCTTAGCCAAAAGTGATAGATGACTGATGGGCTGGATCAGCGCATTCTCTTCCGTTTTATACCTCCAAAATTTCATCTAGAAGTCTTTTAAATTTTCTGTTTGATCTCTCCTTGTTCTTCTTTAGGTCCCGTCTCCTTTAAGGAGGTTGGTGGAGAAATATGGAGCAATAAAAATATCAGAAAAGAAATGAAAGGCAGAATTTACAAAACAGTCATCAGACCAATAATGACATACCCGGCAGAAACACGGTCCGACACAGAGAGGACAAAAAGTTTGCTCGAAACAGCGCAGATGAAAACCCTTCGAAAAATCGATGGTAAGAATCTATGGGACAGAGCTAGTACTCAGTACGTTTCGGCGCCTGACACATACAAATTTGACACATACGAATTTCAGTACCGTTTATTTTGCCGCTTACCGTATTTAGTCTGATGCTAACAATAGTTATTTTTCTACAACCACTACTCAAAGTGCACTTTTCTGCACGGTTTTATGTTAGCAAACTTGATATTTTCTCACAGTATAAGATATTTGACATTAGTGTGCAGAAAAGTGACGTTTCTGTGCCGCAAAGTGACGTTTCTGTGCCGCAAAGTTCTTTTCTGCACAGTTGACTACCTCATTCTGAGTAACGTTATATTCTGTTTACATCCGTGGACTACCGCATTCTGAGTAACGTTATATTCTGTTTACATCCGTGGTTAAACTTTAGACAAATATATAACCTATAAGACAATTATTATATTTAACTATAGCATAGAAACTAAATTATGGATGTTACAACTGTTTTATTTTACAATTTTATTCTTATTAAACATTTTATAATTATCAAATAACCAATAAGGATTTAGCAACCTGTGCAAGAGACGTCGAATGAAGTAGGTTTTGTGTATATCCGTGACTGCATAAATATGATGTCAATAATGTGTAATAATTGTTTAAATTTAAACAAATTAAGGCAGTGCATTAATTTTTTAACTGATTTCTGTGCAATTTATTTAGGTATAAGGAATTTAAATTGATTAGTAGGTATTAATTAAATACAGTTTAAAATTTATCACATAGGTACTATTATAATTAATCGTCGTTTGGAAATTGTGATTTTTATTTTTAGGAAAAACTGTGCTTGTAGAAAAAGTATAGTGTGAAACACGTGCAGAAAGGTAATTTCTCACTCGTTTGAATTGCGGCACTCGCTTGCGCTCGTACCGCAACTTTTCAAACTCGTGAGAAATTAGTACCTTTCTGCACTTGTTGCACAATATACTATTTCCTAACAAGTGCAGAAAGTCATTATTTTCCGCACGCGACTGCAGTTTGCCGAACGACGCGAAGCGGGAGTTCGGCAAGCAGTCGAGTGCGAAAAAGAGACTTTCTGCAAGAGTTAGGAACAATATTTTTTCTAAGAGTCTTTAAAAAATTACCAAATCTTAATCAATTAATTTAATTAATAGAAAATACATACACAAATTAATTCTTTGACAAGGTTGTCAGAACCAAACTTTCAATATAATTAGTTAGCATGACGACGATCTTGGTTTCCATGACGATGATTCAAAACGACTGTTATTGTCTACCGATTTGACTTTCGAATATTATGTCAAAATAAATTTATTTCATCGAATTGTCAATAGTAATACCACTAGTGATTCAATTTTCGCGATAAGTCTGTCGATTTACTTCTAAACGAAACTGAGTTGCTTGAAAACACCACGAGTCCGTAGGACGAGTGGTGTTTTCTTTAAACAACTCAGTTGAGTTTAGAAATAAAAGACAGACTTATAAGATAAATTAAATCACGAGTGGTATTTTATTAGACTATTTCACGAACAAAGTGATAGGTCAAAAATTCAGTAGAATGAGAGGAAGGAATTTAATAATAATACATTTGATCTAGGTAACCCAAATCTACCCATTTTTTGAATAATTCACAATTAGTCATAATCATGAAATATTTATTATAACTATAAATAATTTGTTATAATTATTTTTTACCTATAACAATAAATAGTTGAAGGCCCAGTCTTTTAGAATGAATGCTAGTCTTTCGTTGTTATTTTCTGCATCTAATTTGTAGTTGCGATCCACACAGAACATCATAAATTGTCTCCATATATAAGATTTAGATTTTCTTGTGTTACTCGGTATATTTTCTTCAATGTTTTGGTTTATAACTTCGTTTGAAGTACCACCGAAACGACTCATTTTGACGTATACAGCTCCAATAATTTTTGAAGATATTCTTCTTTAGCGGCGAATCGATTGAGGGTAAAATTTGATTGATCCCCGCGCATGCGCACACCGACAGTATGGTATTAGTTGTTATACGGGCTCTGATTGGGTGTTGAAATTTTGAAATGATCTGTCAATATTTGTTCAATATGGAGGTTATCGGTAAACAAAAATATTGTATAATATTAGTTTTTATTGATGTGTGGACAGAAATAAAATCAAATTTATAATTATAGTGACTTTTTAAATAGTTTTGAAAAGCCGCAGGTACGCAATTCTAAATGTATCAGTTGGAAATACCTAATAGTTTCATCTATTTGGAAAATGTAAACAAAATAATGTAGTGTAGTTACCTATTAGTATGCAATGCTTTAATTTACATAATCGGATTACGAACAAACTCTCTACAAATCTTCATCTCATATATCGTTTTCTTACTCTATATTTTGTTGTATTTTATTTCGACAAAAATCAAACTAATAATTTTATTAAATTCATATAAATTTATGGTGTAAACGTTCAGTTTGTGTATATTCCCACATGACGTATACGAGAGTTTGGTGCAGTTTGAAATGGCGTCAACTTTCGTACGGCGCGGTAGACGTGAAGTGGGTTCAAGCCCCAAGCAAATTATTATTTTTTAATTTTTTTTTATAGATTTTATGATTGTAAGTATATTATTATATAATTTTTGAAGATATTCTTCTTTTTTGAAAGTGGTAGATAAGAAAGTTAGTTTGATTTTTAAATAAAATAAGTACAAATAACCTTTTAAGTATATTTACTTCGTTTAAATTACCTATTATATAATAGAAGAATATCTTCTTACGTGCGTACAAAGTACACACACATTCTTTTTTTGGCAAACGTCAAACTTTGCTTTGCGGTCGGTATCCATGGTTACGTCGTTGAAAACACGAAGCTGATAGACCAATCAGAATTGAAAGACAGTTGGTGTTTTCGCGATAACACAAGCTGTCTTTGGTTTGTGATTGGTCAGATTATGTGAAAATTTTAAGATGAGTGAAATAGTCGCGTTAATTTCATTAAAACAGGAACACAATAAGATATATTTGAAATAAATTAGTAAATAATATCTAAATATTAGTTTATTGCATGTATTATAATTACTTTAAGGCCATATTAACATATCTAAATTAACACGCGTGCGGAAAAGTAAAAACTGCGTGCGGAAAAGTAACACGTTTGCGGAAAAGTGAAACTTTCTAAACTAAAATGCGTGCGCGAAAGTAGACATTTTTGCACGCTCGTAGAAAAAAACATTTTCGTAATTATCAATATAAAAACAAGAATCTATAGGGTGGCCGGAAAGTCCTTTTACACTAAAAATAATAATGTTTCAACACCGCACCAACGTTTGTTGGTATTCCTGCGCATGCGCAGCATCGAGATCACCTCTTTGATTACGCATACAGACAACAATACTAACAATAGTTGCAATTGAAACGTAATGGCGGACACAAGTGAGTATAGAATTAAGAAGCGTTTGGTCGCTGCAGTGTGGATAGAAGAACGTCATCATAACAATAAACAATGGCCGATATTTTGGTTTTCAAAAACCATTAGCATCCAGACCAACTTTGTTCTCGTGGGAGAAGAAGGCTTTTTCATCGGGAACTGTTCTCGATGCACCAAGAAGTGGAAGACAAAACACTCGAAAACATATGCTGGCATTAAGGATTCCATTGAACGTTCATCGATAAAGTCGACGCGGAAACGCTCCTGCAGAGTTTGGTATTGCACGGTCAACAACGCAAGATAGCACGCGAAAGGATTAACAAGTGAAGGCCTTCTTTATTTTCACAAGATGGCACCTCATCCCATTTTGCTCTCGCTGTTCACAATCACCTGAATGAAATTTGACCGGACCGATGGATTGGGCGAGGTTCTTCAATAGACCGTGATAGTGTGACGTCAAAACGTCAAAATTTTTCCAAACACGTTGTGTCTAGGTATACGCTAACGTGTACGCAAATAAAAAAGTTGGGTAGAATTAAACGTCATAACAAATATTTTTCTATCAAACAAACACTAAACATATCAAAATAGCGTGTATCAAAATATACAGTCACTGCCCACGCTAAATAGTCACTAGCTTGATGAAGTTTAACTTTTTTATTTGCGTACATTTTAGCGTGTACGTAGACACAACGTGTTTGGAAACCTTTTTTTGACGTTTTGACGTCACGACTATCACGGTCCATTCCTTGGCTTCCAAAAAGTCTAGATTTGACAACGCCGTACAATGTACTGTGGGGCTTCATTAAAGAGGAGATTAGAAAACATAGATATGTTTCAAATGAGGACTTGCGCGAAAGGGAGTTCGGCAAGATTCTACGTCAGTAACTCCGGACTTGCTGGGACGGATGAGCATACGAACATGGCATCGTATCAAGTTGTGTTGCGACAATGGAGCTATGCATACCGAGATTTTAGATAAATAAATAAGTAATAAATAACTTACGTACAAAATTGTGTTACTATTTTTTCCCTCTGTAGTACAACAACAGCAATTCATTAATGTAAAGGGACTAATGTAGGACGGCCACCCTATATAACAAAATACTGTAATGTAATAAATATCATCAAAATTAAATAATATATATTTGTTATTGCCAACAATTTTTCAGTGTAGTCGCGACTGTGTAGGCTACATAAAATCTCTCTCTCTCTCTCTCTATTTCTCTCTCCCTGCTCACTCTGATCTGTCTATGGTGTTACGTGCGAGTTGTTGGCTTGGCTGGTGTCGGTGTCGACCAACCATAGAACCATAAAACACTGATATTGACATAAAAAGAAAATGTAAATTGTTTGAATAAATATCCAGTGGAATGAGACAATGGATCGGCCTTGTTCGCTTCGTTTCGCGAAAGGCCAGTAAAAGGCTCGAGTTATGACTTCGCTGTCTCTGTCTAGCCTAGCTCTCCTTCCCATATTAGATAAAATGCGAATTGAATGAATGTTGTAATTGTAATACAACATATCCACAGGTAGTCAATTTATTATTAATTTTTTTCAAATGTTCGTTTTATAACGCTCTTTGAACAAAAACAATATAGAAGAAAGAATATTTTGAAAGTTGTTTTGATGTAGAGATTGTTTAGAGGTAATCAGCAGCATGCTGAAATAAAAGAATGAAAAAATTTCGATAATATATCACTTTGCAATTTGCAGTAATGCATAAAGTCTGCAACACGTGCCAAAATAAATCTCACACGCACAGTTGTTAAAATACTGCAGTGTCTATACATTTTTGTTTGGCAACATCATTTCTAATATGATGTTTAAAAAAGACAGGAAGGTACTGACCTGAGTTCAGAGTCCGATCTTCAACTCAGATATTTTTTTAATTCCCTAGAATTTTTGTCAAAATTTCCCTAGATTTCCCTAACAACTTGACAACCGTCTTTACCTTAGAATTCCCTATATATTTTCAATAGTCTATTCGCGGAGCACATCCTAAACTTATCCAGAGGGAGAGCGCATGCGCATTAAAAAATTGGGCGTTGATTTTTCACTCTGCGCAGCTAATGCGCATGCGTTCTCCCTCTTGGTAAGTTCAGGATGTGCTCCGCGAGTAGATCTAGTATTTTTGTTTATATGTTACGAGCAATGCCCGAAATTGGACAAACCTAGCATTGTACGGAAAATATTGTACACTTCTAGTAGCATTGTACTCCCAAACTGCACAATGCCCGAAATGGTCAAAATTAAAAATAATCGAAACGCTGATCGATTCGAATCGATTATTATTGACAAGCGACACACCAAATCAAAAATCGAACATTTGTGGTTATCTTTTTTATATTTTCTATTTTATGTATAGAGTATAGAATAGAGTTGTTCTTTGCCGACTCAACGATGTGATAAAATGCTGTGTCCAACTGAGATATAAATAATAATAGTCCAACTACAGAAATTAATTCTAACATCTCGAATTTTACATCATTGTTTATACCATGGTAATGGAAGAACACAATCCCAGAGAAATCTCTTCGTGGATTTTATACAGTATTTCCCTGTAAGTTGTATCCATATGGAAAACTTTTTTATTATTGATTTTACGAAAAAAAGTTATTCTTCATAAAAAGCTCTGCATGGTCCAAAACCTAAAATTTAACCATCAAATATCAAATTTTTTGAACATTATACGAGGTATGTCAAAAAGTTTAAATTTCACTCAAGAGTAAAGTAGCTTTATTTTTCACAATATTGAAAATTGCTATTATGAAAAGTTGTTTGGAATTAAAAACTATATTCTAGTATGAAATTACATCTTTTTGAAAAAATTTTTTTTTTAAAATTATGGATAACTAACATTATTTTCAGTGACTTCAATTCACATAACTCTTTTATTATTAATTTTACGAAAAAAAGTCATTCTTAATAAAAAGTTTTGCATGGTCTAAAACCTAAAATACAACCGTCTTATGTCAAATTTTATCAATTTTATACGAGGTATGTCAAAAAATACGAATTTCGCTCAAGAGTAAAATAGGTTTATTTTTCACAATACAGTGATGAGCGCACTAATAACCGGCAAAATAACGCAAAAGATGGAAAACATATTAAGTTGTGAGATAAAAAGAGATGAACCTAGTGGAGGTGTTAAATTTAGCGATAGTAACATATATTGACATTATATTGATTGTTTCCCACCTTTAGACGTATCAGAGGAGTATGTCAACTAAAACTGTCACTGTGACAGTGACATTTCTCAAAACCGTCCGATACGTCTAAAGGTGGGAAACAATCAATATAATGTCAATCTATAAGTTACTATCGCTAAATTTTAGACCTCCACTAGGTTCATCTCTTTTTATCTCAAAACTTAATATGTTTTCCATTTTTTGCGTTATTTTGCCGGTTATTAGTGCGCTCATCACTGTATAGAAAATTGTTATTATGAAAAGTTATTTATAATTAAAAACTATGTTTCAGTATGTAATTACATCCTTCTAATTGAAATATTCTGAACTATAAAGGTACATACTTTACTTTTGATCTAAATTTATCTTTTTTGACATACCTCGTATAAAATTGATAAAATTTGATATAAGATGGTTTTGTATTTGAGGTTTTAGACCATCCAGAACTTTTTATTAAGAAACACTTTTTTTCGTAAAATTAATAATAAAAGAGATATCAGAATTGAAATAACTGAACATACCTAATGTTAGTTATCCATAATTTTTCAAAAAATTTTTTTTTAATTAGAAGGATGTAGTTGCATATTAGAATATAGTTTTTAATTCCAAACAACTTTTCATAATAGCAATTTTCAATGTTGTGAAAAATAAAGCTACTTTACTCTTGAGTGAAATTCAAACTTTTTGACATACCTCGTATAACATTCATAAAATTTGATATCTGATGGTTGAATCTTGGGTTCCTGACCATGCAGAACTTTTTATAAAGAATAACTTTTTTTCGTAAAATTAATAATAAAAAAGTTTTCCATATGGATACATCTTACAGGGACATACTGTATATGGACAATAATTTAATCCTACAATACAACCCATAAATCAAAAACCCTGATTAATTATGGATTTACAACATAGCCTTATTGATGTTTGTTTACCTTTAATGACAAATGGGGAATAATCGTAAAAATCGATCTAAATCATCTGTCATATTCTCTTCACTTCTAAACTTTGACGTATTGCTATGATTCCCGAACAATACGATTTCCAAGGAGATAATACATGTGCAATTTTGTAAAGTTTATAAAATTCAACAGATTTTTTAAAATCGTCTTACCAATATTAAGAATTCCCTAGATTTTTCATAGAATTGAATAAAATTTCATTTTTCCCTAAGTTGGCTCAAAATTCCCTAGGTATAGGGAAAATTCCCTAGGTCTGGTAACCCTGTCTTCAACTGAGACTAAGGTTTACCATGTTACAATAAATTCCGCCTGAAAATTTTTTTTACCATGAAGGTTTACTAAGTGCTACGTATGGTCGGTGCTGCTATATGGCATAGAGGGCGGGACACTCAAAACGATTGATATAAACAGATTGGAAGCTTTCGAGTTGTGGGTTTATCGCCGTATTCTAAAGATACCATGGACGACGAAAGTTACAAATGTAGATGTTCTCAAAAGAATCAACCAAGAACGACAACTTTTCGAAACCATCAAAAAAAGGAAAACGGCGTATCTAGGTCACATCATGCGAAATGAAAAATACCAGTTCCTCCCAACTTATAATCGAGGGTAAAATTGAAGGCAAGAGGGGAATGGGACGCAAGAAAATGTCCTGGCTCCAAAACATACGGCAATGGACAGAGATTACCGACATATAATATCTTATACATATTGTGAGAAACAGAATTAATGGAAAATGTGATCGCTACCATCCATTAGTGGATTTGCATCTGAAGAAGTTTAAACAAGAGCCTGTTGAGTAGTGACACCTACTCGTTATCTTATCTTCATTCATAAGCATCGTGCGGCATTATCATTGCTACTATTATCACAATTCTTTACAACCTCCCATCAATAGCATTCCGTTATGAGAAGATTGCACCGATTTTACCTGAAGTGCGTTCAGCTGAGGGCACCATTGCGCCGAATTAACTCAGATTCTCAGATGGTACCTAATCCCTGACGCCACCCTAAGCCTCCGTTGCCTCCTCTGACGAGCCGCCACTGATTACAACTGCAGTATAATCCCATTATTGATAAAAATGGATATAGTGCCCTTTACCTCCGGCATACAGAATTACAAATGGAACTAAAATATAAGAATTTATTTTAAGAGACATATTATATTGGAAAATGCTATAAGCCATAAGCAATATTTACGATAAAACCAGATATTTGATAAATTATATTATTAAAGTGATTTTAAACAGCATTCATGATAATTTGATAATCAAACACTAATACAATTAGTTATACAAATTAATCGTCATCTTTCGGTCTCATCAAAAGCAGTTTTAAATAGCTATGTCCTTTTTTTGATATACATATTAACGTATAAGGTTTCAACAAAAAATAAAAAGATCAAGTTTCCTCGATTTTGTGATGCTGCAAAACTAAACTATGGATCGCCGACATAGATGCTGCTCTAAATCTCTAATGGCCCGACAAGTATTTAGCATTTTTTTTTTGTTCCGCTAGCAAAAAAAGATGAATATATAATTTATGCATAGTTCTCAGAATATGTTAGGACCTGGAATTCGGTTGTGTTGACTCGTTTTTTATAGATGATTGCGTGTTATGTGGCTGTTCCCAGGGGGCATTGACGTGTTAAAGAAAAAGTCTTCCTGTTTATGTAAAAAACATTGGATTGTTGTGATATATGCATATATAATTAAACAATCTTTTATGGTACATACACTAATTTGGAAACAGTACTACTGTGGAGTACGGTATGAGATATATGTATGTACTTTCCATCAGTTGACAGCAAACACAATGTTTATTAACTTGTTCATTCGCATTTTGATAACGATTTCAAAACTGAAAATAAAACGTGCAATTTTGATTACACTTATTGTGTGATATTCCCAGATAAAATGTAGTAGTTAACGTAATATTTTTGTATATCAAAGATATTGCAGTAATCCCATAGATAACCTCATAGGTAATCTTCAAAGATATTGCAATTGCAATAACGATGATTAATATTTGCAAAAATAAGCAGTGTTTAACAATATACACTAAGCATAAAAATTAACGCACCACCTTAAAAATGGGACATTTTTGATGGCTCGTATTTCCTAAACCTGTTGTCCGATTTTAGTGATTTTTTCAATATATTATAGTTTTTTTCTTCAAGATTCTCGATGTAATAACATTATTGCTAAAAAGGTAAGTGTCACTGTATACCGGGTGTAACAATGATAATGTGTTTTTTCCTCAAAGTTTGGAACACCATGTGGAATATTCTAGCGTGTATATAATATAGAAATTAAATCTCAACTAACTGTAGCCTTAAGGCTCTGTTAACATTTTGCTTTTTGATACATTCGCTTATGTGGGATAATAAAAAAGTTAGGTACTTTAACAACTAGCCATGTTTTTCATCAATACAGGGTGTTTCTAAATAATAATAATAATTGTTGCGACAAACTTTAAGGGGTAATTCTGCATGAATAAATAATGACGGTTTGCTTTATAAACTTATGCCCGCAAATACTTCGTTTCTGAGATAGGGGGTGTTGAAATTGTTCTTACAAACTGACGATTTATTTATTGCTCTAAAACTGGTTGAGATATGCAAATGAAATTTGGTAGGTTTTAAGAGGTAGTTATTGCGCATTTTTTGACATACAACCAAGAGTTTTATATTCACCATTGGCGTGCATACGGGATGTATCTAAAATATTTATACCCGTACGCACGCCAATGGTAAATATTAAATTCTTAGTTGTACGTCGAAAAATGCGCAATAACTGTATCTTAAAACCTACCAAATTTCATTTGCATATCTCTACAAGTTTTAGAAAAATAAAACCAGTTTGTAAGAAAAAATTCAACATCCCGTATCTCGGAAACAAACCATTTTCGGACATATGTTTATAAAGCAAACGGTCATTATTTTTTCATGCAGAATTACCCCTTAAAGTTTGTCGCACTTATTTAGAAACACCCTGTATTGATGAATAACATTGCTAGTTGTTACGAAACGAAGATCGGTGGGATATGTGCATTTTATCAATGAAATTCGATATTTTTAAGATATTCCAGAAGCCGCTACAGATAAAATGTTTTAACAACCTATTAATCATTCAGAATTACTCGACGGATATTAGTAGATAAAATAATTAAGACGATAACCGGACAATAATGATTTAATGAGTGAAATTTAGTTTTTTTTTACTTTAATGACAACAAAAAGGAAGCCCATTAGCAGAACCCAATTAAAAATTATTTTGCACATCATATTTGAAACATTATTTGGTTGAAAAATCTCATTTTTGTTGGCAAAAAAAATATATTAATTTGTTTGGACTAAATTACAGCTGTGCTTATCTTAAAAAGGATATGTTACTATCAACTTTCACACAGTGTTGCCAAACTGAATTTTGTTATTTTCTGTGTAAATTTTTTCCACGGATCTCCGAGGGTACATACCTTACTTTTTTATTGTCCAAAATAAGCGAACGAATCAAAAAGCCGAATGTTAAGAAAGCCTAAGGCTACAGCTGAGTTTTAACTTCAATATTTTATATACGCTATAATATTCCACAGGGTGTTCCAAACTTTGAGAGGAAAAACACACTATCATTGTTACACCCAGTATACAATGACACTTACCTCTGTAGCAATAATATTATTACATCGATATTCTTGAAGAATAAAGCTATAATATACTAAAAAATCACTCAAATCAGACAACAGGTTGAGGAAATACGAGACATCAAAAATGTCCCATTTTTAAGATGGTGCGTTAATTTTGATGCTTAGTGTAGAATAGATAATCAAAATTACAGTTTTATATGTATGCATCGAAATTATTGAAATAATGATAAAAAACTCTTAGTTTCCGGATAAGATCAATATAAAATACATATCGCACCTTCGCTCAAACAGTGTCATAAGTCAAAAAAGCAAAGTATCGAGAAAATTACGTTTAAAATTTGTGTTAGAACTTTTTCGGGTTTAATTCAAAAACTGCAAAAAGAAAGATAAATAAGTGATACATGTGTCACTTTTCTTGAGGACATACGCAGATTGTTTTGAATAAAGTAAAGTAATAACATTTACTGTCTTATCTCCAAAACGACGTGCACAAGTCGATAAGTGACATTGTTTATGTTGGGGCACCGTTGATTTTGGTTAATCATATAATGACTATAGTGTCATCTAACGACAAATACTTACTATAAACGTAACACTGTGTGAGCTAAAATTTTGTAGTTTTATTAAACTGTTGGTGCAATAAAACCGTTTTTTTTTTGAGTTGTGACACTATTTGAGAGAAGGTGCCATATGTCTGTCTGTACTCAGTCTTATCTCAATTCCCGATGAAAAATCATCGCTAGCTTGCTGTCTCCTTTGGCTGCAATCCTGCACCAGATGGATTGCTTCTTGTAGGGATTTTCTCACCAGAGTCTTTATTTGATCTGCTCATCGTGTTCGAGAACTTTCTCTTGATCTATTGATCTTCTTCTTCTTTTTCTTTTTGTGTAGGCATGACTGTCTGTTTTTTTAGTGTGCCTCTAGTAAGTTGTCGTTCCATCGTTTTCGTAGTCTTCCCACTGATCATCTTTCTATTGGGGAACCGTCTCTAGCTGTCCTTACTACTCTATTTGTTATCATTCGGCTTATGTGGTCATTCCATTCTATTCCTCTGTTTCTTACCCAGTTATTAATGTTGTCCACCTTGCATCTCCGTCGTATACCTGTACTTCTAGCTCTGTCACATAGAGTCTTACCATCGATTTTTCGAAGGGTTTTCATCTCCGCTGTTGGGAGCAATCTTTTTCTCCTCTCTGTGTCGGGTCGTGTTTCTGCCGCGTATGTCATTACGGTCTGATGACTATTTTGTAAATTCTGCCTTTCATTTCTTTTCCGATATTTTTATTTCTCCATATTGTGTCATTCAGGCAACCTGCGGCTCTGTTTGCTCTATTCGCTTGATCCTCCACTTCTGTTTCTAGCCTGCATAGTGTGATGCCTAGATATTTAAATTCCATCCCCTGTTCTATTATCTGACCCTCCAGCTCCAATTTTACATCTTATTGGATTTGCTGTTATAACCATGCATTTTGTCTTTTTTTGGGGAAATTAACATGTTAAATTTTCTGGCGGTTACGTTAAATTGGTGCAGCATAAGTTGTAAATCATCTTCACTTTGAGAGATTAGTATTGCACCGTATGCATAGCAGATTATTTTAACCATTTTCTTGGCAAACCAAAATAAAAATGTGAAAAGTGTGTTTTCTTTCTATTAATGCCCTTTTATATAGATTCATTTGAAAATTTATGAAATAGTAATTTTATCTTTAATTTATTGCTAAGTACCGAATTTGAATTTATTACAATCTAAATATGCGACGATTTTTTATAATTCAATAAACAAAAAACAATTAAAATGCACACTCTTTATTTATAGGATAATTGCACAATATAAAACAATCACCAAAATAAAAAAACCACTATTTCTTACAAAAAATTTAAAGTTACTAAAAGCAGTCGAGGACCTTCTCAAAAATTTATCAAATATATCCAACAGATGACAGACGGCATCAATTAGAAATGATCAGAAATCGGTAGGTAATAATAAAAATATAAGCCAAACTATTGCCATTTAGGGATAGTTTCATATCATTAGCATAAAATATGACTAACAAAATATACCTCAAGTTACCTAGAACTCAACTAGGACTTAAATGAAAATGTTACAAATTTGTTACATTGTCAAGAAGAAGGTTAAGTTGTTTTTCTCCCATTTGGTATCCTTTTTTAGTTCTTACTTTTTTATTATTTCATTCATGATCAGGTTGAACAATAAAGGACTCAAGGAATTCCCCTGTCTTATTCCAATGCCAGCTTCAATTGGGTCAGTTAGTTTATCTTCTACTTTTACTTTTATTGTGTTCTGGTAGATGTTTTCGATCGTTTTAGTTATTCCTAGAGGTACCTCTCTTGAGTATAACAAATGGATAACGAAAAGGCAGAAGGCCTTTTCTTCTAGGATTAATAGATTCATAGTTCCTGTTCCTCTGGATATGTGGCCGAGGTAATTTAGGTAAGCTCGGTTTACATTTTTTAATAGCCTTTTTATAAATATGATGCTTTTACACAGTTGACAGATTGCTTCTGTGTTCTCTCCAGAACACGCGTAGAATTTTTCTGTAGACCCACATTTCAAAGGCTTGGTCTTATTCTCTATCTATGGTTACTGATTTTTTTCTTAAGTACTATTACTTTCTTAAGAACAATAAGACCCAAAAGAAAAAACAATTACCGAGTCGTGTGTATAACAACAGGCATATCGGTCAAACTGACAGATCCTTTGACAAACGCATAGCAGAAGACAAAAGGGCTTTTAATAATAGAAAAACAGATTCTACATACACGCTTCACCTTCTAGATAGTAAATAAATTTCCATCAAGGAACGGTTGAATCCATCAATACCATATTTTGTGATTATATATCGAGGGTATACCAGCAGAACGCACTAAGTCAATTTTTTTAGTTATTCAACTATTAATGCAGTCGTATATAAATAGGTATGCTCTATATACTGCAAAACACACAAGTCGTACTTATTATAACAGATAAAAATTTAATACTAAGTCAGATTGACTGTTTCATTTACTAGCAGAATGCATCTTAATGCAGGCTTGTACTATTTTTGCGAAAACCGAACATACAACACTGCATTAAGGTGAAACAGTAGCGATCAACAGGTAGCTAAAACGCGTTCCAAGATTGCGGCTGTAATTTTGAATATTTTTTCGAGATATTTGGCACACGTATTCGTAATATAATAAAGAATAGCGGTACAGAGCCCAATTTGAAAAATATATTAATATGTGGAAATTACTCTGTAAATACAATATTAAAAAAACGAGCCTGTACCGCCATTAAGAAGAACAAAAAAATACACTTTCTTCAAATAAACTTTTTTATCCGATGCCTAGATTTTGTGTCATTTTGGAACTACTAATGAAATAAAAAATTTTAGTAGTTCCAAAATGACACCAAATTTAGGCATTGGATAAAAAAGTTTATTTGAAAAAAGTGTATTTTTTTGTTACAGGCTCGTTTTTTTAATAGTGTATTTAATTACAGAGTAATTTCCACATATTAATATATTTTTCAAATTGGGCTCTGTACCGCTATTCTTTATTATATTACGAATACGTGTGCCAAATATCTCGAACAAATATTCAAAATTACAGCCGCAATCTTGGAACGCGTTTTTGCTACCTGTTGATCGCTACTGTTTCCTCTTAACGTTGACTTAGAACATTCTGATTGTACAGTCTGTATACCTATCGTTAGGTATAAATCAAAACGAAAAAGAGAAACCTTTTACCTAATTAAAGGGCCATAAATGTGACAACTCATAGATCAAGCCGTGCTAATCAACTATTTTTGAATATTGAAAATTTTCCAAAATTGTACTCTACGACGATTAAAATTAGTTGTGCCAAAAAAAAATGAGTTAATGCAGTTATTCGAGAAGAAAGTAACACCAGAAGCCAGAAGTATTTCACAGGTGGTACGAAGATTTGCCGTTTGATGAAAAAATTATCAATGTTCTGCCTGATGACTATGATTCAGATTAGATCATTTAGCACTAAAATCACCGGAGTAAATAAATTTTAAATACAGCACCTAGAGACTTGCAACTTTTCGCATTATGTTCAGGATGATGTCGGGAAAAAGTCTACAATAGAAAAATGGGTGGAAATGTATAATATGTAATTGCATTTTAAACTGCATAAAATGTATCCAAAAGTGCATAGACATGTCAAGATAATTAAGGGGCAGATTTTGTCACTCGGGGCTTTTGGGGTCGCTGAATACGAATTCGCCATCAGCTCCGACCCTCGGGGTACCTAGGGCACAGTTTCACTGCTAAGGCACAACATCTTCTGGAGTTTAGAGGGTTTTCGGCATTAAATTGATGCAAACAGATTACTCAGAGAGTCTTTTGGGTGTGCTGAAGACGAATACACCTTCAGAACGGACACCTGGTATCTGATAGAATATATTCAACTATAAATTATGGTATTTTTATTAGTGTTAAAATGGACATATATGCAGTCTAAGTGGGCGGGCTGATTCCCTGAACCTTTTAGGTCGAACACTCTTAACGTAAAATTGCGAGAAAAAGTGTCGAGTTACATTATGAATGTGGAAACGATGTCAGTAGAGTTTTGTGTTTGATTTGTAGTCTCGAAGTATACGTTGTAGAAGACACATCTTAATTTCTTTGTTTGTATATTATTATAATACGGTTCGGTTAAAATAAATAGTTTGTTTAGTATTATTTGTACCTTTTATTATCTGCTATTTCTAATAGTATCTAGGGTCACGCCACCTTCGAAGTTTCGAGGGATTTTGGCACTTAATGCATGCAAATAGATTACTAGGCGGTTTTTGGGGTCACTTAGTACGAATACGCCATCAGAAACGAACCCGGACCACTTGGTGCCTAAGGTCACTGCTAAGGCATGTTACCTTCTAGAGTTTGGAGGGTGTTTGTGCATCGGGGGTCGGTTCTGATGTCGTATTCTTATTCAGCGGCCCCAAAAAACCTCAAGTAATCTGTTTGCATCAATTTGCCGAAAACCCACGAAACTCCAGATCATGTGCCTTAGCAGTGAACCTGGGCACCTGGTGCTCCGGTGGCCGGTTCTGATGGCGTCAGAGACCAAAAAACCATCAAGTGACAAAATCTGGCCCTCAATACACACTTATTTGGATATGTTTATGCACCTTTGGATGCATTCTTTGCACTTTTAAAATGGAAGTATGCATTTCCATCCATTTTTCTATTGTCGATTTTTTTCTGGCATCATCTTGAACATGATTTAAAAAGTTACAAGTTTCTATGTGCGGTATTTAAAAATCCTAAATGCCCTGGTCTATATAAAGAAGACTAATCATCTATTTGCTTTTTGTATTTTTTTGTATCTAATAATTAAATTTCTGAAAATTTCTATTGTCCTTTTTTATTTTTATTTTTCAACAGGATTTTTTTAATGCCGAAATTCTAGTTGTCTAAGATTATAGGATAAAACATGAATGGTAAAATTGATACAACTAAAATTAACATTAAAATGGGATTAGTTGTGTGTCTACTTGTGTAAAATAGTAACATTATGAACAAGCAGAATGAACTAAGTCAGTTCATTATTTATTAAAAAAATAATTACCTAATTAACCAAAAACAATAACTGTTGTTGTAATATACCACATTCTTTAAAATACCATTACTATTTCTATACAAGCAATAGAATTAAACTAAAAGTAATACTTTTTGTGTAATTTTGATTTATATTTAAAAATTTTACTAAAACTTGATTTTCTCAAAACAGTGATTTTTGACTTAGTGCAATCTGCTCGTATACCCTCGATATTTTTGTCAGAATGATATAAAAATCAGTTATTTTTTTTTTTTCATAAAAGCTACTCTAAAAAATTTGATCTGTACGTTAATTTGATTTTTCGTATTTGTATCGACAAATTCCAAATTGCATTAGAATATTTGACATATTCCACAAATAATGAGCCTTTATACTTTATACCACCACATCATCGCCGATCGCCGCATGTAATGTAACGGCTTTTTCCATTCTGTCGATGCGTTGGCCAAAATTTTTTAATCACGATAGATGGATGTTGTAATGCCGCCCGAGGGTCGAAATCGTTTACGCAACAATTTAAATCCCGTAGGGAAACTACAAACGAGCACAAAATATAAATCTATCCGATCGCAGTCTTCACACAGACCCGCAATTAAGAGGATTGTATGCATTTGGCCCGATAATTCCACCAAAAGTTCATATACGCATTCAGAATTTGGCTAAACATATTGAGACTAACAGCTCGTCCACATTGTCAACCGCCTGCACATGTACGAGTGCTAAGGCTTCATACATATATGAGGGCGGTTTGCCAGCGGTTGACGCCGCAGTTACCCGACGATTGTACCGTACACATGACGTCGTGACACCGTTCTTCCAACCCCACTCGAGCGAATTCGTCAAACAATGTGGGGGATACATACACATAGTTTATATTAAAATATTTTTTTAAGTCTCTCATGACTCCCTACTGTGCACACAGTAAGGAGTGTAATTAAAATGAAATAGAGTGTTTCGGTTTAAACATACCATGGTGGTTGGTGGTGTTAATTATTGTCATCGACAATGTTATAGAGGCTAGCTGTGGATGGCGACCACAGCTTGTTTGACAGCAGTGACAGCAGCGCTGTTCCCAGTATTTCAAATACGCTGCTAACCATCTTATACTCTATCGTTGTCGTATCAATCGTTGTGCATCTTATCCTCTACTCTATTGGACAACAATATTATTGCACAATATGGATCTTTAATAAAATCCCTTAGTTATTTCTGTTTAGCTTTATTTTACTGAAAAATCTAAAAATTACAATAATGTCTATAGGTACACCATACATCCGTAACTCTGGAACCGTTGATTTTAGAAGAATATATGCATAGAACATTTTTGTATAGAGCATTGTTCACACTAAACCGCTTAGGTTTAGAAATATTGACGAAAAACGTAAAAAAACTACTAACTTACCGACTTCACCCCTCCCCTCCCCCAAAAACGACGCTCAAAATGGTGTTACTTTTTACTGAACAATATGTAGACCATATAGAACATTTTGGTGTTAAAGAAAAACTTTTATTTTGGATGACGGAATTAGGCCTTTTTTTGGATCAATTAAACTAAACTACCTCCGTAACTTTGGAACCGTTCGTTTTAGAAGGATTATGCATAGTACCTTTTTTGTTTAGAATTCAATGTAGAACATTTTTGTATAGAACATTGTTCACGGTAAACAGCATAGTTTATTGCAATATTGACGAAAAAAATGGCCAATTTACTGACTTCTCCCCCCACCCCCCAAAACCCGACACTCAAAATGGTGTAACTTTTTACTGAACAATATGAGCACCATATTATAGAACAATTTGGTGTTGGAGAAAAACTATCACTTGGGATGTCTGGGTTTGGGTCTAAAATTATATGGGTCTTAGTTATACCATACTATATTAGATTGAATATCCAATTTCAATGTAAATTTTAATCGAAGTTACATTTCGATTTTCATTATCCGCTTTAAAATTTTTGGAATAATAAGTTTTTTATATTCGTTTTTATTACACTTTTTATGACTTTTATTATAGTAATAAAAAATTACTTACACTTTCTTTATTTTATCAATAATCGATTCCTAACTAGGTCATTCACTTGTAAATAAACAATCAAATGTGCTTGGACTAAAAAAAGTACTTTTTTCTCTATATTTAGTGGCTGGATATCAATAGAAATGAAGCCCAATTTCGGTCCGTAGAAGTAGAAAGAGTTTGGAATGCTAAAGGCGGAAATACACCATTCAATTCGGTTGAACAATGTGGATGATTCAATTACATTGTTCAATCAAACTGAATAGCATACATATACACGCTTCAATTATTTTTCATTCAATTCGGTTAAACAATTAGTCGAGGAAATGAAGCTAGAAAAATGGCAAAACCTCGCAATTTTTTCGTCCAGCATCGATTTGTACAAAAATTTGGGATTAGGCTCATTTCATCCTCTAGTTCATTTTATATATTGAGCCGTTGTACGCTTTTGGTTTTTTAAGGGTGAAAACGACCCCTAAAAAACTACTTGTAAAAAAGTATAAAACAACATTTTGAACTTTAATATTGTCAACATTTGGTTCTTATTAGTTACATAGTAATTGTTTTATGCTTTAAGATATACTATCATAATATTTGAACCTCTAAAACCACCCTTTTTGGAGCTTTATATAAAAAATTACTTATCCTTAAAGAATAATTTCGGCTTGCATCGATTTACATTAAAATTTGGGATTAGGATCATCTCACCCTGTACTTCATATTCTATAACATGCTCAAGGGCGTCGATTATTTTTAGGGGTGTAAACTACCCCTTATTTTCAAAAATTGTAACATCGTAAACTTTAACATGGGTAAAATTTGGTTTTGGTTGGCTAAAAATAATGATTGCTTTATGCTTTAGGATATAATATCATAATATTTCAACCCTTAAAAACCACCCTTAAGAACATTATAATTTTTATAAGTAGATAATTTAATAGATCTATACAGAAAAAAAAAGTAGAATTAATGAATTACAAAAACATTTATTTACACAAAAATACGAATTTACAAATATGTAGAAGTACAAATACACATTGTTTTTAAGTCATCTTCCAGTATACGAACCAGTTCTGTGGTATTATACATTATACATGCATTGAAAATGTTCCACAAGCGGCCTACTCGAATATTTCGAAAAAAAAAAACGGGTTTTATAAATATAGTTCTTTCATTTTTGGCGATAAAGTTTTTTCAAAAATGGTTTTGTAGGAATTTTGAAGAACTATAAGAATGTGTAAATTAAATTCCGTTAGATCCCTTACTTTTTAATTGGGGTGGGTTTAA
The DNA here is from genome assembly GCF_917563875.1 of Diabrotica virgifera virgifera. Classification (NCBI taxonomy): domain Eukaryota; kingdom Metazoa; phylum Arthropoda; class Insecta; order Coleoptera; family Chrysomelidae; genus Diabrotica; species Diabrotica virgifera. The sequence goes on along the minus strand of NC_065450.1, from coordinate 67,981,844 downwards.
AGGGCTCGAATAAGGGGATGTTTGCTCGTAAATAGAGGTTTTAAATAGCTATATCTCGCTAACTATTCACTGTAATGAAAATCTATGTACAACATAATTTTAGTTATTAAAAAAGCTATAATTTAGTAATCTATCATTTTTTTCGTATCTCCAGTATTTTCGGAGATATTTGGAAGTAAAACGTGAAAAATACGAAAGTGCAAAAAATTAATTTTCCTTTAAACTCCAATTTTTCTAAAATTTGGCCTTTTAAAGAGGTGAAACTTCTTGGGTGTATTGACAATACAAATATACAAGGAATTACAGAAAGGTGAAGATCAATTTTTAATTAGGAGGGTATTTAGGGGTTTATTTTCACTGATTTTTTCGTAGAGAAAAGCAGGTACCGACTGTTTTTTGATCATAAATCGCTCTATTTGTATGTTAGAAATTTTTTATTTTTATTCTTTGTAAGGTTTAATTGTATAATTGAAAATAGATAATTCAAGTTTTCGTCGAAAAATGCAAAGTGTTTCCGTTATTTTACTTTGAATATTTCAAATTATGCATTTGACGAGAAAAGCTAAATTTTAACATGCCGTATCTCGGTTTGTATTGGTCTTAAAGATATTACAGAAAAAGAATTTGGTTTGTGTTACTAAAAGATACAATTCTGATATCTACAGTTTTTTTTATTAAATGCATATTTTTCGAGGTATTCTCAAAAAACCCTCTAAAAAAGTCGATTTTTTCATCGAAAAACTGTTACTTTCAAGCGCGAATAACTCGAAAAATATTAGTTTTACGAAGAAAATGTAAAAAACATTTTTTTCTTAGAAATACTTTTTACATCGATTTACATGGTTAAAATGTAATAAAAAATTCCCACCCCTGAGATGGGGTGGCAACCACCCCCAAGGTTTTAGCGTACAGCGGCATGATATAGAAAATGATCCTTGGACTATTCCCTACCTTCTGTGAAAATTTCAAGTAAATCCATGCTGGAAGAAAAAATTGCGAGCCAAAATGCTTCATTTCCTCGACTAAATGTGGATGATTCAATTCGTGATTTTTATATAAGTTGAGAAATATCGGAGTCTTTTCGTCTTTCCATCTATGCACCATTATTAAATGAAATTATTACGTATTTTTTTTAAATAAAATACGAAACTCACACTTAAACGGTTGAATCGAACAAAATCGACAAAACTTGTAAAGACGCGTCAATGTGGATGAATCATCCCAGTTGTTCAACGAAGTTGAACGAAAGTAGAAATTGTCTCAACTTTGTTCAATGTTCAATTTTGTTGAACGCTTTTATTGAATTGCAAAATACATGGTCATAAATAATGTGAGCATTTATATTTTACTAGGAGAATATACCCCTATACTATATTAGTAGGTGGTGTTACGTTATAAAAAAGATTTGCAGCAAATACAGTTGGAAGTGAAGTATAGCTTAACATTCTGAACTATACACAGATATTGAAGTAAAACATTCCCTTTGACGCCCTTTAAGGAGGGCTATATTTTGAAATGAACATTTCAAATACATTTTTGTGAATTCTGTTGAAACTATGGTAGAATCATTGTATTCTTAAATTAAATAAACATATTCAGTACAATTCAAAGAATATTCAAAAGAATTCTAAGGCAAAATATTGAAAAAAAAGGCGAATGGTGGTATATTTCTACGGACATCTCAAAAAAGATTGCGGTGGGCATCAGAACTCGTCATTAGATCATGTGAAACAAAAAATAAAAAATTCAAAAAGATTTTATTAGCTTATGAGATTCTTGAGGTAAAGCTGTCGAGTTCTTTAGTTTGAATGATTTTTGAGTTTTTGGTATCACTCGAGAAGTCAAAATAACGAAATTTTTTGTACAAAAGAGTTAAAATCAACAAAGTTATTATTTTAAACAAAAAATAAACATTAATCAAAAAATATCTCGACACCGTTACCTCACCACAACATGTCTAAAGATTATTTCATTGATAGGAGATTCTGGCCAATAGAAAGATACAGAAATCTAAATTAAATTGATTATTTTTTAATGATTTTAACTTCCAATCATATAGTAGGATATTTGATCACGTGCTTAATTCTGTCCAATCAGATTAAAAATATACTGAGAATTATCTACTGTAGAAAATTATCGATATAATTTTTTTAAGTAGATTGTTTCTGTTTAATGGCAACCAGTTTCCTAGTTTTGACAACTGTCACATTTAAAAAAATATCCATAATACACGTATTAAAAAATAATCTTACGAATATCACACGACAGTAAGAATAAATAAGAAAATAATGCTTCATTTTTACTCAAATTTGTTGTCATTGGGCAATAGCCACTCGAGCCCTGCGGGCTCTCGTGTCTATTGCCAGACAACAAATTTTCGAAAAACTGTCGCATTATTTTCAATTTATTCTCACTCTCTTGTGATTTTGATTATTTCATTCATAGGAGATTCTGACCAATAGAAAGCTACAGAAATACAAATTAAACTGATAATTTTTGATAATTGCCCGTCGTCAAGTATATTACGTCAGATGCCCTTCGTTGCTACGAAAAAATACATTCAATGACATTAATGGCATTAATGACAATTAATGTTATAAAAATTATAAAAGTGATGACTTTCAACCGTCAAATTAATATTTATAACAACTGTTTGTTTAATTGTACTAATTTGTACTTACATAAATAAATTACAATAAAATTTTGGTTTTGAACAGTTTTATTCATGAAATAATCGCAACAAATTGCACTCTATCTCTAAAATTAATATAGAATTTTAGAGCTCTTGCGCAATTACTACTGATTATTTCATTCATAGGAGATTCTGACCAATAGAAAGCTACAGAAATCTGAATTAAATCGATAATTTTTGATAATTGCCCGTCGTTAAGTATATTACGTCCGATGCCCTTCGTTGCTACGAAAAAATACATTCAGTGACATTAATGACAATTAATGTTTTAAAAATTATAAAAGTGATGACTTTCAATCGTCAAATATTTATAAAAACTGTGTGTTTAATGGTACTTACATAAATAAATTACAATAAAATTTTGGTTTTGAACAGTTTTATTCATGAAATAATCGCAACAAATTGCACTCGACCTCTGAAATTAATATAGAATTTTTGCTCTCGTGACACTTTGACATAATTTCACTCGCCTTCGGCTCGTGAAATTAAAACTGTCAAAGTGTCACTCGGGAAAAATTCAATAATTTCAGAGCTCTTGTGCAATTACTACTGATAATTTCCCGTCGTCAAGTATATTACGTCAGATGCCCTTCGTTGCTATGAAAAAATACATTCAGTGACATTAATGACAATTAATGTTTTAAAAATTATAAAAGTGATGACTTTCAACCGTAAAATATTTATAACAATTTGTACTTACATAAATAAATTACAATAAAATTTTGGTTTTTAACAGTTTTATATGAAATAATCACAACAAATTGCACTCGATCTCTAAAATTAATATAAAATTTTTGTCCTCGTGAAACTTTGACATAGTTTCACTCGGGAAAAATTCAATAATTTTAGAGCTCTTGTGCAATTACTACTGAAAATCGTGCAAAATTTAAGGTGGATTGGTCAAGTAGTTTTTTAGTTACAATGTCCACCGCCTTTGAAAAAAACAGTTTGACAGACAAAAACGCGTTTTTAAGTTTTGACAACTTTATTTTCAATTTATTTGTCTGTCAAATCGTGAAGTAATACATACCGGAATATGTTTTTGAATCATCGAGTAATTTATAAAAGAAAACGGGAACAGCTGGTAAACGTTTCTTGCTACGCCTTAGCTCACTGGCGCGAAGCTGCTGCAAAGCGGAGTTGAAGGTAGGGATTTCTGGTAGGAACATGCTGTATTTTGGTAATTTTACTCCGATCAATCTGAAATTTTTTAGAGAGTATTCTTGAATTTATGTACTTTCATGTAAAACAATAAAACATAGAAAATGTTCAAACTATTCCAAAAGAATGGGACTTGTATGTAATAGCACGAATATCTCAACGTTAATTTTTGGAGGAATGAAAAGCTAATGATTATAGTGTATTCTTAAGATAATTAAAATAACTGTTTTGCCTCACGATACGGATTGCAACCGAGAGCAACAATAATACCACCGCGACATGTGCCTGCAATATTAATTTAAAAAGTAACCTGTTACCTCTGCCCGGCCCGGTACTACTTTGTTATTGTTACTATGGGCGGTTCCTGACATGAAACATTATGTACTATTCATCCGCTCCTTACTGAGTAAAAACATACCAATTATTTAAAAATTATGTTTATATTTTAACCAATAAAAAGGAATTATTGAGTCACTCATAACTAAGTTTATGGGAAATGGTGTGGTACATTCTGCATTCCATGCAGATCTGTTGTAACTCTGGCATTTAAGTTTATTAATAATATGTTTTCAAATAATGTAGGATTTTGTGGTCAGTGTTTTGTGGTGTATTCAGTGTTTCTAGACCGTGGTCTGACGGTCTAGGAAGATATCGGTAGTAAGAAAAAAAGGTTGGTTGAAAAAAAATGTTTAAAGAGGCACTAAAAGACATCAACGAAGGCATATCAATTAACTGAACACTAGTGAATAATCTCAGATATGCAGACGATACAATACTCCTTGAGAACAGCAAAGAAGGACTGCAAATTTTGGTTGATCGCATTACGCAGTACTGCGAGAGGTATGAAATGGCTCTGAACACAAAAAAAAAACAAAAATCATGATTGTTAGTAAGAAGACAATTGAAGACGAAACAATCGACGTTAAAGGAAAAGCTTTAGAGAGAGTACCCAGATATAATTATTTGGGATGTGAACTAAATCAACTATAGGACCGCAGCATCGAAATATGAGGAATAAAATTCTCCTGTGACAGTTTTAGTTGACACGTACTCCTTCGATACGTCTAAAGGAGGGAAACTAGCGAAATAATGTAAATGTATAAATCATACAGAACAAGTAAAAACTTCGTTTGTATAATGGTATAAAAAGTTTATTGATAAACTATTAAAAAGTCATCCAAAAGGATTCGCAAAACGTTTTCAATCTAGATCAGATCATCTTCAGTGCCTAGAACGAAGTATTTCCACGTTAGAATGAATACAAAAGGTTAAAATTATGACTAGTTAAAGAAACAATATGGAATATACTTACGTTCTGCTTAGTACATGAAACTAGCAACCTTGTAGAATAGGTGACATCGAGAAATATGATTTACATTTTTAAAAGATGATGTTAGTGGCGACTCTCTAAGTCGATGTTAAGCGATTAAATTTAAGAGTGCTCAAAGGGCAACATGATTCACTGCTCGATGGTAACGTGTGGTACTTGCCAGTTAGATGGACACAGACCAACAAGAATATAGGAAATGACAATCTATTTATCAGACTGAAGTGACATGACAAGACAGGTAGTCAATTTTTGGTTATGAATTTAAATTCAAATTATCAGTTAAGCTGAATGGATGTTAATAACTGTATTAAAGTGGAATTTAAATTATAATAAAATTAGATTCTATTGTAAAAGTCTAAAAGGCAGCTCTCTGTTGCAGAAAGAACTGTTGTTATTGTTATGTTAATAAAAATGTTATTCATAGTAAAATCAATGACATCATTGATGACAGTTCAAAAAAGAAGAAGAAAGTTTAATTTAGTTTTGAAATAAAAAGAGAACTGAAAAAATTTGAATGTAAACAGCTAATGGAAGGAAAATACAACAAACCTATTAATATTGTTTCTTGTATTTTTCTTCCATTAGTTGTTTACTTTCAAGTTTTTTCAGATCTCTTTTTATTTTAAAACTAAATTAAACTTTCTTCTTCTTTTTTAAACTGTCATCAATGATGTCATTAATTTTACTACGAATAACATTTTTATTAACATAACAATAACAACAGTTCTTTCTGTAACAGAGAGCTGCCTTTTAGACTTTTACAATAGAATCTAATTTTACTATAATTTAAATTCCACTTTAATACAGTTATTAACATCCATTCAGGTTAACTGATAATTTGAATTTAAATTCATAACCAAAAATTGACTACCTGTCTTGTCATGTCACTTCAGTCTGATAAATAGATTGTCATCTCCTATATTCTTGTTGGTCTGTGTCCATCTAACTGGCAAGTATCACACGTTACCATCGAGCAGTGAATCATGTTGCCCTTTGAGCACTCTTAAATTTTATCGCTTAACATCGACTTAGAGTCGCCACTAACATCATCTTTTAAAAATGTAAATCATATTTCTCGATGTCACCTATTCTACAAGGTTGCTAGTTTCATGTACTAAGCAGAACGTAAGTATATTCCACATTTTTTCTTTAACTAGTCATAATTTTAACCTTTTGTATTCATTCTAACGTGGAAATACTTCGTTCTAGGCACTGAAGATGATCTGATCTAGATTGAAAACGTTTTGCGAATCCTTTTGGATGACTTTTTAATAGTTTATCAATAAACTTTATATACCATTATACAAACGAAGTTTTTACTTGTTCTGTATGATTTTTAATTATGGTATACAGCCAGCTACTGGGACTTTCCCATTGATTTTGTAAATGTATAAGTTTCTACTGATAATTTCCCACCTCTACTAGTTTTATCTCTTTTTATTTCACAACGTGTTATGTTTTGCGTATTTTCAGTCATTTTGCCGATTTTTAGTGTACTCGTCACTGTATAACAACTACATCCAAGGAAATATGTTCCAAAACTTACAATACATACCAAAAAATAAATATTGGTTAGAACATTTACATAAGATTAAAATGCAATACATTTAAATAATTTTCAATAATATTTTAAGTCGTAGATACCTGTGTTTTTATTTAAATATAGGAAAACAAATTTGTGTTATCAGGAGTATGAGTTTTGTTTATTTTTAAATATGTTAAGTATGAATGGTGCTTATTGTGTAAATATAATGCAGATGTATTGTGAATTTTTACTTTATACTTACTTTTACTATATACTTACTTTTACTTGTTAGGTTATAAAAAAGATAAAAGGCACCATAAGAACATAAAATGTTCTATATTACAGAGATTTTTATGTACTCGTACTAACGGATAAACAAAACTGACGTAATCTGCATGTCGTTAAATGTCTTTGAGATGTCAGGTCCAATATTTTATGAATTTGGAGAAAATTTCATGAGTTTTAATCATAGTCGAAGTGCACACCACTGTTTTGACTAAGTTTTCGGTTGTTTTTTGTTTGCCTTCTTCCTGCTTCCTTAATAGGCTCGCGCCTGTTCCATCTTCGGATGCCTTTTCATCAGATATGCAGGTTGTCACTCCATCTCTTCCTTGGCCTTCCTATTATTCCTTCAGCCGTTTGGTGATCTGTCTCGTGCTCTATTTACCAGTCTTCCTTCTCTCATTCTGCTTATATGGCTATACAATTCTTTTTTCTTTTCAGTGTCCAGTCATTTATATTCTCTATATTACAGCTTATTGCCTGAGGTCTGTGCTACGTTGTCTGTCCCAATGATTTTCCTGTGATATCTCGGACTATTTTCATTTCACACGTTTCCATCAGTCTTTTTAGCCTTGTGGTGTCAGGTCTTGTTTCCGCAGTGTAAGTCATAACTGGCCTAACTACTGTCCTATAAATATTAGTCTTTGTATAATTGATGTACACAACACAAACTAGCAGCCTACCATAGCATGATACATAGACTGACAGAAATTCCCATGTCAACAAATAACTTCAAAATAGAACTGAACATCATTAAACAAATAGCAGTAAACAATGACTATAACGAACAAACAATTAACAAAATTTTAAACCAAAAACTCCATAAGAAAGCCCTGAAATTAGTCTACCCACCACCACAGAAAGAACCCAGTACCTTCTGCTCTAGCACATATACTGGCAAGATAACAACAAAAATAGCCCGATAAATACATAAAAAAGAAAGGAATAACACCAGCTTTCAGAACTAACAACTTAAGAGAAAACAGTAGCGATCAACAGGTAGCGAAAACGCGTTTCAAGATTGCGGCTGTAATTTTGAATATTTTTTCGAGATATTTGGCACACGTATTCGTAATATAATAAAGAATGGCGGTACAGAGCCCAATTTGAAAAATATATTAATATGTGGAAATTACTCTGTAATTAAATACAATATTAAAAAACGAGCCTGTACCGCCATTAAGAAGAACAAAAAATACACTTTCTTCACATAAACTTTTTTATCCGATGCCTAGATTTTGTGTCATTTTGGAACTACTAAAATTTTTTATTTCATTAGTAGTTCCAAAATGACACAAAATCTAGGCATCGGATAAAAAAGTTTATTTGAAGAAAGTGTATTTTTTTGTTCTTCTTAATGGCGGTACAGGCTCTTTTTTTTAATATTGTATTTAATTACAGAGTAATTTCCACATATTAATATATTTTTCAAATTGGGCTCTGTACCGCCATTCTTTATTATATTACGAATACGTGTGGCAAATATCTCGAAAAAATATTCAAAATTACAGCCGCAATCTTGGAACGCGTTTTGCTACCTGTTGATCGCTACTGTATCACCTTAAGCAAATATATTAAGAACAATAAGAGCCGAAAGAGAAAACAACTACAGAGTGGTGTTTACAAACTAACTTGTGGTGACTGTCCGAAAACTTACATCGGTCAAACTGGCAGAACTTTTGACAAACGGATAGCAGAACACAATAGGGCTTTCAACAATAGAAAAGCAGACACTTCTATATACGCACTGCACCTTCTAGATCATAATCACTCTTTTAATGAACAGTTTTAAATTCTGCATATTGTGCATAGCTTAAGCTATCTTTATTAGAATCCATGGAAATTAATAAATTGAAAAATACAGATATAATTCTGAATGATCAACTCGAGACAAACAGTTCCCCACTCCTCAACCTCTTCAGTTAAAGACTTTAAATAGGCAAACCATTGTAAACTAAATCACTTGAGAAAGGCACTCTGCCGAAACAGCTGTAGTCACATAGTTGTAATAAATTTTGTGGAAGTATAGAAAAAAACGTTTTCAGTGTTTTATTGTTAGATTAATCTTTTTTCTGTCCATAAATGTGTGTTGCGCTAGATAGTGTGTTTAAGACATCCTGCTATTCTGTTGGCTTTGTTTATTTGTTGGGCAATTTCCGCTTCTTTATCTCCATAACTGTGGATTAGCACTCCCAGGTAGCTAATACTTCTTTCCAGCTTGCACCTTATATGATCTTTAGAGATCACCATACTTCTTGATTTATTTGGTGATATTATCACGTGGAACTTTCTTGCTGTTATATTAATATAATATAAAAGTCTCTGAAGGTCAGATCATCTTCACTCTCTGCAATAAGTATGGCATCATCCGCATAGCATACTATAGAGGTAATTTGTTCACCCATTTTGTACCATATACTCAGGTTTTTGATCAAAAATTAATAACCATTTTTAATTTCGTTGCAACACGAAACTACAGCCGCATCATTATTCCAGTTCAATCAGAGAGTGCAGCAAGCACCTCTACCGGTTTTGAAACTTATTAGTCTCTCATCAGGAGGCCCATATGCTGCTCTCTGTGACCCAACTAGGACAAACCCCGGCGTGCAGTCACGGATTGCAACGAACGAAATGGCAGGGATGCCCTAGCGGCAACTGCTATCAAAAAACTAAGTTTTCAATCTAATAACACATAAAACAACATCCAAAAATGTTATTCCACATCCTACTAGACTGAAAACAATGGGAATCTTCTCTGCTAACACCTCCGAGGCTTCTACAATTTGCAAGTCATAATGGATGCTGAGACTAAGGAAGATGAGGGAATTTTACAATTTATATTCACGTTCACTTCGTTTGGAATCTTGCCCAGTTCGGGAGATTTAAGGTTTTTCAGTTTTCGTAATGCTCTAGTAATTTCCTCCGTTGTGACGATTACATGTTAGGTTGTTATCTCTGGAGTTTCTGGAAAGGCCTGGTCTTCGCCTGTCTTAAACAATTGAGAGAGATAGGAAGTCCAGGTATCGACATATATTTTGTTGGTTTCTGTATTATTATTGTTAATTCATTCAATAAACTATTGCAGAAAAGACAATTTTCTACAACATATTTTATGTAGATATTAAAAAATGCTGTATAAACGCAAATTTCTGGTGTTATTATTTTGTTAAGTGACACGTTGTTGTTATTTATAATCTAATTATCAACTGCAGTAGATTAGAACATAAACTGCAATTTCTTTTATAGCAAAATGTCAACGATTTATAATTATCTGCGTTTATTAATAACTCTATTACGAAGGTGTTAACGTACACCTCCTGGACAATAGATCAATATTTACTGAACGCAAATAGAACCTGATTCTATTTTTACACTTTCTGCTGCTTTCTTACGTTTTGAATAATTCAATAGTTGATAAATTAAAAGTTAATATTGTTAACTACCAGAGGCAAGCATCTGAGACGACCGTTACTTACCAGTCGAGTTTATGAAACGTATTAACACATGTAAATAACGCGCCGTCTCATGCAAGTGCTGGCTTATTTGCATTATGTTCGATTGTCAATTAGACCAGGCCCTGGAAGTATTTGAGTATGCAAAACCTGAGGACCGGCAACTATGTTCGGATTCTTTTACCTGAGACCTTGAACAATGAAAAACTGAATCTTGGCCGAAGGTGCGATAGTGCCTTGTTACCCCCTCCCACCCCCCCTATGTTACGGGCAGATAAAAAGCGATTTTTCACAAAAAACATTTTTTTTTTTTGTATTTTTTGGGTCATTCTAAGCAAAAATTGTTCTTTAAGTTTTTTCGTAAAATGCATAGTTTTCGAGATAAGCGCGTTTAAACTTTAAAAAAATCGAAAAATTGCAATTTTTGAACCCGAGTAACTTTTGATTAAAAAAAAATAGAAATTCTGCTTGCAGCATTTGAAAGTTCAAGTCAAATTATACCGGTTTTAACTATTTGCATTGCTAAAAGTTAATTGTTTTATTGTTAAACAAAGCTATAAACAAACAGTGTTTGAGGGTTTTGTCGCATGTCCGCACCGCGCCAAGGATGTCCTACCTGGTTGGTTCCATGCAGTGATGCCACAGCTACCGGTTTTTCGGTAGATCTACCGAATGCATGTAAAATCTACCGATATACCTAATTCTCCTTTTTTTTCTACCGAAAAATCAAAATTCTTAATTTTCAAATTAATCTGCCGATTTTTTTCTACCGAAAAATCAAAATTATTAGAAAATTTTTTAGCGGATAAATTTGGCAAAAGAGTAGTCAATTTTCAAGAATTCTTGAATTGCTTTTACTAGCTTGTGGCACAATGTGCGAACCAGCAGATACGGATTTCCGATATCAATTTTATGACCAGTCCTTTGTCCTTTTATATTATGATTTTGGGAGTAAAATGTATCTACCTGAATCTGAATAGTGAATACTGAAGGATTTGGCTTATTTTGATATAGAAGATAATTCCAAACTAAAAATAGTATTTATATTAAAATCTTAAAACAGGAGAAATTTATTTTGCACCTTTTTAATTTACAGTATTTCGACATAACTAAAGAACATTAAAAATTTTTCTCGTTCTCAATTGCTTCAATATCCGACATTGTTTTGTTTTTAAACGATTATAAAGTGTAAAAAATCATGTTTTGCCTATAAAACATTCCTTGTAGATTTTAGAGAAAAATGTTTCAAATAAATATTCTAGATCTTAATAGTTTCTAATTTGAAATACATAAACAATTGGAGATAATTGCAAAAAACCCTTATTTTTGCAGTAATTTCTAAATGTTAATAACTTATAACTATTATTTATTATAACAAAATTTTTTAACTTGTTTAAACAATTATACAGCTTTCAAATAAGAATATTTGTATTTTGAACGTTAATAGGTACACGTGTGGTAAGTTTTTTTAAAAAGTCTACAACAGGAAAAAATATGCAGTTTTATTTTATTATAAATAAATTAATTCCTTATAACAAAACTAAAGCATCCTTGATATTTAGTATTGCGTTAGTTAGAAGCCTCTACTCCAGTTACTTTGGATTTAAAAAATGAAGAAAATTGCTCTATAATACCTAGAAAGCCGAGAAAATACATTTTTTTAAGGTCTACCGAGTTTGAACTTTGAATGATTTTTATGAGGAATGGTGATTATTGATCATTATATGATAATGAATGTAGTTTATTTTTAAATTCTCGTACCTAAAGTATGATTTTTTTTCAATGTGATAGCAAAAGAATAAAAAAAAATGAAATCTACCGAAATTTGACGATTGCTACCGAAAAAATAGGAGCAGTCTCCCGAAATTTTGTCCAAGACCTGTGGCAACACTGGTTCCATGGTCGGTTCCATTCGGTTTTAATCCTTGGCGCGGTGCGGACATGCGACACTCAAACACTGTTTGTTTATAGCTTTGTTTAACAATAAAAAAATTATTTTTAGCAATGCAAATAATCCAAACAGGTATAACTTGAACTTTCAAATGCTGCAAGCAGAAATGATATTTTTTTTTAATCAAAAGTTATTCGGGTTCAAAAATTGCAATTTTTCGATTTTTTTTAAATTTAACCGCGTTTATCTCGAAAACTATGCATTTTACGAAAAAACTTTAAGAACATTTTTTGCTTAGAATGACCCAACCTCCGAACTGCAATGAAGAAGAATTTGAAAATCTTCGTGGACAGCTTGACGTGCTTCGCCGGATCTGCCTCTCCGTTGCGAAACGTTGCAGTAAAGGCATTGATCAAGATGGGCATCAATTTTAACACTTACAGTAACCCTTTTTCGAATCCCTTTTGTAATTTCTTTGAATAAATTCATTTTGACGCTGCATTTTTTCTCTTAATGCAAATTTGTTGCCTGACTTATGCCGACCCCTGTCTGTATCAATAGATGTATACTGACAACTTACATGATTGCGTAGACCGTCACATTTCTTCTCTGTCGACAAAGTCTGCGATTTTTTTAAAGTGTCATGCATACCAGTGAGCTTCGCGAGCAAATAAACTGCACGTCACTGTGCGAGAAATAAACGAAATGACCCTGAATTCTCAAATTAACAGCTAGAGAACAACAGTGTACATACCTACGTATATACATACCTACCTTCGATTTACTGTGTGCCAGCTATTGCTATTGTCGTGATTATTATTATAAAGAAAAGGTTAGACGGTTTGGTGCCTGGCAAATTACAAAATTAACGCTGCAAAGATCGGCTAATAGTTGGGTTTATTTACAGGATTCGTTAAGTCACTTAACTATGGGAAATTTCGTGAGGAAACGCATAGAAAATGATGTTAAGGATGTTAACAGTGGTAGCAGATTCTAGAAAATAATGATTAAGATGGATGAAAAAATAAGGCACTTAAATTTTTTATAAGATCTATTTCTTCTTCTGGTGCTGTCTCTGTTAGTGGAGGTTAGCGACTACACTGGCAAATATAAATATGTCTGTCTGCAAGATTTGAGATACGAAGAAATAATACGAATCGATACGAGGAGATGACAGCAATATTTGAGATTTTGAGAAAAGTTGTACACCAAATACATTATTCAACGATGCAAGGCACATATCCGCTACGCTGGTGCCCCTTGCTTCCCGCAACTACTCTAATCGATATAGCATGCGCTCCTCTACATATAAACTGTCACTGGAACGCTCACTGTTGCACGGTCCAGGAGCGCCAACGTATCCATTACGTGGAGCAGTTGCACGAGCGCAGAGCACCGACATAGTGAATACGTGCCTTTAGAGATGATGGAGAATACAAACCTTAAACTTCGAGATTCTGGAAGGACCACTTTAACATCGTAATATGCCTAAGAATTATTGATCAGGCCTGGCTGGGTGTTACAACGAGGACCTTAACCTCTGCAAGGAAGAAGCTGTGGCCTGAGGCTGTAGCTGAAAGAGCCTTCGAAGGTTTGGAACCCGAAGTGTCAGTAGCAGAATAGAAGAGATTGTTTCTCTGGGAAAATCCATGGGTCAGTAGGTGGATGAAAGAAGTGTGAACCAATTTGTCGAGGAACTGTCTCAGCAATTGACAACCGAGAAATTAGGTACAGGATCTATATTCGCAGCAGCATACTGTGATACAACGAAGAATTAGTTGTGAAGAGGAGTTTATCTCTACAAGGGGATCAAGGAGATCTTGGGAATGTGGGAGAAAGTTGTAGAGTTCGTGGATAAAAATCAACCCGAAAAAGTTGTAACTGGTTGTGCGCAGTTGTTCAACTAACATTTCAGCAATATTATGAAAGGTGGGAAGAAACTAACCTCTTAGACTGTTTTTTAAACGATCTGCAGGTGAAAATGAGCAAAGCGTGATGAAAAAAAGCGAAAACCAGTGACGAAAATTAAGCGCTTCTGTAAGCACTTCACTTTTTTTATTATATTTTTACTGAATATGTATTTGTTAGATATTTATAAATAAATGCTTCTTCTTGTAAATACATTTTCCTTATTCAAAAAACACTGAACAAAATCATCTATATATTATGTCCATACCAAATTAAACGTTTTTCTTCGATGTAGCTGAATATGTCTTGTTCTACTGCCATTCTTCGTTTTATGTCCTCATGTCTAATGCGATCTATTCCTGTCACTCTGCAGCTTCTTCTTCTCATGAACTCCATTTCAGTTGTTGTAATTTGGACATGTTTCGTTTGTTTATCACCCAATTCTCTGTTCTATAGGTCATTACACTACGTACCAAGGTGTTATATTATATTCTCTCCTTTGTATTTCTGGTAATCTGTCTATCCCACAGTACCCCGTCCATTTATTTAACACATATGTTCTTGTCTGTGCTAATCTGCTGGTTATCTCTTGCGCGTTGGTTCCATTCTTTGAGAGTATGAATCCTAAGTATGTAGTTGATTTTTTCAGTGCCGTTAATTTCCCTACCATCGTCGGTTTCCAAGTTTGTCACTGGTTCTTGGAGTGTAGGAAACAGAGGTTGAACCTTGCAAAATGGACACAAATCCGGTTTTATTTTTTTTCTGGCATATGAAGGGGTGCTTATTATGAGACTAACTTTTTCTTAAAAAATTTCGCCCCGGAACCCCCCTTTTTATCCCTTTAAAGGGGGTAATTTGTGTTTTTTGCGAAACGTAGCCCTTCCTGTGTACGTTTTGAAAAAAATTTACTTAATAGTAAAATGAAGAGGACTATATTTTCTACTATTTATTTTCCGACAGCATATGTCTATCACCCACCGTTTAGCGGGGGTGGCGCCCCAAAGTTGACAAGTTTTTAAAAAGGATGTTTTAAAAAAAATTATTTTTTCCTAAATGTAATGAAAATTAAGAAGAAATCCAGGGAAAATTAATCACAACTAAGTGGCTAATTTTTTGGTATAGGTTTTATTTAAGGGCAGTTGCCCATTTTTTAATTACAGGGTGTTCCATTTTAAAAAACCCCTTTTTATACCATCTGAACCGCCTATGCTAGAATAAAAAAACTTTCAACGATTATCCATGTACTGGTTTTATCCATTTACAAATTTCTATAACGCACCCCCATTTTTTTTTTCGGAACCACCCCAAAAAAAGGAGAATTAATAAAGAAAGTGATTTTCTTGGAATCCTTCACACACCATGTCCTTTATTAAAATGCTTCATATAATCATATATCATTTTGTGCGAGTTTTTATTACACATGCATGGACATCAAAAGCGATATCTTAGTGCAACCCCTGTAGCAAAAAAAAATAAATAAAGGGGGGGTTGAAAAAAAATTATTTTTTTTTGCTTTTTGACCCATATGGAAATATGCTCCATCAATAGGGTTTTTCATAAATATATATGATTATTGCAACATGCAACATCCCTGTATAAACTACCCCTATCCTAGAAAATATACTGCAGAAACTACCCCTATCCGTTAGAGAGCATGTTTTGACGATTTTCTCATTACCTATGCATTTTTTTAAAACAAAACTTATACAGAATTAAAGACAACTATTTTCTCTACAAATAAGGTCCTATGCATTTTTTTCGTATAAGCAACCGTTACGGCACAGTGGCGCCGTAAACCTCAGAAATGCTTTGGCGGGCTCCAGTTTTTGTTTTTTTTTCGTCATCTATTTATTTTGTGGATAACTTACTTATGGAAAATAAAAGAACACACTGTCTGCTACACAATATGACCTATGCATATTTTATTTTCTTTGCACCCTAAAGCCACAGTGGTGGGCCAAAATCAATTTTTGATTATTTTCTTTATTAATTCTCCTTTTTTTGGGGTAGTTCCGGGGAAAATATGGGGGTGCATTATACAAATTTGTAAATAACACTAGTACATGAATAATCGCTGAAAGTTTTTTTTTACTGTTGCATAGGCGGTTCAGATGGTACAAAAAGGGGTTTTTTTAAAATGTAACACCCTGTAATTAAAAAATTTGCAATTGCCCTTAAATGAAACCTATACCAAAAAATCAGCCACTTACTTATGATCAATTACCGCAGGGTTTCTTTTTAATTTTCATTACAGTTAGGGAAAAATAATTTTTTTTAAAAAACATCTTTTTTAAAAATTTGTCAATTTTGGGGCGCCACCCCCGCTAAACGGTGGGTGATAGACATATGCTGTCGGGAAATAAATAGTAGGAAATATAGTCCTCTTCAAAAAACCCCTTATATTTTTTATATTCACCCCTACCCCCACTCCTTTGTCGGCCACGCAGCGTTCCGCCTCTAGAGATTTTACTTAGCTACGTCATGACCTACTTATTACCAAATTTTGGTGCACTATCTCGATCATGATCGTTAAAAAAATAATAAAAACCGCGACTTTGACCCCTTATAACTACCCTCGTCCCCCACTTTGGTTTCCGGCCGTTGGGGAAAGTCATGTGCACAACTAATTCAACATATCCCCGTATAGTTTTTCCATATTACTTATCACGCACAAAATCCGCTCCCAGCTCTTAAATAGACTACATGAGAGGTCGTGAAAATGAAAAAAAGATTGCGGATTTGCGGAAAGTAAGAAAATTTCGATTTTCAGAAAAACTCTTAAAATTTCCTTTTCTTTTTACTTATCTCATATGACATTTTCAGCGTATACACGAAAAAGCATAAAGGATAAAATCGTGGTTGAACTTCGTATTGAAACCTACAAGATCTGTGGTAAACAGCCTAACTCGAAATAATATACATATTATGATTGTTTGCACAACGCTTAATGTTTTCTATTAAATTTTTATCTATCTATTTTTACGATATTGTACAAAACATTTTTAACCTTATCTCAAACAATCTAAAGTTTGTCTTTTAAATGAGTTGAGCTTATTATATTGCATTTGACGTACATTTTTTTTAAATGTGTAAAGGTCATGTTTCACTAATGAGATAAGGAATGTTTGACCTTGAAATTATACAGAGAAAAAGTAATGGCTAGTATAGGCTACGCTCATTCATTTTTAATATTAGCTGGAGCTACATTATTATTAGCATTAAAATTTATTAAATGATTCATTTAAATACTTTGTACTGTAATAGTTTGTTGAACTACACTTCTCCAAGAAATTAACGCACCACCTTAAAAGTGGGTGATTTTTATGTCTCGAATTTCCTAAACCTGTTGTTCGATTTAAGTGATTTTTTAATATGTTACAGCCTTATTCTTTAACAATATCGTTGTACTAATATTGTTGCTAGACAGGTAAATTGTCATTGCATCGGGTGTAAAAATCAAACTGTGTTTTATTTCTCAAAGTTCGCATCACCCTGTGGATTATCCTAGCAGCTAGCATATATAAAATACTGAAATTAATATCCAACTATAGCCTCATGTTTTCTTAACATTCTATTTTTTGATTTATTCGCTTATGTGGGATAATAAAAAAGTTAGGGACTTGTAACAACTAGCCTTGTTTTTCATCAATACAGGGTGTTTTAAATAAGTGTGGCAGACTTTAAGGGGTAATTCTGCATGAAAAAATAATGACTGTGCTTTATAAACGTCCGCAAATACTTCGTTTCCGAGATAGGTGGTGTTAAAATCTTTCTTACAAACTGACGATTATTTATTGCTCTAAAACCGATTAAGACATGCAGATAAAATTTGGTGGGTTTTAAGAGGTATTTATTGCGCATTTTCTGATATACAATTAGGAATTTAATATTCACTATTTGCACGCATATGGGTAATATCACCCTGAGGAAGATCAAAGAAGACTTGAGGAGACTCTTAAGAAGGTCGGTAAAGGGGATTGATGTTGATATGACCCAAGTTAGAAACTTATAGAGAAATGCAATTAGGGAAGCCGACCCCGCATAGGGATAATGGCAAAAAGAATGATGATGTTCAAAATTATTTCACCTACATTTCTTGTTTGAAAATTTTTTTTCTAAGTCGTACAGATTCTTGAGGAGTCGGTGGTTTCCGTTTTCCTCCCTACGAGGCTGTTTTAGGGAAAAGCCCAAAGTAGGACAAAACTTTTTTATTGACATCCCAGCAAAATTCTGCTTGTTGCTCCCGTTTTAAGAGATCAAATCTGATGACTCGACTAATTAAGATATCAAAAGATTAGAGATCCTAACCAATTACGAGTGGTTTTCATTTCCAAGGGGAATAAGTATTGCTGTTGCCTTGCATTGCATTAGCAGAAATTGAATGTCATCAAAAATGTCATTGTTATTTAAGAATCTCAAGTATTCTAAATTTATTAATTTGCATGGAAATAATGTTATTAGAGCTGTGTTTATTGATAAATTGGTAGACAATAAATCTCACCATTGCTGTAAAAAAATGAATTAAAATCCTTTATAACAGGTATCTTCTTCTTGCAGTACCGTCTCCTATCGGAGGTTGGCTACCATCACAGCAATTTTAACTTTGTTGACTGCAGCTCTGAACAATTGTATGTATTGAACTGCACTCGTACCACTCCCTTAAATTTCGCAACCAAGAAATCCTTCTACGTCCCACATTTATTTTTCCCGAGATTTTTCCTTGGATTATGAGTCTTAGCAGGGAGTACTTTTCGCCTCTCATTATGTGGCCTAGATATTCCAGTTTTCTCGTTTGTATTGTTTAAAAATAACAGGGAAATAATTTATTAAAATTCCCTTAAAGGGCTATATTACATAATATGCACGTTTTCGATCTTAACACAGATCATCATCAGTGCTGAACAGGAAGTACCACCTAAGCCACGCTGGGCCATGCTAAGCCACCAAAATTCAAAATAAATTGCCATCTAACTTGCCACATAAGTTGCCATCGACCGTCCAAGATGTGAGGTAGCTGAACCTTAGGACGTGTCCAACTCATGTGAGGGTCAAATGGTGCCCGGTGCTTAATCTAGGATTAACATCCATGTTATTTAAAACAATTTATGTCAAGTTTTCATGAGTGTAACATTTTCAAGGGTCTTTATTCATATATTTTCAATGTTGTGTGTTGTGTTGTTGTGGCTTAGCATGTGAATATCCTGTTCAGCGCTGATGATGATCTGTGTCAAGATCGAAAACGTTCTGCATATATGATGTAGCCCTTTAAGGGAATTTTAATAAAGTATATACCTTTTATAAAGAATTTTAATTAATTTTTTGTGATCTACGGTATACAGCCAGCTACACTAAAACTTTTTTCCTTGTTAATTTGCATTGCTGTATTATTTACCTCAACTTTTAAACATATTTCTATTTGGTTAAAGTAATAAAATGTACACCTAGGAATCATAAAAAAATCGAAAGTGGATAACTTAATAATAAATTAAAATAGACAATATTTTTAGGAGCGATTCATTTATCAGTCTATGAGACACAGATAGTTATCTCGTCTAGCGAATAGACAAAGACAAATGAATAGTCAGTGAGCGAGAGAGAGGAGCGACGGAAAAAAACATCCAGAATACCAAACTAGCATTTTACAAAGAGTTGGCTGTGGTTCTGTGTGTATGTGTATTACCCGCTCTTTTGTCTCTTCCTTGCGACGTTGCCAATTCGTACGATGTCAATGAAACGTGTAAAAATTAACTTTTGTACCTTTGTGTGGTATATTTTTTCTATTCACCCAAAGTAGAAAGGAACGAAAGAAAATCTAACGATATGTGACTAGTGAGGGGATGGAATAAATTCAATTTTTCGAGAATGGGTGATTTTGGAAATAAATCCCGAAACAAGTCGATTTTTATTTTTAAATTAAGATTTTTGGAATTATATCATACTAGTGACGTCATCCATCTGGGCGTGATGACGTAATCGATGATTTTTTTAAATGAAAATATACGTCGTTTGCTAGCTCATTCAATTTTCTGTTCAGTAATATGTACAAACATTAATATAAATTATTTATACCTTCAGGTTGTCAAAAAATTTTTTTTGAATTAAATTAATTGACACAAAAAGAGGAATTTATGTAATTTAATTAATTCAAAATACATTTTACTGCTGTCAGAAAACAGAAAAAAGGTTTATTTGACAAATAAACATTGGTTTTCGCTTAAATTAAATGTTCAAATTGCCAAGAGGTAGGTAGCAAATCTGGCAATTGAAAGGTAAAGTTTTCAATCCTAATAACAACATAATTTATAATATTGAAAAATATTAAAAATATTTTTTTTAAGTAATATTTTTAATATTTGAATTGAAAGTCTTTTAGTAATATTTTTAATATTTTTCAATATCATAAATGTTGCTAATAGGATTGAAAACTTTACCTTTCAATTGCCAGATGACGCTAGTCACCTAATCCATACACGTCAGTTGCAATGTGGGGATAAGCTTTCATGGTTTGGTCACTTCGAGCAGAGAGCAGCAGGCCTACGCCTCTCCGATAATGACTCCAATAAGAGTCGAAAATCGTCGATTCAGAGTGCTGGCACTGTGCTCCCTGTTCTAAGTGAAAAATAAGATTGTTTTGCCTTCGTATTGCAACTGAATAAAAATAGTATATATTTTTATTTTAGTTTGAAAAAAACTATATACACCGTTCTTTTGCAAGTAATTATGAATACAGGTGAACAGGGAAAGTGTACTTTTGAAGTGTGTAAAACAAATAATTCCTAGCTGAGCGCTTTCGGCTTATAAAGCCATCTTCGGAGCTATGCTACAATAGAAAGGTCTCTAATGAATAACTGATCTTAGAATTCAAAAGTTTAACTTACGTCAAAAGGTTCAAAATACCACTATGAAGAGAGATGGATCCCATGTACGATATACAAAAAATACTTCTATTACTTGTGCAGTTTTTTTAATGATGGAAAAAAATATAGAAAAAAACCTTGTCTGTCTGTTGAAAAAAGGTGGTCAATTCTTGCTGTTCTTAGTTGAAAAAGTTGAAAAAACATATATATTACAAGCACAAAGGACTTTCACGAAAAACTACATTACATATAACAAAAATTTGATCATGGTAAGGTCGAGAGACCTTACCATCTGATGTGTGCTGTGTCAGTATGAAGAATGGCCGAATGGCGGCATGTAGTTTGGTGGACTTTAATGACAGCTGACATAGATAGTGTGTGCTGGTAAAGGTACTTTCACCTTTTCTCATAACAAGTGACAGTTGACATATGACATTTTAGCAATCGAATTGAACAACTTTTCAACATGGTCTGTAGTTACATAAATCTAGTTTTTTAAATTATAATGAAATACATATTATTGAAAAAGAAGACTTAAGGTCCAAAATAAATCAGTTGACAAGTTATCCTTCAAAAAACTGAACTCGGATCTTTTTTTTTTAAATTAATATAGGATGTAAAGAAGCTTGATGGTGAAGTTTTCCATATTGAATAAGTCACAAATTTCATTAGGTGCACTATGGGTGTATCGAAGATGGAAAATAAAATTAATTAAGAATGAATTTTTTGAGAATATGGTTTTCTAAAGAATAAGCTGCCAAATGATTGATTACAATTATTGATTTATAATGATAATATTTAGTAAAGAATTTCCTTCTAGACTTCTTCCTCTAGAGTCTCTCACAAGAGTCTGAATAGAGGTTTATAGTTGTATTAAGATTGATTTGTGTATTTAAGCAAAAATCAGGATTAAATTTCATTTCTTTAGTTATCTCTAGATCTTCTAAAAGGTTCATTTGTCTATAGTTTTTGGTTGGTATGTTATGTAAAATTGCACTGTTTTTGGAAGAAGAGAAGGAATGGTTGCTAAATTTAACGTGATAACCAAAGTTGGATTTTTCTGGATTGTTGAGATGTTCCTTGATCCTCTGAGAAAGAGTCCTCATAGTTCTGCCCACATAAGTCATGTTACAATCCCCACAAGACAGCTTATAAATACCACTTTTATTTAGTTTGTCGATTTTATCTTTGGTGTGGCTGAAGATGGACTTAATGTTATTTTTGGTTTTGAAGTAGATGTTTAGGTTACTGACTTTATTACAAAGTAATCTTGATACTTTTTCTGAAATTGGCCCTAAGTAGGATAAGGATCTATAAATAGATGTAGTGTTGGGTTCGTTTTCTAAGTTAAAAGCTTCTTGTTTTAGTCTCTTTTTGAGTATTGACTTTCTAATGACCTTATCTACGGTAGAAGAGGGGAAGCCATTGTTGTTTGCTATTTGTTTAATGATTGAAATTTCGTTGTTGTAATTGTCTTGGGACATGGGGATGTTTAGAAGTCTGTGAACATAACATTGAATAGCTGCCATCTTATGTTGAAAGGGATGGTTAGATGACATGGGTATCATATGGTCAGTTTGAGTGGGTTTTCTAAATACTGAGTATTCCAGAGTAGTAGAAGGTGTAGAATATGAATTATGAATAATGAATAGCAGTAATCAGAATATAATTATGAATGGCAGTAATCAGTTACATTTTTTTTTGGCCTTTGGGAACTGCGCCCATTTAGCCAGCAACACTTCTTAAAATCAAATCCAATAACAATCAAGGGTAGGGAAGGGAAAAAAAAAACTTTTCGCACCCATGTCGTTCAGGGTGACTAACCACAGACAAAGTAGGGATACGGGTTATTATTAATTTACACGACTAATTTTATGATCTAAAGTTTCTACATAATCTAGAAGAATCCTAAAGATTGACGGTTTGTTCAAAGCTAGTAAGTTCATCAGATTATATTAGCCCAATAAATGACCGTTTTGGAGTGTAATTTTCTGGGGCAACTCCGAATTGCATGAAAATTTGGATTTAGGTTCTACTTACCTTCCACTTCAAAGTTGAATTTGTCCCATTGGTTGCTTTTACTTGGGGGGTGACGGTCACCCCTTCTCAGAGGCGAAAAACGCGTGTTTAATATAAGCCCGGAAATGGATAAATTGACCGATTATAAGCAACTTTAGTAGTTCTATAAAGTTTTTTACGAAGTCAATACTTTTCGCGTTATTCGCAATTGAAAATGTTGATTTTTCGACAAAAAAACTACGTTTTCAGACCGTTTTTCGCAAATAACTCAAAAAGTAAATATTTTATCGAAAAAATATTCTAAGCAAAAGTATAGCTTATAAAAAAACAAAAAAAATGGTGTATCAGTTAAGTATATAAATTGAGAAAAAGCAAAGTTGTAGCTCATGGAAAATACGTTCTTATTCGTCTAATTCCAAATCGAATAAGTCAACGCGAAATCACCGAAAAATTAAGCACTTTTCGGGAAAAGCTTATTAATATTTTTAAACTACTAAAAAAATATTTATATTTGTTTTTTACAAAAGTTTCTAGCACCAAAAATAAACGAGTTAAACTGAAAAAAAAAAGTTGGCTCCTTCTTTTGGAAAAAAAAATTGTGAAAACCTCCCTCTATTTAGCACGCTAAATAAAATTAATCGTTACCGCTTTACTATTTATTTTAACTGTATGTATATTGTTTATATGATCTGTAAGTTTAATTGGCTTGAAGTGCTTATTTTTGAAAAAAATTGGTTTTATAGTAAAACAAAACTTTCTAAAAATTTTTGAAAAATTTCCTTTTTTCAAAATAACTTGAAAAGTATTAGTGATAAGAAAAATCTTAAAGAGTAAAAAAATATAGGTTTTGTTATTATTAATACGCTAGTTTCATTTTGTTTTTCCGCAAGACAAAAATTGGTTAAGATATGGCTGTTCAAAATTTGCATACACTCGTGATTAGTGACCCGTTCAAGCTATTTTAACTATAACCCTTTCAAAAATAAACACTTTAAACCGGTGAGACTGACAGATCATATAAAAAATAGATAAGTAAGTAAATTGTTTGTAAAGCGGTAGCGATTAATTTCATTTGAGGAGCTAAACACGGGGAGATTTGCATTAATTTGTTATAAAAAAAAAAGAGGGCCAACTTTATTTTGAGCGTAACTCGCTTATTTTTAATGCTAGAAACTTTTATGAACAATTCTAATAAAGCTTTTTATAAACACTTTACAAAAGTTTAAATAGGTTTTTTCCGAAAAGTGCTTAATTTTTCGGTGATTTCACCTTGAAATATTCGATTTGGAATTAGACGCACAAGAACGTATTTTTCATCAGCTACAACTTTGTTTTTACTCGATTGATAGACTTTACTGATACACACTTTTTTTCAGTTTTTTATAAGCTACACTTTTGCTAAGGATATTTTTTTCCATCCAATATTTACTTTTTGAGTTATTTGCGAAAAACCGTCCGAAAACGTAGTTTTTTTTGTCGAAAAATAAACATTTTCAATTGAAAATAACTCGAAAAGTATTAACTTACATAAAAAACTCTATAGTTCAAAAGTTGCTTAAAATCAGTCAATTTATCCATTTCCGGTCTTATCTTAAGTATATGTTTTTTCACCCCCTAGAAGGGGCGACTGTCACCCCCCAAGTAAAAGCAACCAACGGCACAATTTCAACTTTGAAGTGGAGGGTAAGTAGAACCTATATCCAAATTTTCATGCAATTCTGAGTTGCCCCTGAAAATTACACGGTGTCGCCGTATTTCCCGTTCATTTACTGGGCTATATGGGGGATAA
This sequence comes from Diabrotica virgifera virgifera, assembly GCF_917563875.1. Taxonomy (NCBI): domain Eukaryota; kingdom Metazoa; phylum Arthropoda; class Insecta; order Coleoptera; family Chrysomelidae; genus Diabrotica; species Diabrotica virgifera. Next base: position 67,956,938 of record NC_065450.1, on the reverse strand, counting down.
ACGTTTTCTTACAATAGCTGCATATTCAATAGATTTCTTTGTGTCACATATTTGTCACATGCAAAAAATATATGATCCAAGTCACTTATTGTATTGCAATTTTCGCACAAATCCGACTGTATTACATTGATTTTATATAGATGTGCGGGATAACAGGCATGGCCAAATTTTAGTCGAGAGATAGTAACAATATCGTGTCTGGAAAAATCTAAATTTTTATGCCAATAAACTGTCGGGATTTTCGGATGTAAAAGAGTATACCTTGTCGAACAATTTATACAGTACTGATTCCATTGAAGTTTAAAGTTATCATGTAGTCTGGTTTTATTTATGGTTATACATTCTTGAAGTCCAATATCATTCAATGTTTATCAGTTACATATGCACAACAAAATCTTGCCTATATAGTTTTGCAAGAAAACTAAGAGAGTCATTAATATTCAGCTCAGCGGGGTACTATTAACGGAAATGTGTACTTAAATAAACAAGGGATTATTCCATAAAACAAGTTGATCCCTTTTTGATAAAATTACACACCTTAAATAGACCAGGGCGCATCTGTAAAAATATTAGTACATTTGGACGTTGAGAGGTGACTCAAATTTTTTTGCAGAAATTGCTTGAAAATAAATGAAATAATATTTGAGTTATCCTCCCTCTCAAAAAGGTCCGGAACATTGTTTAAATAATCAAAATGTCAAAAAATTAAGGAAAAATTCGATTTTTTTCTTCGTTTTTTGATTATAACTTTAAAAGTATTCATTTCCGAGAAAAGTTGTACTGACATAAAAGTTGCGTATATAAATTTCCTACAATATAGAATTGGTTAAAAATTTAAAAAATAGTCACCCTTGTTACAAAATAGCAATGATTGCGAAAAAACCATACAAAAACAAGTATTCGCATTTTACGTTTCTAAACCATTTATGCTACACTTAGGACCTTCATATTTCACCCAGAAAAACTTTATGATACAGTAAAATAATACGATAAATTTCATTAAGATCGGTTCAACAGGTTTTGCAAAATAAATTTCGCAATCCAGCTTTCGCAAAAAAATTCATTTTTTCAAAATATTTACAGGATTGAAAATAAAGCAGATAGCAAGTTGAATTTTTTTTACTTATAGAAATGTACTGTACCTTTCATTTGCAATTGCAGAATTAAAATCGATTAAGGCCGGCCATTGGTAATGTTACAAGTATAGGCGATCCCATCACCTTTATAAAGTACACCACTCATAATCTAGAGCATATATGTATACCGAAAAATGCTTAACCTACTAACAATACATCTCGCTAATTACAGCCATATTTTTGCTACCCTACCTGTTGTGTATTGTTTATAAAAAAATGTGAAAGTTTTGCTTTTTTCTCAATAAATATAAGAGCGTTTATATCTAAATTACTCAAGTATTTAAATGAATTTCATGATAAAAGTCCGTTTAGCACTAGCCTATATGTAACGGAAGGATGTAACGTTAAAAAAATGTGAATTAATAAAGTACTTTTTGCGTGGTGTACTTTTAAAATAAATTTCTGGAATTAATAGAAATTGGCATGTGAAACGTAAATCTTGTACATATAATACACAAAAAGTATAGGAATCTGTAAGAATCTAAGCTCTGTTAATGTAGCAATTATGTATAAGATGGCGCTACGAAAAAAATTAAATAAACATCAAAAATTCAGGAGCGTAATGGCCCGTTTGAAACTTTCCTTATTAAATTTCGGTACTTGACAAATATGAGTTTATTAGGGGGTCCGGACAAATAATCCCCGGACAAATAATCCCGGACAAAAAATCCCCACAAATTATCCCCGGACAAAAAATCCCCACAAATAATCCTCACAAATAATCCCCACAAATAATCCCCGGACAAATAATCCCCACAAAAAATCCCGGCCAGATAATCCCCACAATTTTTTTTTGACAAAATATCCCCGCAAAAAATCCCGGACAAAAAATCCCGAAGAAATATTTTTGCCCAATAAAGTTGTCAAATGAATGCTTATAATCCAAGGATGGTACTAAAGATGAGAAATTTAGACTGTCTGTCCGTCGGTACGTCCGACCGCGCATATAACTACTCCGTCATTATGCCAGGTAGAATGACACATGAGGGGTCGAATGAACGGTTATAATCCAACAATGGTACTACAGATGAGCAATTTGGTCCGTCGGTCTGCTTGACCACGAATATAACTCCTCCATCACTGTACCAGGTAGCATGACAAATGAGGTGTCGAATGAAAGCTTATAATCCAAGGATGGTACTAAAGATGAGAAATTAGACCAAGGATGTCTGTTCATCGGTCCGTCCGACCGCGAATATAACTACTCCGTCATTATGCCAGGTAGATTGACAAATGGGGTGTCAAATGAACGGTTATATTCCAACGATGGTACTAAAGATGAGCAATTTGGTCCATCGGTCTGCCTGACCACGAATATAAGTCTTCCGTCACTGTACCAGGTAGAATGACAAATAAGGTGTCGAATGAAAGCTTATAACCAAGGATGGTACTAAGGTTGAGAAATTTGACCAAGGCTGTCTGTCCATCGGTCCGTCCGACCGCGAATGTAACTACTCCGTCAATATGCCAGGTAGATTGACAAATGGGGTGTCGAATGAACGGTTATAACCCAACGATGGTACTAAAGATGAGCAATTTGGTCCATCTGTCTGCTTGACCGCGAATATAACTCCCCCGTCACTGTACCAGGTAGAATGACAAATAAGGTGTCCAGTGAAAGCTTATAACCAAGGATGGTACTAAAGATGAGAAATTTGACCAAGGCTGTCTGTTCATCTTTACGTCCCACCGCGAATGTAACGACTCCGTCATTATGCCAGGTAGATTGACAAATGGGGTGTCGAATGAACGGTTATATTCCAACGAATTTGGTCCGTCTGTCTGCCTGACAGCAAATATAACTCCTCCGTCACTGTACCAGGAGAATGACCAATAAGGTGTCCAGTGAAAGCTTATAACCAAGGATGGTACTAAAGATGAGAAATTTGACCAAGGCTGTCTGTTCATCTGTACGTCCCACCGCGAATGTAACGACTCCGTCATTATGCCAGGATTAATGACAAATGGGGTGTCGAATGAACGATTATAATTCAACAATGGTACTAAAGATGAGCAATTTGGTCCGTCGGTCTGCTTGACCGCGGATATAACTCCCCCGTCACTGTACCAGGTAGAATGACAAATGAGGTGTCGAATGCAAGCTTATAATCCAAAGATGGTACTAAAGATGAGAAATTAGACCAAGGATGTCTGTCCATCGGTCCGTCCGACCGCGAATGTAACTACTCCGTCATTATGCCAGGTAGATTGACAAATGGGGTGTCGAATGAACGGTTATATTCCAACGAATTTGGTCCGTCTGTCTGCCTGACCGCAAATATAACTCCTCCGTCACTGTACCAGGTAGAATGATCAATAAGGTGTCCAGTGAAAGCTTATAACCAAGGATGGTACTAAAGATGAGAAATTTGACCAAGGCTGTCTGTTCATCTGTACGTCCCACCGCGAATGTAACGACTCCGTCATTATGCCAGGATTAATGACAAATGGGGTGTCGAATGAACGATTATAATTCAACAATGGTACTAAAGATGAGCAATTTGGTCCGTCAGTCTGCTTGACCGCGGATATAACTCCCCCGTCACTGTACCAGGTAGAATGACAAATGAGGTGTCGAATGAAAGCTTATAATCCAAAGATGGTACTAAAGATGAGAAATTAGACCAAGGCTGTCTGTCCATCGGTCCGTCCGACCGAGAATGTAACTACTCCGTCATTATGCCAGGTAGATTGACAAATGGGGTGTCGAATGAACGGTTATATTCCAACGATGGTACTAAAGATGAGAAATTTGATCCGTCGGTGTGCCTGACCGCGAATATAACTCCTCCGTCACTGTACCAGGTAGAATGACAAATAAGGTGTCGAATGAAAGCTTATAACCAAGGATGGTACTAAGGTTGAGAAATTTGACCATGGCTGTCTGTCCATCGGTCCGTCCGACCGCGAATGTAACTACTCCGTCAATATGCCAGGTAGAATGACAAATGAGGTGTCGAATGAATGGTTATAATCCAACGATGGTACTAAAGATGAGAAATTTGATCCGTCGGTGTGCCTGACCGCGAATATAACTCCTCCGTCACTGTACCAGGTAGAATGACAAATGAGGTGTCAAATGAAAGCTTATAATCCAAGGATGGTACTAAAGATGAGAAATTAGACCAAGGCTGTCTGTCCATCGGTCCGTCCGACCGCGAATGTAACTAGTCCGTCATTATGCCAGGCAGAATGACAGATGAGGTGACGAGTGTACAGTGAACGGTTATAATCCAACCATGGTACTAAAGATTCACTCACGCATTTCGTTTCCGAAAGTTGCACTTTCACGCACGACGTGCGGGAAAGTAAAATACCTTGTAATATTGCATTATAATATATTATAATACATGCAATAAACTAATATTGAAAGTTTGTTTTTAACAACCTTGTCAAATAATTGATTTGTGTATTTTCACTTCTAAATAAAAATCGATATAACTCTATTTTTTGTGGCTTTTTCCAAACGTACGGCCCTAGAATAAATATTATTCCTAACTCGTGCGGAAAGTGTGTTCCTCGCACTCGAATGCCTGCCCGAACTCCGCTATCGCGTCGTTCGGGTCAACGGCAGTCTCGTGCGTGAAATTATCACTTTCCGCACTAGTTAGGAAAATAACTATTTTATGATGTCGATATTTTCCAAGTTATGGGGGGAAATAGTGACAGTTAGAGGTTAGAGTTAGAGCATAACTATTGAATTGTCTCGTTAATTATGAGTTTTACGACAAAAATGTAGGTACCTATAATACAAAAATAGAACTTAGTAGATAGAATTAACTTTTACATAATTTTGAATTTTGATCTCTTTCATTTTTTTTTACGAATATTTAAAATTGTTTCAAATATGATTTCCTACAATTATTTCTTTTTGACAATTTTTTTCGTGCGGTTGATATTTTCCGAGTTAGCGGGAATATATTAAAAAGGGGTGGGGGAGCATAATTATTGAATTGAATCTTGTTTCCGAGCTGCCCCAAATTTTATAATTCTAACCTTTAGGGGAGGTCAATAGTGGTGTAAATTTAAAATTGCGACTGAATTCCGCTGAAGGGTTAGCCGTCATATTGATTTTAAAGGAGAACCGTTGATGCTAAATACTTCCACCATTTTCAACTTTTTTGCTCTACTGCTCATTATTTATAATAGTTTCCAGGTAGCAAGACTGTTTAACGCGCTCTATCTGAATCTGCATTCCATTAGTGTGCAGATGGGTTATAGGTATAGATAGGGCTATTATAGCAATCGCCATTAAACCGGTTTTTGGTACGAAAATAGTGATTAGCAATTAAATTTAAGCATGAATTGTAATTTCGATTACCAAATATCGAATTCCAATTGTGAGTTCTTTCAAAAATCGTGCATGCAGCACTCTGCTTTGAATAACCCTGTTCAAAACATCCTATTTGTGATGATAATTGTTTGTCCTGAAAACGATAATCTTGATTGTAATACAAAAAAACCTATTCATTTTTGTAATTTCAAAAGTATTTGGTCATCATCATCATCAATGGCGTTATAACTCTTCGAGACTCTGCCACATTTTTTATTATTTAAAATCAATACAGCTGCCCACGATGTGATATTTGATACCGTTCACGTTATCAACACCAGTAATAAAAATTTAATGTGTTTCTCGGTCGATGATCGAAATGCCACATCAGCGACTTGTTAATTATTGTGTTTTGACTGGAATAAGAATGTGAATTTTAACCGAATTTTTAACGTGCATACAAATTGCACATACAATTTTTTTTGTTTATGCTTATTTTTTATTATAATAAATATGTTGATTTTCACCCATTCGTGAGCAAAAATTTGGTTGTTTTGACTTCTGAGTAATACCAAAAAGTCAAAAATCGTTATAACTGAAAAAACTCGACAGATTTATGCTCGATAAACTCATAATACTCATAAAGCTAATAAAATATTTTTGATCTTTTCGTTTCACATGATTCACTGAGCGTTGGCTTATTTTTTAATGTTTTTCCTTATTTTTTTTTAATTCATTGAATTATAGCGTTGATTGAGATATTAGAGGCCGTCCAATATATCAATCAACGATAATAGTGAATATGCTTATTTAATTTAAAAATAAAATAATTCTATCCTCTTCTTCTTGCTGTGCCTGTCCGTGACGAATGTTGGCGATCTCCATGGCATGGCAATCTTTATTTTATCTGCAGCAATGCAGGAAAGCTTCACATATTTTGAGTTGAACCAGGTTCTGAGGTTCTTTAACCAGGATGTTCTTCTTCTTCCTGGACCTCGCTTTCCAAATATTTTTCCTTGGAGAATGGCTTGTAGGAGGGCATATCTGGATTCATTTCGCATAATGTGTCCAAAGTATTCCAACTTTTGAGATTTGATGGTCTCGGTTTTTCCCCATTCTTCTGTAAGGACCTCCTCATTTGTGACCCGATCAGTCAATGGGATTTTAAGAATTCTATTATAAGTTCAAAAAAAATTCAAAAAAATATGCTTGAAATATTTATTTCAAACTCTAAGCTCACCCCACCTTAAGGATAGCTATGACACGAATTTGATAGGCAAGCCATGCAAGTCGTTTTTGTCTATGTATGAAATTTAATAAAAAAATGTCTCATCCGGAAAGCAGATGGGTGCAGGTCGACCTATATTCGGATCTTAGACTATAACGTATATATAGTTTCGTAGAGTTTTGCTATCAGCCGTTGATGATTTGCTGATGAACGCTACTCGTGTTATTTCTTTCCGTTCATGTTCACAAGAGCATGTGTTAACAAGTAATTGGACTTCGTAAGTCCTAGGTTTTCATCCTAAGTAATCGAAAGTAGAACTGGAAGTCGATATTTTAACTCTTCGTGTAACTTTGCGTCGATTCATATACGATTTTACTAATTTTGGATCATATTCATTTACATTCATACCATACTTTGAGTCACTTTAAAACAGATACTTGCAGTTGCAACTCTAAAACTGAAGTCCGATGTTAAATTACTCATCTTTAATACCATCCTTGTGTTATAATCTTTTATTCGAAACCTCATTATTTGCCATTATATCTGTATTAATACGGAGGAGTTGTATGTAGGAGGACAGACGGAAAGACACTCATGAAACCGGAAGTATATATTTGTTCTCGCCTTGCGAAGGCTCGTCGAATAATATATCACTTTTACTATTCCGGTGACTTTAAAACAGTATTTCCGGTCCCATTTGTAAAACCGGAAGTACTTGGTCAAATTTCTCACCTTTAGTACCATCCTTGGATTATAAGCTTTCATTCGACACCTCATTTGTCATTCAACCTGGTATAGTGACGGAAGAGTTATATTCGCGGTCGGACGGACCGACGGACAGACAGCCTTGGTCAAATTGCTCATCTTTAGTACCATCCTTGGATTATAAGCTTTCATTCGACACCTCATTTGTCATTCTACCTGGTACAGTAACGGAGGAGTTATATTCGCGATCAGGCAGACCGACGGACCAAATTGCTCATCTTTAGTACCATCGTTAGATTATAATCGTTCATTCGAAACCTCATTTGTCATTTTCCCTGGCATGATGACGGAGAGAAGTTACATTTGCGGTCGGACGGACAGATGGACAGGCAGCCTTGGTCAAATTTCTCATCTTTAGTACAATCCTTGGTTATAAGCTTTCATTCGACACCTTATTGGTCATTCTACCTGGTACAGTGACGGAGGAGTTATATTCGCGGTCAGGCAGACCGACGGACCAAATTGCTCAACTTTAGTACCATCGTTGGATTATAATCGTTCATTTGAAACCTCATTTGTCATTTTCCCTGGCATAATGACGGAGAAGTTACATTCGCGGTCGGACGGACAAATGGACCGACAGCCTTGGTCAAATTTTTCATCTTTAGTACCATCCTCGGTTATAAGCTTTCATTCGAAACCTTATTTGTCATTCTACCTGGTACAGTGACGGAGGAGTTATATTCGCGGTCAGGCAGACCGACGGACCAAATTGCTTATCTTTAGTACCATCGTTGGATTATAACCATTCATTCGACACCTCATTTGTCATTCTACCTGGCATAATGACGGAGTAGTTACATTCGCGGTCGGACGGACAGATGGACAGACAGCCTTGGTCAAATTTATCAGCTTTAGTACCATCCTTGGATTATAGGCTTTCATTCGACACCTCATTCGCTATTCTACCTGGTACTGTGACGGAGGAGTTATATTCGCGGTCAGGCAGACCGACGGACCAAATTGCTCATCTTTAGTACCATCCTTGGTTATAAGCTTTCATTAAATGTTCTAAACATTAATTACATTTTCATTCTAAATTAGACAATTAGACAAATTTGAGTGATATAATTGTTCTTCCCTGGTATAATTTTATAATATTGGGACATGAGAAGTAGGTAACAAACTATGATGAACCAATATGCGAAATAGATTTTTCCAATACTTTTGGTTTAGATTTTACCACGAGATACGAGCACAGTATTTATCCGAGTAAAATTTTCAGCGAGAACCCGTCCTTAAACCTCCTAGAAAATGAAAAGTTCGCACCTCATATATAAAACGATTTCGAGTCATCTTAGCGAGACCGCACCTGCATACCTCTCTGTACTGAAACTAAACTATCAGCTGACTATAAAGTCTGGAGTCCGCGCTTCGCTTAGATATCTATTGCGGTATTTCTCCGATAGAGGCAGCATCTCTCGGGAAAGAATCTTTTCTCTCTGTTGCACTGCGACTTGGGGACCTCTCTTTCATACAACGGCCGGCCTTAACACCACGGCGTCAGGAATTTTTTTAAATAAACATTAATTATTGGTGCTACGCGCAGGACAGCGGATAGTTTGCTCTGATTGGTCATTCCAATGACCTTTGATAATGATTGATACATTTTAATTTTTATTACATTTCGATGTAAATAAATAAATTTGTTTATTGCAAAATAAAAACACATACTCTATCCTTTGAAATAACACTTTTATTAGCGAAAACTTTCTTTGTTCATATATTTTAACTTAGAGAATAAAAGTTTATTATTTTTAAATATATGCAATTGTTTAAACAATATTTCACAAACAATAATAAAATTAGTTTGATTTTTGTGGAATTAAAATATTAAAATACAACAAAATAGAGAGTAAGAAAATAATATATTAGATAAAGATTGGAAGAAATTTTGGTGGAAATCAACTTGCGTGAATCGAACACCGCTGTCATGCGCGTAGCAACAAAAATGAATGTTTATTTAAAAAATTTCCTGACGCCGTGGTAATTAATCGATTTTAATTTTGCAAATTGCAAATGAAACTTACAGTTACACTTTTATAAGCAAAAAAATTCAACTTGCTATCTGCTTTATTGTCGGTCCTGTAACATTTTGAAAAAATGAATTTTTTTTGCGAAAGCTGGATTGCGAAATTTATTTTGCAAAATCTATTAAATCGATCTTAATGAAATTTACAGTATTGTTTTACTGTATCATAAAGTTTTTCTGGGTGGAATATGAAGGTCCTAAGTGTAGCATAAATGGTTGAAAATTTGTATGATTTTGTATGTTTCTTTCGCAATTATTGCTATTTTGCAACTAGGGTGACTATTTTTTAAATTTGTAACCAATTCTATATTGTAGGAAATTTAATTACGCAACTTTTATGTTAGTACAACTTTTCTCGGAAATGAATACTTTTAAAGTTATAATCAAAAACGAAGAATAAAATCGAATTTTTCCTTCATTTTTTGACATTTTGATTATTTAAACAATGTTCCGGAGCTTTTTGAGAGGGAGGATAACTCAAATATTATTATTTGATTTATTTTCAAGCAATTTCTGCAAAAAAAATTTGAGTCACCTCTCAACGTCCATCTCAAAACAGATGCGCCCTGGACTAAAAGGATAGCACCCCGCCAAGCTGAATATTAATGACTCTCTTAGTTTGATTGCAGAACTATACAAGTTTACATAATCTACAATCATACAATTCAAAGAAGTAGGTACTTGGCCATCTCTTTTTATATCCTTTCTTAAGTTTCATTTCTATTTTTTATCAACATTTCGTGGAATATCCGACTACTGGAAGTATTGGCAACTATGTATGTATCTGTTTAACAGGTTCAGTGGACGAACGGCCCGAAGTACTAACAGCAGATATATATGTTTGCCAAATGTAATTCTTCCTGACCTTTAATGCTCTTAAATTTTAAAAGTAAAGTTTAAGAGCTTGCTCGCATCATTTCGTTTCAAATAATTTCTGAGATTCTTTTATCGGATGAAATACCAAATTTTAGATATTAGAATAATTGCATAAAAGTATACAATAATTATTATTATTATTGTATACTTTTCCTACGACATTAATTTAATGAGTGTCTATGATCATAACGTGCCATTACAGGTTATTTGTGGATCAAAATTTTTTAATCAATATGCTGACACGTTGTTGCCAAATTTTACGAATTTTATTTTGTGTAAAAATATTTAATGAAAAATCCTTGTAAAAGGTATAAAAATATTTATTAAAATCCCTAAGGGTTACACCACAGACCGTTTTCGATTTTTTACAAAATCATCATCAGTGTTAAAACAGACTAATTGCAAGCTGAGCCACCAAAGAAATACAGGGGTGATAACCCTTACAATGGGATATAATTATATTATAATCGCATATTTGCTTAAAATTCCATAGGATGGATGGTATTTATAAAGAATTATTCGCTTCGGCAAAGTATGACTTTCCCCATCACGTGGGTTGCAAAGCGAGTTAATGTGTCTTTACATGATGACAGTTAGATGGCAACTCATCATGTTGCCATCATGATGTCACTCATCATGATGTCGTCATGTAAAGACACATCAATTCGCTTTGCAACCCAAGTGATGGGGAAAGTCATTATTTGCCGAAGCGAATAATTCTTTATAAATACCATCCACCCTATGAAATTTTAAGCAAATATGCGATTATAATATAATTATATACCATTTAAAGGTTTCTCACCCTGGTATTTCTTTGGTGGCTCAGCTTGCAATTAGCTTGTTTTAACACTGATGATGATTTTGTAAGAAATCGAAAACGTTTTGTGATGTAGCCCTTAAAAGGATTTTAATAAATATTTTTATACCTTTTACAAATATGTAGTACGTTCTTTAACGGTAAAATATTGCAAAACCTCTAGATTTTAAAGAACCGCTTGGATTGACATGAAATTTGGCATACACATAGCTAACATGTCAAAGAAAAAAAGTGATATTGTGCCGATGTGTGCTTTTGCCCTGGGGTGGTTTTCACCCCCACTTGGGGGGTGAAAAAATATACGACGCCAGTGAATATGTTCATTTTTTCAATAAAATAACCACGCTTTTAGACAGTTTTTCGCAAATAACTCAAAAAGTAAGTATTTTGCCGAAAAAACGTTCTTAGCAAAAATATAGCCTGTAAAAAATTTAAAAAAATGGTGTATATATCACGTCTCTATACCTAGTAGAAGTAGAGTTATAGCTAATAAAAAATAGGTTCATATTCGTCAAATTTCAAATGGAATACTTTAACGTGAAATAACCAAAAATAAAGCACATTTCGGGGAAAACTCATTACAACTTATTTAAAGTGTTTAAAAAAGCTTCATTTTTGTTTTATAAAAAAAGTTTTTAGCATCAAAAGTAAACAAGTTACGCTCAAAATAAAGTTACTCCCTTTTTTTTGGAAAAAAAATCGGGAAAATCACCTCCTAATTAGTATCTCAAATGAACTTAATCGTTACGATTTCACAAGTTTCTTGACTCGTGTATGTATTGTTTATATGATCTGTAAGTTTCATCGGTTCAAAGTCCTTATTTTTAAAAGGGCTGTAGTTAAAAGGGGTTGAACGAGTCACTGATCACGAATGTATGCAAATTTAGAAACAGCAAATTTTAATCAAGTTTTTTCTTATAGAAAAACAAAAGAATACAGGATATTCAGAAAAGCAATGCTGACTTTTTTTGTTTTTTGAGATTTTTGGTATCTCTAACAATTTTTAAGTTATTTTGAAAAGCATACTTTTCAAAATTAAAAGTTTTGAAAATTTTACTTTGAAACCAAATTTTTTCAAAAATAAGCACTTTGAATCGATGAAACTTACAGATCATATAAACACAACATAAGTAAACTAATTTGTGGAGCGGTAACGACTAATTTCATTTAAGTTGCTAATTAGGGGGTGGTCTTCCCGATTTTTTTTGCCAAAACAAAAGGGACCAACTTTATTTTGAGCGTAACTTGCTTAAATTTGATGCTAGAAACTTTTTATAAAAACAGAAATAAAGCTTTTTTTAAACACTTTAAAAAAGTTAACATGGGTTTTCCCCAAAAAGTGCTTAATTTTTGAATATTTCACGTCGAAATATTCTATTTGAAATTTGGCGAATATGAACCTATTTTTCATTGGCTATAACTCTGGTTCTGCGAGGTCCAGAGACCTTACGCGTACACCATTTTTTTTTTATTTTTTTACAGGCTATATTTTTGCTAAGAACGTTTTTTTCGGCAAAATATTACCTTTTGAGTTATTTGCGAAAAACTGTCTAAAAATGTGGATATTTTGTTGAAAAATGAACATATTCACTCTAAAATAACTCGAAAAGTGTTGACTTGGCGAAAAAGCTCTATAGAACAAAAATTACTTAAAATTAGTCAGTTTATCCATTTCCAGACATATTTTGGACATATATTTTTTCAGCCCCAAGAGGGGGTGAAAGTCACTCCCAGGGGAAAAGCACACATCGGCACAATATCAGTTTTTTTCTTTGACATGTAAGCTATGCGTATGCCAAATTTCATGTCATTCCAAGCGGTTCTTTAAAATTTAGAGCAAAAACCGTGAAAGAATGTACTAAATGGATTTTTCATTAACTAGTTTTAGGATTTATGGTATACGGCCAGCTACACGAAAAATTCTTTCTTTTCCTTGTGGATTTTATGTTATGTATTTCGCCTTTTAAGGGTCGATTTCTCATACCTGCGGTAATCTATGGTTCAGTTGAACCAGGTTCACCGGTGATCTACGGTTTTGTTGGGAATGCATTGAGAATGCATGAGAAATGCCAATAGATGGCAAAAGGTAAAGAACTGTCGCCATTTTGAACTATCTTTTTTATGCTGTTTTTGAATAAAGTTAAATTTAAGTATTTATAGTCAAATAGTCATTTTAATAATTATAAATAAATATTATAAAAACAAAAATAATGTTATCGTTAGGCTTAATATAATAAAATAGGATATATTTATATATGACAGCGTTTCGTGTTAATACAACGCATGCGTAGTCCATGAAATCATCTGAACTGAGTTCTGAAATCTTTGAACGGCCGAATTCCACCGTTCAAGCATCGTTCAAATTTAAACTGCCATCGGTTGAACGTGCGAATTGAGAAAGACGATTTTGACGTTAAACTGACGTTTACTAGAAGTTCAGGTTAAACTGGAGTTGAACTCGATATGAGAAATTGGCCCTTAGTATAAAAATGTTCGCAATAATTTTCATCTTCAATGTATATTGTTTGCTAAATATTTAAAATAGCCAGAATATCCAGTGGAAGAGACAAGGAGGTCTTTGTTCAAAGTTCCCTTTTCAAGTTTCACTAAGACAATGCACCGTGTCACAAGTCGACGAAAGCGATGGCAAAGATGCATGAATTGGACTTTGAATTGCTCCAGCACCCACCATATGGTCCGGATCTGGCCCTCAGCGATTACCACCTTTTTCCGATCTAAAAAAATGCTCTGTGGCAGAGATATCGATCCGATAATGAAGTAATCGCTGAAACTGAAGTCTATTATGAAGGCAAAGATAAATCGCTTTACAAGGGCGGCATCTACAAATTAGAAAAGCATTGGAATGATTGTATCGCCGTTAAAGGAGATTATTTTGATGAATAAAGAATAATTTTTGCAAGAAATAAATTGACTGTGACTTATTGACCAAAATTTCAGTAGTAACTACTGACAATAAAAAACCCAACTAGATTTCAAGATAGGTAAACAACATCGTATAATTTTATGGCATTATCCTTTATTTATAAGTAGAAAAATATTGACATTTGTGGTCTGTTGGTCGCGGTTCTTTCTATAAGCTTCTACGCGTCTGAAAATCAAACAAAATAGAAGTCATACAAAGATTTTTCCAACCGCGCATGTTAACAAGATTAGAGTAGATCAAAAGGTCAAACACAAACACACACTACATACATTTTCATTCTATATCATGTGTATTATGTTATTGTTTTTCGGGCTAAGTGTTGGAATATCTATACTTTATTTATATACGGTTGATATGGATATACAGGGATAAGTACATTAACACTCGTGCCAAAAAGTAAACAGTGTAAATTGAATTTGAATTCATAGAAATTAACTCAAATAACAGCAAAAAATTTCAGAACTAAAAAAAATTTAAGAATGTGTCTTTCAGGTTCAGGTTAGGTACAATAGTGTCGATTTTAAGAGACTATTTACGATGAAAGTAGTGTATATAGTCCAGGGCGCATCTGTTTTGAGATGGACGTTGAGAGGTGACTCAAATTTTTTTACAGAAATTGCTTGAAAATAAATCAAATAATAATATTTGAGTTATCCTCCCTCTCAAAAAGGTCGGGAACATTGTTTAAATAATCAAAATGTCGAAGAATTAAGGAAAAATTCGATTTTTTTCTTCGTTTTTTGATTATAACTTTAAAAGTATTCATTTCCAAGTAAAGTTGTACTGACATAAAAGTTGCATAATTAAATTTCCTACAACATAGAATTGATTAAAAATTTAAAAAATAGTCACCCTAGTTGCAAAATAGCAATAATTGCGAAAAAACCATACAAAAACAAGTATTTGCATTTTACGTTTTTCAACAATTTATGCTACACTTAGGACCTTCATATTTCACCCAGAAAAACTTTATGATACAGTAAAACACTACTGTAAATTTCATTAAGATCGGTGCAATAGATTATGCAAAATAAATTTTGCAATCCAGCTTTTGCAAAAAAAATTAATTTTTTTTAAATGTTACAGGACTGAAAATAAAGCAGGTAGCAGGTTGAATTTTTTTTTGCTTATAGAAGTGTACTGTACCTTTCATTTGCAATTTGAAAAATTAACATCGATTAATTACCACGGCGTCAGGAAATTTTTTAAATAAACATTAATTTTTGGTGCTACGCGCAGAACAGCGGTGTTCGATTCACACAAATTGATTTCCACCAAAATTTCTTCCAATCTTTATCTAATACATTATTTTCTTACTCTATATTTTGTTGTATTTTAATATTTTAATTCCACAAAAATCAAACTAATTTTATTATTGTTTGTGAAATATTGTTTAAACAATTGCTTACGTTTAAAAATAATAAACTTTTATTCTCTAAGTTAAAATATATGAACAAAGAAAGTTTTCGCTAATAAAAGTGTTATTTCAAAGGATAGAGTATGTGTTTTTATTTTGCAATAAACAAATTTATTTATTTATATCGAAATGTAATAAAAATTAAAATGTATCAATCATTATTAAAGGTTATTGGAATGCCCAATCAGAGCAAACTATCCGCTGTCCTGCGCGTAGCATCAATAATTAATGTTTATTTAAAAAAATTCCTGACGCCGTGGTGTTAATCGATTTTAATTTTGCAAAATTGCAAATGAAAGGTACAGTACACTTCTATATGCAAAAAAAATGTCAACTTGCTATCTACTTTATTTTCAGTCCTGGAACATTTTGAAAAAATGAATTTTTTTTGCGAAAGCTGGATTGCAAAATTTATTTTGCAGAATCTATTGAACCGATCTTAATGAAATTATCAGTTTTTTTTTACTGTATCATATAGTTTTTCTGGGTAAAATATGAAGGTCCTAAGTGTAGCATAAATGGTTGAAAAACGTAAAATGCAAATACTTGTTTTTGTATGTTTTTTTCGCAATTTTTGCTATTTTGCAACAAGGGTGACTATTTTTTAAATTTTTAACCAATTCTATATTATAGGAAATTTAATTGCGCAACTTTTATGTCTGTACAACTTTTCTCGAAAATAAATACTTTTAAAGTTATAATCAAAAAACGAAGAAAAAATCGAATTTTTCCTTAATTTTTTGACATTTTGATTATTTAAACAATGTTCCGGACCTTTTTGAGAGGGAGGATAACTCAAATATTATTATTAGATTTATTTTCAAGCAATTTCTGCAAAAAAATTTGAGTCACCTCTCAACGTCCAAATGTACTTATATTTTTACAGATGCGCCCTGGTCTAATAGGGCATTGTTTCTTGCTATACATACCTGACCTTCTGCTGTATGTGCCGTGCTTGTTTTCAAGCGTTTTCAAACTTACGGAAAATATAGGCGTACTCAGCGAAATACGACAGGCACACTCATTGAGCCCAATGCTCTTCAATTTAATCAACAAAGGAAGAGGGTAGAGAGAAGTTTAAATACCCTGTTACGCAGACAACACAATATTAATATCCCAAGATGAAGATAGTCTCCACAGTTTTAACATAAGAGCAAAAGAATTTAAAACATAAAACAAAAAAACTTAAATCATAAAACTAAAACAATAGTAATCAGCACAGGACCAGTCAGATGTAAAATAGAAATTGATGGCATCAGTATTAAACAAGTAATGAAAATAAAATGTCTTGGAATGACACTGTTCAGCTATGACAAAAAGCAAATAAACTGGCAGGATGCCTTAATATTATAATGGCGAAGCCGACATATTAACACTGAGATGAAGTCAAGAACTTATAAAGCTAGTGTAAGACCAGCAACGACAGTGCATCAGACACAAAACCCGACACTGCAACAACAAAAAGACTACTGGAAACGGCAAAGATGAGAGTAGTGAAAAGAATTACAGGAAAGGAAATACGCTGAGAGATCGAAAGAGACGTGAAGACATTAGAAGAGAATGTAACGTACAGTGTATAAACACTACAAATACCACTAAACATAACAAAAGAAAGACACTAAGTACAACAAAATAATGGAATAACCACATAAGTAGAATGGGGAACGCCCATGTGGTCAAAATAGCAAGACCAAAGAATATATCGCTTCAGAGTATACAGGGTGTCCCCGAAAATAGTGCGTTCCTTTAAGGTATGGATATAATACACAATGTATAACAGTCCTATAACATTTTTTCTAAAGTTTACCGTTTCAAAAAAAATTACATTGTTCGTCATATAAACGAACTTTTATTTTCATAAAATTAACTAATTTGGCATCACTGTACAAGAATTGTTTGTGATTTAGGTTATTGACACCACAAATTGTAGGTCAGACAGTGCAAAATAATTGTACCACCCTATATTCGTTGGCAAGACCATCAATAGTCAATCACTAAAAACATTCCTTCAAAGAGAAATCTCACAAGAGCAAACTGGATTTACCAAAGGTAGAGGTACTAGAGAACACCTGTTAAATATAAGACAGATAATCGAAAAATCTAGGGAATTCAATATTCCACTGTACATATGCTTTATAGATTATCGTAAGGCGTTCGACAGGGTCAAGTGGAGACACTTATGGCAAATTCTAAAAGAAGTGGTCGTACCCCAACACCTTATTTCGCTTATAACTGAACTATACGAACACACTACTGGATCAGTTACAGTGCTTGACACACTTTCAAACGAATTTCATCCAGAACGGGGTGTCAGACAGGGATGTATACTCTCTCCACAATTATTCAACATATATGGAGAGCATATTATGAGAAGAGCACTTGAAGGATGGGAAAAAGGCATCTCAATTAATGGTCATAAAATAAACAACCTACGTTTCGCAGATGGCACAGCCCTTCTTGCTAATAGTCAAGCAGAGCTGATTGATCTTATACGACTGGTTGAAAACGAAAGTCAAATATTTGGTCTGCAATTAAACATATCAAAGACAAAGATCATGATAGTGGATAGACTACATAACAATCATCCACATATAACCACAATTGATCGGTTTGAGGTTGTGAGCTCATACTTATATCTGGGATCATTAATCACAAACACAGGGTCACTACAGGAAGAAATAAAACGTAGATGTGATCTAGCAAAAGTCGCCACAGCAAAAATGACCACAATATGGAAGGACTGTCAAATTTCAAGAGCGTTAAAGATGAGGTTGATCAACTGCTTAATATTTCCAATACTGACTTACGGATGTGAATCTTGGACCCTGAGAAATTCGGAAAGAAGAAAGATAGACGCCACTGAAATGTTCTGTTGGAGACGAATGCTACGAATTCCTTGGACCGACCATAGAACAAATAATTCGATTTTAAGAGCTAAAAGTTAGCCAACGGCTCTCCAGTAAAGTCCATCTCCAACAATTAAAATACTTTGGATATGTTATGAGAGCCAACACAGAAAACATGGAAAGACTCATACAAGGAAAGGTGGAAGGCCGAAGATCACGAGGAAGATCCCCAACAAGATGGATCGATCAGATTACAGGAATATGCAAAAGATCTATGCATGAGTTAAAAGAAATGACCAGAGACAGAGATCTTTGGAGACGGACAATACACGACATCACGTCGACCACTACACTCCCTCCGGGGGGTCAGGATTGAAGAGAGAGAATCGGCAGAAGAAGTATCGAACGAGCTCGCAAAAGATGTAGTAACAACCTTCAATAGAGGTATCAATCCTCCAATGAACAAGCAGAATTGCTTATAAAGAGGAAGAAGAAGATAATACTATATTATGTATATGTAGTGTTGCCCAAAATCGGTCTTGGTCTTGTTCTTGCGTTTTCGCAAGACCAAGACCGCCTAATTTTAGCAATACCAAGACCAAGACTTACCGTGCAAGACTTGAGCAAGAACAAGACTAAGCCTGCGAGACTCTTGCGTCTTGCAGTTAGAACTGAGGGTCGTTTTAGGGAGTATATTAGTTCGACTATATTCTTAGAGACTCTATGAAAAACAAAAAAATTTGTAATAAAAATTTCGAAAATTGGACTTATGCGCATTACGAACAATACCATAAACATACATAGCGAATCAAAATATCCATTTAAAGAACACTTCACACATTTGACACATAATCAGAGGTCTTTTATTACAATGTAAAAATAAAATATTCTGTAATTCCTTCCCAGCAGACGACTTCCGACTTCTCTGAAATTAATTGTCGGGGTTATGAGAATAGTCGCCTTCTAATCATAACATTCTTGCTTTGCTACGCCGATAGTGTTGGAAATTCCATACAATTGATTTGTTGTGTGAATAGTTCGAAATCATGTCCCTTTTTTTACCCTTGTCGACGCCTGTGGTTCCTCGCTTGCATATTTTCGAATGCACATCTGGGCCGCGGGCAAAAGGACTAATCACGTGAAAACCAGGAATTCTGTTCTCCCTTCGACATCGAAGAGAAACATTTAGACGGCCCACGAGAAAAGACGTAAAGACAGTGACTTGGTCGACGCATCCTGAGTAACGATTGTAAGTACCTTATTTTTTTACCTTGTTTTGTTGTCACCTATATTATTTATCCATTGTTCCTTTGTTATCGTTTTTTGAGCTATTTGACCACCAACAATTGATTTAAATGTGTGTATTAAGAAGTTTATAGGCACCTATGAGAATTTCCATTAATCTATACCAACAATAGTAGCTATTCGAAGACAAAGAGTAATTGGCAGGTAATTTGTATTGTTTATTGTTTGTTTCGATTTTATTACTCGTTTCGTTCAATACCTGCTAATAACCCACAGATAGTAATATCGAATATCGTATCCAAACTTTTTAAAATTAGCCGATAAAAAATATACCTAATAAGTAATTAATTTTTTTCATTAGGGGCCGTCCATTAATCATGTGAGGTTTTTTTTGGCATTTTTTAACCCCCTCCCTCTTGATGATACATTGTGAGGTTTGAGACCCCGTATATCCCGTGGATTGTGAAATTTCGTGATTTTTTATAGACCCCTCCCCCCGTTCGAGCCTCACGTGATTAATGGACGGCCCCTTATTAGTTTTCTAGGAATTTAAACACACAAATCTTATCGGTATATAGAATAGTAAGACTATTATGTATTGTTTTTGCTGGATGTGCTATGAGGTCACTCGGTTAAACAAAATTTGCCGAAACAGCGCGTATAATATTTAAAAGTATGACACCGAGACAAAAAGAACAGAGAATGCCGGATACCCTAACAAAATACCGAAATATTATTTAATAACGATATACACTTATCCAAAAAATTTACGCATCATCTTATAAATGGGTCATTGTCTTATTTTTATAAATATCGCTGTAATAATATTGTTGCTAAACAAATCAATTATTGTCATTGTACACCGGGTGTAGGTACCAATCAAACTGTATTTATTCTCAGAGCTAGCATCACTCTGTGGAATATTCTAGCATTTATAAAATACTGAAATTAAAACAATAGCCTCATATTTTCTTAACATTATGTTTTTTTATTCATTCGCTTATATTGGATAATAAAATACATAAGTTTTTAATAAACTTTAGTTAGGTAGAACATAGGCACGGATCACTTAGATCGTGGGTTCAAACCCCACCCGGTGTCAATTGTCTACATCAGTAACTCTCAATCTTTTTGAGACATGTACCACAAAATACTTTTTATTATTTTTGTTACCCACTAACTGAAATAGCAAGGTAATCTAATTAACTACAATAATTGTGGCTGATTTTGGCTATTTTTGCGTTTTGTGTGCCACCGCAAATAATGATATGTACCACCAGTGGTACATGCACCACAGATTGAGAACCGCTGGTGTAGATATTTATTAATTTGGCTGGTATTTACTATGACTATGATATTCCAGCTTAAAATGTACCTCTCTGTTACGTTGTTCAAAGATATGCAATAGGTTAATAGGCAACTGCGAGACTTGCAACACTCTTGCTGCAAGACCAAGACTGGGAGCGCAATACCAAGACTAGGTGTACTGGCGCAAGACCAAGACCAAGACTGTCTAAGTCTCGTCTTGGTCTTGCATTTGAGCAACACTATGTATATGAGATCAATCCTTTCTGCCATTAATTAATTGTTTATTTTTATAATTAAAAACGCACAAAAACATATTTTTCTAGCTAGTAGTAACATACTAGAATCACTAAACAAAGGTAATTTAAATCGCCCAGTATAGAAGGCAATAAACAACAAAAACCAAACGTGTAATACATTACCTACTTTTACACTACTTGACCCTATCCACAGTGCAAGCAACCATGCAGAAAAAGCAAGGTTGTAGCTTTTTTTAACATATCCACAACCCAATTTCGACAGACCTGAACATTCGAAAATTTCGCCCACTTAAAAAACCAACCAATAACCCAAGTTATTGACATATTTATCTCATGATTGACACCTTTCTCGATTGTATAGGGACAATAAAATTATTCGTTTATATTAAAAGAAGTGAATTAATTATGTAGATAATTATAATCAAATCAACTTACATGGTGAACGTGATCATGGATTTAACATGATGTATTATTGCTTTCCAAAGTATATTGGCACTTGGATATTGTAGGTCACTCAACATTTCTAGCCATTCAACAAATCGTGAGAGAACGATTGTATTTCTTAAACACAGACATGATAGTTTGAAGATGTTTTGGCTGCGAAAATGTTAAATATAATTTAGATACAGGTTCAATCAACTTCGTCTTTCTTCTAAAGGCGTCGGCGTCGTCTTCTTTCGAATGTGCCTTTCCCTGCATGACATTATGCAGAAGCTGTTATTTTGTTCATCTTTATTTCATTATTCAGATCTGTTTCTTTTTGAAAGTCTTCTCAGGACTTCTTTATTCGCGATTTTGTCTTTGTCTCTACGTAAGATTCTTCTGTAAAGCCACTGTTGCAGTTTCGTAACTTTATAGATGTATTGTTAAGATATCAACATATTTTTTATTAGTTTGCAAATCTTCTTGGGTAATTATACATCCACACCTCGGCTCATACTCGAAAAACAGTTTTCTTAAAAAACCGCCGTTACGACAACCCAAACTCACTTTGTTCCCTACCTGCTGAGAAGACGGTGGTGTCTTCGCTACCTGGTAGAAACCCCTATCCTCCATATCCCACGAGAGGATTCAAAGTTTGTGTAAACTTACATTTGTTGCTGCGGTGTATCCAGTATCGTTACTTGTATAACATCGTTATATACAATTTGTTGCGAATTTATATTTTGTGCCGAATTATGTCGCGATTTGCGGTTAACAGTTCTGCCGATAAGAACATTTACATTTGCTGCAACATTTGCGTATTTACTTTAAACACATTTTACATTTTTGTTTTTTTCTGTACCTATTGTATATTTTTACTGATTTTATTGAATTGCCTTTTATTGATTGTATTTTGTGTGCCTCTGTTTTTATTAGATATTCATTATCATTATATTTCATTATCTATCATTTCACTATCCTTAGTTAATAATTATTGTTTTTGTATCATTTTAACGTTTACTATTTTCATTTGTGCCGTCATTTGACGAATTCTTTGTACGTGCCATTTCTCGTAATATGCTTCCATATGGTTCACCCGTAGATATTTATTGTTCAAAGACTTTTTTCGCTTTGTGTGTAAATTATTCTCAACCTTAGATAAAGGTTTTTGTCTCTTTTGTCACGTCATATTTAAAATTGTAGATATAAATGATTTAGAAATAAACGTATACTCTTTTTCCAAAGTCAGTTTGCCAAGTGGCGGCTTTCGAGTTTCTTTGATGCCAGTGCCGACCATTGGCGTGGAAATTAAGAAAAAGGATCAGTTCATCAAACGCATATTTCAAGAAAAATCATATAATTTTTATTAATTTTTGCATAATTATATTCATAAAAATCTCTCAATTTTTGGGCAGAAATTGTTTGAACAATTTTTTAAACAAATTCAAAATATCACCTTTTGTGCTCCAAAAAATATTTTTTTAGGTTTTTGGGTAACTCTAAATAAGAAAGGTACTTTGTCATTTTTCTCAAAAGTTAATAGTTTTCGAGATATAGGCGATTTAATATGCATTTTCCAGGCTTGAAATAGTTATTTTCCTAACAAGTGCAGAAAGTCATACTTTTCCGCACGCGACTGCAGTTTGCTGAACGACGCGAAGCGGGAGTTCGGCAAGCAGTCGAGTGCGGAAAAGAGACTTTCTGCAAGCGTTAGGAACAATATTTTTTCTACGAATCTTTAAAAAATGACCAAATCTTAGGGCCGGTTGTTCGAACGCTAATCAACAATGACAACTATCAAATATTTAATTACTGTCACCAAAACTGTCAATGTCAACTTTTATTGGGTTGCTGAAAACATAATTGATTAAAATTATGAGATTAGTTAATCAATTAACATAACAATTATTAACATAATTGATTAAGTAATTTCATATTATGTTTTCAGCAACCCAAACAAAGTTGACATTGACAGTTGGTGACAGTAATTAAATATTTGATAATGATAATTGTTGATTAGCGTTCGAACAACCGGCCCTAAATCAATTAATTTAATTAATATGAAAATACATACACAAATTAATTCTTTGACAAGGTTGTCAAAACCAAACTTTCAGCATAATTGGTTAGCATGACGACGATCTTGGTTTCCATGACGACGATTCAAAACCACTGTGATTGTCCACTGATTTGACCTTCGAATAATATGTCAAATTTATTTTATTTCATCGAATTCTCGCGTTAATTTCATTAAAACATGAACACAATAAGATATATTTGAAATAAATTAGTAAATAACATCTAAATATTAGTTTATTGCATTTATTATAATTACTTTAAGGCCATATTAACATACCTAAATTAACACGCGTGCGGAAAAGTAAAACGCGTGTGGAAAAGTAAAACGCGTGCGGAAAAGTAACACGCGTGCGGAAAAGTAAAACTTTTTAAACTAAAACGCGTGCGCGAAAGTAGACATTTTTGCACGTTCGTAGAAAAAATATGTAAATGATTATTTTTGAGATTCAAGAGTAACTGAAGTCTAAACATTGAGTGTTAAGATTTTGGTGAGAAATCTTTTGAATTTGAATTGTTTCAACAATATCTGCCCAAAATGTCGCCCGGCACCCTTCGATTTGTTTAAACGGGGCATTTTCGAATAGGAATCTTCAAAGGAACAGAATCAGAATTTTTTCAAATGTGAGCGGGCTCACAACATCGAATGAATAACAAATTAATTCTTTCAAATTAAAACTTGTTAATTTTAGTGATTTATAAGAATATTGGACTCATTATTTAGTCATGCGTACAACATCATGCGTATCGAACCAGGTTTCGTCTAAATATATTATGTTTTTCCTTGTGGATTTTTAGATTATGTTTCTGTTTGAATTACGATATTGTTTTATTTTACTCAAATACTCTCGTCCAAGTTCAACGATACGCCGAGATTCCATTATTACCATTCGATTATCTAATTTCTTATATTTAAATCCACAACTTATCAAAATCTCGCGCAGTGTTTCCAAAGATGTATAATTATATTCAGGGAAATTTCTCAATTTGTCACGAATCAGTTCTAAAGTAGGCACTCTATTTTCTTTGTAAAAATTGTAAACTGTTCGTTGAATAACATCTTTTGCAGCAATGTCAATCCTACCTAATTTTTTATTTGGTCGCTTTCGTTTTAAGGAATGATCTGTAACAGTGCCTAATCTAATAATTGTGTATATCGTCTTATACCCGATTTTTGTTAATACATGAATTCGCGAAATAATTGCATTATCAGTCATCCCAATATTTTCTTTTTTTAAACAATCGTACATATTTAGAACGATTCTTTGGGATTGTACGTGCAAATCTTTATTTTTTAATTCGGGGCTGTCATTAACGTAATTATCATTATTTATTGATACCACAGAAGATGATGCATCTTGATCATTCCTATCAAATGGTCGCCAATATGCCATCGTAGCAAAAATATATTACTTACTTTAAAATAATCCTCCGCCTCTGTTTAGCTGGTGCTTAAATTTCAAGATTTTAGGGGGTCGGATAACCAGCCAAACACGTGTTCATTTTGATTTATAGCTTTTCAGTTCGGTGTTGCCATAATGCACGATGTAATATAATTATTATTTGCTTCCGTCTAGGTCATTTATTAAAAACTACTCAAACTGTGTATTAGGCGGTAATATATTTTTTCTACGAGCGTGCAAAAAATGTCTACTTTCGCGCACGCATTTTAGTTTAGAAACTTTTACTTTTCCGCACGCGTGTTACTTTTCTTCACGCGTTTTACATTTCCGCACGCGTTTTAATTTTTCGCACGCGTGTTAGTTTAGATATGTTAATATGGCCTTGAAGTAATTATAATACATGCAATAATAGTATATTGTGCAACAAGTGCAGAAAGGTACTAATTTCTCACGAGTTTGAAAAGTTGCGGTACGAGCGCAAGCGAGTGCCGCAATTCAAACGAGTGAGAAATTACCTTTCTGCACGTGTTACACACTATATTTTTTCTACAAGCACAGTTTCTCCTAAAAATAAAAATCACAATTTTCAAACGAAGATTAATTATAATAGGTACCTATGTGATAAATTTTAAACTGTATTTAATTAATACTAATCAATTTAAATTCCTTATACCCAAATAAATTGCACAGAAATCAGTTAAAAAATTAATGCACTGCCTTAATTTGTTTAAATTTAAACTATTTTAAAAAATTATTAGGTACACATTATTGACGTTGTATTTATGCAGTCACGGATTTACACAAAACTTACTTCATTCGACGTCTCTTGCAGATGTTGCTAAATCCTTATTGGTTATTTGATAATTATAAAATGTTTAATAAGAATAAAATTGTAAAATAAAACAGTTGTAACATCCATAATTTAGTTTCTATGCTATAGTTAAATATAATAATTGTCTTATAGGTTATATATTTGTCTAAAGTTTAACCACGGGTGTAAACAGAATATAACGTTACTCAGAATGAGGTAGTCAACTGTGCAGAAAAGAACTTTGCGGCACAGAAACATCACTTTGCGGCACAGAAACGTCACTTTTCTGCACACTAATGTCAAATATCTTATACTGTGAGTAAATATCAAGTTTGCTAACATAAAACTGTGCAGAAAAGTGCATTTTGTATAGTGGTTGTAGAAAAATAACTATTTCTATTTACACGTTATACAATGTATGTCCATACTTTAAAAAAAAAGGTCTTCTTTAATTTTTTTGTTAGGAAAGGTATTAATTTTTATTACTCATTTCAATGACGTACTTATCATAAAAAGAATTATGTGGAGTTTAAAATTGAATGTAACGCTGTGCTATACATGGTGTCCAGAAACTCTCCCGACAAACGAAGACTGGAGATGCTTCAGATAATTTGAAGACAATTTAACCCAATTCACCTAGTTCGAAAATGCTTCCTAAGGCCGATGTCAGATTATGCGTTTTAACCGGATGCGTTTCCGCCGCATCCGGTGAAAACGCATAGTGTGACAGATCGGTCCGGTTGCGTTGGAAACGGATGCGTTTTCACCGCATCCGGTCAAAACGCATAATGTGGCATCGGCCTAAGGGAGATAGAGCCCTTTGAAGACAGCGTCATGATATTAGTTTTGCTTAAATATCTCCAGAACGCTTCTACTTAGAAAAACGAAAACTGGTACACGTATTTATCTTGCTGACATAAATCAATTACATCAATTACGAATTTGTAGTACCAGTCATAGGCGCCCGTTCTGGGTAGGGTAACGGTTATTTTATCATATAACTTTTTTATCTTTAACTTCTAAGCATTTTTATGCTAGATTAGTAAATTGTAAGGTATTGTAGTACTAAAAGGTACTCTTTCTTTAAGTCGGTAGGATGCACCGTTTTCGATAAAAATCAATTTGAAAATTTTTCGTTTGTTGAATTTGAAAAAAAAATAAAAAAAAACTATTTAGAAAAACGAAAAGTGGTACGTTCATTTATCTTCCAGAGATAAATCGATTTCCTTAGTTGCGAAATTCTAGTACCGGTCATATTCGTCCGTTTTGGGTAGGTCAATGGTTATTCTATCGCATAACTTCTTTGTCTTTAATTTTTAAGCATGCTTGACACTTGATGATTAAATTATGAGGTATTCTAGTAGTAAGAGTTACTATTACTTTAAATCAGTAAAATACACCATCTTTTTGACAAAAATTTTCAAATTTTTTTCAAATTTAATCAACGAAAAATTTTCAAATCGATTTTTCTAGAAAACGGTGCATCCTATCGCATTAAATAAAGGGTACTTTTTAGTACTAGAATACCTCACAATTTAATAATCCATTGTCAAGAATGTTTGGAAGTTAAAGACAAAAGAGTTATGCGATAAAATACCAGTTGCCCTACCCAAAACGGGCGCCTATGACCGGTACTAGAAATTCGCAATTGATCGAATCGATTTATCTCTGGAAGGTAAATAAGCGTACCAGTTTTTGTTTTCCTCAATAACAGTGTTCTGGAGATATTTAAGAAAAACTAATTCCCAGACGCCATCTTCAAAGAGCTCTAGCTCCCTCAGAAAGCATTTTCGGAGAGGTGAATTGGATTAAATTGTCTTAAAATTACCTGAAGAATCTCTTATCTTCGTTTGTCGGGAGAGTTTCTGGACACCCTTTATAAAAGAGCTTGAACATTCAAAATCGATTTTCTCCAAAAGTACATGCACGGACATACAATAAGTGTTATTTCATCACATAATGTGAAAAATAAGTTTTAAAACAATATAATAATAGTGGTGTTCTTCTTTTATTCTTGAAATGAAACGAAATATACTGCATCTGACCATCACATCTAGTGATGATCTTTGGATCTATTTGGTTTTTTATTAGTTAAAATTTCGTATCTACTTTCAATCTTTAAAGTTCATTAAAGCTAATTCTTATCATATTTTCATAATGAAAAAGATTAAATTATCTGAACTGCCTTATTATGTAGATATTACAGTATGTAGCCACTTTAATACCATATCAATATATCTTAAATTTTTCATGTTTCCAGGTAAGGTATAAAATCAGTGAAATTTGGAAAAAAATAATAAAATTCTTGAAACCGTTTTTGAGAACTTGGATTCTTAAAAGTTGTTTATGTTTGATTTTTTAAAAGTAGGTCATTATCTAAAATTCTATAAGAGTACTACCGCTAAAATCATCAACATGGCAACGTCGATATAGATCGAACGACCAAATCGTCTCCAGACTACAATGTTGCCGATATTCGAAAATTTCTTGAGAGCATACGTAAATATACAAAGTTCACAGTTGCATTAATTCATTAGTGAAGAGTTCATTGAAATATTAAGTACCTAGTTAATTAATTTATAGATATATTTTTTGAGAATATTTTCATATTATTTTTTTAAGAGTGTCGTTGACTAGCAATTGAATAATAACGAATAGAGAATAGAGAATATTTTTTTAATATAAACTTAGGAATTTTAGGAAATATATCTGACAACCTTGATTCGGAAGCGGGTCTCTTTGATACCTAAATGAGGCATGTTTATGATGGAAAATTATTAGTGGATGTACTGTACATGCTATTTTCTGTTTTATTTTACTTGATTCTTATCTTGTGTGTAGTAGTTAATATACTCAATTTGAAGGGAAGAAACCAGCGTGTTCTAAACAACTAATTGTACATATCGTCGGCTTACTGCGAAAACCAACTAACTCCACTTTTTGTCGATTCTGAGTTACGTACGCCTTTGTACTTAATAATTATCAAAGAATGTACTGATGAAACTAGACACTTCAAAGCAGATTTTAAATGTGGGAAACAGAAGGGTCTCAAAACAACTAATTCCAATGATGACACTTTTATTCAGCCAAAAACAGATATGTGCAGTTGTCTGCACATCTCTGTTTAAATAAAATAGTATTTTATCATTTACAATATTCTAGTTCTGCCAAAACAAGACAAGTGCTTGATTTGGAGGACAGTGATGTTCAAAGTTACCTAGAAGTTGACTAACTTTGTACAGCCAAAACCCGACAAGTGCCGAAAAAAAATGTTTTTTGTACTTCTTTTTAACTTTCACTTCATTTTAATAATTTTTTAACAAAATGTTTCGTTTATAATGTTATTTACTTTAATATTTTTCAGTCATTAAATCATTTTTAAATTCAAACGATTTTTCATTTCAAATTAAAGTTTAAAACGTCGATTCCTCAAAACTTTAAAAAGTGGAGTTAGTTGGTTTTGGCAGTAAGCCGACGATATCCAGACTCCCTTTGTGATGACCTCATATGTTATAGAGGTCATTTTATGTGCAGAATACTGTAAACCATATTTATTTATATTTTTTTAAACAACTGTAAACAAAAGTACTGAACAGGAAAGAGTTTATCGTCACTGATGGAGATCTGAATGACACATAATCAACCGCTTTACGGAAGTGAATTTAAACAGAAAAACCACAGAATTTAGTACCTGATAAATATAAATGACATTTCCACGCCCACCGAAAATGTTCTATTTTTGCATAAATGCATAGAAGGCTATTTTTAGCCCTTTAAAATACAAAAGTAATACTTTTTAACGTAAGTACTGTACGGTTTGAATCTGTTAAATTGATAAATATTGACGTAATACCCTCTGAACAACTTCAGCTTCAGCTCTGAACCTCAGCTTTCTGTTAGCTACACTTTCAAGATACGTAAAATTTTCCACATTTTTAATCTGCATGTTGTTATTAGTAAACAGTATGCTGTTTCTTGCGTTTTTGTTCTCATGGATTTGGTTTTATTATTATTCAAACCTACTTTATTGGCTTCAGTGGAAAGTGGTTCCAATTGGTCAGCCACATCTTGGAACCATTTTCCTAATAGGCAAATATGGTTGGTGTATTCTAGGTGGCTTGAGCATGTGGTTAACGTCCATTGTAACCTCTTATGTCGGAGTCTAGTTTAGAGAGAACATAGTCCACAGTTATGTTAAAAATAAACGGAGAAAGCACGCATCCCTGTCTGACTTCAGTAAAACGTTAAATTCGTTACTGTTGATCCCATTGTGTGTCACACTGCATTTCGTTTCAGTGTACAGTGACTTTGTAATGAAAATTATTTTGTGCGCTATGTTTCTTAGCTCTAAAATTTTCCTTACAGCAGCATGAGATAAGCTGTAAAAGGCACCCTTAAAATCGACAAAATGCATGTTTAGGGGTGTGTTCCATTCAACCGATTGTTTTATTATTACCCTCACAGAAAAATCATAGAATTTAGTACCTGATATACAGGGTGTAACAAAAATACAGGTCATAAATTACATTACATATTCTGGGACCAAAAATACAGTTGAGTCCGCGAGTCTTTACCCGTGCGTCATTAATACCTGGCGAGATAAAACATATACTTTTTATCTAGCATCATTCTCTTCCACGCATGAAACTCATGACAAACCAGCTGCCGTTTGTTATTAAGTAAAAACACATGTTATTTTTATGAACCGTCTAGACTCAGTGCAGTGAAAAGAGATAGGTACAAAAAAGACGATTCGGTATGTTTTCATATTTTAAGCACAATTTGTTTGACGTTTCTGCTTTGTTTACTTTTGTGGCTGTCAGTCAGTTGAATTTTTTGCGGTTTTTGTCGAATTTTTGTGTTTTGAAGTTTCTTTATATTACACAAACAGTTGTTTTCACAACTAATTTTATATTGGGCTTTGAAATTTTAAGGTAAATAATTATATTTTGGCAATTAATATTTAAAACATACAAAGCTAACGTCATTCACACAGTAAAGAAATGATTGTGTTTAGATTTCCGTCAAAGTGAATAAAATAACAAAAATAAAATATGTTATTGAATTTTTTTATAAATTGTTTATTTATTTATTAATCAATAATAATACAAGAATTTATTAAGCTACTTCAAATGTAGTTGTAATTCTACACAAAAATTTTGAAGAAAACTTACATTTGGCATTCTATATATTTGATAACGTCAAATTTTATAATAAAACCCGTAATCGGAACAGTAGCCACTTTCTGTCAGTTGTTGTTGCGTGAAATAGATTTCCGACTTATTTCGTATGCTTTAAATGATGACGCACGGGTAAAGACTCGCGGACTGAACTGTAGTTCGAATGAAGCTAACTTACCTTAGTACAAATATGCACATAAAAAAAGTTCAGCCCTTTGAAGTTACAAAATGAAAATCGATTTTTTCGAATATGTATATCGAAAACTATTAGAGATTTTTTATTGAAAATTGACTTGTGGCATTCTTATTGCAGGAACATCTTAAAGAAAAATTATAGTGAAATTTGTGCACCCATAAAAATTTTATGGAGGTTTTGTTCCCTTTAACCCCCCCAAACTTTTGTATTGTTCCAATTAAATTATTATTGTGGTACCATTAATTAAATTCAATATTTTTAAAACTTTTTTGCATCTTAGTATTTTTTCGATAAGGCAGTTTTTATCGAGTTACGGCTTCTTTTTTAATATGTTTACATAAAAAAATTTGTGGGGGATTTGTTTAAACCCTCCAAATGTTTGTGTACGTTCCAATTAAACTATTTCTGCAATACCATTAGTTAAACACAGTGTTTTTAAAACTTTTTTGCCTCTTTGTAGTTTTGCGATAAGGCACCTTTTATCGAGATGTGGCTTCTTTTTTAATACGGTAGTACCTAAAATATACGGTAATATACCTAAAAATGTAAATCATAAATAAATTTTCATATTATTACCTAGGCTCCATACTCCATAATCGTACTTAACCATATACAAATATGTGGTGGATTTGACAAATATTCAAAATATCTCTATAAAAACTGACTTTTCGAAAAAGTACTAAGGGGCAAAAAAGTTTTAAAAACATTGTGTTTAACTAACGGTACTACAACAATAATTATACTGGAACGTACACAAAAGTTTGGGGTGGTTTAAAGGGACAAAACCCCATAAAATTTTTATGGGGTGTCCAAATTTTACTATAATTTTCTTTAAGCTGTTCCTGTCATAATAATGCCACATGTCCATTTTCAATAAATATATTCGAAAAAATCAATTTTCATTTTGTAACTTCAAAGGGTTGTAACTTTTTTTTCTGTGCATATTTTTGTATAATACTAAGGTAAATTAGGTTCAATCGGACTATTTGTGGTCACAAAATATGTAATTAAATTTATGACCTGTATTTTTGTTACACTCTGTATAAACGGTATCTTCCACGCCCACCGAAAATGTTCTATTTTTGCATAAATGCATAGAAGACTATTTTTAGCCCTTTAAAATACAAAAATAATACATTTTAACGTAAGTACTGTACGGTTTGAATCTGTTAAATTGATAAATATTGACCTAATACCCTCTGAACAACTTGGAAGCCGCTCAGACTATTTTTTGCACGTAGTTATATTGTATATTATAAGATTTTTGAACTCCTAAGTGGAGCATAGAGCTTCAGTGAAAACGCGCCATGAAGTTCTATTTTGCGCTAAGGCTTTCACCTCCTTCCAAGACTTTCCTTGATCTATTATCTCGTCCATGATGGATCCTCTCCAAGTTTGTGCTGGGCGACCTCTTTTTGTTTTTCCTTGGCGACAGTTTCCTTTCCTTGTTTTCGCCTCAGTGTACAGTGACTTTGTAATGAAAATTATTTTGTGCGCGTAGTTTCTTAGCTCTAACATTTTCCTTACAACAGCATGAGACAAGATGTCAAAGGCACGCTCGAAATCAACAAAATCCATGTATATTAAATTCAAATGATTGTTTTATTATTACCCTCACAGAAGAATCACAGAATTTAGTATCTGATATATAAACGGTATTTTCCAAGCCCACCGAAAATGTTCTATTTTTACATAAATGCATACCTACAATACTATTTTTAGCCCTTTAAAATACAAAAATAATACATTTTAACGTAAGTACTGTACGGTTTGAATCTGTTAAATTGATAAATATTGACGTAATACCCTCTGAACAACTTGGAAGCCGCTCAGACTATTTTTTGCACGTAGTTAGTTAGGTTATTACGCCAATTATTCGCCGATATGGTTGGGACTCTTAAAATCTCTCGTAAAATCGAAATAAAAATTCGTGCCAGTATTCCAATTCCAAGTTTAACCATTACTCATACATAATAAATAAAGGAAATTTCAATAACTACAGAGTTATACTTGTTTGTATATTTCGATTCTATGAAAGAATCGAATGAATGCCATAAGTCATAAGAATTTGTGAAGGAACTATTAGTTGAATAAAAGAAAAAAATAATGCGTAGGAATATCTATCCTATCCAAATTCAATATTAGTCCAGGGCGCATGTGTTTTGAGATGGACGTTGAGAGGTGACTCAAATTTTTTTGCAGAAATTGCTTGAAAATAACTCAAATAATAATATTTGAGTTATCCTCCCACTCAAAATGGTCCGGAACATTGTTTAAATAATCAAAATGTCACAATATGAAGGAAAAATTCGATTTTTTATTGGTTTTTTGATTATAACTTTAAAACTATTCATTTCTGAGAAAAGTTGTACTAACATAAAAGTTGCGTAATTAAATTTCCTACAATATAGAATTGGTTAAAAATTTAAAAAATAACCACCCTTGTTGCAAAATAGCAATAATTGCGAAAAAAACCATACAAAAACAAGTATTCGCATTTTACGTTTTTCAACCATTTATGCTATACTTAGGACGTTTATCTTTTATACAGAAAAACTTTATGATATAATCAAACAACACTGTCAATTTCATTAAGATCGGTTTAATAGATTTTGCAAAATAAATTTTGCAATCCAGCTTTCGCAAAAAAAATTCATTTTTTTTAAATGTTGCAGGACTGAAAATAAAGCAGATAGCAACTTGAATTTTTTTTGCTTATAGAAGTGTACTGTACCTTTCAATTGCAATTTGCAAAATTAAAATCGAATAATTACCACGGCGTCAGGAAATTTTTTAAATAAACATTAATTTTTGGTGCTACGCGCAGGACAGCGGTGTTCGATTCACACAAGATGATTTCCACCAAAATTTCTTCCAATCTTTATCTAATATATTATTTTCTTACTCTATATTTTGTTGTATTTTAATATTTTAATTCCACAAAAATCAAACTAATTTTATTATTGTTTGTGAAATATTGTTTAAACAATTGCATATGTTTAAAAATAATAAACTTTTATTCTCTAAGTTAAAATATATGAACAAAGAAAGTTTTTGCTAAAAAAAGTGTTATTTCAAATGATAGAGTATGTGTTTTTATTTTGCAAAAACAAATTTATTTATTTATATCGAAATGTAATAAAAATTAAAATGTATCAATCATTATCAAAGGTCATTGGAATGCTCAATCAGAGCAAACTATCCGCTGTCCTGCGCGTAGCACCAATAATTAATGTTTATTTAAAAAAATTCCTGAGGCCGTGGTAGTAAATCGATTTTAATTTTACAAATTGCAAATGAAAGGTACAGTACACTTCTATACGGCAAAAAAAATTAAACTTGCTATCTGCTTTATTTTTAGTCCTGTAAAATTTTGAAAAAATGAATTTTTTTTGCGAAAGCTGGATTGCAAAATTTATTTTGCAAAATCTATTGAACCGATCTTAATGAAATTTACAGTATTATTTTACTGTATCATAAAGTTTTTCTGGGTAAAATATGAAGGTCCTATGTGTAGCATAAATGGTTGAAAAACGTAAAATGCGAATACTTGTTTTTGTATGTTTTTTTCGCAATTATTGGTATTTTGCAACAAGGGTGACTATTTTTAAAATTATTAGCCATTTCTATATTATAGGAAATTTAATTACACAACTTTTATGTCAATACAACTTTTCTCGGAAATGAATACTTTTAAAGTTATAATCAAAAAACCAAGAAAAAAGTCGAATTTTTCCTTCATTTTTTGACACTTTGATTATTTAAACAATGTTCCGGACCTTTTTGAGAGGGAGGATAACTCAAATATTATTATTTGAGGTATTTTCAAGCAATTTCTGCAAAAAAATTTGAGTCACCTCTCAACGTTCAAATGTACTAGTATTTTACAGATGCGCCCTGGTCTATATCCGAATTAATACATATATGAAAGATTTGTGAGAATTGGGGGGAGAATTTGTAAACCGGATTGGGGGGGGGGGGAGTAGAGATAAAGCAGAGAATCCGGAAAGGCAGGCAAATTGTGGGAAGCTTGAACTCATTTTGATGAAATAAGAATATTTCTAATAAAACCAAGAAAAAGGTGGACAGAGCAATAGTGGGCTCGGTATTGTGTTATGACTCGGAACACTCAACGAAAAAGGTACATAATATCAATAAAAATGTT
This sequence comes from Diabrotica virgifera virgifera, assembly GCF_917563875.1. Classification (NCBI taxonomy): domain Eukaryota; kingdom Metazoa; phylum Arthropoda; class Insecta; order Coleoptera; family Chrysomelidae; genus Diabrotica; species Diabrotica virgifera. The sequence continues at coordinate 67,921,540 of NC_065450.1, read as the reverse complement.
AATTCAGACAACAAACGCAATACTTAAAATTTGTCTAATTCTTAGTTTTATTGGAACAACAAAGCGATGTTCATCAATTCATTATTTTCGTTCGTTGAGCCAATGTATTACGTTTATTGAATGGATGAACATTCATTATGTATACCATAATATCACTTTATTGGTATTACGAACTCTGTTCACTGAGTCAACGAACACTATTTATTGATATTACGAACTCTGTTCACTGAGTCAACGAACACTATTCATTGAAACAACAACGTCGTTAATTGACCGACGAAGACTATTCATTGTGTCAATAACAGTGTTAATTATTCTCCTAACGTATTTCGTTTATTTCTACAATTATTTCCGTTTATTGTTACAATTATTTCCGTTCATTCCCACAATAAATACGGTTTTTCTTACAAGCAATTCTATCCATTCTTACAATCAGTTTCGTTCATTCCTACTAAGAACGTATTTTATATTAATAATTACTGAATGCATTAGCCCAATGTATGATATTAATTGATTAATAATAATTTTTTAAATCCCCCTTTTTTGTCCTTAACCTAATGGACTTTACACTGTGTGATTTCTCATATGATTTCACTTTACATTGCACTGGAATAAGTGTTACACTCCCCCCACCCCCTTATTAACTTATTTATTTTTAGCACATAAGCAAAACGCTCGGACAGGTCGATTTTTAAAATAATCAAAGTATATTATAACATCAATGTTTCGAACTTTACACGATCCCTCTTCAGGTGACAGGCGTAACTTTGATTTTTTTAAATGGGAAAGTACGTCATGTGACAGCTCATTTAAAAGCGTTTGAAATAGTGATTCCAAAAATGTATAACACTTTAATCCTTTTTGAGAGCGCAGGTGCAAAATTTCGATCGAATAATATTACATAATTAGTTTTCTCAGGATTCAAAAGAAATTTAAAAAGAATCCGACCGAAATTTCACGATAATAGACACACGAAAACTTCCTTCTACTACTACGGACTACACTTGGAAACGAAATCAAATTATTATTCGGCACTTCGGCAGAGGTAACAGCATTGTTTAACAAAAAATTCTTTTTTGAAAAATGGTAACACAGAAAAGCTAGGGGTATCACGATAAGGAAAAGCCGTTACATTTCAAATGGTCAAGCAAAACATTTATTGTCTCAACAACTATTATTGTCACAATGAACGCATTGATTGTAGGTATTAAACGCAGTAGTAGATTGATTAATGCATTCTTTGTCACAACAGTCAGAGCACATCTATACAATAATCATATATTTCTCTATATTAACAACATTTGTACATTGTTTTAATGAAATTTGTACGTTGTCACGATAAACCAAGGTAATTGCTTGTCATGTACGACATCAAGAAATGAGTTGCTGCCACAATTAACATTATTTATTAAATATACGAAACTAAGTTATTGGCTGAATAAATTGAGTGTTATTGATTAATCAACTCTAGTTATTTTCACAATGGTTATTCAATCATTGTGACAATAACCAAATACATTCTTCAATGTCTAAAAGTTCGTTGAAACAACAAATTAAATTGTTGTTACAACGAAATATTATTCAATAATCACTGTTAATCAATATTACGAACTAATTTTTTTTGAGTGAAGTATGGACTCTCAACGCAGATCTGAAAAGAAGACTACTAGCCGTAGAAATGGACTATATAAGAAGAAGTGCAAGAATAAATAATTATTGTAACGTAACATAATTATTGTACCCGTAAATGGATAGATACTTAGATAGATTTGTAAGAAAATATTTATAGGAAAATAAAAGGAGAAGATGATAAGTAAGAATATCTATTCTAGAAAAATTCTGCTTATATATTACATAAAACGTTTTTGTAACTTTTTGTAACTATTGGTACCACATTTTGCTTATTGAAACTACGCCTCAGCGTGTTTAAATTAAACTTTCAAAAACGCGCGTGTTTTAAATTACCATACATCAACAGTTGTAACGTCAAATAAATAAAATATGAATAAAATATTCTTAACAAAGGTTTCAAAAGCTTTATTCAAATATTTGGAAATCTTAGTCTTTTAAATGAATGTGAAAAGTACAGTTGGTATTGTTTGAAATATTTATACTTCCGGTTTTAAATCAGAGGAAATGCTGTTCAAATTAATACTATACCGACATTCTCGGAAGCCAATGAGGTTGTACTTCCATTAATCGTACTCCCAATAATATTTGAAACATTCTTCTTATTGGTAATACTCTCTTCAACGTAACCAGTCGCCACAGCTGCCGATTTCCATCCTACTTGTCGTTGGTTTTGATCTATTGTGATACCACTGTTCACCATAATTGTAACGGACGTACGTCGAAACGCATGTCCCGTGTATTTCTCAGGATCGTCTATTATTAGATAAAGTGCAATTTGCAAGGAACATGATCCAAATGTAGTAATACTTGATTAGTGCACTTCCCTGTATCATACCGTAAGAAAACTCGGATCTGTACTTACATTTTTGGGACGCAATAATAAATAGTTCGTCACCAAACGCACATAATTAATTGCATCGATATCAACAACTGTAAAACGTCAAGCCATCACAGTCTTAAATGGTCGGATAGTAATAAGCAATACGCTTCTTTATTCCTTCATGTCATGTAAGCCGTAAGCGTAAATCGCATAATTCACATCTTCTGCAAGAGCCAAAGGTACCGCAAATAGATCACCTTCAAAAATAAATACGTAACGTCCGGGTATCTGTGAAAAACTTCCACAAATCGTCCTCCTTGAATACATACGCCCTCTTGGCCACATAATTCTTGATAATTGCCTTCATGAATGTATCGACGCATACTGAGAATACCTTGGACAGACAGAGTGACCAACACAGAGGTATTGAGACGAATGGGTAAAGAGGTGGAATTGTTAACAACTGTTAAAAGGAGGAAAGCGTCATACCTGGGCCATGTGTTCCGTAATGATAAGTACAGTCTGCTACAGCTTATCGTGGAAGGCAAGATTGAAGGTAGAAGAGGTTTGGGCAGAAAGAAGAAATCCGGTAGAAGACGGCACATAAAGAAGAAGAATGCATGCACGTTCACAAATGATTTTAAATCGATCCCTTTTTATATCCTCAACATACTTTGCAATTGCGAATGGATAGCCCGCACAGTCGACGACTTGTACTGTTCCAACATTTTCTAAAGGTAAGCAGGCACAACTCGTTCATCTGTATCTGTTACCTTTTGCTCTTCCATCCATTTAAGGAAATTTTCGTATTCTTTTATAGATAGATATTTATTTATTTATCATAATAGATAATACACAAAACAGAAACATTGCACTCCACACCTGTACAAATTACATAAGAATTGTCAAGGCAAGGAGCGCTGTATAATTATCATAAAGTATTACAAAAATTTTTACAAAAATTAAAAACATGAGACTAAACAAATAAAGAAATAAGCATTGTCAAATTAAATTAATCAGAAACATTCAATATATAAATAAAAAAAAAAGAAAAAAATAAAATAAAAATAAAAACACTGGAAGTACAACAAACATTGCCAATTGGTTTCTAGGTCTTAGTTTTAATATAATGGACTAATAATCTCTTAAAGATAGTTGCATTATGGCTATTTTTAATGTGATAAGGTATATTATTGAACTGTACAATTCCTTTATGAAACAAGCTTTTCATTGAACTGGACTTGTTGGTTGTTCTAACATAAAAATTTATTGAATTTGCAGCTCTAGTGCTATGCTCATGAACATTTGCTATCGGGACCAACTGACTGTTCAAATACTCAGGCAATAAATGGTTTACCATCTTAAATAAGAATGTCATAGATTGGACATACATAAAATGTTCAACTTTTAACCAATTTAAAGTTTTCAGCATATCTTGAATTCGAGTATATCGATTGCATCTCAATATTACTCGCATAGCCTTATTTTGGAGAATTTGAAGCCTGTCATAATTAGAACATCCTGTATAAATCAATGAACAACAATATAAAAAGTGAGGTAATATTAACGAATTATAAATTGTTAATTTAGTTTGAAATGTCAAAAATGGTAATACTCTTCGAAAAAAACCTATTTTTTTCCCTATCTTTCTGCAAATGTAATCAACGTGTTTACTAAAAGTTAGTTCCCTATCCAATATGAATCCCAAATACTTTATTTCCTGAACCATTTCAATTTTTTCATTATTTAATTTAATGTGAACATCCAAACTTAAGAATTTCCCGAAAAGAGTATTATTACCAATAAACATGTATTTGGATTTTAACTCATTGACTTTCAATTTGTTTAACTTAAATCTTTCAGTTAATAAATGCAATTCACGATTCATCGTGTCCACTACATCAACAAAATCTTCCCCATAAAAATATATTAATGTGTCATCAGCAAAAAGATGAATTTTACATTTGCTTAATACGTTTCCCAAATCATTAATGTATAATATGAAAAGTAGAGGTCCAAGTACACTGCCTTGCGGCACACCAATATCATTTAACTGTGGATTTGACATTTCACTATTTAATTTAGTCCTTTGGTACCTATTTGACAGATAATTTTCCAGCCAATTAAAAACTGTCCCGTTAAAACCATATTTCTTTAATTTCAAAAGAAGTATATGACGATCTATTGTTTCAAATGCTCTTTTGAGATCTATAAAAACTGCGCATATACCGACCCCTGTCGTATCTAAAATACTTTTCATATCTGAGACAACTAACTGTAATGCGGTCTCACATGAATGAGAATTTCTAAATCCAGACTGGTAATTATACAGGATATTATTTGCAGTAATAAATTTAATCAGCTGATTGTACACCACAATTTCTAAAACTTTTTTACAAAATGGGAGCATATTTATTGGACGTAATTGATCAAGTTTATTAGTATTAGGAACTTTTGGAACAGGAACTATAGTTGATATTTTAAATTGCTTGGGCACCAGGCCGTTCTCTAAACTCATATTAATTAAATTTAATAAAGGATAACCTAACACATGAAATAGATTTTTGATAATATCAAGACCTACTTCATCCGTACTATTTTTTTTATATTGTAATTTGATTATATCATATAGTTGGTTTAGTGATATGCTCTCAAAAGTTTCAAAATTTACATCAGATGAAACAACTGTCTGCAAATTTAAATTAATATCACTATTTTGGTCAAAACTTACAATAATATCTTTAATACTATCAACATAATATTGATTTAATATGTTTGCCAAATTTACACTATATGTTACACCTTCATGTTCAAGACTTTGAAATTGTGATATAGTTTTATTAGTTCCTACTAACTGTTTGAGATGTTTCCACATTTGTTTAGAATTACCCCTATTTCTATCAATATTTGACTCATAAAATCTAATTTTAACTTGTTTTAAAATTCTAACACAGTTATTTCTTTCAATTTTATAGTTATTCCAATCTACGCAATCGTCTGTAAACAAAAATCTTTTATAAGCAATATTTTTATTCTTAACTGCCAATTTACAAGTGTTGTCAAACCATTTATTACCAAAGTTCTTAACTTCCACAGTTTTAACTGGTGACACTCTATTCAAAACATCTACGATATTATTGACGAAAGTATCAGTAACTTCATCGATGTTTACCGAAGAATATGCCCAATCTTTTTCAATCAACATGTTTACCATATTATCATATATTGTTTTAGAACGAATTTGTTTTGTTTCAATGACTTCACTTTTAGTTACTTTATTATTGAGCACATGGACAATACAGTGATCAGATATTATGTAATTTTTTTCTACATGAGCAGTTAACGTATAGTCATTACTTATGACAAGATCAATCATACATTTTGAATCTTTAAAAATTCTTGTATATTCATTTACAAGTTGCTGCATTCCATTATTTTCTATATATTCTTTCAATTTACTTTTACCCTGACAATTTTTATCATAATGTATGTTGAAATCTCCAGCAATGACTATACTACAACTACTATGTGATTCATAATAATCATCCATCCACTTGAAAAATACATCAATGAATTCACTTATACTACCACTTGGCGATCTATAAATACCCACTATTCCATAATATGATCCACTAATTACAACATCCAAAGACAAAACCCACAAACTCTTGTCAATAATAAATGTTTTGATATTATTGACTTTTATGTATTCTTTCGTATAAATTAGAACTCCTCCTGTATGACGACTACTAGAATCACAACGCGCCATTACATATTCAGGGATCTGTAGCTCAGAATCTGAAAAATCGCTAGTGATACAAGTTTCCGTTAAACATAAAATGTGTGGGTCATATACCTGAACATAAAGTTTTTTATAAGCGTCTTCCGATTTTTGCGGTATTAATCGAGATTCTACTTTACTATTTAAATAATCAATGTTAGAACTCATTTTTAAGCAATATACAACCATTAATCTGTGACAGATTGCAAATTAATTTTTGTTTGTCTCATTTCATAACAATGAAAGGTATACTGATGTACATCGCAAATTCAATCATTTTACATTATTAGCTCTTATTTCAAATTTTTGTAGTAATAATACATGGTTTCAAAGTGAACCAATAAAATTCATAGCGTAAAGTATCCGTGGATAACTGGTCTTTAAAACACTTGCTCTATTTCGAAAAATCGCGCGTGTTTTAAAGACCTCAATCTTCACTTATACTTTGACAAACTATTTCAATCCTTCAATCAATGGTATTAGTTGTTAAAGTCGATGTTTTTGCACGGAATACAAAGCCATAAGATTTTTATAATATATTACCAAGACGTCGTGACATTTAAGTATATCATTCGTACATTGAATAAAAATCAGGTACAGTTGAAACTGAAATAAGTTCTTGCTTTATTGTTATTGTAGAAGACATCAAGGTGAAGCACTTATGCAACTACAGTAATGGGATATTACGACATTTCCTTGTTTTGTTTCAGCATTCAGTTTTTCTTATTAGACGTTATTCATTGCCGATTTTTATCTGGCTTGCAAGAGAATAAACTAAAGTGACAGTTCCTTTATGTCAAGACGGCGAAATGATTTTTATATGTAAATATTTTGATTTTAATTTCAATATGTATTAATAAATAGATAATGCTACATAAAATATTAATATATTTATAGGTATGCCAAAAGAAGATGAACAGTCGAATATTTAGCAATATACATATATGTATATCGAATCGAAAAATATAAAAAAATGTGATCAATATTTTTCAAAAATCTATCGAATGACACCAAACACTACCCCCTCGCCATACCCACTGCAGGTGAGGCGGGGAGCAAATTTAAAATTCATTTATTGCAGATTTTAATTCCTCATGAAAAAATAAATAACTTATTCTAAATATTTTTGTGAAATTGTTGATAGATAATCGGAAACAAATGACGATACCCTAGAAAATTTATAGAAACGGTCTACTCATAACATCTCGAGAAATAGTTACACATGAAAAACCAAAAAACGCATGTTTATTATTATTTTTCTAATCTATCGAATAATATCAAACACGACGCTCCACTCCACCCTCTGAGGTTGCGACGGGAGCAATTTTGAAATTATTAATTAGAAAACCCCCTTTTTATTGAAGATTCGGATTCTACGTAAAAAAGTAAACAAGTTTTATCTAATTTTTTTTCATTCATCATACAAAGAAAATGTAAACAGTTATCCAAGTTTTCTTGGAAAATCATCTAAATCCTGTGAAACTTGCTGAAGAATATTCCAAAAATAAAAGCCTTTGATTTGACCAATACATCATGTACCTACTTATACTATAATCATAACAAAGGTGTATTTAAAAACTTAATACGGTTTACTTACAGGTATGGCACAAAAGGATTATTACCTGAAAAAAAAAACAAAATAAATTAGGATACATTTTTCAAATTACACTTTATGAATAATATAAAACCCGATAACATTATTAAATCTAAAAACTATTGATTTACATAATATATCATGATTGAAATTATTTTCACCGAAAATATTGAACATATATTTGAAAATAAGAAGATGAACAAAGGTTAAATACAACATACTCATTACAATGAAAGTCCTTATACAGGCGATCTGATAGCATTAAAAGACAACAAGAGACTAAAACAAATGAAAACTGCGCAACACGCGCAATAACTATCGACATCAGCTTATTAATCATTTCACCATTGATTTTCGCTCCAAAGTTTTTATCTTACAAAGTCTGTTTGAAAATTATATCCGAGTAGATAACTGTTTTCTGCTTCCAATATAAGTTTTCTATGATACCTAGGTATCTACGATTAATGTCTTTGGTTCTTAATGTTTAAAACCGTTCCGTGCTGTACCGTATCGAAAGCCCTTTCGTTATCGATGAAAGCCACAAATATATTTACGCATCTTTTTGCAGGCTGCTTCTCCGGAATTGTTATAAAAACAGACTTAAGCCATTCCCCAGGTATTTCACCAGTAGGTATTTCACACGTGCACAAACACAAATTATACATAAACACCTATACCACGACAAATCGAAAAAATCACCAAATAGCCCCATCACGACTGGCTCATCATTAGGGTGAGATTTATATATACAGTCCTTTCTTCTAACTCTTGTTACTTATTTTCTAATTAACCGGAGAACAGATGTCCAAAATGAAGTTGCTTATAGTTCGGGCTCATAGTAACCCAATCGGGGTTAAAATTAAAAATATGGAGGAAATCCAGGCACAGTATTGCCCAATTTGCGAGCATAGTGATCAACAACATATTCCTTTAATATTGTTTAATATGAGTAACTTGTAACCTGCTTTTTACGATAAGAATCTTCAAAATGCAAATATTTTTGTATTGTTTGTTCAACGTAGTATTGGGATGTTTGCTGCGTAATATAGAATTATATGAAGCGTTGTCCATGAAAATTACAATCTATTTATACAATTTTGGTAAAAGGGTTATTTGGCCACGACTTTTATACTTGAAACTATTAGCTTTAAAAAATAACCCAAGTGTTTTGATGAACAAAAATGTCTTTTTAAACGAATCATTCATCATTGATCATTATTTTTATCATTTTAAGTAAAATAACGTGTGATCCAAAATTATTGTCACCATAGGTGGCCCTGAACGACAGAGATAGCTATACAGCGCATGTCTATTCTTAATTCAGATATACTTTCCAGTTTACGTCAACTTTGCGGTGTACGTCAACTTAACAAGAAAAGTTAGGTTATGTAGAGATCTTGTTTGATTTTATTTATTATTGTTACTTATAATTTTGTTAATTCTTTTTATATTCGATTAAAGTTCTGGTTTTGACTGATTTTTTATATTTTATAATGTTAATCAAAATTCATTGATAAACCAATGATATAAATTCAGATTAAAACACAACATACGTAATTTTTTGCACGGCTAGCTTTGATCCTAATAATTGTGGATCGCTCGTTATGTATGTACCTCATTTTCTTATCACAAATTATTTTGACGCCACGTTATCTTAATTTAGAATATAATAAACTACATTTAAACGTTATTGTACTATCTGATTAGGTATATTATAAATGACGCACATTTTTCCAAATATCTGATTAAAAAATCCTTTGTTTTGTAGTTTTATTTCAGTTGGAAACCTGACAAGATAAAATCCCAAAGATCACATTAGATCATATTGTTCACATTAGATCACATAGAGTATTGTTAATACATTTATTAATAAAAACCCTAATTACTTATAATTTTTTTTTCGAATCCTGAATATCTTCGAATCCCTTTATAAATAATGATTCATGTAAACAACATTTCAAAAGAAATCAGCCAATATTGGTAAGAACCGTGGCAAATCTGTAATTTTTCTGTATCCCTTTTCCGGTGTGCGAGCAGGTCTATTCCTATACTGGTCGGAGTGTAGATTGCTCGAAAGGATTGATCCTTGTCAACACAAGTAATTGGACTTCGTAAGTCCTAGGTTTTCACCCAAAGTAATCGAAAGTAGAACTGGAAGTCGATGTTTGAACAACTCTTCGTGTAACTTTGCGTCGACTGATACATGATTTTACTAATTCTGAGTCATTGCTGCAACTCTAAAACCGGAGTCCGATGTCAAATTTCTCATCTTTAATACCATCCTTGGGTGACAAGCTTTCATTCGACATCTCATTAAATGAGGCTCATTTGTCATTCTACCTGGTATAGTAGACGGTATATATTCGCGGTCGGACGGACAGACAGCCAAGGTCAAAGGGCCTAGCCGGGTAAGATGATGAAAAGTGCCCCCAACTCGATTCGAATTGCATATAGGTCAACGTTTAGCACATATAGAGAAACTCACTTTCTGAAATTTTTAGCCCCCTAGGTGGTCACGTGACCCACCTAGAGCCTAATTAGGCTTTTTATGTTTTTATTTTTTATCGTAGCCGCATCGAGAGCTACCGAAAAACTTTAAATAAAAAAGTTTTAAGTGTCAAAAAGTTCTGTCCGAAAAAAATTTTATTTTTAATTTTTGGCGGGAATTTCAAATTTTAGAACGATTTTAAAATTTTAATTAAGTATAAAAAAATAACTAAGAGATTCGTTCTCACGAAAAAAATTTATAACGTGTATTTTGGCATAATGTTTCACCCTGAATTTTTTCAGATTTTTAAAATTGGTGAAACGTACTTTTAAAAATAAAAAACCGCATTTTTTCGCTTTTTGATACAATTTTATACAGGGTGTTTAAAAAAGGTCACACAGTCACTAGTACAGGTAAAAAACTAAAAAATAATTGGGGTTTGCTTAATAAAAAATTTCTGTAATGTCATCCATTTTCAAGATACAGGGCGTTGAAGAAAACAAAATTTTACACATTTTTACGATTTTGCCGAAACTACTGGCAACATTGTAATAAAATTTGGCAGGTTTTAAGAGGTAGTTATGTATTGTTCATTTTTTCACATACAATTAGGAATTTTATATTCATCATTGGCGCGCATACGGGTAATGATCTGAACTTTTTAAAGAAAAAAAGATAGTACGCCACTGACATATTTCAAATTGGCAATCATTTTTGAATTCCTCGTTAAATTTGTGACAAAAAATCTATCTTCCCATTTTTTCATACGACGCGCCATTTTTATGCAAGAAATAAAATATTTTAATCCTTACAAAGTATTCGAATTTCTATGTAAGTTTCTATACATGTACATTATAAAATATACTCATATTATGTAAAAGTAGGTACATCCATAGAAAAACTTAATTCCAATACTTTGGAAGCGTTAAGATATTTTATTGTTTGCATGAAAACGGCGCGTCATATGAAAAAAAGGGTAGAAAGATTTTTTGTCTGAAATTGGATGAGGAATTCAAAAATTATTATTAATTTCAAATATGTCAATGGCGTACTTTCTTTTTTTCTTTAAAAATTCAGACCATTACCCGTATGCACGCCAATGATGAATATAAAATTCTTAATTGTATGTCAAAAAATGAACAATAACTACCTCTTAAAACCTGCCAACTTTTATTACAATGTTGCCAGTAGTTTCGGCAAAATCGTAAAAAATGTGTAAAATTTTGTGTTCTTCAACGCCCTGTATCTTAAAAATGGATGACATTACAAAAATTTTTTATTAGGCAAATCCCAATTAATTTTTAGTTTTTTACCTATCCTAGTGACGGTGTTATCTTTTTTAAACACCCTGTATAAAATTGTATCAAAAAGCGAAAAAAGCGAAAATATGTGGTTTTTTATTTTTAAAAGTACGTTTCACCAATTTTAAAAATCTGAAAAAATTCAAGATGAAACAGTATGCAAAAATACACGTTATAAATTTTTTTCGTGAAAACGAATGTCTTAGTTATTTTTTTATATTCATTTAAAATTTTAAAATCGTTCTAAAATTTGAATTTCCCGCCAAAAATTAAAAATAAAAATTTTTTCGGACAGAACTTTTTGACACTTAAAACTTTTTTATTTAAAGTTTTTCGGTAGCTCTCGATGCGGCTACGATAAAAAATAAAAACATACAAAGCCTAATTAGGCTCTAGGTGGGTCACGTGACCACCTAGGGGGCTAAAAATTTCAGAAAGTGAGTTTCTCTATATGTGCTAAACGTTGACCTATATGCATTTCGAATCGAGTTGGGGGCACTTTTCATCATCTTACCCGGCTAGGTCCTTTCTCACCTTTAGCACCATCCTTTTATAAGCTTTCATTTGACACCTCATTTGTCATTCTACCTGGTATAATGAAGGAGGAGTTATATTCGCGGTCGGACGGACAGACAGCCTAGGTCAAATTTCTCACCTTTAGTACCACCATTTGATTATACGCTTTTATTTGACACCTCATTTGTCATTCTACCTGGTGTAATGACGAAGGAGTTATATTCGCGGTCGGATGGACAGACGAACAGACAGCCTAGGTCAAATTTCTCACCTTTAGTACCATCCTTGGATTATAAGCTTTCATTTGACACCTCATTTGTCATTCTACCTGGTACAATGACGGAGGAGCTGTGTTCACAGACAGACAGACAGACAGACGGACGGACGTGGATAATTCAAAGTTTTCACATTTAGTCCTGTCGCCAGGGGGGGTACAACGGCCTCCTTTATTCAGATGGACTTACCCAAGTTTTTGTCATGTATTTTGACCCGTAGAATACGAATTTTTTGGGTAACAGTTGATCCGGATGTCGATAAGATTGTTATTGACCAAGAACTTGAGGAATTACATAACCGCGATCTCTCGCAAAACAAAACATTTTTTGGTATTTTTTGGGTCATTCTAAGCAAAACATGTTTCTACAATTTTTTTCGTAGGATGGCTAGTTTTCGAGATAACCGCGGTTGAACTTTCAAAAAATCGAAAAATTGCAATTTTTGAACCCGAATAACTTTTGATTAAAAAATAAAATAGCCAGTCTGCTTACCGCATTTGAAGGTTTAAATCAAATTATATCGGTTTTAATTATTTGCATTGCTAAAAATTTATTTTTTTATTGTTTAACAAAGCTATAAACACATAGTGTTTCCCGTGCCTTTACATGCATTTTAACGCATGCTACGTAGAAATAGCCTCGATTGCACTAGTACCTATTCTACCTACGCGTTAGATTTTAAATGAGAAATCATAGAAAACATCACTCACGCACTAGGTGTTTGTAGCTTTGTTTAACAATAACACAATAAATTTTTAGCAATGCAAATAATCAAAACCGATATAATTTGACTTGAGCTTTCAAAGGCGCTAAGCAGAATTGCTATTTTATTTTTTAATCAAAAGTTATTCGGGTTTAAAAATTGCAGTTTTTCGATTTTTTGAAAGTTCAACCGCGTTTATCTCGAAAACTGAGCATCCTACGGGAAAACTTGTTAGAACATTTTTTACTTAGAATGACCCAAAAAATACAATTGTTTTGTGAGAAACCTCTGTTATGTAATTCCTCAAGTTCTTGGTCAATAACAATCTTATCGACATCCGGATCAACTGTTACCCAAAAAATTCGTATTCTACGGGTCAAAATACATGAAAAAAACTTGGGTAAGTCCATCTGAATAAAGGAGGCCGTTGTACCCCCCCTGGCGACAGGACTAATTTTTTCAAAATTAGATCAATTACTTGTAATAATCGAAGGTTTATAGATTATAAAGCTTTTTGTAGAATTATAATTCATGTAGAGACTAGTTTTTTTACAAAAAAATGACTTAGTAATTAAAGCATTTTTTCAATAAAAAATTGCAAATAACTCGAAACAGAAGCATTTTTCCAAAAATTAGCAAAATAGAAAAAAGTACTCATTTCGATGACATACGCCTAAAAAAAATTTTATTGAAAGCGATTCGAGAAATTGTTTGTCTTTATTATAATGAGCGTAGGCGCAAAATTTTGAGCCAATGCTTTTTAAATGCATTCATGTTTTTCGAATGTTAGAAAACTAATATTTTGTTTTTAATTTAAACGCAGGATGAAAGATTACATTATTACCGAGGGCCGAAAGTCCCCGAAAACGTCTATATTTAATAAGTTACAGGGGTGAAAAAAAGAGAAAATTTAGTGTGAATTTAAATTTCAAATATCTCATTCAAAAGAAACTTTTTGTTTATTCTAAGGTGCTTCATGCTAATAACAGCTGAGGCCTTATGTTTTCGGCCCTCAATTATAATGTAATCTTTCATTCTATTCTGCGTTAAAACTTTTCAAAAATATTTATTACTTTTCTCAGGATTAGAAAAAAATGAATGCATTTAAAAAGCATTGGTCCGAAATTTTGCGCATACGATCTTTTCCGACCCACTTGAGAAAAGAAAAATACATTTGAACTTTGAAGAATAATTATTGTTGAACTTTGAAAAATATACAGAATCGAAATAAAAAAGGGTTGGAGCGGTAGAAATACAAAAAAAATTTAGTCATGCTCTGTTTATGTTTAAGGGGGTAAACCGCTCGCCTATATAATATTGTTTATACAAAAAAAAAAATCGAGGACAACTTTGTAAAACCCACACGACCACATTATTACTATTATAGATATTTCGTAAAAATTCGAGTTACACCGATACCCCAAGCATTATTATTAACAATGATTTATGATAACTGCAACATTACGGCAACATAAATCTTTTAATATATGTATATTTTACGATGGCACAATACGCGCCTTGTCAAACGGCCAGTTATAACTTTTGCTCACTAGTCCGTATTTTACACCACAGCACAGCTCTTTTAGTTATGGGTAGAGCATGTCTTCTGGTTCAATTGGTGTGTGGTTAAATCACTAACACGTGACCGGAAATGTCACCAAAGGTCGTTGAGTTGCATGTTTACTGTGGCCAATATACAGGGTGTAACAAAAATACAGGTCATAAATTAAATCACATATCCTGGGACCAAAAATAGTTCGAATGAACCTAACTTACCTTAGTACAAATATTCACATAAAAAAAGTTATAGCCCTTTGAAGTTACAAAATGAAAATCGATTTTTTCGAATATATCGAAAACTATTAGAGATTTTTTATTGAAAATAGATATGTGGCATTCTTACGGCAGAAGCATCTTAAAGAAAAATTATAGTGAAATTTGTGCTCCCCATAAAAATTTTATGGGGGTTTTGTTCCCTTAAACCCCCCCAAACTTTTCTGTACGTTCAAATTAAATTATTATTGTGGTACCATTAGTTAAATTCAATATTTTTAAAACTTTTTTGGCTCTTAGCATTTTTTCGCTAAGGCAGTTTTTATCGAGTTGCGGCTTCTTTTTTAATATGTTTACATAAAAATTTTATGGGGGTTTTGTTCCTTTAAACCCCCCAAATGTTTGTGTACGCTCCAATTAAACTATTACTGCGATACCATTAGTTAAACAAAATGTTTTTAAAACTTTTTTGCCTCTTTGTATTTTTTCAAGAAGGCAACTTTTATCGAGATATGGCTTCTTTTTTAATACGGTTCAAAATATACCTAAAAATGTAAATCATACATAAATTTTCATATTTTTACCAAGTCTCCATAATCGTACTTAACCATATACAAATGTGTGGTGGATTTGACAAATATTTAAAATATCTCGATAAAAACTGAATTTTCGAAAAAGTACTAAGAGCCAAAAAAGTTTTAAAAATAGTGTGTTTAAGTAATGTTACTACAATAACAATTTATTTGGAACGTACACAAAAGTTTGGGGGGGTTTAAAGGCACTAAACCCCCATAAAATTTTTATAGGGTGTCCAAATTTCACTATAATTTTTTCTTAAGATGATACTGTCATAAAAATGCCATATGTCCATATTCAATAAAAAATTTTTAATAGTTTTCGATATATTGGAAAAAATCGATTTTCATTTTGTAACTTCAAAGGGTTGTAACTTTTTTTATATGCACATTTGTACTAAGGTAAGTTAGGTTCAATCAAACTATTTTTGGTCCCAGAATATGTGATTAAATTTATGACTTGTATTTTCGTTACACCCTGTATAGGGTGTTTGAATAAAGAGAAGGGAAGGAAATATGGAAATCCATCGTATGTGTATTTTTATACTGAATAAACCTTTGCAAATTATTTTTAAATTATCGTCAAATAGTAATAATCGATTAGGAAATGCCAAAAGGTTTTAAATTGAAAAATATAGATCAAACTGGCAACAGGTGTATTTTCTCAAAAAACTGATAGTGTGTAAAATTATTTTTTCTACAACCACTATTCAAAGTGCACTTTTCTGCACGGTTTTATGTTAGCAAACTTGATATTTTCTCACAGTATAAGATATTTGACATTAGTGTGCAGAAAAGTGACGTTTCTGTGCCGCAAAGTGACGTTTCTGTGCCGCAAAGTTCTTTTCTGCACAGTTGACTACCTCATTCTGAGTAACGTTATATTCTGTTTACATCCGTGGACTACCGCATTCTGAGTAACGTTATATTCTGTTTACATCCGTGGTTAAACTTTAGACAAATATATAACCTATAAGACAATTATTATATTTAACTATAGCATAGAAACTAAATTATGGATGTTACAACTGTTTTATTTTACAATTTTATTCTTATTAAACATTTTATAATTATCAAATAACCAATAAGGATTTAGCAACCTGTGCAAGAGACGTCGAATGAAGTAGGTTTTGTGTAAATCCGTGACTGCATAAATATAATGATTTTAATGTGTAATAATTGTTTAAATTTAAACAAATTAAGGCAGTGCATTAATTTTTTAACTGATTTCTGTGCAATTTATTTAGGTATAAGGAATTTAAATTGATTAGTAGGTATTAATTAAATACAGTTTAAAATTTATCACATAGGTACCTATTATAATTAATCGTCGTTTGGAAATTGTGATTTTTATTTTTAGGAAAAACTGTGCTTGTAGAAAAAGTATAGTGTGAAACACGTGCAGAAAGGTAATTTCTCACTCGTTTGAATTGCGGCACTCGCTTGCGCTCGTACCGCAACTTTTCAAACTCGTGAGAAATTAGTACCTTTCTGCACTTGTTGCACAATATACTATTTTCTACAACCACTATTCAAAGTGCACTTTTCTGCACGGTTTTATGTTAGCAAACTTGATATTTTCTCACAGTATAAGATATTTGACATTAGTGTGCAGAAAAGTGACGTTTCTGTGCCGCAAAGTGACGTTTCTGTGCCGCAAAGTTCTTTTCTGCACAGTTGACTACCTCATTCTGAGTAACGTTATATTCTGTTTACATCCGTGGACTACCGCATTCTGAGTAACGTTATATTCTGTTTACATCCGTGGTTAAACTTTAGACAAATATATAACCTATAAGACAATTATTATATTTAACTATAGCATAGAAACTAAATTATGGATGTTACAACTGTTTTATTTTACAATTTTATTCTTATTAAACATTTTATAATTATCAAATAACCAATAAGGATTTAGCAACCTGTGCAAGAGACGTCGAATGAAGTAGGTTTTGTGAAAATCCGTGACTGCATAAATATAATGTCAATAATGTGTAATAATTGTTTAAATTTAAACAAATTAAGGCAGTGCATTAATTTTTTAACTGATTTCTGTGCAATTTATTTAGGTATAAGGAATTTAAATTGATTAGTACGTATTAATTAATACAGTTTAAAATTTATCACATAGGTACCTATTATAATTAATCGTCGTTTGGAAATTGTGATTTTTATTTTTAGGAAAAACTGTGCTTGTAGAAGAAGTATAGTGTGAAACACGTGCAGAAAGGTAATTTCTCACTCGTTTGAATTGCGGCACTCGCTTGCGCTCGTACCGCAACTTTTCAAACTCGTGAGAAATTAGTACCTTTCTGCACTTGTTGCACAATATACTATATTAAAATCAGCTAAGAACTTTCGGCACGGCACATGCCATCTTCAAAGTTTTGTCTTATAAGTAGTGTGACCAACTAGCTACATTTTGAAATGTTGAATACGTTATTCTTCTAATTCACATCAAATTGAATTGGTGGGACGAAAAAAGTCGACCATTTCTAATACCACATTTAACGAGTTTAATTCTAATACCACATCCAAAACGCATGCATTTTATATCGGTGGACGGTGGACTTTTTTCGTTTCTGTATTTTAATTATCGTCTTCTGAAAAAAAAATGGCCCGATTTTTTTCAGCCTTGTCCCGGATTCGACTGAATTGGAGTTGGTCACACTACTTGTAAGTCATAAATGTCTCATAGAATAATAATTGTCGACATACAACAATCGTTTGAAAAAGTGTTGTTTTTTTCTCAACTGAAAATGTCAAAAAAACATTTTCACTTGCGAAGAAGTCGGAAAGTATTGATCTTCAGAAAAAAATGTATAGGACAAAAAAGTTACTTAAAATTGGTTAATACGTTCATTCCTGGTGTACCCTACTAAAACCCAAGTAAACCCCATTCCTTCTCAACAACCATTTGGCGCATGTAAAACTGAATGTATCTTGGGAGAGACAACGCTTGGAACATACTGATACTCCCAAATATCTTGGAGTGATACTAGACCGGCCACTAACATATAGTATTTTTACTACAAAAACGTTATTACGTAGGTCAAAATTTTTGACGTAAGAGAACTGTCAAAACATTAGAATGTGACTTTTCATTCTTGCCGTGTTTATAATAAACATAGCAATAATGAAAAGTCACATTCTAATGTTTTGACAGTTCTCTTACGTCAAAAATTTTGACCTACGTAATAACGTTTTTGTAGTAAAAATACTATACTAACATATAAACTTCACTGTCAGAGAACAAGACAAAATGCGGAAACTTGTAGGGAACAAGTGGGGTGCAAATCCCCAGGTCTCTAAGTCAACAGCTGAGGCCTTATGTTTCTCAACAGGGGAATATGCTTGTCCCGTCTGGGGTAGATGTAGAAACGCCCAACAAGTCAACACGGCGTTAAATGAAACATGTAGAATAACTACCGGTTGTATGAAGCCTACCTCTCTTCCCCTACTGTACCGGGCAGTTGGATTCGCATCACCAGACGACTGCAAATGCGCCTCACAATATGTGGAGAAGTTCAGGCAAACTTTCGATGAAAGGCACCAATTATATGGGTTTGACGAACCGCCAGGAACCAGCCGACTTAAATCAAGGAAAAGGTTTTTGAGAAATGTCAGCGTCGAACCACCCGAACTGTTCCCCCTACATCCAGAACGACCTAATGGAATGAACCTGGACTGGAGAACATGGCGGACACTCAACCGCATACGTACAGGTATTGCCCCTGTAAAACAGAACCTTATTAAATGGGGCATCAAGACAGATAACGACGCACTTTGTGATTTGTGAATGTAGGGAAATACAAAACGTGGAGCACCTCAGGGTATGCAGACTTTGCCCATCACAGTGCACCCTCGATGATTTATGGCTCGTAAATACAAAGGGTGTAGACGTAGCCCGATACTGAGCAGAAAAACTGTAGTCGGATCTAGACTCAAAAAAGTAAAGTAAGTCCTGGTGTATCTTTATTAAAAAAAAATTACCCCGAGAAGGGGTGGCATGGTTACGTGGTATGTTTCCTTCATTGCCTGGACTATACTATAACGAATAGGCGTTCAAAAAGATGTATTTGGTATTATAAAATACTTAAATTTTATTATTAAGTATTAATCAATTCAAAACATAACGTGACATTAGCAAATTTAGTATCTTCTGTAATCTCGACATATATTAAACAGATAAAATTTTAATCCACATTATAAAGATGGATTAGAGACTATACCGTAAATAAATCATAAGATCCGGTTAGAGACGTTTAATATTATAAAGAGGATATTATTATACAATAGGATATTATAATATATATCATATCTTTCATACAAATGCCATCTCGGTTTATCATTTACCCTAAATACTTAAAAGTCTGACAACTCTTAATAGTGTCTTCTAAACTTACGTTTAAATCAGCAACCAATCTGTAATCAATTACTTTCGACTAGATTAAATTGGTTTAGACTAGGCTAAACTAGTTTATCCTGATATAAAAACATACACTTCAGGATAAACTAGTTTGGCCTAGGACAAACTAGTTTGGCCTAGGCCATACTAGTTTATCCTAACGCGCTTAGGACAAAGTTTGTCCTGAAATCGGGTTTGGGCGGTAACATAATATATATTAATATGTTCCGACCCAACTGATTTCTATGAATCTTGTACCTACTACAGTGGAACCTCGATTATTCGTCAGGTCACCGAGCCAAGGGTATGACGGATAATCGAAAAGACGGTTAACAGAACATTAAAAAAAAATAAAAATTCATAGTACATGTAACTCTCGAATTGTATTTGTATGTTTTATTTGACAATATAAGAGGGATTTATGTTAGTACAGTTGAATCAATTTGATTTAAAATATTCAGAAATCTTTGTTTGTTTTATTGTTACTTCACATTTTGCAACGGCTGAATTTCTTAATCGACGTAAAATCATCAAATCTAATAATTATTGTGTCTACGCCTATAGAGAATCTTTTAGCTGAATCCATGGAGCCTCCTTTACATTTAAGACGACTATTTTTGGCTGAAAAATTTATTCTTAAATGCCAATCTTACAACCAAACTGAACTACTACAAAAAATATGTGACATCTCTGTTTCTAATCTTGTCGACAAATGGTGGCACAACAGGAATTCTCCTATTTTAGCAGTGGCATACTCGAACGTTTCTCAGCACCTAAACAGTCCAGGTGAATTAACTTTCTTTAAATCGAGTTTTAATATATCTTATGCCAATGTTAATGTTTGGTTCCCAAATTTTGACAGTGAGAATCCAGTTGACTTTCAGCAACATATAGCCAAGCTTGATAATCCATGCAGGATTTTCACGGATGGTTCAAAATCAAGATTGGGAGTTGGATGTGCTGTATATATTCCGGATCACCAAGAATCCTTGATGTTCAAGTTAGATAAACAATGTTCCATATACTCTGCAGAAATGTTCGCAATTTATCAAGCTCTAGAATGGGCTGTCAACAAAAAAATTTCTAACAAGCAAGTTGTAATTATGTCAGATTCAAGATCTTCGTTATTAGCTCTAGAAAACACGGAAACATTTATATAAAAATAGCCTTGACGTCAAAATTTTAGAAAACCAACTAAAGCTACTGGAAAAACAGACTTCTGTAACTTTCGTCTGGGTAAAAGGACATATTGGTATTTCCGGTAACATAAAAGCAGATTTTTTTGCTAAAGAGGCAATCTTAAAAGGATCGGAAATAACTTGGCTAGATAGAAGCGATCTAACAGCTACTCGCAAGAAAAGTTTGAAACAAAATTGGGATATTGAGTGGCACGCTTTCTGCAATCGAAGCAACAATCTCTACACCAAAATTCATCCTAGTTTACCTACTAAGCCTTTTGCTATCAGAAGTTATCCCAATAGAAATATATATGCCATGTTTATTAGATGTCTCTTTAATCATGCCACTGTTAAGTCATACCTCTATAGATTTAACCTATCCGAATCAGATCTTTGCGATTGCAATGGATATGTTGACAATATTAATCATTGGTTGTTTGGATGCAAACATAATGATGTTGCAATTAAGTTTTTGATGCACAATCTGGTTCAAGAAGAAATACCTTTCCCACAAAATAATGCTTCTCTTTTATATTTGTCTCGTAGAAATTCTAAAATTAAACAAATCATCTGGGAGTTTTTAAAAAGGACTAAGAGGAAAATTTAACTTACACTGAATGAGTCCGGTTGAATGTGTTTAGCAATAATTATTGTTTTTTTATGTTTATCCTTATTATGTAATATTGTCTCCCTGTGAAAGTTCATTAAGTAGATTTTGCAGGGAGGTAATAAGAATAGAATTGTATAAAAGTTTATATTGAAAAAATTAAAAAAAAAAAAAATATATACAAAAAATATGTATACAAAAAAATGTATAAAAAAAATTAAATCTTATTAATTAAAAAAAAAATAAATAAATAAAAAAAAAGTACAATAAATTATAAAAAAATAAAAAAGAGGAAAAAAAATTAAAAACACAAAGAGGGTGTAAACCTCCGCGGGGTTGATCCGGGTTGAAGCCTTATCGCTGTGTAAAAAAAAACATATATTTATTAGCATTTAGTATTAGTATTTTGTATTAGCATGTAGTTTTTTTTTTTGTCGATTTAATTATTTGTAAATTAATTTAAGTTGGTTAGGGCCATGAATGAGGAGTATACCTACTGGTCAATTAAATGTTTCCACTTCTACATATGTATGTATGTATGTGCGTGCATAAGTATTATATGTGCGCACATGTACCTAATGTATTATGTAATGCAATGTATTATATTTGGAATATTGTAGCAAACAGTAATTTATTATCTATCGTGGCTGAATGGATCAAGTAATCCAAAGCCAATAAGGAAGGAAAAAAAAAATAATTATTGTGCCGTGCGTTTTTATTTTCGGCTTGCGATTCTAAAAATAGAACTCTAAAAGTCTAAAAGCAGGGTATCATTTATCATTACCTATTTAAATTGAAATTTAATCCAGAGCCCTAAATAAGAACAAAAATTATTTACATGAAAAATGCGGTGGTGGCATAACTGCACGTGTACATTTCAACAAATTTCGTTTGGCTTATCGCAATGCTCAAACAAAATGAATTGATGACTAAATTTTTACTTATGTAGTCAATATAACTTATGTATGGACCCTGACGGTTAACAGAGGTGACGGTTAATAGAGAGACGGATAATCAAGGTTCCACTGTACATACAGTCGGAAAAATGAAAGAATACCCATGAACGAACATATAAAACACGCTGTGTTTTCCTGTCACCATGTCACAAAGAAAATTGTCCAAGGCAAGTAAATGTAACAATAATTATTACATGTACTTGCGCTGGCCAATTTTTTGTGTGACACGGTGACAGGAAAATACAGCGTGTTTTATATGTTCGTTCATGGGTATTCTTTCATTTTTCCTACTGTACATTAATACATAATAAACATGTTTTTAATGGTGTACCCACTAAATAGTTATATTATGTGATCGTGTCTATAAAAATCTGCTGCACCTAAAAAAATAATATTCTACTGAGTGACTGCCTTTCACACACATAAATACAAAACTTTTTACCTCGGCCCGTTCGTGAATAGTTCTCCTACGACTAAATAGAAGAGGTAAAATCGGTTGAGAGTTGAGAAATACCCATTGGCATCTGGCCTAGTCTATAATTACTTTGAAGAAAAACCTTGGAAGTCGAATAACAAATGAAACGCGACCGTCCGGTGATGTTCACTTGTCTGTGGCTGTAGGTTGGATGAGCAGGTTCGTACTTAGGAGACTCCTAGCCGGCGAAAAAAAAATGTTGCGAGAAATATGACAGGCAAGAAAAACGGGCACCCCACAAAATGGGTCATTTTTGATGTCTCGAATTTTCTAGACCTGTTGTCCGATTTAAGTAATTGTTTTAATATATTATAGCCTTATTCTTTAACAATATCGTTGCTAGACAGGTAAATTGTCATTGTATACCTAGTGTACCAATCAAACTGTTTTTTTCTCAAAGTTCACCACACCCTGCGGAATATTCTAGCATTTATAAAATACTGAAATTAAAATCCAACTATAGCCTCACGTTTTCTAAACATTCTGTTTTTTTATTCATTTGCTTATGTTAGATAATAAAAATGTTAGGTACTTTAACAACTAGCCATGTTCTTCATCAACACAGAGTGTTTCTAAATAAGTGCGACAAACTTTAAGGAGTAATTAAGAGAGATAGAAAATATATCATAGGGAAAAGGAAAGAGAGCACAGTTTGCATCTTAGAGTACTATAAAATTAATACTTAAATATTTAATTTTATGATAAAATCAATCGGACAATCATGTCCCCAAGAATATCAAGCAACACCGCCACTGTGTGCGGTAGAAATTTTATTAAATTGGTTAATTCATAAAATGATAAAAACCACAAGGGAAAAGGTTTTCTTGTAGCTAGCTGTATACTGTATACCTAGTGTGACCAACTCCAATTCAGTCGAATCCGGGACAAGGCTGAAAAAAATACCTGAAATCCGGGACTTTTCAATGAAAATCGGGCCATTGTTTTTTTCAGAAGACGATAATAATTATAATACTTCTTCTTCTCGTTGACCTTATGCCCAAGAAGAGCGTCAGACTTTGCTATCACCTACCTATCTTTTACCCATTTCTTCTACGCCTTCCGGTCTCCTGCCATTTCCTTCATCTGTTCCACTATTTTCCCTCTCTGGGTCCCGATTTCCTGGATTTGTTCCATCCACCCCTTTCTAGGTCTGCCCCTTCTTCTTTTCCCCTGTTTTTTCGCATCTTTTTTCAATTTTTTTCTCTATTGCTTCCTGTCTTAGCACGTTTTTGATGTATTCGTTCCTTTCTCTGTCCAGCTCCATCTTTCCAGCTATTTTTTAAGCTGCAGGCAGGCAAAAGACCCATCCAGGGTTATGATGCCAAAAAAAGAAGAAGAAGAAGCATGTGAGCATCATGTTCAGCAATGGTGATGGTCTGTAATCAGATCGAAAACGTTCTGGATATGTGATGAAACCGTTTTTAGGGAATTTTTAATAAATTATATACCTTTTATAAAGGATTTTACTTAAATTTTTTAAAATGATAAAAATCTCACAACGTAGTTACACCACTAATAAATAGTAAAATTACCACGGCACTGATCGTATCAGCTCCCTAGCTCAGTCGAGGGGACTCTTTAGGATCTGTATGTTAAATCTCTTTAAACCGTGTCAAACCAATTGTTACCAACAATTAACCCCTTCGGTACGGTGATGCACCCGTGTGCGTCATGCTTGAGTGCCCGCTCAGTACGGTGATGCACACGGGTGCATCATGAGTTTTCGTTCGCCATATATGGCGGTGCCACCATCTGCATCATATCTCAGGTATTTCTGTTCGGTCCGAATTACCTTATTCAAATCTAAAAGTGGGGAAACCACGCCCAAAAGTGGGTGATGTCCAGAAGGAGATTAGATTTAGTTAATTTGATTGGTGATAAAGTGATAAGGTTGTTTGGATGTTTGACTGATGGGATTGTGTGGGAGGTGAAGTTACTGTGCTGC
Organism: Diabrotica virgifera virgifera; assembly: GCF_917563875.1. NCBI lineage: Eukaryota > Metazoa > Arthropoda > Insecta > Coleoptera > Chrysomelidae > Diabrotica > Diabrotica virgifera. The sequence goes on along the minus strand of NC_065450.1, from coordinate 67,896,513 downwards.
TGTTTACAACTTACCTTACTATCCCTTGCAAGATAATTCGGATGGAATTTCCCAGATTAGGAGACTGGGGCGATATCAAGCACAAAATAATCTGGTGAATTCCATCCGAATTATCTTATTTATCTTTTTTAATAATTTTTGTTTAAAATGGCATTTTATGGATAAAATTTAATATAACTCACATACTACGTAGAATAATAAATTTAATAAAAATAGTTTTATTTCTAAAATTGGTGTTATTATTCCATTAACTTTAATTAGTTGTAGTGTGATACTGTATTTTAAACGACCGCGCCAAGCCGCCCGGTAAGCGGTCGAATCCGTATATGGGAGCCGACTTGCCGAATGACGATCCGGCACGAAGGGGTTAACGGTAAAAAATTCGACGATTGGTATTAGCTTAAGGATCATAAATAACAAATTTTGAGAGAAATTTCGCTATTTCACGTTGCGTTGAATCCCGTCTTCAGTTTTTATCTTTTTATGTTACATTTCACTCGGCTTGCCGCGTCGACGTTCCATCGGATTTCTGTTTAATGCGGGACTGCTTTAGTAACGAACATGGCGCCTTTCGAATTTACACACACACAATTTACATTGTAACATAATTCAATATGTGGACATGATTTACAGAATTCGCTTCGTTTAACCGGTAGGGGACCTCATACACGAAGGTTGCTCTAATCCTGTTGTACCAATCAAGTCTGTATCAGACATTTTTTTAAAATAATAACTACCTAGTACCTAGTCGTCTGAGCAAGACTATCATTTTAAATTATAGCTGCATTCTTTCCTATCACATATTACAATTACCTAGTCGAAGATCAGGTTCTACATTAAGTTTATTTCTGTAAGTTCTTAATATTTAGTATTGCGGAAAATCGATTCTCGCACAGGTGTGTTGTCGAAAAGAATATAGACCTGGGTCCCTAGTACCAAAAAAAAGTTGATTAATAGCAAGCTGAAAATTTGTTAATAGCTTAACGGTGTCTACGTCGGACAAACTTTGATGTATGGGAACACTGGAACAGGGGGAGTTTTAATTGTGGAACAGTTTAAACATTTGGAACGTCAGATTACGAATACGTTCCATGTACTTTGTCGGACAGAACTTCCAAGTGATTTGTTACCATTTCATTAAACTCTCATGCAAAAATCAGACTGGTGTTTATCACCAACTGGGAATTTTAATGAGTGGAACACGAAGAACATGTCAAATGACAGGAATAATGTTGGTTAATAATAGCAGTCTGATTTTTGCAGTGAGGGTTTAATGAAAGGGTAACAAAACAATTGGACGTTCTGTCCGACAAAATACATGGGATGTTTTCGTAATCTGACGTTCCAAATTTTTAAACTGTTCCACATTTAAAACTTCCCCTGTTCCAGTGTTCCCGTACAGGGCCCCCGCTACCATATGTGCAAAGTGTGCTATGCACACGGGCGCCATTCTTTAGAGGCGCCAAAACCCAGGGTCAAAAATTGAAAAAAACTGCAAGAAAAATTTATTTTAAAACAAAAGTTGAGACATTAAATAGGATCAGGTATAAATGCACACGAAACATATTAAAATTAGGTGACAGCGATATTTTAAAACGTTGTTTTGTTCTTGAAGAATGACTGACAGATCAGGATAATAAGAATATCGAGTCAAATGATTATTTGTTTAGTGAAATTAAAGCGTTAAAGTTATTTTAATTACTCTGAAAACAATCTAATCTCCACCCTTTCAAACGTAAGCCGTAAGCATTTCACTAAGAATTCTTTTGACATTGCCTATATCTGTAGCTTTCGGCGAGCGATCTTTTTCTGGAAGTTAATAATCATTAAAAATCGTTTAAGGGCAATGCTTCAAGAAAGATTGCCTGGGCTAGCAAAATTATCAATTGAACAAGAAATTTGTGATAATATAAATTTTAGTGATGTAATTAACAACAGCAAAGTCTCTTAAAATATATATTACAATAGCTATTTTTTATTTTTCTATTGTACCTATACCCCATTAAATGAACGTGAAATACGGCGATACCGTGTAATTTTCCTGATCACCACAGAATTGCAAGAAAATTTTAATTTAGATTCTACTTCCCTTCACTTTAAGTGAAGGGGAGTGAAAGATACCCCTTCTTGGGGGTGAAAAAACATAGGTCTAAAATAAGTCCGGAAATGGATAAACTGACTTATTCTAAGCAACTTTTGTTTTATAGAGTTTTCCAACTAAATCAATACTTTTCGAGTTATTCGCGAGTGAAAATGTTTATTTTTCTACAAAAAAAACACGTTTTTCGACTTTAAACGGATTTTCCAAAATTACTCAAAAACTAATTATTTTGTCGAAAAAATATTGTTATCAAAAATGTAGCGTATAAAAAAAACAAAAAATTGTATAATCATGTCATGAAGTCTATAGACCTAGTAAAAGCAAAATTGAAGCTCATGAAAAATACATTCTTATTCGTCAAATTCCAAATTTAATATTTCAACGTGAAATAAACAAAAAATGAAGCTTGGTATGAAATGAACTTATTATGAGTTCTAAAGTTCAGTTTTCTGCCTTATTTCATGAACCTACCTGAAATACCTACCTACCTTCAAAAAAAGAAATAAATAAACATGAACCAAAATGCCTTAATGGCGCCAAAATCCTTTTTTGCACACAGGCGCCAGTAGGTTTTACGGGGGCCCTATTCCCGTATATCAAAGTTTGTCCGATTACACACCATTAAGCTATTAACAAATTTTCAGCCTGCTATTAAGTAATCAACATTTTTTTGGTACGCGGGATCCAGGTCTAATATCAATTATTTTAAAGCGCGTTTTGCAAGAGAAGGGAAATCAAAATTCCCTCCTCTGTTATTTATTATTGTGGTGCTGATTTTGGCGGTCTTTTTGTGTTTTTGCGTTTTGTGTACCAAGGCAAATATTGATATGTACCACCAGTGTGGTACATGTACCACAGGTTGAGAACTGCTGAAGTGCTGAATGTAAAGCATTGAATGTTAAGCAGTTAACACAAAATCAGAAACGAAAATGCTTAAATGGAAGAGTAAAGAGCTGCAACTATACCATCAATAAAGAATCCTAAAAATACATAAATAAGATAAAATACTGGGTATTAATAGAAGATATCCTGAAGAAATTATTGTTTTATTTTTTTAATTGAACTGTTTGCTCTCTCATCTTTTCGATGTACTATTATTATTTTTTGGAGGTTCATTTCTATTTTCGTCTCTAATTCTATAAGTAGGTTAAACAATACAAGTCTGTATTAGATGGAAAGTAATTAGATATGTCAAGTAACTTTTTAAACATAAATATTTAAAAGTTACTTACTTAATTTTATTATTAAGTACTCTTCTTATTCTTGTAGATACTGTATAATATAAGGATCATACTTACGTTGTTAGAATTTATCAGATGTTTTATCAGATGGTTTTTTAAATAATTTTTTAATATTTTTACAATCGTTTTTATGACATCTTGACACCTTGAAACCAATAACTTTTTTAATATTCTGTTCAAGGTTTAAGTTAAAAATATATACCATTCACATAGAACTTAATATATGTTCAATAGGGAACATGGATCTTCTTAGCTGATTAGAGAGATATATCGGAACTAACATTAACAATTATCTGGGTACAAGATGGAATGGATAAAAATATATTAAAAATAAAGAAAAGTGTGCCAAATGGATATTTAGTAATTATTTGTTCTTAAAATACACAAAGCATTATTTTTAGTGATAAGGATATGTGATAGGCAAACAAACTTACCGATAACGGACTACTTATTAATGGTAAGCCTAAAGTGATAGATTTGAGAAAGCAAACATTTTTATGATAATGGTTCGCACTGAATATAAGAATAATGTCAAAATATCTTATAGTATTAAGGGCATTTTATATGTTAATATAGTATATATCGCTGGTACCTATGATTAATGTGATTCCTAATACATTTCCAGTGAAAAAAATAACTCTTTGATAAGTGTTGGCGATACAATTGTTTTTTATTTGAGTGCCCGCGAAGATTATAACTCCCAAAATATTTATAACGAAAAGATTTAGTTCATAATAGATGCCGACGAAAACAATTATTTCCCTTTCTGTTTCTGTTTCTGCCGACGAAAATAATTATTTCTGAGAACTTTTTAGTAATTATAATTTTCGTGGACCCACAAACAAAAATTATGTTTTTTGCTGATTCTCCCCAAAAAATAAATTTTTTCGCTAACACTTTATTAGGGATTATAATGTTCACAATCATATAATCGAAAATAATATTTTTCGCGGAGTTCATTGAAAGTTCTACTCTTAACGGCATTTTTCGGAGTTATACTTTTCGTAGGCGGCGGTGATATAATATTACTTATACTTTTCGTAGGCGGCGGTGATATAATATTACTTTATTATGTAGAAACATACTACATATGCCGCTAAAGAATGTCGCTAAAGAAATGGAAAGACTGAATATACCTACCTAGATATTGTAGGAATCAGCGATGTCTTATGGCCCGGTCCAGGAAAAGATGACAATTAACAATAAAACAAGTAGAGACGGTTCACACAGATATGGTGTCGGAATAATACTAAACAAAAGCATATAGAGTATAGAGGATACAGCCTGAGCAACAGAAACTAAAGAGGTGGTAGGCTATCGAATTTTGCCAAAACAATAAAATTTCGTTGTTAGAACTAATACATTGTTTAAAATGCCAAAGAGTAGACTATACACCTACAAGTCACCAGCAGATCAAGAAGAGAGAATTATAAGAAACTAAATAGACTACCTATCTATTAATTAAACAAAAATACAGGAACGCAATTATAAGCAAAATTAGTGTCTGCAAAACCCTATCCAAGTGCTGATGGATCAGATTGCACAAATCGATACTAAATTAAAGATATGGACAGAATGCATCAATGAATTGTTCAAACGGAACAGAGCAGATGGAAGTAGAAATAGAATATGGTATGGATTTAAAGGTATTAAAAGAGGAAATTAAAATGGCATTAAAACAGCAAAAATGGTAAAACAATAGGTCCTGACCAAATCCCAGTAGAAAACTTAAAATGCATAAATTATGAAACCTTAGATATCATAGTTAGAATGTTTAACACAGTGTATAAAACAGGACACATACCGAAACAATGGTTGCTCCACCTTTTATGTTATCCCTAAAAATCCAAACGCTAAAGACTGCAGTGAATGCAGAACAATATCATTAATAAGTCACGATGTCAAATTATTCTTGAAGGTAATACTTACAGGTCGTATAAATAAAAAAAACTGGAAGAAGGAATGGATGATAGTCAGTTTGGATTCAGAAACGGACTAGAAACCAGAGAGGTGTTATATTTGGTTTTAATATGATAGCTCAAAGATGGATGGATATGAATGTGGATGTGCGTGTTTGTTATATTGATTTTGAAAAATCATTTGACAAAGAAAGATATGAAAAATTAATCCAAATTATAAAGACAAAAGCATAGAAAAGGGGACTTGCGAATAATAACATACCCTTACTTTACTGGAATCAAAGAAGTATTGACATCAGGAGAGGAGTTAGGCATGTACTATGTCTCCATTACTATCCAATGTATACAGGGTGAGGCAGATAACTGGCCTATTAGAAATATCTCGAGAACTAATGGCAACAGAATCATGAAAATTGGAATACAGGGGTTTTGAAGGATGATCTATTAAAGGAAAATATGCTTATAACTTCGTTTTTTAAATGGGACACCCTGTATATTTTCACATTTTTGGATTCTCTTCGATGTCTTCGTTCTTAAAATATGAGGATTTGTAATGTTATACAGGGTATTTTAAAAGATAATTACGTTTTTTTATTAATTTCGTAGCAATATTCACACCCTGTAGAATTGTAGTAGTTTGACAACTAAAACTCTACTTACGTTCAAATGATTTTTAATATAGTCAACTATTGTTAAGAATCATTAGTATAGCTAAATTTTTAATTTTAGTATACAGGGTTGGTCGAAACTCGGAATGAGTATTTTCTAAGTTTTCTTAAATGGAACACCCTGTATTTTAGTATTGTAATGAAATGATATTTTATGGTACTTTTTTATTTCTTAAGCATTCCCTATACCTAACTGCTTTAATTTGTGCTTAATTGTTAGTCGCACCAACAATCTTAACTAGGTACATAGGTATTTTGATAGCTAAACCATTTTTGGTAATTTGAAGGATCAGTCTGGATTAATATGTATTTATTTCAGAAAAATTATTTGTGATTGAATATTTTCACGGCCAACCTAATAAAATTTTACGTATTTTTGTTGCAATTAATGTTTAGCTTGAATCACCAATAACTCACAAATTAAAGCAGTTAGGTATAGGGAATATTTATAAAATAAGAAAGTACTATGAAATATCATTTCATTACAATACTATAATACAGGGTGTTCTATTTAAGAAAACTCAGAAAATATTCATTTTGAGTTTCGACCAACCCTGTATACTAAAATTTCAAAATTAGCTATACTAATGATTCTAAACAATAATAGACTATGTTAAAATTCACTTGAACGTAAGCAGAGTTTTTAATGTCAAACTATTACAATTCTACAGGGTGTGAATGCTGCTACGAAATTAATAAAAAAAACGTAAATATCTTTTAAAATACCCTGTATAATATTACAAAATCTCATATTTTAAGAAAGAAGATATTGAGGAGAATCCAAAAATGTAAAAATATACAGGGTGTCCCATTTAAAAAAACTAGTTATAAAAAAGAGATGAAAATATTTTCATTTAATAGAGCATCCCTGAAAACCCCTTTATTCCAATTTTCATAATTCTGTTGCCTTTAGTTCACGAGATATTTCTAATAGGCCAGTTATCTGCCTGACCCTATATAGTGAAATCATTTTGATGCAATAAAAAATTTTGAAACAATATGCAGAAATAGCAGAGTTAAAATGAACGGATCCTCGGATCCATCTTCAACAAATGATTCTAATATCAATGTCTGGTCTTTGCTGATGATCTTACTGTTCTAACGAAAACAAGAAAAGAATTAAGAAATGTTATAAAAAGGAGGTAAAATATTTTGACCTTGAAATGAACCAGGAAAAATCAAAGTACAAGCCTCAAACCACTAATGAAATCTATATACACATCGAGGAAAACAAAGTTAAGGATATATGTATAGACATGGATCCCGCGTACCAAATAAAAGTTGATTAATAGCAAGCTGAAAATTTGTTAATAGCTTAACGGTGTCTAGTCGGACAAACTGTGATGTATGGTAAAACTGGAACAGGGGAAGTTTTAATTGTGGAACAGTTTAAAAATTTGGAACGTCAGATTACGAAAACGTAACATGTATTTTGTGGGACAGAACATCCAAGTGTTTTCATTAAACTCTCATGCAAAAATCAGACTGCTATTACCATGGACGTATAAATAAAGATACGTCTTTATTTATACGTCCATGGCTATTACTAACCAACATGATTCCTGTCATTTGACATGTCCTTTGTGTTTCACTCATTAAAACGCCCAGTTGGTATACACCAGTCTGATTTTTGCATGAGAGTTTAATGAAATGGTAACAAATCAATTGTAAGTTCTATCCGACAAAATACATGGAACGTTTTCGTAATCTGAGGTTCCAAATTTTTAACCTGTTCCACAATTAAAACTTCCCCTGTTCCAGTGTTCCCATACAACAAAGTTTGTCCGACTAGACACTGTTAAGCTACTAACAAATTTTCAGCTCGCTAATAATCAACTTTTTTTTGGTACGCGGGATCCAGGACTAATACCTATAAAACGGCAATAAGGCCCACAGTGACGTATGGTAGCAAAGTCTGAACAATGAAAAAAGCAAATACGGAGAAATTGGAAAGATGCAAATAGACAAGACGAAAACGGCGGGTTCTTTGGAGAAAATATTCCCATGAGATTTTTTTGCATAATCACATTCGTGAGACATTCCAGAATAAGATTCAAGAAGTTGCCCACGCGAAAAGTGGGCCAAATTTAAAAAAAAATTTTTTTTTTAGGTTTTTTGGACCATTCTGGATAAAAAAGATCTCATAATTTTTCTCTAAAGTTAATCGTTTTCGAGGTAAAATCATTTTAAAATTGAAAAAAACGAAAAATGGCGATTTTCAAGGCTTAATAACTGGGTTAAAAGTTATTACTATGAAAATAATCAGAAAGTAACTAAATCAAAGTTTAAAGCCTCCCCTACAAGATCCTGAAGACATTTTTGTCATTATTTGATTACTAAGCTGTTATTTTTAAGTAAAAATAATGAGCGCAATTCACGTATTAGGCGACCGTCCATGATGAGTGCGAAAGAGATGCCATTCAGGCAGTCCAATGGCGAATCTCACTAGCACTCCCATTTTTACAGCCGCGTCAATACGATCTTACCACTCATTATTAATAATTAAAAATAACAGCTTAGTAATAAATTAATGAAACAAATTTCTTCAGGATCATGAAGGGGGGCTTTAAATTTGATTTAGTCACTTTCTGACTTTCATAATAATCATTTTTAACCAAGTTATTATTAAGTCTTAAAAATGGCCATTTTCGCGTTTTTCAAATTTTAAATTGCTTATAACTCGAACACGATCAACTTTAGAGAAAAATTATAAGAGACCTTTTCTCTCCGGAATGGTACGAAAAATCTAAAAAAAATTCTCCTGGCCGAAAATATTGATTTTTGCAATTTGATTAAAAAAAATTGTTAAAAAAATTGAACTACTTTTCGCGTGGGCGACTTCTTGAACCTTATTCTGGGGTGTCTCACGAATGTGATTATACAAAAAAATCACATGGGAATATTTTTTCCAACGAACCCGCCGTTTTCGCCTTGTCTAAAAGGAAAATGCTCAGAGCTATATAAATATGGAGGCAAAAAAATGTGGAATTTTAGGTGCGACGATCAAACATGGAGGGAGCTATAGGAACTGTACAATGAACCAAGCATCAGTCGCTTCATAAAGGCACAGAGAGTGGATGGGGTCCATGATGAAAATGGAGAGGAAGAGAATGCCAAAGATGATCCTAAAACTGGGCCTAATCACGAAAAGAAGGACAGGACGACAAAGACGGTTTGAAGAAAGAGCAACAAACAGGGATGGATGGAGGAGAAAATAGTAAGACAATTAAGTACGCAAGGAGCATGATTGGACAAGTAGCCACCCCACTAGATACAAGTTTTGTAATACCTATCTATATAAGTACCTATTATATTGATTGTATTTTAGCTCTAGGCCTTTAAGGCCTGTTCAGCTATAATTATGTAGTTAAGTATATACTATATTTTATAATGAATTATATTTTTTTATACTAAAACATACGTTTTGGTTTTGGTGTTATTTGAAATCGCCAAAAGTAGGTGTAGTCCAGGGCGCATCTGTTTTGAGATGGACGTTGAGAGGTGACTCAAATTTTTTTACAGATATTGCTTGAAAATAACTCAAATAATAATATTTGAGTTATCCTCCCACCACGGGCGTAGCCAGGGGGGTTCAAACCCCCCCCCCCCGAAAAGTTGAAAATATTAACATCTTTCAAATTTTTGTTATGAATATAAAGGTTATTTTATGTAGTTTTAGTCGTTTTATTTTTTGAACCCCCTCCGAAACTAAAACCTGGCTACGCCTGTGCCTCCCACTCAAAATGGTCCGGAACATTGTTTAAATAATCAAAATGTCAATTCGATTTTCTTATTGGTTTTTTGATTATAACTTTAAAACTGAGAAATTTTTGAGAAAAGTTGTACTGACATAAAAGTTACTTAATTAAATTTCCTACAATACAGTATTGGTTAAAAATTTAAAAAATAGTCACCCTTGTTGCAAAATAGTAATAATTGCGAAAAAAAAAACATAAAAACAAGTATTTGCATTTTACATTTTTGAATCATTTACGCTACACTTAGGACCTTCATATTTTACCCCGAAAAACTGTATGATATAGTGAAACAAGACTGTAAATTTCATTAAGATCGGTTAAATAGATTTTGCAATCCAGCTTTCACAAAAAAAATTCATTTTTTTTTAATGTTGCAGGACTGAAAATAAAGCAGATAGCAAGTTGAATTTTTTTTTGCTTATAGAAGTGTACTGTACCTTTCATTTACAATTTGCAAAATTAAAATCGATTAAATACCACAGCGTCAGGAAATTTTTTAAATAAACATTAATTTTTGGTGCTACGCGCAGGACAGCGGTGTTCGATTCACACAGGTTGATTTCCACCAAAATTTCTTCCAATCTTTATCTAATATATTATTTTCTTACTCTATATTTTGTTGTATTTTAATATTTTAATTCCACAAAAATCAAACTAATTTTATTATTGTTTGTGAAATATTGTTTAAACAATTGCATATGTTTAAAAATAATAAACTTATATTCTCTAAGTTAAAATATATGCACAAAGAAAGTTTTTGCTAAAAAAAAGTGTTATTTCAAAAGATTATGTGTTTTTATTTTGCAATAAACAAATTTATTTATTTATATCGAAATGTAATAAAAATTAAAATGTATCAATCATTATCAAAGGTCACTTTAATGCCCAATCAGAGCAAACTATCCGCTGTCCTGCGCGTAGCACCAATAATTAATGTTTATTTAAAAAATTCCTGACGCCGTGGTAGTTAATCGATTTTAATTTTGCAAATTGGAAATGAAAGGTACAGTATTCTTCTATACGTAAAAAAATTTCAACTTGCTATCTGCTTTATTTTCACTCCTGTAACATTTTGAAAAAATAAATTTTTGTTGCAAAAGCTGGATTGCAAAATTTATTTTGCAAAATCTATAGAACTGATCTTAATGAAATTTACAGTATTGTTTTACTATATCATAAAGTTTTTCTGGGTGAAATATGAAGGGCCTAAGTGTAGCATAAATGGTTGAAAAACGTAAAATGCGAATACTTGTTTTTGTATGTTTTTTTTCGCAATTATTGCTATTTTGCAACAAGGGTGACTATTTTATAATTTTTTAATTAATTCTATATTGTAGAAAATTTAATTACGCAACTTTTATGTCAGTACAACTTTTCTCGGAAATGAATACTTTTAAAATTATAATCAAAAAACGAAGAAAAAAATCGAATTTTTCCTTCATTTTTTGATATTTTGATTATTTAAACAATGTTCCGGACCTTTTTGAGAGGGAGGATAATTCAAATATTATTATTTGAGTTATTTTCAAGCAATTTCTGCAAAAAAATTTGAGTCACCTCTCAACGTCCAAATGTACTAGGTAATATTTTTACAGATGCGCCCTGGTCTAGTACATATACAGTCGGAAAAATGAAAGAATACCCATGAACGAACATATAAAACACGCTGTATTTTCCTGTCACCGTGTCACAAAGAAAATTGTCCAGTGCAAGTACATGTAACAATAATTATTACATGTACTTGCGTTGGCCAATTTTTTGTGTGACACGGTGACAGGAAAATACAGCGTGTTTTATATGTTCGTCCATGGGTATTCTTTCATTTTTCCTACTGTAGACATAATTAAGATTTAAAAATAGTTAAAAATACACTGTAAACTAACCTGTTTTCTTTTGATGATGGGTTCAACAACCGGTGGAGGAAATCCGATACTGCCCTCGTATCTCTGCCACATCTCGTCCAGAATTTTCACAAACTGCTCATAATGTTCTTCTATATGTTCCTTGGGCACATGTAAATAACTCCTCCAATTACTCGAATCGAACCCCCAATGCACAGTCCTATTCTCTAAGTTTCTATGCACGTGACACACGAACTGTTGTGGAGAAAATCCCGCCTGGCAGTCCCCGCATTCGATGCACTTCGCATTTTTGTTTGTGTATAACTCAGGATAGCACAACCCACTAGCACGACCAAAACACTCGTGGTAGATAGGGATGGAAAGCGAGCCTTTGCGAGGCCTAAGTTCCGTGGTCACTTGTCCATACAACAAGGCACTACACAGTCGTTCCGCGTCCGTTTTGGTGATCAGCCCACAACTGGGGGCTCCACTCGGAAGGATACCTTGGTTCTTGAGCACGTTGAGCTGCTCTGGAGTGCACCTGGAGCAGTAAATCTGCAACTGGTCGCACTCTTGATTGATCTGTTGCAAGCTAAAATCGCGAAGAACCGAATTTAACACTTGGGGTAAACAAAGTCGTTTTTCACCTCCTACTACGAAACACGAGATAGATTCACCTTCAAGGATCGTTTCGGTGCGTTCACTACAAGAAGTATCAGGGATGGTGAGGATAGGGACCTGTTGAACTGGAAAAGGAGCTGGCACAAATTCTTCTTCACTGATTTCCGGGGAAGGAATCTCATGTTTAACAGTGACTAAAGAGAGTCCTGGACCTTGAAGGCTTTTAGTAGCGCTGTGCTGGTAGTTCTTCAAGACACTTTTGAGATGTGGGGTCACTTCCATTGTTAAACAACGATTCAATGCACTACAACCTCATACATCGTCATAAATTAGTAGGTTAATCATATCAAGCAACGGGGCCCGATTCGTCTGCTTCTGCACTGTTTTCATTAATTATAAAAAGTCGTTCTCGATTTATATCACTGTCACTCACGAAAGAGCAGTAAACTCAAGGCGGCAGGTAGCATTACGTAACCAAGGTGAATTTAGCACTGATTTAGTTTAGCACAAAGTCGCCCGTCCACAAAACTGTTTACCGTTCTCCTTCTCTTTCTCTCTCTCACTCAATTTCATAGCGCCGACTAACACTCTCCGACCAAGACTCATGTCTGACTGTGACCAGTGACCGGTAATAATCGTCTCCGACACTCTGTTTTGCAGACAGCGTTGCCAACCGGAGGAAAATTTCGCTTTATGCGGGAATTTTTAACAAAAGGAAAAAGGGAAAAAGTTTGCCGTCGCGTTTCTACTATAGCTTGCGGTCTACCGAGGGATGCGGTGTACAAGCTGTATTATATTACATTACCCATAAAAAAATCTTTACAAAGTGAATAAAACGCATAAATCATAATAATAATAATTATTTTATAATTATATAACGAACGACATTACCGCGGTATTTAGGAGGAAGAGGACTTATGGATATAGGTAAGCAGTTAGATAAACAAATTGCTAATTTAAGAGTTTATTTTCAGATGCAAGCTGAAACATCTACTCTACATCGCGCTATCTGCGCAGTAGATGACACAACACCGATCAAACTGAGGGAACCAGAAATGCGCATAAACCACCTCACTAAGGACGAAAAAATGAGCACCTGGATGGGTAAACCTCTGCACGGGCGACATCCCAATGAGGTCAGCCAAGACTATGTCGACAATGCAGCGTCGAACTATTGGTTGACAGCAGGAAAGATGTTCCCTGAAACGGAGGGTTTATTACTGGCCATTCAGGACCAGGTTATACCAACCAGAAATTACCTGAAATATATCGTCAAAGACCCTCAGGTTCAAAACGACAGATGCCGATATGGATGTCAAGTCCAAGAAACCATGCAACATCTTACAGGGGGCTGCCAGGCATTTGCTGCAACTGAATACAAGGAACGGCATGACGCAGTGGGAAAATCCTTCATCAAGAGATAGCGATCAAGCTGGGACTTCTCCAAGCGGATCATCTCCCATATTATCAATACGAAGTTTTCAATAAAATATTAGTTAAAACTATTTATAAATACACTTTTATTGATGACATGACATGAAATAATCTTACCGACGCACACTCGAGCGCTTAAAATAGGGCTTTTCATTCACAGTCATTTGTTTAGAGCTTCTGTCATATGTTGTATAATCCGTGTATATTAATATTATACACAGATTATACGCCTATGACAGAAGATCGAAACAAATGACAATCGATGAAACTATTGCCGGTTTTTATTGTCCTCGTGATAATTTGACATTATACGCAGAACTAATAGTTTATTATGGTTAATTTTCTTATATGTGACAGTTCTCAAAACTAGGAAACTCGTTGTAAATAAACAGAAATAATTTACCTAAAAATATTCCCAGTATAATATTCTAGGTAGAAAATTCCCGGTATTATAATAATCTGATTGGACAGAATTAAACACGGGATGAAAAATCTTACTACACAATTGGACATTAAAAATCATTAAAAAATAATCCACTAAAATAGTAAATTTATATTACAAAGTATAATTTGTAAATTTAAAATAATACTTCTTTTGACTTATGCGTTTTATTCACTTTGTAAAAATTGTTTTTGTCCGTACTTTGCAGCTAATCACCATAATCTTTTCCCAGAAGAGTTTGCACATAATAATGAAAGGCACCTTTGTAGACGAAATTTTTATTGCTAAGTACTAATAAACATTTTTATACTACTACTGTTTAGGAATATACAATAAACTTTGTGCAAATTTAGTTTCTTTACTATTATGCAAATAACACCGTCATTTTTCCCAGAGTATGCACAAATATCAACTCCTCTTTTCCCATAAAAACATAATACATAATCCAGGCACGGATCTAGAAATTCATAATAGGGGGGTCCAGACTTACTTACTGATCGTTTGAAAATAAGAGTTGACAGAAAAAAATAATAAATAATAAAAAAATGCTTATAGACTAAATACAATAGGGGGGTCCATGGACCCGTTGACCCCCCTCTGTATCCACGCCTGACATAATCCCATATAAACATAATACTTACAATATGTATCGTCTTATAAATAATTAGGTTCAATATAATTTTTTTTTGTAAATATTTGGGGTGCATTTATTTTGTTAATTATTAAAGTCCTCTTTCATTTAACATTTATTTTGCTCCAAATGTATTACTTGTGAATACGTATTTTTTTTTCTATAAGAATTTTCTTGCTTTTCATTATATTGTTCAAATTCTTCAGATAGATCGCACCATCAAGATGGATCACATACTATAGTAGCATCAGTATTAATTTGTAAAATTAAGATAATATTATTTCTTCTGATTTATGCTTTTAATTTATTTCGTAAAGATTTCTTTTGCGGGCTCTGTATGCCTGTGCTGCTAAACAACACGATAATATTTTCTCAGAAGGGGACACAATAATGAAAATTTTTACCAAGTGAATAAAAAGCATAAATCAGAAGAATTATCATTTTATTTTTACAAATTAATACTTTGTCATATCATTTCACTATTTTAGTTGAGAATGAGCCACAAAATTGGCTTATCCCCACCTAAAATAGTAAACTGATATAACAAAGTATTAATTTGTAACCATGATCATTTTTATGATTAATGCCTTTTATTTACCTTGAAAAGACTCTGTGAAGTCCGGCGCTCTTATAGGGCATAAGGACAACGAGAAGAAGAAGAAGAAAAGACTCTATCGGCACTCTATAACTGTATGTACTGCTAAACAACAAGCTAATCTTTGCTCAGAATGGTTTGCACACAATAATGAAAATCTGTACAAAATGAATAAAGCGCATAAATCAGAAGAATTATTATTTTAATTTTATAAATTAATACGTGGTCATATCAATTTACAATTTTAGTTTGGAATAAGCCACAAAATTGGCTTATTTCCACCTTAACCTTCGGATGACCAAGCGGGGGAAATTGTGACCCCAGCGTATGTTTTTCTTTATTAAATTCAAAAGTATTTTTAATTTTTAACTCATTATTTTTTTATTAGACTTTAATATCATTCTAGATATCCTCATATTATGAAATAAAAAAAATTCCCTATATTTTACGAATAAAAAATATATTCTGAAGTTGATGTTTAGTACAATAGCGTCTATTATGTGTAATTACAAGTAGTTTTACGCTAATGACGTCGACTTTGCAAAGTAACAAGACATTTACCCAACATACACACTACACATGACACTAATACTCATGTTGTGACTGGCTGAATGACAAAGTCATGCCAAAAAAGGATTAAAAATAAAAAAAAAAACTTTATTTTTTGTTGTCATTTTTGTCATTTTTGACCTGGGGTCATTTTTCCCCCCTTGGTCATCCGTGTAACAAAAAAAAAGAATATGTGTGTACTTTGTACGCACGTAAGAAGTTATACTTCTATTATATGATTATATGATTATAAACGAAATTAATATACTTTTTATTTATATTTTATTTAAATATTAAACTAATTTATACTTACTACTTCTCAAACATTTTTATTAAAACAGTGCCAAAAATTAAAATAATAAAAGAATAAAACACACACAAACACATTAAAAATGCCTCAAATGATTTCTGAACATTAATTGTCGGAAATTTTTTTAACTAAATACGTATTTTCTGAAAATAAAATTATATAATAAATATACTTACAATCATAAAATGTATAAAAAAAATAAAAAAAAATAAAAGTTTCTATTGGGATTCGGACCAACTTATCAGCGCGGTTGGTATTGGCGTTGTATTGGGGTTCATTCGCATTAAACGCTTCGCCACGGAGACAACGTGTCATGATGTGCGAAGACCGACTAACGAAACGGATTAAACTTTTGACATTTTTGAATTACATAAATCAAATTATTTTGATTTTGAATTGAAATGATTTAGAATTGAAAAAATACAACAAAACATAGAGTAAGAAAACAATATACTCTAACAAGAAGTAAAACCACTTCTATGTAAATTGGTATATTTATTAAAACTTAAAAATCCCAATGGATTGAATAAAAATGTCCAATTCAGAACGTTTTCAGACCTATCGGTCCATCATCAGTGAATCTACAATAAAATAAGTAATCCCACTATTAGAATTGAAAGATGGTTGAAATTTTTAAAAGCTAAAAATGTGGTTAGATTACTTACGTGCATACTTGCTAAATAGCCCCAGAACCAAACAATGGTTGAATTTAAAATTCAATTTACATTATTTAAAAATAATATTAAACAGGCTAAACGCCGATGTTACAGGATATTGCCTATGGGAACATGGTGAAACCCTACCAAAACCTCAATCAACCATCTTAGGCCAACTTTGACTATAAAGTGACACTAATGTCTAAGGAACTGTTTGAAGTGACATTGACAGTAGAGCAAAAGGTAGTCGATTTTCAATGTTAATTAACCAAAAGGTCATGACCCACAACAAATGATAAAGATTTTAATATCTGAAAAATGTCTAACATTTTAAATCTATTGGTTATTGAAAAGAAATTGTGATATACAAAATTAATTTAGAATATAAGATTATTTATATTGACTGTATACCATAACATTAGATTGATCAAATTGATAGAAAGAAAGTAAGCTGCTGTCAATAAAGATAAAAAGATAAAAATAGATGAAGGTGAGAAAAGAGAAAAATCAATATTAGTTGGATTTTTCTCTTTTCTCACCTTCATCTATTTTTATCTTTTTATCTTTATTGACAGCAGCTTACTTTCTTTCTATCAATTTGATCAATCTAATGTTATGGTATACAGTCAATATAAATAATCTTATATTCTAAATTAATTTTGTATATCACAATTTCTTTTCAATAACCAATAGATTTAAAATGTTAGACATTTTTCAGATATTAAAATCTTTATCATTTGTTGTGGGTCATGACCTTTTGGTTAATTAACATTGAAAATCGACTACCTTTTTCTCTACTGTCAATGTCACTTCAAACAGTTCCTTAGACATTAGTGTCACTTTATAGTCAAAGTTGGCCTAAGATGGTTGATTGAGGTTTTGGTAGGGTTTCACCATGTTCCCATAGGCAATATCCTGTAACATCGGCGTTTAGCCTGTTTAATATTATTTTTAAATAATGTAAATTGAATTTTAAATTCAACCATTGTTTGGTTCTGGGGCTATTTAGCAAGTATGCACGTAAGTAATCTAACCACATTTTTAGCTTTTAAAAATTTCAACCATCTTTCAATTCTAATAGTGGGATTACTTATTTTATTGTAGATTCACTGATGATGGACCGATAGGTCTGAAAACGTTCTGAATTGGACATTTTTATTCAATCCATTGGGATTTTTAAGTTTTAATAAATATACCAATTTACATAGAAGTGGTTTTACTTCTTGTTAGAGTTTTTTAACTATATGGTATACAGCCAACCTAGGGAACCTCCCTTTTAGTTTAAAACAATATACAGTAAAACCTCGATATAACGGACTAATTGGGGGGACGGGATGTCCGTTAAAGCCGAAAGTCCGTTATATAAAAATAGTACAGTGTACAAATCTGTAAGTTAAAAAGGAATAAAGTTTTGTTTGCTACCTTTTTACTTTTCTACTTCATCTAAAAACTTTCTGCAATATATTCGTTTGGTTGTCAAAATTATTCACTGATCCATGGGTTGAATAAGCTATGTATTTTTTGACAAAAACATACAATTATTAAAGTTGCCATCTTTGGAATGTCGAATATTTTCAGGGGAACAAGCAGAAGATCTGTCTAAAATCAATAAATTTCACCTCTTTCGCCGGTATTTCTAGGTTCTTCTCTTGAAATTTTCTTACTGCAGGTACAAATTCTTTGAAAAACCAATTTTTGAAAATATCAATATCTGTAATCAAGTATATTCAAATGGGAAATAAGCCACAATTTTACCTAAAAATGATTTTATTAACGTTTCGACGCCCAAGTCGGGTGTCGTTGTCAAAATACAAAATAATGTATTAAAAAATTATATCTCCAGGCGTCGAAACGTTAATAAAATCATTTTTAGGTAAAATTGTGGCTTATTTCCCATTTGAATATACTTGATTATAAAAATTCCACAAGAAAATAGCTTCAGAACAACATCAATATCTGTGGTGAACCATGATATATAATATGAAACGAGCAGATGATGCATTTTATATCTTTGACAACTCTAGGTTTACGAGATTTGCCAACAATATAGCAGTCAATCCATGTGATCCATCGGCATTAGCATAAAGCAGTGCCGAGATCCTGTTCTTGCTGATTTTTCTTCCAGAATTCGACTTTTCATATTTTTTGCATTGAATTTTTTTTTTACATTTGATCAGATTTTTTGTCCGTTATATCCGAAGTCCGTTAAATAGAGGTCCGTTCTATCGAGGTTTTACTGTATTAGGTGAATATTGATAGAAATTTTGATGGTAATCAAATTATGTAAATAAAAGTATTACATACTATGTATTTTGGTAGGTTCAAATAGGTAGGTACCTATGATACATTTACAATTATTACGTACCTGTTGCTTTAAAAACTATTTAAAAGTTACTACAATTATAAACTTTTTTGTTTCTGTCCTCACAACAATAAAACTAATATATTATACATTTGTTTACCTTCATATTGAACAATTATTTATTATTGACAGATCATTTCAACACCCAATCAGAGCCCGTATAACGACTAATACCATACTGTCGCTGTGCGCATGCAAGCAGATCAATATAAATTCACCCTCAATCTCAATCGCGCCTAAAGAAGTATAACTTCAAAAAGGTTCGTCATCGGAAGGTTAAAATAGTAAATTGATATGACAAAATATTAATTTATAAAATTAAAATAATAATTTAAAATCAATGGGAAATCCCAGTAGCTGGCTGTATATCATAGTTTAAAAACTCATACAGAAGTAAAAAAACTTCAAGTTGTATATTGGTATAAAATAGTTTATTAAAAAACTTCTTAAAATGTCATCCAAATGGATTGCAAAACGTTTTCGTTCTAAATTAGAACATCTTCTGATAATAATTAGAATTAGATATTAGAACAATAATTCTTCTGATTTATGCGTTTTATTCATTAGTAAAGATTTTTTACCGGGACTGTAATGTGTAATATAATACAGGTTATACAGCGCATCCCTCGGTAGACCGCAAACTATAGCAGAAACGCGACGGTAGACTGCATACTATAGTAGCACCCTTTCACGTATGTATTTTTAAAGTTTTGTTAAAAAAATTATGTTTTTCAGGTATACTCTTTATACGTTGTAATGTTCATTCATCTTTCTTTAATAAATATTATTTTGATCCTTATATTCCTATCCTTATTTCTTAATACCTATTTTGTAAACAGGAGAGAATATTTTCATAAAAGTGGGAATTTAAATCAAAAAGCTTGCTTAAAGATTGGCAACACTGGACACTCTGTTTTGCAGACTGTTGCAAAGCGCAAGCGCTTAGGCAGTCTAGGCACTCTCCTGATACTTTTTCACCATTTTATTAGAATTGAATCATTGTAACAACAAACAAACCAAAAACCAATACACGATTCTTTTAAATTGCACTACATATTTAAAATCCATGACATATAAGCAAGCTTTTCTTAAATTTACCTAAATCATAGCGATTTTCGGCAATCGAGAGACAGCCATAACGCAGACGAATCGCAATTAAAGGTGTATCGTTATTTTGGAGCCGCGAACCGCGTGTTCAAATGTTCAAAATAACATGAAAATTCTCCATTAGGTTAATTTGATAAAAATATAAGTATCAATATTCGGTCGTTAAAAACTAATAAACGAATTCGATAATAATATTTACCTTATTAGCAATTTATTTTTACAAATGAGTAAACTCATTAAAATTAACAGTATTCATCAAATAGCAATACAAAAAGAATGTGTGTGTACATTGTACGCACGTAAGAAGTTATACTATTATTATATAATTTCAACGAAATCAATATATGTACTTTAAACAGTTTATTTACCTATATTTTATTTAAATATGAAACTAATTTTAATACATACTTACTACTTTCCAAACATTTTTATTAAAAAAATACCAAAAATTAAAAAAAAAAAAATAAAAGAATAAAACACACAAACACATTGAAAAATGGCACAAAGAAATAATTATTTCTGAACAATTGTTGGCTAAAATTTTAACTAAATAAGTACGTATTTTCTGAAAAAAAAAAAAGAATGTGTGTGTACTTTGTACGCACGTAAGAAGTTATACTTCTATTTTATGATTTCAACGAAATCAATATACTTTAAACAGTTTCTCTACTACTTTCCAAAAATTCTTATTAAAACAGTACCAAAAATTAAAAAAATAAAAGAATAAAACACACACAAACACATTAAACAAGCCACAAATGATGTCTGAACATTAATTGTCGAATTTCTTTTTAACTAAATACGTATTTTCTGAAAATACAATTATATAATAAATATACTTACAATCATAAAATGTATTAAAAAAAACAAAAAAGAAAGTTTCTATTTGGACTCGAACCAGCGCTGATAAGAGCGGTTGGTATTGGAATTCATTCGCCTTCTCCGCTTAGCCACGGACACTATGTGTCATTATTTACGAAGATCGACTAACTAAACGGATTAAACTTGTGATATTTTGATATTTTGAAAATTGATCAAATTATTTTAATTTTGAATTGAAATGATTTAGAATTGAAAAATACAACAAAACAGAGTTAAAAAAAACAATATATTAGGTGAATATTGATAGAAATTTTGATGGTAATCAAATTATATAAATAAAAGTATTACGTACTATGTATTTTGGCAGATCAAATAGGTAGGTTTATACCCATGATACATTAACAATTATTACGTACCTGTTGCTTTTAAAAACTATTTAAGTTTCTGTCCTCACAACAATAAAACTAATATATTATACATTTGTTTACCTTTACCTTTACCTCCAAACCACAGCTGCCATATCGGATAATTCTTGACATGCCATTTGAACATCCAATCAGAACAAAGTTATAATGCGCATGCGCCGGGCTGATAGGTTTTAACATATAAAAAAATCACCCTCTATCGCCGGTAAAGAAGTATAACTTCAAAAATTGTATAATATTATATAATAAGGGACCGTTCAAGTCGTTCAAGTATTTTGTAACGCAGGTTGGGGGGGGGGGGGTCAAAAATCTTCAAAAATTGCGTTACGCAATAGTTAAACTCTCATAAGAGTGCGTTATGTAGGGGGGGCGGTTAAAAATGTTCAAAAATCGCGTTACTTAATACTTGAACGCTCCCAAATATACTTACAATCATAAAATGTATAAAAAAGAGAATGTAAGCACGTAAGGAGTTATACTTATATTATTATGATTTCAACGAAATTAATATACTTAACAGGTTATTTGTATTTTATTTAAATATTAAACTAACTTTCTTACCTACCACTTTTAAAAATTATTTATTAAAACGATACCAAAAATTAAAAAAAAAAGAATATGAATCGTCCGGGATTTGAACCCGGTACCTCTCGATCTCCGATCACACGCTCTACCACTGATCTATATTCTCTTTGCTTTGACAGGTTACAAGATTTCTCATACATACTGACAAATTTAATAGACCAAGTGAAGTATACAAAAATACTTTAAGTATATAGTCCGTCCGCTATAACTTTTCCCATGCGGTACGATTCATTTTCAATCAAATTAAGTCAAAAGAGAAAGTGAAACGTACGCCGATGTGTGTAGTATACAGGGTGAGGCAGATAAAAGTCCTATTAGAAATATCTCGAGAACTAAAGGAACCAGAATCATGAAAATTGGAATGAAGGGGTTTTGAAGAGTGATCTCTTTAATGAAAATATTTTCATCGATTTGCTACTTCCGGTTATACCGGAAGTGGCTTATAACTTCGTTTTTTTTAATGGAACATCCTGTATATTTTTACATTTTTGGATTCTCCGGGATGTCTTCTTTCTTAAAATATGAGGTTTTGTAATGTTATACAGGGTAGTTTAAAAGATAATTACGTTTTTTTTCTTAATTTCCTAGCAAAATTCACACCCTGTAGAATTGTAGTAGTTTGACATCAAAAACTCTATTTATGTACAAATGATTTTTAATATAGTCTACTATTGTTAAAAATTGTTAATATAGCTAAATGTTGAATTGTACTATACAGGGTTGGTCGAAACTCGGAAAGAGTATTTTCTGAGTTTTCTTAAATAGAACACCCTATATTTTATTATCGTAATTAAATGATATTTTATACCACCTTTTTATTTCTTAAGCATTCCCTATACCTAACTGCTTTAATTTGTGAGTTATTGGTGATTCAAGCCATTAATTTCAACAAAAAATACGTGAAATTTTATTAGGCTTGCCGTGAAAATATTCAATCACAAATAATTTTTCGGAAATAAATACATATTAATCTTGACTGATCTTTAAAATTGCCAATAATGGTTGAGCTATCAAAATACCTACGTAGTTAACATTCTTGGCGCGATTAACAATTAAGCACAAATTAAAGCATTTAGGTATAGGGAATGCTTAAGAAATAAAAAAGTACCATAAAATGTCTTTTCATTGCAATACTAAAATACAGGGTGTTCCATTTAAGAAAATTCAGAAAATCCTCATTCCGAGTTTCGACCAACCCTGTATACTAAAATTTAACATTTAGCTATACTAATAATTTTTAATAATAGTTGACTATATTAAAAATCATTTTAACATAAATAGAGTTTTTGATATCCAACTTCTACAATTCTACAGGGTGTGAAAGTTGCTACGAAATTAATAAAAAACCCTAATTAGCTTTTAAACTACCCTGTATAACATTACAAAACCGCATATTTTAAGAAAGAAGACATCGAGTAGAATCTAAAAATGTAAAAATATACAGGGTGTCCCATTAAAAAAAACGAAGTTATAAGCAACTTCCGGTATAACCGGAAGTGGCAAATTGATGAAAATATTTTCATTAAATAGAACACCCTTCAAAACCCTTTCATTCCAATTTTCATGATTCTGTTGCCTTTAGTTCTCTAAATATTTCTAATAGGCCAGTTATCTGCTTCACCCTATATTTCTAATAGGCCAGTTATCTGCCTCACCCTATATAGTATACAGTATACAAAATGTACATCGACGTTCGTTTCAATTTATGTTTTGACTTAATTTGATTGAAAATGAATCGTACCGCATGGGAAAAGTTATAGCGGACGGACTATACTTACTATTATTATAAAATATCTTATTCCCGAGGAAGACAAATCCAAAGACACAAATATTATAATAAATAATACATTTACTAAAAACACTAATATATCCTTTTAATGACTTATTTGCGCTGACAGCGCTGATACATAGATACATATCTTGAAAGATTAGCAACGAACTACATACTGTCTGTGTGCGCATGCGCCCGGCATTATAAAATTTCACTCTCGATCGTAAAGAAGTATAACTTCAAAAAAAAAAAATAAATAAAAATTTGCATTTGGGAATCGAACCCGTGTATATTAGGGTCATTATTATTTTGTAAATCAAGCGCGTTAAAATTCAACCATCAAGACACACCAACTGAACGTTTTAAAATTGTTGACAGTTGGTCATATTTGCTTATTGTCTGAATTTAATCAAATTAGTTTGATTTTGTGGAATTAAACTATTAAAATACAACAAAATATAGAGTAAGAAAACAATATATTAGATGAAGATTGTTAGAAATTTTGTTGAATATCAAATTGTTTAAATCGAAGCATTACCTACTACATTCTACATTTTCCAAATAGGTAGGTATGTAATTTTTTATTACAATACTAAAACATTTACAATTAAGTACCTGTTGCTTTTAAAAATTGATTAAAAGTCACTACAATTATAAAATTACTTTTGTCTCTCCTTACAACAATAAAAACTAAAACCCTACATTTGTTTACCCATAGCCGCCATATTGAATCATTTTTGACAGGTCATTGTAATACCCAATCAGAGCAAACGTATAACGTTTCATCTGCGCATGGCATCAAAAATTTGATGAATTCGCGCACATATACATTTACTCCCAAACGCGCCTAATGAAGTATAACTTCAAAAAGTTATTTTTTAAATAGAAAAGCTGTAACGTTGTAACGGGTACGAAAGTCATTAACGTTTTCAAATTCATAGTATTAATTTTGCTCCACCATGTATACTCAGTCCGTTAATCATGTGTTGTGTTTCGGAGTATTACGTAATTCGTTTTCTCACTATGTTGGATTGATTTTGCGTTCTAGGGATTTTAGCGTGAATATCATATCTGTTTTCGTCTGAGGGACCTTGTTAGGTTTATTCTATCTTATACCGAGAAAGAGTACGTGTGTGTTCGGCTAAGCATCAAACGGATTTAATGACCCTTTGAGACAAGAGTCTGGAAATTGTTTATGTTAGAGCTGGAATGTCGACATAAATAACGTCTATAGTATTGATAAAATTCTCAAGTGTCTGAATTCTCAAAATTAGCCGTTAGGATAGAGTCAGCAGTTTTGGTGAGAACCAGAAATCTGTTTACGGAAAATGAGCGTTTTTTCACTGGTTAGGAAGAAGATATATAGCTTCAGTAGGATGTTGTTATTATCATTCTCTCGCTATCTTATTAACAAAAGAACTGTTTGGTTTATTCTTATTCGATAAAGTATCTGATGGTTGCCGAAGTGGGAGGTGAATTCTTTTTTTTTTGAGAGAAGGAACCTGGGCTTGAAGGAGTTAAGTTTGGTCTGGCAGAGAGTTTTTATTTTCTGTCAATGTTTCACTGGCATTTGACGTGTTAATATTTCAACGTTATATGTTTGTTATATTTATTTAAATAATTATTTTATTCCAATTTCTTTTGAGATTATTAATTTGTTAAATTTCTGTTTTGTTTTCATATTTTTATTCTAAAAATAGTTGGCGCTCAACTCTTCTCATCATCATTTGCCGTTTTGATTACAGTGCTGAACATAGACCTCCCGTAAATAATTCTATTGCATCCGATCTTGGCCTAACTTTGAGAGACAGAATACGAAATGATGAGTTACGGCGAAGAACTGAAGTGGAAGACATCATAAAGCAGATTACGAAGTTGAAGTGGAAATGGTCAGGACACGTCGCAAGACAGAGAGACAACAGGTGAACAAGGAAGATCTTAAAGTGGCGGCCAAGGGCGGAAAAACGAAGTCGTGGAAGACCACCTACCAGATGGACCGACGATATTAAGAGAATAGCGACAAACTGGATTGCAGCTGCCCAGGACAGAGAAGGGTGGAGATATCATGAGGAGGCCTATGTCCGACAGTGGACAAATTTGGCTGTGTGATGATGATAATGATCCGATCTTGAGCATCCTGAACAGTTGTGCTGAATGCGTTTGATGTCGCCCGACCATCTTGTTGGAGGAAATCCTCGATTACGATAAGCGTCGTATCTAGGTCTCCATTCTAAAATTTTCATGGTCCATCTTCCATCTCTGACTCTGGAAACATCTCCCGCCCAGTTCCATTTCAGCGTTGTAATTCTTTTAACTGCATCCGTAAAATCAGCTTTTCTCCTATTTGATTTGAAGCTCTGTCTCTGAGGGATGTATTCAACATTGACCTCTCTTCTATTGCTATCTGTGCCACCTGTATCTTGATTGCTTTTCTGGTAAGGGTCAATGTTTCTGCTCCATTCGTTAGAACTGGGAGTGTAACAGTACCAAAGTTATTTGAAATTTCGATCCAGTTTACATT
This sequence comes from Diabrotica virgifera virgifera, assembly GCF_917563875.1. Classification (NCBI taxonomy): domain Eukaryota; kingdom Metazoa; phylum Arthropoda; class Insecta; order Coleoptera; family Chrysomelidae; genus Diabrotica; species Diabrotica virgifera. The sequence goes on along the minus strand of NC_065450.1, from coordinate 67,870,154 downwards.
TGTAACACTTTCGCTACGCACTGTATGTTAGATTCGTTAAACTCATATTTGTTTATCGAAGAATCGTAAGTTCTCACAAATCTTTCGTATTACGTAATTCATTCTTGATTCTCACGAATAGTCGAATGTATAATCTGTTTCTACGCGCTGGTAAGTTTGTCGTCAAAGAAATTAGAGCTATAAATCTTTCAGTAAATTGTTTTTACCGACAGATAGTCCGAGTTTTATTTATTTTAGAGCCGAATGTTGATATAATAAATTCCAAAGTAGAGATAAAGTCTTCGAGTGCTTCTGAGTGTGTTTATATAATCCAACAAGTGTTCTTTTTGATGATGCATATGAGAACGGGCCTTAGCCGTGAATACGTCCAAGTCGGCGTTTTTGTTGTGAGAAGAGTAGGTGGAACGAAATGTTGAGATCTGCTTGTTTGTTTTTTTGGTGATTGGTCGTGCTGTTTTGGAATGCGTTAGAGGGCTCAACCCAGTGTGTAATTTGCAACTTCTTATTGGTTAGGATTTGATTAATTGAATGTTTTGAATCGGTAATTGGTCGTTGGATTGTCGATGGGAAAGATCGTGTGATGATTCTAGAGAGGGCGTTTTGGTTGAGGAATCTGGTAGTAGAGGTTAGAGTCGGAGTAGAGTAGAGTCAGTTCTGTTAGGACCGTCATGGGGCTAAGTTTTGTTTGGCAGATAGTTCTGTTATAGTTGTCATCAAGTGAAGTTTAGTTTGGAGTTGCAGTCAGTTCCAGCTTAGTGAAAGTGAAATGTAGTTACAAGTTCTTCGGCCGGCTGATAGAACTCAGTCCGGCGATGCATTGCGTGACAACGGAACTCTGGCAATTTTAGCTGCTATTAAGCGATTGTCGATATTGTTTACCACTTTTGGTATCATTTTGTTACATGCAGTCAGATCCAGGAATTATGCAGATGTTACTAGTTCAACACCCTAGTTAAACCCTAAAGTTTGCTAGTATTTTTTTGTTTCCGTTAATGAACTAGATAACAATTTCTTTTTTTAAATATTTTGTTCGAGTAAGTGCTAATTTATTTTGACAATGCTGAATTTTTCTATAAAAGTTTTTTAATGAACTATGGAGTTTTTTTTAATGAACTATGGATAACCTGATGTACTTTTGTTGTGTCAATTTAGTGACTTTAGTGAAGTGAAATCGCGCTTTGGACTTAACAACCACCAAGAAAAATCAGGACTGATAAACAAGGTATATTTTGTAAACTTTCTATTTTATTTTTTTTTTGGTAATCACGATCTCTATTTGTAGACCGTAAGAGATCACAAATTTAGATTCATTTTTTTTTGTTTTAATAAATAATGTTTAATTTGCTAAATACAATCTTATTATTTCTCTTTTCCTTCTCTCTTGAATCGTAAGAACAGTAAAGAATTGGCTGAGCATAGTATAGAGTAGAGAAGGTAAGTCACGCTATATTTGTTTTCACACCATATTTGTTTTCATATAAAAGTATTTTATATATTTTTTATTTGACTATGTTTTTGTTTCATTCTTTAGCTCTTAGCTATTGTTTGTATATTTTTGGTTCCCTTAAGGTAACCAGTGGCGCCTAATATTTTATTTTTTAATTTGACATCCTTATTTTGATTTTTCTATTTTTTTTTCATTTCTAGGCTAATAAGAGTATACTAACAACATCCCTTAAAAATCCAACCCCACATCTCTTCCGATTCTGAGGTACTAGGCCATGTCCTTCATTGTGTAAAGCAACATCTTGTCAAAATTCTATTCCCTTTTCATGTTATACAAAAATGTCACCCTCTTTTGGGGCATATTTCAGGAGTACATATTGATCAAAGACCTTCCTTTTCAAACACATGGGAATATCTGATCTAAAAACTTTCCTCGGTTTTCCGTAAGAAGGATTTTCGTCTCTTCCTAATTTTTAATCTCGTGACCCAGATCACCTTCTTAGGGTGCTTGTCCGTTCCGAACGTTGGCGATCATTATGGCTATGATAACTTTGTTGGTTGCTATACGAAATAGTTGTGTTGAGGTCTTTCTATACCATACTCTCAGATTAGCAAGCCAGGATATTCTTCTTCGTCCTAGGCCCCTTTTTCCTTCAATTTTGCCATGTAAAATGCATTGGATCAGCTCGCATCTGCCTTGATTTCTCATTATATGTCCCAAATACTGCAGCTTACGGCACTTCACAATGTTGACTAAATCTGCGGTCGTGTTCATCCTCGGTAGTATTTCTTAATTGCTGACTGTCTGTCCATGGTATCTTCAGGATCCTTATGTACAACCATAGCTGATAGTGACCCAGATACTTATAGGTATACACTTGTGCAATTTGGTTGTATATACACAGTACAAGGTTGGTCATGTATTGTACTTTAAAGCTAATTAGCAGGCATGATTTTCTCGGTCTGTATTAAGGACTGTCGTCTACAAACCTTAAGTTGTTTAGAAACACCCCATTTATGTTGACTCCAATATTTTCCCAATTATGATTTCTCACAGCAAGCGGTATTAAGCGGTGATTAGTTTAAGAGATAATGTGTCTCTTTGCCTAAAAACCTTTTCCAAGGAAAATGTGTTTATGTTGTCATTGTACATTCTCAATACAGTTGTTACGCTATTAAAAAATATTTCCAAGGAGAATTGTGTATCTATGGTCAACACTGCACTCTGTAAGAGCTCTTAACATGGAGCTGTGCTGGACTAAGTCAAATGCTTTCTCAAACTCTACAAATAGTAATATCAATGACTTGTTGTATTTTATTCGCTCATATTCTCTTCTACTCAGCTCTTCTATCAGCTAAATATTCTATTTAATCTTTTTTCTTCAATTTGTTTCAAATCTAGTCCATAGATGACATATAAAATGACTCTTATCTCCAAGTCGATATGAAATACTTGTCAGAGGCAACATATTTTGACCTAGAAATAAACCAGGAAAAGTCAAAGTACATGGTACTCGGAAATATAGAGCAAAAAGAGGAGTGACCGTTTACTTTCATATCTAATGCATCGAACAAGGAGTGGGATAGATGGGGCACTTGATGAGAATGGAAAGAAAGAGGATGCCAAAGATGATCCTAAAACGGGGCGCAATCACGAAAAAAAAAAGGAAAGGACGACCCTGACAAAAGAGTATGATTGAACAATAACCCGCCCCACTTGATAAAAGTTGTATAATATACAGAGTGAGTCTGTAATTTGGAATAAATTCAATAGTTCAAATACTAATTGTTTTTTGAAAAATGCTCAGACCTGTCGATTAGTATTTCAAATCTAAATTTTTTACATACAATAATAATGTATGCAGGGTGTCCCAATTTAGAAATAAATATGACGTCCTCGTTAATTTTCTTAAATGGCAACACTGTTGTTTTGATAGCTATTTAGATAGGGCGTGTAAAATTATACGTAACTGCAAAATATCAAATTTTTATTTACTACCATTTACAAGATAAAAAATAAAGTTATGTCTGTAATTTGGAATAAACTTAATAGTTCAAATAGGTACTAATTGGTTTTTTTTAAAAAAATGCTTAAATCTGTCGATTACTATGTCAAATCGAAATTTTTACATACAATAAAAATGTATACAGGCTGTCCCTATTTAGAGATTTAATGTTATTTTTTATTATCTTGTAAATGGTGGGGAAAAAAAATTTGGTATTTTGCAGTTACGTATAACTTTACACACCCTATCCAAATAGCTATCAAAATTACGGTGTTGTCATTTAAGAAAATCAACAATGACCTCATATCTCTAAATTGGGACACCCTGTATACAATATTATTGTATGAAAAAATTTAATTTGAAATACTAATCGACAGGTCTGAAGCATTTTTCAAAAAACCATTAATATTTGAACTATTGAATTTATTCCAAATTACAGAGTCACTCTGTATAATTATTATATTAATTGTATTTTAGCCCTAGGCCTCCAATACTGATGGGTTTTGTAAATAAATAAATTACACTTGGAAAGGTTTAATGCTTAGATAAAATATTATTCGCGGTGTGCAAGTACTTGGAGGGGATACGAGAAACGATCGTGCGAGAATAGCGGAGAAATATTGCAACTTTCTTAAATAATTCATATTGTCAATTGGAATTCATACCTACTGTTATTGAAGAAGAAAAATTTTATATTGCTCCACAATATGGATATGATATGCAATTATTATATAAAGGTAAATTAAATTAATTGTATTTTGCTTGCAGTACTGCATTTTAATAACTAATTTTATTTACTACATACAATTGTTTACGTTTTAATAACATAACCTGAATCTTATTTTTTCTTTTTATTATTTTTTTGGACTATGGCCTTGACAATCATCCAGTAACTAGGACTAATATAATTAGCCAATATAATTAAAAGTACGAATAATGTTGCTGAGCGTAGAAACCAGGTGTCGCTTTGCCGAACTTGCACGGTCCCAATATCATATTCTTGATTTATATCTTCTCTAATTAAGGATTAAAAAATATAATTAACGTTTACACAGCCAAAATAACTTGTGAATTTCATACCGCGAATTCAAAAATTAATAAATAGATCATAAATAATATCGTCACAGTTCCAACTTAGATATTAAGTTCCCATCTCTATTCGAACAGTGTGGTGGAAAGTCTAGCCGAAGCCCCGCACTTCCCCGCTCCTCGGCAGACACTGTAGCTGTCACGTGATCGACCTTCCCGTCAAAATAGGCGTCGTGCTCGGTTCGGGCATCGGTCCGCTGAAGAGTGGAGGGGAGGAGGTATTTTATCTTTGTGTAGCACGTGCAACCGAATGGATGGGTCACCACAATCCGATTCCTCTGTATATGATTTGGAACGGGGTGATTTTTTTGTATATCCACACATATCCGCGTCCGGGACTCCTTATAATTGGATGGAAATGAGGGGTATATGTATAATTATACATCCGTATATTATACGGATAGTCCCAATAAAAACGTGCCCAGTTTTAAATTGTGAATTGTCATAATGTAGGTATAGTACCAATCAAGATATTTTAGAAAACCGTATCTTAATCCTATTAAAAAGTTATTAATTTGTATTTGAGTAGTATCGTTAAATTTCGAGTGGTGAATATACTGAATAGCAGGTATAATAATTAAAAGTACAATAGTTAAAAATTTATTAATTTCTACCTGGGCCGAAAACTTAACCACATCATTCAGATACAAATGAATTTGTAACAAGCAAGGTTTTCTAAAATATCTTGACAGGTACTATACCTACACAATTTTTATTGCGAAAAACGCAATTTTATCTCTACCACATCCAGAGGCGGCTTTACCTATTGTGCAGGGTGTGCGGTGCACACGGGCGCCGGGATGTTGGGGACGCCGATCGCCAAAGAGCAGGTCCTTTAGTTTGTTTCAACATAAAATATGCTTTAAAACGATTAATGAAAAATTACATTGGCACTTAGGCGCGTTTTATAGAGTTTCCGCCCGCCCGGCTGTCCGTCCAACGAACGGACGGCGATATTTTGATTCGTTTGAAGACATACCGACAATTATTCCGAAATCTGTTGTGGAACCTATAAAGGTCAAATTGCTTGGGACTTGTCGGGTAGTTTCAAAGGCGTTTGTACAGGTGTCGCGGCATAATTTTGCGAAATAAGCATTGACGGAATGGATTAAGTATTATGTTTAAGTTAACATGTAAATATAAAGTAAAGCGGCTTTTATTTTGATTAAAATTATTTAAAAGGAAGATTTTCTTTTATTACTACAACAATTTACCGAAAATGCGAAGAACAAATTGCGACAAAATCAGTTTGGATTTGTGAACGCTGTTGGTACGAGGGAGGCTTTATTTAGCGTGCAGGTGTTATTTCAGAAATGTAGAGATGTCAGCTGTAATGTTTTTGCATGCCTGATTGACTACAAGAAGGCTTTCGATAGAGTCGGGCATGAACAAATGATGGAAGTGCTGAAGAGGAGATGGATTGACGGAAGAGACCTGAAAATAATAGCTAACCTAGTATTGGAATCAATCAGCGGTGCTCCGAATAGATGGAGAATATATTCTTTTTCTCATGATCATCTTTCAGTGCGTCACAGTTTTTCGATTTCTTTCTAACGCATTAAATTGTATGTGACAGAAAAAAAGGCACGTCCGTGATTACAGACATTTACAACATTTTTTCTAGTTATTCTAGTTGTCGATAGATGGCGCCATAATAAAAAAATATTTTTTTAAATTAGATAATAATATTACAAATATAATCTGTATAATTTATAAGACTACAAATCAAAGAAAATACCATTTTATAAATGCAAGAAACACATTTGATTTGTTTTTATTCCAAATTGAAAATAAAATGTAACAACTGTCAGATTTAACTAAAATGTCATGTTAGAATAAATGTCATAAATGTTTATTATCACGGACTTACCCTTTTTCCTATCATTTGTTACGCACTGAAAAATGCTCATGAAAAGGACAATACAGATCAGGTCAAAATCTTAAGGGGAGTGAGACAGGGATGCATAGATAATTTCACCTCTGATGTTCAATCTGTACTCAAAGCAAATTTTTGAAGAGGCTCTAAACTCTAAAAGATATTGATGAAGGCATCTCAATAAAAATGGAATCAAGCTAAGTAACCTGCGGAATGCAAATGATACAATAGTGTTTTCCAATATCATAGAAGGGCTGCAAAACTTAATGAACAAAATAACGGAAATAAGTTGAACATATGGACTAGATATAAACACCAGCAAATCCAAGACTAATGATCATCAGCAAGCAAAACATAACTAGAGCAAATCTGTATGTGAACCAAATGAGAACTGAACGTGTCTCACAATACAACTACATACTTGGAAACTATAATCAATGAGTCATGGGACAATACTCAAGATTAGATGTCGCATCGGAAAGACAAAAAGTGCATTCTTGACTATGAGCTCTGCGTTTAAGAGCTATGATCTCACCCTAAAAACAAAAATAAGGCTCCTTAAATGTTACGTGTACTCAGTGCTTCTATACGGAGCAGAAACGTGGACATTGAAGGTAGAAACTCTATCGAAATTTCAGGCTTGCGAGTTATGGTTGTAATGAAGGATCCTGAAGATACCATGGACAGACAAAGTCACCAATGAAGAAGTACTACGGAGGATGAACACAACCGCAGATTTAGTCAACATCGTGAAGGCCCGTAAGCTGCAGTACTTGGAACAGATAATAAGAAATCGAGGCAGATACGAGCTACTCCAATGCATTTTACAAGGTAAAATTGAAGGAAAAAGGGCCCCAGGACGAAGAAGAATATTCTGGCTTGCTAACCTGAGAGCATGGTATAGAAAGACCTCAACACAACTATTCCGTATAGCAGCCAACAAAGTCATCATAGCCAGAATGATCGCCAACGTTCGGAACGGACAGCCACCCTAAGAAGAAGACTACCACAATTATTAAGGCTTTCAGCGGAGTCAGAGCTCCTCAAAAATTATCCATATTAACAATTTGTTGTTGGTTTTTTAAGAAAGTAATACTGAAATTACGTATGTAGTATATAGTTCATCATTTTATCAACCTCAACCAATTTTCAACCTTACCTCATAGATAACAAGTTCATTTTTGAAGTTATACTTCTTTACCGGCGATATGAGGGTGAATTTTTATATGTTAAAACCTATTATCCCGGCGCATGCGCATTATAACTTTGTTCTGATTGGATGTTCAAATGACATGTCAAAAATTATTCAATATGGCGGCTGTGGCACAGCTGTACGTAGTTTGATTATTTATGGTTGTTGCGTTTTGAAATTTGTGGGAAAAGAAACAAAGTTAGTTAATAGTTATACTGCCTTTTTAAATAGTTTTCATATACCTATATTTTTGGACTTTTGGACTATTTTGGACAAGGAAAACTCATTCTAATTTGGTAAGTAGTTTTTATTATAATCATATTGTAATTATACATTTGGATTAGGTTGGAATACATACATTTATTTTCTCAAGAATGGGGATTTTAGAGAGAAATCCCAAATTAGGTCCGATTTTTATTTTTAAATTATGATTTTTTGGCGTAGATTTATTTATCTAGTAGGTATGTAATGCTTTGATTTACATACTTAATTTGATTACCAACAAAAGTTCTACCAATCTTCATCTAATATATTGTTTTCTTACTGTTTTGTTATATTTTAATATTTTCTTCCACAAAATTTAAACTACCTACATAATTTAATTATATTCAAAACAACTGTCAAACAGTAAAACGTTCAGTTACCCTATTTTTCCACATGACAAATAATGTGGAATTGGACGAGTGAGTCTAGGCTTCGATTACGAATCAAAGCGCCCCGAAATTCACGGGTTCGATTCCCGATGCAAGTTTTTATTTTTTTATGCATTTTATGATTGTAAGTATATTTGTTATATAATTTTTTTTTTTCAGAAAATGCGTATTTAAAATTTTTGCCAACAATTATTATCGTTCAGAAATAATTTTTTCTTTGTGGCATTTTTCAATGTGTTTGTGTGCGTTTTATTCTTTTATCTTTTTAAATTTTTGGTATTGTCTTAAAAATCACATAATATGTAGTAGAAGTATAACTTCTTACGTGCGTACAAAGTACACACACATTCTTTTTTTAATTAAATATTTTTAACAGATTTGGGTAGGTTGTTCTGACGCCGTGAATATCTATTGGCTCCTGACATCATTTAATATTGCACATCTGGATTTTTGTTTACATTATAAGAGTACCTAATACCCTATGTACAAATACTAAGTAGGTACAACTATTCAACTATTCCATTTTGACTTCGCGTCTATCAAAGGGCGCCAGGGCAACGACTGCACATGGGCGCAACATGGGCTAGAGCCGCCTCTGACCACACCATACTATCATTTGCTGCTACTATAGTATGCAGTATGCGGTCTACCCCGAGAATGCGGTCTACCCCGAGGATGCGGTCTACCTGTGCATATAGCTCTATTAAAGTGTGCGGTGTACCGATCGCAATCTGAAAATTCCTGAGATTTGCCAAAATAATGAAATGCAGGAAAATTCTTGTAGAAAAAAATATTTATTAACAAATAATAAACATTTGGAGGAAAATAAATGTAAAATGAAAGGAACTAAAACGAGGAAGACGAAAAGACCCAGATTTTACAAAGTTTACTGTAATAAAACAATTAAAAATCATCGAAATAGTAAAATAATAAACCAACGTGGAATGAAGTAAACACTTCTGTTGTATATAGGTATATGAATTTATTAAAATTCTTCAAATTTATCCACGAGGGAGTTGAATTGTAAATGTACAAAACGTTTTCGGTCAAACTGACCATCATCAGTGTAAACGTCCAGTGTACAAGTAATTGTAACTAGCCACTTCAGTTCATTCAGTTGTGTGACAAGACAGTGACCGTTTTAAATATTTGACATGGCATCGGGAATATTTTGAGTTGTTGATTAAATAATATTGATAGTGTATTTGATAAATAATTGATTTAAGACGGGAACTTAATAAAAAGTTATTTATTGTTTATTATTTATGGAAGATCCAAGCAGAGCATACACCAGGATATACCTCTGATGTTTGGGAAAAATGACATATTCTGTGATCCAAGTATTTTGTTGTTAAAGATGTTCAAAATTGTAAGCGTTCCATAGTAACAATATACTATTAAATAAATCACTTTATCACTTTTCCTCTTTTCTCGATTGAGTATTCGTTTTTGTTGTATAGTATATAAATTATTATAATCACTGAATACATAGTTAATGAAAAAATTATCTTATTAATTAACTGAATTAATAATTAAGCGATTATACAAGTAACAGTTATCCAAGAACATTCAAAAGCCACCTCTTTAAAGTTAATGATTACAATGTCATTGTCAAGTATTGTTTACATATCCAGACCAGTGTGAATTTTACTACAGGTAATTTGCCGTGTAAAGATAGAAAAAGTAGGGATAGCCGTAAAATATTTGCGCCTACACTCTTATTGATTGTCAGATTGAATTAAAGTAGATTGCTGACGAAAATCGTACCCAAAACTCACATAAAATTTACAATCATCTTCTATATACCGACATAACTTAATAAAGTTAATAAAATCTTGAATATTCAATTTGTTGACCTTTTACATGATTCATGGCCGATTCAGGGCCGCAGAACGAACACATTTATTCAAAAGTTGCAGCTAAAACAGAAAAAGAAAAAGATTAACTGATGTTTTTTTAAATGGAACACCCTATATTTTATTCTATATTCAAGATCCTGTTAACTTCTCCATCACAAAAATATAAAGGTTTGTAATGTTATACAGGGTATTTACAAAGTTATAACCAATTTTGTAAGAAAATCGTAACAAGTTCAACTCCCTGTATAAATAAAAATAAGCACAACAGCAATGGTTTATGAATGCCATATTTTTTTATTTATTGTCAAAATTTTTAAGAATTATCGATATTGCTAATTTTCTTTATATCAAACACAGGGTGAGTCAAAACGCAAGTACATTATTTTCTCAGTAATGTTAAATGGAACACCCTATATTTTATATCATTATTGAAAAGTAACATTAACGTACTTTAATTTTAACATTCCCTATGCCCAAATTCATTAGTTTTCGAGATATTTTCATTTTTCAGAGCAAATTATTTTAGGTGTTTAAATTTATCTAAATTTTAAGTAAGCCATGACTGAATTGACAATTGAAGATTACCGATTATCAATCCGGTAATCAATGTAACACTGTAGCAAATAAAGAAATAAAAATAATTTATTAATAATACATTTTACAAACAAAAACACAACCACTACATGAAACATTTTTGAAACAATTAAAAACTATCTTTTTATGTAAATGCAACAAATAAAGAAAATTAGTAATAAATTTTACAAAAAAACACACAAACACAAAATACAATATTTTGTGAAGACAATTAAACACTACTTTTGTATGTAAATGTAACAATGTAACAAATAAAGAACGAAACATAATTTATCAGTAATACATTTTGCGAAAAAACATGTTTGAAAAAATTAGAAGCTACTTTTAATAAAATATTTTTAATATTTAATTACATAAGGTGTTCAAAATTATCTCCACACATTTATGTACGCCTAAAAACGATCATTGAATGAGCTACTTACTCTACGGAGCATTTGTAAATTAACACATCGAAATACACTTTGTATTCTATTTTTCATCTCATCCCTTGTTGTTGGAGGTATTTTATAAACTTCATTATTAACGTAACCCCAAAAAAATCAGTCCAGTTTATTAAATTCTGGTGATTTGGGTGGCCACGCTACTGGTCCATTAAAAAAATGAAAATATCTCGAAAACTAATAAATTTAGACATAGGGAATGTTATCTAAAAATTAAAGTACGGTAATGGTACTTTTCAATAGTGATCTGATATAAAATACAGGGTGTTCCATTTAAAATTACTGAGAAAATAATGTACTTGCGTTTTGACTCACCCTGTATTTGATATAAAGAAAATTAGCAATATCGACCATTCTTGAAAATTTTGACGATACGTTAAAAAATATGGCATTAATAAACCATTGTTGTTTTGCTTATTTTTATTTATATAGGTAGTTGAACTTGTTACGATTTTCATATAAAATTGGTTATAACTTTGTAAATACCCTGTATAACATAACAAACCTTTATATTTTTGTGATGCAGAAGTTAACAGGATTTCGAATTTAAAATAAAATATAGGATGTTCTATTTAAAAAAACAAAAGTTTGGTCTGCCACTGTGTTATCGAACACCCTGTAACATTCTAACTAATTTTGTAATGTGAAGCTCAAAGGTGGCTAAAATTTTTGTTACTAAATTGTATTGCTATCTATTACTATAGCGGAGCTATTGAGCTTTATCCTACTAATCAATCACCCTGTCATTATTTTCATTCATGATTCATGACAAACGTTATGGTTGCACAACAGAGGCGGGATGTGAATAAAAAATTTGTGATAATATTTACCTTTGTGCAAAAGTACCTACTCCTTGTTGAAACAAATTGACTTTTTATCTTTAAAAAATCAGCATTTTGAAGCTTTTTCAATGTTCTGAAAAATCAAATTTTGTAATTTTATGCCAATTATTTAGTTTTTTAATGGAGTGCAAACAATTGAAAAAATCGTTTTTTGGCACTAAATTGTTAATTATAAAAGACTAAGCTTTCAATCTAATTGCATATAAAATAACAATGTTATTCTAGATCCCACCAGACTGAAAACAATGAGAACCTTCTCTGGTTACACCTCCGAGGCTTCTACAATTTGCAAGCCATAACGTGCTGAGACTAAGGAAGATGAGGGAATTTTACAATGTATAATTCACGTCCCATCTGCTCAGCGCGGTAAAGTTCCAACGAGAATGGTTCCCTTCGTACTCCAATCAGAGTAAACATGTGAATCAAAAACGAATAGCCATTTTCAATTTCGTTGCAAAACGAAAATACAGCTGCATCATATTCTAGTCCAATCAGAGAGTGCAGCAAGCACCTCTACCGGTTTCGAAACTTATTAGTCTCTCATCAGGAGGCACATATGCTGCTTTCTCTGATCCAACCAAGACAAACCCCGGCGTGCAGTCACGGATTGCAACGAAAGAAATGGCATAGATGCCCTAGCGGCAACTGCTAGCAAAAGACTAAATCAGAGAGAGAGAGAGAGAGAGAGAGAGAGAGAGAGAGAGAGAGAGAGAGAGAGAGAGAGAGAGAGAGAGAGAGAGAGAGCAGCATATGTGCCTCCTGATGAGAGACTAATAAGTTCCGAAACCGGTAGAGGTGCTTGCTGCACTCTCTGATTGGACTAGAATATGATGGGGCTGTATTTTCGTTTTGCAACGAAATTGAAAATGGTTATTCATTCTTGATGTTAATTATAATTAAAAAAACGTCTCGGAACTCTAGGCAGAAATCTGGTAGAGTTTCTTCCTACAGGTTTACAATAATTAAAACAGTTGTCAGATACCTAGATATTTCACATAAAGTAACGCATGTTCACATAAAGTAACGCACAGTGCGTCCATAAAGTAACGCATAAATTCGTTATTTCGTAAACCGGCGACTTTAAGGAAAAATCCCGAAACAGGTCGATTTTTATTTTTAAATTACGATTTTTTGGCATATATATTATCCTCGTGACGTCATCCATCTGGGCGTGATGACGTAATCGACGATTTTTTTAAATGGGAATAGGGATCATGTGATAGCTCATTTGAAAGGGTATTTAATTCTCTATCCAATAATATAAACATTAACATAATTATTTATACAGGGTGTTCAAAAAACATTTTTTTAATTAAAATAAGTGAGACAAAAAGAAGAATATATGTAATTTATTTTAAATCAAAATGCATTTTACTACTGTCAGTAAAGAGAAAAAAAAATTTATTTGACAAATAAACATTTGATTTTCGTTTAAACGAAATGTTCAAACTGCCAAGAGACAGGTGGGTGGCAGCTTTAACATTGAATTTAAGCGAAAAACAATATTTGTTTGTCAAATAAACATGTTTTTCCTGTTTTCTGACAACACTAAAACGTATTTTGAATTAAATAAATTACATGCATTCTTCTTTTTGTCTCAATTATTTTAATTAAAAAAATGTTTTTTTGAACACCCTGTATAAATAAATATGGTAATGTTTATATTAGTGAATAGAGAATTGAATACCCTTTCAAATGAGCTATCACATGACCCCTATTCTCATTTAAAAAAATCATCGATTACGTCATCATGCCCAGATGGATGACGTCACTAGTATGATATATATGCCAAAAAATCGGAATTTAAAAATAAAAATCGACCTGTTTCGGGATTTTTCCTTAATGACGCCGGTTTACGAAATAATGAATTTATGCGTTACTTTATGGACGCACTGTATATTTATTGCTTATTCCCCTGGACTAATATGTAATGTACCAACCTGCAAAACAATCCCAATTTTGAGTACCTACGTTATTTTTATAAAGCAAATGGATTACGTCCCTTCCCTTGGTGGAAAGTTTTTTTTTACCAATGATCGATAAGGTTTACATTCGTAATTAAAGTAATTCGTGTCTATCCAAACCTATCCCATAAAGTTCTGACATAAATAATCAACACTTAAGAAATAACTTAATGAAATTTATAATCTATTCAATTTGCTGACCTTTCGCATGATTTATGGTTTATTCAGAGCCCCAGAACGAATACAATTATTTACGATTTACACGTAATTTGTTGTTAAAGCGAGAAATATTGGCCAACGATATTTGCAATTAGGAATTATTAGGTATACCTATTATAATTATTAGGTATACGGTATACCTAGTGTGACCAACTTCAATTCAGTCGAGTCCGGGACAAGACTAAAAAAAATACCTGAAATCCGGGACTTTTCAATGAAAATCGGGCCATTTTTATCAGAAGACGATAACTACAATAAAGAAACGAAAAAAATCCACCGTTTTAGTTTTCGTAGAACTATAATACCACGATATAAAAGGCATGCATTTTGGATGTGGTATTAGTATTACACTCTATAAATTGTCGACTTTTTTCGTCCCACCAATTGAATTTGATGTGAATTCTTAAAAGAATAACGTATTCAAAATTTCAAAATAAAATTTTACCAAGACGTTGAAAATTCGGATGGCCCGGAAGCTTTGTCCGGGACGCCGGGACTCGACTTCGTGATTCGGGCCATGTCCCGGATTTTTCGGACTGGTTGGTCAGACTAGTATACCTATATAAACATAGTTTCAAAAGTTATGCATCACCTAAAATTATGCTCATTTTCATAGTTATGCTGCAGCTGTATGTGCAAGAAGCGATAAAGAAAAGGCTTCACTATTTGGAGAATACTTATCCGATTATTCACATCGACTATGATGTAGTAGCGAGACATCTCTCAAATATCCCAAACAACGTACCTGCAATTAAACAACTTTCTGTAAAGGAAATTTAAAAAGAACTAAACTTCCTAAATCCAAGAAAATCTCCAGGGATCGACAAAGTGACCTCCAAAATGTTAAATGAACTGCCAAGAAGAGGAGTCATACTCATAATGTACATTTTGAATGCATAGCTGAGACTCTTGGATGTTAGCCAAGCCTTTGACAAGGTTTGGATGAGACTATTATACAAAATATTAAAAATATTTCCCCTATCCTTCTATCGACTGCTCAAATCATATCTTCATGACAGACAGTTTATTGTAAAAGTGATTGATGAATATTCGCAAAAATTCCCAATCAAGGCCGGAGTCCCGCAAGGCAGTGTGCTGGGTCCCATTCTATATGTATTATTCACATAAGATATTCCTACTTCTCCACACACTATCATAGGAACCTTTGCGGACGACACCGTCATCTTAGCAATTCACCAAGATCCAGTAGAAGCTTTCAACATCCTACCAAATGACTTAGCAAAGCTAGAAAATTTGGTGAAAAAATGGAAAATTAAAATAAATGAAGCTAAATCCATCCACGTCAACTTTACTACAAGAAAATATCAGTGTCCATCACTATACATAAATAAACTATACATAAATAACAAAATTATTGCTAAAAACAACTCTTGCAAACTGCACATAACAAAGAAGAGAAATCAAATTGACATCAAAGTCAAAGAACTCTACTGGTTAATAGGTAGAAAATTAAAACTAAGCTTGGAAAATAAACTACTGATATACAACACCATAATCAAACCAATATGGATCTATGGTATCAAAGTCTGGGATGTGCAAGCAAATCTAATATTGCTATCATCCAAAGAAGCCAGTCAAAAATACTACGCATGATCACAAATGCACCTTGGTTCGTGTCGAATTTAACATTGCATGAAGATCTGAAGGTTCCATTCATCACATATGTCATTAAAGATAGGTACAACAAACACCACGAGAATATGGAAACACACCCCAACGCAGTTTTACAGCCGCTAGTACAACCACCAATTACCCGAAGGTTAAAGAGACTATAGCCAGCTGACATGAAGACAATCTAGGACTCCTTCACTGAAAGGAATCCCTTCACGCCAATGAGAAGCCCAGCTCCCAAGGCAACACTTTAATTTATAGAATGTTTAATATTCTGATTGTTATAAAGTATGAAAAAAATTTATAAAAAAAATTCAGTAGATTTTTTCATGAACAGATTAACGAATTCCGCTAATTTTTTTTATTATTTTAGACTTTTCTTTGGTATTTACACACTTGGGCACAGGTTTACTCAAACTTTTTTTACGTACTTATACCGGGTGGAAAAAAGAAATATTTTTCCTATGTTAAGTTTGAGACACCCTGTAGGGAGGACAAGTTACAAGTGTGAGTATACATTGAAATCGTATTGTAATCTTATGTTTTGTGAACATTTTGTTTTTTGTATGTCCCTTATATCTTGAGAAGAAAAGAAATTTGTCTATATCAGATAGTTTGTATCAATGCATTTAAAAAAGAAAAATAAATCACATTATTAAACTTTCAATAACAATATTCCTTAACTACAAAAACTGACCATCAATAAGTACATATATTATAATATTCACGACAGGCCTAATAATCCAGACCGATCAAAATAAATGATTCAGTACCTATGATTCAAGATATTAGTAAAATATTTGTATACCTATTTGTCACCTGTTATCATTTTTCAGTGTATATTTGACCATTGTCGGGTATGGTCATAACGGTAGTGTCGGCCATTTCTTGTAGTTTTTATATTTATATTATGAATTATATTTAGGAACTATGAATATATATATATATATATATATATATATATATATATATAGGAATCATATTAGAAAATATCTAACAGTGTAATGTGTTTTGTAGTCATTTAATACATTTTTTTTATTTTAAGATAATTACAAATTGTAACATATTATATTGCGTATACGTCGTATTTCTCGAAGATGAAGATAGTGAATTATCGTAAAGCTAAACATAGGTCTTCCCTTTGTCTTTGTATGAAGTTCCTTGGACTGTTACTTTGGACCTGTGTTCATTTTCGACAATAATAATTCTTCAGGCGCATTGGTAAGTAAACATTTAGTATTTAGCAATTAAGTTTTGTTACATTCATCTATATCTACATTTTTATACATTCTTCTTCTTCTTCCTTCTTGTACATAGGCTTTAAAACCTGTTTCTTCTTCAATATTAGCCTCCTAAATTGTTTAAATATCGCATCATCTTTTTTTTTGGACTGTCAATACTTCTTCGTCCATTTGATGACTCATCTCATGCTATTCGTACTATCATATCCTCTGCCCCATTCTCATTCTACTAATGTGTTCGTTCCAGTCCTGTGTCCGTTTTGTCACCCATCCATTTATGTCTTCTACATTGCATGTTCGTCTTAAGTTTTCGCTTCTCCCTATCCAACAGACTTTTCCCTGATATTCGTCATTCGTCGGAGTATTTTCATCTCTGTTGTTTCTAGTAGTCGTCTCTATTTAGATGTGTCAGGTCTTCTCTCCGCCGTGTATGTCAATATAGGTCTAATTGCTGCTTTATAGATTCTTGCTTTTGTGTCTTGTCTTAGGTTGTTTGTTCTTCCAGATTGTGCCATTAAGAGATCCCGCGGCTTTACTTGCTTTTAAGCTTTGTTGTCGTACTTCTTCTTCAACATCTCCGTAACTACAATAGTTATATCGTTGTAGTTATATCTATTCCCAGATATATAAACCTTACTTCTTGCCTTCCTGCTTTATTATTTTCCCATCAATTTCGATTTTACACCGTAGTGGGTATTTAGATGTTGTCATGTATTTGTTTTTTCTGCTGATATTATCATATTGTATTTCTTGGCTGTTGTATTGAAGATCTGTGTTAATCTTTGAAGATCGTCTTCTGTTTCAGCGATTAATGCGGCGTCGTCTGCATAACATAAGATTTGGATTTCTTTGTTCCTTATTCTGTAACCATGACCTTTACGTACATTTTTATACATTAAATTTACTTTTTTTATATTATTCATAGCTTGATCACAAATTAATTACAAATTAAATATCTCATCTCATAAACTACTGAATATTTTTCAACCAATTTTTTTTTTACTTTATACTGGTACCACAACGCAACTTTTTCTGCAAGAGAAAATGTTTTATCTTGCTTATTTATAATGCAACTAATATGCGAAGCAATATAGCACTTAAATCGGCCTTACCTCCGAAAATAAAAACGACAACACGGATCTAAATATTTCTTTTTGCATTCGATTCGTGAATGCGCCAGAAAACTTTGTGACCCCGAGCCATGATGTAATATTGAAAAACTGCATACAAAAAATGCATTCTTAAAGTGCATCTCAAACAGACAATAAAAAAATTCAGAACTCATTAATTATCGGCGGAAATGAGTTTAATTTTGTTACTCGGGATGTTTTGGGGTCGCTGAAAACGAATATGACGTCGAAATTGATCTCCGCAGTACTTAGTGCCCAGGGTACCTACTGTTTACCTCGTCTTGTGGAGTTTTCGGCAAAAAATTTATTAAAAAATTAGTCAAAAATAATTACTCGAGGGTTTTTGGGGTCGCTAACGACGAATATGATATCGGAAGTTATCAACGGAGTACCTCGTACCCAGGGTACCTACTGTTTACCTCGTTTTCCGGAGTTTTCGGCAAATTCATTAAAAAAATAGTAAAATTCATTACTCGGGCGTTTTTGGGGTCTCTGACGACGAATATGACATCGGAAATGATCTCCGGAGTACCTGGTGCCCAAGGTACCTACTGTTTACCTAGTCTTCTGGAGTTTTCGGCAAATTCATTAAAAATTAGTCAAAAATCCTTAGTCACTAGTAGATAAACACTAGGTACCCAGGGCACCAGGTACTCCGGAGATCACTTCTGATATCATATTCGTAGTCAGATACCCCAAGAACCCCCGAATAATGATTTTTGTCTAATTTTTTAATTAATTTGCCGAAAACTCCAGAAGTAGGTACTCCGGAATACCTGGGCACCAGGTATTCCGGAGATCACTTCCGATGTCATATTCATTGTTAGCGACCTAAAAAGCCCCCGAGTAATTTTTTTTTTACTAATTTTTTTGCCGAAAACTCCACATGACGAGGTAAAAATCGCAAAAGCCTTCATAAAAACATGAATAGACCAAGAGACAGCGCTGAAAAATCTATTTGAATTTACTAAAGCTAGATTTTTCACAGTTGATTACCGTGAGTGTGTAGAGAAACATACTGCGGTCGGTCAAGCGAAACGTAGAACAGGGGTTACTGAGGGGGTATCAAAGTTGCTTTTCTACAAAGGTAATTATTTCCATTTACTAAGGCTGAAAATCAGTACACACATTTTAAATTAAATATAAATAAAAGTTATTATAGTCGGTCAGCTGTATGACGGGACAGAGCCGGTCGGTCGGTCCCAATAGTCGATTGAGGAAATGAAGCATTTTGGCTCGCAATTTTTTCATCCAGCATGGATTTACTTGAAATTTTCACAGAAGTTAGGGAATAGTCCAAGGATCAGTTTATATATCATGCCACTATCATACGCCAAAACCTTGGGGGTGGTTGCCACCCCATCTCGGGGGTGGGAATTTTTATTACATTTTAACCATGCAATTCGATGGAAAAAGTGATTCTAAGAAAAAAATGTTTTTTACATTTTCTTCGTAAAACTAATAATTTTTAGAGGATTTTTTGAGAATACTTTGAAAAATATGCATTTAATCAAAAAAACTGTAGATATCAAAATTGTATCTTATAGTAAGACAAACCAAATTCTTTTCCTATAATATCTTTAATCCCAATACAAACCAAAAAAGTTTTTAGCATGAAAATTAAGCGACTTATAATCAAAAAAATGTCGGTACTTTCTTTTCTCTACGAAAAAATCAGTGAAAGCAACCCCCTAACTACCTTCCTAATTCAAAATTGGTCTTCACCTTTCTGCAGATCCTTTTATATTTATACTATCAATACACTTAAGGAGTTTGACACATTTAAAATGTCTAATTTTGGAAAAATTGGAGTTTATAAAAAATTTATTTTTTTCCAATTTGATATTTTTCACCTTTTACTTCAAAATATCTCCGAAAATACTGAAGATCAGAACAAAATTGTAAACGACTAAATTATAGCTTGTTTAATGACTAAAATTACCCTGTGCATAGATTTTCATCACAGTGAATAGTTAGCCAGATATAGCTGTTTAAAACCTCTATTTACCAGCAAACACCCCTTGTTCGAGCCCTTTAAACCCGCCCCAATTAAAAACTAAGGGATCTTACGGAATTTAATTTACACAGTCTTATAGCTCTTTATAAATCCTACAAAATCAGTTTTGAAGAAAATTTTTATCGCCAAAAATATATAGAATATTTTTCGAGGTATTCTCAAAAAACCCTCTAAAAAAGTCGATTTTTTCGTCGAAAAACTGTTATTTTCAAGCGCGAATAACTCGAAAAATATTAGTTTTACGAAGAAAATGTAAAAAACATTTTTTCCTTAGAATCACTTTTTCCATCGAATTACATGGTTAAAATGTAATAGAAAATTCCCACCCCCGAGATGGGGTGGCAACCACCCCAAGGTTTTAGCGTATGATAGCGACATGATATAGAAAATGATCCTTGGACTATTCCCTAACTTCTGTGAAAATCCATGCTGGATGAAAAAATTGCGAGCCAAAATGCTTCATTTCCTCAATCGACTATTGGGACCGACCGACCGGCTCTGTCCCGTCATACAGCTGACCGACTATATTAACTTTTATTTATATTTAATTTAGAATGTGTGTACTGATTTTCAGCCTTAGTAAATGGAAATAATTACCTTCGTACGAAAGCAACTTTGATACCCTCTCAGTAACCCCTGTTCTACGTTTCGCTTGACCGACCGCAGTATGTTTCTCTACACACTCACAGTAATCAACTGTGAAAAATCTAGCTTTAGTAAATTCAAATAGATTTTTCAGCTCTGCCTCTCCGTCTACTACAGCAGTTAAGAAAGTAAATTTTGTGCAAAAATTACCCATTTTTAATTATGTATTTAAACAATGATTCCCTCATAAATCATATACTTTCTAGAAAATATCTTTTGTTTTGACCTAAAGTTTGATAAAAAATTTATTCCAACCTGTACGGAATTATATTTTGATTTGATTTTATGTTACTTAGCTACTAGTTTTATGTTAAGCATCTATGTAACTTAACGTAAAAACGTAGGCAAAAGTTAATTATTGTCCTTTTCATGATCATTTTTCAGTGCGTAACAAATGATAGGAAAAAGGGTAAGTCCGTGATAATACACATTTATGACATTTATTCTAATATGACATTTTAGTTAAATCTGACAGTTGTCACACTTTATTTTCAATTTGGAATAAAAACAAATCAAATGTATTTCTTGCATTTATAAAATGGTATTTTCTTTGATTTGTATAGTTTTATAAATTATACAGATTATATTTGTAATATTATTATATAATTAAAAAAAAATTATTTTTTTATTATGGCGCCATCTATCGACCACTAGAATAACTAGAATAAATGTTATAAAAATGTCACCGACGAAATGTAATCACCGACGTGCCTTTTTTTCTGTCACATACAATTCAATGCGTTAGAAAGAAATCGAAAAACTGTGACGCACTGAAAGATGATCATGAGAAATACTGTAGTTAATATAATATTGGGACCGTGCAAGTTCGGCAAAGCGACCTCTATTTCTACGCTCTGTACTTTTATTCGTACTTTTAATTATATTGGCCAATTATATTAGTCCTGGTTGCTGGATAATTGTCAAGGCCATAGTCCAAAAAAATAATAAGAAGAAAAAATAAGATGCAGGTTATGCTATGCAAACGTAAACAATTGTATGTAGTAAATAAAATTAGTTATTAAAATGCAGTACTGCAAGCAAAATACAATTAATTAAGTTTACCTTTATATAATAATTGCATATCATATCAATATTGTGGAGCAATATATAATTTTTCTGCTTCAATGACAGAAGGTATGAACTATACGCCAATTTGACAATTTCAATTGACAATATGAATTATTTAAGATAGTTGCAATATTTCTCCGCGACTCGCGCACGGTCGTTTCTCGTATCCCTTCCAATTACTTGCACACCGCGAATACACACACCGGCAAAATTAGCCGAACACGTTAAAAATGGGACATGTTTGATGTCTCGTATTTCATAAACCAGTGGTCCGATTTGAGTGATTCTTCTGGTATGTTATAGCCTTATTATTTAAGAATATCGGTGTAATAATGTTGTTGCTAGACAGGTAAATGTCATTTTATACCGGGTGTAACAAGCATACTGTGTTTTTTTCTTAAAGTTCGGAACATTTTATTTACGCTAAATCTAGACGAACGATTAAGAGGTCATCGATATAAATTAAAGAGGGAACAGACGACAACAAGATCCAGAATGAACTTTTTACCAAACAGAATATTTAACATCTGGAATAACTTAGATGAAGACACCATATCGGCAACTAGTGTTAACATTTTTAAAAATAGACTTGATAATTCTTTATTTTCTTTGCAAGACTGAATAATTTTAGGACGGCATTATTTATTGTTTCAAAATTTTGTTTGAAATTGTAATCTTTAAAATTTTTATTAGTTTTATAACGATATTTTTCTTTGTTTTGAACATTATGGGAGCTTTACAGGATTGAATTGTTTTAGGGCGACATTGTTTTTATTGTTTCAATATTTTTATTTGATGTTTGTTAATTTTTAACTTTATTCCTTAATTTGTATTAGTTGTAAAATGATATTTCTCTTTGTTTTTGGGCATAATAGGAGCTCGCTCCTCTGCCCTTATTTGATTTATAATAATAATAATAATAATAATAATAACACCCTGTGGAATATTCCAGCATATATAAAATATTAAAATTAAAACTCGATTGTAGAATTATGCTTTCTTAAGATTTTCTTTTTTGATTCATTTGCTTATGTTGGAAAATAAAAAAGTTATGTGCTTTAACAACTAACCATGTTTTTTATCAATAAATCCCCTCATAGTAGGGGAGAAAAGTATGCTAAATTTGCAATTACTCGAGCGTTCTTGGGACCTTAAGTGGATTGTGAAGAGTGGGTGCTACAACCAAAAAAAGTTAAGTTAAGTTTACCATAAAGTGTGGGACTCTTCATTTTTCAATTTAATTTTCCATTTCCACCAATCGTTTTTTCCGATTATAGCGCCATTTATCCATAATAGGAAAAAATGTTGCGAATAAAAGTTGCTTATTTTTACGTCAAGGATCCAAATCTGCAATAAAAATTGGGGGCTCCTATTTAATATTTTAATGTAACCCCCACCCAACCTCCGTGGGGGGTCGTGTTTGGTGCCATTCGGTAGATTTTTGAGAAATATTGAATAGGTGTATTTTGCAGTTTTACGATCTGATGTTAATTTCGCAAAATATCGCAGGGTTCGTATTTATAATTTTTAATTTACCTCCCCACCCCTCTCCGTGGGGTGTAACGAGCCCCCACGGAGGTGGGGTGGGGGATTTAATTTAAAATCTTAAATAGGAGCCCCCAATTTTTATTGCAGATTTGGATTCTTTACGTAAAAATAAGCAACTTTTATTCGACATATTTTTTCGAATTATGGATAGATAACGTTATAATCGGAGAAAAAGGATTGTTTCAAATGGAAAATTAAATTAAAAAATGAAAATGATTTGGTACAGTATGTACAGTATGATTGGTACACCCGGTATAAAATGGTGTTTACCTGTCTAGCAACAATATTATTACAACGATATTCTTAAATAATAAGTCTATAACAGACTAAAAGAATCACTCCAATCGGACCACTGGTTTGTGAAGTACGAGACATCAAACATGTCCCATTTTTAACGTGTTCGGCTAATTTTGCCGGTGTGTGTATATGTATTTAGCTATTTTTTTTGTGGTTGTGGATTTCTAATAAAATAATAAAAACATATTAGCTTTTTTGCATTGGGTGTTTCTTCACGTTTGCGTTTCTTCGCTTTAATTTTTTGTATTAAAACATAATATATTAAATTCCCATAGAGTAAAATTATTAATGTTTTTTTTCTTTTGCAGTACAAATGGTACAATGTGGCTGGTGAGTAAGTGAATGAGTCAGGGGTTTTATATTACTAACATATTTTGTATGTACCGTTTAATTGAAAAATATTCTATTTAAACACTATAATATTACATTAAGGTATGCACCAACTGGTACTTACTGTTACACCCAATAGTAGCCGACAAAAAGGTATCTCAACTGTTTAATTACAGTATGCATCATTTGATGCTTACTCCCAAAAGATGTTGCTGTAGCCTTCGCGTTTTATTGGGTTTTTTGCTTTGAAATTTCGTTTTTACCGATAAAAATCGAACGGGGTGCGTGAACATGTAGAGCTCAGTTCATGACTGGCACCCTGTTTAAATCAAGCGCTCTACATACCTATTTATTCGGAAAAGCTTATTATATAAAGTCGTCTTATTATTATTATTTTTGGTTGTCACTACATCTTTTGCGCGGTCGATATTTCTACCGATTGACGATTTATCTCATGCTATCTTGACCACACGTGTCTCACCCATTGTGCTTATTCCATTCTTTTTTTCTATTTAGTGTCCATTTATTTACACACTGTACGTTACATTGTCTTCTAATGTCTTCACTCCGTTTTCGATCTCTCAGCATATTTCCTGTAATTTAGACTTTTTTGGACCAAAGGCATTTTTTATTTTTTTTCTAAGTCATGATTATTTTCTTGTAATTATAATCTATGCTACTGAAAGTAGACGCCTAAACCCATAACATATTTGCATATACAAAAATGTAGCAAAATTTAAAATATTGTAGCGGAAGAGAAATCTTGGCCGATCCCCGTATAACAGTAAACACCTCGAGAATGACGTAATCGGATGTGCTAGGCCTCGCCGGAGAATTCTGGAAGGTACGTCACGTAGGCGGAACAAGCCGATAGCTCGAGATGGGAGTCGATTGTTCCAGAATAACAACTGGGTATAAATACGGGCATATTTTGTGAATAAGTTTAGTGTATAAGATAAATTCGTCTGTAACTTATATAAATAAAGTCGTATATAAATTACGAACCGCTAGTTTTATTGTAATTAGAAGTAATTACACTAATCACGCTACAGTTGGTGTCGGTGTTCGGTTAACTTAGTGCGATATAAATAAGTGAATTACAGAGAGACTTTAAAAGACTTTTGAACTTTATTCGTCGGGAATAACCGGAGTGCGTTAATTGTTCGGTATTCGGAAAGACTTTAAAATACTTTTGGACTTTATTCGTCGGGAATAGTTAAAGTGCGTTGATTGTTCGGTATTCGGAAAGACTGTTAAAAGACATTTTGGAAAGTACGTGTGTGCCGACCAAAGATGTTGCTACAAGAACTTACAGTAAAACAGCTCCGTGAACAGCTCGAGGAACGGGATCTGGACAGCAGTGGGCTCAAGATAGTCCTACAAGCACGACTCGAGGATGTCCTCACGAAGAACGGAGAAGACCCAAAGACGTTCCACTTCCAGTCAGCAGAACAAGTAATCTTATCGAAATTAAAAACTGTTTCTGAAACGATCGATGAAACTTGTAGAAAAAGCGACGATAAATTCGAAAATGTTGCTAAAAGATTCGATGAGACTTCTCAAATAATTAAAGAGGTCTGTAGGCAAAACAACGAAAAACTAGAAGAAGTTTGTAAACAGAACAATGAGAAATTTGAAGAAGTTTCTAGAACATTCGATAAGATGCAGAAAAGTGTAGAGACCGTAGAAGAAAAGATCAAACAGCTAGAGAGCAGGATAACCGATACAAAAGTACAACCATCAGTTAATGCAGCAACGTTAGATCCTTTAGTGAAAGATGAACTACCGAGAGACGAAACGTCGCATAATATGAGATTCAAATTACCACCATTTGATGGAAAGTCCTCTTGGTCCATATATCTTAGACAGTTTGAAGCTATTGCGACCGCCAATCATTGGACCGAACAAGAAAAGGCTGTTTCCTTGACTGCTGCTTTACGAGGTGATGCTGCAGATATATTAAGGTCAATTCCCAAGGGTCAAGAAAATTGTTACCAGACCTTGTTCACTCGTCTAGAAAAACGCTATGGAGATGCCCATCTACAACAAGTATACAAAGCACAACTGCGAAGTAGAAGTCAACGAGCAAGTGAGAATCTGCAAGAATTTGAAGCAGATGTGGCTCGTGTGGTGCGGTTGGCTTATCCAGAGGTGCCAGACAGCGTTTTAGAAGAAATTGCAGTAGATACCTTCGTCAATGGGCTGAAAGATAATGAACTACAGAAAGCTTTACGACTAGCAAGACCGAAAGTTTTAGATGAAGCACTTGCTATTGCATTGGAACACGAAACGGCTAGTCAAACTTCACGAGGCCATAGAGTAAGAACCATTGAAGAAAGTGACGAACACAACGATGAACGTCTGGAGGAAATGATACGGAGAGTATTAAGTAATCAGATGCCAAAGAGACGCGAGCCTAGATGTTGGAATTGTGGAGACGTAGGCCACATTCGTCGTAATTGTAAGAAAATCGTACAGCCGTCGGAAAACTAGAGCGGGTCGACACCAAGGGGCAACTGCCGACCTCGAGAACTAGAGCCCCCATAGTAACTGTCAACCTTACGTCCTCCGGTGGAATCCACAACTTATACATCGAAGGTCGTATCAGTAATAGATGTAGATCATTTTTGGTGGATACAGGTGCAACGAGAACTATCGCACGTCCAGATGTAGTACGAGACCATAATAAATTATCACCTGCAACAGTAAAGCTTAGAACAGCGACTGGTGAGCTAATTAATACATATGGCGAGGCTAATATGTCAGTATCCATTGGCCAGACCACAGTTGAACATCAAGTATTAATTGCCGAGATCTCCGACGAGTTCATATTGGGGATGGACGTACTACGAAAAGTGGGGGCAATATTGGATGTTCAAAATGGAGTTCTCAGGATCAACGGTGAAGAGTTGCCCTTTCACGACGACAAAGAAGATGTCATCCGCTTACTAACTACATGCGACGTAACCATACCCGGTAATAGTGAGAAAATTCTGATGACCATGCTTGATGGACACTGCCGAGAGGGAAGTTTAAGGATGGTCGAAGATGTAGAAAATGTCGAGTTCCTAACGGCGAAAACTTTGGTAAAAGTTCGAGATGTCATCCCTGTAAGAGTTATGAATTTAAGGGAAACTGCTATTAAGTTAAGTAGAGGAGCTTTGATCGGACAGTGTGTTCCCGTGGCTTCAATTTGCTCTATGAATACCAATGAGAAATCATCAAAGTCAAAGTATCCAAAAGACCTTGTCGAGATGATCATTGAAAGATGCCAAGACCTTGACTATGAACGAACGGAAAAAGTAAGGTCTATGCTGATAGAGTATCAAGATGTTTTTGCTATTGATATGAAGGATAAGGGCAAAACAAGCATAGTAACGCATAAAATAAATACCGGAGACGCTCAGCCAATCAGACAACGGCCTAGACGACTTCCATTTGCGAAAAGAGATGAAGCCGAAGAGATTATCAAGGATATGGACAAACAAGGGGTAATTGAACCATCGAACAGTCCATGGACATCACCAGTAGTTCTGGTAAAGAAGAAAGATGGTTCAACGCGTTTTTGTATCGACTACCGCCAGCTCAATGCGGTAACAAAAAAAGATAGTTATCCTTTGCCCAGAATAGACGATACATTGGATACTCTCTCCGGTTCTCGTTGGTTTTCCACACTCGATTTAAAAAGTGGATATTGGCAAGTAGACATGGAGCCAGCCGATCGGGAGAAAACCGCATTTTCGATAGGATCAGGGCTTTGGCAGTTTACGGCTATGCCGTTTGGTTTATGTAATGCCCCTGCCACATTTGAAAGATTAATGGAGGCAGTTTTAAGAGGTCTAACATGGAAAACATGCCTGGTTTACTTGGATGATGTAATTGTGGTTGGAAGGTCCTTTGATGAACATGCCAAGAATCTAATAGAAGTCTTTCAACGATTGAGGGCAGCGAACTTGAAGTTAAGTCCGAAGAAATGTCACATGTTTCGACGAGAAGTTAAGTATTTGGGACATATTGTATCGAGTAATGGTGTAACA
The DNA here is from genome assembly GCF_917563875.1 of Diabrotica virgifera virgifera. Lineage (NCBI taxonomy): Eukaryota > Metazoa > Arthropoda > Insecta > Coleoptera > Chrysomelidae > Diabrotica > Diabrotica virgifera. Next base: position 67,842,029 of record NC_065450.1, on the reverse strand, counting down.
GCTGATCCTGAAAAGATTGAAGCAATTAAAGATTGGCCAGTACCAAAAGATAAACATGAAATTAGAAGTTTCCTTGGCCTATGTACATATTACCGACGATTTGTCAAAGGATTTGCCAATATCTCCAAGCCCCTAACAAAGTTGACGGAGGAGGGCAAAGAATATACATGGAGTGAAGAGTGCCAAAAAGCTTTCGAACAACTACAAATGGCTCTGATCAGTGCACCGATATTAAGCTACCCGGGACAGGCAGGAAAATTTGTTTTGGATACCGATGCTAGCAACAGTGCTATAGGAGCTGTTCTCTCCCAAATCCAGGACGGACAGGAAAAAGTCATCGCTTATTTCAGCAAAGTCCTGTCGAAACCGGAAAGAAACTATTGCGTTACCAGAAGAGAACTGCTGGGTGTAGTGAAGGCTTGCGAACATTTCCATAAATACTTGTATGGCAGAAAGTTCCTTCTTCGCACCGATCACGCTGCTCTAAAATGGCTCATACAATTCCGTAATCCAGAGGGCCAGATGGCAAGATGGTTAGAACGATTACAAGAATATGATTACGAGATAGAACACCGGGCCGGAAGAGTTCACTCAAATGCTGATGCCCTTTCGAGACGACCATGCAGTGCGAATTGTAATCACTGTGCCAAATTAGAGGAACGATTTTGCCCCGTGAGACGAACCACCGTCGTTAATGAGCAATGGCAGCCACAACAGTTACAAGAAGCCCAAGAAGACGATCCATGTATAAAAAGAGTATTGGATTGGATGCGTCGAGGTGAGAGACCTAGTTGGCAAAACATTAGTGCATGTAGTCCGGAAGTCAAGGCCTACTGGAGCCAATGGAATTGCCTGATACTAAAAGATGATCTTCTGTACAGAACCTTTGAGAACGATGATGGTACAGAATCTAAGCTTCAGTTGATTGTACCTAAAAGTAAAGTGTCAGAAGTATTGCGTCAGTTGCATGACGGTACATCAGGTGGACACTTTGGTATTACGAAGACTCTGCAAAAGGTTCGAGAACGGTTCTATTGGGTGAACTGTAAAGATGATGTAAGAAGATGGTGCCAGAAATGTGAACTGTGTGCATCCGGTAACGGTCCAGTTGATAAAAAGAGAGCACCCATGAGACAGTACAATGTTGGCAGTCCTATGGAAAGAGTAGCAATCGACATTGCAGGTCCATTTCCAGAAACTGATGCTGGAAATAAATACATGCTGGTAGCCATGGATTATTTTACGAAATGGACCGAGGCCTATGCATTACCAAATCAAGAAGCTGCTACCGTTGCAGAGGTACTTGTTAAAGAATTCTTCAGCCGATTTGGTGTTCCCTTGGAGATCCACTCCGACCAAGGGCGAAACTTTGAGTCAGCTCATTTCCAAAACGTTTGTAAATTGATTGGTGTCAATAAGACCAGAACAACACCCCTGCATCCTCAATCAGATGGGATGGTCGAGAGGATGAACCGAACGATGGGTAAACACTTGTCCAAAGTTGTATCTGAAAATCAGCAAGATTGGGACCAACACATTCATTTATTCCTGATGGCCTACCGCTCGGCCGTAAATGAAACTACAGGTCAAACACCAACCTGCCTGATGTTGGGTCGTGAAGTTCGTTTGCCCTGCGACCTAGAATTTGGTTGCGGACCTTCCGAGGAACATGTTGCAGGTGAAGAATACGTCGACCGCCTGAAGTTACGAATGAACAACATTCATGAACTTGCCCGACAACACATCCAGATAGCCAGTGACAGAATGAAAGATCAATATGATTCTCGATGCAAGATTGAAAGCTTCGAAATAGGTGATCTTGTCTGGCTTTATAATCCACAACGTCGTCGCGGCTTGTGTCCTAAACTACAAAGACAATGGGAAGGTCCGTATGAAGTTAAGAAGAAAATAAATGACGTAATATACAGAATTAAGAAGTTGCCAAACGGTAAACCAAAAGTTATTCACATAAATCGTCTCGCACCATATGCTGGCTCAAATGAAACAGAGGAAGCCCGAGTCCTCCAACAGGAGATGAAAGATGCACCACAGCCAAGTTTTAAGGAATTTATGTCAAATTACGCAGAAAGAAAGAGTGCTAGATTCGGCGTGACCACAGAAGTTCAGCAAGATCTGTTTGGTGTTCCAGAAAACGTCTCTCTAGCCCACTGTGTTGCCCAAGACCTCGAGATGACTAAAGGAATCTCGTCCGTATTCAATAGAAAGTTCGGCCGCCTGGACGAGTTAAGGAATCAACAACCTAAAATTGGAAGAGTATTGCGATTGGAAGATGGTCCTCGATCTTTGCTGTATATAGTGACCAGGAAGTCTTATACGGACACGCCAAGCTACGAGAACATATGGCGTGCTCTAACTAATTTGAAGAAAATCGTATGTAATTATGACATCAAAGATTTGGCTATACCAAAAATAGGCCATGCAGTAGAAAATCTGGATTGGAAGATTGTGAGAAGCATGCTTGAAGTGATCTTCAGAGAAACTGGCGTACGAATTACTGTGTGTTGCATGAACCCGAAGATGTCATACCCTTCAAAGACAGTAGACTGCTATTTCTTCTTGAAGGGTGTATGCAGAGCTGGAGAGTCGTGTAGATTCCGCCATCCTGGGCCTTCATCTAGAGTTGCTGATCGGGACGCTCAGATCTTAAGAGGGGAGCAGTGTAACAAAACAGAAAACTTGGCCGACCGCCGTATAACAGTAAACACCTCGAGAATGACGTCATCGAATGATCTAGGCCTCGGCGGAAAGGAGGAGGAACTTCTCGAACATACGACCCGTAGGCGGAACACGCTGATAGCTAGAGATGGGCGTCGATTGTTCCAGAATAACAACTGGGTATAAATACGGGCATATTTGTAAATACAGTTTAGTCTTAAGCTAAAGTGTGTAAAGTAAACTTGTATAAATAAATAATAAATTCGTATATAAATACGAACCGCTAGTTTTATTGTAATTATAAGTAATTACAATAGTCACGTTACAATATATTATATTCAGCTGACGCTTTTTCCTACAATCTAAAATTCATAAATTAATGATTTATACTTTTTAATCTTTGCCAAACTACATAGTTTAAGAATATTTTTTTATTATTAACTAGCTGACCCGGCAAACTTCGTACCGCCTTAGAACTAAAAAATAATGTTTAAAAGTTAAATACCTAAAAATTACCAGACAGCCAAAAAATACCCAAAAATATTGCGTATACATTTTTTCTAATAAACAATATTGTTTTTGTGGTGTCTTCGTAAATGATGATTACTTAGATTGGTCGTATTAACTCAGAAACCTTCCCGGCTTCATGCACAACAACTTTGTTTGAGGTCATCTTAATAAATATGATCAAATGCATAGTTTACGATTCGATAAGGGGCATACAGACAAACATTCATTTTTATATATTATACAGAACAAGGAATTATTTAGATTAATAAGGGGTTGGTGATAGAAAAGTGAAAAATTAGGGTCCGAAAAAATAAAAATGAACGTGTGGGGGGGGGGGCAATCCCCTTTTTCACTTAGATTGGTCGTACTAACTAAGGAAGCTTTAGGGGATTATGTAGGTACAACAACTTTGTTTATTAAGGAGGTCAATCATAATAATATTATGAGATTATCATATTATGATCAAATGCATAGTTTACGATTCTATCAAAGACATACAGACTTTATTATATTGTGTCGTATAAATAATAAAAACGTGGTATTATCAAAAAATAATTATTTTCCAAATCAAAATGTCAATTTTAAAAACAAAAAAGATTGTCAGGGCCAGGATTTGAACCCGAGTCGTCTGAGAGAAAGCCACTAGCTAGGTATTCTTGGCTATTATACACGTAAGTCACAGAGATAAATATTTGACATTATAAGTTGTAGCGTTTTTCCATCAAGTTTCACATTTTACCTTTTCTTGGCTAAAATCCCCGGTTTTGGACCAGCTGACACATCATTTGTTAATAAGCTTTGGAACACCTAACTAAATAAAAAGAAAACAGCCATGCTAAAATGCTCTGGTTAAATTTGACACTAGCTCCCGGGCTATTAGTTCTTGTAGAATTTTAGTTGTAAGTTTTAGGTGGTTTTAGGGTAGTATTTAACAAGTTGATAGCATTTATAGTTCGGGGATTCTGTCGTCTTCTTCTTATATTAGCCTCTTAACCTGTTCTTAACCAATTTTGAGCTTGTATTCGTAGCTGTGATGTTGACTGTCATCTTTCTCGCCACCTTTTAAAGTATTTAAAGGGCCTTCCTGGCCCTTTAAATACCCTGGCTAAAGAGCAGAGTGTTGGCAACTCACAGGAAAGGAAAAATATAGAAGTAGCGGAAATGGATTACTTACGTAGAGCATGCAGAGTATCTAGTTTAGAACATGTACCAAATGAGGAAATAAGACGACGGACAAATAGTTTATATTCCACGGTTGACCATATAGAAACAAAGAAATTGCTATGGTATGGCCATGTTATGAGGATGTCAGAGGAAAGATGGCCAAAAAGAGCATTAAATTACACACCCATAAATAGAAGAAGAAGAGGAAGGCCTACAGAAACATGGAAGAAAGGCATAGAACAGTCTATGGCAGATAGAGCTATTGATGAAAACGAATGGGTGGATAGAAAACGATGGCGGGCGAAATGTGGGATGCGGAGGAGACCGTAGGAACCCCACTACTTATATATATAAAGGGCCTTCCTATTGGTCTCTTGCCTGTTGGCTTTGAATCTCTGACTGTAAGGCTATTCTTTCGCGGTCCGTTCTCGTCACATGCTGATTCCACTCTCGTCTTCTCTGTCTTCCCTACCGTATGTTACAGATATCTCTTATTCTGTTGTTCGGTATTCTCTCTCTGTGTTTTCTCAGTTATTGACCTCAACGTTCTCATTTCTGATGTTCTCAGTATCCTACTTGTTTTCTGCTGTGTTACATCTTGTTTCTATCGCGTACGTCATGATCGGTCTTACACATGATTTGTATACAGCGTGTGTCAGCCAAATGGAATAAATTCAATAGTTCAAATACTAATTGTTTTTTTTGAAAAATGCTTAAGCCTGTCGATTAGTATTTTAAATCGAAAATTTTTTTCATACAATAATCATATAGGTATACAGGGTGTCCCAATTTAGAGATATGACGTCATCGTTGATTTTCTTAAATGGCAACATTATCATTTTGATAGCTATTTTGATAGGGTGTGTAAAGTTATACATAACTGAAAAATGTCAAATTTTTATTCCTTACCGTTTACAAGATAATAAAAAATAACAAAGTTATGTCTGTAATTTGGAATAAATTCAATAGTTCAAATAATAATTGTTTTTTTGAAAAATGATTAGACCTGTCGATTAGTATTTCAAATGGAAATTTTTTTCATACAATAATCATGTATACAGGGTGTTCCAATTTAGAGAAATAACGTCATCGTTGATTTTCTTAAATGGCAACACTGTCATTTTGATAGGGTGTGTAAAGTTATACATAACTACAAAATATTAAATTTTTATTCCTTAACATTTACAAGATAATAAAAATAACATTAAATATCCAAATTGGGACACCCTGTATACATTATTTTGTATGTAAAAAATTTCGATTTGAAATAGTAATCAACAGGACTGAACATTTTTCAAAAAAAATACAATTATTATTTGAACTATTAAGTTTATTCCACATTACAGACATAACTTTATTTTTTATTATCTTGTAAATGTTAGAAAATAAAAATTTGATATTTTGCAGTTATGTATAACTTTACACGCTCTATCTAAATAGCCATTAAAATAACAGTGTTGCCATTTAAGAAAATTAACGATGACGTCATATCTCTAAATAGGGACACCCTGTATACATTACTATTGTATGTAAAAAATTTAGATTTGAAATACTAATCGACAGGTCTCAGCATTTTTCAAAAAAAACAATTAGCATTTGAACTATTGAATTTATTCCATTTGGCTGATACACGCTGTATGCGTACTTTGCCTTTCAGCCGCATATCTTTATTTCTCCAGATAACACCCTCAGACATCCTGAAACGTAATTAGCTTTATTTGCTTGCTTTCAGACGCTCTCTTTAACATCTCCATAACTACGTATTTCGACTCCCAGATATTCGAATCTCGAGACTTGTTCAATTAGTTCCTTATTAATTACTACTTTGCATCTTATGGGTTCCCTTGACATTTGTGCCATTCGCTATAAGTTATCCTCGTTATCAGAGATGCGTCGTCAGCATAACAGAGGATTTTTATTTGTTTTTCTGTCATCTTATATACCTTTCCTGTACTTTTAATGTTTTCTATAATTTTTTCCATTACTAAATTTAAAAAAAGGGCTCAAGCTATTCCCTTGTCTGATTCCCGAGTTAATTTCTACTTTCGATGTTAGTTCATTCTCGACTTTTATTCTGGTTTTGTTCTTCGTATTAACGTCTTTAATTATCCTTTTATCATCTTGTTGGGCTGATTTTTCTCCTTTAGCAATCTTAGCATATCTTCTAATCTTACACAATGGAAGGCTTTAGTCAGGTCGATAAAGCACATAAATGCAGGTTTATTATATTCCAGTGCTTTCTCAGCAATTTGTCTGGCTATGAATATGGCGTCTATTGTGGACCTATTCTTCCGAAATCCTTGTTGTTCCTCACTAATTATTGTGTATTCTTCATTTATTTTATTGGTAAGTATTTTTGTTAAAAGTTTAAGAGTTGCAAGGTGATGGTACAGTAGTTAGTAGGGTCTTTGCTGTTTCCTCTCTTGTGTATTCCATTTCTTTGGTAAAGCGTGTCCAATATTCTCTTTTTATATTTCTTATCTTAGAATTGATGTAATTTCTTGTATATCTGTATTGTTGGTGTTTTGTTACTGCAGTATTGTAAGTATGCTTTCCTCTTCTCGTACGCTAGATCTCTTATTTCAGTATTGAACCATTTTTGTTGCATTCATGTTAATTTTTGTGACTCCCATGTTTTCTTTTGCGGCTTGTATATTATATTCTATTTTTGCCCACGTCTCATTTACTCCCTCACATGTTGTTACTAGTTCACGAAAGGGATGTCAAAAAGAGATGGAGAAAGTACTTTGACAGCTTATTAAATGAAGAATTTGACAGACAGCCTGTAGAGTCAACGGAGATAGTAGCAGCAATGGTCACCAAAATAACCAACGAGGAAGTGCTCAAGCGCTTCAAAAAATAAAGAAAGGAAAAGCGGTAGGACCAGATGATATTCCTGGGGAAGTATAGAGAGCATTGGGAGAGACAGGAACAAGGTGGCTAGCAGGTCTATTTAATAGAATTATGGAAGTCGGACAAATGCCAGACGAATGGAGAAGCAGTCTGGTACCTGTTTACAAAAACAAGGGAGATACACAACAATGTACAAACTACAGGGCTATAAAACTGCTTAGCCACACCATGAAAATATGGGAAAGAGTAATTGACAGACGGATACGTGAAGAGACCGAAATATCCGAGAATCAATTTGGCTTTATGCAGGGTAGATCAACAACAGATGCAATTTTCATTATAAGACAGTTGATGGAAAAATACAGGAGTAAAGAAACAAACGCTCATATGGTATTCATTGATCTTGAGAAAGCATATGATAGAGTTCCTCGAGAGATTCTGTGGTGGGCACTCAATAAGAAAGGAGTCCCTGGTGAATATGTAAAGATTGTGAGGGATATGTATGAGGGAGTAACGACTAGTGTTAGGACAGGTGTGGGAGAGACTGATAAATTTCATGTGAAAGTAGGATTGCACCAAGGCTCTGTGCTTAGTCCGTATTTATTCTCATTAGTTTTGGATCAGATAACAGCGAAACTACAGGGTAACATCCCATGGTGCTTAATGTATGGTGATGATGTCGTGTTAGTAGGAAATAGTGAAAGAGACTTAGAACAAAAACTGGAACAGTGGAGAAAAGCTCTGGAGGAAAAAAGTTTAAAACTTAGTAGGACAAAAACAGAGTGTTTGGAATGTTCATTTAAAGATGGAGCTACTACAAATAAAATGGTATCTTTGGATGGTGAAATGATTGTGAAAAGCAATAGTTTTAAGTACCTAGGATCGGTATTACAGAGTAATGGAGAAATAGATGGAGATGCTTGCAGTAGAATTAGGGCTGGATGGATGAAGTGGAAAGAAGCGAGTGGTGTGTTGTGTGACAGAAAAATTCCAATGAAGCTGAAGGGAAAATTCTATAAAACAGCCATAAGACCGGCTATGATGTACGGAACTGAATGTTGGGCAGTGAAAAAGAAAGAGGAACAACGAATGCATGTGGCGGAAATGAGAATGCTTAGATGGATGAGTGGAGTGACAAAGAAGGATAAAATTAGAAATGAGTATATTAGGGGAAGTCTAGGTGTGCCACCAATTGATGCCAAAATGAGGGAGCATAGGTTAAGATGGTTTGGTCATGTTCAACGTCGAGACGTTAATCACCCAATACGAAGAATAGCTGAAGTGCAGATTCCTGGAAGGAGTAGGAGAGGAAGACCAAAGAAGACCTGGGGGGAGACGATAAGGCAGGACATGTTGGTAAAGGGGATTAACATTGATATGGCCCAAGATAGAATTGTGTGGAGAAATGCAATTAGGGAAGCCGATCCCGCATAGGGATAAGGCAAAGAGAATGATGATGTTACTTGGTTTATCTCAAATCTTTGTTCTAAACGTCTTTTATAGAGCCACTTTGCGTTTTGGTCTTTTAGAGACTCTATGTTTAGTTTTTCGAAGTACTTGGTTTCGAAGTGTGGTTTTTTCTTGTTTTGTGGTATTTTGAGCAAACATTTTCCAAGCATTATTTTGTGGTCTGATCCGATATTGGGTGATAGCTCTTACGTCTAGTATTTGTTTAGACATTATTTCTCTATTTGTTATTATATAGCCTATTGTTGATTGTTGGCCTTGCGTTTTTTGCCACGTGTATATGTGTTTGTGTGGAAAAAACGTGTTGTTTATTCTCAAAAAATTTTGGGTACAGAATTCAACAAGGTATTTTCCATTTCGGTTCAATGTATCTTCGTTGAATCGTTGTTTGATATTATCTATGCTGTCGTTTCCTATTCTTGCGTTGAGGTCTCTAAGAATTATTTTTTCGTTCTTCTGTATCTTATCGATGACATCCTGTAGTTATTGTAGAAGTCTTCAGTCTCCCCATAGGGTTTACTTATATCTGGTGCGTAGACTGATATAATGTGAAGTTTAGTGTTTTCCACATTCAAAGTCGTCATCAGGATTCTATGGTTGATATATTCGATATTTGCTATGCTCTTTTTAAGTTTTATGACTATAAGGCCCACTCCTGAACTAGCATAGTCCCCCTTGTCTTTTCCGCTGTATATGAGTAGGAAATCTTGGTATTTTGAAGTTCCTTTTCCTTTCCTTCTGGTTTCGGATAGCGTGCATAAATCTATTTTGTGAGTGTTCATTGCTATTAGTATCTCTTGGTCTCTCTTTGTCCATGACTTAATGTTCCAGCATGCTATTCTTAATTCTTTAACCTTTTTCGTAGTCCTATTATTTGCTAGAGTCATCTTGAAATGTTTCTGCTGGGTATCCGAGACTTGGTGATCGTTTCTATGAGCATTTTCGTTTTTACCGGGGTAGGTCGCTAGCCTCACCCTCGTGAGGCAAGATTTAGTTCAAGGTCCAAATAAAAAACTCAAGAGATAGTTTCAAATATATTTATCCCTAAAAGTTTTATATAGAACAGCTTGTAGGTAATAGTACTTTTAGAGGCCTAATAAATTAATCATTGCAAATATAAAAAGGTAATAAATAACAAATTAAAAATAAAATTAGTATACAAAAACTTTCTAGAACGAACGCTTTGAAAATAAATCAAAGTTTCTGGTACAGTCTGGCAACAACGCACTACAATGTCGCAAATTACTTCTAGTCCATTCACTCACGGTAAAATATTGCAAAACCTGTAAATTTTAAAGAACCGCTTGGATTGACATGAAATTTGGCATAAGCATAGCAGCTAACATGTCAAAGAAAAAACGTGATATTGTGCAGATGTTTGCTTTTACCCTGTAGTGAAAAAAATAAACGTTCATAATAAGTCCGGAAGTGGATAAACTGACTAATTCTAAGCAATTATTTTTGTTCTATAGAGTTTTTTCACTAAGGCAATACTTGTTGAGTTATTTGCGAGTGAATAATATATTTATTTTTCAATAAAACAAAAACACGTTTTAGACGGTTTTTCGCAAATAACTCGAAAACTAAATATTTTATTGAGAAAAACATTCTTAACAAAAATATAGCTTATAAGAAGTGAAAAAAAAAATGGTGTATGTATGAAGTCTGTACACATCGTAGAAGTAGAGTTGTAGCTAATGAAAATTAGGTTTATACTTATCAAATTCCAAATCTAATATTTCAATCTGAAATAACCAAAAAATTAAGCACTTATTGGAGAAAACTCATTTCAACTTTTTTAAAGTGTTTAAAAAAAGCTTTAATTTTGTTTCATTTTAAGTTTCTAGCATCAAAAGTAAGCAAGTTACGCTCAAAATAAAGTTGGTCCCATTTTTATAAAAAAAAGATCGAGAAAGTCACCCCTTAATTAGCATCTCAAGTGAAATTAATCATTTTCGTCACAAGTTGCTTTACTTTGTATTATTTATGTGATTTGTAAGTTTCATCGGTTCAAACTGCGTATTAAAAAAAAAAAAAATTTGAAAAAATTTGGTTTTTTTATTTTTAATTTTGAAACAAATGATTTTTTTTCCAAATAACTTAAAAATTATTAGTGATACCAAAAATTTCAGAGGAAAAAATGTGAGTTTAGCTTTCTGAATTATTTGGATTTTTTGTTTTTCTGTAGACAAAAATTGGTCAAGATATGGATGTTCAAAATTTCCATACACTCGTGATTAGTGACTCGTTCAAGCCTTTTCAACTACAGCCCTTATATTAGCAACTTTGAACCAATGAAACTTACATATCATATAAACAATACATACAAGAGTAAAGCAACTTGTGAAGCGGTAACGATTTGGGATGCTAAATTAGGGGGTGATTTTCACGATTTTTTACCAAAAAACAGGGACCAGGTTTATTTTGCGCGTAACTTGCTTACTTTTGATGGTAGAAACTTTTGTAGAAAACAAAAATGAAGCTTTTTTCAACATTTTAAACAAGTTGTCATGAGTTTTTCAAAGTGATTCATTTTTTGGTTGTTTCACGTTGAAATATTCGATTTGGAATTTGACGAATATGAACCTATTTTTCATTAGCTACAATTCTGCTTCTACTGAGTCTAGAGACCTCATGCGTACAGCATATTTTTTTCACTTTTTATAGTCTATATTTTTGCTAAGTGTTTTTTCAACAAAATACTTACTTTTTGAGTTATTTGCGAAAAACCGTCTAAAAACTTTTTTTTTGTTGAAAAATGAACATATTGACTCGCAAATAACTCAAAAACTTTTAAATTAGTGAAAAAAACGCTATTGAACAAAAATTGCTTACAAGTAGTCAGTTTATGCACTTCCAGACTCATTTTAAACGTATATTTTTTCACCCCCGAAGAGGGGCGAGAGTCACTCCCAGGACCAAAGCACACATCGGCACAATATCCCTTTTTTCTTTGACGTGTTAGCTATGCGTATGCCAAATTATATGTCAAGCCAAGAGGTTCTTTAAAATTTGGAGCAAAAACCGTGAGTAAATGGACTATTTTACTTTTTAAAAAAATACTTTTATAATATACTTTTCAAAGCCACCATTCTAGTCGAACAAACACTAAAAGGCGTTCTTAACGAATTAAAAAGCTTTAGAGCTAGCACATTTGAAACTGGGTAAGTCGGGAAAACTATAACTATTAAAATCACATAGGAAGTGGGAAGAAAACTTTTGATTATTCCACTTTTTATAACAGTATCTTCAATTAAATATGTATATTGTAGACAAAAGCTACCTATATCGACAAAAGGTCAGTGCAAAAAATAGCTAAGTCCATATTTGTTCTATAATTGAGTTAAGTGGCGACAGGCGACAGCGATATAAAATCATGCGTATTAAAAGTTCGCGAAGTAAGATTTGTAACAAAAAGCTCCCTACTGGGTCCCACAGGTTAAAATTTTAATCGAAAACTCAAGTGTACTAAAAGTTAGCAAAGTAAGATTTGTAACAAAAAGCTCCCCACTGGGTCCCACAGGTTAAAGTTTTAATCAACCATCATTTCAGTGCAAGAAGTCACTAAGTGTCAAAAAGAAGTCCAAGTCCATGGAATTGGCAACTTATTGCTACCGACACCAGCTCGAGAATCGCACTATAAAAGATCTGATGGTAGCAATAGAAAATACCTGGACCCTAATATATTAATCACTAAATTACATGAAAAAATTTCAACACAAATTCTGATAATAAAGCCTCATATGGGATTTTTGAGAAGATATTCAATGAGGAATTTGACATTTCCTTCGAGTATCGAAGAAAGGATACATGCAAGACCTGTACAAAATTCCCAGATAGTACAAAGCAAGCTGACATGAATCTATTAAGATAATCTTAAAAACACTTAAGAGATTAAGAGTTTCATCTTAGAAAAGCAGATGTATTTAAAACACAACTAGCTAAAGTTAAAAAATCAACGGATATCTTCTCAAATGATTATGAACAGAACCTGCCTTTACCTGTGACTAACGCACCAGATGAATATTAAATTAGTCGGTTATGGTCGTACGTTTTTTGCATTATGACATTCACAATCCAAAAACTCGTTGTTTATTGTATACTTACACGAAAAATTTTGCCCAAAAAGGTTAGAATGAGGTTATAACCTGATTGAATGATTATATTGAAAAACACAAAGCTTCGAGGTACTCAAAATTACAAATTTTTGTGATACCGCATTTATAAAAATCGAATTCTTTTCACTTGCCTAGATGCGTTATGCAAACGTAACATTTTTAAGATATTTTAATATGGTATCCTATTCCATGACACTCTATGATGCCAGTAGATAGATATTTTGGTGCTATTGAGAAGAAAACACTGAAACTAGAAGTAACTAACAATCTTGAGTCTTACGTTGCGCTGATCAGGTGATGTAACTTTGCATTCGTATTTCCAGTATATTTGTTAAGGTAACAAGAAATTATGTAGCGCCATCTAGCCAAAGATAGAGGTAGGTTGTATAGGCCCCAGTTAATCCAAAGGTCTAATGTTGCTGCTTTTATTGATATATTACGAGTAATCTAAAGTTGTCAATTTGTGGTTTAGGGCACTGTTTGCTCTGAGCAACTCAAATTGAAAGCGGGAAACCCAATCAAACTAGATAGTCTATGACAGGATTGTGCAAAATAGGACCCTCTATAGAATAGATATGAACAGAAAAATCTCCAGCAATCCTTCAATATGGCAATGGATACGATATTTTTTGACATAATTCCAGTTTTTAATTTTTAATTGATTTTTTTCTCAAAAAGTAGTTTAAAACTTTAGTTTTTAAAAATGTAGATATAGGAACCATTTAAAACTTTCAAACACCTCTAACTCAGAAACATAAAAATGTGACTTAACCACTTTTTGCACTGACCCCTTCAATAAGGGTGAAAATTCTGGAAACAGTTACCTTCAATAACAACAGAATAACGATACAGTCACGTGATTTCTCCGAAAAATACCGCACCAAGCACTACGTAGTTTTGTAACAGTCCGTATATTGCCACCTACATGTATCGCACCTCCGCTCAAATAGTGTCATAAGTCAAAAAAATAAAGTATCCAGAAAACGACATTTAACATTAGTGCTGGAAGATAAATAAACGAAAAATTCAGAAAATATTATTTATTAGAAGTGGCTTTAGCAGTATCTACAGAATATAATATAATTATTATTATATGGTTAACAGAGTTATACTTTTTAATGATAACTTTAAATATAAGTAACAAAGTTAAATAAGAAATACTGCAAAAAGAAACATAAAGGTGTCACTTTTCTCGAGCACATTCGCAGATTGTTTTGGATAAAGCAATCACATAATACTGTCTTAACTCGACAAACGACGCTTTATAGAGATCTTAGATAGACAACTTCCTTGCACAAGCCAATATCGCACCTCCGCTCAAACAGTGTGAAGTCAAAAAAGCAAAGTATCGAGAAAACGACGTTTAAAACTTGTGCTAGAACTTTTCCGGGTTTAATTCAAAAACTGTTAAAATTAGTATAATAACTATTTTAGTCAGTTAAAAAAGTTTTCGAAGCTCTACAAAATAGTGTATTATTTCTGCTAAAAATATTTAAAAAAAATTTGAGTTGTGACACTATACATATAAAATAACGAAAAATTTACGAAATATTAGTATTTATCAAAAGTGGCTCTTCCAGTACAGAGTATAATATCATTATTATCTGGTTAACAGACATATACTTTTTAATCATGTAACTTTAAATACAAGCAACAACATTAAACAAAAAATACTGCAAAAAGAAAGATAAGTAAGTGATAAATGTGTCACTTTTCTTGAGCATATACGCAGATTATTTTGAATAAACTAATCACATATACTGTCTTGATGGACAAATGCCTTGCACAAGTCGATATGTGACACTGTTTATGTTCGGTAAACTGTTGATTTTGGTTAATCATAAATATAATCAATCAATCAATCAATATTCTTTATTTCATCTGACTTTTACAAATATTGAAATGCGTCAAATACAATCTCAATCAATAATGACTCTAGTGTCATCTAACGACAAATACTTGAACGATAAACGTAACACTTCGAGATAAGACTTTGTAGTTTTATTAAACTGTTGGTGCAATAAAACCGTTTTTATTATTTTTTGAGTTGTGCCACTATTTAAGCGGAGGTCCGATATGTAACACTGTTCATGTTCGGTGCATAGTTGATTTTGGTTAACCATATAATGGCGCTAGTGTTATCTAACGACAAATACTTGAACCATAGACGAAACACTTTTTGAAATAGGAATTTGTAGTTTTATTAAACCATTGGTGTAATAAAACAGTTTAAGCAGAGGTGCGGTATGTCTGTTTTGAGTTCTGAGACTTTTAGAAAATTACCACAAAATATCTGATGTAATGGTACAATGTTTTCTGGGTTTGTAAACTGTAGTCTCGAATTATTTCTTCCTGCTGTTTCGTCTGCACCTGTGACGGGAGGTATTGTCCAAGATATAGCAAAACGAAGTGTCAACTGCTAACAATCCTTGTATAAATTAAATACTTCACTTAAAAATCTTTTAAAAGCTAACACGGATCTTAACATATTTGACTTTCAAACCGTTTTTCCACACTTTCGAGCCAGAAATTAAAATTAATATTAAAATTAAAATATATGAGATTGTGCTAATGTTAAGTAAAGCTCGGGATATTAAAGCTTAATTTAAGGCATTTAAGTGTCTCTTATATAATTTTAACTTACAATCTAAGAGATTTGACTATAATATTTCCTGTAATCTATGCTTACAATTACTTTCTTCTCACATTTTATCTAAAAATACGCAATACATTTCTACGGTTACGAATTACAGAAAACAGTATAGTCAGACGTGTTTTGTACACAATCACCGTGAAATCTCAAACGCTGGTTTATTTAAACTGTACATACAGACTGTTTGGTTTTAAATTATATATACACCCTATACATAGCAACACTGCGAGCCGTAGAGTACGAACGAGACGGTCCCCACTTCTCGTCTAATGCACCTGAATCTAATAGACGGAGAGGCAGCGCTGAAAAATCTATTTGAATTTACTAAAGCTAGATTTTTCACAGTTGATTACTGTGAGTGTGTAGAGAAACATACTGCGGTCGGTCAAGCGAAACGTAGAACAGGGGTTACTGAGAGGGTATCAAAGTTGCTTTCCTACGAAGGTAATTATTTCCATTTACTAAGGCTGAAAATCAGTACACACATTCTAAATTAAATATAAATAAAAGTTGTTATAGTCGGTAAGCTGTATGACGGGACAGAGCCGGTCGGTCGGCCCCAATAGTCGATTGAAGAAATGAAGCATTTTGGCTCGCAATTTTTTCGTCCAGCATGGATTTACTTGAAATTTTCACAAAAGGTAGGGAATAGTCCAAGAATCATTTTGTAAATCATGCCGCTATCATACGCTAAAACCTTGGGGGTGGTTGCCACCCCATCTCGGGGGTGGGAATTTTTTATTACATTTTAACCATGTAATTCGATGGAAAAAGTGATTCTAAGAAAAAAATGTTTTTTACATTAGTAAAACTAATATGTTTCGAGTTATTCGAGCTTGAAAATAACAGTTTTTCGACGAAAAAATCGACTTTTTTAGAGGGAAAAATATGCATTTAATCAAAAAAACTGTAGATATCAAAATTGTATCTTTTAGTA
The DNA here is from genome assembly GCF_917563875.1 of Diabrotica virgifera virgifera. Taxonomy (NCBI): domain Eukaryota; kingdom Metazoa; phylum Arthropoda; class Insecta; order Coleoptera; family Chrysomelidae; genus Diabrotica; species Diabrotica virgifera. The sequence goes on along the minus strand of NC_065450.1, from coordinate 67,825,651 downwards.
ACACAAACCAAATTCTTTTCCAATAATATCTTTAAGACCAATACAAACCGAGATACGGCATGTTAAAGGTTAGCTTTTTTCGTCAAATGCATAATTTGAAATATTCAAAGCCAAATAATGGGAAAAATTTGCATTTTTCGAGGAAAACTTAAATAATCTTTTTTCAAGTATACGATTAGACCTTTCAAAAAAAAAAATAATAAAAAGTTTTTAGCATAAAAATTAAGCGACTTACAAAAAAATGTCGGTACCTGCTTTTCTCTACGAAAAAATCAGTGAAAACAACTACCTTCCTAATTCAAAATTGGTCTTCACCTTTCTGTAGTTCCTTTTATATTTATATTATCAATACACTCAAGGAGTTTGACCTATTTAAAATGCCTAATTTTGGAAAAATATTATATCTCACTGTGTACTGATTTTCAGCCTTAGTAAATTTAAATATTATCGGCATTTTAAATATGTCAAACTCCTTGAGTGTATTGATAATTAAATATAAAAGGAACTACAGAAAGGTGAAGACCAATTTTGAATTAGGAAGGTAGTTAGGGGGTTGTTTTCACTGATTTTTTCGTAGAGAAAAGCAGGTACCGACATTTTTTTGTAAGTCGCTTAACTTTCATGCTAGAAACTTTTTATTATTATTTTTTGAAATATCTAATTCTATACTTGAAAAAAGATTATTTAAGTTTTCCTCGAAAAATGCAAATTTTTCCCAATTATTTGGCTTTGGATATTTCAAATTATGCATTTGACGAAAAAAGCTAACCTTTAACATGCCGTATCTCGGTTTGTATTGGTCTTAAAGATATTATAGGAAAAGAATTTGGTTTGTATTACTAAAATATACAATTTCGATATCTACAGTTTTTTTTATTAAATGCATATTTTTCGAGGTATGTATTCTCAAAAAACCCTCTAAAAAGTCGATTTTTTCGTCGAAAAACTGTTATTTCAAGCGCGAATAACTCGAAAAATATTAGTTTTACGAACCCTATTCCCACCCCCGAGATGGGGTGGCAACCACCCCCAAGGTTTTAGCGTATGATAGCGGCATGATATATAAAATGATCCTTAGACTATTCGCTACCTTCTGTGAAAATTTCAAGTAAATCCATGCTGGACGAAAAAATTGCGAGCCAAAATGCTTCATTTCCTCAATCGGCTATTGGGGCCGACCGACTGGCTCTATCCCGTCATACAGCTGACCGACTATAATAACTTTTATTTATATTTAATTTAGAATGTGTGTACTGATTTTCAGCCTTAGTAAATGGAAACAATTACCTTCGTAGGAAAGCAAATTTGATACCCTCTCAGTAACCCCTGTTCTACGTTTCACTTGACCGACCGCAGTATGTTTCTCTACACACTCACAGTAATCAACTGTGAAAAATCTAGCTTTAGTAAATTCAAATAGATTTTTCAGCGCTGCCTCTTGGTCTATAACACTCTAACATTATCCGATGTTGTCGTAACAATGTTGCCGATTTTAGCGCTTCCTTCAGTCGTCTATATCTAGTCCAAATCTAAACGTATTGTATCAATATTATACCAAGATATCTTAGTAAAAATTCTAATCAGTATGAAATATTTGTAAAATGTTAAAAGTGACAACCGACAGAATAATTTTACTCGTAGATAGTTAGTCAATAATTTTTGATGTCAACCTGTGGCTATTTTTGAAATTTACTTGATCAAGATAAATCATTGTTTGTAGGCCAATCGTCAGAGATTTTAATCTCTAAAAACGAGACGAATACGCTGAATTTTGCTGTGGATGTTAATTTTGGGACCTCAAGAAATGCAAAAAAGTTTACCACTCCTATTTCCGGGCTTCCCCCTAAGACCCCCTCGTGGGAGGACGGAAAACATCGATTTCCCAAGAAAGTGTAAACTTCAAAAAAAAAAAAAAAAATAGTTCAAACAAGAAATGTAGCTAAAATAATTTTAAACAAAAATGTTTATTAGCACTTTTTGTTTAGAATGAGCCGTTCTCAGAAACAACGCTTGAAGCGGATACAATAATTTGTATCAACTCGACGATAAAAATTCGATATCTTTTGTAAGTTGTGTAGGTTTGAGACACGTATTTGTGCTATAGAAAAGCTGCACTTTTTAGCTTTAAAATACATTTTGATTTTTCTCGATACGATACTCTGATCAAAAGATGTCGAATTTAATCGTATCGTTAATTAAAAGCATTAAAAGATTTTTGATGGAAAACTATCACCATGGCCCAGCAACTTACCAGACATAAACCCCATTGAAAATGTCTGAGCGTGCAAAAAATAGACCGAAATAGACCGAAGAAGTAATAACAAACAAAGTTCTTCATGATAAGGAGAATCATTGTTTAATTATACCATCGTAAAATTATGTATCTTCTGTATAAAAAACGCTTTGTGATGAATATTTAATTAACTTTATACAAAACCAAGATACTTGGTACTATTATTACTTTCTTTAAATCTACAACAAACATTAGAACCATTGTTTATATAGTAATAGTTGGTCAACGCTATGAATAAATTTGTTTAACGCTGTGGTCAACGCTATGCATTTTGGACTTATCGTAGTTACGCTTGATATGGCAACCGTGGCAGAAATGGTGGTGACATCTGGTGGCTGTCTCAACTAGAATCGAACAAATTTACTCGTTAGGTTGACCAACTTTTACTACATAAACAATGGTAGAACTGCCATACTAAACAAGTTACGTATATCAACAGTTTAAATAACAATAAAATAATAAAAACGGTTCGAAAATCATCCAGATTCGTTAATAAAATAGTTTCAAATGTGGTAGCGCGTATAATTATATCGGTAAAAAGGTTTTACTTTCGTTTCGTAGTCTTGCGGCTAAGTTGTTCCTCAGCTGCCAACTTTCCTTTGTAATCCTCGACTATCTCTTTTGCTCGAACCAAAATAGAGAGAGAATTATCGATGAGCTCTTCCCAGCTCTTGCAGTAGGCCTCTTGGTCGTACGCCACTGTATCGGCCATGCGGCGCAGTTCGGATGCTTTGACTAAAGTTGCTTCCATTTCGTCGATGGTTTGTTTGTGGTTGTCTAACATATTTTCTTCGGCTACTTCTAGTTCTGATATAAACTGTAACATAAAAAAAGTTCTCCTCAAAACACAAGTTTAAAGAAAATAAGAACATCTGAAACCCGTTCAGGCCCTTTTTATTACTTTTGTAACATACTTATATAGGAGTTATTTGTAGTAATAGAGAGTTTTTAAGCCCCTTATTTCAGTAACGTTAAACGTTATACGTTATTCTGCTCATGCGCATTAACATAAAAATAAAGTATTACTTTATTAACGGATAAGGTATCCCCTTATTTAGGTAGATATAAGGTTCACGTTATTAAGGGATTACGTATTTGTAAGATTGCCAAATGTCATATATCTAAATCATTAAAAACGAAAAAGAAGTCATATGAGCTGAACCAAAGACAACTAGAATAAAAAATATAGTAACGATGTATAAAATTGTAATCAAAATTTGTTTTCTTAAAAGCTATCAGGTAATAAACATATAATAATATAATTGAATATAATCTGCTTGGCAACCCTGGTAGAACAATTCTAAATTACACCATTTCTTGAACAATCTGACACTTGACTGAATTGTCTTGTTAAACTTAGGATGGACGTTTTGTGTTCTTAAAGTCTTTGGTGAACGTGCCAGGGTTGCAAAAAAAAAAACATGTTTTTTTAATTTTAAACAAAACAAACGTTTTTTTTTGTTTTAAACGTTTTTTTTTGTTTTAAACATGTTTTTTTGTTTTTAAATTGTATTTTTTAAACAAATAAAACTTGTTTAAAACACATGTTTTTTTTGTTTTAAACGTTTTTTTGCTTTAAAAATGTTTTTGTTTTTAAATTTTATATTTTAAACAAATAAAACTTAGAAGAAAACATTGTTTAAATCATATTTTCCTAAACATAATTTTAATTGAAAGTGTTTGATCTATTATTATTATTCTACTAAATAATATATAAGAAAACCAATTGCAAAATTAGGAGCTATTGCCTGGGGAACCCCAGACTATTTACTATTTATAAATCCGCATTACAAGTTGGCTATTGCAATAACGCCCATTGTCAGTTATTTTGTGCTGTTTCTGGTGGTGCTTAGTGTTTTTTTAAACATGCAAATGATTTTGTGACCCCAGCTCATTTTTTGGCAAATTTGCTTGATCATCGCTTTATTGAAAATAAACTTATCATCCATCTATTATAAATTATCATCCAGAAGCATTTTAGATTATTATTATTACCAGGCAAAGTGTGTACCCTTTACTCCATATGTTTTTAAACACCTATATTGAGAATGTAAAACCATTGGCATGGTGGCGTTCCAAGAAAAATATAAATAGGTATACTACAGCATTGAAACTTGCTCAACAGCTTCACACAGCTGTTGCATCGTCAGCCAATATAGAAAGACTCTTCTCATCATAAGGTTTACCATTCCAAACTACGTAATCGGCTAGGCAATGTCAAAGCTGCTAAGTTGGTTTCAATTTTTAAAGAGCTTAATTCCATCAGTGATGACGTGACTGATTTAAATTAAAAGATTACTATGAGTCTGAAACAGTTTTGAGAAATTTATTAACTCTTCTTTGCAAAATATTTTCAGTTTTCCAATTCTTTTGTGTTCAGATTATTAATAAATAAAAAATAATATATATGTTAAAAAGTTTATATAATGTATCTGAGAATTTTTTTGATGTTATATTAATAAAGAAAATGAAAAAAAAAGCACTTGTTTAATTTAAGTGTTTTAAACAAAAACTGTTTTAAACATAAGCAAACGTTTAAAACATGTTTAAAACAGTTGATTAAAACAAAATGTTTAAAACAAAACAACCCTGGAACGTGCTAATATATTTTCTTCCATAATGGCAAATAATTCAATAAAATAGGTTATAGCACACAACTGCCGTTTTATAGGTTACGTTTGACAAATGTCAATTAACGTTAATCTGTGTGCGTATTTTCTGAAAGGATTCAAAAACTATTTTAAGTAAACACGTTATCCCTTATTTATTAGTCAATGCGCATGACAAGTATAACGCTAAATCTGGCTAAATCAGGTAATGTTGCTAAGGAAACGTGGTCTATCGTAAATGAACTGAGAGATAAGACTTCTTCTCCCACCACAATCCCGACTTCTCCTGAGACCCTGAACAATTACTTTGTAAATGTGGCAAAAAATTTAACAAATACCTCCTTCTCAGGATCCGATTTCATATCTTTCTCATAAGAATGTAAATAGTTTCTTTTTTACACCCATAGTATTAGGTGAACTACGCTCTACAATAAATGACATTAAAAACAAATCGTCATCTGGGACTGATGGCCTCACTCTTAAAATGTTTTCTGCTCTACCTGATTGCACTTTAAACCATCTTACTACCTTAATAAACAGGTCATTCGAAACTGGAGTTTTTCCAAGCTGCCTTAAGACAGCGATAATTATTCCTATACACAAAGGAGGCGATAAAGATCTTGCTTCGAATTATCGCCCTATTGCACTCCTGCCCACGTTGTCGAAGATAATTGAAAGTCTGGTAAAAAAAAGAATCTTATCTTTTCTGTTGAAATACAAATTGCTTACTCCACATCAATTTGGATTCCTGAGTGACAAATGCACGAATGATGCTATGTTCTTCCTTTTCGATCATGTTTACTCCATCACTCTACAGCAACAATTTTCTGTGATTTCTCTAACTAAAGCATTCGATTGTGTAAACCATAACATCTTGACTGACAAATTACAGCACTATGGATTTAGGGGAAAGGCTCTTAAATGGCTTAAATCATATCTTAATAAAAGAAGTCAGTTTGTAAGGGTTGACACGAAGACGTCTTCTTGCATGCCATTAGAATGTGGGATACCTCAGGGTTCAGTTCTAGGCCCTTTATTGTTTCTGATATACATAAATGACATCTCTAGTCTGAACATTAAAGGTAAATTATGTCTCTTTGCAGATGATACTAGTATTACTTGGAGTAACACGGATATCATGGATCTTCGCAATACCATAGCTACAGACCTAGTCACCATTAAATCGTGGTGCGATTCGAATCTCCTGTTATTTAACGTTTCTAAAACCAAAGTCCTACCTTACAACAGTATGATGCAACCTTTAGTATTTAATAACAACAGTCTAGAGGTAGTTGAATCGGTGAAGTTCTTAGGGCTTATTGTGGATAAGTCTCTAAAATGGAACTTGCACATTGATGCCTTACACAAAAAATTAAGTTCTGCTTGTTTTGCACTAAGATCAGTTGCTACGGAAATGAATTTGTCAACATCTAGGACCGTTTATTATGCCCTTTTTGAGTCTTATCTTCGGTACTCCCTTCCATTCTGGGATTCGTGTTGTGCGACTCAATTTGAGCGTATTTTTAAACTACAAAAGAGAGCTCTTCGTTACTCTCTGAGACTCAATAGCAGAGTTCATTGCCAAGAATTTTTAAAAAAATTTAAAATATTAACTCTTCCTTCTTTGTTTGTTTTTGAATCCGTTTGTTTAATCCGCAAACATGCATCAGAAGGTCCAGAGAGACCCACGCACAACTATCCCCTTAGAAACGTGGAGCATAATCTTTATCTGCCAACCCCACTGTCTGAGCTGGTTAAGTGCTCTATACTATACAATTCGAGAAAAATGCACAATCACCTGCCATCTAACATCAAATCTATTGCAGCATTTCCCGCTTTTCGCAAGGCCTTGAAAGCTTATTTGCTTGAGAGAGCTTTTTATACAGTGAATGACTTTTTTATAAACGATTTGAATTCAGCAAATTGACTTGCAGGATTATTACTTTCGAGTACTTTTGTACATATTTACAGCGACATAGATCTTTTGATTTACTTTCCCTTTCCCTTTTCCTCGTTCGCCTTCTTTTTGCTCTGACGTATACATATTGTTTGCAAAATTTTTAAAATTTTTTAATGTGTACTTAATAACTATAAAATTGTATTTAAGTAGTATAACTCACGCCATTTATTTGGTGTCTGTTTCTGTTTTTGTTTTGTTTGTAGTTTTTATTATTTTTTGTTTTTTATTGTATTTTTTATTTTGTATAAGCTTTGTCCACAAATTGGAAAAATTTTTTGACAATAAAGCATACCTTATGATGTAGCCCTTTTTAGGGATTTTAAATATACCTTTTACAAGATAAGGTTTTTATTTTTTGTGATTTATGGTATACAGCCAGTTACAGGAATTTTTCCTTGTGATATTTTTAAAAAGCATATATTACCTGGTGCAGGTTGAGCATTTCTGGTGTCATATCGTTCTCGTTTAGCGATCTCAGTTGCAACAAATCACCATCTTCGTCCTGTTCGTTATCGGATCCGCTGTTCGTTTGCAAATCGCCCGCTACTAGTTCCTTCACTCGATCGGCGTATCGCAGCGTGTTTAAGCTGTGTTCACAAGAATTAACGCCTGGAGAGATCATCGCTATCATGCACGTTCGTGAATTGGTACCCACAAAGGAATCTCTTAGCACCTAAAAACATACGTTGGTATATAAAAAAATTTAAAAAAATTGAAGAAAAATCTTCTGTGTAAAATATTTATTTGAAAACCCCAATAAAGGGCTACATTAAAAAAACAGAACGTTTTCGCTCTAAAGAGAGCATCATCAGTGTTCTAAGCAAGCTCTACATGTTAAGCCACCAAAAATACATGGGTTAAAACCCATTTTTCTCGCGTATTTTAGGACAAAATTTTTTTATTAAATTTTACTAGTAATTAATGGTATACAGCCAGCTACAGGAAATTCTTCCTTGTGGATTTTTGCCAATACCATTGTTTATATAGTAATAGTTGGTCAACCCAATGGTGGATGCTAAAAGATGAGAAGGAAGGTCTATTCAGGGAAAGAATAGTAGTAGAAAAAATATGTTGGAACATGAAAGGAAGCCCTAACACAGTTTGGAGAAAAATGGCCAATATTATTAGAGAGACGGCTATTGAAATACTTGGGAAAACGTCAGGAAAGAAGTTTGAGGATAAAGAAACTTGGTGGTGGTCAAATGAAGTACAAGGAAAAATAAAAGAGAAGAGAAAATTATATAAAAAGTGGCAAGAAACCAGATCCGACACAGATCTTCAAAATTATATGGTGGCGAAAAAGGAAACGAAAGTAGCAGTAGCAAAAGCCAAAGCAGAAGCGTATTCAAACCTATACGATCAACTTGATACCAGGAAAGGCGAAATGAAGATATATAAAATAGCCAAACACAGAGCAAAGAAAGCAAAAGATTTTGATCAGATTAAATGTATCCGAGATGAAAATAATAAAATACTAGTTCACGAAAGGGATGTCAAAAAGAGATGGAGAAAGTACTTTGACAGCTTATTAAATGAAGAATTTGACAGACAGCCTGTAGAGTCAACGGAGACAGTAGCAGCAATGGTCACCAAAATAACCAACGAGGAAGTGGCTCAAGCCCTTCCAGGGCTATAAAACTGCTTAGCCACACCATGAAAATATGGGAAAGAGTAATTGATAGACGGATACGTGAAGAGACCGAAATATCCGAGAATCAATTTGGCTTTATGCAGGGTAGATCAACAACAGATGCAATTTTCATTATAAGGCAGTTGATGGAAAAATACAGGAGTAAAGAAACAAACGCTCATATGGTATTCATTGATCTTGAGAAAGCATATGATAGAGTTCCTCGACAGATTCTGTGGTGGGCACTCAATAAGAAAGGAGTCCCTGGTGAATATGTAAAGATTGTGAGGGATATGTATGAGGGAGTAACGACTAGTGTTAGGACAGGTGTGGGAGAGACTGATAAATTTCAAGTGAAAGTAGAATTGCATCAAGGTTCTGTGCTTAGTCCGTATTTATTCTCATTAGTTTTGGACCAGATAACAGCGAAAATACAGAGTAACATTCCATGGTGCTTAATGTATGCTGATGATGTCGTGTTAGTAGGAAATAGTGAAAGAGACTTAGAACAAAAACTGGAACAGTGGAGACAAGCTTTGGAGGAAAAAGGTTTAAAACTTAGTAGGACAAAAACAGTATTTGGAATGTTCATTTAAAGATGGAGCTACTACAAATAAAATGGTATCTTTGGATGGTGAAATGATTGTAAAAAGCAATAGTTTTAAGTACCTAGGATCGGTATTACAGAGTAATGGAGAAATAGATGGAGATGCATGCAGTAGAGTTAGGGCTGGATGGATGAAGTGGAAAGAAGCGAGTGGTGTGTTGTGTGACAGAAAAATTCCAATGAAGCTGAAGGGAAAATTCTAGAAAACAGCCATAAGACCAGCTATGATGTACGGAACTGAATGTTGGGCAGTGAAAAAGAAAGAGGAACAGCGAATGCATGTGGCGGAAATGAGAATGCTTAGATGGATGAGTGGAGTGACAAAGAAGGATAAAATTATAAATGAGTATATTAGGGGAAGTCTAGGTGTGGCACCAATTGATGCCAAAATGAGAGAGCATAGGTTAAGATGGTTTGGTCATGTTCAACGTCGAGACGTTAACCACCCAATACGAAGAATAGCTGAAATGCAGATTCCTGGAAGGAGTAGGAGAGGAAGACCAAAGAAGACCTGGGGGGAGACGATAAGGCAGGACATGTTGGTAAAGGGGATTAACATTGATATGGCCCAAGATAGAATTGTGTGGAGAAATGCAATTAGGGAAGCCGACCCCTCATAGGGATAAGGCAAAGAGAATGATGAGTTGGTCAACCCAATAGATAAATTTGTTTGATTCTAATTGAGACAGTCACCAGATGTCACCATTTCTGTCAGGGTCGCAATGTCACGCGTAACTAAGATACATCCAAAATGCATAGACACCAAGTTGGATACGATCCTATTCATATCAACCCAACTCGCATACATATTAAGAAAAATAAATATATGGAAGAATATATTTAGAAATTGAATTAATGATGTCATGCTACTATTCACTCCGTTCGTGACCATGGTGGGGATACACGAAACTATGCCAGCACCCGTAGCGGCGAAATATGACAACTTTGGCGAATAATGATTGAATAATATTGAATATTGAATAACAGAGCAGCAGCCAACAAAGTGACCATAGGCATTATGATACCCAACCTCCGATAGGAGATGGAACTTTAAGAAGAAGAAGAAGAAGAAGATTGATAATAATTTTTTAATTTAATAATTTTTTTTTCAATAGATATTTCGCTTACCTTTTGATTGCCGTTTTGATTTTTATTATTTATATTTATATTTTCATACGGATTTTCTTTCATTCCCCGATCTGGTGGGATATTCCTATCGTCATCTATTTCCATTTTGTGTTACATAAAGACACACACCACAAAATTAATAGTCAATAGACCCAGCTAATGTTAAAATCTGGTACTATTAATAATCCACACTGTCTAATTGCTTTCGATATACACTTAAGGCTATCGGTACATAATTCGCAAATATTTTACGGCTATCCCTACTTTTTCTGTCTTTACACGGCAAATTACGTGTAGTAAAATTCACACTGGTATGGATATGTAAACATTACTAGAACGTCATTCTACTTGAAAATGTCATCATTATCTCTAAAGAGATGGCTTTTGAATGGTCTTGGATAACTGTTATTTGTATAATTGCAAATTATTAATTCAGTTAATAAATGTGATAATTTTTTCACTAACTATGTATTCAGTGATTGTAATAATTTATAATATGTACAACAAAAAATAATACTCAATCGAGAAAAGAGGAAAAGTGTTAAAGTGATTTTTTGATAATATATTGTTACTATGGAACGCTTACAATTTTGAACATCTTTAACAACAAAATACTTGGATCACAGAATATATTATCCTGATGTATTCTCTGCTTGTATCTTCCACAAATAATACCCAATAAATAACTTTTTATTAAGTTCACGTCTTAAATCAATTATTTATCAAATACACTATATATCAACATTATTTAATTAACAACTCAAAATATTTCCGATGCCATGTCAAATATTTAAAATTGTCACTGATTGTCACTGTCTGACTGACAATATGCTGACAATATTCTGTTCGACGGAGTGCGTTGTAAGACAAAGATATATTTGGAAAATATTACCACGGAAATTGCGTTCATTTTTTTCGAATCCTGAAAAAACCAATAAATATTTTTGAAAAATTTAAATGCAGAATGAAAGACTAAATTATTACCGAGGGCCGAAAGTCCCTTAGAATAAATAAAAAGTTTATCTTGAATGAGATATTTGAAATTAAAAATCACACTAAATTTTCTCTTAGTTTTTCACCCCTGTAACTTATTAAAATAAACATTATAGAATTTCTCAGGGACTTTCGACCCTCGCTAATAACGTAATCTTTCATTCTGCGTTTAAATTTTTCAAAAATACTTATTAGTTTTCTCAGGATTCGAAAAAAATGAATCCCCATTTGAATAGAATTGCAGCCGAAAATACGTACCCATCCCTTTAATTAATGTTAACACCGACAACTAAACTATAACGAAAAAGTGAAGAAAACCCTTAAAATTGATATTTTCTTCAGAGAACTTCCAAATATCTGCTTTTTAATTTGACGTATATTTGACACTCGAACTTATTGTTTGTATAATAAATTTTATCAAAAATGGTAAATAAATATTACATTAACGTCATATATATGTCATATGTGTATGGAGTATGGAGAGCATTGGGAGAGACAGGAACAAGGTGGCTAGCAGGTCTTCATATATATATGTCATATGTGTATGGAGTATGGAGAGCATTGGGAGAGACAGGAACAAGGTGGCTAGCAGGTCTATTTAATAGAATTATGGAAGTTGGACAAATGCCAGACGAATGGAGAAACAGTATACTGGTACCTGTTTACAAAAACAAGGGAGATATACAACAATGTACAAACTACAGGGCTATAAAACTGCTTAGCCACACCATGAAAATATGGGAAAGAGTAATTGATAGACGGATACGTGAAGAGACCGAAATATCCGAGAATCAATTTGGCTTTATGCAGGGTAGATCAACAACAGATGCAATTTTCATTATAAGGCAGTTGATGGAAAAATACAGGAGTAAAGAAACAAACGCTCATATGGTATTCATTGATCTTGAGAAAGCTTATGATAGAGTTCCTCGAGAGATTCTGTGGTGGGCACTCAATAAGAAAGGAGTCCCTGGTGCATATGTAAAGATTGTGAGGGATATGTATGAGGGAGTAACGACTAGTGTTAGGACAGGTGTGGGAGAGACTGATAAATTTCATGTGAAAGTAGGATTGCACCAAGGCTCGGTGCTTAGTCCGTATTTATTCTCATTAGTTTTGGACCAGATAACAGCGAAACTACAGGGTAACATTCCATGGTGCTTAATGTATGCTGATGATGTCGTGTTAGTAGGAAATAGTGAAAGAGACTTGGAACAAAAACTGGAACAGTGGAGACAAGCTCTGTAGGAAAAAGGTTTAAAACTTAGTAGGACAAAAACAGAGTATTTGGAATGTTAATGGTAATGGTATCTTTGGATGGTGAAATGATTGTGAAAAGCAGTAGTTTTAAGTACCTAGGATCGGTATTACAGAGTAATGGAGAAATAGATGGAGATGCATGCAGTAGAATTAGGGCTGGATGGATGAAGTGGAAAGAAGCGAGTGGTGTGTTGTGTGACAGAAAAATTCCAATGAAGCTGAAGGGAAAATTCTATAAAACAGCCATAAGACCGGCTATGATGTACGGAACTGAATGTTGGGCAGTGAAAAAGAAAGAGGAACAACGAATGCATGTGGCGGAAATGAGAATGCTTAGATGGATGAGTGGAGTGACAAAAAAGGATAAAATTAGAAATGAGTATATTAGGGGAAGTCTAGGTGTGGCACCAATTGATGCCAAAATGAGAGAGCATAGGTTAAGATGGTTTGGTCATGTTCAACGTCGAGACGTTAATCACCCAATACGAAGAATAGCTGAAGTGCAGATTCCTGGAAGGAGTAGGAGAGGAAGACCAAAGAAAACCTGGGGGGAAACGATAAGGCAGGACATGTTGGTAAAGGGAATTAACATTGATATGACCCAAGATAGAATTGTGTGGAGAAATGCAATTAGGGAAGCCGACCCCGCATAGGGATAAGGCAAAGAGAATGATGATGATATGTCATATGTGTATCATAATATGTTTAACGTCAATTGTGTTCGCCAAAAGTTTCAGGCGACTACGCTAGGTATCGCGTGTCATGCACGGAGCGAATACATTATACATATAATAGCATGACATCATTAATTCACTGTCTTAAATATATCGTATCCAACTTGGTGTCTATGCATTTTGGCTTTATCGTAGTTACGCCTGACGTTGGGACCCTGACAAATGGTGGTGACTGTCTCAATTAGAATCAAACAATCAAAAATGAATAACCATTTTCAATTTCAATTTACATGTTTACTTTGATTGGAGTACGAAGGGAACCATTCTCGTTGGAACTTTACCGCGCTGAGCAGATGGGACGTGAATTATAAATTGTAAAATTGTAAAGACTGAAATAGTTTTGTACACACTTATGACAACAGGTAAAAGGGGGAGAAGTGTACTTTTGAAGTGTGTAAAATTAATAATTCTTAGCTGAGCGCTTTCGGCTTATAAAGCCATCTTCGGAGCTATGCTACAATAAAAGATCTCTAATGAATAATTGATCTTAGAATTCAAAGTTTAACTTACGTCAAAAAGGTCAAAATACCACTATGAAGAGAGATGGGTTCCATTTATGATATGAAATACTTCTGTTTCTTATGTAGTTTTTTTTTCCAACCAATAAAAAACTACATAAGAAACAGAAGTATTTCATATCATAAATGGAACCCATCTCTCTTCATAGTGGTATTTTGACCTTTTTGACGTAAGTTAAACTTTGAATTATAAGATCAATTATTCATTAGAGATCTTTTATTGTAGCATAGCTCCGAAGATGGCTTTATAATCTTGTATCTTGTATTTATAATCTTTATATGGCACTTCTCCCCCTTTTACCAATTGTAAAATTCCCTCATCTTCCATAGTCTCAGCATCCATTATGACTTGCAAATTGTAGAAGCCTCCGAGGTGTCACCAGAGAATGTTCTCATTGTTTTCAATCTGGTAGGATGTAGAGTAACATTTTTTAATGTTGTTTTATGTGCTATTAGATTGAAAACTTAGTTTTTCAGAATCAAACCAATTTATCTATTGAGTTGATTAACTATTACTATGTAAACAATGCCAATACATACTCAAATCTTAAAAATCTCTGACTGTATAACAAAGTTTCTTCTTTTAAAGAAGAGTAAAAGGCAAAAAATAATAAAAAAATCTTTGCCATACCACGGTCATACTTCCGTACGTTAATTAATCGTGGTATAGATAAACATGTACTTGATTTAACGAAATGACATTTTCCTACCTGAGTAAGTTTGCTAACTCGGAAAGGCAAGTGGGCACCTTTACGGCCGAGTGCTCTGATACATTCTTTCAAGGCCAATAACGATTTGTTAATTTCCGCACCTTCCATTCTCGTCTGCCTATTGGCCGACGAAGTATCAGCACCTCTTTCGTTACCAGCTAAATCTATCAGTGAAAACTTTCCGTGAATCTGTAAAAACAACAAAAATATTAATTTATAAAATGTTATAATTCAGATATACTGGAACTTTTCACATATGCTTTTTCTCATGAGGATCTTTCAGTGCGTCACAGTTTTTCGATTTCTTTCTAACGCATTAAATTGTATGTGACAGAAAAAAACGCACGTCGGTGATTACATTTCGTCGATGACATTTACATTTTTTCTAGTTGTCAATAGATGGCGCCATAATCGAAAATAAAATAATTTGCGAATTATATAATATATCTACGAATATAATCTGAACAATTTATAAGACTATACAAATCAAAGAAAATACCATTTTATAAATGCAATAACCACAATTGATTTGTTTTTTTGCCAAATTGAAAATAAAATGTGACAACTGTCAGATTTAACTAAAATGTCATGTCACTAAAATGTATATTATCCAATGAACTGTCAATACGGATGGAATAGGCACAAAGACAACTAATGCAGCCACGATACAAGAGAGAGGTCCTAGAGAGAGACAGACAAGGTGGTGGAAGCTTTGACAGGCCGTGTAATTTGAGTTGCCTATATCAACTTAAATCGGGGAAATATAAAAGTAAAATTCTAAATATAAAAGTAACATAAAAACATAATCAAGGACTACTTCTTCACTTTATATAAAACAGTCACTAATTTAGTATTTAAATAGTTTTAAAATTATTTAACTCCCAAATACTTTAGGAAAGTAGGTATTTGTTTTGATAAATACAAATAACAATTCTGAAAAGTATTTAAACACCAAGTATGGCACTGTGTACTCTATTTATCCCCTAAATACAAAAAAGTGGTTAAATTTTGAAATATGTACTGCCAATCAGCATTAGGCCTTAGCCAAGTTAAAATATAAGTTAAAATATTCAACGAACTGTAAATACTGATTCAATCGGGTCCATTTATATAGGCAACTCAAATTACACGGCCTGTCAAATTCTCCACCACCTTGTCTGTCTCTCTCTAGGACCTCTCTCTTGTATGTTGGTGTCAATCTTGCTTCACTATTTGAATGGGACATGGCCATTCCATCCGTATTGACAGTTCATTGATATTATCACGGACTTACCTTTTTCTCTATCATTTGTGACGCACTGAAAAATGCTCATGAAAAGAAGCATACATATCACACCTCCGCTCAAACAGTGTCGCAAATAAAAAAAAAAAATAAAATAAAAACGGTATTATTGCACCAACAGTGTAATAAAATACAAAATTTTATATAAAATGTGTTACGTCTATAATTCAAGTATTACATAATGAAGAAGAATACTGTCAATAAAGAAAATGGGATTTCGCAAATGCTGTGTTATATATTGTAAAAATTATATGTTGCTCCACAACATTGATATGATGAAATTGTAAAAAACTAACACCATTGGAAGCAATTCTGCGATACAAAATATTATTGTATGTGTGTTCACAAAAAAATTAACATAAAAAAAGTTTAAAACAAATATGTTAAAAAAGTAAAATAAAGATAAACAAATAAAAAAACAAAAAAAAAAAAACAAAAAAATAATTAAAAAAAAATGCATTAAACAGAAACACACAAATTTTACTAACATAATAACATTTATCCTAGGGTGTGAGAATTTGAACAATCAATTTATTTATATTGGATAAAAAAAATGCTGTTTTTATATTTTATAAATAAACAAGCTGAAAATGCGAGCATTATCATAACGAAAACTTTGTTTATATACGTATTTAAATTCATAATATAGAAAATTGCTATTACGAAAAGATGTTTAGAATTAAAAATTATGTTTTAATGTGCAAGTATATCATTCTAATTTAAATTTTGTGACACTTTACTCGAAATTCATATTTTTTTACATACCTCGTATAAAATTAATAAAATTTGATTCATGATGGTTGCATCATAAATCTTAGACCAAGAAGAGATTTTTATGAAGAATAACTTTTCTTCGTCAAATTAAAAATACAAGAGTTATAAATGAAAATGATGTTGGTATCCATAATTTGAGAAAATTCGTCAAATATTTTTTTCCATTAGAAGGATGTAATTTCATATATCAGAACATACTTTTTTATTCCAAACCACATTTTAAATAACAATTTTCCAATATTGTAAAATAAATAATACATACATGATAAAGATACTTTTTACTGATGAACTTTACTTGGATCTACAGACCGAGCGAGTCTCGTAAATTCCACGGCATTGCGCCACGCTTCGCGCAACCGTATTTGCGTACTTGTGTTTCGAGTTGTGTGGTCGTGCGCTGGTCGAGTGGAGTTATAATTTACCAAATTTAAATATAATCGTTTCTACTGATTCACTATTAATATAGTATAATATGTATTATTGCTTTCAACCGGTATAAATATGCCCGGAAAAATATGCCCTTTCAAATATGCCCGGAATATTAATAAAAAAATTAAAATATTTAAAAATTTCGAAAAACATCGATTTTTTTCTGCTTTCTTTGCTTATAACTTTAAAACGATTCGTTTTGGAACAATGTCGTAAAGAAATAAAATAAAGATAATTAAATTTTGTATGATATACGACTGGTAAAAAATGTCTTAAGGTATTATCTTTTCTGCAATATAGCAATAAATACAAAATAAGGGGGCAAAATAAGTCTTTTGTTATTCAATATTTTTTAATCATTTTGGTGGCACTTAGAACCTTAGTAATTCGCTTAGGAAATTCATGGTAACATACTTAAATCGTGTACTAAATTTCATTAAAATCGACCTAATAAATTTTGCATAATAAATTTGCAATCTAAATGTTTTTAAAAAAGTTCAAATTTTTAAAAATCTTTCTGAACAAAAAGTAGACCATTTAGAAGTTGGCTAATTTTTTTACATATAAAGAGGTGCTCTACCTATCTAATACACTTTAGAGAAATAAAATCGGATTATTTAAGGGGCCCTAGCAATGTTTTAAATTTATAAACAGTTTTTTGGCTTATAAACAAATAGCTTTGTTTAATAATAAAAAAATTAATTTTTAGCAATGCAAATAATTAAAACCGGTATAATTTGACTTAAACTTTCAAATGCTGATTTCAGCAGAATTGCTATTTTATTTTTTAATCAAACGTTATTCGCGTTCAAAAATTGCAATTTCTCGATTTTTTGAAAGTTCCACCCTACGAAAAAACTTGTAAGAACATTATTTGCTTAGAATTACCCAAGAAATACAAAAAAATGTTTTATTTTGCGAAAAATCGATGTTATGTAATTCCTCAAGTTCTTTGTTTATAACAATCTTATCGACATCCGGATCAACTGTTACCCAAAAAATTCGTGTTCTACGGGTCAAAATACATAAAAAACTTGGGTAAGTCCATCTAAATAAAGGAGCCCGTAGCACCCTCTCCTGGACACAGCACTAATTTGTTTATAAGCCAAAAAATTGTTTATAATTTTAAACATTGCTGAGGCTGCTTAAATAATTCAATTTCAATTCTGTAAAGTGCATTAGATAGGTGGAGTACTTCTTTATATGTAAAAAAATTGACAAATCTTTGTATGTTCTAGTTTTTGTTCTGCAAGATTTTAAACAATTTTAATTTTTTAAAAAAAGTTTAGAGTGCAAAATTATTATGCAAAATCTAGAAGTCAATTTTAATGAAATTTGGTGTACGGTTTTAGCACATTACAAAAATTTTCTAAGCGAATTAGGAAGGTTCCAAGTGTAACTTAAGTGATGGAAAATCATTGAATAAGGACAGGCTTGTTTTGCCCCCTTATTTTATATTTATTGCTATTTTGAAGCAAGGGTTATAAATTAAGACATTTTTAACAAATCGCATCTTTGTTTTATTCCTATAGGACTTTGTTCTAAAATGAAGTTTTTAAGTTATAAGCAAAAAAATTAGAAAAAAAAAACGAAATTTTTTGAAATTTTTAAATATTTTATTTTTTTTATTAATGTTCCGGGCATATTTGAGAAGGAGCATAAATCAATTATTATTAACGAAGTTATCACCTAACTTTATCCGCAAAAATCTGAATGCCACCTCTCACATCCACCTAAAAACAGATCCTTACTGGTCTATTAAGGGTAGTTTGAAATTAAATAATGCTACAGGCAATTTTTTTAGAGCATACTTTTCTAAAAAGTTTGGTTTTTGCTTTATTGTTCTATGACAAACCTCAGTAAAAATATTGACTAAAGACTACTAAAGAGCGAAACCATGTTTTCCGTGAAAATGATCGACACGCTTTAACAAAAATGGCCGTCATCGGCAAACTAAATTTTTTAAAAATAAAATGAATTCAATTTTGTTCTCTCTATAGACTAAGTTTAAAAGGTAGAAAAATAAAAAATACTAAAAATAGTCAAGCAACCACCTTTGGACCACTTGGCTTGGATTGACCCATAAGCCATAGCTTGGGTTTATGCACTGCTGATCCATGACTCGGCTTTTTTATTTACTGCCTAAAAAGATTTGCTATTACCAGTGACAGTGGTGGACCCATCGGTTCTCCCTCAACTTGTTTGTGTCGTTGGTCCTTGTAGATTCTGTGGTATTGCATACTTTTTGCGTATAATTTCTAATGGTTCTTCTACTGGAACAATGTTGAATGGTGAGATCACATCGAAGCTAACTAACAAGTGTCCAGGCTCAAGATGCAGGTCCTTTGTACGCACGATAAAATGACTTGAGGTCTTAACGCTTTTTCTGCGTATGGTAGCAGCGGTCAGCCAGAAAAGTTTCCATTTGTTTTAACAGTGGGTGATAGAGCTAACTATTGAAGAACCTGCTGAGCCGAAGATAAGATTAGCTTATGCAGCATTAGACAGCAATAGCTTATGGAACAGACAATCGACAATGAGATTCGTTGAGACCGTTAATATTCAATGGCACTGTAATCTATCTAATTAGCCTTCTTCGGTCCATCTTTGGACATAGACCTCCCCAATCCTTTTCAACTCTTCTCTGTCTTTCGCTACAGTCATCCGCCTAGAGCCCACGTGCTTCTTGATATCATCTACCCATCTCATTTGCGGCCTTCTTCTGCTTCGCTTATATTCCCACGGTCTCCAATTTATAAGAATTTTGATCCATCAGTCTTCTTTTTGTCTTATATTGGCTCCGGCAAATCTCCATTTCAATTGTGCAACTTCTTGTCTAACATCCCTAATTTTTGTTTTCTCTCTTATCCGCTCGTTTCTCTTTTTATCCATTAGTCTTATGTGCAACATTTGTCTTTCTGTTTGCGTTTTTATGATTTTTTCCAAGTTTGCTTTTGTCCAAGTTTGGGAACCATAAGTGAGAACAGGGAGTGCGTATTGATTGTACACCTTGGTCTTAAGATGTGGATATCTTTTGTTTTTAAGAATGTAGCTTAGTTTGCCAAATGCCGCATGCCGCCCATGCCAGTCTAACTCGTCTTTTGACGAGTGACGTCGCCATAATAATGGTTGAAAATGAAGATAATCTGCATAGACTACAAAAATTACGATGAATCGAATCTTTCGTCCTTTCGATCTTTCTAATTTGTTCGAAGATACAAATGAATCGAAACTTTCGGTCCATTTTAAGAATCGAAACTATTATAGCAAAACCAGAGGAAAGCCTACAGTAAAAAGAGAAGCTAGGACTAATAATACCCACAAATTTTTTTTGGACAAAATATCCCCATAAAAAATGCCGGACAAAAAAATCCCCAAGAAATATTTGCTGCCGAATAGTTCTATAAAAGTTTTCCCGTGATTGAAATCGACTCAAATGTTTTTCAGCTTCAGTGCATGAGAGTTATAGCAATCGCAATGAAACCTCTTTTTGGCACGAAATTAATAATTAGCAATAAATTAAGATTAAGCATGAATTGTAATTTCGATTACCAAATTTCGAATTCCAATTTCATGCTGAAAACTTCAAATTTTGCATGACAAAAGAGTATGAGTTTTTTGAAAAATCGTGGAAGATATGGGGAATGAGCTAAGTCTGTGGAAATCATGTTGTAATTATTCGCTTAAATCTTTTGCTCACTCTGCTTTGACTAACTATGTTCAAAACATTGCCCATTCGTGATTATAACTTCGGTCCCGAAAACGATAATCTTGATTGTAATGCAAAAAAAAACCTGTTCCTTTTTCTAAAGGACTTTCTTCTAAAGGATTTCGATAAACTTCAATTCCAATTTACGCCGTTATTATAATTATCGGCATGGAATTGGAATTCGAAATTTGGTAATCGAAATTGCAATTCATGCTTAAGGTGATACAATAGCGATCAACAGGTAACAAAAACGCGTTCCAAGATTGCGGCTGTAATTTTGAATATTTTTTCGAGATATTTGGCACACGTATTCGTAATATAATAAAGAATGGCGGTACACAGCCCAATTTGAAAAATATATTAATATGTGTAAATTACTCTGTAATTAAATACAATATTGTTATAAATCACCTAGCATAGGTGTAAGTAGATGGAGTAAGTCAGACTAATAAGGAATCTGACAGATATATTTGTCAATTTAGAAGTTTTGTCATAATAATTGTTTTTGTCACGTTTGAATTTTGGAGGACTTATTTTTGTACTTTAGTTTATTAGGAATTTTAATAAACTTGTTAAAACAGAGTAACAATTCTCTTAATCCCTGAACCCATCTAGAATTGCAACAATTGGTGTCAGAAGTAAAGTGGGATTAAGAGAATTTATATGGTGAAAACAAGAAGCGAGACGATGGAAGAAATTAGAGACATGATTGCCGCCATGGAAAAACGTCGGCAGGAAGAAAAAGAAAATGAAGACAAACGTCGGCAGGAAGAAAAAGAAACAGAAAATTTACGTCGTCTAGAAGACAGAGAGTTGCTCGTGACACTTATCTCAAAAATAGAGACTTCAAAAGTGAGTACAGAAGATATGAAAAAAGAAATCGAAGAGACAAAAGAAGATATGAAAAAAGAAATCGCAGAGACAAAAGAAGATATGAAAAAAGAAATCGAAGAGACAAAAGAAGACATGATTAAAGAGATTGAAGTAACAAGAGGCCTAGTAGAAAAAAAGGCACGATGAGGTAACGAGAAATCTTGAGAATATCCGCCTAGAGGTTGAAAAGTCCCAGAAACTGAGAGTTGAAGGTAAACCAGAAGTGATTTGTTCCCCTGTCAACGGAATAATTAAGCCTCCTACATTTGACGGCGAGATATCCTGGCCAGTGTATAGAAGACAATTCGAAGCTGCTGCACAGAATAATGGATGGACAAATGAACAGAAGGCAACTGCTCTCATATTAGCACTTCGAGGTAAGGCTGTAGAAATCCTCCAAAACATTCCAGAGGACGCACAAAAGAAATATGAGACTGTCGTATCGGCTCTAGAACTAAGATACGGCAGCCAATATTTGAAGCAAGTATACCAGAGCCAACTAAAAGTGCGTATCCAAGGCTCCAACGAATCTGTGCAAGAATACGGAGCAGAAGTAGAAAAGATGGCACGACTCGCTTGGCCCGAAGCCCCTGAAGAGTTTCTACACCAGTTTACCATCCAATGTTTCCTTGATGGCCTGCGAGATGTAGACCTCCAGCAAACATTACGACTAGGAAGAGGACGCTACCAAATATTGAAGGACGCTATTGTCGCAGCATTGGAGTACGAAGCCATGAAGAATGTGTCCCGCCATCAACGCAAAGTCCATCAAATAAGAGGTGTTGCTGAAGTGGAAGAAGGCGATCTAAATACGTTGTCCCAGGTGTTGGCCGCCCAATTCGAGAAATATCTTGGCCCAATAGCCGAATCTTTGAAGCAAAAACGTCAGGGGCGCCCAAAGTGTTATTTTTGTGGATTGATAGGCCACCTTCAACGTGATTGCAGACAACGTACAAGATCAGAGGACAGTAGGCAAGCTCCACAATATCAACGCAATTCGGAAAACTAAAAGAAGTCAACGTCAAGGGGCGCACGTTGGCTGACCTGTCCCAAGCTCCCAGATTCTCAATATCCACAATAAGACGAAGTAGTGACAGCTTAGTTGCCGATGGACTTCTCAATGGCGACAGATGCAGTTTTACCATCGATACTGGGGCAACTAGGTCAGTTATGAGTAAACGTTTACTGGACCAGTCATCTACACGAATAATATCGAAACCTCCCATACTAGAGACAGCGACAGGCGAAAACATTACTGTTTATGGGGACAGTTGCGTAAAAATCGAGCTGGGACACATCGAGATAGAAGTAGTGGTCCTAGTAGCCGACATAGTAGACGAGTTCATCCTAGGTGTCGACATTATGTCCGAACATGGGTTTATTGTAGATGTCAGACACAGGACCTTAGTCGTCGGCAATGAAGAAATTCTACTGTCATCCTCCAGAAAGCAGCACAATGGGCTAAAGATGTTAGTAGCAGAAGACACGAAGATCCCTCCTAACAGTGAAAATATCGTGGTTGCACAAATTGATGCATCTGGTGGCTTGGGAGCCATGTTATTAGAACCAGACGAGCAGATTCATGAGGGCGTCATTGTGGCCAGATGTTTGGTAGATGGGGATAAGAAAGGGTGGCCAACCCGAATGGCAATAAAATTACTTTCAAAAAGGGCCAAGTGCTTGGAATATGCGAGCCAGTTGTAAGAGTGACCAGAATAGAAGAAAACGTGCCAACAGCTAGCAGTACACACCAACTCTCCACTGAAATTTTGGAAAATTTTAAGAAGTCATGGGAACATCTATCTGAAGATGAATACCAAAAAGCAGAAGAGTTCATCAACAACGAAAGTGACATATTCTTTAAAGGAGAAATAACTGGCCGCACTGACTTAGTCCAACATCGGATTAACACTGACAACTCCAACCCCATAAGACAGGCACCAAGACGTCTTCCATTTGCAAAACAAAAAGAAGCTTTTGCCATCCTTGAAGATATGCGAAAGGAGAATGTCATCGAAGAGTCGAGTAGCCCCTGGTCTTCTCCAGTGGTGTTGGTAACCAAGAAAGATGGCTCAACGCGGTTCTGTGTCGACTACAGGAGGCTGAATAGTGTTACCAAGAAGGACAGCTATCCACTACCCCGTATTGATGATACACTTAGTGCCTTGGCTGAGTCGAAATGGTTTTCCACTGTGGACCTCAAAAGCGGTTATTGGCAAGTTGCAGTACACCCTGAAGACAGAGAGAAGACCGCATTTTCTGCTGGAAATGGGCTCTACCAATTCAAAGTGATGCCATTCGGATTGTGTAATGCACCTGCCACGTTTGAACGTTTAATGGAGCTAGTACTTAGAGGACTTACATGGAAAATCTGTCTGGTCTACCTCGACGACATTATGGTCATCGGAAAAGATTTCGACGAACATCTTGCCAATTTGAAAGAAGTTTTCACCAGACTAAGGAACGCTCACCTACAAGTAAATGCCAAAAAGTGCGAGCTCTTCCAAGAAAAAGTTAGTTTCCTTGGACATGTAATTTCATCCTCAGGAATTGCAGCAGATCAGGCGAAAATAAAAGCAGTACAGGAATGGCCCACACCAAGAAACAAACACGATATCCGAAGCTTCCTTGGTCTTTGCAGTTACTATCGTCGCTTCGTGAAAGATTTTGGTAAGATTGCCAAACCTCTCCATAATCTGACTGAGAGAAAACTGTCATTTGACTGGACACCAGAGTGCCAGCTTGCCTTCACCACACTCAAGCATAAATTGACTACGGCTCCAATCCTGGCATATCCGAAAGAACAGGGTCTTTTCGTGCTTGATACAGATGCTTCTCAAAATGGTATCGGGGCGGTGCTTTCCCAAGTACAAGAGGGCGAGGAACGCGTCATAGGATACTTCAGCAAAACTTTGGGAAAAGCAGAAAGAAACTACTGTGTCACCAGAAAGGAGTTATTGGCAGTCGTCAAAGCAGTAGAACACTACCATTCGTTCCTCTATGGCAGAAAATTCTTGATAAGAACCGATCATTCTGCCTTGCAATGGCTTCTCAATTTCAAGACACCTGAAGGTCAGATAGCTCGGTGGCTGGAGAAACTACAGACTTATGATTTTGAAATTCGTCACAGAGCGGGAAGAAGTCATGGGAATGCCGACGGTCTCTCGAGAAGACCATGCAACGGCAGGAACTGTCGATTCTGCGACCGCCAAGAAGAACGAGATGGCCAGATTCTACAGTTGAGAACCATAGAGGATAGAAATGACGAAGAAGCTCTAGAAAACCTTCAGGCTGAACAGAAGGAAGATACAGATCTAAAAATAGTTCGGGAGTGGCTGGACCACGGAGCTAGACCACAGTGGCAGGAGATTGCAAAATATGGGCAAGCAGTTAAGGGCTATTGGCTTCAGTGGGACTCCCTGTGTCTACGAGATGACATCATCACTCGTAAATGGGAGAGTCCAGATGGAACAAGAACAGTGCCCCAAGTTGTTCTCCCAAGGTCATGTGTTAAGGACGTGCTTGCAGAACTTCACGATAGTCGTTCCGGCGGGAATTTTGGAATCAATAGGACTCTGGCCAGAGTCCGTGAGAGGTATTATTGGGTTCATTGTCGGCAAGATGTGGAAGAATGGTGCAAACGATGTGACCTGTGTGCATCCAAGAAGGGACCCAAAACAAGACTTAGGGGAAAACTCCAACAATATATTACTGGAACTCCATGGGAACGAGTTGCTGTAGACATTTTGGGACCATTTCCAGAGACAGCATCAGGAAATAAATATTTGATGGTTGCTATGGATTATTTTTCCAAATGGCCTGAAGTAGTTGCACTACCCAACCAAGAAGCAGTCACAGTTGGTGAAGCCCTGCTTGAGAATGTCGTTTCCCGACATGGTGTTCCACTTCTGCTTCATTCTGACCAGGGGCGCAACTTCGAATCGGCAGTTTGGAAGACCATGATGGCTTTGTTAGGAATTAAGAAGACCAGAACAACACCGCTCCATCCTCAATCCGACGGCATGGTAGAAAGACATAACCGGACCATCAACAACTACCTGTCCCTGTTTGTAGACGAAAACCAGAGAGACTGGGACAAACTGGTGCCTCTGTTTCTGCTAGCCTACCGAAGTTCCCAACATGATGCAACTGGTTACACTCCAGCAATGCTGTTAACTGGTCGAGAGATGAGGCTTCCCATCGATCTCCTACATAGTAATGTACCAGACGGAGAGGCGGGTCAAGAGACACTTCCCGAGTATGTCAGCGGTCTAAAGGATCGACTGGTTAAGGTCCACGATTTCGCCAGAAACAAGCTACAACTCACCAGTGACCGGATGAAGGTTAGGTTCGATCAGAAATCCACACCTGTTAGTTTCAAGGAAGGTGATGCAGTTTGGCTCTACCAACCAACGAGAAGGAAAGGTCTAAGTCCCAAGTTGCAGCGGCCCTGGGAGGGACCGTACCTGGTCATTAAGAAGATAAACGACCTTGTGTATAGGGTGCAACTGACGCCACGAAGTAAGCCGAAGGTCGTCCACCTAGAGAGACTGTGTCCTTATGAAGGGCAGAATCCACCGACCTGGTCCATTTAGGTACCGTTCGGGGCGAACAGCCTGAAAGAAGGGGGCGGTGTTATAAATCACCTAGCATAGGTGTAAGTAGATGGAGTAAGTCAGACTAATAAGGAATCTGACAGATATATTTGTCAATTTAGAAGTTTTGTCATAATAATTGTTTTTGTCACGTTTGAATTTTGGAGGACTTATTTTTGTACTTTAGTTTATTAGGAATTTTAATAAACTTGTTAAAACAGAGTAACAATTCTCTTATGCCCGGTTGCACCAACAGATCTTAATCTTAAGTCGAGAATATCATAAGAATTAATGTAATATAATTATAATATATTACAATAAGAATACCATAATATAATAATAGATATAATTGATAATAAGGTAAGAATCTAAAATTATGGTACAACGTAAGTGATACTATGGAGGCCCTATTTATAAGTAGAGCTTAGCTAAGCTGGAGCTTAAGATCTGTTGGTGCAACCAGGCATTAATCCCTGAACCCATCTAGAATTGCAACAATATTAAAAATCGAGCCTGTACCGCCATTAAGAAGAACAAAAAAATACACTTTCTTCAAATAAATTTTTTTATCCGATGCCTAGATTTTGTGTCATTTTGGAACTACTAAAATTTTTTATTTCATTAGTAGTTCCAAAATGACACAAAATCTAGGCATCGGATAAAAAAGTTTATTTGAAGAAAGTGTATTTTTTTGCTCTTCTTAATGGCGGTACAGGCTCGTTTTTTTTAATATTGTATTTAATTACAGAGTAATTTCCACATATTAATATATTTTTCAAATTGGGCTCTGTACCGCCATTCTTTATTATATTACGAATACGTGTGCCAAATATTTCGAAAAAATATTCAAAATTACAGCCGCAATCTGGGAACGTGTTTTCGCTAACTGTTGATCGCTACTGTTTCCTCTTAATCTTAATTGCTAATCATTATTTTCGTGACGAAAAACGGTGTCATGGCGATTGGAAAACTTTTAGAGAATTATTCGGCAGCAAATACATATTTCTTGGGGATTCTTTGTCAAGATTTTTTTGTGGGGATATTTTGTCCAAAAAAATTTGTGGGGATTATTTGTCCGGGATTTTTTGTCAGGGAATTATTTGTCCGGGGATTATTTGTGGGGATTTTTTGTTTGGGGATTTTTTGTCCAGGGATACTTTGTGGGGATCTTTTGTCCGGGAATTATTTGTCCGAACCCCGTAAAAAGATGCTTACCTTTGACATATTGTTGTTTGACCTTAAATAGATTTGGAACACTGCATGGGATCGTGATGAATTATTGTTAGCGAACGTTTGACCTGATGTGCGTGCTTGGTTGCCTTTTTGAATGAATCCCAGAACTTCCTGGACGTTATTGACTACCTTCTCTTCCAGTCCGACCACCTGTACCTGCTGTTTTCCATCTTCTAATATTCGGAGTTTTGCTTTGTTGTTCAGTAGATCGAAGACTTTACCTAAAAATATGTTTTGATAAGTACGCTACACAAAAATATTTTTTTTATAAACATAAAAAATATTAATGCAGATATTGTAAAGACCCCAGAAATGAAAACGGAGACTGGGAAGTCCAGGAATTCAATCCGATCGCTATTCATAAATACCCTTAGGTTTTATCCTTAAGTCGCGTTGATATTGGTATTGATATTGGTTGACAATGACAATAATAAACAACTTTTGGACTCTTCGTGATAGTGTGATCAACTCCAATTCAGTCGAATTCGGAACAAGACTGAAAAAAACCTGAAATCCGGGACTTTTCAATGAAAATCGGGTCATTTTGTTTAAATACAGTCGGAAAAATGAAAGAATACCCATGAACGAACATATAAAACACGCTGTATTTTCCTGTCACCGTGTCACAAAGAAAATTGCCCAGCGCAAGTGCATGTAATAATAATTATTACATGTACTTGCGCTGGCCAATTTTTTATGTGACACGGTGACAGGAAAATACAGAGTGTTTTATATGTTCGTTCATGGGTATTCTTTCATTTTTCCTACTGTATAAAACTTTAATATCAATATTTTATTGATTACTGAATTGTTATTGTTTTTGAACCATCTTTTCAGAAGACGATAGTTAAAATACAGAAACGAAAAAAAGTTGACAGTTTGAGCTTTCGTAGAACCATTGTGTAGAACTATAATACCACAATATAAAATGCATGCGTTTTGGATATGGTATTAGTATTAACACTCTAGAAATTGTCGACTTTTTTTCGTGTCACAAAAAACTGTGTGTCAAAATGTTTTTCTAATCTAAATAATTAGACTTTTATAAAAAAGAACTTTTTATAATATAATGTTTTCATTATTTATAGGACCCAATATAAAATTATAAACTATTTTGTTGTTTCAATTTCTATGTCATAATAGTATATAATGCAACGAGCATTTAATGATGGGCATTATGAAGCGAATATGAGGAATACGAAACGAGCCGCCTAGCGGCGAGTTTCGTAAAGAGTACGAGCTTCATAATGATAATTAAATGCAAGTTGTATACACGATTTTTTCTATGATCATTCACAACAATAGTTATTTATGTAATAAGTCAGTAAAGTGACTCTTTATCGAACGAGTCTGATATTATGAGCCGAGCGAGCGTAGCGAGCAAGGCGAATAACAGACGAGTTCGATAAAGAGTCTTTACTGACGTGGTGCATACAAAATTTTATCGCCAATCATAAAAAACATTAACACTTACTTAACACTTACTTAATTATATCCTTCTAATGAAAAAAGAGTGTGTGTACTTGGTCCTTATAATAGTCTAAGTATGTCAATAACTATTAATATTAAACAAAAAAGTTTTCCTTACGGGGGATTCGAACCAAGTACTGACACGTCCGTATGCAGATACACATACCGCTAGCCTAGGCAACCACTTACTAGGCGTCAAATGAGTACAATAATAAATGACTTTACTGACGGTTGGCGATAAAAAATATATTCGAATTTATTAATTTTGTAACGCAAATAAATTAAGTAGTTTGTCAGTTTGTTTACATA
The DNA here is from genome assembly GCF_917563875.1 of Diabrotica virgifera virgifera. Classification (NCBI taxonomy): domain Eukaryota; kingdom Metazoa; phylum Arthropoda; class Insecta; order Coleoptera; family Chrysomelidae; genus Diabrotica; species Diabrotica virgifera. The sequence continues at coordinate 67,796,535 of NC_065450.1, read as the reverse complement.
TTGAGAACTGTCAAAGCGTATGTATTTGACTCGCCATTGGTCACTGCGCATGTACCACCTTTATCGCGAATGCCATATCGCGATACTATTGGTTAAAAATCTGTATCGTAATGAAAATCTGTATCATAATGAAGTTCATTATCATACAGGTAGTGAAATCATAATTGATATAATATTATGGTATGAGAAGAGAAAAAAGAATTTTGTAATCGACTTTTTAGAGGCATAATTATTTCTCTAGCGGATTTAAACTCATTTAAATCAAAAAAAATATTTAAAATTGTATATTATAATATTTATATATAATAATTAACTTATACAATATGAATTTTAATTATATTAACTTTAAATCATTTATTAAAAAAAAATAAAAAAAATAAAAAAATTAAAAAAAGGTACGTAACAGACGGGTTTCGAACTCAGGACCTCTCTATCTCTAGTCTACCACTCTGCCACTGAGCTACCACGTATCGATTCGTTAACGTACTTTAAAATGGTATTTAAATGTCATTGCATTAGTCACATTTTTAAAATATATAGTTTGAAATTAAAAAAATTGATTTATCCATATAATAGCAATTAAATATTGCAGTGTTCAGGTGCCTAGGAAACATGGAACTATGTTTAAAGTGGATTACAAAATTTGTGGAGACAGTGACAAAGACTATAAAACCAAGTATATAAAAACGTTTTAAAAATAATGGATTCTTCGTATAATTTGAAAAAGTAACATAGCAGAATGTTCCCGATTTTAGCAAGTCTGCTATTTCTAATTTTCTATTGGGTTTTGCAATATGGCCAGCTTTGCAGCACGGGACGTACAATTGTATGATCCAGTTTTTGGCTCCTTGCTTTAGTGCATATACAATTTTTGAGTTCTTTAATAATGGATAGTGTTCCTAGATCTAGATGATTAATCTTTTGATTCGGTTTCCCTTTAGTTTTCGGGTACTTACGTTGTTTCTTAGTTCTTATGACCTTTGAATTACTACAAAGTTTTTTAAAAGATTCTACTTTATAACTGTGACGAATGATTTTTCAGAATTTGCAGGCAATATTTTACCATTTCCTCTGCATTTTCGCATAATCTGCATGTGGTTTTATCCATTTTATTGTTACTAACATTCTAATACCTTACATTTTAGTTCTTTTAAACAAAATTTTATCGCCTTATTATAATATGCCTTATTTTTCTATATCTTAAACAAAAAATCATTTCTTAATTTGATATTCAAAATTTTATTATTTATGTTTTCTGCTTAATCGAAAAAAAAAACATTAAGACGCATCTACTATTTGTGTTTACTTTTAATCACTCATATTAGATAGAATATATTTGCATTAAGATTAGTCAATGACTAATACACTTATTTTTGGATAAGTTCGTAATAATTTCATTTATACTCATAACCATGTGAAAGTACGTCACATTTGTTCTATTGTTTTTAAAATCTTTATCAAATCTCGAAGCCATATCGTTGAATAAATTTTAAACTTGTTCCACCTAATTTTTTCACGAAGAAAAAAAAACAGAAAATGATGGTCATAACTCTTTTTTATATTTCGAATCCAAATTTGAGTTCATTGTTCTTGTTATTATTTAGTTTATTGCTGAAAAAATACAACTCTTACAGCAATCTTCTCAGGTATTGTATCCCCTTCTTAACCTTTAACTACACGCGCTGGCGTACTTTGTACGCCAGATATAAGAATTCTACTGCAAATATATTTAAAAATTTAATTTTTGACCTTGTTTATCTCTCTAACCTATCATTGGAATGTGCTTTACAATTTGGTTTTAGTTTCGTTAAAATCGGCTTTCTCGGAAGATCGTAATTTACAGTTTATTATTTGTTGTTTCCGGTGGTGGACAATATACGCCAGGATTATATTAAAATAAGTAGTAATATAAGTACATATTTCAATTGTTTTTTAGTCATTATGGCACAAAATATATTTTTCTTCATAAACAATACTTTTTCTCCTGTAAAAAATTACATTTCAAAAATTTTTTTAATAGTAATTTTATTTATCATGGAATCCAGTTATTTCATGATTCCAGTTATAAATCCCAATTGGCTTACTGAAAAGGAACTCCAAGTATTCTCTGATGCCGAATAAGGTTTATAACAAACAACTAAGTGTATTAAAAAAAAAAACAAATCCGCTGTTTTTAAGTGTATTTTCTTGTGGCGTATAAAGTACGCCACGCGTGTAGTTATGTTATAACTTGATGCGCGGGTAGTTAAAGGTTAAACATTGCATTGTTGACATTATGTCGTTGAACTTCAATAATGCAGCTGTTCTTAATTGTATTTTGTATAATTTCTTATACTTTGTTGTGTACTTCCTACTGCAGTCCATATTGCAAGGTAAAGTCAAAAGTAAGCGAGGACCCGGTAGAAGGAGAATATCATGGCTTCGAAATTTGAGAACATGGTTTAAGAAAACCTCAATGGAACTGTTTCGAGCCACAACGAGCAAAGTTATGATTGCCAATATGATTTCCAACATCCGAAACGGATAGGAACCAGAAGAAGAAGAAGAAGAAGAAGTGCATTGTTTTAATTTCCTATTTATCTAATATTCATTAAATTGTTTTCCATTGCCTTGACACGCTTGTATTTATGTCTTTCATTATTGTCAATCATTCCATCGGCCTTCCCTAAGGTGTCTTGTGTTTATCTCCTTGGTTATTCCTTCTCTTCAATATTTCTCAGGTCTTCCGCATTTTCTGCGGTTTAATGGCATCTATATATTTCGTTGTTACTCTTTCGGCGTCTTGCATGCGACACACATTTTTTTATAATAACAAAATTATGACATACAACACACATAAAAAAATTAGCAACATTAGCAACAATACATTTAATCACTGTTCTAAAATTAATTAAAATGAATATGAATTAAAATTATTTTGATGTTGCACCTTGTACATTTATTAACTCTATTATTGGGAATTAACCACAGTTTAAAATACTTCATTTTAACGACAAAATAGTCGAGGAAATGAAGCATTTTGGCTCGCAATTTTTTCGTCCAGCATGGATTTACTTGAAATTTTTACAGAAGGTAAAGAATAGTCCAAGGAGCATTTTCTATATCATGCCGCTGTACGCTAAAACCTCGGGGGTGGGAATTTTTTATTACACTTTAACTATGTAAATCGATGTAAAAAGTAATTCTAAGAAAACAATGTTTTTTACATTTTCTTCGTAAAACTAATATTTTTCGAGTTATTCGCGCTTGAAAGTAACAGTTTTTTGAGAATACCTCGAAAAATATGCATTTAATCAAAAAAACTGTAGATATCAAAATTGTATCTTTTAGTAACAAAAACCAAATTCTTTTTCTGTAATATCTTTAAGACGAATACAAACCGAGATACGGCATGTTAAAAGTTAGCTTTTTTCGTCAAATGCATAATTTGAAATATTCAAAGTATAATAACGGAAAAACTTTGCCTTTTTCGAGGAAAACTTAAATAATATTTTTTCAAGTATACTGTTAGGCCTTTCAAAAAATAATAATTAAAAGTTTCTAGCCTAAAAATTAAGCAACTTATGATCAAAAAAAAGTCGATACCTGCTTTTCTCTATGAAAAAATCAGTCAAAACAACCCCCTAACTACCCTCCTAATTAAAAAATGGTGTTCAACTTTCTGTAATTCCTTTTATATTTATATTATTAATACACCCAAGAAGTTTGACTTATTTAAAAGGCCTAATTTTAGAAAAATTGGAGTTTAATAAAAAATTATTTTTTTGGAATTTCCCATTTTTTACCTTTTACTTCAAAATATCTCCGAAAATACTGGAGATACGAAAAAAAATGGTGGCCCACTAAATTGTAGCTTTTTTAATAACTAAAATTCCCTTGTGCATAGATTTTCATTACAGTGAACAGTTAGAGAGACATAGCTCTTTAAAACCTCTATTTACGAGCAAACACCCTCTTATTCGCGCTCTTTACACCCACCCAAATTAAAAACTAAGGGATCTTACGGAATTTTGTTTACACAGTCTTATAACTCTTCAAAAATCCTATAAGTCATTTTTGAAAAAACTTTTTATCGGCAAAAATGAAGGAGCTATGTTTATAAAACGATTTTTTTTTTCGAAAAATTCGGATAGTCCGCTTATGGATAATTTTCAATATATGTATAATACCACAGAACCGGTTCGTATACTGGAAGATGACTAAAAACTATTTGTATTTGTACATATTTGTAAATTCGTATTTTTGTGTAAATAAATGTTTTTGTAATTCTTTAATTCTACTTTTTTTCTGTATACATCTATTAAAATGTCTACTTATAAAAGCTGTAATGTTATTAAGGGTGGTTTTTAAGGGTTGAAATATTATGATATCCTAAATGGTTTATCCTAAAGCATAAAATAATTATTATTTAACCAATCAAAACCAAATTTTACCCATATTAAAGTTTAAAATGTTTTATATAATTTTTGACAATAAGGGGTAGCTTACACCCCTAAAAATAATCAACACCCTTAAGCATGATATGGAATATGAAGTACAGGGTGAGATGATCCTATTCCCAAATTTTTATGTAAATCGATGCAAGCCGAAATTATTCTTTTAGGAAAAGTAAATTTTTTATATATAGCTCCAACAAGGGTGGTTTTACGGGTTGAAATATTATGATAGTATATCGTAAAGCATAAAACAATCATTACGTAGCTAATAAGAACAAAATGTTGACAATATTAAAGTTTAAAATGTTATTTTATTTTTTTTACAATTAGGGGTAGTTTTCACCCTTAAAAAACCAAAAGCGTACAACGGCTCAATATAGAAAATGAACTAGAGGGTGTAATGAGCCTAATCCCGAATTTTTGTACAAATCGATGCTGGACGAAAAAATTGCGAGGTTTTGCCATTTTTTCAGCTTCATTTCCTCGACTAAAACAAAATATTTCAAAATTTTAAATTGTCGTTAATCTCCAATAAAACCGTTAATAAACTTTATCCGGTATAAACACAACAACTATTTTTAAAAAGGAAGCAATATTTGATAAAAACAATAAATGTAAATATTGTAAAATGAATTTTTTAGTTTTGTCTTTGATTGCGATAACTTATTTCGACTCTGTAAAAAATCTCTAGGCTTTATCTTTGAGATTATTTTCTGTGTCGGAATATTTTAAAGCATGAAATATAATTATGTTTGCAATTACATACTGATAACGTTGATGACTCAACGAAAGGATTTGCAAATATGTATGCAAAACAATTTAAGGAAATCTTTTTAGTGTATTACATTACATTCGAAAGATTATAATACAAAGTTTTTGAAAGGTGTTTTACCTACAGTTTATTCACATGAGACATGCAGTGGATGTAAACATTAGTTGATAGCAATATCGTCAACGGCAACATAAAACGCCGCCCACCTTGTGTAACTTTGTCTAACTTCGTTCTACTTCCAAAATCTGTCGGCCTGGTGCGTCCGAGTCAAAAGGATCTTTGTCGGTATCGCACCGCTTGAATGTGTTCCTCGCGAAGTAGAACGAGTGTGTAGAGAGGCACTTCGGACTTCGGTCAACTTTGGCGAAGTAACTTCGCCGAGAGTGTGGTGTCCGTTTAATAGCGGCTTCCCACTGGTCTGCGATTTTACGCATCATCACGCACAGCCGACGAGCACGGACCACCACGCACCGCAGACAGAGGTCTTCCCATGGTCTGCGATTCTACGGATCATCACGAACAGCCGACCACCGCGGATTCTAACGCACCGCGGACAGAGGTCTTCCCATGGTCCGCGACAGTCTGTGCTTTTGATTGAGATTATATATGTGACTCATTTAATTTTGGCATTGATTACATTGCGTTTGTCAAGTTTCTTATCTCTTTCAATATTTTCGTTTAGAATATGGTGTGAAATGTGTAGTATGCAGATTCCATGTAAATCAATAATTACACACATAATGTATTTTATTTTTAACCAAATGTGTTAAATTATTAACTTGTAAAAAAATCGTTGCTCAAAAACAGATTTTGGACCAACTTTGGATATGCTTTATAATAGTCAGGGAAGTAGTGTAAAATTTGACCGGAGCATTTTAGCATGGGTGTTTTTCTTTATTGAGTTAGGTGTTCCGTTAAAAAATGATGTGTCAGCCAGCCCAAAATCGGGGCTTTTAGGCAAAACAAAATAAAATATGAAACTAGATGGAAAAACCCTACAACTATATATCAAATATTTATCTCCGTGGCTTATTTACATCCATCATGGCCTAAAATACCTAGCTCCTGGCTTTCACCCAGGCAAGCCGGGTTCCATTCCCCACGTTGGAAGTTTTTTTTTGTTTTTAAAATTGACATTTTGATTTGAAAAATAAATTATTTTTATAATACCATGTTTTTGATGTTTATACGACACAATATAAAAAAGTTTGTATGTCCTTTATAGAATCGTAAACTATGCATTTGATCATAATAGGATGACCTCAAGCAAAGTTGTTGTACATGAACCCGGGAAGGTTTCTGAGTGAATACGACCAACCTAAGCAATAATTATTTGCGCAAACAGAACAAAAAACTATTGTTTATTAGAAAAAAGGGTTGTTTAGGGTTGCATGTATCTTTTGATTATACATCATATAAAATTAAGAAAAAACAGTTTGTCCAAAAAAATAAAAAAGAGTGTAGTGGGGGGGGGGGGGGGCAACCTCCTATACACTTAGATTAGTCGTACCAACTCAGCAACCTTCAGTCATGCACAACCACTTTGCTTAACCCGGCATTGGTCGCTATATGAGATTTTCTCTCACGGTTTAAGAATATTGCACACAACTTTTTCCCTGGTAAATTACACATGCTCTAGTTCCTTCTTGTCTCCGAATTATCCTTCCTCTACAATCGAATAGACCGTGTATAAAATTATTCAGCATTATTTTTAGCATTATTTTATATTGTAGCATTATTTTATTTTGTATTTGCAATATGAATCGTGCAAAAATAATTTTAGAACTTACCCTGTTGCATAACAATAAAATAAAGGTACTAGTACAAATTTGAAATTTATATTGAAATATTAAAATTAATTTTATTTCTACATTTTTAGATTAGGTTAAACTGTAACAACGCATCAACAGTCACATTGTGTAAAGCTAATAATAACTTTATTAAGTTTAAAATCTATTTTGAAAATTATATTTCGTAAAAAAGGCGAAAGTTGGGTACCTTTGTGAGACAAAATCTCACGCGCGACCACTCACGTAAGAACCAACCTAGCGACTAATGCCGGGTTAAGGTCAACATAATAATGATCAAATGCATAGTTTACAATTTGTGTTTTTGGCAAGTGGCCGGTAACACAGGTTTTACTGTATATGCAAATTTAAGGAACAATAAGAGAAATAAACTTAAGAATATTGTTAAAAGTTTGTATATATTTAAATATTTGTTTCTGTTGAAAGACTTTTAATATAGGTACTCTGAAACACGAAATATAAAAAAATGTGTTAAACATGTTTATCCCCGTACTGATTCGTTAAATTGATAAAGATAATTTCAATTATAACTGTGATAATTGATAATAGTTAGTTTCCAATAAACAGAATAATTCAATTTGGACGTTACGAATTGTCCGTTACGAATTTGTCTAGTTACGAACTGTCGCCGTTACCGAGTGTCGCCGTTACGAACTGTCGCTGTTACGAATTGTCCGTTACCAACTGTCCGGTTACGAACTGTCGCGTTACGAGGTGTCAGGTCACGACTGGTGGATATCAGAATATAATAAAAGTCGTTCAAAGTAAGTATATATAAAAATATAATTTTATTTTCTTTGACTTATTTATTTTCTGTTTTGTCACCCCAAGTTCGCATCACGGGAAAAAACTAACAAATGAACATTATTTGTGGCGCGCCGGTGGAATAATGTATTTTTTCTACGACCGTTTAATAATATGCTCATTATTCGCTATTTTTGAATAGATAATAACACCCATTACTTTACCCGTGAGTGTGAGTAAAAGTTCATTACTCACGGGCTGAAGTTACTCACGGGTCATTACTCACGGGCTGAAGCTAGGTTCAACTGGCGAATGTCACTTTTAATATTAGTCTTATATAAACTGCAAATAAAATTACTTAATCTTACTTACTACTGTAGACATCATCCAAAAAATTTGCCATGATATCATAAAAAGGCCACTCAGGCTTGTAAACGTCATCAGCCCCACTACCAGTTCCCATTGATTGTTTAACTTTTGTTTTTTGCCTTCTATAGGTCGACATTAGAGGTCCATAGAGGGGTAAGACATTGGGGGTCCATAGAGGTCCATAGAGGGTCCACATTAGTGGACCTCTATGGCCCATAGAGGTCCATAGAGGGACCATCTGTCCCTCTATGGACAGATGGTCAATAGAGGGGCCATATTTCAGGAAGCGATAGCGGAACTAAGTGATGGAATCTCTATAAATGGAAGAATAGTAAATAACATAAGATTCGCTGATGACACCGTTATAATGGCAGACACCTTGGAGTCGCTACAAGAATTGTTAAATAGAATTAACGATTATTGCATTCGATATGGACTCCAAATAAACAAGAAAAAAACTAAATTTATGATTGTCTCAAAAACACAACATGGAAATGAAAGGTTAATACTAGAGCAAACCCAAATAGAAAAAGTAAAGACATACAAATATCTGGGAACCTGGGTTGATGACAAAAATTACCAAAGCAAAGAAATTAAAGTCCGAATTGAAACTGCAAGGCAAGCATTTATAAAAATGAAGACACTGCTTTCAAACAAAGACCTTTAGTTGCCTCTCAGATTGAGGGCTCTAAGATGCTACATATTTTCTATATTACTATACGGAATGGAAGCTTGGACATTGAAAAGGCAACACATAAGGAAAATAGAAGCGTTCGAAATGTGGTGTTACAGAAGAATGTTGAAAATTCAGTGGGATCAAAGGATTACCAATGTTGAAGTGCTACGACGTTTAAATAAGGAGTTATAGAAATTATGAACAGTATAAAAACAAGAAACCTAGAATATTTGGGTCACATTACCAGAGGAGAGAAATATGAGCTGCTGAGAGTTATTATGCAAGGAAGGATCCAAGGAAGAAGAAGCATAGGAAAAAGACGCATCTCCTGGCTGAGGAACCTTAGAGAATGGTTTAACTGTAGTTCATTACAACTGTTCAGAGCAGCAGCCAACAAAGTGACCATAGCCATTATATCCAACCTCCGCTAGGAGATGGAACTTTAAGAAGAAAGTCGACATTAAATTGTCCCTCTTCTTTTTTAAATCTTTTATCGAAACAGTGCCATCCTTTAATTGGCTTTTGATGCGGCTCCATGCATCGTATGTATCGTTCCTATTTTTATGGTCTGGTGCCGTCGAATTCCACAAAGTGGGTTCATTTTGGTACAGATTTAAAAAATCAAAAATTAATTCGTTGGTCCATTCCATTTTTTAGCAAAAAAAAAATTCTAATAACAACTCAACACACTTTAGCAACACTAAATACAACTGCTGGTGTCAGCAAATGAACAATTTCTTTAACTTGCCAATCACTGCCTTGTCGTCCGTTAAAACAGTGACGCGAAAAAATATCAGTGAAATGCTGGATAGCGAAAACTGACGGTGTCATGAATTTCGGATTTTATGTAATGTGACTCATTTAATTTGTAATTTGGCTATTGATTACATTGCGTTTCTCACGTTTCTTGTCACTTTCAATGTTTTCGTTAATAGCATATTATGGTGTGAAATGTGTAGTATGGACATTCCATGAAAATCTTTATTCAAAGCTAATGATATTCATAATAATAATATACCCAAGCTAAATCTTCACAAACTCGCTACAAATGTAGTGCTTGTAAAATTTTTTATTGTTTCGAATGTTTGGTTGTTACTCATAAATCAGAATTATTAATGCAATAATATTCATGAAAAGAGTTATTAAATTTTTATTAGTAGCTACTAAGAAGAAATGTATTATATTATGATTCAAATCAATAATTATACATATTATGTTTGTTATTTTTATCAAAATGTATTAAATTATCAATTTATAAAAAAACTGGCGTTTAACGTGTTAAAAAAATCTTGACAGCGTCCACACGGGCCATTAACGCACCTTTGATCTGTACCGACTTTCGACGGATCACCACAGACGTGTCTGTGCTATCACAGACGACCACTTCCCATGGTGCGTAGTGCGAGCTGGTCCGCGTCTGTCGGCGATATTGCCGATCTTGAGAAGCCGTAGTTACTACGGACTAGTACGGACCAGCACAGACGCGTCTTTGCTACCACGGACGATACGCTTCCCACGGTGCGTGGTGCGAGCGGGTCCGTGTCCGTCCGCAATATTACCGATCGTGGGAAGCCGCTATAAGAGATGGCGATTTCCGTTCAGGTTTTGAATATTTTGGATAAATCCACGAGGAAAAATTTCCTGTAGTTGGCTGTATACCATTACAAAAACATAAAATCCTTTATAAAAGGTATATTTGTTAAAATCCCTATACAGGGCTACATCAAAGACAGAACTAGTTTTCGATCGGTTGACCGATCATCATCAGTGCAATCTTAGAATCTACATGCAAGCCACCAAAGTAAAAATAACAGGGTAAAAACCCTTTACAATTGATCCGTCATCGCAACATATGACAAAGATGTGAATTATAACATGGATGATTAAGATATCCAATGTTTTTCGCCCGAGGTACCAATGAGCTCTATCTGACAAGTTCACATCATGACTGTACGGAAGCAAGTCCGTACTTGCTTCCGTGGCTTTTTACTTTGGTGGCTTGCATGTAGATTCTAAGATTGCACTAATGATGATCGGTCAACCGATCGAAAACTAGTTCTGTCTTTGATGTAGCCCTGTATAGGGATTTTAACAAATATACCTTTTATAAAGGATTTTATGATTTTGGATAACTTTTATACTTTGTTACTTGTATAATTGCGTAAAGTAATGAATTTTTTTTCTTGTATATCAATGGGTGCTTATTATGAGACTAACTTTTTCTTAAAGGATTTTGCCCCGCAACACCCATTTTCATAAAGGGGGTAATTTGTGGTTTTTGCAAAACGTAACCCTTCCTGTACGTTTTTACAAAAAAATCCTTAATAGAAATATGAAGAGGACTATATTTCCTACAACTTGTTCCGCGACAGCATATGTCTATCACCCACCGTTTAGCGGGGGTGGCGGTTGCGCCCCAAAGTTGACAAGATTTTAATAAATATGCTTTTAAAAAACAATTATTTTTCCCTGTAACGGGAATCAAGAAGAAACCCTACGGCAATTAATCACAAATAGGCTATTGATTATGTACTATAGAAAGGAACTACAACGTTAACGGGGTTTTATTATTTCATATGGTCAACGAATCTCTATATATGAAAAAACCGCGGAGTGCTACCATTTAAAGGGGTGCGTTTTTGAGAAATGGGTGAATTAGTCCCTGGGCACAGGTTACATTAGGGTGAGTTCTATCCACTTTTGCTACAAACACGTCTACATAAAAATTGTTCCTGGTTAAATTTCCTATCTAAATATAACTTTTTAAAGTCAAAGATACTTTTTTTTACAAAAATATATTCAAAAGAAAAAGCACAAAGAAACCCAAAAGAAAGAAATTTTGTTTTTTGTCCCATAACTTTTGTCCACGGGGATATAGGTATAGACATTGCTTCATAGAAAAAAAAACTTAAATATTTTCTCTTTAAAATGATGTTTAGTAGAGGTCATTAGGATTTACAGTTTTTGAAATATGATTTTTCAAATTTCGCCACTCACAGCAATTTTGGGCAATTTTCCTTGTTATTTCGCAAATATTGTTCTGTAACTTTTTTCTACGTAACTTTAGGTATATGCAATGGTACATGTAAGAGGAATAGAAATCAATTACCTTTAAAATGGTCTAATGCTAATGTATAATGTTGTACGACTTCTTTTAAAGAGGTTATCTTTTTCAAGACTTTTAACGAGTTTTTATATTTTTACGATTATTTTTTAAATTTCCCATTATAACTTTTTTTTCTATATGGTATATATTATATAATAAAAAAGAAAGCTTATTCTGTTTACTTTAAAATAGTGTATTATAAAAAATTCTAGGGTTATTTTTGAATAAGATATGCTTTTTCAAATTGTAATAAGTAGGTACTTGCAACGATTTTTGATTTTAGGATTATTTTTTAAATTCCTCTTTATAACTTTTTTATGTAATTGTGTATTATGATTGAATCTTATTTTTTATAGGATCCACTTCACTCTGCCGGGCAAACTTCAAAATATGGATTAATTCCAATATTTACTGTTAAAGCTCCTGAACCTCAAACTTTGCTTGAAAAATAGCATGTAAATGTACCAAAGGATGTACAAAAAACTGCAGTTGTACGAAGATAGGAATTAGTTATTCAATATTCTGCAAAGGGTGCATGTGCATGGGTATTAATTGTGGGAACTCTAAGATAACTAAGATGTCAGAGGAAGATATTGAAGCTAATGCTAACGAAGAGATGGACTTTGATTTTGAAAATTTTTTAAATGTCAACGTTTAAATAATTTTAACTAAGACTAATGTTTATGTAATTTTTGTAAAAGAAATAATTTTAAATAATACAGGTAAAAAATATCAAAGATACACCATTTTAAAGAACAGAAAGTAAGCCTTCTTTGTTGCGCAATATGTATATAGATAGTATATTCATGTACAAGAAAAAAAAAGTTATAATGAGAAATTTCAAAAATAATCGTCAAAAATGTAAAAAATAATATTTTTTTACATTAGGTATTATATAATATATAATATATTATATAATAATTTTATTTTATTTTTATATTATATTATAAAAAAATCGTTAAAATTATAAAACCTTGAAAAACCATAATCTCTTTAAAAAAAGTCGTACAACGTTATACAGTAGACCATTTTAAAGGTAATTGATTTTTATTCCTATTACGTGTACCATTGCATATACCTAAAGTTACGTAGAAAAAAGTTACAGAACAATATTTGCGAAATAACAAGGAAAATTGCCTAAAATTGCTGTGAGTGGCGAATTTTGAAAAATCATATTTCGAAAACTGTAAATCCTAATAACCTCTAGCACACATCATTTTAAAGAGAAAATATGTAAGTTTTTTTTCTGTGAAGCAATATGTATACCTATATCCTCGTGGATAAAAGTTATGGGACAAAAAACAAAATTTATTTCTTTTGGGTTCCTTTGTGCTTTTTCTTTAGAATATATTTTTGTAAAAAAAGTATCTTTGACTTTAAAAAGTTACATTTAGATAGGAAATTTAACCAGGAACAATTTTTATGTGGACGTATTTGTACCAATAGTGCATAGAACTCACCCTAATGTAACCTGTGCCCAGGGACTAATTCACCCATTTCTCAAAAACGCACCCCTTTAAATGGTAGCACTCCGCGGTTTTTTCATATATAGATGTCCATTGACCATATCAAATAATAAAACCCCGTTAACGTTGTAGTTCCTTTTAGCTATCTTATTTTGAATATAATCAATAGCCTAAAATAAGTGGCTGATTTTCTGGTATAGGTTTCATTTCAGGACAATTGCCCATTTTTTAATTACAGGGTGTTACATTAAAAAAACCCCTTTTATACCATGTGAACCGCTTATGCTAGCGTAAACAAATTTCAGCGATTACTCATGTACAAGTGTTATTTACAAATTTGTATAATGCACCCCCATTTTTTCCCGAAACTACCCCAAAAAAAGAGGAATAATAAAAAGAGTGCTTTTCTTGGAATCCTTCACACACACACACACACACCTTTATTTAAATGTTGCATAATGTTATTTTGTATGTACACGTTCTTATTACCCACGCATGGACACCAAAAGCGATTTCCTGGTGCAAACGCTGTAGCAAAAAAAAAATAACACAGGGATTGAAAAAAATTTTTGGCTTTCTGATCCATATGGGCCTATACTCTAATAGGGTTTTTCATAAATATACAGGGTGTTTCATTAATAATTGTCCATATAGTAACTGGAGAAACCTTAGCTCAAAATACGAAGATTTAACCTAAAACACTTAAATCAAATGTGGTTGCTTACTGAGTTACAGGGTGTTTTATCTAAAAATTTAAAAACTATTTTTGCCCAGCATTTTAAAACTATTCGACGTATCCTTTTCATACTTGGCAGAAAGTGCGATTACTATACACCCTACTAAATTATGATAAACAAACTTTTCTAGCTACTACCAGAGGCGTACGGCAGGGGATAGTAAATGGTTGACCCTTCTCAAATCCTACGCCACTGGAGGAATTACTATTTTAGTGCCATTTTTAGATTCTACAATACTTTATACGTAAATAATATACTCCTCATTGGTAACGATAAAGTCATTAGTTTTCGAGATATTTGAAGTTAAATATGAAACGGCACAGTTATTTTGATTAATTTATGGTATGATTCATATGATTAAAATTTAAAAACTATTTGTACCCAGTACTTTAAAACTATTTGGCGTGTCCTTATCATACTTGGCAGACAATGTAGGTAATACTGTACACACTACTAAATTAAGATAAATAAACGTTTCTAGCTACTACCAGAGGCGTACGACAGGGGATAGTGGCTGGTTGACCCTTCACAAATTCTACGCCACTGACTAAATTGCTATTTTAGTGTAATTTTTTGATTTTTCAATACTTTTTATGTAAACAATATACTCTTCATTCGTAACGATAAAATGATTAGTTTTCGAGATATTTGAAATTAAAAATGAAGCGACACAATTCATTAATCAAAATAACCGTGTCGTTTCATTTTTAACTTCAAAGATCTCGAAAACTAATGACTTTATCGTTACGAATGAAGAGTATATTATTTTCATAGAAGGTATTGGAGAATCCAAAAATTGAACTTAAATAGCAATTCCGCCAGTGGCGTAGAATTTGGAAAGGGTCAACCATTTACTTTCCCCCGTCGTATGCCTCTGGTAATAGACAGAAACGTGTGTTTAACATAATTTATAATTTAGTAGTTTGTATAGTATCTATACTTCCTGCCAAGTATGAAAAGGATACGTCGAATAGTTTTAAAATGCTGAGCAAAAATAATTTTTAAATTTTTAGATAAAACACCCTGTAACTCAGTAAGGAACCACATTTTATTTAAGTGTTTTAGGTTAAATCTTCGTATTTTGTGCTAAGGTTTCTCCATTTACTATATGAACAATTATTAATGAAACACCCTGTATATGGTTATTGCACATCCCTGCGGAAACTACGCCTATCCCTGAAAATAAGTTTGGCGAGCATGTTTTTACGATTTCCTCATTACCTATGCATTTTTTTGAAACAAAACTTACACATAATTAAAGACCACTATTTTCTCTACAAATCAGGGGCTATGCATTTTTTTCGTATAAGCAACTGTTACGGCACAGTGGCGCCGTAAACCTCAAAAATACTTTGGCGAGCTCCACGTTTTGTTATCTTTTCGCCACCTATTCATTTTATTGATAACGTACCTATGGCAAATAAAAGAACACACTGTCTGCTACACATTATGACCCATGCATATTTTACTTTCTTTGCAACCTAAAGCCACAGTGGTGGCCAAAATCAATTTTTGCATATTCTCTTTATTAATTCTCCTTTTTTGGGTGGTTTCGGAGAAAATATGGGGGTGCATTATACAAATTTGTAAATAACACTTGTACATGGGTAACCGCTTGAAAGTTTTTTTACGCTAGCATAAGCGGTTCAGATGGTATAAAAAGGGTTTTTTTTTTAAATTTAACACCCTGTAATATGGGCAATTGCCCTTAAATGAAACCTATACCGAAAAATCAGCCACTTATTTGCGATTAATTGCCGCAGAGTTTCTTCTTGATTCCAATTACAGTTAGGGAAAAATAATTTTTTTTCTAAAACATCTTTTTTAAAAACTTGACAACTTTGGGGCGCCAACCCCGCTAAACGGTGGGTGATAGACATACGCTGTCGCGGAATAAATTGTAGGAAACATAGTCCTCTTCATATTTCTACTCAGGAATTTTTTGCAAAAACGTACAGTTACGGGCTACGTTTCGCAAAAACCACAAAGTACCCCCTTTAAAGAGATGAAAATGGATATTCCGGGGCGTAATCTTTTAAGAAAAAGTAAGGCTCATAATAAGCATTCCTTGATATACAAGAAAAAAATAAAACCGGACTTGTGTCGAGTTTGCTAAGTTCAACCTCTGTTTCTAACACTAACAATAAAATCTAATAATCGAGAAAAGAGACAAAGTGATAACGTGAGGTTAATAATATACTGTTATTATGGAACGAGTTGGTACGTTTTGAGTACCTTTTAACAACTTTAATCTTTATTTACATGCACTACATGTCTTATTTGAATTTAGTGTAGCCTCCTAATAGTCTCTTTATTTTTCACCAAGGATTAGACTTTAAGCTGGTTTTGTCCTTAGTCTTGCCATCTTCTTCTGGACCGTCCCACGACTCTTCTTCTGTGTGGTTTATAGTTTATATTTTACAACCTGTCAATCTATCTTAGTTCACTCTTTTTTTTAAATATGTTGTAATAAAATTTATGACTATGTTTTAATATGTATTGTTATTATCGAGAATATATTTGGTATAAAATTTTAATTTTTGATTTGGTCTCTCAATGTGCATCTCAATTCACCTAGTCTTACTAGTTTTTTATGGCATGGACTAATTAAGACTTTATTCGGGTCTAGCAATTAAAGTTTTAAGACTGTTGATATCATCATCAATCAGCCAATCGCGTCCACTGCTGGACATAGGCCTCCTCAGTTCTTTCCAGTGTTCTCTACACTGGGCCGCTTGTAGCAAGTGTCCCGCTACTCTTTTTATGTCGTCGGTCCATCTAGTCGGTGGTCGTCCTCGGCTTCTTTTGTAGTTTCTGACGCTCCATTCCATGATTCATCTTATCCATCGTCCATCTTGTGTTCTAGCTAAGTGTCCTGCCCAGTTTTTTAGAATTTTTCGTTTTCCCACTTCAATATACGTACATACTTTCTTTCGGCATTCCTATAACGGTCCATGTGAACCTTCCACAGAGCGAAGTAGTGCTGTAAGCCATCTTCTGCAGGATGTTGAGTAACTGAGCCGAAATTTTCTTTATGCACAAAAGAAGGATTCGAGTCTTGGGAGCAGGTAGAAGCCGCACAGCACTAAATCTGGTGAACAGAGAGGGTGATCCATGAGTGTGACCTGGTTTTGGCCAAATAGTCCTTGATAGAGTGCGCGTTATCCTAATGGAGAATCCATGATTTCTTTTTCCACATTTCCTCTTTTCTCTCGGACTTGTGAGAAGTGATTTGAGAGGCTACAATGTTACTTGTAACACCTTTTTACATCAAATATAGAATTTGGAACAACTCCTTCTAAACAGAAAAAATACAAAGCTGGGAACTATAAGAAAAAATAAACATAACAAATATCAATTCCGCTATGGGAACACAGCTCCCTTATCCCGAATGTCGTTAAAGTATGCGACATTTCATAGCTTCATTTATGTAAATCCTCTACATTTCTGTATCATATCATAAAACATCCTATGTCGCCAGTTTATACATGTACTGAAAAGATACTGTTCTTACCTGAATAAATTTCAAAAAAACTAGCAGATACCACGAGATTCAAATTTCTATATTTCGAGGAATTCACCAATCGGAAAACGTCTGAGGCGGCCATCGCGTAGATACCTCTTTCGCAGTTTTGATTTTTGCCCTGGCTGAAGTCACCGCCCATGGTATGCGTCTTGCCGGATCCCGTTTGGCCGTACGCGAAGCAAGTGGCAAAACCTCCCTCGAATATTGTCTTTATCAATGGTTGTGCTGTGTACCTGTGGACAAAGGAAAGCACAATATAATAAAAAATATAGAGCATAATTATAGCAGACAGAATTATGTTTCATGTTTACATCAAAACATTAAATTCTTGCCGAAGGTCTTGTCGCAATGGTTAAAGCGAGTGAACTCCAGACACAGAGTTGAAATTGATAGTCACCCGAGGTAGCGAATCGAATCTGAACGTTATGATAACGTTACCATAAGGCTTTCGCCTCTTCAAGGTGGGAATCTTCTCTCCTCTTTTTTTTGTTGCGGTTGCGAGATCTTGGAATGGTAAAGAGCAATGTCAAGTGCAAATAGGGAGAGTGGCAGACTTGCTAGTCGATCGGAGAAGTAGAAGGAAAGCAAGAAACTAAGAAGCTGTGAGTTTTGGTTTTCGAAAAGCCAAAAAAACCATGAGTAGAAAGGAACCCTGGATGTTACCCGCTTGAATCAGCGTTTTTGGCTTGGAGCTTAATGCTATTTGCGATATCTAAGGAAAGTTTCTTCTAGGAAGTCTTGATATTCATCAGGAAGGGTGAGGCGCCGAATGGAATATTTTTCTTGAGGCGCCTGGTATGTATGTGCCCTATTTGATGCCAAGGAGTTTTAAGCACCTCTTTGGCTGTGCTGTTGTACCTGTCTATCGTGCGTAAGACGTATCTTTTGCTGAGAGAACGGATTATATCCTCTAT
Source organism: Diabrotica virgifera virgifera (assembly GCF_917563875.1). NCBI lineage: Eukaryota > Metazoa > Arthropoda > Insecta > Coleoptera > Chrysomelidae > Diabrotica > Diabrotica virgifera. Next base: position 67,777,981 of record NC_065450.1, on the reverse strand, counting down.
AGTGGGAAGATTAAAGCCAAAATGGTGTTACTTTGGCGATTGTTAAGTGGCACATAGACACACGTCTTGTATTCGATAATTGGCTCAATAAATGTTTTATAGGTGTGTAAGAAAGTTTTGAAAGTTTCGAGATGTGGTGCTACCGTCGAATGCTAAAGATAAGTTGGGTTGAAAGAGTCACAAACTTTGCAGTAATATGAAAGATAAAAGACCCAGAAATTTTGTTAACAAAAAAACGAAGAAAACTCGAATATTTGGGTCACCTGATGAGAGGACATAAATAAGCATTACTTCAAAATATAATGCAGGGAAAAATAATTTGCAAATTGCGGAATTTGAGAGAGTGGTTTGGCTGCACCACTAATGAACTCTTTAGGTCAGCTGTAAACAAGGTCAGGATAGCCTTGATGATTTCCAATCTCCGATAGGAGTGGCACAAGAAGAAGAAGGAAAATTTTGCAAGCAGTACATATTTCCAAATTTAACAAACAGTACAGGGTGTCTCTAACATCGATGTTCCAGTTGAGAGTTCTGCTAAAATGAACTCCCAAATAAGACACCGAGGGTCTGAATTAGATACTCTCTCCAAGGAGCGCTATTTGGTTTCGCGCCTCTTCATATCGAACAATGCCACAATGTTTGTAAAGACAATGAAGACTACCTTATACAGTAAGAAAACATTTACTCAAGACCTACAAGTCACCTTGTATTTTGATAAGAATTATCAACGCTTTCAGAGCTGATTGGCTACATATTTGGATACATAATTCTATCACGATGCTGAATTACAACTTTGATTATTGTCTCTGCAGTTTCCTGCAACGTCTGAAAAACAGTAACATGTTGACCAAGGTAGAAGCTAGGCCTGCCAGGCAAAGGAAGATTCCCATCCACGAAGACCATTCCTGTCCCGGATTTCTCAGTTCTCGAGTCATCCGTATAACATATTACCTGACGATACCTCCAGCACATCCTCATACTCCACTTCCACTTCAAGGATCAAAGGTCCAGAGAGGAATATGGGAATCTTTCGGGTGACACCCACCTACCTTCTTCACAAATATCGACATAACTACAAAGTCCTCTTTATAACGAACACGGCTATTACGAGGTTTCGCTTATAACGAGGTACACTAGATGTCCCATAAAATTTCTATTGAACTATAACACCTCTATAACGAGGCATATTTGGTTATAACGAGGAAAAATGAAATCGAAGAATATGTTTCTTTACCTGTTTTTGGCATGGTGATGGCTATAAATAAATACCCCAACTACCTGTATTTAGGAATGCCCAACATCTGTATGTTTACCGAGGCCAGTGCTGTAATAAACTTCTTCCTTCCTGTTTGTCTATGGACCGATATTGAATATTGTAGTAAATTTACAATGTACGATGGCCAAGTTTCATTGTTGAAGTCGACCATCGACACCTAATAAACTACGTAAGAGGTATCAAAACATTTTATTAGTGGTGGTATGCATAATATTATTGTTGTCTGATATAAGATTCGCTTATAACAAGCTAATGAGTCCGCCATTTCAGTTCTCGTTATTTATTTATTTATTTATTAACCATACAGACTAAATGTCTCATTACATGGCTAAAAAAAAATATACATTTACAATTCTATAGTTTTAAATAGATGACTTTCTAAGTTACATAAAAATTATACAAATTATCTCATTATCACTTCCAGCATTGTAGAGGCTTGAATATTTTTTACATAGAGGTGTTTAAAATTTGACTTAGTATCAATTTATAAAACTTTGTCCGATTCAAGGACCAATCTACATCAATTAAACTGTTAAAATTGTTTAATAACTTAAGTGCATTGGCAAGGGGAGATCTTGTTGCAACAAGATTGTGAGGTATATTGAACATTAATGAAGATCGTGTCCGACGAGGAGCAATATTGAATGGAATGAGTGAAAGTAAATATGGGCTGTTAATCTTATTGTTAATTATATTGTATATAAACATAATTACCATTAAGTCCCTTCTTTGTCCTAGAGACAATATTTTAAACTCGTTTCTGTATGTTTTTCATTACCTGCTAATTTAATATGAATCGCTATTGCCTCAAATTTTGTACAATGTTTGAAAATTTGTGCAATTTTATACTCCTTTCTTACTGCCACAAGAACTCCCCCTCCTCTAGTTTTTCCAGTGAATTCTAAATCCCTATCTGCCCGTATTAAATTATACATACTTGTATCAACAATTTCACCATCCCTAACCCCATCTTGAATCCATGTCTCTACTGCAATTATAATATCGAATTCCAAGGTTTGTGAACCCCTATAAAAATCATATGTTTTTGTATTCAGACCCCTACAATTCTGGTAATAAACATTCAGGTTGTTTGTTATGTCTTATAGCTATTATTGCAGTAAGCCCAGATACTGTAAATAGTATTTTAATACAATGTTATTAAAGTAGAAAATATAGCGCCATCATACATATTATCGCTGGAAAAAGGATAACTCATTTTTGTGAGCAGATACTATAATACAACTGTCAATTACTTAATACGGAAGAACATAGATCTGAAACCTCTAAACCACATACCACACATGCGTACCTCTTGACAGATTTGCGAACATATTGTGAAAAGTAATTTATATTTGATTTTTCTTGCAGCAAAATAGTCAGTAAAGTAATAAAACTGTAACGTTAATATTGACAGATTGTTATACAAAAAGAAAATATAAACATGTAAAAAAGCCCAGCCCAAAAATTTCAGACCTATACACATATAAGCAATGGCTAAATATATTTAAAATATGTAGAAGTAGCTTCAATAATTTATCAGTACAGTACATTTTAAACAAGATTACATTTTTTGGAAAATACGTCTGATGTATTTACGTACTGAAACCAGTTAACTTACATTTATCCATTGAAACCTGTAACCTCTATGTAACAAAAAAAACAAGAACTCATTGATGTATTGATGTACCGAATAAAAACTAGACCTGCTAATTAAATTAAACTATTTTAAGTTGGATTCATTTGAACTTATATTCGTAACAAATAAAATTTCAAATGAAAACTTATCCTCATTAAAATAGTCAAACATGTAAACAAAAGATAAGAATAAGTTTAAAAATTTCATATCAATATAATGTATCTAATGTTTTTCGTACCTAATTAAGAAGCTCATTCTCGTTCTGAATGGTTCTGACACCGTTGCCAGTATTGACATAAATCTTTCCGTTCATTGACCACGCACTTTTAACACCATATTTTTTCTTAGCAGCTAAGAGAAGTTTAAACCGAACTTGAGTAAGGTCTTCATTCAGAAATATTTCCGTATTTTTAAGCTTGTTTCTGGATTTATATACTTTATTCCGCTTCAGGTTGGTTACAAATTCAACGATGATACTCCTAGGTTTCTGCTCATCTTCAATCTTGCCCACCCTAAATATTCTATTTACTTCCACTAGTGAACATTTAATTTTCATTTGGTCATTAATTAATGTCAAAACTTTGCTTATCACATTCTCAGACGCTTCTTCTTTTACTCCAACAAATCTCAAACTATTCATTCTTGCTGTCTGATTTAGATTATCCAATGTCTGATTAATTATTATAATTTTCATTGCATTGTTTTTTTCTTTTTCTTCTAGGCGATTTAGTTTTGTAACTGCATTATTCAGTGTTGCATCTAATGCTTCAAATTTTTGAGTTAATTTGTCAAGTTTATCTTCTATTTTGCTAAGTGAATTTGTCAATACCTTTGTTATAATGGCTTCCATAGCACTTTCATCGGTTACACTACTGCGCACAGATCTGGTACTCATCATAAAACCTATGAGAACTGGCAACACAGGATAGAAAATTCGATTACAGATAATAGAATAGAAAAAAAAATGGATTTAACCAAGAAAAACCTTAGTAATTGTAAGTAATTTCTGTATTCTTACTAATGGTTTATCCGTACTTGATATGCACTGGAGACAAAACATAAAACTTCGAACAATTCCACTTAAAAGTCACAGTATTCTGGAGCTCACTGAATGTGGTGTTCACAGTACGAAAGTCATTACTCTATAATCGTCAGAGTTATAGAGGGAGTCTACTGTAATAGTAGTCTTCCGTTTTATACCGCTACGCGGCTTTGGGATTATAGCAGGGTAGTCTGCTATCTCTAGGACCTACGGTATACAAGGAAAGTAACAGTGCCAGTGCTACTCTTCAACCGCCTATTATTACCCTGGTTTTTACCCAAAGTACTCATTTTATTCAGGCTGAGGCGACCTGGGACCCATAGACATTTTTAAAAAGGTCTAGATTCTAGATGTTCTCGCCGGCGCTGGGTTTCGAACCCCCGCCTACATGCGTGGAAGTCAGGCATCTACCGCCTGAGCTATCCAGGCCCGTATATTTTATCCAGAAGTCAATTAAGGATTTCTCTTTAAAACTGTCTTCGATGAAATCGATGAATGTTTCCTGTAAATCCTGTTATTCTAACTCATTTGGTGGTGTTCCTGCAAAAGGATTTATGATTCAGTCAAGTTTGGGATAATCTTCAGAGAAATATTTATTAAAACATTCTTGAATAGATTCCAAGTGAAGAATTATATTAGCAACCACATCTGGTATTACATATATTTTGTTTTCGTCAAAAAATTATGAAAGCGTCGGAAACGTAGAGGCATCCTTGTCCTGTATTTGAGAACATAAATGAACCAACTTTTTCTTGAAGTAGTTTACTTTCTCATTGGCTGTGAAGGGTGTTGTGTTTGCTCTCTGAAGCCCCATGTTCAGCGTGTTGAGTCTGTCATTATTTTTTTCAGTTAAAAACATTAAAACTTCTGGCCTCAGTTTGAAGAAACGGGCGAAAATTTGTGCTGAGATGAAGAGACGCACTGGCACTTCCGTGCCATCGTAATTGCTTGTTTCATCCACGCGACGCGTACCACCTGAAACCTTCGCGCGTAGCACCAGTGGTACGCGTACCACCGGTTGAGAACCCCTGATCCAGACCAATAATTATCCCTTCCACTGCACTTCATCCATTCTGAAGTACTAGGAGATAGATTCCACAGCCGTCTTGTATGGTTCAAATCTACTCAAGGCTGCTCGACATTACATCCTCCTTACAGATCCTGTCTGACAACTCCCTGCCCATGAGTTTGTAAGACTCATGTCATTCGACAGTTTGACATTCGCTAAAATATAAGACATGATAACAAGATATCTGTAGGGTTTCCTCCAGTGAATTTGTAAATTGACAATTGAGTTGTTACACGCTGGCCAAGTTAGCATTAGGATCATGTTTTATCATATTCATAGTCTTTGCCGCTGATGCAGCTCCTTAAATTCTGCTACAAAATTCCCTCCAGGATCGCTCCTTTGAGGGCAGTATTTCTTTCTTATATTCTCTCTGGGCAGCTCCGAAAAGCTCCCAGTCCTGGCTACCGCTCCGCTTAGTCTTATTCCATACTTTTCTGGTGCAAACTGGTTTTTTACGAATCTTCCTACATAATGCTTCTTCGTGGACTGATTTCATGCGATGCAGAAACTTCCGCCACAACGTCAACCTCCTCGAGCGAGGAGATCTCTTGCTGCAGTCTTAAGCCTGGTCTCGTATTTATGCCAATCCGTTCTCCTCACAAATCGAGACAACTTCATAGCCGTTTCCGTTGTAGGAATCCAGAATTTGATATAGGGATCAGAGTGATCAGAAAGTGATCGTTCCCTACTAATCTCCCAGCTCCTAAGCTGCTTAATAATATCCACAGAAGTTAAAGTTAGGTACAATACTTCAGAGCAATCAGCCGTGTGATGGATGACCGAAGTTATCTTTAACGTAACGTTATCCTGTAGTTAAATTATAATCCTCGAATTGGTGTGATGTATCATATTTAACTTAACTACTTGTGTTATTTCTTGACAGTTCTTGAGTTATCTGATATATCAACTGTCACTTTATAACGCGACGTTAAACCTCAAGTTATGAGATAACTTTGTAGTTATGTAAGGATATGTAAGGTTAGGTTCATCTTTTGACTTGTTTTTAGATAGAAATCAAGTGAATTTAGAAGCTAATAATTTAATAATTAAGAATAGAAGGGTAATACAATTTTAAAAATTATACAAAAATCAAATCGAGAGATATAAGTTGAAATTTTATTTTAAGTACCTACTGAACTTTCTATCCAGAGTTGCCAGATATTTTATAAATCCCCCACTTAGAAACTGAAATTCCCTCAAATTGAAGCTCAAATCCCCCAAATTTAAATTTTTGCCGCATTTTAATAAATTAGTAGTCAAATGAAAAGAACAGTAAACCAAAATTATACTACTTATCAACGAGGGCCCTGGAAATAATTAATAGTTCCTATCGTCTTCGATTATATGGGAGTATAATATACAGTTCTATGTACATTCGCAAATTTAATTTACCATGACCCCTTAAAATTCTCCATAATTTTCCGCCCCCAAAAAATCCCACTACAATTTCTGCTTAGAAAAATTTCCCTAGACGCTTTCAAATTACCCCAAAATTGTGGGAAAATACACCAATCTGGCAACCCTGTTTTTATCTACCTTTTGAAACACCACCGAAGCCGAACAGCTGTTTGCTGTTCGGCACTGTTCGGTCATCGAAGGTGGCCGACGATGGTTATTTACTTTTACGGTCATCTACCCATCCTGTAGCATGTTCCGAAAAATCTCTCGCGCTCACTCCAACTTGTACTATTTCCACATAAGGTTCTCTTTGTTACGTCAAACTTTGTTCCTCAAATGTTATTTCTAATATAACGTTGAAAAAATAACTATCTCATAACTGTGAAGAATACATCACAACGAATTTTACCTAAATAGTTATGGGCATCGTTATACCTGAAAGTAATCTTAACTTTAACTCAAACGTTAAAGATAACTTCGGTCATCCATCACACGGCTGAATGTTTCTGTTCATTAATGTAGGCTTGTGTCCCTGATGATTTTTGTTACAGAGAAATTCCATAACGTCCTCCCCTCTTCGTTTTCAATAAGTTTACTAATAGACAAGACATTAAATAAGAATTATTTTAAAGAACACTGTAATAAATCTAATTGTACAAAATGGGCGAATCGGCAAATGGGTGTATAACGGAAATCGTGGTCATATACCCCCAAATAAAAAAAGTGAGTTGATTCATTAGTTTTATGATCTGTAAGAACCATGTAAAAAATAAAACGTTTAAAATAGAGGCGGATTTAGCAACAAGTAGTCTCGAAAACAAGACAATGAGATTCCATTAATGCGTTGTTATATAAATCGGCAACACTCTTGCGTGTAGGAGGTTAAGGTGTGCCTTGCACAAACAATTTATACAATTCTCCATTTCGGTCTGAATTTAAATGTAGCTAAAATAGTCAAACGAAAAAGTGGAATCTACTTTTATAAGATAAAAATAGCTTGGAGTGTTGGTTGTTTAGCGTCAATTTGATCCTTTATCTAAATTTAATTTAATCTAACATTGATTTAGAATTATTCAAGATTGGAGGGTTCTGTAACTGTTTTCTGTGACAGATTCTTCTTCTTTTCGATTTTTATCCTCAGTATGGTATCAACATTTCAAGCACATTTTTGTAATTGTTTTTTGAAACAATGGTACAATTACTTTGTTTTTAAATTAATTAACTAATTCACAGTGTATCCAAAAAAATTTTCGGATATAATATCACAAAAGAGTGAGAATAAATTGACAAGAATGAGACAGTTTTTCGAAAATTTGTTGTCTGGCAATAGACACGAGAGCCCGCAGGGCTCGAGTGGCTATTGCCCAATGACAACAAATTTGAGAAAAAATGAAGCATTATTTTCTTATTTATTCTTACTGTCGTGTGATATTCGTAAGATTATTTTTTAATACTTACATATAAAATTCAGGTCTTTATATAAAAACAGTCAATGATATTGATCCCAATTAATGCGACACACATTTTTCAACTTGTCAAAGTGAAAAACACAGTTTAGCAAATATTTAGATGAAGATATTAATAAAATATTAGTTAATTTATTTATAAATACAGTTTTATTCATGAAATAATCTTTCTTATAATAACTTATAACAAATCCACATGGTGGCAGGCGTTACCGTGGTCGAAAAATTGTTTAAACAATTTTTTTTAAACAAATTCACACAAATAATTTTTTCACTTCGAACAATTTTTTTTTATATCATTTGGATCATTCTGAGCAAAAAAGGTCTCTTGTAATTTTTGTCTAAAATTGATTGTTGTCGAGTTTACGCGATTTAAAATTTGAAAAAATCGAAAATAGCCGTTTTCAAGGCTTCATAACTCTGTTAAAAATTATTAATTCTCTCTATAACGAACACGGATATTACGAGGTTTCGCTTATGTACTTTACGAGTATTTTACGAGGTAAACTAGATGTCTCATGAAATTCCTATTGAACTATAACACCTGTATAACGAGGCATATTTGGTTATAGCGAGGAAAAATGAAATCGAAGAATAAGTTTCTTTACCTGTTTTTTTACCGCAGCGATGGCTATAAATAACTACCCCAACTGCCTGTATATAGAAATGCCACGACATATCTGTTATTATCGAGGCCAGTGCTGTAATAAACTTCACCGCCTGTAATAAACTTCTTCCTTTATATCGACCGATATTGAATATTGTAGGAAATTTACAATTTACGTCTCATTGTTGCATAATGCTGTCGAGATATTTTTTGTTCTAGGCTTATTTTTTGTTTAACAATAAAGATATGTTGATTTTCACCATTTATCTTTACAAAAACAGACAGTATTACCTCGAGAAACTCGCAAGCTAATAAAATCTTTTTGAATTTTTTATTTCACATTATACAATGACGAGTTCTGATGTCCACCGCAAAATCCATTTTTTTGGAGGTATCTGTAAAAATTTGCCACCGTTGGCTTATTTTTCAATATTTTGCCTTGAATTTTTTATGAGTATTCTTTAAATTGTACTGAATATATGTATTTAATTGAAAAATAAAATAACTATAGTTTAAAAAAAATTCACAAGTGCTCTTGAAATGTTGATTTCAAACCATAACTCCTCTCCCACCCCATTCAGAGGGTTGTTTCCTGAACCCTACAAAATATGTACATAATAGGATTTTTAAATATGTACAAATAACAAATGTAAATTTTATTTCTTTTTTGTTTTATTAATTATGCAATGAATATTCAAGTTTTTTATTAAGAAATCAAACAGAATTGATTATCATGAAGAAAACAGCTTGATATACTTAGATAGGTACAGTTTCTTTTATTTGACTTAAAAGAAAAAGAACAATTCATAATAAATAACCCGCGTTTATCACAGAAGTTAACAACCTCTAAAGTTCACACAGACTTTTCACACAGTTATAATAATTTTGTATTCATATTCTCTATATTAAGCATTCAGTTAATAATCATGCCATGTGGATTCCATTCTACTTTAATGATTATACGTTTACTGCAAATTATGCCACATGAAATTGAATTCAAAATTTATTGATTAAATTTTAAAAATTGTAAATAGAATTATTGTATATAGCCCAGTAAATGAACGTAAAATACGACGATACCGTGCATTTTTCAGTGCCACCACCGAATTGCATGAAAATACGGATTTTGGTTTTGTTTACCCTCCATTTTAAAGTTGGACTTGTGCCGTTGATTGCTTTTACTTTTCGAGTTATTTGCGAGTGAAAATGTTTATTTTTCACCAAAAAAAAAAAAACACGGTTTCAGGCGGTTTTTCGCAAATAATCCAAAAAGTAAGTATTTTATCGAAAATTAAATTGTTTACAAAGATGTAGCTTATAAAAAACCGAAAAAAATGGGGTATAGTGTGACCAACTTCAATTCAGTCAAATTCGGGACAAGGCTGAAAAAATACGTGAATTCCGGGACTTTTCAATGAAAATCGGACCATTTTTTTTACTAGAACTTTAATATCACCACTTTATTGATTAGTTAACATTTTTATGTTGACAATGATAGTGTTGATGGGGTTGAGCCACAATTGGTTTTAATGATAATTACATTTTTGTTAGTTTTTGACGTTTCGACTTCCAATCCGGAAATCCTTCTCAAAAAAGGAAAAATTAGAAAATTAACTATGTTGGATTTCCATATAAATATAACATTAGGTTAATATAACAATGTAAATATCATTACAACATGTATTACTTCGTATCCTGCCTTGGGTCAAGCCAAGCAGTATACGAAGCAATACATGGGGGATTAGACTTTGGAACTAGAAATGAAGCTGGAGATGACATGCTTGAATTAGCAACAGCATTGGATATGGCGATTGTTCACACATTCTTTTAAAAGAGAGAAACTCAACTTATTACCTACAAAAGTGGACAACATCAATCCCAAATAGACTACTTCATGATAAGGAAAGAAGACATACGTGAATGCAAGGTAATAGTTAGTGAGACAGTAAGCCAACAACATAAGCTGCTTGTTCTGGACATCGAAGTAAAAAAGCGAAACTAAACAAAAATATCCGAGAGGACCACAAAAAATCAAGTGGTGGATGATAAAAGATGAGAAAGAAGGTCTATTCAGGAGAAGAATAGTAGAAAAAATATGTTGGAACATGAAAGGAAGCCCTAATACAATTTGGAGAAAAATGGCCAGTACTATTAGAGAGACTGCTATTGAAATACTTGGGAAAACGTCAGGAAAAAAGTTTGAGGATAGAGACTTGGTGGTGGTCAAACGAAGTACAAGAAAAATAAAAGAGAAGGGAAAATTATATAAAAAGTGGCAAGAAACCAGATCCGACACAGATCTTCAAACTTATATGGTGGCGAAAAAGGAAACGAAAGTAGCAGTAGCAAAAGCCAAAGCAGAAGCGTATTCAAACCTATACGATCAACTTACTACCAGGGAAGGCGAAACGAAGATATATAAAATAGCCAAACAGAGAGCAAAGAAAGCAAAAGATTTTAATCAGATTAGATGTATCCGAGATGAAAATAATAAAATACTAGTTCACGAAAGGAATGTCAAAAACAGATGGAGAAAGTAATTTGACAGCTTATTAAATGAAGAATTTTTCAGAGTTAACAGAGACAGTAGCAGCAATGGTCACCAAAATAACAAAGGAGGAAGTGGCTCAAGCGCTTCAAAAAATAAAGAAAGGAAAAGCGGTAGGACCAGATGCTATTCCTGGGGAAGTATGGAGAGCATTGGGAGAGACAGGAACAAGGTGGCTAGCAGGTCTATTTAATAGAATTATGGAAGTTGGACAAATGCCAGACGAATGGAGAAGCAGTATACTAGTACCTGTTTACAAAAACAAGGGAGATATACAACAATGTACAAACTACAGGGCTATAAAACTGCTTAGCCACACCATGAAAATATGGGAAAGAGTAATTGATAGGCGGATACGTGAAGAGACCGAAATATACGAAAATCAATTTGGCTTTATGCAGGGCAGATCAACAACAGATGCAATTTTCATTATAAGGCAGTTGATGGAAAAACACAGGAGTAAAGAAACAAACGCTCATATGGTATTCATTGATCTTGAGAAAGCATATGATAGAGTTCCTCGAGAGATTCTGTGGTGGCACTCAATAAGAAAGGAGTCTCTGGTGAATATGTAAAGATTGTGAGGGATATGTATGAGGGAGTAACGACTAGTGTCAGGACAGGTGTGGGAGAGACTGATAAATTTCATGTGAAAGTAGGATTGCACCAAGGCTCGGTGCTTAGTCCGTATTTTATTCTCATTAGTTTTGGACCAGATAACAGCGAAACTACAGGGTAACATTCCATGGTGCTTAATGTATGCTGATGATGTCGTGTTAGTAGGAAATAGTGAAAGAGACTTAGAACAAAAACTGGAACAGTGGAGGCAAGCTCTGGAGGAAAAAGGTTTAAAACTTAGTAGGACAAAAACAGAGTATTTGGAATGTTCATTTAAAGATGGAGTTACTACAAATAAAATGGTATCTTTGGATGGTGAACTGATTGTAAAAAAACTTGTCAGGATGATAAGTTCCGCAATTAAAATCATGTTCCACAATTAAAACTTCCCCTGTTCCAGTGTTCCTATACATCAAATTTTGTCCGACTAGATACCGTTAAGCTATTAACAAATTTTCAGCTTGCTATTAATGAACTTTTTTTGGTACGCGGGATCCAGGCCTATAACTGAGACGTTTCATACTTAAACCTCACTCCGTATATGGATAGATATCCTATTTCCTATTGATAGAAGACCTATATTGACTTTTATTAATGTTAATAACTTCCAAACATTTTACCAACGCACGATTGAAACGTTTTGTGTAGCTACCCGTATTATGAGGTGTAGATGAAAGTAATTCAGTCACAATAAAATCATTAAGGAGATATAACTTGATCTAAAATTAGGTTCGGTATGTCGGTTTGCGGTAGATGATACTAAATGCATTTTATACTACATGTATATCTTAACATGTAATGTTAAATGAATTTAAAATGTAATTAAACGTTAACAGGTAGATATAATGATTATAACGGCAAAAGTCATTATCTGGGGTCAACGTTATTTTAATGAAATATGTATTTAAATATTAAATGCTCTAGACCTGGATCCCGAGTACCAAAAAAGTTGATTAATAGCAAGCTGAAAATTTGTTAATAGCTTAACGGTGTCTAGTCGGACAAACTTTGATGTATGGGAACACTGGAACAGGGGAAGTTTTAATTGTGGAACAGGTTAAAAAATTATAACGTCAGACTACGAAAACGTTCCATGTATTTTGTCAGACAGAACTTCCAATTGATTTGTTACCATTTCATTAAACTCTCATGCAAAAATCAGACTGGTGTTTATCACCAACTGGGCATTTTAATGAGTGGAACACGAAGAACATGTCAAATGACAGGAATCATGTTGGTTAGTAATAGCAGTCTGATTTTTTGCATGAGAGTTTAATGAAAGGGTAACAAATCAATTGGATGTTCTGTCCGACAAAATACATGGGACGTTTTCGTAATCTGCAGTTCCATATTTTTAACATGTTCCTCAATTAAAACTTCCCCTGTTCCAGTCTTCCCGTACATCAAAGTTTGTCCGACTAGACACCGTTAAGCTATTAACAAATTTTCAGCTTGCTATTTCGAGTTTCGATTAAAATCACCGAGTTTGTTAACATAGCCTTATTCTTTAACAATATCACTGTTGTAATATGTAAATTGTTGTAAATTGTCATTGTATACCGGGTGTACCAAGCAAACTGTGTGGAATATTCTAGCATTTATAAAATATATACTGAAATTAAAACCCAACTATAGCCTCATATTTTCTTAACATTTTGTTTGCTTATTTATTCGCTTATGTTGGATAATAAAACAGTTAGGTACCTTAACAACTAGCCTTGTTTTTCGTCAATTTAGGGTGATTTAAAATAAGTATGGCAAACTTTAAGGGGTAATTCTGCATGAAAAAAATAATGACAGTTTGCTTTATACACGTATGTCCGCAAATGTTTCGTTTCCGAGATAAGGGGTGTTATTTTTTTTACAAACTGAAGATTTAGTTATTGCTTTAAAACCGGTTAAGATTTGCAAATGGAATTTGGTGGGTTTTAAGAGGAAGTTATTGCGTATTTTTTTATATACAATTAGGAACTTAATATTCACCATTGACGCGCATACGAGTAATACGACCCTTATGCGCGCCAATGGTGAACATAAAATTCTTAATTGTAAAAAATGCACAATAACTACCTCTTAAAACCCACCAAATTTCATTTGCAAATCTCAACCGGTTTTAGAGCAATAAATAAATCGTCAGTCTGCAAGAAAAATTTCCACGCCCTATCTCGGAAACGAAGCATTTGCCGGCATACGTTTATAAAGCAAACTGCCATTTACCTGTCTATCAACAATATTATTACAGCGATATTGATAAAGAATAAGGCTATAACATATTAAAAAATCACTTAAATCGGACAACAGGTTTAGGAAATTCGAGACATCAAAAATGACCCATTTTTAAGGGTCAGCGTTAATTTCTTGGAGAAGTGTATTTTTTCAATATTGATATTTTTAAAACCGCCCTCGTAGTTTACTAGCACTCTAATCTCTAAAACATTTAAAGGTTTTGCTTTCGAGTGAACAAATAATCGATAACATGTATGTATCATTAGGGCGAACATGTAAAGATTTATCAAAGTTTTCAATTTGAACTTAACAAATGCGTTGTAAAACATGCAGACCCTTAACAAATATTTCTAAAGAACATTGATTTATAATTCTATTATTATTATATTGACATAAGGAAAATGTGTTATATAATTGTTTACATTGTGTTTTATCTAAAAAATTTACAGCTATTTTTATAGACGTAATGGTTTGTGTAGAAGTCACTACAAACAATACTGATACAATCACAACATTAAATTTGCATTATGTCGAATGAATAAAGTAACTGTACTTTTTAAAACACTTCAAAATAATCATACGGTACATAAAAGCACTTTATACAGTACAGATATTTAAATATTATAACAGAAGGCTGATGGTAGAAAACCAAAAAATCAGTTTTAAAATATACCGATCAAAAGCGAAAAAGGAGCCACCAAAGAGTTGAGGACCCGATATAAGAACGACCTACACCGACCTGTTTAATGGATAAAAATGATTTTATATGTAATTTAATATGTTAAAAATTATAAAAACAAGAGCGATATGATTTTGTCCAGGCTATAATTAATTAATAATTAAAAAACGACTTTTTTTATAAATTCTACTAAAATGTTTTCGGTCCGGGCTGATATTCTTTTAGGTTTTTTGATCGTTTTCGGGTTATAAACAATTTAAACCTGAAAAAAGAACGAAAAATGATGATTTTCAATGCTAGTAAAAAATATTATTTTTGTAATCATCAAAGTTCAAACTTTCTTGTATTAAGTCCCGATAAGAATTTTTGCGGGGGTTTAATCTAAAATACGGTCGGAAAAATTACCCAAGAACGATCATATCAATCACCTATTTTGTATCTGCTGTCTTTTTCTATAAATAACAAACGAGAGAGAAACAAATACAAAATAGGTGATTGATGTGATCTTCCATGGGTAATCTTTCATTTTTCTGACTGTACATATATTTTTAATTGTTAATGAGGAAGGTTCCTTACGGGAAGACGGGCGATCGGACTCAGGGCCGTGCGGTGCTATGATGCGGTGAGGCAGCCGCATGAGGCGGCATCACAAGGGGGCGGCATAATCAGTAAAATCAAAATACAAATTGAGCCATTCAATAATTAAAAATATATATAGGACCAAGTGTCAGCCGAAAATATTTAACTGGTGAAGGTTTAACAGTTAACAGAACTTATTTTGACAAATTTGGAAAATTAGTTCTTGAAACTAAGATTTCAATTTTGTGAAATATATAATGCCTTATTCGAAATAATAGAAGACGTTAACAATGATTCAGAAACTAAAGTTAAAGCACGAGGATTAGTAAAAAATATTAAAAATTATAAATTTATATGCCGTGTAATTCTTTGGCATGATATTTTATTTCATATAAATTCAGTCTCGAAGATGTTGCAGCATATAACTATAAATTTGTCAGATTGTGTAAAAATGTTGTCAGAAACTATGGAAAAAATGAAAATTTACTGACAATTTGGCTATGACCAAATGAAAATTACTGATAATGAGATTGCAGAAAATCTCGTAAATACGTTCCGAAATTCCTGCTGAAAATGAATATTGAGGCAAGAGAAAAATGCGTAAATTTGATCTGTGGATCAGCTCTCAACAGAGGAAGACAAATTTAAAGTAAATTTTTTCATCTATATTTTAGACATTGCCGTTAATTCTTTGATTAATCGATTTTCGCTTTTAGAAACTCAATAAAAATTTTAAATTTTTATATGATATTTTTAAATTGTGGGAAATATAAGAAAAGGGAAAGATGATAAAATACTAGAAAATCTTCATTCAATACTTTTCATAAAAAAAGAATCGGATATAGAGGCAAATGATTTTCTAGAAGAATTATTGCATGATTTATCCCAAATGATACTCCATGAAACCTTTAGAGGTTTTGAACTATTTGTTCCAAAATAACCTAATTTCTTTATACCCAAATATAGTTGTATCACTAAATGCCGGTATTATCGGTCCCGATTAAACCCCGGTTAGAGGAATTTTGTCATGCGAGGTGCAGAAAGTACCGGCCCTAAGAATTTTATTAACACTCTCTGTCTCGGTAACTTGGGGAAAGAAGTCTTTCAAAATTAAAAATGAGACAAACAAAACTAAAAAAATTAGCACTTATTAGGGGAGTGCATATAGATTTTCACTTCGGAAAAAATCAAACAAGATAGAACTTTTTGTAATTTCATTAAGAAATGTTTAATAAACAACATATCAAAAAGTTCTACTCAAGAAGTGGGTGCTTCATTTTTTATTAAACAAATGAACTACGAAATTAGATGTTTTTTAAATAACTCCGAAAATATAAATTTTAGAAAAAAACTGACTTGATCATTAAAAAAATCAGAAAATTTTACAGAAAAAAACCTTATATAAAGAATTTTCCAAAATTAAATCTGTTTCTTCTATAATTTTTTATTTATAACGCTAAAGTCACCCTTCTCACAAACATTGGCGCACTGTAAACTAGCGTATGGCGAAGTGCATGGTTGAGTTATTTTAATGTAATTCTTTAACTAATGGATCAAATGAAATTTTATGAATTGCTCATGAAAAAAGAATAATTAAGCGATCTTATGGTTATAATTAGAGTTCGGATTTAAAAGCATAAAGAAAGGCAAAAAAAGCATGAAAATAAGCATATACATTTTGACAAACCATTTTTTTAAGAAAATATATATAATTATCTCTAGGCTTAGCTTAAGAACTAGTAAAGACCTATTATAAATTTAATAATAAAATAGAACAAACAAAAAAAAAATAGATATCTGAAACAAAAATGCTTTGACTTAATTTTTATCGACACGTTTTAGATGAAGGAAAATATATCATTTTTGTTTAAAGCATGAAATAACTAATTATTCATTTAAATGTTCCATCGTAAAGTTTCGGCACCTATCACTCAAAACATTTTTGTATATTAAAAGCATCTTTCAACGTCCACATTGGTTATCGGTGCATAGTTATACTTTGCCACTACTGCCGGATCCATGTTTATATCTTCAACGTGTTCTCAATTTAAAACTGAAAACATTTTCTTCATCTTTTGAAATCCTTAGTTTTTTGTTAATACATCTTTGAATTTTGTTAATACTATCTGACCAATTTTTCCAGGGACACCTTCCATCTTTTTTTCAAAACTGTTTATTTTTTGGATCGACTCAACTAATGACATTTGCTGTTTCTCCAAATATTTTATTGTTTCACTCACAGAACAAAAGTTGCTATTTTCTCGATTTGCTAGCAGTCTCTTCAAGTTTTAATACGAAGTTTTTAAAATTTTCGAAATATTCGGCGTAGTATAGAGCTGCATCTAACCATTTACCCCACCGAGTTAACACTGGTTCCGGTGGTAATGGAATGTTATTCCAATGGTTTATTGAATTTTTTTTTTCCATTTTTTATCATCTCATTAACAAGTGGAAATTGCAGCCGTATAGTCTCAGCAACGCGATTCAGGCCGTGCGCTAGACACGTACAGTGATTTAGATTGAGATAAAACACTTTAAGATTTGATGCCGTTTTGATCATATTGATATTTGATGCGTCGAAAAGCATTAATACTATTTTGCTGGTGGGCACAGCCTCGGGAAGATGAAAATTTGCTAAAGCGTAATTTACGAATCTTGGAACTGTATTGTTATTTATTGCTTCTAGTTCTTTTGAGCACACTAAATAACCCTTCGTCAAGATTTCTTCGTGAAGTACGCCTATGAAGTAATTAGCGACGTATCTTCCATAAATATGTAGCCTCGTCCACAGCAAACCAGATGTAATTGTTTCCCACTAGTGTTTTTACTTTTTTTTCTGGTTTTATTTTAAATGCAATTAACATATTTTTTCGCAGAGTATTTTCATGCGGCACATGTCTTCAATAGTAGGTACTTTTCCAAAAATGATTTAAAACTTTCATTTTGCAATTTATTTAAAGGGAGATCAGAGTCCAAAATTGCACTACATAGATCAAAATTAAATTTCTTCTGTTCGCAAATGCAAAAAATGATAATAGTATATAAAAAAGCACCAAATAAGCACATAAATTCAAAAAAAGCATAATAATTTAAAAAAGCAAAAAAAGCATAAAAAAGGGCTGTCAAAATGACGTATTTTTGTATATTTCGTTCATATTTAAGTCCTGCTTGTATTATTTACCATAAGCATTATGCTTAGAAATCCGGACTCTAGTTATAATTGAAAGAAATAAAATGTATGGTCATAAGTACGGTGTGGGCGGTGAGCCTTACATGAATTTTGATTAAAAATGATTTAAAAATGTGTGACTAATACAATTTTTCTTATAAAACTCTCAATTTTGCACAACTTACCTTTCAAGCATCTTACTAAATGATGTTTCATTAAAAAAAAATCTTAAAAATTTAATTCAAATGATATGACGTCTCAAAAAAAGTAATTTTTGAAATCTTCGTAGTTTTATAGAATTACCACCATTTTAAGACGGTATTACTCAAGTTTGAACAGATCTATTACAGTTTTATAAGTACTTTTTTAAAGCTTAGGATGTAATCTTTAAAATGCACTAAATTATTTTACTTTAGAAATGAAATAAACTATTTGTTGTTGAGAAAATTAAGAAAGATAACAAAAATGTAATACAAAAACCGAAAATTACCAGCTAAAAAAATGTTTATACAAAGTGATCAAAACTCTTTTCTGTAAAACTTACCTAAAATACATTTAATAATAAGCTTCAACAATATTAATGTTCAGTTAAAAAAATTTTTTTAGCTCTTATACAGTATGTCTGCATAACTTGTAACCTATTGATAACTTTTTTATTATCAGTTTTTCGAAAAAAAGTTATTCTTTATAAAATACTCTGCATCATATATAATCTAAGATGCAATCATCAAATATCAATTTTAATTAATTTTATATGAGTTATGTCAAAAATATGAATTTCACTCAAGAGTAAAGTACCTTTACATTTCACAATATCGAAAAGTGTTATTAAGAAAAATTGTTTGAAATTAAAAAAATTGTTTTAGTGTTCGATTACATCCTTCTAATTAAAATATTGTGAATAATAAAGGCACTTAACTCTTAAGAAAAATTCATATTTTTTACATACCTTGTATAAAAGTAAAAAAGTTTGATAAATGATTGTTGTATCTTGGATTTTAGACCAGGGAGACCATTTTATGAAGAATAACTTTTTTTCGTAAAAGTGATAATAAAATAGTTATCATAATTGTAATAAAATGATGATGAGTATCCGTGATTTGAGAAAAAATTGAATTTTTTTTTTCAATTAGAATGATGTAATTGTATATTTAAACATAGTTTTTAATTTCAAACAACTTCTCATAATATCATTTTTTGATATTCTGGAATGTAAAGGTACTGTACTCTTTAACGTAATTAATATTTTTGGATAAACTTTTTTAAATGGGAAATAAGCCACAATTTTACCAAAAAAATGATTTTATTAACGTTTCGAAACCCAATTCGGGTTTCGTTCTCAAAATACAAAATACTGCATACTACAGTATTTTGTATTTTGACAACGAAATCCGATTTGGGCTTCGAAACGTTAATAAAA
Source organism: Diabrotica virgifera virgifera (assembly GCF_917563875.1). Taxonomy (NCBI): domain Eukaryota; kingdom Metazoa; phylum Arthropoda; class Insecta; order Coleoptera; family Chrysomelidae; genus Diabrotica; species Diabrotica virgifera. The sequence goes on along the minus strand of NC_065450.1, from coordinate 67,758,248 downwards.
TCATTTTTTTGGTAAAATTGTGGCTTATTTCCCATTAAAAATAGTTTATTATAAAAATGCCACAAGGAAATAGCTTGAGAACAACATTAATATTTTTGGCATAACTCGTATAAAATTGATAAAATTTGATATCTGATGGTTAAGTTTTAGATTTTTGACTATCCAGAGCATTTTATGAAGAATAACTTTTTTTCGTAAAATTGATAATAAAAAAGTTTTCCATGTGTGTTATAATGTGGTCCTCCTGAGTATAAGCCAAAAAATTGTTTATAACTTTAAAACAGTGCTGAGACAGCTTAAATAATCTGATTTTAATTCTGTAAAGTGTATTAGGTAGGTAGAGAACCTCTTTATATGTAAAAAAAATAGCAAACTTCTAAATGGTCTACTTTTTCTTTAGAAAGTTTTTAAATAATTTGAACTTTTTTAAAAAAATTTAGATTGCAAAATTATTCTGCAAAATCTATCAGGTCGATTTTAATGAAATTTGGTGAACGAATTAAGTATGTTGTAAGAATTTTCTAAGCGAATTACGAAAGTTCTAAGTGCAACCAAAGTGGTTGAAAAACATTGAATAAAAACAGGCTTATTTTGCCCACTTATTTCGTATTTACTGCTTTGCAGAAAGGGTAATAATTTAAGACATTTTTAACCAGTCGTTTATAATACAAAATTCAATTATCTTTATTTTTATTTCTCTACGACTTTGTTCCAAAATGAATCGTTTTAAAGTTATAATCAAAGAAAGTAGAAAAGAAGCATAAGTCAATTATTATTGTTGAATTTGTCACCTAACTTTATCTGCAAAAATCCGAATGCCACCCCGCACATCCAAAAATAGACGTTTTTCACAGATCCACTCTGGTCTATATGTGAATAAAAGATTGTAATTGAGGCATAAAAATATATTCACTTACCTATAAACCAGTTCATTTGAGCAGGATTCATCAAAGGCATAATCAAATCGGAATAGTTGATTTTCGAGATATTTGGTTAAGTCTACTTTATTTTTCGGTTCATGTACAATCAACTGATTTTTACTTGGTATGGTAATAACATCGACTTCTTTTCTAGCTACTTCTTTTCTATTCAAAGGTCTTTTTCTTACACATACAGTAATTAGATGATCTTCAATTGGATCATTTTCAGTTAGAGGCTTTATATCGATTCCGCGCCGGTATTCGTATATCATATTAAGTAGTTCCCAATGTGGATTACCTGTAAAATAAAACTTTGTTTAAATATTTATTTATTTTATTTATTAACGGGCAATCACCCAATTAAAATACAGTATAAACATTAATCACAGGAGATTTATAACCTAACCTAAAGTAAATTTAAAAATTTTAATCATACAAACTAGGAACATTGAATAACAAACATTAACAAAAAATGTACAAAAAAAAACACAAGGATATCAAGTTATCACACACAGTTTTTAAGCTGAGCTTTAAATTCATTTGGAAAACTATAACAATCTAATCCTTCCAAATATTGGTTAGCAAACCTAGGTGTTCTGGACATGAAGGAGTTGTGTCCGTTGTTATTGCGATGGGGTCTAATGTAAAAAGGTTGATTTAGTCTCGTTTGTCTACTGGGAACATGGAGGCTAATTTTCTCCAATAGTTGAGGACCAAAATTATCAGAGTGTAGTATATTATAAAACATTGTGAGATCCTTATGCATGCGTCGGATTTGGAGAGAGGTTATGTTGAGAGACTTTTCTATATTAGAATAGTTAATTTCATCAACCCTCTGGTTTTGTTTAAATGCAACAAATCTTAAGAACTTGTGCTGAACTAGTGCAGAACAGATAGCTAGAATATGGGTGTTATAGTGTGGAGACCAAACACATGAACAGTAATCTAGATGAGGTCTCACAAGTGAACAATACAATATTTTTATGGATGGGATATTAGACAGTCTTTGGCACAACGTTTGATAAACCCTAAAAGTTGAAGTGCTTTTGAGACAATGAGATATGGGGGATGTAGGATAAGCTGGAATCGAGTACAACACCTAGGTCTTTTATCTGAGATACATAGTCTAAAGGACAATCCTTAATAGTATAGATATGATTTGTAGGAGTTCTATTTCGACCAAAAACCATTAAGTGACACTTTTTAACATTAAGTTCCATTCCGTTGCTATCACACCAATAGCTCAACCGATCCAAGTCAGATTGTAATTTTTGACAGTCACCATCATTCTCGATTTTCAAATATAATTTTAAATCGTCAGCAAACATTAGGAAAAAAGCAAAGTGGCAACAGGAGGCAATATAATTAACATAGATAACATAGACAGTTGGAATACCCCCCCCCCCTTATTCTAAAATCATGTAGTTTCATACTTTCTCGTCCTCTCTATATGATATTTAACTCTTCTTTAAAGTCTGGTTATTTTCCTGAGTTTTGGAAGACTAGCTTCTTGACCCCCATATACAAATCAGGGAATAAAGCTGATGTGTGCAATTATAGGCCAGTTTGTAATTTAAATGTAATTCCAAAACTATTTGAAAAAATAGTAACAAAATATCTTACATCAGTGTATCAACAATAATACCCCAGCAGTATGGATTTCTAAATGGAAGGTCTACTGAGCTTAATTTACTAGTTTACAGTGAGTTTCTGTCAAGTGTCTTGGATGGTGGTGGTGAGGTACACAGTATATACACTGACTTTTCTAAGGCATTTGGCAGGGTAAATCATACAATTTTATTGGATAAGCTGAGGACAGCAGGTTTGGGTGGTGGTTTGTTGAGCAGGATCAGCAGCTATTTGTCTGATAGATCTCAACTAAGGAGATAAAAGTACCTTCTGGTGTGCCTCAAGGGTCTCATTTGGGACCCTTGTTATTTAACATCTTTATAAATGACATCCAGAGTTGCTTTCAATATTCCAAATTTCTATGTTTTGCTGATGATCTAAAATGCTTCAAGACTGTCTCTTCTACCACTGATTGTATCAACTTGCAGTTATATTTGTCCAGACTTGTGGACTGGTGTGAAAGAAATTGCATGGATTTAAACCCAAACAAATGCCTCACTATGTACTTCTCTAAGAGGCGTATCCCCTTGGCTTTTTCCTATGCAATTTCTAACACCATCTTGATCAATATGTCAGCTACTAAGGATCTTGGAGTCTTATTTGACAATGCTCTATCCTTCAGATTTCATATCGCAGAGATTGTTCCTAGAGCCCTTAAAATGGTGGGCTTTATCAAGAGATGTACAAGAGATTTCACAAATCTCTCGACAATCCGCCTATTGTATTGTTCATTGGTCAGACCCCTATTGGAGTATGCTTCTTCAGTCTGGAATCCCCTCTATACATGCCATGTACACAAATTATAACAAGCTCAAAGAAGATTTTTGCGGTATTTGGCCTTTAAGGCTGGTGTGGATCCCCCTGGCAACTACCATTACAACTATGATTCACTTCACACGAGATATTCTCTCCCTCCTTTTCAGATTCGCAGGCAATGTAGGGACTTACAAAATCTTTACAAAATTTTTAATGGTATTGCTGATTGCCCAGATCTACTGTACTGTATTGGTTTGGCAGTGCCGTCACAGAATACTAGATTTCACCTCATGTTTCAACAACCTTTATGTAGAACTAATGTAAAGTTTAATAGTTTTAGTTCAAGGTCTGTAAGGACAGCCAATAACTTATCTCCGAACATTGATTTCAGTATAAGTCAAATACGCTTTATGTGCTTTATTAAGGATTTAACGCTTGGGGAAGAACAATAATTTATAAATTTATAAGTATATTTATAGGTAGCTAGGTGATTTAGTGTTAAGTGTCAAAATAATATTTGTCAATTTATTATCTGTGATAATGCTATCATTGTCTGTGTAATGTTACCATTTTGTGATTTTAATTAAGTATATTTACATATTTTTATAATTTATTTTAAGGTTTAATGTATATTTTAGCTCTTAAATTATTTTGTAATAATGGGTAAGGCCCGTAAATAAATAAATAAATAGATATTGAATAGAAGGGGTCCAAGATGTGACCCTTGTGGCACTCCTGAATGTACCTTAATTTCAAACGATTGAAAACCCTGAACACGTACTATTTGTATTCTTTCAGATGGGTAGTATAACAACCATTCTAAAAGTTTACCCTGGATACCCAGACCTCTCAACTTATTGATTAAAATCTTGTTATTTACCTGGTCAAACGCCTTTGTAAAGTCTGTGTATACAGCATGAACCTGGAAGCCACCTTCAAGAGATTCCACAATGAAGTCGGCAAATGTCAATAAATTAAGTTCAGTGGAGCGGCCAGAGAAAATCACCAAAAATGTTAGTTACAACGTTAGTTGTTATCATTTTGGAATGATAACAACTGCTGATAGTGTGCTATTGCATTATATCTTTATTCTTGCTTTTGGTATAAGTTTTTTCTTCTTCTTCTTTAACTTGCTGTCTCCCAATGGAAGGTTAGATATCTTTACTCTATCTATCATTGCTCTAATAAAGAGTTTTATTCAGCTGCATTTAAAAGAGTACCTTAAAATTTTCAACCATGATACTCTCCTTCTTCCTATACTCATTCCTCCTCTTATATTTCCCTGTATTACCCATCTTAGCATTTTATATCATTGTCTCCCCATTATGTGTTACAGATATTGTAACTTTCTTATTTTATTGTGTTTATTATTGCATACATTCTTACAAATGTATTTCTGGCTATTTCTATCATGGACCTTATTTCTGTTGTTGTTAGATTATTATTTTCTCAAATACAGATTCCCAGGTATTGTATTTATCAACCCTTTCTATCAGTACATCACCCAAATGTATGTTTGTTTATATACAGTAGAACCCCGAAAATCCGAACTAATTGGGGGAATAGCCTGTTCGAATTCCGAAAAGTTCAGATTATTCAGAAATTATCCGAAAGTTAGCCTAACTAGTAATTCAAAGCTTTCATTGTTGTTGACTTTAAGTCGCAAAATGTTCTCGCAAGAGTTTGGACAATATTTTTGGACTCAAGTTGACTATGAGAAAACCGAAGTAAGTTTATGTTTAACCTTTATAAGCACTACGTATAAAGTACATATTTATTTTTAAAAAATTTTAAATGTCAAAGTCCTACTAATCCTACATTGTTCAATGTTCTGGTTATACTCTGTATAATAAACATGTTTTTAAGTTTTTGTCTTGAATTTTTTTCACCTTCCTTTGGTTCGGATTTGCTGAACGTTCGGATTAGCGGGGTTCGGATTTACGGGGTTCTACTGTATTTGTTTTTTTTTTTGTTATTACCATTGTATTTAGTTTTTTTCTATATTCATTTTCAGTCCATATTTTTCACAGAAAAAGAAAAAGTATAAAGAAAATTGAATATTACAATGGAAGCCTATAGAAAGCCAAAAAAAGGAAGGCCCAGAATAAGATGGTTGGATGACATGGAAGACGATCTGAAAACTGTGAATGTAAGACAATAGGGCTTTTCATCGACTGTCAATTGTTTCGAGCTTCTGTCATGTGTCACATAATATTAATATATCTACGTCATATGTATTTGGTTTGTATTATTGTACATACCAATAACATATGTCGTAGATATATTAATATTATGTGACATATGACAGAAGCTCGAAACAAATGACTGTGAATGAAAAGCCCTATGGAGGAGAAGGGCACAAGAGAAATCTGAATGGAAGTACATAGCCAGCAGGCAAAGACCCATCCAGGGTTATCATGCCAAAAGAAAAAGAATAAACATTAATGAATATTAAAATTTTGATTATCATTTGATGTTGATTAGAATTTGGTCATTCATTGAACTATTACAGTCTAAATTTATTGAATGTTATGTTTTCTAATGACAATGAGTATCTTTTTGTTTAAAATATATTTGAAAACGATTATTATTTTAGAAAATCTGAAATTGGCAAAATGATGAATGTCATTTTACAATAGTTATGACAATTCAGTACATCAATTATTAGTCCGAGCAGGAAGTAATCAACAGGTCTTTCTAAAGTACCCGACTTACCTGGAGCCATTTTGAGAAATTCCTCCTTTTCCGCTTTTTCCTCAGCTTGCCTCTGCCTCCTCTCTTCTCTATTCTTCTTCAACTTCTCAACCTCTTTCACTACATTACTTCTTCTCGAGTTTTGAGCCGCGGTCATCCTACTCGTGGGTATATTACTTTCTTTAGGTTCACTGCTAGATGTTAGTGTATGACCATTATTTGGAATCAGGGTCATCCTGGACTGATGTGCAGACTTTATCCCATTGTTTTGCTTGACGCTGGCTATAGATTGTCTAGTGGGGTCACGTTGTAGTTTGTTGAATTGGGACTGTGTGATGGTCGTCCGGTCCTGGGTGGTAGGCTTTTCCCCTTGCCTCAGGATGACTACATCTGGATTTAGTGACTCTATTGCGGCCATATCAATTTCTTTGCCTTTAGTTTCACCCTGTTCGAACCACTCCACAGTGGCACATCGTTGGTCTTCATTGATAGCAGCAACGATTGCTGAATGTATTCGCCCATCTGTCCTTTTTATGTTAATACTCGAGCCAACTTGAAGAATTTCTGGCATATCCATCACTATATACTGTATATGTAAAATAAAATCACGCTTAATTAACTATCACAATCCAATTAATTATTTATTTTTTGCTTATTTACAAGACACTTTCAAATTAGTAACTGTCTCAAGAGCCGTTGAAGCCATAGATATATAATACTCTAGATTGCGCCCTGCGATCTTAAAATGGGTGACCGTTGCGACAGAGATAAATGAGCCTATTTGGTCGGTAGTCTCTTTTTAATTTAAGGGGAATATCGACGACGTGACTATCCCACTTTATCGAGTAATATATGTTGACAGTTGGAGCGGGTGGTGACGAGTAATGGTCTTTGGTCTTCGGACATGTATAATCGTGGTTCGAATCCCATGCCAACTTTACCTTTTTTATTTTTATTTAATCAATATTGCGTTTATTAGATATTTTTACATCTGAAAAATGGACCTAAGTAAATCTAGCAGATAATAAATGTACCTATGTATAGTAAGTTAATATTGGAATACATAATTTGTGAACTGCATAGTAAAATAAAAGTCATTCATTATTAATATAAATTCGTCCTTATTCGAATGATGTGAATAATATTTGTTTTGCTTCTACTTTTTAAAAAAATTGTAACAATAGTTTCATAAATAAAAATAATGTCTAATTACTTATAATTGAATCGGTCGTTTCAAAAACAGCAAAGTCCACAATTTTGAGAAACTAACTTTTTGAGAGGAATAGACTCCTTTAAGATAAACGTTGTGTGCAAAAACGACACCAGTCCAGTAAAAACATTAGGAACAAAACTACAATATAACTCTGAATTTTGATGTCATCCATTTCATCCATCTTTCGACTATATAGTTAAGTTTTCTTTGCTCTTCTGTAAAATTAGGAATATTATGTGATTCGTGTTGTTTTTGAAACGACCGATTCAATTAATAAATCGATGGTAAATTATGTTGATATTAATTATTTGTAATTTTTTACGAATATTTTTAATTACTTTATACTATTCTACCATTAACTTATTAAAAAAAATAACATGGCTTTTATATTTTTAAAAATCTATAGGTACCTACAGAGTTTTTCTTATTTGTTATATATTTCTTTGCATAGATTTATTTTAGAGATGTAATAATATCTAATAAACGCAATATTGATTAAATAAAAAATAAAAAAAGTAAAGATTGGTATGGGATTCGAACCAGGATTATCCACGTCCGAAGACAAACGACCAGTTCTCGTCGCCATGAGCTCGAACTGTCAAACCATCTAAAATACTCGACGACAGAGTAGGATAGTGACGTCGTCGATACTCCCCTTGAATTAGAAAGAGACTACCGACCAAATAGGCTCATTTATCTCTGTCGCAACCGTCACCCATTTTAAGATCGTAAGGCGCAATCTAGAGTATTATAAATCTATGGTTGAAGCATCTTTCTTTGTCAATTTCAATTATTCGAGGTTATCTTCTTCTTTCTAAATGGCCTTCGAACTATTAGACTCAAAGTCAGACTGAAGTTTACCATTTTTGGTAATGATTAAAGTGTAGTGGGTTGATCATGGTCAAGGGTATGCTTACTCACCTCATACGTCCAAAAAATGGTGTTTTTATTTTATTTATACTGACAAATATCTGATACATAAAAGAAAATTAAAAAATTAACAAAATATCAAGATATTATTTTTTTCACTTTTTTACATTTCATTACGTTTATTAATTAACTAAGGAGTGCTTAAATACATTTAATTTGAGAATGCCATGTATATACACATTCTGAGTATTTCTGTTAATTAATTTTTAACTTGTAATTGCAAATAATATACTTCATAAAAAAAATTATCAATCAGTAAATTTTCCTTCTGAAACGAATAAGATTATATTATTTTATATATCGGTAGTTAAATAAACAAATACACTTTTATTTTAAATTTGTTTAAATCATCGTTTGCTTATTTTTTCAAGAATAAATTGAATTTTTAGTGTCAGATCAAAATTAATAAGTGCTAAGGTTAGGCAACCAAATAAACAGCAATAGTATAAAAATAATAAGAAGTTATCTTTGCGCGCAAAATCCGTTATCCTTATCCACACTGACCGTTATTTTTTAAATAAAAGCATCCTTAATGAATAATTAGTGAAATTGTTTATAAATATTTTGCTTTATTATTCATAAATCATAGGCATTACTACTTTTAATTTATGAATTGTTTTTTAAACAAAGAACTTTTAAGTGTTTCTTTTAATTTAACTCGACTCTCGACTGTAAGAAGTGTAATTTGAGTTTTTTTTCTTTTTTTTATATATCTATTTAATTAGGTACTCTAACGTCTTCTATACCGAATGGTAGGCATAATTATTATATCACAGAGATAAGAAAAATGAATAAAATATGTGTTTATCTATTATCTACTCTATCTCATATTATGTATAAGTTTTTAGTTTGTGAAAACTGTCATTATAGATAGCAGTTCGTGAAGGATTTTAAAGGTGCGTGAAGTAACAATGTATTTTAAATGGGATTTACTTTTTCGCACTGTTTTTGGCACACTTTCATATAATCATATATACTTAACTTTCGCGTTGTCATGGTGATGACATGTGAGCAAATCCAAGTACAACAGAAATTTTGACAGTTTTGTGGTTTGAAAGAAGTTAGAATTTTGAAATGTCATAGTTCTAAAAATTGTAGAATAGAAATGAATTCCAGTGACGAAGAGTTACAGATTTTTTATTTGTTTATCGTAGATAAAATATTGTATGAAACTGTGTGTGAAGTACTTTTTGCGAACTTACGCGATGCGATGTATAGCACTCGCTCAGTTGTCGCTCGTGCTCTAAACATCGCGTTCGCAAAAAGCATACTTCACGAACTGTTTCATAAATAACTATTTTCTTCTTCTTATGGTGCCGTGCACCAATAGTGTGTTGACGAATTATCTTAAGGTCAGACTTCTGTCTTGTGCGGCATGCAAAAGTTCGCCATGTTAGTTATGCCTGTCCAGTTCTTTATATTGCAGCCACGACATTTGTTTGAGACCTACTCCTCTCTTGCGCCCAATCTTTCCTTGGATGATTAGTTGGGGGTTGCGTATCTTTCCCCTCTCAGGATATGGCCCAGGTTACCAATTTTTCGTGCCTTAATCAAGTCAAGCAATTCTCTCTCAATATTTGCTCTTCTTAAGACTTCCTCGTTTCTCACCCTATCTGTCCATTATATGCGGAACATTCTTCGCAAGTTGCCTGGTCCCAAGTCCAGGATGAGAAAGGAGGAGGGTTAAGCAAGGGACTAATTATTCCTTCTGGTAAAAGAACATAGTTATGAAAACGAAGCACATGACTCGGATAAGGACGGATCTTTTAAGACGACAAAAGCGACGACAAAGGACAATGAATATAGGAACCTGGAACGTACTAAGCCTATATCGGCCTGGAGCCCTAACTCAGGTGGTAAAAGAACTTGAATCCAGAAACATGGACATAACTGCCTTACAAGAGATTAGATGGACTGGAGAAGGCACACTAAAAACTAATAAATCAGTATTTTTCAGCGGAAGCGAACGGGAACATCAATTCGGCACTGGCTTTATAGTCAGGGAAAGTCTTGTGGGGTCAGTCTTAACTTTCAAACCCGTTAATGAAAGACTCTGTTATATCAGACTCAAAGGACAACTACATAATTATTCCCTAGTTGCTGCCCATGCACCGACAGAGGAAAAGGAAGAGCATGTAAAAGATAACTTCTGTGAGAAACTAGAGGAACTGATAAATAATCTACCCAAACAGGACATGCATATTATCTTAGGACATTTAAATGCAAAGATTGGGAAGGAAGCAGCATACAAACCAACAATAGGTAACCATAGTCTTCACGATGTCAGCAACGATAATGGAACAAGGTTAATAGACTTTGCAGCGTCCCACAACCTAATAATAAAATCGACAATGCTCGAACACAAGAAAATACACAAACAAACATGGGTCTCCAACGACGGCGTCACAAGAAATCAGATCGATCATGTTCTAGTAGATGCCAGGAGGGGTAGTAACTGTCTAGACGTAAGAAGCCTAAGAAAAGCTGATGGAGACACGGATCATTTTCTGGTAAAAGCGAAGATAAGGACGAGAATAGCGTCCAAAAAAACACACAAGAATATACCAACACAATTATGGAATACCGAAGTTCTACAAGGAGACAGAACAGAAATTTCAAAAGGCTATAAAAATCGCTCTAACACAGACAGAAGACTATAACAACATAGACTCAGCTTGGAAAAATATCAAATTAGCTCTGACAAGCGTATCAGATGAAATACTAGGACACAAAAAGAAAACAACAAAAAAATAGTTCGATGATGATTGCCTGAACTCCATAACAGCAAGAAATATGGCTAGAAGGAACATGCTACAAAACCCCTCGCACAACAAAAATGAAATGTATCTATAGACAAAGAAGAACAGAGACAAGAAAACTAATGAAAAGGAAGAAGAGGGAGTATCAGAAACAAATAATCAGAGATATAGAAGAAAAAAGAAAGAACAAACAAGCGTGACAGTTCTTCAAAGGAGTTTCAGATAACAAGACCGTGTACCAAGCAAGAACAGGAAACTTCCTTCAAAACGACAGCGGGCAGCTTATCACTGATGACAAGGAAATCCTAAAAACCTGGAAGGAATACTTCTGTCAACTATTGAACGACCAATCTAGCAGAAATACATCAAACATAGAGGTACATACAGCTGAAATATAAGACCAATACCCGACATACGAAGAAGTAATACAGGCAATTAAAAAACTTAAAAATAATAAGACACCAGGTAGCGATGGTATACCCGCAGAGTGCTTAAAACATGGAGGAGAAGCGTTGTACAGTACAGTTCTATATACAAGCTAATTCAAGACATTTGGCGAGAAGAAACAATGCCAGATGAATGAAAAGAAGGGGTTATTGTACCAATACACAAAAAAGGAAACAAAAAGCAGTGTATTAACTACCGGGGAATAACACTCCTAAACACCACCTACAAAATCCTTGTAAACATCCTGCTAGAAAGAACCAAAACATACACAGAAGAAATCGTTGGAGATTATCAATGCGGATTTAGACCGGGCCACTCTACTATTGACCAGATATTCACAATAAAACAGATAATGGAAAAATGCTGGGAGTTTGATCGTGAGCTTCATCAGATGTTCATAGATTTTAAACAAGCATTTGATAGAGTATGCAGGGCTAGACTGTGGACAGCGATATAGGAACTTGGCTTTCCAAAAAAACTAGTCAGGTTGATACGGATTTGTATGGAACGGTTACGATGTAAGGTGAGAGTTGGACAACAATACTCGGAGACATTTGAAATAAACAATGGACTAAAACAGGGAGATGCACTTTCACCAAAACTCTTCAACTTAGCTCTGGAGCACATAATCAGAAGTGCAAGAATCGAAAAGCCGAATACAGTATTTCATCGAGAAGGACCAAACTTACTACTGGCATTTGCAAACGATATCGATCTAATAGGAAACACACGATTAAGGATGAAGGAGACTTTCGTGAGGTTCGAGAAGGAAGCAGAGAAGATGGGGCTCCAAATCAACGAAAACAAGACGAAATATATGTATATGAGCCGCAATAACCAAAGCAGAGACAGAATTGGTCAGAATATCACCATCGATGACTTTAACTTTGAGCGCGTTAGAGAATTCAAGTAATCTTGGAACAACAATAACTGAAGACAATAACGGATCACAAGAAATAAACAACAGGATTCAGGCCGGCAACAGATGTCTTTTTGCCCTCCAAAACCTTATACACTCGAAACAACTAACAAGACGTACGAAGATACAGGTCTATAAAACAATCATACGACCCGTTGTGATGTATGGAAGCGAAACGTGGACGATAACAAAGGCAAACGAAGAGAGACTATGTGTTTGGGAAAGAAAAATCCTAAGGAAGATCTTTGGTCCTGTGCTGGATGAAGCATCAGGACAATATAGGATAAGAACTAACAAAGAGCTCGAAGAACTTTACCCAGACGCCAACATCATAAAAGAAATAAAGTCCAGAAGACTCCAATGGGCAGGACACCTCAGAAGACATTCTGACCAAAGAACAGTAAGACTGGTGTGGGAGGAAGTGCCAACTGGAAGGAGACCACGCGGACGCCCTCGACTCCGGTGGCGAGATAATATAGCAGGAGACCTAAGCGCGATGGGCGTGGAGAATTAGATGGAGGTTGCTTCAGGCAGAAAACAGTGGAGGCATGTTGTCGAGTCGGCTAAAACCCACGAAGGGTTGTAACGCCACGGAGTAAGTAAGTAAGTATTCTTCGCAAGGTCCACATTTCGAAAGCCTCCAACTTATTAATGGAAGATATTTTCAATGTCCATGTCTCCATGCCGTATAAGTAACAATATGGACCATAAGACATAGCACTTAACGACTTAACCATTCTGTAACGGAGATTGAAAGAAAGAGATGAGAGACAAGAAAAGGAGAATGTGTTTTTAGGAAATTAAAACTGCTAAAAAAAATACATATTTATAATTAGAATTCATTAAAACTTTGACTGTAGTGTTAGAAGTCACTGTCTGGGATTAATCAAATAATTTCACATGGCCCCAAACATGTACCGGGTGTCCCAATAAGAATGGCTCTCGGCCATATCTCAGGAACCGTTTATAGTACAGCGTACAGCGATGAGAAAAAAATATTTATAACAAAAGCTGCCTCGGGAAAAGCCTGGAAATTATTTTCATAATTGTAGGTCCACCGCTAGAGGGCGTAATTGAATATCAAAAATTAAAAAATCAAAATTTACTTAATGAAAGGGCACTGGAAATCCAATCATCGCATTCTTCATAAAATTCTGCGCATATTTGATTTCACAAGTTTAAGTCTACTTTTGCAAATAAGAGGTGGGGGTGAGTGAGAACCTTCTTATGAAAAAATGGCTGTAAGTCCGGTTCTGCTAAATCGAATTTTGCATACTTGGTCTTTTTGAAAACAGCCCTTTTTCGTCAATGTAAGAGTCTTATTTTCGAAATAGTCTAATAAGTAATATGCCAACTAGTAGGCGTTATTTTATCATTTTCGGAAATCTAGTTTTCTTTGGAGAATATTAAATACAAGTATGCCTGTTTAATCCTGTATTACAAAATTAGATGAAATTAGCAACATAATACCGAAAACCGCATGTCGATACCTTTTTTCTATCTCGAGATATCTTAAGAAACGTGTACATTTTAAGCAACTGTTAATGTCACCGGTAAACGAAGTTAAGAAAAAGTAGTGTGCTATGGAAAAAACAAAGAAACATTTTCCAGATGTAAACGTATATAATTAATTAAAACAACAATAAGACAAACACCACTATAAAATATAACAAAGAAATAAAAGCAACTACTTACTTAGTGACGAACTAAATGTTCAAATTGTTGCCCATAATTTTTGATGCAGGCATTTACTCTTTCAAGAGTAGATTGAACAGCAGTCTCAATTTCGGGTTTTGCAATGCATTGAATGGCGTTTCGTATTCTCTAGATTCTAGATCATGTTTTCTCGAGTAGTGAGCCTAGCGGCAAAAACAAGGTCTTTAATCCGTCCCCATAATTAAAAGTCTAAAACAGTTAAATCTGTTGCTATTCAATCTACTCCTGAAAGAGTAAATGCTTGCATCGAAAATGATGGGCAACAATTTGAACATTTAGGCAGTCACTAAGACTAAGTAAGTAGTTGCTTTTATTTCTTTGTTATATTTTATAGTGTTGTTTGTCTTATTATTGTTTTAATTAATTATATACGTTTACATCTGGAAAATATTTATTTGTTTTTTCCATAGCACACTACTTTTCCTTAACTTCGTTTACCAGTGACAGTAACAGTTACGTTTAAAATATACACATTTCTTAAGATATCTCGATGCCGATTTTTGAAGTTATACTTCTTTACCGGCGATAGAGGGTAAATTTTTATATGGGAAAACCTAGCGACCGGGCGCATGCGCATTATAACTTTGTTCTGATTGGATGTTCAAATGACATGTCAAAAATTATTCAATATGGCGGCTGTGGCACAGCTGTAGTTAGATTATTTATGGTTGTTGCGTTTTAAAATTTGTGTGAAAAGAAACAACAAACAAAAGTTAGTTAATAGTTATACTGCCTTTTTAAATAGTTTTCATATACCTATATTTTTGGACTTTTGGACTATTTTGGACAAGGAAAACTCATTCTAATTTGGTAAGTACTGTTCGGAGAGTTTAAGTCTGTTCTGTCGGACAAAATACATGTGCCGTTTTTGTGGTCTGACCGTTCCAAATTTTTAACCTGTTCCACAATCAAAACTTCCCCTGTTCCAGTGTTCCCATATAACAAAGTTTGTCCGACTAGACACCCTTAAGCTATTAACAAATTTTCAGCTTGCTATTAATCAACTTTTTTTTCATACGCGGGATCCAGACCTATGAGTCTACGCTTCGATTACGAGTCAAAGCGGCACGAAATTCAAGGGTTCAATTCCCGATGCAAGTTTTATTTTTTTATACATATTATGATTGTAAGTATATTTGTTATATAATTTTTTTTTCAGCAAATGCGTATTTAAAATTTTTGCCAACAATTATTATCGTCCAGAAATCATTTTTTCTTTGTGGCATTTTTCAATGTGTTTGTGTGCGTTTTATTCTTTTATTTTTTTAAATTTTTGGTATAGTCTTAAAAATCGCATAATATGTAGTAGAAGTATAACTTCTTACGTGCGTACAAAGTACACACACATTCTTGTTTGGTTTAATTTTGTAATACAGGATTAAAAATACATACTTGTATTTAATATTTTCTAAAGAAAAGTAGATTTCTGAAAATAATTAAATAACGCCGCAGCTTGCATATTACTTATATGGCTATTTTGAAAATAAGACACTTACATTGACGAAAAAGAGCTGTTTTCAACAAGACCAAGTACCTATACAAAATTCGATTTAGCAGAACCGGACTTACAGTCATTTTTTCATAAGAAGGTTCCCACTCACCCCCACCTCTTATTTGCAAAGGTAGACTTAAACTTGTGAAATCAAATATGCGCAGAATTTTATGAAGAATACGATGATTGGATTTCCAGTGCCCTTTCATTAAGTAAATTTTGTAAAATTTTGATTTTTTAATTTTTGATATTCAATTACGCCCTCTAGCGGTAAACCTACAATTATAAAAATAAATTCCAGGCTTTTCCCGCGGCAACTTTTGTTATAAATATTTTTTTCTCAAAGCTGTACCTGTAATGGTTCCTGAGATATGGCCGAGAGCCATTCTTATTGGGACACCCGGTACAACTGAGGAGTGATAGGCAACCTACCCAGTAATAATTTTAGTAACAAAAAATTCTACATGGAATATTAGATTAGATAGTCAACAGAGTTTGGAGTTCAAAGGAGTAGTGATGCGCAATACAAGGTGTTGCTTCCTGATAACATCTCTAGTCACTCCTAATCAATTCCTATCCTCACTTCCAATAAGCGTGGCTTAATCACACAGGTGAACCCTGACAAACCTGAGCAACCATATCAGAGATGGATTACCAACCCCAGTGGAAGATAGGGTCAGTGCTAATGAGGAAGCGAGAAATGGACTTCCAAAATGGGGGTTGGGCAATGGGCCAACTACTTATCCCTGGAAAAAGACTAAATACTGGCCTCTAATGTTATACGCTATTCCACGAATATACAACTGTTTTGGATTATTGTGACAACAAATATTTACTGTGCAAAATATGAATAACGAAAGTAAACTGTAAATTACATTGTTGTTTATTGGAATAATTAGTAGAGCAATCTACTGTCATACTTCTTATGTTGCACACTGAGATATTCGTTGTCGTCATAATCCAAAACAGTCGTATGTTCATGGAATAGACTATATTATTATTAATGTATGTTCTCTGTTCTACCAGATCCATGTTAATGCTATTCAGAGTTCAGCATAAATTTCTACAGTTTACAACATACATGTTGAACAGGCTTTTACATACCCACTTATTCTTATGAAGAGATAGTAAAGAAACTTAGCTTCAGGCTTTGGAACATAACAGGATAATGTCAGATGCAATATTTTTTTTAAGCTGTTATCCGGCCACATTTGTTGTCCTGTCCGAGCTGTTCTCCTTTAAAATACCTAATAGGGTTACCAGAAATAATTGCTTGTTTGATGTTCCATATCATAAGCACCAACTATAGTTTTTATAGTCAGTGGCACATCTCTCCTGACTTACCAATGGATTCAGTGATGAGGGTGTAGGTTTTACTGGAATATCTTTGCCCATTTTTAAGCACAGCATTCAACTAGGCTTTGTTTTTAAACCAAGAAGAGTACTAAAAAGGCAGACTGACACAAAAGAAAGTCACTAAAAAGATCAGCAAATACATCTTTTTTGGATGATCATGCCAGCCTTCGATGGTAATCCATATATACTAATATGTGGCTTAAGTATGCCAAATGCCGCCCATGCCAAACTAAGCTACATCCTTAAAAACAAAAGATATCCACAACACCCTTAAGAACAAGGTATACAATCAATGCATACTCCCTGTTCTCACTTACATATGGGCTCTAGGTGGATAACTGTAGCGACAGAGAGAGAAGAATGGAAAAGGATTGAGGAGGCCTATGCCCAAAGATGGACTGAAGAAGGCTAATTAGATAGAATATGTCGCTAAAGAGTTCTTAAAACAAATAGTTTTTAGAATAACACAGAAAATCGCTGATATAACTTAAGGTGATACAGTAGCGATCAACAGGTAGCCAAAACGCGTTCCAAGATTGCGGCTGTAATTTTGAATATTTTTTCGAGATATTTGGCACACTTATTCGTAATATAATAAAGAATGGCGGTACAGAGCCCAATTTGAAAAATATATTAATATGTGTAAATTACTCTGTAATTAAATACAATATTAAAAAAACGAGCCTGTACCGCCATTAAGAAGAACAAAAAATACACTTTCTTCAAATAAACTTTTTTATCCAATGCCTAGATTTTTTGTCATTTTGGAACTACTAATGAAATAAAAAATTTTAGTAGTTCCAAAATGAGACAAAATCTAGGCATCGGATAAAAAAGTTTATTTGAAGAAAGTGTATTTTTTTGTTCTTCTTAATGGCGGTACAGGCTCGTTTTTTTAATATTGTATTTAATTACAGAGTAATTTCCACATATTAATATATTTTTCAAATTGAGCTCTGTACCGCCATTCTTTATTATATTACAAATACGTGTGCCAAATATCTCGAAAAAATATTCAAAATTACAGCCGCAATCTTGGAACGTGTTTTCGCTACCTGTTGATCGCTACTGTTTCCTCTTAATTAACCTATGAAATGCCAATAGTGTCAAAATTTCATAAATGTGAATAGTGTCAAAATTTCATAACAGTGGAGTAAACCTTGTCTGAGGTTGGACCAATTACAAGCATTACAGCGTGGTAAATTGGAATTACTCCTGGTTTAAAAACAGTATAGCTTTAAATGATTTATAGGTAGTTACTTATCGATGGCTTAGTGTGAAAACCTCGTATCTCATTAAATTACAATTTTACAGGAGAGGCAAAAAACTGATTATCTGCATAATATAATCTAAAAACAAAAACTACCGTTACATATTTTAATTTGAGCATATTGAGACAAATATCTGATCTTGGCCCAGAGCTGAAAGTGTTAAATGCTATTAAATTGAAAATACAAATATTAACTATGAAAAACACGTAAATATCCTTGCAGTATATAGAGCCTTTGCCCAAGTAACTATGATAACCTCGTGTATCTTGATATACGTGTTTTTCATATAAAATGAGGTTGTGTTTATGATTATTTACGAGGTTTTCATCTTTCATAGCTTTTTACACACCTCCAAATACTAGGTTGATACAGTACAAATCTTTTGATTTAAGGATAAAATGTTTCTATATGCCGGACTACCTTTTGTTGTTCACAAAAAAACATTTCTCCAAGTTGAATTTCTTAAACAAACACTCCAAATTAAGTACCAAATTCTTGGTTATAAATATACGTGGTATTCACACTAAATCAAGAGCAATTGATATACGTGGTTTCTTTTTTCGGCTGTAGAAAATAGTCTGGTGTATTTGGATTTTTTCTAACAGTTGTAAATCGTGAGATACAAGATTTTCAAACTAAAACCACCAAAATGTCATTTTCGAAAAAAAATGAGTTATGAGGTTTTCACACTAAGCCATCGTTACGTTGTTACTGGTTATTGTTTGACATAGTTTAGGATTCTTTATATACCTGAAATTTAACTGTGAAAAGGGGTTCGCCTGTCCTAAACAAATGTGGTTTCAATGATTAAACAAAGCTTATGGCATCAGGAACACTACATGATCAGAAACATGGGACAAAACTTTAATATTGGTAGCAACTAGATGACAAGGTAGACTAAGGTTGAGATGGAGATATAATCTGGATAAAGATACCAGAGGTGTAACCAGGATGATCCGAGGGTTACAACTACTTGATGGTCTCTGGGGGGTATGGAATAGTAATGGTGTTAAGCATATAGAGCTCAAAGATACCACACTTTAAAGTTATAAAGGATCAAACTGACTGTAAAAATAGCCTTATGAAGGCTATGATGACCCATCCAATGCAAATGCATTGTAAGAAAGCAATTTAAAATGATAAAGCAAAGATGAAACTTTTGGTACAAATAAATTTTTATTAATTTATAAACTAAACATATAATTCTTATCCTACTAAACTACACTAATTAGTAATAATATTCATTTTCATCAATATCCCCATAATATAGATCATTATTGCTAAAACTAGTAGTCTCTACAAACCCATGTTTATGTTTTGCTTTGAATGCAGCATACCTTTTCCCATACATATTAACATCTGCATCGTCAACAGCATCATGGTATTCATCATCACTGCCTGCACTGTAAATATGATCTTCACTATCGCTGGAGAGGTCATCTAAGTCCACGTTTTTCATAGCCTCAACCATATCATCTTCATTTATTGATTCCATATCGTCTTCATCGGGATATTCATTTCTCCAGTTGCTTTCGGCATTTGAATCTTCACTGTCTTCGCTATCAGATTCATCCAAACCATTGTCTCGAGCTGATCCCATGAGCAACGAATCGTTTAAGGGGTAAATACTAACATATTCTTCGATTTCTCTTTCGCATAATTTATCTGAATTTGTGTAATATAAGTCATAAACGTATTTCTGCTCTTCTGTATCATTTTTATTCACTGCCTGAGAGCTATTTTCGTTAATATCTGTTTCTACATCAAGAATGGTAAACTTATCATCAGTCTCTTTGTCAGAACTATCTAAATTGGGTCTATGTAGATTTACAATTTTATACCGACTATTCTTCGAAGCTTCTTTATGTTGTAATCTTAGTTTGTCAGTTAAATTAACAGTATGTTTCTTTATATCACTTTTCAAATCTTCTGAAATTGGTAAAGGTCTAGTTTTTAGATGTCCCAAAGTTGTTTCTTTTGTTGGTATCGTTCCGGCAAATTTGAGAACGGTTGTTTCAACTTCAGCTTGTTTGTTTTCAGAACTGTGATCTAATTTTCTTTTTTTACATTTTAATATAAACGTGTCTAAAGGATCTGCGTCTAAAAATCTCTTCACCCTAACAATCGCAGCCATGTTTTCTTTAGTATTGATATTTTGACATTGACAATTGACAATAATTGACATTGACATTAAGAGAAAATCCACTAGGAAGAATTTCCTGTATTTTGATGCATTTTGATGTGACTTTTAGTCCATTTTTGAAAGGCTTTGACCTTCGTATTTTTTGGTTGGCTCACCATGTTCTTGTAAGTATAACCAAACTTTGATTCTACCTTGGTCATCACTTTAAATTCAACATTTTGATAATTAATATGGTTATACTTATTTTAGGCAACACTGATGATGCTCTTTTTAGAGCGAAAACGTTCTGTTCGATGTTTGTAGCCCTATAGGGCTTTTTAAAATAATATACCTTTTACCAAGACCAAAATTTTTTATTAAATTTTAATTAAGAGAAAACGTGCTCTATGCACGGAACGGCAGATGACACCATGAGTATCATGGATGACACTGAATATTTACCACATGCCAAATCATAGAGTTATATATTAGCATAGAGAGAGTGTCATTCAGAGCGAAGTGACGACACCATCTTTTTTATTTGGATTAGTGCTGTTTCACTCTTACGCATAGTAAAGCTGCTACAGTTGTCCTCCTCTTCCGTGCCTATATTCACACTGAATGTCATCATAGATTTTCGATACAATGTGTTAAGACTGAATGACACTATGCATTTTCTTGTATCATTTCTAATATCGTTTCTGATATCGTTTCTTGTATACATTTTCTTGTATCATTTCTTGTACGTACATTTGTGCCCTGTATGACACTATGCAAGTTCTTGTATCGAAAATTGTATGAAATTCGGCACGTGATTGGTCGAAATTTTGTTTGTCACCCTGTCACGTTATGGTAGTACTGCATCTACAGACACAGCTGATTTTAAATATTTTATAAAATTTATAAACTTTTATATAATTAACATTTTAATATTAACCAGAATTTTACGTTGACTGAGGTTGATTATTTGTGTTTTTATTTTGTTTTGATATTTGTGCTAAAATATTTGCATTAGAATTATCTTCAGTTTGATCCAAATTAGGAACTATTGTATTTTCGTCTATTAAAAAATTATGCACCATGAAACCTAAATTTATAGTTTGAACTTTACTAGGAGCTAAATATATGGTTATTAGTAGAACAGTAGTCCATACCAAACGGTATATTAAGTATCAATAAAAGATTTATAAATAATACCTACAAAAACACAAATAAATTCATCAATACATTATCCCATTTTCATTTCAGCCGCCATTATGAGTAAGTAATTTTGACATTTTAGATGTTTTACCAGCAGGTTTTACGTTTTTGCTCTTTGCGCAGAAATTGGCGCAGTTCTTGTACAATAATCTGTGCCTGACACAAATTCTTGTATCGTTTCTGATATCGTTTCTTGTATCTGTGTATGACACTATGCATTTTTTTGACATATCAGAAACGATATTAGAAATGATACAAGAAAATGTATAGTGTCATACAGCCTTTAGAAAGAGATGCAGCAAACCAGTCCATGAGATCTTGTCGTCAGGAAGCGCGGAAGGTAGGCTCCCTCTATGTTAATATATACCTCTATGTGCCAAATAAATAAATATTTGTACAAAGAGATAAACGAAAATACAAAATAAACGTATTTTAAAATTTTGAATAACTCCTAATAAAAATACTAAAATGCAACAAAAAAATGCCTCAGAAAAAAATTAATTATTCTTTTTGTTTTGTGTTAAAATGACATAATGTATGACAGCTGTCTTCCTGTCACATAAACGTCAGATCCAGTGATGTGGGAGGGAGGGGTTGCGGCATACGGAGCGGAGAAGTAGATGGGCTCGGTTTCACTCGCAAAAACGCTCCATCCAATATGGCGGAACAACTCTTTGGTAGTATATTCTGCTCTATATAAAATAGGTTTGTTCCAACATGAACTTTTGGACGGCCCAAAAACCGTCACGAAACTGCTTGTACCGTTTGTTGTGCGCATGTTCGTAATTGTATCGCCCAGTTATCGTCCCATGACGGTAATCATATATTTGTCATTTTTGTTGGTGACAGCTTGTGTGCTTTTAGTCGATCAAAGGCTCAAAAAATTTAAAGAATTAAATCCTAGTGCTCAAGTCAGTCCAACCAGCACATTATGCATTTGCCCGATTACTGAAATGATCATCACGAAACCGTCACCGAAAGATCACAATTCTTGTTGGAACAGTGGGAAGGACGATCCGATGACGATCATATTTTTGTTGGAACGGATTTTCTTTACTGCGCAGGATCGTTACCGTTTCCTGACGGTTCTCGGTCGTGTTGGAACAAACCTAATATAAAATTATAAAATTATATTACATTATATAAATATATAAATAATTAATAATTTTAATAACTAATTAATAACATGTTGTTCTGAAGCTATTTCCTTGTGGCATTTTTATGATTAATTATTTATATGGGAAATAAGCCACAATTAAAATGAAAAAAATAATTTTATTAACGTTTCGACGCCCAAATCGGGTGCCGTTGTCAAAATACAAAATATTACTAAAATAAACTAAAGTGTTGTTGATATATAAATAATTAATAATTAATAACATATTCCATATATAACATATAAAAACCTGCCCGTCGCCATATTGGATGTAGCACAAAAATGTCAAATCAAGTGGGTCCCATTTAGTAAATACAAAATCATACCTTATGTCGTATCCTCTCTCTCCCATATCACTGGTCAGATCAAATCAAAATTATTTTGGCGGTATTTCATCTTATTTTTAATTTACCGTTATGGTAGGGGAGCAAAGTATGCTAAATGTGCAGTCACTCGAGCGCTTTGGGGACCTATTGGGTTGGGAAGAGTAGGTCCTAAAACCAAAAAAAGTTAAGTAAAGTTGTCAATTTTAGTGGGCGCTTGCCATTTTTTAATTATTTTTCCATTTCCAACAATCGTTTTTTCCGATTATAACGCCATCTATCCATAATTCGAAAAAATGTTTTGAATAAAAGTTACTTATTTTTACGTAAGGAATCCAAATCTGCAATAAAAAATGAGGGCTCCTATTTAAGATTTTAAAGTAACCCCCCACCCCACATCTATGGGGGGTCGTGCTTGGTGCCATTCGATAGATTTTTCAAAAATATTGAATAAGTGTATTTTACAGTTTTTCGATCTGATGTTCATTTCGCGAAATATCGCGGGATTCGTATTTAAAATATTAAATTTACCCCCCACCCCTCTCCGTGGGAAGTCTTGTTTGGTATCATTAGATAGATTTTTAAAAAATATTGAGCACATATTTTTTAGTTTTTCGATCTGTCATTCATTTCGCGAAATATTCGCTTTTCTCTTGTGAATCTTTGGGACTCACCCATTTCCTTACGCCCGGCTCAAATCGTCAGATTTTTGAAATATACACTCTTTTGCATGTACTTAACTTACCTTATCTTAATCTGACAATTTCGAGTTTTTTTAAGAATAGATTTTTTTTTTCGGGCCCCCCTTAACGAACTCCCCTGTGTTAAGAGCCAATCTATGGTAGAGGTACATCTGCAGGGTACCAGGTTTCTCCCTATATGCTAATCTGACGCGCTCGAGTAACTGCAAAAATCCCCGCTTGGGCTCCCCTACCATTAATTTTGACTTGTATTAAATACAAAATATTTTACAAAAAAGTAATATTTTGGATTTAGATATTTTGATTTATTTAAGTCGTGGAAACTATGGAAAGTTGTAAAACTGATAGTCATTTGGAAAAACCAGATGTAAAAATTGAAATCAAAGAAGAATTCGAGGAATGCTTTAAAATCCACGAGGAAAATAAACTTCCTGTCTAATTTAATGCTTTAAAGATGGTAGTTATTTGGAAAAGCCAGATTTAAAAACTGAAATTAAGCAAGAATATAAGTTCTCAGACCACACATATGCAGAAAAACAATTAGCCACAGAAATTAAAATTGAAGATTTCAAGATTGAAATAGGAGAGGAAAACATAGGTGAGACATATTTATATATGTCATAAAAGTTCATTTCATAATACCTTATTTGAATCTAAATAAACCACAGCTTTGAAGTAATGATAAACTGTGAATAAAACTTGTTTTGACTGTTTGTTTGTAATTTAGGGTTAATTTTGACTTATATTTACAAAAGTTATATTCATGGACAAAAATATTGCATAGGTATGCATGTGGAATGAAATTTTTTGTGCTGCTATCTTTAGCCCACCTGTATCATAGCAACAGGATTCCTTTTTCGAATGCAATGTATTATACAGTGGAACCCCGTTAACTCGGATTAATCGGGACCGCGGCCGATCCGGGTTATCGAAAATTCGGGTTATCGAAAATTCGGGTTAGCCGGAGAAAATGGTAAAAATTATTAAAATATGGTATGCTTACAGATAAAGTCCGTTATAATTGGCACACAGACACTTGTAAACCACGTTCGCGTTCCACACATCATACAAAGCGTCGTCGAGAGTCCCATTTTTAACTTTCT
The DNA here is from genome assembly GCF_917563875.1 of Diabrotica virgifera virgifera. Taxonomy (NCBI): domain Eukaryota; kingdom Metazoa; phylum Arthropoda; class Insecta; order Coleoptera; family Chrysomelidae; genus Diabrotica; species Diabrotica virgifera. The sequence continues at coordinate 67,733,541 of NC_065450.1, read as the reverse complement.
TATCTTTGCACCGATTGTCCAAACTGTCTTTTGTTATCATTTTGAAACAAAAACAACATTTTAAGTTTTATTGCCATTACGTAGACAAAAAATCAGGCAAACACAAAATCTGAATATATTTACGAACGATTATAGAACGGAACGAACAATGCGACTTTACTACACACAATACCGTCTCGCAACGAGAACGAACTTATGTTATTAAATAAGAGTGAAGACTAAGACCATTGTTTGAAAAATAATTTTTTAATAGTTTTTTCTAAACAATGCTAAGACAGTTTCAAGTAAATAAAGGATACTACAGATGCCTGTTGTTGGTTTCGATAACACATTTTTACTAAGGTATATTATGATCAAATTACACAAATACGCATTATCTCTCATTGTATAATGTGTTTGACATTGAAAATTGAAACGAATGAACTACATAGGAATTCGCTAAAGCAACAAATTTTTACGAAGAAAGTTTATTATGATAAATAAAATTAGCCTGAAAAATATAAGATATTATAGTATTCGAACAATATGTTTATAAGGAAAGATAAAAGAAAATATTTTAAGATGTTGAAAAGAAATTGGAAAATCCAGCATAAAGGACATACATTTTTATTGTTGTAATGTTTGTCTGATAAAAATCGGTCCGGGTTAGCCGGACTTCCGGGTTATCGGGGGCCGACTTATCGGGGTTCCACTGTAGTATCATATAAATGCTATAATCAGATTTAAATCTGGTCTGGGCTATAATATGCTGGCCAGTATAATTTTTAAATTGAATCTCATCAAGGTAAGTATTCACTATGCTAACGGCATGAAAACGTCCATTAGCATCAATATGTCATATCGAATATGGCTTTCAAATGGCAAAACATGATCTGCCAAAATGTTTTCAATGTACATATCAGTTGGCATTCGCCTAATCACGTGTTCGGTATGTCCTTTCAAACCAATACCGCTTTGTAGCACTATATGCTGCTGCCACCAAAACTAATTTAATTTTAGCACCAAATTTAATGACTTTAATTTTGAAATTATCTCGAAATTTTTAAGAACTGAGAACTCAACAAATATTTCGATACAATTTCAAAAGTAATGTCATTAAATTGTCTGTGTAAAAAATTTAAGTAAGCCATTATACTTAGTTTTTTGTGATCCTTTCAAAAACTGTTCAAATGAATTTTGAAAATTTCAATATACCTACAGAGTGTTGTTTCAAGTCACTATTATTTTATATTCTTTTGTTGTATTATTAATGTTGTATATTAACATATTAGTATTTATTGTTGTGATGGCAGAGAAAAAAGTTTATAATTGTAGTGACTTTTTAAAGCGACAGGTACGTAATAATTGTAAATGTTTCAGTATCCTAATAAAAAATTTCATAGGTACCTACCTAATTGGAAAATTTAAAAACAACCTACCAAAATATATAGGGTGAGGCAGATAAAGTGCCTATTAGAAATATCTCAAGAACTAAAGCTAAGAGAATCATGAAAATTGGTATATAGGGGTTTTGAGGTATGAACTATTTAATGAAAATATTTTGGTCTCTTTGCTACTTCCGGTCATAACGGAAGTTGATTGTAACTTCGTTTTTTTAAATGGGACACCCTGTTTATTTTTATATTCTTGGATTCAGCTCGACATCTTCTTTCTTAAAATAGGAGGTCTTGTAATATTATACAGGGTAGTTTAAAAGATAATTACGGTTTTTTATCAATTTTGTAGCAAGCTTCACACACTGTAGAATTGTACTGATTTGATATCAAAAACTCCATTTATGTTCAGGTGATTTTTAATATAGTCTATTATTATTAAAAAATATTACTATAGCGAAATGTTTAATTTTAGTATACAGGGTTGATCGAAACTCGGAATGAGTATTTTCTGAGTTTTCTTAAATAGAACACCCTGTATTTTAGTATGGTAATGAAATGATATTTTATAGTACTTTTTTATTTCTTAAGCATTCCCTATACCTAACTGCTTTAGTTTGTAAGTTATTCGTAGTTCTTTGGGCCAAACATTAATTGCAACAAAAATTACGTGAAATTTTATTAGGTTTGCCGTGAAAATATTCAATTGAATAATTTTTTGAAAATAAATACATGTTTATCTAGAATGTTCCTTAATTTATTAATATTGGATGAGATACCAAAATGGCTACGTTGTTAAGATTGTTGGTGCATAAAATATTAATAAAAACAAACCATATTCTACCTTTGGCTATGGCTTTACACTAAACTTGATTAAACATTAGACATTCTATTATTTTTATAGTTCCAGTTGGTTTGTTACCATTACTAATATAAATCTTTGTAATGGGGAACTGATTAGCAAAGTTTTTGTTATAGGAGAGTATAACAAAAATGTACTACTAGCAATAAGAATTTATCATCTGCAACTCCCTGATAGATGACAACCAAGAAGAGAAACTTTTCAAAGTTTACTAGAATAGTTTCGACGTACTAGACACTTAGATTACGGGAACGTTCATACTAATATGCAGACTCTCAGTGACACTAACATTTAATTCATTTTAAATTTTAATCATTTACAATAGTTTTTGTTCGATCAGATTTCTCATAATTTAAATGTCCAGTTCGTTGAAACCGCTCTAGTAAATTTTGCAACGTTTTCTTTTTGGTTGTCACCAATCATGGAATTGCTGATAATAAATTCTTATTGCTAGTAGCACATTTTTATTTGTTATACTCTCCTAGAACAAAAAACATCTGAATCAGTTCCTCATTAGAAAAATTCATATTAGTAATGGTAGCAAAGCAACTGGAATTTCAAAAATAGTAGAATCTTTGAGGAAAGCAAATCTTTAAGCATAAAGTCATAGGCAACTAGATATAATATTGTTTATTTTTATTAATACATATTAAACACACCAACAATCTTAACTAGGTAGGTATTTTGATATATCAACCAGTATTAATAAATTAAGGGTCAGTCGTGATTAATATGTGTTTATTTTCGAAAAATTATTTATGCTTGAATATTTTCACGGCAAACCTAATAAAATTTTACGTAATTTTTGTTGCAATTAATGTTTGGCTTAAAGAACTACGAACAACTTACAAATTAAAGCAGTTAGGTATAGGGAATGCTTAAGAAATAAAAAAGTACTATAAAATATCAGTTCATTACAATACAAAAATACAGGGTGTTCCATTTAAGGAAACTCAGAAAATACTCATTCCGAGTTTCGACCAACCCTGTATACTAAAATTAGACATTTCGCTATATTAATACAGTGGAACCTCGATTATCCGTCTCTCCATTAATGGTCACCTCTGTTAACCGTCAAACAAAGATTTGCGTAAAGATGCCAGAGAAGCTGCACCGCACATGCAACAATTTATTGAGTGGAATTCTCGACAAGAAGAAGACTATAAAGTAGATTGTATGATCTTACGCGGATTAAGAAATTCTTCGTTGCAAAATTTGAATTAACAGTAAAACAAACAAGATTTCAGAATATTCTAAACCAAATTAATTGGATTGGACGAACACAGATCACTCGTATATTATTAAACAAAGCATACAAATAAAATTTGAGAGTTGTACTATGAATTTTTTTAACGTTCTGTTAACCGTCTTTTAACCGTCTGTATTTTTTAATAATAATAGACTATATTAAAAATCACTTGAACATAAATGGAGTGTTTGATATCAAATCAGTACAATTCTACAGGGTGTGAAGTTTGCTACAAAATTTATAGAGAACCGTAATTATCTTTTATACTACCCTGTATAATATTACAAAACCTCATATTTTAAGAAAGAAGACATCGAGCAGAATCCAAAAATGTAAAAATATACAGGGTGTCCCATTTAAAGAAACGCAGTTTCAATCAACTTCCGGTAGAACCGGAAGTAAAAGAGACTAAAATATTTTCATTAAGTAGTTCATACCTCAAAACCCCTGTATTCCAATTTTCATGATTCTCTTATCTTTAGTTCTCGAGATATTTCTAATAGGCCCTTTATCTGCCTCACCCTGTATAGTATGTAATACTTTGATTTACATAATTTGATTACCATCAAAATTTCTATCAATATTCACCTAATATATTGTTTTCTTATTCTATGTTTTGTATTTCAATTCTAAATAATTTCAATTCAAAATCAAAATAATTTGATTTAATTCAGAACTGTCAAAAGTTTAATCCGTTTAGTTAGTTGATCTTCGAACATGATGATGCATGGTCTCTGTGAGTAGACGTTTAAGGTGAATGAATTTCAATACTAACTGCGCTGATAAGCGGGTTCAAACCCCAATAGAAACTTTTATTTTTTTATTTTTATACATTTTATTATTATTAATTATATATTATATATTTTTATACATTTTATGATTATAAGTATATTTATTATACAATTTTATTTTCAGAAAATACGTATTTAGTTAAAATTTTCTCTGACGATTATTGTTCAGAAATCATTTGTAGCATTTTTCAATGTGTTTGTGTGTGTTTTATTCTTTTATTATTTTAATTTTTGGCACTGTTTTAATAAAATTTTTTGAGAAGTAGTAAGTATAAATTAGTTTAATATTTAAATAAAATATAAATAAACTGTTTAAAGTATATTAATTTCGTTGAAACCATATAATAGAAGTATAACTTCTGACATGCGTACAAAGTACACACACACATCCTTTTTTTAAATGAGTATTTATTCATTGACTAAACAATTTATTATTAAAATTGTTTTAAAAATCTGCTTTTTAATTTCAGATTCTTAAAAATTTCAATATTTCATATCAAAATTAAATTCATTAAATTTACTGCTCAAAAAAATAAAAAACCTGTAAACTCAGTTTTTTGTGCCCTTTTCAAATGTGCAAAATGATTTTGAAAATTTCAATATACAGGGTGTTGTTTCAAGGTCAGAATTACTTTATATTTTTTTGTTAATCTGGACCTGGATTTTTCTTGTGATTACTAAATCTGTCGTTCCAATTTAGTAAATAAGTATTGATTATTTTTAGAATGATTATTTGTTCATTCTTTATTAATTTATTATTATCTCTTAATTTACTATTAATCTCGAGAGTTCTTAAAAATGTCAATATATCAAAATTAAATCATTAAATTGTCTGGCCAAAAAATTGAACGATCTTGTTTTTTGTGATTTGTTCAAATATGCAAACGGATTTTGAAAATTTCAATATACAGGGGGTTGTTGCAAAGTCAAACTGAATTTATAATTTTTTTTAGTCCGGACCTGGATTTTTCTTGTTATTAGCAGTTGGGTGGGTTAGGTTACAAATGTGTACCAAATATCAAAAAATATACAAAGGTACGAGTCCAGAAAGAAATGGACAAAATCGATAAAACACACTGTAACTCAGTTATAAAAATCGGTCAGGCAGTAACTGTAGTATATCTAGCATCGCCTCAGTGATCTCTATTCACCTTTATTCTTGTTTAACTGATTGTGGTTTCCATGGACAAGCGGCTTAATTTTGCGATACTAGATTCTGAGTAAAAAAGAGACTTATTATAAAAAGGAATTTGTGAATAATTTCATGCATTCGAAAAGTTAGAGTGGAAGAAGTATACTTACCATGGTTTTTTTTCTCGTGATTTATTATGGGATTACAACACGAGAATTTTACTGTCATCATTACATGTGGTTCTCTTTTTTAAGACAAATCACATGATATGATTTTTCTGACAAGTATTCTTAAGTTAAAGGTGATTTCATGTTATTGAATGAACTATCTTCCAGTAAAGTCGTTCCAGGAAAGCAACTCATAAATATTGGCAATATCATTTACAGTGGCGGCTCATGGCTTTAGGGACAGGGTCGGCAAGGTTTTTGTCTCCCCAGATAGGTATACCATCTAAATAAAAGGCTTCAATCATCATAGGAGATTTTTCGTTTTTGTTTTTTTATTTTTTTTTGTTTTTTCACATAGATTTAGAACCTAAACATGTTTATAAATTAACTTTAGTCTATGTTGTTTGGAAGTAGCAAAATAGGTTAAATATATAACATAATCGTAAAATTTATTAGTGTGTTGGAGAGATTTTAATAAATTTTTTCTATTGACATTAGAGAAAAGCTTGACATTTTCCTTTTGGTTCATGGTGTTTGGACAGTACTGTAACGAAAGAGTTTCGAATCGGCGCAATAAACAGTCCCCGGCTTGGGCGAATTCCAACCGTCGGAATAACAGTAGCCGTGACGTCACAGAAGCGACGGCGCTGTGAGCGAAGATCTCCAGAATATTCATTAGGCCGAGTGATATGTAGACATTTCGAGAACAGGACCTATTAGCTATTTAAGCGGAGCGCGCTGTTATTAGAGTTTAGTTTTAAGCTAAAATTTGTAAAGTAAAGTGTATAAATAAATAATAAAGTCGTAAATAAATACCCGAACGCTCGTTTTTGTTACAGTACGTTTTGACTCTTTTGGGACAAGTGATATCCCGTTCATTTAAGGCAAAAGTTGGTGGCAATGAGAGAATTCATGATAATAATTTATTAATTGGCATCAATTGGTACCACACCTAGACTTCTCCTATTATACTCATTTCTAATTTTATCCTTGTTTGTCACTCCACTCATCCATCTAAGCATTCTCATTTCCGCCACATGCATTCGTTGTTCCTCTTTCTTCTTCACTGCCCAACATTCAGTTCCGTACATCATAGCCGGTCTTATGGCTGTTTTATAGAATTTTCCCTTCAGCTTCATTGGAATTTTTCTGTCACACAACACACCACTCGCTTCTTTCCACTTCATCCATCCAGCTCTAATTCTACTGCATGCATCTCCATCTATTTCTCCAGTACTCTGTAATACCGGTCCCAGGTACTTAAAACTATTGCTTTTTACAATCAGTTCACCATCCAAAGATGCCATTTTATTTGTAGTAACTCCATCTTTAAATGAACATTCCAAATACTCTGTTTTTGTCCTACTAAGTTTTAAACCTTTTTCCTCCAGAGCTTGCCTCCACTGTTCCAGTTTTTGTTCTAAGTCTCTTTCACTATATCCTACTAACACGACATCATCAGCATACATTAAGCACCATGGAATGTTACCCTGTAGTTTCGCTGTTATCTGGTCCAAAACTAATGAGAATAAATACGGACTAAGCACAGAGCCTTGGTGCAATTCTACTTTCACATGAAATTTATCAGTCTCTCCCACACCTGTCCTAACACTAGTCGTTACTCCCTCATACATATCCCTCACAATCTTTACATATTCACCAGGGACTCCTTTCTTATTGAGTGCCCACCACAGAATCTCTCGAGGAACTCTATCATATGCTTTCCCAAGATCAATGAATACCATATGAGCGTTTGTTTCTTTACTCCTGTATTTTTCCATCAACTGCCTTATAATGAAAATTGCATCTGTTGTTGATCTGCCCTGCATAAAGCCAAATTGATTCTCGGATATTTCGGTCTCTTCACGTATCCGTCTATTACTCTTTCCCATATTTTCATGGTGTGGCTAAGCAGTTTTATAGCACTGTAGTTTGTACATTGTTGTATATCTCCCTTGTTTTTGTAAACAGGTACCAGTATACTGCTTCTCCATTCGTCTGGCATTTGTCCAATTTCCATAATTCTATTAAATAGACCTGCTAGCCACCTTGTTCCTGTCTCTCCCAATGCTCTCCATACTTCCCCAGGAATATCATCTGGTCCTACCGCTTTTCCTTTCTTTATTTTTTGAAGCGCTTGAGCCACTTCCTCGTTTGTTATTTTGGTGACCATTGCTGCTACTGTCTCCGTTGACTCTACAGGATGTCTGTCAAATTCTTCATTTAATAAGCTGTCAAAGTACTTTCTCCATCTCTTTCTGACATCCCTTTCGTGAACTAGTATTTTATTATTTTCATCTCGGATACATCTAATCTGATTAAAATCTTTTGCTTTCTTTGCTCTCTGTTTGGCTATTTCATATATCTTCGTTTCGCCTTTCCTGGGATCAAGTTGATCGTATAGGTTTGAATACGCTTCTGCTTTGGCTTTTGCTACTGCTACTTTCGCTTCCTTTTTCACCACCATATAGTTTTGAAGATCTGTGCGGGATCAGGTTTCTTGCCACTTTTTATATATTTTTCTGTACTCTTTTATTTTTCCTTGTACTTCGTTTGACCAGCACCAAGTCTCTTTATCCTCAAACTTTTTTCCTGACGTTTTCTCAAGTATTTCAATAGCAGTCTTTCTAATACTACTGGCCGTTTTTCTCCAAATTGTATTAGGGCTTCCTTTCATGTTCCAACATATTTTTTCTACTATTTTTCTCCTGAATACACCTTCTTTCTCATCTTTTAGCAGCCACCACTTGATTATTTGTGGTCCTCTCCGATATTTTTGTTTAGTTTCGCTTTTTACTTCGATGTCCAGAACAAGCAGCTTATGTTGTTGGCTTACTGTCTCACTAACTATTACCTTGCATTCACGTATGTCTTCTTTCCTTATCACGAAGTAGTCTATTTGGAATTGATGTTGTCCACTTTTGTAGGTAATAAGTTGAGTTTATCTCTTTTTAAAGAATGTGTTAACAATCGCCATATCCAATGCTGTTGCTAATTCAAGCATGTCATCTCCAGCTTCATTTCTAGTTCCAAAGCCTAATCCCCCATGTATTGCTTCGTATCCTGCCTTGGCTTGGCCCACATGTTAATTGAAATCACCTCCTATTATAACTTTCTCCTCTGACGGAATATCACTCAGGACGTCATAAAAAGCTCTTCTTTCATTCTCACCCAGACCTGTTTGAGGAGCATACACACCCACAACATTCAATACCTGTTTATCAATTACAAATTTCACTGACATCGTTCTATCACTCGTTCTTACAACTTCCACTACGTTATCTTTCATTTCACTATCAGCAATTATACCAACTCCATTTCTAGTGTTACTACTCCCTGCATACCACAATTTGTAACCTTCCTAGTTCTTTCGCGCTTTGACCTTTCCACCTAGTTTCTTGAATGCAAGCAATTTGAACTCTCCTTCGTTTGAGCGCATCCACTAACTCCAGACTCTTACCTGTAAGACTACCAAGATTCCACGACCCTATCCTGATTTTTCTTACCTGCAATGGTGTTCCCCCTGAGATAGTCCTCACCCGGAGATCCGAACGGAGGCTCATTTTACTTCCGGTATATTTTACCTCAGGAGATGCCATCTTTTCAGTATAAGTTTTTATATCTTTGGAGAAGGTCTTTTCATTTTTATGACCTGAAAAGATTTTGTTTGGATATTTGATGCCTGAATGCCTTTTCTATCAGCACCATACCCTGCCCTGCACGTTTAGTTTAGTTAATACACCACCAATGGAACCAAAGTGCAGTATTACCCCACACCCGCCTGCATTTTTCTGTATAGGCCAGGATCCCTACTGTAAGGACTGCCCTATAAACCAATGTATTGTTGCCCGTATCCCGCCACTAGGAGGCACGTAGTTTATTCGGGATACAAATCCCGAAGCTCCAGAACAATATTAAGATATTTATTATTAAAATTAAATTATTGTTTTGTTTTAGGAAGGAAAGAAAATGATTTTAATAATTAAAAAGCATTTCAAGAAATATCGGATTTCAAAAAAAGTTGACCCACGTAGAAATATGTTAATGAAAAAGAAAATAGAATTTGTTCACCACCAGAAAATTGATTTTGATGAATATAAAGCTTCAGAAAAGGCTAAATTGGAAACAGCTGCATTAAAAATTAAAACATTATATGAATTAAAAATTGAACTTTCTAAAAAAAAATTAGAAATATTAGAATTGAATGAAAAAATTCTACAACAAAAATTGTTATCGCTACTAGAGCAGGATATTCAGTATTAATTTTGACATCTACTTAAGGTTTAAGATTTATTTTTTTATTTTATTTATTTTGCTCAACAGGCCATGTAGGCCCTGGGCGTGAAAAACAATTACATTTTTTTTACTATACATATCTACAATATACAATATTAATTTGTCTATTTAAAAAATACATCATATAAATATATACATATATATATATATATATATATATATATATATATATATAGCTCTCATTTTACAATTCATGGCACATTCTTCTGTTACAATTTCTCTTGCGCTCTTCTTCCCAGATAACAATATAAACTTGTTTCAAACTTGCAACAAGTTTGATACATCAAACATGAAAGCTTGCTGCAGGTTTGCCATGGCAACTTTGCAAACTTGCAGCAAGGTTAAATCAAACTTGCTAGTTGGAGTGTGACAAACTTGCATGAAGTTTGTTTTTTCAAACTTGATACAAACTTGATATAACAAACTTTCTGAAGGTTTGTTTTTGGTTTGTTGCATGAAGTTTGTTTCTTCAAACTTGATACAAACTTGCTTAAGGTTTGTTTTGAGATACTAGCCACAATTTGAATAAAACAATATGAATAAAAAATACAATACCATTTTATATAACTATTTATTAATCACTCGACTAAAATACAATCTATTGTATAAAATTATTCATTGGAACTTACATTTAACACCCTAGCTTCAGATTCCGATGCTTGGTTTTGTCTATCAGCTCTGAAACAAATAGAAATTGTTAAAAACTCTTGCTGTGTGAACAGAATTAAGTAATCTATGTTATTAAAAGAGGTAAAAAGATGTTAAAGTAACAATTTTACAATAAAACCTAAAATTTATTTATTATATCTATTTTATAATATATAATTTATTTTAAATAGTATGTGAGTACAGTTAGAAGCTACAAAAAAAAACATAAAAAGACTTACCTCTACCTCAATGCCACCAGAGTTGACCAGAGCAAAATGAGTAGGTACTAATCTGTAATGCAGTAAGCATGCAGTTTGGTCTATTAACAATGAAGAAAATAGGCTTCAGCTTAGTAATAATAATTAAGGTAATAGTCTCGGAGAATTGTACGGAAAATTTAAGTTGTAAAAAACTTGAAGAAAAATATCAACATAACCACAAACCACAACAACAACCTATCACCGCGTACGCCTAGCAGATTATTTTTCCCATGTTGCCAGCCATCGAGTAAGCTTTTCTCTCAACTTACCTTAAAAATTCTCACTTTTATGAAAAAATTCGCTCCTATTTACAAAATCTGCGAAAATATGTTGAATTATTTTCAAATATTTTGATTTTTTTAAATATTGTGCAATTTGGACTGGAGCAAAAATTCCCTTTTGAGATAACTTTTTCAATTGTATGTTGAAAATTCTCGCAAACACAGAAATTTCCCTCCGGGTGGCAACACTTTCGTTGTCGTCGGCGGGACATCAGTTGGGGCGCCGAACGAAAACCGAATCGAACCGGGCTGTGCAAAGCTAAGCTTGCAGCAAAGTTGCTACAAACTTGAATAATCATCTTTGTCATAACAATATTGCAGCAAACTTGCCTCGTCATATTTGACACAGCAATGAAAAATCAAAGAAGAATCAAACTTGCCACAAGTTTACATGCTATCTGGGTTACCACTCCTCTCCATTCTTTTCTGTCTAATACCTTGTTTCTCCTGTTATCTATTTTTAATTCTCGTAAATCTGCTTGGACGATGTCAAACCATCTTTTACGGGGTCTTCCTTTCCTTTTTTTCCCTACTGGTTTCCTGTTCAATATCATCCTGGTCATTCTATGGTTTTCCAATCTTTGCACATGTCCCAGACATCTTATTCTATGCGCCTTTATTATTGCGGTGATTTTTGGTTCTGTATACAGCTCTTCCAACTCTTTATTTGTCCTTCTTCTCCATCCCATTTGTGTATTTATGCCGCCGTAAATTGATCGGAGAATTTTCCTCTCCCATCTTTCTAATCTTTCTTCATCTGCCTTTCTTAAAACCCATAATTCAGCTCCATATACAACCGTAGCTCTAATCACTGTCTTGTAAATTCTTTCTTTTGTTTTTCTTGAAACAAACTTCGACTTCTTTAAGGATCTCAGCATTCCGTATTTCTGGTTGCCTTTTGTAATTCTGGATTCTATTTCTTTATCTTCATGCCCATTTTCCTTTACTTTCACACCAAGGTAAGTAAACTCTTCCACTCTGTCAAAACTGTATATGTAATCTTTCTCCCCTTGTATTTGTATAAACTCTTCATTGTGTTGCTGTGTATTACCCATTATCATGTACATATTTAGTTTTCTTTTCATTTATCTTTAGACCAAAGCTTCTTTTTCTATCTTTTTCACAATTCTTTTCAATTCTTTCTTTGATTTTGCTAATATTGTTAGATCATCCGCAAAAGCAATATGTACATTGATTCGTTTTTAAATATGGTTTCTTCCATTTGCTTCTTTTTCTATCTTTTTCACAATTCTTTTCAATTCTTTCTTTGATTTTGCTAATATTGTTAGATCATCCGCAAAAGCAATATGTACATTGATTCGTTTTTAAATATGGTTTCTTCCATTTTTATGCTGCAATTCCTCATTATTACTTCAAGAACAAGATTGAACAACGTGGTTGACATCGGGTCACCCTGCCTGAGTCCTTGTTTGATTTCGAAGTCCTCTGAGATGTCTTTCCACACTACTTCGCTTTTCGTTTTTTCCAACGTCATTTCAATCAAGCTAATCAATTTTTTGAGGATTTGTAGTTGTTTCAGAACACGGTACATTTCTTTTCTATTTATACGATCATATGCCTGTTTGAAATCTACGAACAGCGCATACAGGGTCGTTTTGTACTCATAGCAATTTGACAAGAGCAGGATATGCAGTATTAATTTTGACATCTACTTAATGTTTAAGATTTATTTTTTTATTTATTTAGAAGATATTTGTTGTATAGACCAGTCTATTTTGTAAAAAAATTCTATAATAAATAAACAATGAGATTTTGTACAATATAATGTAAGTAAAACATGTGTAATAAAAAATAATCTTGAGATCTTAATTTTATTAAACATAGAAATACTTGGAGAACAATGTGTAGCCATTTTTTTAACTATAATTAAGCCAAACAATTAAGGAGGTTAGAAATAAAGGGTTTAAATGCACTTTTCTAAAAATATGATCGAAGTACAGATTCGCATACTTAAATGGTATTAAATGGACATTACGTAATGAGCGTTATCGTAATGACGTAATGTAATCAACGTTTTTTTAATACAAATCGGATTTACCCTCATTTGAAAAGTCTCCTAATCGCTTTTGCAATTATATAGACCTGTATCCCGCGTACCAAAAAAGTTTATTAATAGCAAGCTGAAAATTTCTTAATAGCTTAACGGTCACATATACTTCATCTAGTTTACTAACCGTTGCACGTCATCCGCGTCATAGCCTGTGACGTCGCATGATACCAACACGAAATATTTAGGCGGTAGGTGTGTTCTTTTTTAGAATCACGTTGCCGAATACACTGGAATTACAGCCACTAGACATATATTATTATATACGCGTAGAAATAATATTTGAAGATTTCTATTAATGTTAACCTAAAGAAATACACAATAATATGTTTCATTTAATTTGTATAAATGGATTATAAAGCGTTTTTATGAAGCACATTTACCCGAATCACACTGTAACTGTAATCGAACGAAGGTGACATTTTAGAAAAATTGGTAACATTTATTTGGCAGTTGCGGTGATGACACTTCATATTTGTTTATATTCTTTACTATAAGTATCTGTGTTATTATATTTACTGTTTTTATTATTTACTTTACTATAAAAACATCCTCTACTATAAAAATATAAATTTCACCTGATTTTATCACGACTTGGAATAATCGAGGTATCTGACAACTTTTTTAGTTGTTATTGTAGACATATACAAAGAAATGCTTAAAAGAATGCTTAAAAAATACCAAAAGAGATCCCAGCTAGTGTAAGGAAATACATAGTTGCGTACAGGAAATTAAACTTCTTTTAACTTCTGACCAGCTATTAACAATTTTAAGAAGCAAGAAACGTGTACAGAAAAGGATCAAACCACGGTCATTTTGTTATGAAACGATTAAAATGCTGTTACCTACCCCAAATACTGAGTCCGATATGTTAGATTCCGATTGAGGTATAAGTAAAAACCTGCATATTTTGTATTAATTTTAAATTTTGATTTTTTCTGTGAAAAATACAAGTCAATTTTTAAAAAACAATATTTTTCTTTGATTTGTACCAGTTTTAGTAGAAATATGATGTAAAATAATTTTGGCCGCGTAAAGCCATTAAATCGACGTATGTGCGGTGTCTAGTCCGACAAACTTTGATGTACAGGAACACTGGGACAGGAGAAGTTTTCGAACGTCAGACTACGAAAACGTCCCATATATTTTGTCGGACAGAACTTCCAATTGATTTGTTACCCTTTCATTAAACTCTCATGCAAAAATCTGCAGAGACTGCTATTTACCACCAATATAATTCCTGTCATTTGACATGTTCTACGTGTCGGACTTATTAAAATGCCCAACATATTTGTCGGACAAATATTTTTTCATATATTATATAAAGTTTGCTATTGAATAAACAACAACTTGCTAGTTTTCACAATCATAAACTTGTCAGGATGACAAGTTACACAATTAAAATTACGTTCCACAATTAAAACTTCCCCTGTTAGAGTCTTCACATACATCAAAGTTTGGCCGCCTAAATCCATTAAATCGACGTATGTGCGGTGTCTAGTCCGACAAACTTTGATGTACAGGAACACTGGGACAGGAGAAGTTTTCGAACGTCAGATTACGAAAACGTCCCTTGTATTTTGTCGGACAGAACTTCCAATTGATTTGTTACCCTTTCATTAAACTCTCATGCAAAAATCTGCAGAGACTGCTATTTACCACCAATATAATTCCTGTCATTTGACATGTTCTACGTGTCGGACTTATTAAAATGCCCAACATATTTGTCGGACAAACATTTTTTCATATATTATATAAAGTTTGCTATTGAATAAACAACAACTTGCTAGTTTTCACAATCATAAACTTGTCAGGATGACAAGTTACACAATTAAAATTACATACGTTCCACAATTAAAACTTCCCCTGTTAGAGTCTTCACATACATCAAAGTTTGTCCGACTAGACACCGTTAAGCTATTAAGAAATTTTCAGCTTGCTATGAATAAACTTTTTTTTGGTATGCGGTATCTAGGCCTAATATGTTATTCAAATATTTATTTCTGCAGGATTTACATACTTGAATTCGATTAAAGTTGAGAGAAAAAGGAAAGAGTTTTATAAAAATAAAACAATTAATTAATATAAACAATTAAAACACATTCTTTTTTGATTTATTTTTATTGTATCTAGTAAAGTGCTTGTAAAAAATAAAAACAAATACATTAACAAATAATAAATAAATAAATATTTCAATAAATTAAATAAATAAATATATACTTAAATTATTAAGGCACCGATATTTCTACCAAAATAATTTATGTCTGTGTCCATAAATTTATCTTTTAACATCGCTACTAACATCAGATTATCAACATGTAAACCATATTTCTCGATGTCACCTATTTTATAAGGTTGCTAGTTTCATCTACCTATTAAACAGAACGCACTGAAGATGATCTGATCTAGATCGAAAACGTTTTGCGAGTCCTTTTGGATGATTTTTTAATAGTTTTTCAATAAACTTTTTATACCATTGTACAAACGAAATTTTTACTTGTTCTGTATGAAAATAATTTATATTACATAATATAACAATGTGAAAATGAGTGAAAACATCTGAAAAGAGTAACTGATCTCGAAATACTACATACATCACTTTGATGCTAAAATCGGAAAAATCATTTCTTGAGAGGTACTTACACAAAAACATACCGCTAGAACTGAAGTCAGTGCGTCAGTGGCGCACCTAAAATTTTCCTCTACTCTGGAGGGAGGGGGTTGTGGTTTGGGCTCCGAAATTTTTGTATTACATAATTCCATAATACACACCTAATAGGTTCAACAAGTACGAGAGTGTAGACGGCCACCTTGTGTAACTTTGCCTCACTTCGTTCTACTTCTACCAAAGAATACTCCATCCAACAAGAAGCGAAAGCATCGACTATTTTACGATCCAAATTTCTTTGCGCATGTACGATCCGCCATGTTTCATGTATTATTTCTTATTTCTCAACCTAACCCCTAACAACTGTTTGTTGAACCTAACAAAGAATGTGAATGTATCTGTAAAATTATTGTGTTGTTTAATCTTTTCTAATTGTAGAAAAAAAGGATAATACTATTAAACATTATATTATCTATTGTTAAAATAAACTCTCATTGTGATGGCTCCACGCAATGGTGGATTTTCTCAGGGCCGGCGATAACGGGCCTGCAAGGGATGCACTGCAGGCGGGCGCCCCTGTTCGGGGGCGCCAGAATGAGCTTTTTTTGCTGGTATTATGAAAAATAGAAAATTATTCAATACAAAAAATCATTTTTTAAATGTGGTTTAAATTTGTTACAATACCCTAATCTGTGTTTGTTAGTTTTGCATATCACACATGCAGTATGTAATATAATTTATTGGTCAAAGATATCATATTTTAACCAAACAACTATGCTCTAAAATATAGAGGAACTGAATGATTTCCAGTAAAATAATCTAGATTGTGATACTGTTTTCTTGCAGCCTGTCTAATTTAAATATTATTTACCTATTAAGAGGTATCAAGTTAAGTATTAATCCCATAAAAACGTAATATTTAAAATAAACATTTTACATAAAATTTAGTTTAGAGCTCTTTCGGATTTAGTATTATTTCATGTGATTATAATATAGAATAGTTTGTCAATTGTACTCTGCAGTGAAAGAATCTAGTGTTGCATTCAATTAATATAAAATTATATTTGTTAAGTACTCAGTACTAATATTAAATTACGGTTTCGCATTACTGCAGAAGCATAATCTTGAGGTTATAAAGTTATTATTTTTATTTAGTTAAATAAAAATGGAATCAAAAAAAATTATCTGGGACACAAATTGACAAAGAAAATACGAAAGAGTAGAAATGACAAAAAAACAGTCTTAGTTTTCTTAGCCAATTTCTTAAAAAAGTTAATGTGAAGTTGTTTTGTCAGATGATGGGCCCAATAAACTGACGTAATTCATCGCAGTGCTACGGTCGCAGGTTATCGGCACCGCTTTCGAGGAAACCAGCGCTTTAAGTCGGTGCCTCGCTGCCCGGAACACACATTTGTATGACATAAGTCCAAAATCAAGTCATTCATAGAGAGAAAGGCTCTTCTAGCTACCCCTAAAATCAGGTAGTTTAACCACATAAAGTAATACAGAGGATGTCCCATTACCCAGGGCATCCAAGGTAACGTTCAGTAGAAAGCCTCCTCATTCGTTAGGTACTGCGATGGGGAGGGGTGGTTTAAGAGACTTAAGTCGGTGCCTCGCTGCCCGAAACACACATTTGTATGACATAAGTCCAAAATCAAGTCATTAATAGAGAGAAAAGCTCTTCTAGCTACCCCTGAAATCAGGTGGTTTAACCACATAAAGTAATACAGAGGATGTCCCATTACCCAGGGCATCCAAGGTAACGTTCAGTAGAAAGCCTCCTCATTCGTTACGTACTGTGATGGGGAGCGGTGGTGGTATACCTTGGGGGTCAGATAGATACCACTCCAGGTTATGGGAGGTCAGATACGTACCACTTCAGGTTACGCAGTGTGACCGGTTTGATCTTCGGACATGTGGGTCTCACTGTTCCATTAGAACACACATAATGTCCCCGAGGCTTAAGTTGTACGAGTATATTTGTGTATGTGTGTGTGTGGGGGTTGGGGGGACGGGGCGCCTGTGCTAGTTTTGCAGGCGGGCACCTTATACCCTAGCGCCGGCACTGGATTTTCTTGTGTGGTTCGTACTGGGATGCCCCACTAGATCGTGAACAAATAAATAATTATTCTCTTTTCAGTACCGAGAAGTTTCTTTTAAACATTTATGTGATTCATTTTCATTCATTTTCAAACATTAATGTGATTCCATATACGTAGGTACCTACCTATTAAAATTATTTATTTCCAGATTTTTAATAAAGAATAAAAACAATTTAAACATAGCTATTTAGTGTTTTATTTAATTTGCAGTAGTATTATTTTATTTCCAGTAAACAAACATTTGCTTGATTTTGTTCAGATCATTAAGTATTTGTCTTAGCACCTTATACAAAATAAGTTTTCGTCATCGTAATACATTTGAAATCAAACTTTAGTGTACGGTTCTAAAAATAAAAGTCATTTTGAATTTATGCAAGGCAGGTCCACAACATCAATTTTTATTTTATGACAGCTGAGGGAAAAACTTGTGGAAGAGAAATACTTGCACATAATGTTTATTAATCTTGAGAAGGCATATAGCAAAGTTACCAGAAACCTATTGGTACTAAGTAGGAAAGGAGTGCCGGCTGAATATGTGAGAGTGGTATAAGAGATGTATCAGGTGGTAACATTTAGAGAGCGAATGCAGCTGAAACTGGAAAATTTTGTGTGAAAGCAGAGCTTCATTAGGGTTAGGTTAAGTTCCGTATTAAACCCATAGTTATTAATAACTAGAACTAGCGAATAACTAGAAAAGATAATGTTAGGAATCAGTATATACGAAAAAATTGTGTGTGGATCCTATTGGAAACAAAATAAGAAGCAGGTTAAGGTGGCTAGATGCTAGATCTGATATCTTCTTACTTTTGTATAGGCAGTACTGCCTGTTTTTCTTCAACGGTGCATTTCATTCTGTCCCTAAATTGTCATTACAACTTTTCCTTGGTCGTCCTATACTTCTTCTGCCTAACGGTGACTTGCCCTGGCTATTAATTCTTACTATCCTTGATTCAAACATCCTGCTTATATGTTGAGTCCACTCTTCTTTTCTGTTCTTTACCCAGGTATTTATATTGTCTACCCCACATAATATGCGTCTGATTTCCTCACTTCTTACCCTGTCCGGTAGTCCTTTTCCAGCAATCCTTCTTAAGATCTTCAATTGGTCTCCAGATATTTTTGTGTTTTGCTTGTATCTGGTTTTGTTTCGGCCGTATAAGTCATAACTGGCCTAATAACTGACTTATATATTCGGGCCTTTGTTTGCACTTTTACGTGTTTGTTTTTCCAAAGTGTGTCGTTTAGGCATCGGGCCGTTCTACTGGTTTTAATTATTTGTTCTTTTACCTCTTTTTCGATATTGTTGCCAGCTGATAGATTAATTCCCAAGTATTAGATGCTAGATGTGATGGGATAATTGTTCTATATCCAGGCGAGTTGAATTTGGTACAGTACAACCAGAGTTTCCAGAAACCTCAGATGCACAAAGAAATCAGAGGTGAATAAAGTCATTCTAGCTTCAGCCGCAGAGTTTCCTCGTGCATCGGGAATATGGTTTTGGAGGTCAATAGACATTCAAAGAAATTTCTCAAAAGGAAACAAAAAAACTAAAAAGGGGTAGTTCCCTGGGTTGGCTGTATACCTTATAGTTAAACAAACTGGAACATGAAGTAAAAACCACTTCTATATAAAAGGTATATTTACTAAAAATTTTTTAAAATCCCAATGGATTCAATAAAATGAGTTCATCAGAACGTTTTCAAACCTATCGGTCCATCATCAGTGAATTTGAATACTTGCAAAATAGCCCCAGAACCAAACAATGGTTGTGATTATAAATAAATCTACATTATGTTAAAATAAAATTAAAAAGGCTAAACGCCGATGTTCAGGGATTACACCTCTGGGAACATGGTGAAACTCTACCCGAGGACCCAATCAACCATCTTCGGTCAACGATGACTACTAAGTCTTAGTAGTCTTTGGACTTAGTAGTCATCGTTGACCGAAGATGGTTGATTGGGTAGAGTTTCACCATGTTCCCAGAGGTTTAATCCCTGAACATCGGCGTTTAGCCTTTTTAATTTTATTTTAACATAATGTAGATTTATTTATAATCACAACCATTGTTTGGTTCTGGGGCTATTTTGCAAGTATTCAAATTCACTGATGATGGACCGATAGGTTTGAAAACGTACTGATGAACTCATTTTATTGAATCCATTGGGATTTTAAAAAAAATTTAGTAAATATACCTTTCACATAGAAGTGGTTTTTACTTCATGTTCCAGTTTGTGAAACAAAAAAGTTATCAACCTAAGACTTGGGTCAAAATATCTATTTTATAAAAGTAATAGAAATCGATAGAAATTTTAATCTCTATTTTGGAATTAACTATTAAATTCAAGTAAGCATTAAAAATCCATCCATCACGTTTACATAAGTTTACAAAAATTAGTCAAAATCGATATTTTTAACTTAAAACCTTTTACTTATCAGTACAAAATTTATATATGGGTTATATAAAATTTTACAGAAAAAAATACAATTCATCTTAAATAGATCAACTTAAAAACACTATAGTTTTAATTATTACTGTGTTTCTCAGTGTAACTCAAATTTCCTACTGTTTAGAACGAATTCCTCATTACTTTTCTTAGTGTAGTGTGAAGTGTTACCCTTACCATTCTCCGACCGATATTTCTGTCCCCTGAATATCAAAGGAGCCGACAGGTGGTTTCGCTTTTTGTTGGATGGAGTATTCTTTGCTTCTACTTCCATTCTGTCGGTCTGGCGCGTCCGAGTCAAGGGATCTTTGTCGGTATCGCACTTCCTCGCGAAGTAGAACGAGTGTGTAGAGAGGTACTGCTTGGGGTACTTCGGACTTCTTCCAACTTTGGCGAAGTAACTTCGCCGCCGAGAGTGTGGAGCCCGCATTAGATTTTCTTTTTTTCATTATAATTTCACGAGCTGTAGATTGCTCATGTTCTTTTAAAGCCACTTGCTTTCCCACTCTGGAAATAACGCACTGCGTCCCTACGTCATTCCCATCTTGGTTTAATGGTTTCAGAAAAATCTGCCCCACCACTAACGGGGTTTTGTGTAACCAGAAAGTTACACCTTTTTTTATCTTTTGTTTCCGTTTCGACTTTCGTCACTTTGTGTCCGTACAGTGTACAGTATCCTTGACGTACCCCTTACGATACGAAGAACGTGGTTTTTGAATAGAATAAGCAAGAAACCTGTAAAAAGATCCATGAGTCTACAGTTCGTGGGGTTCAATCTCTAATGAACCATCGAAGATTTCCACACCAAAGTAGTCGTCATTAATAAACGCTATTATATGAATGTTCTTGAACTGTCGCCATCTACAGGCAACTTGACGATTTAAAATTAAAGATTTCTGTTATATATATTTTTCTTCCAATTATCGATCCTTGTAATCTGCCCCCAGAAAACGAAAAACGTAGGAACATGCTATTCACACAGTAGCGTAGGGGAGATAGGGGGAACGGAACCACTTAAGAATAAATTTTTTTAATATAGGAAGGTTTACATGCATAATTTTTTTAACACTTTTTAAACAAAACTAATTATAATAAATTTTTTATGTATTTTAAAAAATTAAAGACAAAGGATTTGACTCCCATTGCTCCATCATGCAGGTAATGGGAGCCACCAGTTTTAATAGTTAAAGTAAGAATAATGTCTAACAAAGGTCATAAGAACAAAAATGGTGCTTTACCCTGGAGGGGGGGGGCTTTAACCCCCCAAATCCGCCCTGGGTGCACCACTGACTGAAATATGTTTCTTCCAGACAAGCGGTCAATTGCAAGTGGTTTCTTCCGGGGAGGAAAATATTTGCCAATTTTCTTGACCCAAAAATGTGATCCAGATGTGAACATGGTGGTGGTCTCTCTCTGTAAAGACTTGGTAACTCCTTAGAGTTTATCAAATACATTGGTCAGATAAGATAATTTCATAAACCTTTGCCAAGACATCTCATGTCTTTCTCATTTTTAAAAGTCTCAACGAAGTGTACCAGCCTTGATTTAATTGACAATTTATTGTATGGTGTAGTTAAGAATTTCGTTTAAATGAGATGGCAGTTTTTTTGTGAAATACGTGGCGGTGTACTTTTTGGTAGATATTCTTTATTTTTATTTTTCATGTTGTGATTTGTGTGTAATTATACCAAATTAGATAATACAGTCATACAGTGGCATTCCTATTACGTCCGTGTCCTCACATTTTGAATCCTTTCATTCCCAAGATTACAGGATGCTCCTGTAGGAAACCCTAAGGTTTTGGGAACTCATGCTGTAGATAACTCTAGAATAATTATGCCCAGACTCACGCTATGTGAAATATTTTGATATGTATATGTATTCGATAAAATAATACTAGGCCTGGATTCCGGGTACCAAAAAAGTGTATTAATAACAAGCTGAAAAGTTAATAGCTTAACGGTGTCCAGTCGGACAAACTTTGATGTGCAGGATCACTGGAACAGGGGAAGTTTTAATTGTGGAACAGGTTACAGGTTTCGAACGTCAGAATACGAAAACGTATCATTTCAACAAGTCCTGTCATTTGACGTGTTCTACGTGTCGGACTTATTAAAATGCCAAACATATTTGTCGGACAAACATTTTTGAAGTTATACTTCTTTAGGCGCATTGGGAGTAAATTTATATGTGCGCGAATTCATCAAAAGTCTTGGGCCTGGGCGCAGCTGAAACGTTAAACGTGCTCTGATTGGGTAATTAATTACAATGAAATGAACTGTCAATAATTGTTCAATATGTCGGTTATGGGTAAACAAATGTTGTGTATATTAGTTTTTATTGTTGTGAGGGCAGAGAAAAAGCAAGATTAAAATTATAGTGACTTTTTAAATAGTTTTTAAAAGCAACAGGTACGTAATTCTATATGTTTCAGTATCGTAATAAAAAATTACATAGTTAGGTACCTACCTATTTGGAAAATGTAAAATAAACCTACCTAGTATGTAATAATGCTTTGATTTACATAATTTAATTACCAACAAAATTTCTATCAATATTCATCGAATATTGTTTTCTTACTCTATGTTTTGTTTTATTCTAATATTTAAATTTAACAAAAATCAAACTAATTTGGTTAAATTCAGAACTGTCAAAAGTTTAAATCGTTCAGTTGGTCTATCTTCCAACATTATGCATATGTCTCCGTAGCCAAAATCTAAAGATGATTGAATTTCAAAACTAACCGCGCCAATGTACGCGGGTATTTTTTTTATACCTTTTTGGGATTGTAAGTATATTTATTATATAATTTTTTTTCCAGAAAATGCTTAATTAGTTAAAGTTTTTCGATTAATTATTGTTCAGAAATCATTTGTGGCATTTTTCAATGTGTTTGTGCGTGTTTTATTCTTTTATTTTTTTAATTTTTGGTATTGTTTTAATAAAAACTTTTGAAAAGTAGTACCCAAGAAGCAATTGGACGTAATATTACGACGTCTTAACGTTGGATTAAATGCCCCAGCGTTAATACTCGACGTTGCGACGACGGTCAGAAAACCGCTATTTGCACCTAAGTGGGGAATAGAAATACGGGTTGCCTCGACGTCCCCCTCTCGACTTCTCAGCTCGAGATATTTTATCGTCACATTACGTTAGTTTTTAGGACTTTGGTCTTGCAAAGTAATAGTATAAAATTCTCTACCACAGAAGTACGGCCGACACACTTCATTTTTACCAAATAGGTTAATAATCTTGGAGGATATTAAATCATCAGAAACTAAGATGCATGATGGCCTGTTGATACTTATTTAAGTACTACCTCCTACGTCCTACTCTATTCAGAATATAACCTAAGTGACTTGCATACTTATTTTATTAATCATCTGTCTCATTACATAATGCGGTCGAAAATTTACAAACGCAAGGAAGTGTACTGTTAAACTAGGTATAAAAATTGCTAAAAACTGAAAGCGCCTCAGAAATTTACAGGTTAAATCGTAAAAAACGGTAAAAACCATCGTAATTAAAAAAGCATATTATTATGTCTAGACCCATACAAAATTATCCTTGATTTATATATAAACAAAATTCGTTAATTAAAATCAAATATTCATTAAAATCTAGCAAAAAAATTGCCAAACATTATGTTTCAAAAAATGGCTGAACCATGGCGATCTTTCATTAATGGCGGATTTGACTCGCGACCTAAGTTGCACTACATTTTAACTGATTTCGACAAGGACCCTTTACTGCCGACCTTTAGTATAACCTATTTTTACCTTGCACACCTCGAATTTACCTATTGGTATACCTAATACGTCCTAAAGTAAGCGCAAACAACCTGGTCTTGACGACAGACTCCCGACGACCGGTCGTCGTCGTGAACACGCCTTAATCTGGTGGACGATTTGAGATTGACATTTGACGGGTGACTTGCATTTTCTTTTGTGATTTTTATAAACAAAAATAAACTAATTTTCCAGTTTTTAATAACAACAGTAAATTTAATAAAAAATAGAAGCTGAGCTCTGGCTATATAATGTCGCAGAAACCAACGTTCAAAATCATTTACATTAAGTCCCTTCATGAACTGGAGCCCTTCATGAAAAATCTCTTCATGAATAAAAAAAACTTTGACGTCAGGTTAACGTATACAACTTTACTTAAGTACTACGTTGTTATTACCTACGTTGTATTGTCGTTTTCACCTTCCCGCAAGTACACGCAGCAATCTACCATATACCTACTGAGAAAACACCCGACGTCTCCTGAACGTTGGGTTCGATACTAATAAATACTCTGTAATCCCCGACGTTGAGCAGTCGTTAAGTGTCTTCCAGTAAATTACATTGTAGTATAGAGGTTATACCCGACGTCAGCTTAACGTTAAACCTTAACCTAATAATTAACGTTGGTATTCTCAACGTTGGATTGTCGTTGTCGTCTTCCCGAAAAATACGTCTACCATATTCGATAAACCACCAACGTCCTCTGAACGTTGGCATCTATCCTAAAAAATACGTTGTAATTCCCGACGTTGAGTAGTCGTTGATGTATGCCACTTAATTGCACTTATACTACAGATAGGTTAAGACCGACGTCAGCTTAACGTCAAACCTTATCCTAATAATTGACGTCGTTATTCCCGATGTCGCTTGGTCATCAGATTATATTACTTATTAGCAGCAACGTTGGTCCATAGGAAAAACAAACGTTGTCCTTGGTTAAGGCTTATTGTGAACCAATTTTGTCCTTAAATTTAACGTCCCATTAGGACAAAATTGGTTGCAGGTCGTAAAATTGCTACTTGGGTAAGTATTAAAATTAGTTTAATATTTAAATAAATTATAAATAAGCTCCTTATATTAATTTGGTTGAAATCATAATAATGGAAGTATAACTTCTTACGTGCGTACAGAGTACACACATTCTTTTGGGATATATTATATAAAGTTTGCTATTGAACACACTTAAAAACAACCTACTAGTTTTTATAATCATAAACTTGTCAGGATGACAAGTTCCACAATTAAAATCACGTTCCACATATAAAACTTCCCCTGTTTCAGTGTTCTTATACATCAAAGTTTGTCCGATTAGACACCATTAAGCTATTAACAAATTTTCAGCATACTATCTATTAATAAACTTTTTTTGGTACGCTGGATCCTGGCCTAATATATGTTATTCAAATATTTATTTCTGCAGGGTTTACAAAAATACTCTAATTCCATTAAAGTTGATATAACAAAGGAAAGAGTTTTATAAAAATAACCACACATTAATTTTTGATCTATTTTTATTATTGTACATATCTAATAAAGTGCTTGTAAAAAATAAAAACAAATATATTAACAAATAAATAAATATTTCAATAAATTAAATAAATAAATAAATAAATAGATATTTAAATTAAGGCACCGATATTTTTATACCAAAATAATTTATACAATACATATTATGAAAATGAGTGAAGACATCCAAAATGAGTGACTGATCTCGAAATATTACATCACCTTGAGGCTAAAATCGGACAAAGGATTTTATCGAGAGGTATACTCAAAGAACGAAATAATTGGCAGTAAATTATTGTATGAAATTTTACTAAAATAATAATATAATTATAAAATTATAATTAGCTCTTAACAACAATGCTGGATGGATAGAATAAGATACGACACAGAACTGCCAACACTACACTACTACTCTCTACGAACCGTTCACCACTGAAGAAGTCTCAAACCTCATCAAAGAGCTTCATAACTGGAAATCTCCTGGACCAGACGGAGTTCAAAACTTCTGGCTTAAGAAGTTTTGGAGTGTTCATGATTGCTTATCAACACTAATTAATAATGTTATTTCTAATCCGTAGGAAACACCAACATTTCTAACTCAGGGAACCACTTATTTAATACCGAAGGATCAAAATAACACCCAAGATCCAGCCAAATACCGCCGAATTACTTGTCTTCCAACTTTGTATAAATTGGTCACATCCTGTGTAGCCCAGCGTATCTACCAACACTGTGCTCTAAACAATATCATAGAGCGTCAACAGAAAGGATGCGCTAAGGGTTCCATGGGTTGCAAAGAACAACTTATCATCGACTCAGTCATTTCTAAACAAGCATATTCCAAAAAGAGGAACCTATTTACTGCCTTCATTAATTACAAGAAGGCCTTTGATTCAGTGCCGCATGAATGGCTTATAGATATATTGAGAATATATAAAGTCGATGATAATATAGTGACCTTTTTACAGCATATAATGACAGAGTGGAAGACTAGAATTCACCTTCAAATACCTGGTGAAAATAACATCGAAACTGAAAATATCGCAATCAGCCGGGGCCTGTTCCAAGGATATTCGTTAAGTCCACTGTGGTTCTGTCTAGCTATGAACCCACTATCTCAGCTATTGAACTCCACTGACGCAGGTTTTAGCATCAAAAATAACAACAATGTGATGGCGAAGCTTAATCATCTGTTGTATATGGATGATTTGAAATTAATGGCTTCCACTCGAAACCAACTAGATGAGATGCTAAGAACTGAAGAATCCTTTTCAAATGATATTAGTATGCACTTCGGACTAAACAAGTCCGCGTTTTAAATATAGTCAGAGGAAAAGTACAGCCCGGAGGATTCGATATGCAAAATGGCCAGAACATCGAGGCCATGGGTGAAAACGAATTGACCATAAGCAAATGAAAACTGAGATAACTACTGAGTTTATACGAAGGGTAAAACAGCTGCTTCGTTCACACCGTAACAGTAGAAATTTTTTTTAGGCACTAAACACCTACGCATGTTCCGCGCTTAGCTATTCGTTTGGCATTGTTAAGTGGACAAAAACGGACATAGAGAATCTTCAGCGAAAAGTAAGAACACACCTCACAAAGGCACAAAAACACCATCCTAAAAGTGCAGTAGAACGAACGACATTACCACGGAATCTAGGAGGAAGAGGACTTATGGATATAGGTGAGCAATTAGATAAAGAAATTGCTAATTTAAGAACTTATTTTCAGAGGCAAGCTGAGACATCTACTCTACATCGCGCTATTTGCGCAGTAGATGACACAACACCGATTAAACTGAGGGAACCAGAAATGCGCATAAATCACCTCACTAAAGACGAAAAAATGCGCACCTGCATGGGTAAACCTCTGCACGGGCGACATCCCAATGAGGTCAGCCAAGACTATGTCGACAATACAGCGTCGAACTATTGGTTGACATCAGGAAAAATGTTCCCTGAAACGGAAGGTTCATTACTGGCCATTCAGGATCAGGTTATACCAACCAGAAATTACCTGAAATATATCGTCAAAGACCCTCAGGTTCAAAACGACAGATGCCGATATGGATTTCAAGCCCAAGAAACGATCCAACATACAATACAAGGAACGGAAATCCTTCATCAAGAGATACGCTATCAAGCTGGAACTTCTCCAAACGGACCATCTCCCATATTATCAATACGTCCCTGAGAGTATGCTTGAGGATGGCAACTACAAGCTATACTGGGACCGCACTATGCTCACAGACCAAATAGTGGCACATAATAGACCAGATCTCGTACTAGTTAATAAATTAACAAGACAAACAACACTAATTGATGTGGCGATACCTAACAACAATAATCTACGTAGTAAATTTACTGAAAAGATCGCCAAGTACAGAGATCTGGAAATTCAAATACGAAGACAATTGAGAATGCAAAGTACCCAGACGATACCTATTATTATCTCTGCTACTGAAGTCATTCCGAAAAACCTCCTCGAAAGCATAAAAAAGCTGGGTCTAAACAAACATCTTTACAAGACCATGCAGAAAGCTGTACTACACGCAACGGCCAGAGGTGTACGAAAATTTTTGGGAGAAACACCTGCATACCAAGTTACCTAGGGCTCGATAACACGGAAAGAGTCCCACCAGAGCTCAATCCTTTTGATACCGTAGGTATCTGGGATGAGTCAATTTTCCCCTTAGAGGGAGTGTGAGCCGTATGGCTAAATCTGGAAATTATTATACACGTAAAATTATAGTATAATTTTATACGCCACTGAAATTACTTCTCTTTCACCTCAAGTTCCGTAATGAACTTCGAATTGAATCACTGACAACGATTTCGTTCTCTGACTATAGATACGAAAACCGCTAGAACTTCTTTGGGTGAAATACACTTTTCAAGGTTTTTTCGAGGTTCATCAAATATTCACTTATACTTTTTCTACACAAGGAGTCAATAATTAGAAGTGATTTTCTGTGGAAATTTGATTTAAGAGAGGAAAAAATTTACAATTTTTTGTCCCAAATAGGTGATCGTGATCAAGATTGCCAGTGACAGCATTTGTGTAAGTGTGAACAGTGAACATGGTGGTGGTTTCTCTCTGTTTCGGCGCTCCAATCGGTGGCGGTTTATATGTAGAAGAGCACATATGCCGTATTCATTGGAGCAGTTGCAGGGAGCGCAAGAGGTGCGCGAACATAGTGGATACGTGCCTTAAGAATTAAGATATGCCAGTTAAGATTGATGAGAGGTTATGAACATTAAGGTTCATCATTCTATTTTTTTTAAGTTAAACTAGGTTCTTAAATTAATTTAAAATTTAAATAATACGATAATTATTTATAAACAAATGTCGATGTACCTATGCTATTTTGGACGGACGAGCAGCTTAATATCAGGATTTTACTTAAGCAAGTACAAAAAGAGACATAATATAAAAAATAATTCATTAATAATGTCATATATGTGTAGACAACGAGTGAACGAATCTCACAAAATTTTACCATAAATCTTTAATAAAATTAATAGAAGGTAAATGAAGTGATAACACGAGCCTTATGGTCCAATTTGACCAATTATGAAAAAATATGAATTTGGCTAATTATTTTGTTATTAAATGTTTACTTAAAGTGTGTTAATAAATAAATTGACTGAAAATGGTACACAACCTTTCTATTATTTTCCCTTATTAAACCATGTACCAAACTAATACTTTTCAGACTATTTTCCTTTTCGTATTTACACTACCCCAAGATAGTGAAGAGACGCAAGTTTGAGTGCGCAGTAGTAAAATTCGAAAAAGTGGGGAAAATTTCATATTAATTTGCCGGTTACTCCTGTGCAGTGTTGTCAAGTTGTGATATAAATAGATATAGAAATGTTTGAAAGCGATAAGTTCTAAATTATCAAAAGCAAGAAATAATTAATATCATTTTAAAACTTACAAAAAAATAACAATTGTTACTACACTTCTCCAAGAAATTAACGCACCACCTTAAAAATTGGTCATTTTTAATGTCTCGAATTTCTTAAACCTGTTGTCCGATTTAAGTAATTTTTTTAACATGTTATTGGCTGTGAGTTTCGACGGTGGCGCTCTCTCGCGGTTTGAAACTTGTACTTTTCTGATAAAATTGGTGTATGTGAAGTATACAAAACGAGAAAAAGATATTTATCCAGAAAAACACAAATTATGAACTGAAATATTATTGTAACCTGATTACTGAACGCATACACAGAATTAATAGTAAAAGTAATTATGTTTTTTTATTTTATTCATTATAATTTTAATATTTAATATATAAATTCGTGCTACTGGATGACTGCTTACGCAAGAGGCCATTGAGAAAAAGAAGAAGTTTGTGTGAATTTTAAAGGTTACCTCTGTTTTTATTGGCTGTGAGTTTCGTGGGTAGCGCTCTCTCGCGGTTTGAAACTTGTACTTTTCTGATAAAATTGGTGTATGCGAAATAAACAAAACGAGAAAAATAGATATTTATCTAGAAAAACACAAATTATGAACTGAAATATTATTGTAACCTGATTACTGAACGCATACACAGAATTAATAGTAAAAGTAATTATGTTTTTTTATTTTATTCATTATAATTTTAATATTTAATATATAAATTCGTGCTACTGGATGACTGCTTACGCAAGAGGCCATTGAGAAAAAGAAGAAGTTTGTGTGAATTTTAAAGGTTACCTCTGTTTTTATTGGCTGTGAGTTTCGTGGGTAGCGCTCTCTCGCGGTTTGAAACTTGTACTTTTCTAATAAAATTGGTGTATGCGAAATAAACAAAACGAGAAAAATAGATATTTATTTAGAAAAACACAAATTATGAACTGAAATATTATTGTAACCTGATTACTGAACGAATACACAGAATTAATAGTAAAAGTAATTATGTTTTTTTTTTATTTTATTCATTATAATTTTAATATTTAATATATAAATTCGTGCTACTGGATGACTGCTTACGCAAGAGGCCATTGAGAAAAAGAAGAAGTTTGTGTGAATTTTAAAGGTTACCTCTGTTTTTATTGGCTGTGAATTTCGTCGGTAGCGCTCTCTCGCGGTTTGAAACTTGTACTTTTCTGATAAAATTGTTCAAATTCAATGCAAAAAACTGCCACTAACAGTGCTGGCGAAAACTGTCAAATCCCCTCTACTCATCGACTTACAGCGAATAGCCTTATTCTTTAACAATATCGCTGTATTGTTATATATTGTTGCTAGATAGGGAAATTGTCATTTTATACCGGGTGTACCAATCAAACTGTGATTTTTTCAAAAAGTTCTCGTTATCCTGTGGAATATTCTAGCGTTTATAGCGTTGGATTTTAATTTCAGTATTTTATAAATGATAGAATATTCCACAGGGTCACGCGAACTTTGAGAAAAATCACAGTTTGATTGGTAAATCCGGATACAATGATAATTTACCTGTCAAGTTACAATAACACTTATTTCGGACAAGAAGTTTAGGAAATTCGAGACATCAAAAATTATCCTAGTGGAGTCAATGAAGGTTTTCACCTCCGATTTCGTTGAACCTCCATAGATTTTCATGAAAATTGGTAAGTATGTAGAGGATACCTCAAGAAACAAAGGTGACATGGTGCCAACTTGCGCTTTTACCCTGGGGGGGGGGGATGCCACCCCTTCTCAAGGGTGGAAATTATTTTATTAAAAATAATACCACTAATCGATAGAGGGATAAATTATAATTAAATTTTTTATATAAAGTTATTCCAATAAATCAATAATTATTAATTATAATTAGTTAATAAAATTATTTTTTTCATTTTAATTGTGGCTTATTTCCCATATAAATAATTAATCATAAAAATGCCACAAGGAAATAGCTTCAGAACAACAATAAATCAATAGTTTTTGAGTTATTAAAGACCAAATGTTTTGATTTTTCCTGAAAAAATCCATGTTTTAAAACAGTTTTTCATAAATAACTCAAAAACCATAAGTTTCTCCAAAAAAGTTGTTATTACCAAAATCGAAGATAATATAAAAATAAATGAGCTCCTTATTCGAAAAATCCTTTATTACATATACAAAGTGAGTTATATTCAATTGAATGTATATTTTTTTCCGCGAGTACTCAAATCTTAGTATTCAAGCTTAAATAACAGGAAAACGATGCACTTTGTTAAATATAGACACTAAACATTTTAATAAAGTACTTAAAGGTAACTATCAAAAAGCTATATAAGAAGTCGATAGCATCAAAATTAAGCAAGTTATGATGGAAATAAGAGGACCCTTTCAGATTTTTTAAGGAAGAATGAAAAATGAAACATACGTCATTTCCACAAAAATTAAAATTTATAGTAACCCATTAAAAACTTTATTTATTTTAACATGAGTAATAACTTCACCAATTTTGACTGGTTTAGAATGCATATTTTTGAAAAAAAAATACGATTAAAAAAAATTAGAACTCTTCAAATTTTCGTGA
Source organism: Diabrotica virgifera virgifera (assembly GCF_917563875.1). Classification (NCBI taxonomy): domain Eukaryota; kingdom Metazoa; phylum Arthropoda; class Insecta; order Coleoptera; family Chrysomelidae; genus Diabrotica; species Diabrotica virgifera. Next base: position 67,701,482 of record NC_065450.1, on the reverse strand, counting down.
ATTTCATTTTCTTTTGATAATAACTCCAAAAATACTCGATATACTTACAAAATGGTAGAGAACAAAATTTTAGTTTTAACTTTATTTAAGCTTTTTCTTTTTTTAATATTTTTTACGACAAAAAATAACCGAGATAGAAACATTTAAAACCTAAATTTTACTGCGAGAACCATGTAAGCAGGGCCCTTTCACCTTGTATTTAAAAAAAAAATAAAGGATTTAGAAAATTATGTTTAATACAGTGTTATAGACCTTTTACTTAGCTTTGCAATGGTTTTTGGATAAATCTCATATTTCAAAAATTAACGGAGTTATTTTAAAAGAAAACCAATAACATTTTCTTTGAAAAAATTTTATAGCGGAGATTTTGTATGCATACAGGTTGTGGGAAGTCCAATTAGTCGATTGTTGTAGGAGATACGAAAAAAGTTTATTTAGGTGAGATTGGGGCATAGATAATATCAGAATTTAAATACATTTCCAAATATACAGGGCCACCCATATTGACAGGGTGAAACAAAATTATCTTTTGTTTAATGGAACACCCTGTATATTTTTACATTTTTGGATTCTCCTCTATGTTTCATATCTTAAAATATCAGGTTTTGTGATGTTATACGAAGTTGTTTAAAAGATAACTACGTTTTTCTTTCAAATTTCAAAGCAATATTCACCCCATTTATAATTGTAGTGATTTGACATCAGAAAATCAATTTATGTTCAAGTGATTTTTAATATAGTCTATTATTGTTAAAAATTATTAATCTAGCAAAACGTTTAATTTTAGCTAGTACAGGGTTGGTCGAAACTGAATGAGTGTTTTCTCAAAGTTTGAGAATATGAGTTTTCTCAAACGGAGCAGCCTGTAATGTCTGTAATGAACATTGTAATGAAATGCTATTGTATGGCACTTTATTATTTCCCACCCTGCCAGTGAGAACTGAATTTATTTTTGAAATCCCTAACTTTATGTCTTTAATTATTTTAAATATTGTAAACGATTAAAAAACAATCAAATTAAATTGAAATGAATAACCAGTGTATATCTTCCACATTTACTTCATATTTAACGTAGCCTGTACCATAACATTGCACAGATTATTATCCCTGTGTAGCAACGATATACCATGAATGTGACTTCATACTTGAGAAATGTCCTATATCCAGTCTCACAAAAAAAGGATTCCTCAAACATAATATATATGCAGACAAAATCAGCCAAAGTGATTTGCGATATCTAATTAAAGGCCGTACCAAGTTGGTTTTGTTGAATATAGTATGAAAGCACGACGATACTTTAGTGATAAGCGTATTTTTCGTAGTAGCTATAGTATGTTGTTTTATATTATGTATTACCTATATTAAACTAGTTTTAGTATGTTTCGTTTATCTAAAAAAATGTAAAATAAACAAAAATTCTGTTTTTCTTGTAGTTGTTTTTTCGTATAGATATTGTTTTATATTGTAGTAGGTAAATTGAATTTAGTTTTAGTATATTCCGTTTGTTTGTAGAATTATATTTAATTAGATTTGCTTTAATTACTAAAATAAATAAATTTTCAATTATATTTTATGTATTTGTGGAAAAGGAAATCTAGCATTAGCGGCCACATTTCTATAACGGCCAATTGTTTTCTATTTTTAGTGGCCGTTATTGTCAGGTTTTACTGTATTATGAAATATTATTTAAATAAAAAATTTATAAACTTGATAAAAGAAAGTTTGCTTAGAATTTACTCCTCTATCTAATTATGGGGTTATTTTTAATAAAATAGTGGTCACCCATGAGAAGGGGTAACATGCACCCCCAGGATAAAAGCGCAAGTTGGTACCACATCATTTTTGTTTCTTGAGGTATCCTCTAACTACTTACCAATTTTCATGAAAATTGATGGAGGTTCAACGAAATCAGGGGTGAAAACCTTCAGTGACTGCCTTTTTGGGAATATAAAAGAATAATTATTTTCGTGATTGTCGATTTGCTAATTTTCTGATTTTTGGTTGCTATAAGGTTTGAAAAATTAATAAAAATTATAAATCATGCACATAAATGTAAAAAACTATTTATTTTACTTAATTAAACGAGATTGCTTGAGCCAGAATGCTGAAATCTGCATTTTTATCATTAAAAAAAAAGGTGGATTTCACCCCTAAAATGCAGAAAGCGCAACTTGGTGCCATATCACTTTTGTTTTTTGAGGTATCCTCTAACTAATCAACAATTTTCATGAAAATCGATGAAGGTTCAAAGAAATCGTGGGTGAAAACATTCAGTGACTACACTTTCAGAAATATAGAAGAATAAGGTTTTCGTGATTTTCGACTTGTTAATTTTCGGATTTTTGGTTGCTATAAGGTTTGAAAAATTAAAAGAAAAGGTAATTCATGCACATAAATATAAAAAAATATTTATTTTTCTTAATTAAACGAGATTACTTGCGCCATAATGCGGAAATCTGCATTTTTTACAATTTAGAAAGTAGGGGTGTATTGCACCCCTAAAATGCAAAAGCGCAAGTTGATGCTATATAACTTTTATTGCTTGAGGTATCCTCTAACTACTTACCGATTTTCATGAAAATCGATGAAGGTTCAACGAAATAGGAAGTGGAAACTTACAGTGACTGCACTTTCAGAAATCTAAAAAATAATTTTTAAAAGAGGGGTGTATTTCACCCCTAAAATGCAAAAAGCGCAAGTTGGCACTATGTAACCTTTGTTCCTTGAGATATTCTTTAACCACTCACCAATTTTTATGAAAATCGATGGAGGTTCAACGAAATCTGAGGTAATAACTCATATCCACCTTCATTGACTCCACTATCCATTTTTAAGGTGGTGCTTTAATTTCTTGGAGAAGTGTAGATTTACGTACATAAGATAACAATAAGCTATCGGACAAGACTTCGCAATGTACTAAATTACAAACGATAAAGACGTGCATATCCGTCTTTTAAGTACTTCTTTTTTATGACCTGCGCACCTGCTCTTCACTGTTTTGGTCTACTGTATTCAAATATTTGGTAAAATTACGCATATTATTAGTTCTTAATCACAAATTATCTTGCTTTCACCATTATAATACATCATCCAGAATAACGTTAGAGACTATCACGAGAAAATCTGAAATACCAAAAATCTATCCACAGCTGTAGAAACATTGGGTAGTCCGGAAGTAATGTATCAAATTAAAATGGGAATTCTTGGCCTCGAAATAGGACATAGGACGCAACAAGAAGTTGCGTCCGATCGTAATATTTTTAGGCCAAGAATCTTCCAATTCATTTTGAAAAATTACTTACTAACCACTCTGTATATCATATGATTTTTGTATACGTATCAAAAGTGTTAATATTGACTGGTTAAACTATTTTTTGGTAAAATTTTTCTTACTTAATTATCTTTCCAGATAATGTCTTAAATAGTTGTAGCAAAATATTTCAGTCAAAAATAAGATACACGTCAGTAATTTTGAATTTGTTGCCCCAACATAGACTTGGCTACAGCAGTCAGTTTTTCGGAAACTAATGAGGCTATATGTGCACTTCTTTTCCAAATATATTCCCTAGTTTTGTCGTGGTTATCAGCACTGTCTACTCTAACCTAAAAAGAAAGAGAAAAGTTAGAGGAAGAATTTTTTTTATACATGACATTTAGGCTTCGGCAAAGAGCGTTGAGCGTTGCCTACGCTATGATGTTTGAACCACAAAATACCCCAACCAACTTTGAACCAAATAAACGGTACAAGAGCACAATTCGACTACACCTTCTGCTTATGAATTGGTATTCAATAGAATGATACATGTTTCGGTGTCTCCACCTCATCAGCCATCCGAGTAGGATACAACCTCACAAGCAGAAGGGACTCGATGTGTCTTGGAACTACACAGTTTCAGTGAGGAAGCACCAAAGCGCCATCTACTCTTATGGCTGTTTAATAGGCCGTCTCGAAAAGAAGAATGGGGAAAGAAAGAGAAGTGATCCATGCGATTAAAAGAGAGAAAGTTAGAATATCTCGTACACATAATGAGAAACGGCACTAAATTCAGATTACTGAAAATAATCCTCCAAGGCAAAGTATTCGGAAAGCGAGGAATTGGGAGAAGAAGAATATCATGGTTAAAGAACTTGAGGAAATGGTTCTCCATAACAACAACTAATCTATTTATAGCATCAGTTAATAAAATAATTATAGCCAGAATGATCGCCAACAATCGAAACGAATAGGCACCAAAAGAAGAAGAACCCTACTGTGTCGTCTAACCCTATCTGTTTTGCGTTTAGTGTAGTTTAAATAGCAGGAAAAGATAGCTTGAATACAAAAAAATCCGACAACACAGAATTATACAAAATATGAATTAATACGTAACTTACTTGTTTAGGTTGAAGAACCCGTATTGAATGTAAGGACGCGGTACCTCCATGTACGATTCTTAAATTTAATCTACCATACATTTCAGCCGTAGTAGCGGTAGCACTCTTCAGTTCCCTTCTAGCCCCTTTGCCAACCTGAAAATTAGACATAAAAATTACACCAGTTTCAAAATATTAATTTAATAACAAATAAAATTTACAAAATTTTTAAGATATTTTTAAAATCGAAATCGAATTCTGGGAGAAATATGTCAACACTGCCTTACACAGCAACTCTGCCTCTCTGTCTTACCCCACCACTTTCGCCTCGCTGCATTGCTCAGTGTCGGACCAGCAGCCTTCGAAGATGGAGGTCCCGGTCGCTGTTACCGCCAATGTGAAATTTGATACGTTCTTTTAAATGCAAAATGGATTTCATCTATTGGCATTCATCCTCAGTTAATCGAAGTTTATGGGGAACAGTGCATATCTATTCAATATGTTCGCAAATGGTGTAGAGAATTCAGTGAAAGCCGAGGGAGGAACTTCAGATTCATCGTGAATTTCCGTTCGGACTTCTCCTCACTATTTGTGAACATGTTGAACAGATATGCACTTTTACCCATAAACTTCGATGAACTGACGATGCATGTCAATAGGTGAAATCCATTTTGCGTTTAAAAAACGTATTACAGCAGGAATTTCACATTGGCGCTAACAGCGATCGGAACCTCCATCTTCGAAGGCTGTTAGTCCGACACTGAGTAACGCAGCGAGGCGAAAGTGGTGAGGTGAGAAAGAGAGAGGGAGAGTTGATGTTTAAGGCAGCGTTGCCAGATTTATCCCAGCATTCGCATTCTTTACACACGACCCTAGTACAAAGTATATCTATTTTTTATTCAGTTTTGAAGATACGTTAGGTACAATAATAATCAAAAAATAGTAAAATCCTTTATAAAAGGTATATTTAAAATCCCTAAAAAGGGCTACATCACAATCACATAACTAGTTTTCGACTGTTTTACCAGTCATCATCAGTGCTTACCTAAAATGAATATAACCTGGTAAAATAATGCAAAGGTTTTGAAATTTTGACTACGGTTAAGAAAAGTTGTAGGTTATACTCACGTGAAGTTTACATGCTAACCACCAAGATATAATTTACAAAAATATTAGGGCCAAAGCCCTGTAAAAGTAATCCGTTAAGGAAACATCGATTGAAAATACTGACTTAAGCGTGGATGTTTGAAATATTTGCTAATATGCCCCAGGTAACATCTGAGCTGTGATTCGACTTGTTCACATGGTGGAAGTGTAGTAGCAAGTGACAATGAAATGGATAGAAACCTCTGAACGATGACAAGACAGAAGTTTGTCCTGTTCCACAGGAAGTTGAAAAATTAACCTGTCATATTTAAAGACTATGTTGTACAGTTTGTTAAAGTTAGAAATGATGTAACAACACACTCCATTGTGAGAATTATCATTTAAAATTCAGTAAACTAGATGTTAATAGTTAAAAATGTATTCACGTATACTGTTAGTGTACGTAGTTAGGCAAACTACATTACACAAATATATGTAGTCGAGAACTAAAGTCAGTAACCAAATCTTGTTGTCAATAGACCTAAGATTTAAAAAAGCAATTTTGTGTTGACTTAAAGTTATCGAATTTATTTAACTTATTAGTAGCTGTTGGAATTTGTGTAAGTTTAAAAAGAAAAAGAAATCACAATGGGGGTGACTGAGGTGTAAAAATGTCTTAAATAATCTAGGGGGATGTATCATTAAGAAAGCACAAGCTCAAACTTAGGCGACTAATTCCTAAATACCTCGCAGGCTACCCGGATCTCTAAGGGTCCAAAAACCAAAACCGTTATAAGATGATGACAGTAAGTAGGGGTTGCGGGGTATGAAATGTCTGTGAGGAAATTAATGAGAAAGGAACATGACCGGGACCCAGAAAGAAAATTAGACTTTTGATTTGGTTGAATAATAATCACTTACCTCTCGTTCAACCCTTAGTGTTAAAGGTCCCAAAATAAAATTAGTTTTCACTGTGGTATGATCAGATTGCATGTTAACTATAACATCTCCTTCCCTCTTTATTGTACTTAGTCCAAAAAGTGTGGCTTTAGCTGTCTGTTTCGCTTTTTTGACGGTAGCTTTTGTTTTAGTCTGTGTTTTGTTCTTCGTTTTGTTTTTGTTGCTCGTTTTAGTTTTCGTGTTATTTTTCTTTTTGTTATTGGGTCGTTTTGGGTTTGCTCTGATTTCAGATGTAGTAACAGTGATGTTTCTAATGAAATCATCGGAGCCTGTTTTGGATATTAACACAAAGGCAGGTTCTCGTGTTTCGCTTTCTGAAAATTAAAATTGCGTCAAAAAATAATGTTAAATAATCTGTAGAACTGCCTAACAGTATTTATGCACTAAAAAATACTACACTTGAGAGCAAAATAATCGACTCACTTGCTGAATTGTACACTTTAGAAGTCTCGAAATTCCTAAACCTGTTGTCCGATTTGAGTAATTTTTTTAGTATTTTATAGCCTTATTATTTAAGAAAATTGATGTAATATTACCAAACTCAATTGTATGCTTAGGGTTTCTTAACATTTTGTTTTTTGATTCATTCGCTTATGTTCGATAATAAAAGAGATATGTACTTTTATATAACAAATGAGGTATGCTATTTGGTCTTGATCAATATGACTCCAAATCTCGAGAGCTACTGTTTCTACCTCTTGTAAGGTTCTAGGAGGTGGCAAACCCTGTCGTAGTCTTCTGCCAATTATGTCCAAAAAATGTTCGATCAGGTTAAGATCTGGACTATGCGATGGCCAATGCGAAGTCTGAAGATTTACCTGTTGTAAATATTCGGTTACAGTTCGTGAACGTGGTCTTGCATTATCGTGCATTAGCAAAAAATTGTTACCAATATAAGGAGCCGATAGCATGGTAGCTAAGTCCTTCGCTATGTAAGATCACTACTTGAAGACACTCATCGCGGTCAAATTCCTTGTAGCGCGTTCCGTTTCCACCAAATAACAAAAAAAAAACTACGGACTTAATTGAAACTTTAAATAATAAATCTACTAATTTCCACAACAAACCAGACACTTTTTGACTGTTAACCATTTGACATACATTAAATTGTTAATTTCTCATAGCCTTCTTTAGGCTTGTTTATTAAACTAAGCAGAAAATGAGGATTTATTGATGAAAAACTTCGCTAGTTGTTAACGTACCTAACTTTTTTATTATCCAACATAAGCAAATGAATCAAAAATTAAAATGTTAATAAAGTCTAAGGCTACAATTGAATTTTAATTTAAATATTTTTTATATGCTAGAGTATTCTACAGGGCGTTCCGAACTTTAAGAAAAAACACAGTATGATTGTTACACCCGGTATAAAATGACCTTTACCTGTATAGCAACAATATTATTACATCAATTTTCTTAAATAATAAGGCTATAACATACTAAAAAAATCACTCAAATCGGACAATAGGTTTAGGAAATTCGAGACTTCTAACGTGTACAATTCAGGAATTGAGTCGATTATTTTGCTGTCAAGTGTAGATCCTTTGTAAAAGGTATATTTAAAAGTCCCTAAATAAATGTTACTTTACATCACAGAACGTTTTCGAATTAAAAAATCCACCATCAGTGTTAAAAAACTTTTATAAATAAGTATAACTTAAAATAAAAATAAAATAAAAATGTATACCATTTTTATTCAGTTACAATGCGAAACCAAAACTGTCTCAATTTTTACTTAGGTTAGAGAGCTCGACCAGCACTCTTATCAACGATTTCACCTCTTGTTAGAGGCTCTTCAGAGAATGCATAGGCTGCTATCTCTACTCCAGGTAAAAATTTTCGACATTTATTAGTCCCCCATTGCAACTGACGTGAAGGTTGTAGGTGCGTAGCGGCATCTGCTAAATGAAAGTCTAAGTTTTTCAACCTAATAAAAATATTTTTAAAATAAAATATTTTTAAAAGATTTTTAATTGAAAAACTTATTGGACCATTTTCCTGGTGACACCTCCAAGGCTTCTACAATATGCAAGCCAAATGAATGCTGCAGTGAAGACAAAAGGGAAGGAATTCTACACTATGCAATTCACAACCCCCGTCTGCAGCTTGGTAAAGTTCCAACGGAAAATGGACCTAGTTACTCTATAGGAGTAATACTAATATAAAATAAAAATGTATACCACTTTTATTCAGTTGGAATGCGAAACCAAGTTTCCGTTGGAACTTTACCAAGCTGCAGACGACGGTTGTGAATTGCATAGTGTAGAATTCCTTCCCTTTTGTCTTCACTGCAGCATCCATTTATCTTGCATATTGTAGAAGCCTTGGAGGTGTCACCAGGAAAATGGTCCAATAAGTTTTTCAATTAAAAATCTTTTAAAAATATTTTATTTTAAAAATATTTTTATTAGGTTGAAAAACTTAGACTTTCATTTAGCAGAGGCCGCTACGCACCTACTACCTTCACGTCAGTTGCAATGGGGGACTAATAAATGTCGAAAATTTTTACCTGAAGTAGAGATAGCAGCCTATGCATTCTCTGAAGAGCCTCTAACAAGAGGTGAAATCGTCGATAAGAGTGCTGGCCGCGCTCTCTAACCTAAGTAAGAATTAAGACAGTTTTGGTTTCGCATTGCAACTGAATAAAAATGGTATACATTTTTATTTTATATTAGTATTACTCCTATAGAGTAACTAGGTCCATTTTCCGTTGGAACTTTACCAAGCTGCAGACGGGGGTTGTGAATTGCATAGTGTAGAATTCCTTCCCTTTTGTCTTCACTGCAGCATCCATTTGGTTTGCATATTGTAGAAGCCTTGGAGGAGGTGTCACCAGGAAAATGGTCCAATAAGTTTTTCAATTAAAAATCTTTTAAAAATATTTTATTTTAATAGTTATTTATGATACAGTACGTAAATCGTTCAGCTAGACATAGGGAACATACATTGTGGATATTTACATACATAAATACATACATTGTATTATATTAAGATAATTGTGGCAACTTCGCTCTCTCAATGACAATAATAGCATTAAGGAGCATTAACCTCAAAATCGGGTAACACAAATAAACGTCAAAACATGTCGTTGTAGTAGAACTATTTTTGATGTAATGGGAAAACTGTGTCTGTTTAATTTGGAAATTAATTTTTAAATAAAAGATATTTTAAAATTTAAAGTAAAATTATTAATTCATCAGTAATAATCTTTGTCTTTTTTTTATTTATTTATGGACTGCCTTGCATTCAAAATCACTCATTCTATTCGTTCTAACAGCTCTATTGCACCAGAAACTCGTACTCGAAAAGAAGTTTCAACTAACACATGTTAGCGCAGTTGCCACAATGATCTCAATCTATATCCCCTATGTCCAGCAGAACGATTTACGTACTGTATAAGTGTTAAAAGTACACGTTTAAGGCACGCATGTGAAAGTTTACAGAATGAGCGATAGCGAGTTCTGCAATTCACATGAGTGCCTTAAAAATGTACTTTTTAACACGCATATCATACAATATTTTTTCTAAAAACGTAATTACAGGACAATATCTATAAAAACTTTTACTTGAACTTGACTGACATTCCATTTTCATATTTTTTTGACATTACATCAAAATTGTCTATACGGTCAATTCGCAAAATTAAATTCCAACAGAGGGCGCTCAAAATTTCAAAGATGGACGACAACTCTAGGAAAACAATTCATTTTGTCATTTGAATTCACAGTTCTAAAACGTTAAATTAAAATCATTTACAGGAGTGTTTTGCCAAAATAACCACAAAGTTTTGCAACTAAGAGCTCTTATAAGTTAAAGACGACTCAAAATTATGTTTAATCTGTATGCATTCATTAAAATTTGATGCTAACTACTGATTTGTTTTTACCTTTTTTGCAAAAAAAAATCTGGCCCCCCGATAATCACACAGCGTTCTAAAAATTATTAATCCAGCTTAGGATTTCTAATTTTGTTTTTAATTTAATTAATAGATGCACTACAGTTTATTTTACACCAACAGATAACAATTTTTAATTAAATAAAAACTGGAAACTTGGAAACTAAGTAGGTGAATTTATTTTATAATAATTGTGTGGAAATTACGAAGTGGTCGGGATATTTTGCATAACAATGTACATTCTATGTACAGAATATATACTACATTTTATTTATTTATTTAATTTTGCAGTCGCTAAAACATTAAAAAATACTACGATTAATACAAACATTAAATTAACAAAATGTGTGATTTGGCATTGGTTAATTTAGGTCATTACGTAGAGTATAATAGGAATGAATACTGAGGAACACTGCAATAGTTTTTATTAAGTCGAAATTATTGTTAATTACAATATAATCTGACCACAAATATGTACACAAATTAATGGCAAAGTCAATGTTTTCCTTGAGTTGATGCTTTTCAAATTCGCCACCAGGCGTCGCCCACTTTGCGGTTCCTCGCCAATACGAATTGCAGTGCCATAAAATTTTTAAAGCACTAGTGCCTTAAAGTAGCATTTTTAACGCTCGTATGGAGTGCTAGAAATTGCATTTTTAACACGGTTGTAGAAAAAAATATTTTTATTAGGTTGAAAAACTTAGACTTTAAGTTTAACTTAATTATTAAGAAAAACGTGATTTAAAATGTTGACTAAGGTTAAAAAATGCAAGAGGTCATACTTACAACAGTGTGCATGCCTGAGCCATCAAAATGTTAAAAAACATTTTGGTGGCTCAGGATAAAACGTGGATAAAAAATAAAGAAGAAACCTTCTTACACTTACCTATAAGTTTGGGTTCGCTAATTTCAATCTGATTTCCTCTTGATATAGAAAGTTCGCCCATTTTATTGGTCATACCAACATTGTTAGTTCTCGTTAGTAAATTATTTTTACCCTTATTAGTTTTTGTTTTATTCTTGCCCTTATTTTTCTTGGTTTTTTTGTTTGTGGTCTTCTTATTTGCAGTCTTGTTATTAGTAGTCTTTTTATTGGTAGTTTTCTGAGAGTTAGTAGTTTTTTTGATTGTATTCTTTGTCTTTTTTGTTTTGTCCTCTAATGGCTGGAGTTTGACTCTGACTGGGTCATAAGACTTTCCCAAAATTCTGTTGATGCGGCCTATGATACTGTCAACAAACTTGTTGTATTTCGAAATGTAGATTGCCGGCATCTTAGGCTGCGCGACTGGAAGGGCACCTACAAATGGTGAAACATTAAAATGTTAAGTATAAAATTAAGCTTATTTTGTAACGTGACTTAACAGAATAAATTATTGCAAATTTAAAAAAATTTTACTGTTAGTTTAACGGTTAAAGGGTCTAGCGAGTCTAGCCGATTAATATAGTAAAAAATGCCCCCAACTATATTCCAAAAATTAAAATACCATATTAGACCAGGGCGGATCTGTGAAAAAACTTCTATTTTTGGATGTGCGGGGTGGCATTCGGATTTTTGCAGATAAAGTTAGGTGACAACTTCAATAATAATAATTGACTTATGCTCCTTCTCAAATATGCCCGGAAGATTGATAAAAAAAAAATTAAAATATTTAAAAATTTCGAAAAACATCGATTTTTTTCTATTTTCTTTGCTTATAACGTTAAAGCGGTTCATTTTGGAACAAAGTCGTAACAAAATAGAATAAAAATAATTGAATTTTGTATGATATACGACTGGTTAAAAATGTCTTAAGTTATTACCCTTTCTGCAAAATAGCAATAAATACAAAATATGGGGGCAAAATAAGCCTGTTTTTATTCAATGTGTTTCAACCACTTTGGTTGCACTTAAAACCTTCATAATTCGCTTAGAAAATCCTTACATCATACTTAAACCGTCCACCAGATTTCATTAAAATCGACCTAATAGATTTTGCATAATGGCGCGTTTACCTGTATCCAGTAACTGGCGCCAGTCGCACTGGAACGACAGTGCTGGCATGGTAGTGGCATCATGTAAACGCTTTTTTGCTCCAGTCCAGCGCTGTTCGCCAGCGCTGTCTCGAATAGATAGGTGCTCTATTTTTCATGCCACTGGCATTCCAGTGAGACTGGCGCCAGATACTGGATACGTAATGGCGTAAGAAACGTTATGTCGCGTTTAAGGCAGGTTTACATGTATCCAGTAACTGACGCCAGTCGCACTGGAACGACAGTGCTGGCATGGTAGTGGCATCATGTAAACGCTTTTTTGCTCCAGTCCAGCGCTGTCTGCCAGCGCTGTCTCGAATAGAAAGCTGGTCTATTTTTCATGCCAGTGGCCCTCGTCCGCATCCCCTTTAACCCCGTGCCAGTGGTTGTAGACACGTGTAAACACAGCGTTCCAGTTGCTGGCGCTGTCGTACTTGTGGTTTCAGTGGCAGTATTAGGATTTTTAATAAGAGTGCCTGTGAGATTGGCGCCAGTTACTGGATACGTGTAAATGTTACTTTACATGTATCCAGTAACTGGCGCCAGTCGCACTGGAACGACAGTGCTGGCATGGTAGTGGCATCATGTAAACGCTTTTTTGTTCCAGTCCAGCGCTGTCTGACAGCGCTGTCTCGAATAGAAAGGTGCTCTATTTTTCATGCCACTGGCATTCCAGTCAGACTGGCGCCAGTTACTGGATACGTGTAAACGTTACTTTACTTAATAATTTTGCAATCTAAATTTTTTTAAAAAAGTTCAAATTTTTTAAAAACTTTCTGAACAAAAAGTAGACCATTTAGAAGTTTGCTATTTTTTTTGCATATAAAAAGGCTCTCTACCTGTCTATTACACTTTACATAATTAAAATCGGATTATTTAAGCGACCTCAGCACTGTTTTAAAGTTATAAACAATTTTTTGTCTTATAAACAAATACAGCGAGGAAGTTTGAGTTGGAATAAATTCATTTTCTCGAGAATGGGCGTCTCTGGAGAAAAATCCCGAAACTGGTCGATTTTTATTTTTAAATTTTAATTTTTTGATGTATATATCATACTAGCGACGTCATCCATCTGGGTGTGATGACGTAATCGATGATTTTTTTAAATAAAAATAGCGGCCGTGTAATAGCTCATTCGAAAGGTTATTACATTTTGTATTCACTAATATAAACATTAACATAATTATTTATACAGGGTGCCCAAAAAATTTTTTTGAATTAAATTAATTGAGACAAAAACAAAAATGTAGGTAATTTATTTAATGCAAAATACATTTAACTGCAGTCAGAAAACAGAAAAATTGTTAATTTGAAAAATGAACATTGATTTTCGCTTAAATTAAATGTTCAAACTGCTAAGAGGCTGGTGGGTGACAACTTTAATATTGAATTTAAGCGAAAAACAATAGCTATTTTTCAAATAAACATTTTTTCCTGTTTTAGAACAACAGTAAAATGTATTTCGAATTAAATAAATTATATACATTCTTCTTTTTGTCCCAATTAATTTAATTAAAAAAATTTTTTTGGGCACCCTGTATAAATAATTATGTTAATGTTTATATTAGTAAATAGAGAATTGAATAACCTTTCGAATGAGCTATAACACGATCACTATTCTCGTTTAAAAATCATCGATTATGTCATCACACCCAGATGGATGACGTCACTAGTATGATATATACATCAAAAAATTAGAATTTAAAAATAAAAATTGACCTGTTTCGGGATCTCCAGAGACTCCCATTCTCGAGAAAATAAATTTATTCCAACTCAAACTTCTTCACTATATTTGTTTATAAGCCAAAAAATTGTTTATAACTTTAAAACAGTGCTGAGGTCGCTTAAATAATCCGATTTTAATTCTGTAAAGTGTAATAGACAGGTAGAGAGCCTCTTTATATGCAAAAATAGCAAAAGTTTTTTAAAAATTTGAACTCTTTAAAAAAAATTAGATTGCAAAATTATTATGCAAAATCTACTAGGTCGATTCTAATGAAATCTGGTGGACGGTTTAAGTATGATGTAAGAATTTTCTAAGCGAATTATGAAGGTTCTAAGTGCAACCAAAGTGGTTGAAAAACATTGCATAAAAACAGGCTTATTTTGCCCCCGTATTTTGTATTTATTGCTATTTTTCAGAAAGGGTAATAACTTAAGACATTTTTAACCAGTCGTATATCATACAAAATTCAATTATCTTTATTTTATTTCCCTACGACTTTGTTCCAAAATGAACCGTTTTAAAGTTATAAGCAAAGAAAATAGAAAAAAATCGAGTTTTTCGAATTTTTTAGATATTTTAATTTTTTTTATTAATGTTCCGGGCATATTTGAGAAGGAGCATAAGTCAATTATTATTATTGAAGTTGTCACCTAACTTTATCTGCAAAAATCCGAATGCCACCTCTCACATCCACCTCAAAACAGATCCGTCTTGGTCTATATTGTTTTAGATCAAAAAGTATTCGAAAAAAACATTTTTGAATCCCTAGCCCTACCCATAACCCCCAAAAAAATTAAAACGTGTTCTTTCGTTTTTGGTGATATCTTAGGTTCTACTTATCGTAGATACTTGTTTTTTCTTTCATTTTGTAGGGTATTTTTATTTCCTATAACATAATAAGTATTCTTTACAAAATTTTTGGCGCAAAATTCAAATTTTTTTGAAATTTTGAATTTTTTAAAATTTGTTTAAAAAAATTGGGCAAAACTTAACAAATATTTTTAAAAATTGAATGCCGCACCAAAAATTTTGTCTTCTTCTCCTTGTGCCACTCCTATCGGAGATTGGAAATCATCAAGACTACCCTGACCTTGTTTACAGCTGACCTAAAAAGTTCATTAGTGGTGTAAAAAATACTATATTGTAGGAAATAAAAATACTTACAAAATAAAAGAAAAAATAAGTTTTTAAGATAATTATAACTGAAACTTACCGATAATAACAGGTGTAGAAGAAAGATGGGGACAAATAAAGCACATTACAAAAGAAGTAATCAGAAAATTGATACCCAGAATTAGAAAACAGACAAGAACTAAGGAGTGGTTTGATAGAGAGTGTGTAGAGCTGTGACAAGAGAAGAAAAAGTTAAGAATACGTATTTTGACCAATCCTAACGACAAAAATAGAGAAGACTATAACCACGTACGAAAACAGTTAAAGAAAAGTTGCAGGAAGAAAAAGAGAGAATTCAATGAAAAAAGTTGCAGGAGATAGAAGAAAAATTAAAAAAAAAATGAAATAAGATCATTTTATCAATAGGTAAACAAAGTAGAAAAAAGTTACCAAAGCAAAACAAGCTACATAAAGACCATAGAAGTAGAGCTAGTAAGTGAGCCGGAAAAAGTTATGAAAGAATGGAAAATGTATTTCGAAACTTTACTAAACAGTGATGATGAAGATCAGGGAGAGGACGAAGACAGAACAGAGGAAGCAGATATAAGAATAGCGGAACCAACCAAAGACGAAGTGCAAATAGTTGTAAGCAAATTGAAAAACAATAAAAGTCCAGGTCAAAATGAAATAAGTGCAAAAATGCTGAAAGCAGGGGGAAGAAAACTACTGGAAAAGGTGTATGAACTGATAGAACTTATATGGAAAGAAGAAAAGATGCTTGAAGAGTGGGCCAGAGCCTGGATAATCCCATTACATAAAAAAGAGGATGCAACGATGGTGCAAAATTACAGGGGTATTGCTCTGCTGGACGTGTGCTATAAGATATTTGCTAGGATTGTGAGAGAAAGATTAGAGGTATACGCACAGAAACTAATAGGAGAATACCAAGCAGGCTTTAGAAACAATAGATCGACGACAGAGCAAATATTTAACATAAAAGAAATCCAAACAACCTGCTACGAACATAAAATGGTTTTATATGCACTATTCATAGATTTTAAACAGGCCTATGACAAAATTAATAGAAAAAAATTAAAATCCCAGAAAAACTAATCAAGCTAATAAGAATTACTTTAAATATGACATCTAACTAAATAGTGTGGAACAGTCACAAATCAGAAGAGTTTGTAGTCAAAAAAGGACTTAGACAAGGCGACCCTCTATCAACTGTGTTATTTCCACTGCTAGCAAAAACTAATACGGAATTAAAGAAAATCATGAGAAGATTAGTCAGAGAGGCAAAAAAAATCGGCCTAGAAATAAATGAAGAAAAGACGAAGTATATGGTGCTAGGCAACACAGAAAGAACTTGAAGATATGCTAAAGTTAACAGCGTTCGATGGAAAAGAATATAAATTTAAACGAGTAAAGCACTTTACATATCTAGGTGTCATAATAAATGAAAAAGGACACGATCAAAATTAACTAAAGCACAGGATAGCTAAAGGTCGGAAGTTTAAGAAAATTATTAAAGTCAAATTACATATCAAGAAAGACGAAAATCAGAATATACCAAACTGTAGTAAGAGCAACAGTCACCTACGGATGTGAGACATGAGTACTAAACAAAACAGAAGAAGAAATGATAAAGAGGTGGGAACGCAAGGTACTGAGGACTATTCTCGGGGGAAAAATACGTTAGACGGTTGGCAAAAATGAACTAATCAAGAATTAAGGATGCTTTACAAGGAACCAAGTATAACAAGATACACAAAGGCACAAATAATCAGGTGGGCAGGTCATGTAGAGAGGATGGATAGGTCAAGAATACCAAAGAAGATACTGTTAAGAAGACCAGTTGGGACAAGGAGACGAGGTAGACCAAGAAAAAGATGGCACGAAAAGTTTCAAGAATATAGGATCGATGGAAATTACAGACTGGAAAGAGAAAGCGAAAAATAGGATACTTACAGTGGAGAAACATAGTGCAGCAATTTTTACATATACATTAAATAAAATTATATAACATATTTTAAGACATTAGTATATATTGGCATTTGTATTATGTAAAATTGTAATTGTTAAGTTGTAAAGCCCTAGGCCTACAAGGCTTGTGTAGAGAATATTAAATAAATAAAATAACCGAAACTATCGAAAAAAAAAAAAAAAACGGAAAAACATGTCTTTTAATTTTTTTTGAGGTTACGTTTTACTAGTGTTACTAGGTGACTAATTTTTTTTTGTGTTTTTTTGAGATGTACTTGAAAGAAGTTAAGGCAGAGAATAATTTTAAAATTGAATCCGAGTCATAACGCTTAAAGAAAATAACGAAAAATATATCTCATTCTTTGAGTAACGTGCCCAAGTTTTAGGCGTGGGTAGAGCTTCCATGACAATTTGCCGATATCGTTCTCGTATGAAAAATGTACAGGGTTATTCACTATATTTTGACTCCCCTGTAAACGGCTTTACTTACACAATTAGAAAAAAATGTAAAATACAAAAGTTATTTGATTTTTAAATTATGATTTTTTGACATATATATCATACTAGTGACGTCATCCATCCGAGCGTGATGACGTAATCGACTGTTTTTTAAATGAGAATAGGGTTCGTGTGCTAGCTCATTTGAAAGGTTATTCAATTCTCTATTCAGTAATATAAACATATCAAATGCAAACAAAGATAATTGATAATTAAAGTAAGTTATCAATCGAAGTAGCACAGAAAACGACAATAAATATCGTTCCCGTACCACCAGATTGACAACAGGTGGCACTTCTCTGGTTATTACTCCCGTGATTTTCAAAAATTATAAATCATACGGGTGCCGAGACGAAATTAAGATGAGGGAATTTCAAATAATTCACAACTCATATGCACAATTATTTAAAATTCTCTCATCTTAATTTCCTCGGCATCCTGTTTGATTTATAAATTTTGAAAATCTCGGGAGGTTGTAACCAAAGAAAGTGTTCCACCTGTTGTCAATCTGGTGGTACGGGAACGATATTTATTGTCGTTTTCTGTGCTACTTCGATTGATAACTTACTTTGTTTTTCGGTAAGGCTCTAGTTCATCCGTGACATTTCTTTCTTTGCAGTTCAAAAAGGCCCAAAGTATGATACGTGGAGAAATAGGTCAGAAGAGGATATGGGACTACTGATGAGGGGGAAAAGACCTCCGAAACCGGTATAGAGTCTTCCTGCACTCTCCGATTTAACCAGAGTATTATGCAGCTGCTGCATTTTCGTGTTGCAAAGAAATTGAAAATGTTTAACCATTTTTATTAAGATAATTATTTATACAGGGTGTCCAAAAATTTTTTAAATTAAATTAATTGACACAAACAGAAGAATGTATGTAATTTATTTAATTCAAAATACATTCTACTGCTGTCAAAAAACAGAAATAAATGGTTATTGAACAAATAAACATTACTTTTCACTTAAATTCAATGTTCAAGCTGCCACCCATCTGCCTCTTGGCAGTTTGACCATTGAATTTAAGCAAAAAGCAATGTTTATTTGTGCAGTAAACTTTTATTTCTGTTTTCTAACAGCAGTAGTAGATACTTTGAATTAAATAAATTACATACATTCTTCTTTTTGTGTCAATTAATTTAATTCAAAGAATTTTTTTGGACACCCTGTATAAATAATTATCTTAATGTTTATATTACTGAATAGAGAATTGAATAACCTTTCAAATGAGCTAGCACACAACACCTATTATCATTTAAAAAAATAGTCGATTACGTTATCACGCCCAGATGAATGACATCACTAGTATGATATATATCGTCGGTTTGTATTGATGTTTATAGCACAAATGTCAGTATTGACTCGTTTAAAATTGAATCATGCTCGCTTTCCATCTCACTTATATAAAATTGGAATACTTAACTCTCCTGTCTGTAGTTGTGACAATAAATTTGGTGATCTAAATCATATATTTCTAGAATGTTCTCTGAACTCTCAATCTTCTTCAATTCTGTATCAAGAACTAATTCATCACGAGTGTCCATTCCCACTAAATATTACAGCTCTCCTTTCTTCCCCAGATAAAGCGGTACTAGATTCCATCATTAATTTTATCAGAAATTCAAAAATAGCGGTATAGTTTAGAAATAGACAATATGAAATCATTTAATGTAATTAAGAATTTATAGTCCAGGGCGCATCTGTTTTGAGATGGACGTTGAGAGGTGACTTAAATTTTTTTGCAGAAATTGCTTGAAAATGAATCAAATAATAATATTTGAGTTATCTTCCCTCTCAAAAAGGTCCGGAACATTGTTTAAATAATCAAAATGTCAAAAATTGAAGGAAAAATTCGATTTTTTTCTTCGTTTTTTGATTATAACTTTAAAAGTATTCATTTCCGAGAAAAGTTTTACTAACATAAAAGTTGCGTAATTAAATTTCCTACAATAAAGAATTGGTTAAAAATTTAAAAAATAGTCACCCTAGTTGCAAAATAGCAATATTTGCGAAAAAACCATACAAAAACAAGTATTCGCATTTTACGTTTTTCAACCATTTATGCTACACTTAGGACCTTCATATTTCACCCAGAAAAACTTTATGATACAGTAAAACAACACTGTAAATTTCTTTAAGATCGGTTTAATAGATTTTGCAAAATAAATTTTGCAATCCAGCTTTCGCAAAAAAAATTCATTTTTTAAAAATGTTACAGGACTGAAAATAAGGCAGATAGCAAGTTGAATTTTTTTTTGCTTATAGAAGTTTACTGTACCTTTCATTTGCAATTTTCAAAGTTAAAATCGATTAATTATCACGGCGTCAGAAAATTTTTGAAATAAAAAATAATTTTTGGTGCTACGCGCAGGACAGCGGTGTTCGATTCACAAAAGTTGATTTCCACCAAAATTTCTTCCAATCTTTATATAATATATTATTTTCTTACTCTATATTTTGTTGTATTTTAATATTTTAATTCCACAAAAATCAAAATAATTTTATTATTGTTTGTGAAATATTGTTTAAACAATTGCATATGTTTAAAAATAATAAACTTTTATTATTTAAGTTAAAATATATGAACAAAGAAAGTTTTTGCTAATAAAAGTGTTATTTCAAAGGACAGAGTAGGTGTTTTTATTTTGCAATAAACAAATTTATTCATTTATATCGAAATGTAATAAAAATTAAAATGTATCAATCATTATCAAAGGTCATTGGAATGCCCAATCAGAGCAAACTCCGCTGTCCTGCGCGTAGCACCAATAATTAATGTTTATTTAAAAAAATTCCTGACGCCGTGGTGTTAATCGATTTTAATTTTTCAAAATTGCAAATGAAGGGTACAGTACACTTCTATAAGCAAAAAAATTTTCAACTTGCTATCTTCTTTATTTTCAGTCCTGTAACATTTTGAAAAAATGAATTTTTTTACGAAAGCCGGATTGCAAAATTTATTTTGCAAAATCTGTTGAACTGATCTTAATGAAATTTACAGTATTTTTTTGCTATATCATAAAGTTTTTCAGGATGAAATATGAAGGTCCTAAGTGTAGCATAAATGGTTGAAAAACGTAAAATACGAATACTTGTTTTTGTATGTTTTTTTTACAATTATTGCTATTTTGCAACAAGTATGACTATTTTTTAAAATTTTTAACCAATTCTATATTGTAGGAAATTTAATTACGCAACTTTTATGTTAGTACAACTTTTCTCGGAAATGAATACTTTTAAAGTTATAATCAAAAAACCAAGAAAAAAATCGAATTTTTCCTTAATTTTTTGACATTTTGATTATTTAAACAATGTTCCGGACCTTTTTGAGAGGGAGGATAACTCAAATATTATTATTTGATTTATTTTCAAGCAATTTCTGCAAAAAAATTTGAGTCACCTCTCAACGTCCAAATGTACTAATATTTTTACAGATGGGCCCTGGTCTATTACATGTTTTGTGGCAAATAGATTTTGTCTGATGCCAGGATCTCTCTCTCACACACACACATCGTCGGTGATTCTGCAAAACCTCGTATGAGAATTTTTTTTTCAGAATTTAGTTTTTTGTCCTGTCAGAAACTCCGTTAAAAAATACACATGTTAACGTAATGAAAACGTCAAGAACCTAATTACGTTAACATAGTTACAAAATGACATTTCCATTACGTTAACATGTGTATTTTTTAACGGAGTTTCTGACAGGGCAAAAAACTAACATCTGAAAAAAAAAATTCTCATACGAGGTTTTGCAGAATCACCGACGACATGTCAAAAAATCATAATTTAAAAATCGAATAATTTTGTATTTTACATTTTTTTCTAATTCTGTAAATAAAGCAGTTTACAGGGGGGTCAAAATATAGTGAATAGCCCTGTCCATAAATAAATCATTTTTCGTTATTTTGACGGTGACCTATAAAAATCTGAAAAAAACCATGGAGACAATTTGATCCCCAAAAAACAATATATTTTTTTTTTCGGCGTTACGTTCGGAGCAATATTTTTTAACAAATTTTAAATATTTAAAAAAAAATTGAACATCGCGCCAAATGTTTTGTAAATGTTGTAGGCAATAAAAAAAACATACAAAGTGAAAGAAAGTTTCTATGATAAAAAACGAAAAAACGTTTTAATTTTTTGGTCGAATACTTTTTGGTGTAGAACAACATGGTATTTTTATTTTTGGAATAACTTAACCGGCTAGACTCTAACTAGACTCTATAGTGTAGGAAACAGGTTGAACCTCGTAAAATGGAAACGAGTCCGGTCTTATTTTTTTCTGGTATATCAAGGGGTGCTTATTATGAGACTAACTTTTTCTTAAAAAATTTCGTCCCGGAACCCCCCTTTTCATCCCGTTAAAGGGGGTAATTTGTGGTTTTTGCGAAACGTACTTAATAGTAAAATGAAGAATACTATATTTCCTACTATGTATTTATTTTCCATCAGCATATGTCTATCACCCACCGTTTAGCGGGGGTGGCGCCCCAAAGTTGACAAGTTTAAAAAAAATGTTTAAAAAAATTATTTTTCCCTAACTGTAAAGGGGCAATTAATCACAAATAAGTGGCTGATTTTTTAGTATAGGTTTAATTTAAGGGCAATTGCCCATTTTTTAATTACAGAGTGATACATTTTAAAAAACCCCTATTTATATCATCTGAACCGCTTATGCTAGAGTAAAAAAACTTTCAGAGATTACCCATGTACAAGTATTATTTACAAATTTGTATAATGCACCCTCATATTTTCCCCGGAAACACCCCAAAAAAAAAGGAGAATTAATAAAGAAAATAATCAAAAATTGATTTTGGGCCACCACTGTGGCTTTAGGGTGCAAAGAAAGTGAAATATGCATAGGTCGTAATGCGTAGCAGAGAGTGTGTTCTTTTATTTTCCATAAGTACGTTATCACTAAAATGAATAGGTGATGAAAAAAAAAAGAATGTGTGTGTATTTTGTACGCACTTAAGAAGTTATACTTCTATTATATGATTTCAACGAAATAAATATACATACTTTTAACAGTTTATTTTAATTTTATTTAAATACTAAACTAATTTTTATGCTTACCACTTTCCAAAAATAAAAAAAAAGAATAGGAATGGTCCGTAATTTGAACTCAAGACCTCTCGATCTCTAGCCGAATGCTATGCCAATCCTACGAGGTCTGTGTTTGTATCGTCTCAGACATAATGACAATTCACGGTAACAAACAGACGAAGTGAAGTATAATACATAAATATAAATGTTTTAATAATACGTATTATCTTACTCCCGAGGAAGACAAATCCAAAGACACAAAAATTATAATAAATATATTTACTAAAAACACTAATATATTTTTTTCACACCTTTTTTTGCACTGATATATTTATGCATAACTTGAAAGATTAATTTAGCAACTAAACGCCATACTGTCTGTGTGCGCATGCTCGCAGAATAATGAAAATTCACTCCCAATCGCGCCTAAAGAAGTATAACTTCAAAAACAAAAACTGGAGCCCGCCAAAGCATTTCTGGGGTTTACGGAGTCACTATGCCGTAACGGCTGCTTACACGAAAAAAATGCATAGGACCTTATTTGTAGAGAAAATAGTGGTCTTTAATTCTGGATAAGCTTTGTTTAAAAAAATGCATAGGTAATGAGAAAATCGTAAAAACATGCTCGCCAAGGGATAGGAGTAGTTTCTACAGTAAATTTTCAAGGATAGGGGTAGTTTCCGCAGGGATCTTGCAATAACCATATATATTTATGAAAAACCCTATTGATGGAGCATATTAACATATGGGCCAAAAAGCAAAAAAAAAAATTTTTCAACCTCCCATTTTATTTATTTTTTTTTGGCTACAGGAGTTGCATCAAGAAATCAGCTTTGGTGTTCATGCGTGGGTAATAAGAACGAGCATACAATGATATTTGAAGCATTTTAATAAAGGGCATGGTGTGTGAAGGCTTCCAAGAAAATGACTTACTTTATTAATTCTCCTTTTTTTCGGGTGGTTTCGGGGAAAAATGGGGGTGCATTATACAAATTTGTAAATAACAGCAGGACATGGATAATCGCTGAAAGTTTTTTTACTCTAGCATAAGCGGTTCAGATGGTATAAAAAGGAGTTTTTTAAAATGTAACACCCTGTACTTAAAAAATGGGCAATTGCCCTTAAATAAAAGCTATACCAAAAAATCAGGCAGTTATTTGTAATTAATTGCCGCAGGGTTCCTTCTTGATTTCCGTTACAGTTAGGGAAAAATATTTTTTTAAAACATCGTTTTTAAAAACTTGTCACCTTTGGGGCGTCACCCCCGCTAAACGGTGGGTGATAGACATATGCTGTCGGGAAATAAATAGTAGGAAATATAGTCCTCTTCATTTTACTATTAAGTAAATTCTTTGCAAGCCGTACAGGAAGCGCTACGTTTAGCAAAAACCACAAATTACCCCATTTAAAGGGATAAAAAGGGGGGTTCCGGGACGATTTTTTTTAAGAAAAAGTTAGTCTCATAATAAGCACCCCTTGATATACCAGAAAAAAAACCGGACTTGTGTCCATTTTGCTAGGTTTAACCTCTGTTTCCTACACTACTACCCTTTAAATATTTAATAGCAAGGTAATTTTGTGATGACTGTGTATATTAATATATTTGCATTTGACGCCTTTTTTTAAGTCGTAGAAATTTATACTTAAATTTTTTTTGAAAAATACAGTTCTTCATATTCATAAGGCATTGTCGATGTCCTTTGCTATTTGGCGATTATCATTGTCCGAGCTTTTGAAAACAAGCAAGACAGTAACAATCGCTATAACTAACAGAAGAGGTATTTAATAGATGTATCTATAATAGCAAACTCTCTAAAGACTGAATCCCTCTATCTCAAAATCGAGATCGGTTTAAGGAGTTGGGGGTGGCTTAGGTCCTAGAAGGCCAAGAAGAAGAAGAAGATTGATGCGAGGAATCATGTCCAAACATCAAAAGCAAGGAGCAACGAAGAAATGTATTTTAGGATTGATATTATCATAACATACCGACCTATCATAATATTTATATCATATTATATATCAATTTTAAGGTTTAGTACTAAAATCATTTCATATTTTTTATTTTGATTTCGTTGTTTTGTTAAAGTCAACTTGAATATCTACAAACTTTAATATGTAAATAAGATAGTTTTCAAATCTGACATTTGATATGTCTTAAATAAACAAAAATATCTCTTGCGCTTCCTAACCAGAAATATCAGGCAGGATAGTTTCTGGTCACCCTGTATATATGTTTTGCTAAGGGATTATTAACCTATATGAGTGTACACGTTTTACTTTTCTTCGGACAAATCTTTTGATTCAAGAATCATGTTCCGCCTACTCAATAGAAATTTTCTATAAAACATTGGAAAGTTGAATCTGTACATCTATGAATAATAATATTGTTCGAACAGGACCGTAGTCACATTGGTACATTGGTATACTAGTTTATATAAATTAAGTTGTTTACTTTTTCAGAACATACTAAATAGTATCTAGACAATAGAATAGGAAGAACGGTTTATCCATTTTTCATTCACAGAATACTACGTTTGACCCTAAAACACCTTTAAAAATACATTCGATATCAAAGTTTGTCCAAAATGGCTTTTCTGACGAATCAACATCAACAGAGGACCGAGAGAGGAGATACGTGTCTCCTTTTTAACAATGCGCAAAGAATTAACAAAATCAATATGAGATGCAGCCGAGGAACAATGGTTAATAAATCTACGGAGTTATTTGCATATGCAGATAATGCTCTCAAATGCCTCAGATAATATGGATCTCATGATAAACGAAAATAAAACTAAGCTCATAACATTAGGGACAGACTACAGCATCAGAAGCATTGAACAGAACTTTAACATTGGCAACTATATTTTTGAAGTAGTGCAACAGTTCTCTCACCTGGAAAGCATCGGAAAGCACCAGGAACATAATGTTAGAAATGGTGGAAGTTATTATATATCTCCGTCATTGCCAGTCCCAAGCCCAGATGAGAAAGGAGGGTGAGTGGTTAGTGATGGGTCTTGGTGGCAAGAGCTATTCCAGGTGGCTTTTCTCATTAAATACCAAACATGTTAGTTGACATCTTAGCAAGCTTAGTTGACACTAACAAATTGTAAGAAACAAAATCCGGACGGACTTTATGTAGATGATCTGACAAGCAAAAAAGGATATTTCATTTGGATCATGGAAAGTGAGAACTTAGTACTATGCAGGAGCTATGAGATGTCTCTTAGGCCTCGTTCATATAAGGGAGGTTTGCCAACGTTGACGCCGCGGTTTATCTGAAAAACCCAACCGCCGCGGTTCAAGTTAACATAGAAACAAATGCAAGCTCTCAACATCGTACATAATATGCAACCTCCAGTTTACTAGCGTTTAAATTGGTAAATCGTGGCGTCGACGTTGGCAAACCGCTCTTATATGAACAAGCCCTTAGCGCTCGTACATGCAGGCGGTTGACGTCGCGGTTAGCCGACGTTTGTACCGTACACATGAGAGCGGTTAACTGGCGGTCCCATTCCTCCGCTAGTAATTTACAACCGCCGCGGTTTGACGACGGAGCGGTTGCATGTTTACGATTCCATTTGTTCCTTGGCAACTTGAACCACGGCGGTTGGGTTTTTCAGGTAAACCGTGACGTCGACGTTGGCAAACCGCCCTTATGTGGATGAGCTGTTAGACACTCTTAGGGCTTGTCCATATGCGGGCGGTTTGCCAACGTCGACTGCACGGTTTACCTATTTTTCCCCTGTTTTTCTTGGTATTAAGGTGAAACTTCAAAGGCGGCATTAGGGTGAGATCAAGTAAAACAGGCAAACCGCGCAGTCGACGTTGGAAAACCGCCCACATATGGACAAGCCCTTAATAAATATAATATGGACATAACAGCCATAAAACAGGTACGATGGAAAAGACCGGTACTCTTTAAAAGGATTTGAATACAATATAGGTACTGTAGCTGCCATCAAATGCAACATATCTTTGGTATAAGCTTTTTAGTGAGTAAAAGAGATAGTAACCTAATCATAGGTTTTGACGCAAATATATCATAGACTGTCTCATAAATGCATATGTTCCCACCGAGGATACAACAGATAAAATATAACGCGAAACAATAACAAATAATTACAATGTAATAAAATATTCTACCCAGTTTACACAGCCAGCGCAGCGTGTAAAGATGTTCTCGGTGGTTAGGTCCAAACCTGCTCCATAACGACCTCGACCTTCTTCTGATCACGGGTTCTTCATCGCGTTCATACATAAATATAATAATATTATAATTCGAGACACATCACAGGTGGTAGAAAGTGCGACCCTGACCCACGATCGTCAGGTGTCACTGACCCAGAGACATATGCCAACTTTTTTGGTGATGGGTTTGTTTTCAAAATTGGGAAGTTTTAGTATATAGTATAGACCACGTGTCGTGTAATATTGGAGTTTTCAATTTTGAGAAAGGGTATTCTTATTTTCAATGGTTCATAAAAAGTAAAAAGGTTTACTCAAATAAATAATGTTTCCTATTAGATCAATTTTGGTAGTTAAAAGTTACGATAAAAGAACAGTTGAAAAAGTAAACCCAAAAAATCAAAAATTCTGCTCAAAAATATGTGTAAGATATAAATATAATGATTATAATTATTAACACTGCTAGAACAGCAGAAAAATAATACAGAAATATAGAAAAAACTAAAGAACATTATAACACCAAAAGGAGAGAAGCTAAACGATTATGCAGCCAAAAAAAGGAGAAAATTACTGGAAAAACAACTAGACATACTTTGAACAAAGACAACTTTGTTCAAAAAGAAGTTAGACAATTTTTATCAAGGAGGAAAAAAGGCACGAGTGACAAAATAAAAGCACAATATTTTGCAGAAATAAAGATGAAATATTACTAGGAGATAAGACAGAAAAGTTAAATAAATGGGCAGAGCATTTGGACGAATTATGAAACGATAAAGGCCAAACAGGAGCAGAAATACAACAACGAGAACGAATAATACAATAAACGAAACAACAACAAATACAAGAACCGGCAGACAAGGAGGGAATAGAAGTAATAAGGGATCTAAAAAATAATAAAAGTTTAGGAGAACTCGGAGTGCCAACAGAAATATTAAAACTGGAGGAGATATACTTCAGCAAAAGATAGCTCGAGTTTTATAAAAATATGAAAAAACGAAAAAATGCCTGAGCATCTGCCCATTTCACAAGAAATATTACAAAACTGTCTGTGAAAGTTACAGATGAATCCTTTTAGAAGCAGTATATGTATAAAGTATTAGCAAAAATTATAAAAAGGAAAATAAAATCCTACGAATCAGGAATAATAGGAGAATACGGCTGGCTTCAGACTGGGGAAAACAACAACCAATCAAATTTTTATGCTTGTTATTGCAAAACAACAGTGACGAATAACATCAAGGTTTACACATGCTCTTTATTGATTTTTGACGGGCCTACGACTTTATTTCACTGGACGGACTATATAGGCCTGGATCCCGCGTACCAAAAAAGGTTTATTAATAGTAAGCTGAAAATTTTTTACTGGCTTAACGGTGTCTAGTTTGACAAACTTTGATGTATGGGAACACTGGAACAGGGAAAGTTTTAAGTGAACAAGTTACAAGTTTCGAACGTTAGACTACGAAAACGACCCATGTATGTTGTCGGACAGAACTTCCAATTGATTTGTTACCCTTTCATTAAACTCTCAAGCAAAAATCAGACTGCTATTTATCACCAACATAATTCGTGTCATTTGACATGTTCTACATGTAAATGGTAAAGGTAAATGGAATTCCCATTAACAACATTAGATATGCGGATGACACTGTCATCTTCGCTGAAAATATTGGGATCTTCAGAGGCTGGTGACCAAAATAGCGCAGTTTGGACAAGAATACGGTCTAACAATGAACGTCAAGAAGAGAAAGTTTATGACAATATCAAAAACTCAAAGAAATCACGAGAATTTCTTCATAAACGGATCCAATATCGAACGAGTCTACCAATATGCATACCTTGGAACAATGATCAACTCCACAGGAGATTATTTACAGGAAATCAAAATCAGAATAGAAAAGGCTAGAGCAAATTTTAACAAAATGCGAAAAGGACTCTGCACAAGGGATTTGAAGTTGGAGCTAGGTTGGCTACTTGTACCTTGAATGCTGCATAAATGAAAAAACTAGAATCCTTCGAGCTGTGGGTGTACAGAAGAATTCTGAAAATATCGTGGACAGAACACGTCACAAAAGAAGAGGTTCTGAGAAAGATGAATAAAGAAATGGAAATCCTAAATACCATCAAAACAAGAAAATTGGAATACCTCGGACATATTACACGTGGAGAGAGATACAGCTTGCTCCAATTGATTATGCAGGGAAAGATTCAAGGAAAGAGAAGCATAGGGAGACGCAGAATATCGTGACTGCGCAACCTGAGAGAGTGGTACGGATGTACATCAAATGAACTTTTCAGAGCAGCCGTTTCTAAAATACGAATAGCTATGATGATTGCCGACCTCCGCCGCGGAGATGGCACTTAAAGAAGAAGACGTGTCGAACTTATTAAAATGCTCAACATATTTGTCGGACAAACATTTTTTCATATATTATAATATACAGTTTGCTATTGAATAAACTTAAAAACAACCTGCTAGTTTTCACTTTTCACAATCATAAACTTGTCATTACACAATTAAAATCACGTTCCACAATTAAAACTTCCCCTGTTAAAGTGTTCCTATACATCAAAGTTTGTCCGACTAGATACCGTTAAGCTATTAACAAATTGTCAGCTTGCTATTAATAAACTTCTTTTGGTACGCGGGATCCAGGCCTAATACAAAATGAGATCACTAGGAATATCAGACTTTTTAAATATTGAAAAAACAGAATCTTTAGTAATATCGAAAACTTAAGAAAATATAAATGTAAAGCTGAATAATGAGATCATTACACAAGTAGAGGACTTCAAGTATTTAGGATCAACAATGAATGGACAAGGGAATATAAAACCAGAAATAAACAGCAGGGTAATGAGTGCAACAAAATTATACTATGCACTAAATAAAAGTTTGATTAGAAAGAAAGAAGTAAGCCTGGAAACAAAAATGAAAGTGTTTCAAACTGTATACGAGCCGGTGCTACTCTACGGTAGTGAAACGTGGACAGTGAATGACGTGGACAGCGATATTTACGTGCGGTATCCGGGGTTACCACACGTGATCGTATAAGAAATAAAGACATACGTGAAAGGTGCGGTATTGGAAGGACCTTAGACAGACTTGAAACGAAACAGTTATCGTGGTTTGGACATATGGCGAGAATGAGTGAAGGTAGAACTGTAAAGAGTGTATGGAAAGCGGCATCCGACAACAAACGAAGAAAAGGCAGGCCAGCAAGAACATGGAACGCAGATATTGGAAAGGCTTGCGTAAAAAGAAATATTGGGTGGAGAGAAGCAGAAAGACTAGCTACTGACCGAAAGGCATGGAGACGTCTGATTTCTCCACTTACCTCGACACCTAAGGTACAAGAGGACGGCTTTAGTAAGTAAGTAAGGAATGTCAGAGAAACTGATGCAAACAAAATTTGAAGAAGCTAAATAATGGCCTGACTATAAATCAATAAAACAGTATAAATATGGAAATGAGAGGGGGAAATGTACATAGAAAAAAATAAATAGATCACTCTGTGGACGAAAGAGTGTGTGTGTGTGTGTGTGTGTGTGTGTGTGTGTGTGTGTGTGTGTGTGTGTGTGTGTGTGTGTGTGTGTGTGTGTGTGTGTGTGTGTGTGTGTGTGTGTGTGTGTGTGTGTGTGAGAGAGAGAGAGAGAGAGAGAGAGAGAGAGAGACATTATAAATTACGAGAAGGTAACAGAATTTGAGTACTTTGGAGTAACAGTTACAAATAGAGGAGATGAAGAGAGAAAAATAGATTAAACGCTTTGTTGAAGACAAAAAGCGTGTCCAGGGTAACCAAGATTCAAACTTACGAAAAAAATAGCAAGACGGTGTTTTATGCATGTGAAGTTTCGACAAAATTAATCAGAATGAAGAAAAAAAAGCTAGAGATTTTAGAGGCGAAAATCTTGAGAAATGTTTTTGGTAGTACCTATAAAGGACGCCAACGGGGAATGGCACAGAAAAACAAACCAGGAGCTAATGGTGATTTATAAGAGACCTAAAATAACACAGAAAATCAGGGTACAGAGAGTTAGACGGTTGGGACATGTTTTATGAATGCCAAAAGCAAGAAACATCTTAAGAGTTCTGCAATCAGAACTTAGATTAATGAAAACACCTAAATCTATGAATCGGCTTCTTAAATCTATGAATCAGAAGAACAAGGAAAGAAAAGAAGTGGTCTGATGCCGTCAGACTGTTAAACTGTTCAATAATGAGCAATTTACAACCAAAAACGAAGAAATTTAATAGATGTCAATTTCGATAGATAGATTTAGCGTAATATACTTAAGTTTAGTATCTTTGAGTAATATACCAATAACTCACTTCTTCAATTGAAAGTAGTAATAGATGACAGGTAGAGATTGATTAATTCAGATTAGAAAGTAGAGTTTCTTGAAACAAAAAACACTTTCAAAATTTTAAATCGTAAATATTTTTGTCAAATAGTAAGAAAATAAAATTTCGATAAAAAGTTTAAAAAAGGTGAACGAAACAAGCGACTGTCGGAATGCGTCCGGGAAATTTACATCAAGTAGGCCATCCACGTATTCCGAACAGTTGAGCGCAAGTGTGTCACCCATTGACCTTGTTCTTCCGAAGATACCGGAGGTCGTTTCATGTCATTGGCGTGCGGCGTGCCATGCTATCATTTCAGATTTATAGGAAATAAAAATGTCGCAATGTCGCATGGTTAGTGTTGCGCGGCATTCTGGAGTTTTATTGCAATCTAAAAGTTCTTTCTTAGTTTTTTATGCTTTACGAACATCGATAATTTTATTATGAAGTAGTATTTATTCGTTAAAAACATAAAGTGTGACCAAAATAGCCATTCACCACACCGTGGTCAGTATCTCGAGAAATAAGCGTTTTTTTGGGGAGTGCCACTCGTCTATAAAGTCGCATAACTTTTTTCTTATTGCATATTTTGATTTAAAATTTTCCAGAAAACTTCTTGATAACCCATGTTTTAATGCTGTGTTGGTTAAAATTATAAACTAAAAAGTTGGTCACTTAACTTTTTTAAGTAAACATAAAACTAATGAAATCTGACGACAAAATGTTTAAAAATGAACAACTCCTTTTTTAATTTGTTTAAACATCTCGGACAAATCTCATTGTTATCTAAATACTTCAAAGATAATACTGTAAAGATAATTTTCGAAAGGAAATATTTACAACAACCAAAAATACAGCGAGTTAAAGCTGAAAAATCATCTAAATTGATTTTTCGCATTTTTGAACATTGTTCCACCAATTTTAGATAAAAATAAACTTCATATTCGGATTCAGCGACCTCGAAAACATAAAGAATGACCAAAATTGGACATTCACCTGAAAGTTAATTTTCGTGGTCGGTATAACGTTATTTTAGGGGTTGCTGACACTCGCCTAGTTGAAGCTGATAGAATTGGCCGTTGATGACTTATGCAGATTCTGTCACATAGAGGAAGAAACAACAGAGCACATTTTGTGTTAGTGCGACATTTTCGAACATTTCAAATGTTCTGTTATTTACATTAAGCGAAGAAAAGCTACCGACAAAATAGCTACATGGAAGATAGGCTAGATAAGGCTAGTTAGGCTAGATAATGTAATCTAGGATTAGAGGGCCACAGTAGATCTGAAAATGCCGCAGTGGAATAGGCTAGAAACCACCCCATTTAATATATCTATCTTGAATTTATATACCGCATAGTACATAACCAAGAAATACAATGATGAAAAGGTCATAATAGTAGTGTCTAGACAGCAACAAATTGATTTAAATAAACAATAAAAAAAGAAGATTTAGGTAAATGTTAAAACCTATATTTAATGCTCTAAATAGCCTTAAATATACCTTTTATAAAAGTGCTTTAACTTTCTTCATAAATTATAAGTTACAATAATACTTCTCGGTGTAATTTGACTACAATTTAGACAATTTGATATTGATAAATATAACGATATTGTTATAAACAGAGAAAATCGTGAAATCAAAGACGGAATTATAAAATTTAATATTAAGGTGAAACTATTAAATTAAATTCTAAATATGTATATCTAAGTGTTTTTTTCTTTACTAATTGAACGTTTTTATTCTGATTTACATACCTACTTTCGTTTTTTGCTACAAGTGTGCTTTCTATTTGCGTATTTTCGCCAGTTTAAAAATGTACCTGTTTACTACAATTAGACAGAATATTAAATTCGTAAAAGATATCCTAGCGGAACATGTAATCTTGTGTTTAACAAATTTACAACAATGACGATTACATGCAAGAGTTAACAGTATTATTTGATGTATTTAGAGCACCTTTTTTTTAAGAACGTCGCGTTTATTGACTAGTTCAAAGATCAAATTAGTTAGGTCAAATATAAACCCAAATATATTATAAATATGTTATATTTATTATCATCATCATCATCATTCCTCAACCTCAGGCATCCACTGTTGGATATAGGTCTCCTCCTATTCTTCCCAGCGGAAGAGGGGATAAACCCCCATCTCTCATGTGGAATCATCTGGAAAACGTTTTACTTAGTTGATTGCTTCGTTTAGAAGGTCTTGTTCGTTTGAATTCAAAAGAAAATCAGATTGAACAATTCAGTACGTACCTAACATTGCTTTCATTCCTTGATTGCGAGTGTTTAGCTGATGGCATAATGTGTCGATCACTGAGTAAAACACGGTTACTCTAAAGCATGACTTGGGATCTTGAAGTCTTTCATCTTCGCACAGTTCATCGAAATGTTTTTTTGTCTTCTGCCTTCTTTTTGGAGCGAACCCTACTGGTATTCCCCAACGTTGACAAATATTTGAAGCCTCTTTAAAGAAGGTTTCAAATTGACCTCCCATTTCAGTTAGTTTTAAGACAATGTTGAATATTTCAAGGATTTTATTTTGCACAACTAGTAACAAAACAAATTTGAATGATTCTTGTTTCTTTTTTAGTTGTGCTGCTTCGTCTCTTTCATTTCTTTTATTACTTGTCAGAACTAGACTTAAAAGGCACTTCAAAACATCGCAAAATCTGTGTTTCAATGCATTGACTGCATCAAATCTTCCAGCCCAGCGTGTTGGATTGAGAGGTTTTAGAGTAACTTTCGAGGAACATCTTTTAGATTGGTATGAGGACTTCAGTGCCTTCCTAATGCAGGAAGAGATAAATTAGAATTGCTGAGAAGATACAGAAAATTGAAATCGTGGAAGAAAAATCCGAGAATGCATTAAAATTCGAAATGGAAAAAGTGGAAGAAAAATTGAAGGAGATAGGAAAATGTCAAAAAGGAGGAGACCGTCGGAAAGTAATTGTGTACAGCTTTAATGAGAGGAGAATCCAATTTGGCGGGGATATTAGAAAACGACATCCGGTACCTTTCAGAAAAAACATATTCCAACATATATGCAGAACTTCAAAGACTGCAAAGAAATTATAAGAAGCCATCTAAAAGACGGAGCTGCTTTGTGGTTTGAAAGCAAAGAAAATGAGGTGACTTCATGGAGAGATTTTGAGACAAAATTTTTTATAATGGTGCAGATGAAACAGGTTAAAATCGATCATTGAAGTTGTTGGAATTAATATGCCGTGTCAATCGGAGAACTCGAAGTAGAACTTGACTGAAACTACTTCTCAAAAGTTTTTTGACCTCTTTAGAATCTATGCACGACCAACGAAAGGCGGGCTCCTGCGGGGGCCCTCATGGCCGGGGGCCCCGGGGCACTGCCCCGGTTGCCCCAATGGTAGTTACGGCCCTGACCTCGGTATTTTTTATTTTCTTTAGGCCTCCATTTTATGAGTCTTTTGATCCACCTGTTATCATTTAAACATGCTACATGTCTAGCCAATAGCCACTTGGCTTGTGCCATTTTTTTGACATCTGTCACTTTGGTCCTCTCTCTCACTATCCTATTTTGTACCATATCTCTTCTTATTGTTCCCAACATTGCTCTTTCCATTTTTCTTTGGGTTATTCTCAATTTATTTGCAGAATGTTTAGTCAAAGTTATGGTTACCATATGTTATTACCGGCAGTATGCATTGGTTGTAAACTTTTTTCGTCAAGCAAATCGGTAGCGTCCATTTAGAATATGTCGCATCTTTCCAAATGCTAACCATCCCAAGCCCATACGACGCTGGATCTCACAAGTTTGATTGTCTTTTTATATTCTAATTTCATGCCCTAAATATATATAGCTAAAAACCTGATGTACTTCGTTCCCACCTACAGTCTGGGCAGAATATCGGAGAATAGGCCATTTTTGGGAAAAGTTATTTACCAGCAATTTTATTACTGGAATCGAATCTTATGATTGTATTTATTAATAATATAGGTATGCAAAGTCCGCAGATAGTGTGCTACTTTTTTTATAAACAAAATGGCGCCCGAAAATCGTGTTTCTTCAATGTTTGCTCTATAACTCTAAAAACTTTCACTTTACACCAAAAACACTCAAATAAAAATTCACCTTAATTAAATTCTGCATAGAGACGTGTTTTTCCCGATTTACTTCGACGAAAATTTTCCCCGGAAAATGCGGCTTTTTCCATCAACATCTTTAATTTTCAACTAAAATTTTAGATAAGTAATTGTTTATCAATAATTAAATAACTTGGCAATATAAAAGCTCTTTTCATAGGGTGTCCCAAAAGTAGCGGAACGGTCAAATATTTCGCGAAATAAACATCGGATCGAAAAACTGAAAAATACGTATTCAATAATTTTCAAAAATCTATCTAATGACACCAAACACCAACCCCCATTACACCCCCTGGAGGTGGGGTGGGAGGTAACTTTAAAATCTCAAATGGAAACCCCTAGTTTTTCTTGCAGATTTGGAGTCGTTACGTAAAAGTAAGCAACTTTTATTCAAGACATTTTTTCGAACTGTGGATAGATGGCGCTATAATTGGGAAAAACGATTTATCCTGATACCATAGGTAAATTATAGAAACGGTCTAATATCTCGAAAAATACACTTCCAAATGAGAAACCAAAAAACAGGTTTTTAATATTTTTCGAAAACCTATCGATAAACATCAAACATGACCCTCCAACCCACCCCCTGGAGGAGGGGTGGGGCGTAACTTTAAAATCTTAAATAGCAACCCCCACTTTTTATTGCAGATTTGAATTCGTCATGAAAAATTAAGCAACATTTATTCGAAACATTTTTTAAAAATGCTGATAGATGGCGCTAATAAATCGTATTTTCCCAATTAAAGCGCCATCTATCAACAATTCTAAAAAATGTTTCGAATAAATGTTGCTTAATTTTTCATGACGAATCCGAATCTGTACTAAAAAGTGGGGGTTGCTATTTAAGATTTTAAAGTTACCCCCCACCCCACCTCCAGGGTGTGGGTTGGAGGATCATGTTTGGTGTTATTCGATAGGTTTTCGAAAAATATTAAAAACCTTTTTTTGGGTTCTCATTTGGAAGTGTACTTCTCGAGATATTAGACCGTTTCTATAATTTACCTATGGTATCAGGATAAATCGTTTTTACCAATTATAGCGCCATCTATCGACAATTCGAAAAAATGTCTTGAACAAAAGTTGCTTACTTTTACGTAGCGAATCCAAATCTGCAAGAAAAACTAGGGGTTTCCATTTGAGATTTTAAAGTTACCCCCACCCCACCTCCAGGGGGTGTAGTGGGGGTTGGTGTTTGGTGTCATTGGATAGGTTTTTGAAAATGATTGAACACGTATTTTTCAGTTTTTCGATCCGATGTTTAGTTCGCGAAATATTCGACCGTTCCACTACTTTTGGGACACCTTGTATATTATAATTCCAGAAGCCGATGAAAACTGAATGAACAGTTTAGCAACAATTGAATTATTAATTAAAAATTTACTGTCGCTATAATACCCACAATAATTATGATACATAAGAATAACTATGATTTTTTTATATAAAGACACTGTACTAATGTACTTTACATAATTGAAATTGATCTATTTAAGCGGCCTCAGGAATATTTTAAAATTATAAACAGTTTTTTGGCTTATAAACAAATAGAATATCTCGGGAAATGTTAAATTAAATTAAATCATGAAAACGGTATTGAAATAAAAACGGCAGGACGCTTCTTTTAAAAGAAAAATTGTTTAATTGTGATGAGTGATTACTGAGATACAACTAATCAAAATTGACCGGTATTTACGGCAAAGATATAAACAATAGGATCATAATTTTCAAACCATCACCTTTTTATTTTTGTCCTCTTTCTCAGCACCAATTTTTATGTCTTTAAAATACTCATAACATATATTATTATAATAAAAACTATCGATATTACGAGTGAAAACTGCCAAAAATAGCAAAATTCCAATCAAAAATTAGGTTGGAGAAAATGTAATCTCCAAATTCAAAATCGGTATAGGTACGTTAAAAAAATGTATTTTCTTCATTCTTTTTTGTCCCAATCCAAGTTACTCGAGTAGAACCACATAACTAACGCATTAATAAATGTCAAACTTGCTTTTGTTTTGTTATAATAAATTAATTTATTGATTATAACAAAAATTTTTAATTTGTTTAAATAAAGATTGTTTAAATAATTATACAACTTTCAAATGAGAATATTTGTGTTTTTAACGGTAAAATGTACACTTGTAGTAAGTTTACCTAAAAAAGTCTACAACTGGAAAAAATATGTAGTTTCCTTTTCTTATAAATAAATTAATCTACTATAACAAAACAAAAGCAAGTTTGACATTTAATAATGCGTTAGTTAGATGGTTCTACTCGAGTTACTTGGGAACAAAAAAAGAATGAAGAAAATTGCTTCATGGGAAGCCGAGAAAATGCACTTTTTTAACGTATACCGATTTTGAACTTTGAGATTACATTTTCTCCAACCTAATTTTTGATTGAAATTTTGCTATTTTTGTCAATTTTCACTCGTAATGTCGATAGTTTTTATTATAATAATATATATGTTATGAGTATTTTAAAGATATAAACATAGGTCTGGAGAAAGAGGACAAAACTAAAAAGGTGATGGTTTGAAAATTATGATCCTATTGTTTATATCTTTGCCGTAATTGCCGGTCAACTTTGACCGGTTGTATCTCAGTAACCACTCATCACAATTAAACGTTTTTTCTTTTAAAAGAAGTGTCCTGCCGCTTTTTTTCCAATACCGTTTTCGTGATTTAATTGAATTGAATATTTCCCGAGATATTCTAATTGTTTATAAGCCAAAAAGTTGTTTATAATTTTAAAATATTCCTGAGGCTGCTTAAATAGTCCAATTTCAATTCTGTAAACTACGTTAGATAGGTACAGTGTCTTTTTATACAAAAATAATAATTATTCTTATATATCATAGTTATTGTGGCTATTATAACGACCGTAAATTTTTAATTAACAATTCAATTGTTGCTAAACTGTTCATTCAATTTCCATCGGCTTCTTTAATTATTATCTATACAAAAATAGCTTTTAGATTACCAAGTTATTTAATTATTGATAAACAATTACTTATCTAAAATTTTAGTTGAAAATTAAAGGTTTTGTTGGAAAAATACGCAATTTCCAGGGAACATTTTCGTCGAAGTAAATCGGAAAAAACACGTCTCTATGCAGAATTTAATTACGGTAAATTTTTATTTTGGTGCTTTTGGTGTAAAGTTAAAATCTTTGGAATTATAGAGCAAAAAAATACACGATTTTCGGGCGCCATTTTGTTTATAAAAAAAGTAGCACACTATCTGCGGACTTTGCATACCTATATTATTAATATATACAATCATAAGATTCGGTTCCAGCAATAAAATTGCTGGTAAATAACTTTTCCTTGTATTTTACTAATTAGCTCAGAGTACTACTCTCATAACATCACTTGGAACTAAATTGATCATGTATTTTATTTTTTGAAAGTTTTTGTTCAGGCCTACTTGTTCTATTGCCTGTTTTGGTTCTTCCATCATTTTGTGAGCTTCATTTAAACTCTCGGCTATAATGACAATGCCATCTGCAAAGCGCAAGTGGCTCAGATATTCACCATCAATATTTATTGCCCTTTTATCCTAATCCAGTTTGTTAAATGCATATTCCAGAGCTGCAGTAAATAGTTGGGGGAGAAGGTGTCGTCCTGTCTAATTCCTCGCTCAATTATATTATATATAACCCAAAATATATTATTCACTCATATTGTTCACCAATAGTACGTGGCTGAATAATTGGTTGCCTACTATTAGGAGACGTATAATATTATTATAATAAATAAGTGTCCCGACCGTGAGGATTATTCGTATAAAAATAAACATTATTTGTTAATAAAAATAAAAATGTATACCATTTTTATTCAGTTGCAATGCGAAACCAAAACTGTCTTAATTTTTTACTTAGGTTAGAGAGCGCGGCCAGCACTCTTATCGACGATTTCACCTCTTGTTAGAGGCTCTTCAGAGAATGCATAGGCTGCTATCTTTACTCCAGGTAAAAATTTTCGACATTTATGTCCCCCATTGCAACTGACGTGAAGGTAGTAGGTGCATCTGCTAAATGAAAGTCTAAGTTTTCTAACCTAATAAAAATATTTTTAAAATAAAATATTTTTAAAAGAGTTTTAATTGAAAAACTTATTGAACCTAATAAAAATATTTTTATTAGGCTGAAAAACTTAGACTTTCATTTAGCAGATGCCGCTACGCACCTACTACCTTCACGTCAGTTGCAATGGGGGACTAATAAATGTCGAAAATTTTTACCTGGAGTAGAGATAGCAGCCTATGCATTCTCTGAAGAGCCTCTAACAAGAGGTGAAATCGTCGATAAGAGTGTTGGCCGCGCTCTCTAACCTAAGTAAAAATTAAGACAGTTTTGGTTTCGCATTGCAACTGAATAAAAATGGTATACATTTTTATTTTATATTAGTATTAATCCTATAGAGTAACTAGGTCCATTTTCCGTTGGAACTTTACCAAGCTGCAGACGGGGGTTGTGAATTGCATAGTGTAGAATTCCTTCCCTTTTGTCTTCACTGCAGCATCCATTTGGCTTGCATATTGTAGAAGCCTTGGAGGTGTCACCAGGAAAATGGTCCAATAAGTTTTTCAATTAAAACTCTTTTAAAAATATTTTATTTTAAAAATATTTTTATTAGGTTGAAAAACTTAGACTTACTATTTGTTAATATGTATAACGTAATGACAGTCTGTTTCGGCCTTAATATCTGTCACTAGGCATGTATCATTTGATTAATTAAACCCGTGAGTAATGAATTATTACTCACGGGTAAAGTAATTCGTGTTATTTATGACTGACTGAGTTATCCTATACATTTGTAAAAATGTCTTAAAATGATTAATAAATATTATTTATTAATTTTATATTATTTATCTATTCAAAAATAGTGAATA
Source organism: Diabrotica virgifera virgifera (assembly GCF_917563875.1). NCBI lineage: Eukaryota > Metazoa > Arthropoda > Insecta > Coleoptera > Chrysomelidae > Diabrotica > Diabrotica virgifera. The sequence goes on along the minus strand of NC_065450.1, from coordinate 67,661,260 downwards.
ATGAGCATGTTATTAAACGGTCGTAGAAAAAATATATTGTTGTTAAAATGATTCATCTATGATAATATGTAAGTTTACCAAATTAGACTTAAAAAAATTGTATACCTACTAAAAATATCTACCTAATCAGCCACATTGATTTTAATGTACATTAAAATTGTGAACTAATGTTGTGCATGCTGCTCATACTTGTAATGTAGGCATGCTACCATTCTACTTCATAACAATATTATCTACTATTTCCAACATGTGTATTATCGTTCAATAACAACCCTTACAATCTAAATCTGTGATGTCAAATGTCTACTTGTCAATTGTGTCAAAATTACTAGTATCATGCTGTTACGATGTTAGGTCAATTTCCAAGCTACGTCTCTGGGCCCTAGAAAAGATGTTTTTAAATACTTACCTTATTTTTTGTAGGATTTCCAGATATAAAAAACATGGGAAAGTTCTATATCTGTCGTATATTTTTGTACTTTTAGCTCAGTCCCATAGTACTTTACCATCGATTTTGTTAATTATTTTCACCTCTGTTGTTTCTAACAATATTTTATTCTTTCTGCGTCAGGTCGTGTTTCTGCCGCGTATGTCATTGTTGGGATGATGAGTGTTTTGTAAATTCTGCCTTTCATTTGTATCCCGATATTATTATTTCTCTATTTTCTCCTTCATACAACCTGCGGCTCTATTTGTCATATTCACTTACAAAAAACAAGTAAAATCCTTTATAAAAGGTATATTTATTAAAATTCCCTAAAAAGGGCTACATCACAGAACTAGTTGTTTTCGATCTGATAACAGATCATCATAGTGCTGACCTAAAATAAATAAGTATACCCTGATAAGTTAACGCAAAGTTTTTGAAATGTTGACTAAAGTTTGAAAAAAAGGTTGTAGGTTTTTTTAAACCCTAAGTCAATATTTCAAAAACTTTGCGTTAACTTATCAGGGTATACTTATTTATTTTAGGTCAGCACTGATGATGTGTTATCAGATCGAAAACTGGTTCTGTGATGTAGCCCTTTTTAGGGAATTTTAATAAATATACCTTTTATAAAGGATTTTACTTGTTGTTTGTAATATATGGTATACAGCCAACTACAGGAAAACTGTTTTCCTCGTGGATATTCACTTATCTGTTTGGAGCTTTCCTTAGCTAGATAGTGTGGTGCGTAGATATTTGAACACCATTATTTGTTCTATTATCTGACCCTCCAGCTTTAATAATTTAGATCTTAGTAGATTTGATGTTATAACCATGCATTTTGTCTCTATTGGGGAAATTAACATGTTACAATTTTCTGGCGCTTATAATAAATTGGTTCAGTTGTAAATCATTTTCTCTGTATTGCGTAGCAGATTATTTTAAGTTGTTTTTCTCTCATTTGGTATCCTGTTTTAGTTATTATTTTTCTTTTATTTTATCCGTGATCAGGTTGAACAATATAGGACTCAGGTAATTCCCCTGTATTATCCCATTGTCAGCTTTAATTGGGTCAGTTAGTTCTTCTTCTACTTTTACTTTTACTCTGTTATTCTCGTAGATATCTTCAATCGTTTTGATTATTCCTAGAGGTATCTCTCTTGTGTACAATAATTGGATAACATCCTTTAATTTGACCATGTCATACGGCTTCTTAAGGTCCACGATTTATTGTTTTTCCATTAGTGTGTATTTTAAATAGACCACTTCGTAATTTAAATACATTTTAGTGATGGTTTTATTCATTGAGTTTCTGAATGTCATGTCATATGTATTTTTTTTATCTTTGTAGTGTTTTGTATATGTATAGGTCTGGATCCCGCGTATGAAAAAAAAGTTGATTAATAGCTAGCTGAAAATTTGTTAATAGCTTAAGGGTGTCTAGTCGAATAAACTTTGATATGTGTGAACACTGGAACAGGGGAAGTTTTAATTGTGGAACAGGTTAAAAATTTGGAACGGTCACAGCACGAAAACGGCACATTTATTTTGTCCGACAGAACAGACTTAAACTCTTCGAACAGAGATTAAACTCTCATGCAAAAATCAGACTACTATTTATCACCAAATGGGCGTTTTAATGAGTGGAACATGTAGAATATGTCAAATGACAAGTAATAAATAGCAGTCTGATTTTTTCATGAGAGTTTAATCTCTGTTCGGAGAGTTTAAGTCTGTTCTGTCGGACAAAATAAATGTGCCGTTTTCGTGCTGTGGCCGTTCCAAATTTTTAACCTGTTCCACAATTAAAACTGCCCCTGTTTCAGTGTTCCCATATATCAAAGTTTATTCGACTGGACACCCTTAAGCTATTAACAAATTTTCAGCTTGCTATTAATCAACTTTTTTTTCATACGCGGGATCCAGACCTAATAGGCACAAAATGAAGATAATTAGTTTGAACAAAATAATTGTATGCACTTTTCTGTTTATATTTTCCGTCGAATAAAAATTGTGCATAAAAAGTATGCTTTTAAAGATTTTAGGTTAGTTAATAGCCCAATGAATTCAAATGTTTTCTGGATTATTCGTATAATATGGGCACTATGTACAGGGTTATTCACTATATTTTGACCCCCCTGTAAACTGCTTTATTTACAGAATTAGAAAAAATGTATAATACAAAAGTTATTCGATTTTTAAATTATGATTTTTTGACATATATATCATACTAGTGACGTCATCCATCTGGGTGTGATGACGTAATTGTCTATTTTTTTATTAGAATAGGGATCGTGTGCTAGCTCATTTAAAATATTATTTAATTCTCTATTCAGTAATATAAGCATTAAGGTAGTTATTTGTACGGGGTGTGCAATTTTTTTTAAATTAAATTAATTGATACAAAAAGAAGAACGTATGTAATTTATTTAATTCAAAATGCATTCTACTGCTGTCACGAAGCAGCTGCCTCTTGGCAGTTTGAACATTGAATTTAAGCAAAAAGCAATGTTTATTTGTGCAATAACCTTTTATTTTCGTTTTCTAACAGCAGTAGAAAATATTTTGAATTAAATAAATTACATACATTCTTCTTTTTGTCTCAATTAATTTAATTAAAAACTTTTTTTTTGACACCCATATAAATAATTATCTTAATTATTTAGTTAGTTTATATTACTGAATATTGAATTCAATAACCTTTCGAATAAGGTATCACACGACCCCTATTCTCATTTAAAAAAATAGTCGATTACGTCATAACGCCCAGATGGATGACGTCACTAGTATGATATATATATATATATATATGTCAAAAAATCATAATTTAAAAATTGAATATCTTTTGTATTTTACATTTTTTTTTCTAATTCTGTAAATAAAGCAGTTTACAGGGGGGTCAAAATATAGTGAATAACCCTGTACTTGTCAAAAACAGCTTGAGTCGGGTCATCATGTTTTGTCACCTGCGTAGAAAACTGTGAGAAACGCATTTGGAAGAAAAGAGGTGCATAATGCGCTATCTCTCCTCATCTTATTCGTACACTGTGTGCAAAGGTCAGTGCGTATTATCATGCACGTAGCGTTTCCAGTACTTAGCGTTTAGTTTCCCAAAAATATGATTTAATGATTTTAAATATGAACAATGCACACTGTCGGGCACGTATTGTATCAGACACCTTACGTTTCCGTTCAGTATATTCGCAAAACAATATTTTCCGGATGCTGACCGGTACGGAACGAGTCGGAATCTGTTGGTACGGAGATGTGAATTCAGGTCCGTCGTTTTCCAGCCGTTGTTAGGTAGTTGTTTGATACTTTTGCTTATTTTAAACACACAGCTAATTTTTCTTTAGGTGTTATGGCTTCTTTAAATGCAGTATTTTGTTTTTTTTTAGTTACGTAATTACGTAAAGTTACGTAATTAAATTTCCTACAATATAAGATTGGCTACGAATTTTAAAAATTGTCACGCTTGTTGCAAAATAACAATAATTGCGAAAAAACCATAAAGACAAGTATTCGCATTTTACGTTTTTTAACGATTTATACTACACATAGGACTTTCATATTTCACTTACAACAACTTTATGATACAGTTAAATAATACTATAGATTTTATTAAGATCGGTTCAAAAGATTTTGCAAAATAAATTTTGCAATCCAGCTTTCGCAATAAAATCATTTTTTCAAAATGATGCAGGACTTAAAATAAAGCGGAGAGCAAGTTGAATCTTTTTTACACATAGAAGAATACTGTACGAAATTTGCAAACTTAAATTCTGTTAACTACCACGGCGTCAGGAATTTTTTTAAATACACATTAATTTTTGGTGCTACGCGCAGGACAGCGCATACGTTTGCTCTGATTGGGCATTCCAATGACCTTTGATAATGATTGATTAATTTTAATTTTTAGTACATTTCGGTATAAATAAATAAATTTGTTTATTGCAAAATAAAAACACATACTCTGTCCTTTGAAAGAATACTTTTTTAGCGAAAACTTTCTTTGTACATATATTTTAACATAGAGAATAAAAGTTTATTATTTTTAAACCTATGCAATTGTTTAAACAATATTTCCCAAACAAGCATCAAATTAGTTTGATTTTTGTGGAATTAAAATATTAAAATACAACAAAATATAGAGTAAGGAAATAATAGATATATTAGATAAATATTGGAAGAAATTTTGGTGAAAATCAACTTGTTTGAATGGAACACCGCTGTCTTGCGCGTAACACCAAAAATTAATGTTTATTTAAAAAAATTCCTGACGCCGTGGTAGGCAACCGATTTTAATTTTGCAAATTGCAAATGAAAGGTACAGTATCCTTCTATAAGCAAAAAAAAATTCAACTTTCTATCTGCTTTATTTTCAATCCTGCAATATTTTGAAAGAATGATTTTTTTGCGAAAGCTGGATTGCAACATTTATTTTGCAAAATCGATTGAACCGATCTTAATGAAATTTACAGTATCTACTGTTTTATTATATCATAACATTTTTTTGGGTAAAATATGAAGGTCCTATGTGTAGCATAAATGGTTGAAAAACGTAAAATGCGAATACTTGTTTTTTATGTTTTTTTTTCAAAATTATTGCTATGTTGCAACAAGGGTGACATTTTTTTTTAAATTTTTTAACTAATCCTATATTGTAGAAAATTTAATTACGCAACTTTTATGTCAACGCAACTTTTCTCGGAAGTGAATCAAAAAACGAAGAAAAATATCGAATTTTCCTTAATTTTTTGACATTTTGATTATTTAAACAATGTTCCGGACCTTTTTGAGTGGGAGGATAACTTAATTGATGTTATATGAGTTAATTCCAAGCAATATCTGTAAAGAAAATTGAGTCACCTCTCAACGTCCATCTCAAAACAGATGCGCCCTGGACTAATAGGTGAGGTTATATACTTGCCTCTGCACAATAAATTGTTTTTTACTTCATAATCATGGTCAAAGACCATGGATTGTTTACCGTCTGCGCTATTTTCCAATTCAAAATTAATACTTAACTTGACGCCATCTTTCATTTGTAATTTTGACAAAACACAAATTCACAAAAGTAGCATACGTTGGACGGAGGTAGCGGAATTAAAATAAGCTTACTGTCATAAATACCGTTCTGTAAGGCCGATGTCAGGTTATGCGTTTTGACCGGATGCGTTTCCGCCGCATCCGGTGAAAACGCATAGTGTGACAGATCGGTCCGGTTGCGTTGGAAACGGATGCGTTTTGAGTCATCGGTACGCGCTTACAAACTGCACCAGACTAAACGCATAGTGTGACAGGTCGGTCCGGTTGCGTTGGAAACGGATGCGTTTTCACCGCATCCGGTCAAAACGCATAAGGCCGATGCCACATTATGCGTTTTGAACGGATGCGGTGAAAACGCATCCGTTTCCAACGCAACCGGACCGACCTGTCACACTATGCGTTTAGTCTGGTGCAGGTAGTAAGCGCGTACCGATGACTCAAAACCCATCCGCTTCCAACGCAACCGGACCGATCTGTCACACTATGCGTTTTCACCGGATGTGTCGGAAACGCATCCGGTCAAAACGCATAATGTGGCATCGGCCTAATGTGGCATCGGCCTAATACGTTCCGCAAGTAGCGTCACATTCAGAATTCAGAGAACGAATTCCCAACAGTTGCGGAACAGCTCCGTCACCTTTTCGCCTCCTGGATGCGACAAATAATATAAGTATTTTGTAATGTCAAAAGGACCAAGTCTCAAGCTATTTTTGACAAGTTGTACCTATAAACTATCAAACTTAATAATAGACTTACCTTTTACACAGCTGGAGGAATGTTACATGAGTGATACATGAAGATGCTAATTGAGAAATGGGGTGCCAAACATGCGGTTAATGATGGTGAAATGCATTAGCTAGATAGATGTCACAAAATGTTAACATACACAAAGTAGGGAAAAATCGACACAAATAAAAATAAAACACATTTCTTCAGAAAAATACAATCTATTTAAAACAATTGTACAATGTTCATACAATAATCAGACAGTTTTGAATTTATCATTTCTTTCTAATCGTCACGTAAATTGTGACATGTACCTAGATTAATGCAAGAAGCATTTTAAATAAATAAATAAATTATAAATAAATAAATATTACTGGCTACATTCTTTTCTAGGCTTGATTTACTAATTGAGGTTTATATTAAGAAAGTTTTTTTATGATACAGAAACTTAAAAAAATTTAAGCAAGAGAAGCGAAAGACATTACTACAGTTCTACTACTTGTCCAGGTTATGAGGAGTTTTCCCTTAAGAAAAATGTTTCGGTGTCTTTGCGGATTCATGTTAAAAAATATGCCCTTTAATCAAATCTGAAGGGAGTCAGGCGAAGTTTTTGGGCACAAATTGTTTAAACAATTTTTAAAACAAATTCCAAAAATCACCTTTTTGCGCATAATTAACAATTACACAGTGAACAAGCAGAATTGCTTATAAAGAGGAAGAAGAAGAAGAATTAACAAATAAAAAACAAAGATTTAAATTGAAATAAGTCGTCATTCTCTCTCTCTCTCTCTCTCTCTCTCTCTCTCTCTCTCTCTCTCTCTCTCTCTCTCTCTCTCTCTCTCTCTCTCGTCGTTTCCCCATTACTGAAGATCGTGATTTCTTCCAATATTCCTAACAATTTTTTTTTCATTGGTCTCTATCTTCAGCTGCTCTAAGAGCATCACAGAATGAGTTTCCAGCTGAAGTCCTAATTTGGTCGGACCATCTAGTTGGTGATCGTCCTCTTGATCTTCTCCCCCGAACGTTTCCAGAAACAATTAATCTCTCCAAACTGTCGTCACCTCTGCGAACCACGTGACCGAATAATTGCAGAATTCGTTGAAGTCATATTGTGGACAGCCTTTTTTTAATCTCGAGTTGGTTTAGAATGGAAACGTTTGTCCTATGAGCTGTCCAAGGTATGCGCAGCATTCTTCTCCAGCACATCTCAAAGGTATCAATTTTTGGCGCAAGTCCAAGTATCTGCCCCCTATTAAAATATTAGAATACAGGGGCATTCACCAGTCTCTTCTTGATATTTTGAGAGATAGATCTGTCTTTCTAATCTTTAGTTAGGCGACTCATCGCATTTTTGCCATACCAGTACGTCTCCGAACTTCTGCTTCTCAGTTACGATCGTTAGTTATACTAGACCCGAGATAGACAAAGCCGTCCACTATCTGGTATTCCTGTAACATTTTAGTCAGTTTAATAGTGTGGAATATGTCGACCACCATTATTTTGTCTCAGCTTTATTGATTTTCAGCCCAACTTTATTGCTTTCGTACTCAACTCTTCGCAGGAGATCAAACATTTCTTGCTCATTTATTGCTATAAGTGTAGTGCCATCAGCAAATCTTAAACTGGAGATTTTCCTACCAGCTACTGTCGCCATTACTCTTTAGAAACTTTAAACTGAATGTTTAAACTCAAAGTTAAGCATTTGGTAACCTCAAAAATAATAATTTATTGAGTTTCCAAGCCTCGAAAAATGCCAAAATGAGTATTTTCGTATTTTTCAGATAATTGTTGAGATACTTTACGTAAATAAATAGGTACATAAATAAATAAATCGCTTATAGCTCGAAAATTATCAACTGCAGGGAAAAATAAAAAGAGACCAAGAAACCTAAAAAAATTTTTTCGGAGCAGAAAATGGTGGGTTTTGATATTTGTTTAAAAAATGTTTAAACAATTTCTATCCACAAAGTTCTCTAGTACCCTTCAGATTTGTTTAAAGGGGATATTTTTGAACAGGAATCCGCAAAGAAGCTAACTCAAAATAATCCTTCCTACAGGGCCTCAGCCTCAGAACCTATGCTTGGCATTTTTAATTATAAATATTCTATTTTTTTATGGTAAAATTTAGACATGGTAAAAATCCGAGCATGTTTTTGATATGTTTTCAGAGTTCTATTAAAGATGCCAAACAATGATGTACAAAAACTATAAAACATCCTAGGTCCATCATGTCAAACCTCCTTTGTACAGTTCCAGAAATCAGGTCTTTAAAACAGAAGAAAATAAAGTGTCTCTACCCTACTCCACGTCAACTACCTATCTGATTTTGTTAGCAACTTTATGATGGCGATGGTGTTTCCTAGATTTTTTGGCCTTCTTAGTATGCTTTAATTTTTTGGACTCACGTGATCTCTTCGCTTCGATGACATCCTCCAGGCCGGTTTCATCATCGTCATCATCATCGTCATCGTCATCATCGTCATCGTCGTCATCGTCATCGTCATCGTCAACTAAGTCACTAACAGGATCGTCATCGTCATCGTCGTCATCATCGTCATCGTCGTCATCGTCGTCATCGTCAGTGGTGGCGGGCACTTGTTGTACTATAATCGGTTCAACGGAATTTTCTACCGGTTGTGCCACCGCCACTGGATCTTTGACGACGATGGCTGAGTCAGAGTCTTGTGACACGCCTGTTTCGTCCGTACCAGTTGCACCTTCGGCATCTCCTGCTGCAATTTCTTGGGCGTCCAATTCATCGCTTGGGTTTACCTCAGCACCTGCCTCTCCAACATCTGCAGGCTCTGATGGTGCCACAGGTACTGCTTCAATTGGCTCAATCGGTTGTGGTTGGGGTTGAGCTACCTGGATAGGGTCATCGTCGTCATCATCATCGTCGTCGTCATCATCGTCACCTGAAATAAAACATTATACGTAAAGAGACAAGATTTTAAAAACAAAAATATGATTTTAGATGTAATGGAGTCAGTTGCTATTAATCAGTGAAAATTGAACAAAAACATAAAAAACATCAATTACGGCTTTTTGCAAAAATTCTGAACTGAGACAGCTAGATTCGCTGTCCCCATTGTTGCTTAACCGGGCCTTAGAATATGTCGTGCGAAAAATTTTCCCCAAAATCAAACTGGACATAGTTACTCAGGGAGCAAAGATCGTTCTCGCCTTTGCTGATGATGCAGATTTAGTAGCCCAATCAACATTAGAAGTTGACCACCAATCACCAATGACAACAAAATAGAACGAGACGTTGAAACGCGAATAACGGCGGGACACAGATCTTTCTTTGGAATGTAACATCTAATGGGGTCAAAATTTCTCCCACGAGGTGAAAAATTTTATACAAAACCATAATACGACCAGAGGTCACGTATGGAAGTGAAACATGGACGCTAACAAAAAGAGAAGAAAATAAATTGCAGGTGTGGAGACGTAAAATCCTTCGAATAATTTATGGACCTTGCAGATGTAGCGTGATAAACTAATAAAAGCACAGACATAACAACGAGTTAGGGTCTCTCTTTGGAAAGGAAAATATAGTCCGATATATAAATGCCAACAGACTTAGATGGGCAGGGCATGTGATACACAGTAACGACAATCGCCTTATACACAATGTGTTTTGGGAAAGATTAGATCGGAGAAGATCTGTAGGACAGCCTAGAAAAATCTAGAAAAATTCAGTCTGAGAAGATCTAGAGAAAATGGGAGTGAGACAATGGGAAATAGTGGCACATGGCCGATAAATATGGAAGGCAATAGTAAACCCGGCAAAGATTCACGAAGAGTTGTAACCCCATTGATGATGATGAATATTGAATAAAAAAGAATGAGATTTGCTGACAATATGTACTAAGACATATGCATGTGGTCAATAAGGCCCAATAAGTACCAAATGAAGGATAATCAAACAAACTTATAACTTAGAGAAAAAGCAAAAGAAAAAGTCGTTCGAGGATGAGTAAGAACGCTAAAGGAGATTGAGATTTAAACAGACCGGACATCAGAAACTGAAAAGAATAGATAATAAACAAGAACTAATGATTGCAGCTGATTCGAAAAGGACATAAAATTATTCACAGAATAATAAATAATACTAAGGTTTACTTAGAAATACTTAGAAACACGAAAATAATATACATGCATATTTTTTATATTAAAAGCCTGTTAAAATTGTGTAACAAAGATAAAGAAGCTAATCAGAAAACGAAATAACTTAAAAATGAATCTTCTTAACGTGCCCTATCAAGTCCCCTTGACGTTGGCGATTAACATGGGGAAACTGTATGTGTCTTGAGCTATTCTAAATAGTTGTTCTGCTTTCTTTATCTGTTCACTCCCTGATATTATTCAACCAAGAGGCCTGCTTTCTACCAATTCCTCTGCGTCCTTCGACTTTATCCATCATAATAAGTTGAAGAATATTATATTGGTCTACCCTTAATACGTGTCCAAAATAGGCCATCTTTCTACACCAAGCATCAAAATTAACGCACCACCTTGAAAATGGGACATTTTTGATGTCTCGTATTTCCTAAACCTGTTGTCCGATTTGAGTGATTTTTTTAGTATATTATAGCTTTATTCTTCAGGAATATACATTTAATCATACTATTGTTAAACAGGTAAATGTCATTGTATACCGGGTGTAACAAGGATAGTGTGTTTTCTCCTCAAAGTTTGGAACACCCTGTGGAATATTCTAGCGTATATAAAATATTGCAATTAAAACTCAACTATAGTTAAGCTTTCTTTGCTTTTCGATTCATTCGCTTATGTGGGATAATAAAAAAGTTAGGTACTTTAACAACTAGCCATGTTATTCATCAATACAGGGTATTTCTAAATAAATGCGACAAACTTTAAGGGGTAATTCTGCATGAAAAAATAATGACCATTTGCTTTATAAACATATGTCCGCAAATGCTTCGTTTCCGAGATACGGGATGTTGAATTTTTTCTTACAAACTGACCATTTATTTATTGCTCTAAAACCGGTTGAGATATGCAAATAGAATTTAGTACGTTTTAAGAGGTAGTTATTGCGCATTTTTTGACATACAATTAATAATTTTATATTCACCATTGGCGTGCATACGGGTCATATTACCCGGTCATATTATAAAATTCTTAATTGTATGCCAAAAAATGCGCAATAACTACCCACCTCTTAAAACCTACCAAATTTCATTTGCATATTTCAACCGTTTTAGAGAAATAAATAAATCGTCAGTTTGTAAGAAAAAATTCAACATCCCGTATCTCGGAAACGAAGCATTTGCGGACATATGTTTATAAAGCAAACGGTCATTATTTTTTCATGCAGAATTACCCCTTAAAGTTTGTCGCACTTATTTAGAAACACCCTGTATTGATGAAGAACGTTGCTAGTTGTTAAAGTACCTAACTTTTTTATTATCTAACATAAGCGAATGAATCAAAAAGAATAATGTTAAGAAAGCCTAATGCTACAGTTGAGTTTTGATTTCAATTTTTTAAATACGCTAGAATATTCCACAGGGTGTTCCAAACTTTGAGGAAAAAACACACTATCATTGTTACACCCGGTATACAATGATACTTATCTGTTTAGCAACAATATTATGACATCGATATTCTTGAAGAATAAAGCTATAACGTATTAAAAAATCACTAAAATCGGACAACAGATTTAGGAAATACAAGACATCAAAAATGTCCCATTTTTAAGGTGGTGCGTTAATTTTGGTGCTAAGTGTATATTTGATGTTATAAGCAGCTCGCGAGCAGCATTTGTTCCCTTAAGGACTGCCACATTTGTCAGCATAGTCGTCCAGGGCATTTTCAGTGTATGTCTGTGAAGCCACATTTCAAAGGCCACCAAACGATTAATGATGTATATTTTTAATGTCCATGTTTCGACACCATACAAGACAACTGACCAAATGTAACAGTTAAAAATGAATAAAAAGGTAAAAAGAAATCCCTACGGATAGTTACACAGTTAACAGACATACGAGATCAAAGTGAACTGTTTTTAAGTATCTGTAGTACAAACTAATTCTTCTCGATGTATAGTCGGTTCGCTAAACTCAGACGCAACTCGCTAGATATTTTAGTCGATAATTTTTTTGGTTTTTGCCAATTTTGCAAAAATTGGCAAAATTACTAACTATTTAATGATTATTAACTATTTACTAATTATTTTTTGCCAATTTTACTAAAATTGGCAAAATTACCGACTAAAATATCTAGAAAGTTGCGTCTGAGTTTAGCGAACAGACTATAAACTAAATGCGATCGTATTTTCAAATGTGCTGCTTACCGCCTAAAATATCATCTAAAAATCCTCCAAAGTAGTCGTCGTCATCATCGTCATCATCATCGTCGTCATCATCGGCGGGACTGTCATCATCGTCATCGTCGTCGTCATCATCATCAACTCCTAAATCCAAATCATCGTCGTCGTCATCATCGTCGTCATCGTCATCGTCTCCCGACTGACGCCCTTTAACCTGAAACGAAAATAGAGAATTATATTCAGATCTAACATTGAGCATTCTCTATCCAGTAGAAGCCTACTGGATCGAGAACGAAAACAGGAATTGAAGGAACACGTTAGCAGAATGACAGAAGATCGAATAGTATGAAACAAATCACCAAATGGTTCTAAGAAAAGTTGGAAGATCAAAGAAGAGATGGTGTCATAATTTACAAAATACAGGAGGCTTAAAACAAACAGGACTTAGGAGCCTTTACATAAGAAGGAAGAATAAGATGGACAAAATTTAAACAACAATATGTTGTTTCTAAATTCCATATCTACAAAAAGAAACAGAATAAGATTCCCCTTGAAAAAATGAAACGAAGTTTCAACAAGTTTCAAGTGAACAACACAAGAAATCGTATAAAAAAGTATATTATATGGTATTGGAAAATCGAGTGATTGAAAGAGATTTAAAAGAAGCTCTAGCCATCTCATTGGTCAGTGTAAGCAATATTTTGACTCAAGTATTGGGTTTCAGAAAGCTGTGTTCACCATATTGTACAGTATATTGAATAATAAAGTGTATTTATAAACTATAAAATCGTATACAACCTTATTGAACAGCCGTACATATTATAAATACAAAAATAATCTCTTACCTTTCCCTTGGTTTTTACTTTTTCCTTTTGTTTTTTAACAACTTTGTGCTCTACTGGTTTTTTATCGTCGACTTTCTCGGGTTGTACCAAGTCTGTTTCTACTTTTGGTTTATTTTCAATTTCTTTGTCTTCTTGTGCTGGTTCTTGATCAGTCTTTGTTTCTTTAACCTCAGCTTCGTCAGTCTTGAAAACTCCTTTCGTTTCTTCTTGTACTATTCCTTGTGATTCTATTTGTTTTTCTACTTCTGGCGATTTTTGTTCTAAAGACCTACTTTCGTGGTCTGCTGTTATTGTTACTATTGGATTTGCGTTACATTGCCACAATAGTAAGCACACAACTGTGCCTAGGATGTACAGTCTCATCTTCTATCCTGTAACAAAGGAAAATTTATTACTTCTAATCTTTACCAAAAAGTTGGATTGTATTGTCTTGTGGAGAATACACACACAGATTTTTTAATATTCTTAAAATATAACTTGGATTTAGTTCAATTTAGTTGCAATAGAAAAACATTGTGTACCTACACGTACGCGGCATGTATAATCAACTTTAATTAGGTATTTAAGGGCGTAGGCGCAAAATTTCGCGCCAATGTGTTTTAAATGCATTAATTTTTTTCGAATCCCGAGAAAACTAATAAGTATTTTTGAAAAATTTAAACGCAGAATGAAAGATTACATTATTACCGAGGGCCGAAAGTCCCTTAGAATAACCGAAAAGTTTTATTTGAATGAGATATTTGAAATTAAAAATCACAAAACACCAAACATTCTCTTTTTTTTCCACCCCTGTAACTGATTACAATAAACATTATAGAAATTTTCAGGGGCTTTCGGCCCTCGGTAATAATGCAATCTTTCATTCTGCGTTTAAATTTTTCAAAAATACTTATTAGTTTTCTCAGGATTCGAAAAAAAATGAATGCATTTAAAACACATTGGCGTGAAATTTTTTGCCTACGTCCTTTTAAGCGAGTTATTATAGATTGATAGAATGATTTGTTAGTCATGTTGACCTATTAGGCTGTAGGCATCGGATTTTGTTTGCAATGTTCAACCCGACCTGGGTTAAAATATAGTTGTTAAGTTACCACAGTCAAACACATCCAAACACAGTTATTAAGCCCAACTATAAAAAACATGAAAAACAAAAAAGCCTATGGACTAGGAGGAATCCCAGCTGAACTTTTGAAAAATGCAACACTAACGCTTGTTAATATGATGGAACTTTTTAATAGGTATCTAAATGGAGATAATATACCTGAAAGCTAGAAAGAAGGATAGATGTGTTAATAATTACACCGATCCATAAAAAATGGGATAAGGCAGACGGCAAGAATTACCACTGCATCTCAGTTACCAGCACTATCAGTAAATTGTACGGAGAAGTTATAAAAACCCTACTCGAAAACGGATATGAACCACTTCTTAAGCTGGAACAGCAAGCAGGATTTTGAGTTGGACGATCTTGCATTGACCACATCTACATTGCCATTGGGGCTCTTATAAACCCTAAGGTGAACTCTAGACTGGTGTGGGAATGTCGACAAGAACTTGACAGACTGGCACAACATAACAGTGTTATACTGGTATGGGTTCCAGGTCATCGGGGCATATACGGCAATGAAGGAGCTGATGCACTTGCCAAGAGAGCATCAGTTACAAAATACCTGGGCCGTGGGAGTGCCAAAAAACACCGTCCGCGAACGAAAAAAAGCCTGGATCCGAAGCCAACACAACTCAAACACTCACATCGGACGGACATGTGCTAGTAGGGCTGAGTTACTGCTGAAAACAAGCAGGAATCAGCTCAGAGTCATAACAGGTTTCCTCACTGGACATGGACATGCGCCAGTTAAGGGTCACCTGCATACAATGGGGCTGTTTCATGGAGACTTGAGCTGCAGCCTCTGTAACAGAAAACCTGAAACAGTCAACCATATTTTGCATGACTGTGAGGCATTGGATTGGAGGCGGCAAACACTTTTCGGAGTCATCGAAGTGACTCCAAATATATATGGCACCCACCCACTAGACCTGTACAAGCTGGTACAGGGTACCAGAATTCTGGAATGGGTTTCATAAGCGAATGGAAGATGTACAATAAGCCAAGTGGCTGCAGTACAACCGGTTCACAACAGACGGCTTCCAGAGAAGAAAAAAAACTATCAGTAGATTGTACGGGAAGTTATAAAAACCCTACTCGAACACGGATATGAACCACTTCTTAAGCTGGAACAGCAAGCAGGCTTTTGAGTTGGACAATCTTGCATTGACCACATCTACAATTTAATCCAACTGAATGAAAAAAGAATGGCTGGGGATAGATCAACTTATCTATTATTTATGAACTTGAGGAAAGCTTATGATACAATACCCCTACATAGACTAAGGCAAGTACTGGAAAGCTCATGTATTAATATTACTCTTGTGAAAGGAATACAACGATTCTACAACGATTCTATAAACGATCTTCGATCAAAAATAAAGATTAACAACCAGTTCTCCGATAATTTTAGGGTAAATAAGGGAGTAAGCAAGGCTGCAGTCTATCTCCAACACTATTCAAAATCCCTGGAATGGGAATACCATTAAACGACGATACAACCCTATATTATATGCTTCATTTTGAGGACGAACTTAAGTAGTCAGTGGTAACCTTGCGGTATACCATAATATACATCACTTGTTTTAACTTTCTTAGTAAATTAAGTACAGATCTCGAATTATCTATTGTTTAGCTGATTTCAGGGTGGTTTCGACCCTATAGGGATTGATTTGTTCAGTTTTTCGAAAAAAAATAGAGCGTTTTATACTAAAACTAAATATAGATTTCGAATTATTAATTATGGACTGGCTTCGGGGTGGTTTTAACTCTGTAGGCATTGATTTGTTCAGTTTTTCCACAAAATATAGTGCTACAAATTTTTCTTTGGTAAAATTAGGTATGACATATTAGATATTCAGAATTTTCTATTATTGACTGGATTTCGGATGGTTTCAATCGTAGAGGCGTTCAATTAAATAAATTTAAATTAAACCAAATTAAATAAAATTAGATAAAATTCAATAAAATGATATAAAATAAAATGAAATAAAACTGGATAAAATTAAATAAAATAAAAAAAACAAATTAAATAAGATTAAATAAAATTAAATGAAGTTAAATAAAATTATATAAAGTTTTATAAAATAAAATATGGCATTTTACACTAAATTGTTAATAATTAAAAAATGACGCCGAAATCTCTACAGAAAACATACATAGGTATGTTTTCTTCATATAGGCATATAATCACTAAAAAAAATAGATATGTATCTGGATTTTTCTATCCCGAGAGAAATCTTATTTTCTGGAGCTATTAAGCCGATAAAGAAAAATAATTTGAAACTACTCACTATACATATTCAGACAACGTTTTGTGAGAACTAAAGACAAAAAACAGATTTTAAGTACCAGTAAAAAAATGTTCACCTTAAATATCTGCAGTCACAGTCACGAAGTGTGTAAGAAAAATTAAATATGAACAATTATTGTATTACGGAAAAAGATTACTGATGATAGTAAATATAATTTACACGTAATATATAGGTATATATTTATATTAAAAAAATAACAATGAATTTGCGACCCTTATCTCTATGAGATAAAGGTTTGAGATGCATTTCGGAGCATTATTTTTATCATCTATACCTAAATTTAGAAATTATGTCTTAATACTGACTTGCTCGGTACTAAGTTGTTGATAAACACAACATATTATAATATGGGAACCACTAGTAAAGAAAAGCATTTCAAGTACCTTGGCAGCTGGTTAAATGTAAATTGTGACTCTGATAAAGAGATAATAACTAGGATCGAAATATCACGGAAGGCTTTTATGACCTGGAAACCAGTTTTATGTAACAGAAACCTGTCGATGAATATTCGAAAGAAGTTCCTGAAATGTTATGTGTGGTTTATCCTATTGTATGGTTGTGAGACATGGACGTTAAAAAACACAATGCTAAACAAAATAGAAGCACTCGAATTGTGGTGCTATCGACGAATCCTGAAGATATCGTGGGTTTCGCACACTTCCAATGAAGATGTTCTTCAAATGATGAATTCAGATTAATTCAGAACGTCTGCTCATAAGCATCATAAAGAGGAGAAAAACAGAATACTTCGGCCATATAATTCGAGGACCTAAATACCATCTGCTTCGTCTTATAATACAAGGAAAAGTGGAGGGAAAGAGATGGATTGGTCGAAAGAAACTTTCATGCCTGCGTAATATTAGACGATGGCAATGGTGTGGCTGCACAGTAGAAGAATTATTTCGCGCAGCAGCCGATAGAGAGAGGTTTCAGAAAATTGTAAACATGATGACGGCCAACGTCTGAATATAGAGACGACACCTAAATAAGAAGAAGTAAAGAAAAAATGCTATATCCTTTTTTCTTCCTTTATTCCAGGGATTAGACATTTGTTGTATGTTCCGCATCAAACTACATTTCATTTATTTAAGCGCTTTTTTCTTTGTGAAAATTTTTTCTAAAATAATGACCGTTTTTGAATTAGGTCAGTGTTTTAACAAAGTTGAAGTAAATGTTTCTCAGGAAAAAATACCCAAGTCAAATAGGGTTAACAAAATGATAAAATTTAACCATTTAACACTTCATAAATTTATCTAGTTATCACAGTGTATATTTACTTATATATATTTCTAACAAAATTGTATAGGTAATTCTTTTAAAGTAACAACTTATTCGGTGTTTTGCCCATAATCATATCTATACAGTTTTAAAATGTCGTTTAATCCTCTAAAATCGTCTTTTTTGACTTGAGCCTACTTTCTTGGGGAGCGGCGATATGTACTCCTAAAATACATACACGACAATGCAAGTACGCAAATAAACGTAGCAGAAGGTCTAACAACAATCAAAATAAGCACGGAGAGAGGAGAGACACTTCTTCTTCTTAAGGTGCCGTTAGAGCTTCACGATACGATACAATATCGATACTTTTTAAGTATTGAGTATTGTATTGGTTATGCCAATGAAGTATCGTATCGAGTATCGATATCGGCAATACTTTCTTATAAAAATATCGTATTGATATTGATTTCGATACGATATCGATACAATACTCGATAAAATATCGACATAAAAAGGATTATACATCTGAGCTGTGTAGGCCCTTTATGCCCACTTTTGCATGCTTGGCAAATGGACATTATTCTAAAAATATTACGAATATTGCTTATAACTTATATATGTATATTCTTACATAAAGAGCGAATATGGCTGAATGCTTCTTTGAAAGTCGACAAATGCTTACTACCTAATTCTGTACTGTTTAAAAACTACTTTTGAAAATATAGGGACATCCCCGGAAATTCGGAATAAATCGCAATTCGGTATTTGTTAAAAATTATTTTTGAGTCATCATCACTTACTTCATAATATTGCCACGAATGCCACATGATATAAACAGTGTAATCATAACAAACATTTACTCACTCTCAAATATTTCAAGTTCATGCACTCAAGTGTAAAATATTATAACAGCTGTTGCTTGGGTTGCAGATCACTTTTATACTTTTATGTAATAAATATTTATAATCTAAATACCTATTCCACAAAATATAATCAAACAACTGTGGCGTTTTCTTTTTTTCTTCTCGATATCGATATTTTCAATAATATCGAGGCAAGCGTATCGACAATACAAGAGTATTGTATTGATTTCAGATAATAGACCAGTAAGGATCTGTTTTTAGGTGGATGTGAGAGGTGGCATTCAGATTTTTGCGGATAAAGTTAGGTGATAACTTCGTTAATAATAATTGAATTATGCTCCTTCTCAAATATGCCCGGAACATTAATAAAAAAATTAAAATATTTAAAAATTTAAAAAAAAATTCGTTTTTTTTCTACTTTTTTGCTTATAACTTAAAAACTATTTATTTTAGAACAAAGTCGTATAGGAATAAAACAAAGATAATTAAATTTTCTATCAGATGCGATTGGTTAAAAATGTCTTAATTTATCACCCTTGCCTCAAAATAGCAATAAATATAAAATAAGGGGGCAAAACAAGCCTGTCCTTATTCAATAATTTTCCATCACTTAGGTTACACTTGGAACCTTCCTAATTCGCTTAGAAAATTTTTGCAATGTGCTAAAACCGTACACCAAATTTCATTAAAATTGACTTACTAGATTTTGCATAATAATTTTGCAATCTAAACTGTTTTTTTTAATTAAATTTTTTTAAAATCTTGCACAACAAAAACAACTAGAACATACAAAGATTTGTCAATTTTTTTAAATATAAAGAAGTACTCCACCTATCTAATGCACTTTACAGAATTGAAATCGGATTATTTAAGCAGCCTCAGCAATGTTTTAAAGTTATAAACAATTTTTTGGCTTATAAACAAATTAGTGCTGTGGCCAGGAGGGGGCGCTACGGGCTCCTTTATTTAGATGGACTTATCCAAGTTTTTTTTTTATTAATTTTGACCCGTAGAGCACGAATTTTTTGGGTAACAGTTGATCCGGATGTCGATAAGATTGTTATAAACAAAGAACTTGAGGAATTACATAACATCGATTTTTCGCAAAATAAAACATTTTTTTATATTTCTTGGCTAATTCTAAGCAAAAAATGTTCTTACAAGTTTTTTCGTAGGATGCATAGTTTTCGAGATAAACGCGGTGGAACTTTCAAAAAATCGAGAAATTGCAATTTTTGAACGCGAATAACATTTGATTAAAAAATAAAATAGCAATTCTGCTGACAGCATTTGAAAGTTGAAGTCAAATTATACGGGTTTTAATTATTTGCATTGCTAAAAATTAATTTTTTTATTATTAAACAAAGCTATTTTTTTATAAGCCAAAAATTTGTTTATAAATTTAAAACATTGCTGAGACCCCTTAAATAATCCGATTTTAATTCTGTAAAGTGTATTAGATAGGTAGAGCACCTCTTTATATGTAAAAAAATAGCCAACTTCTAAATGGTCTACTTTTTGTTCAGAAAGATTTTAAAAAATTTGAACTTTTTTAAAAACATTTAGATTGCAAATTTATTATGCAAAATTTGTTAGGTCGATTTTAATGCAATTTGGTACACGATTTAAGTATGTTACAAAGAATTTCCTAAGCGACTTACTAAGGTTCTAAGTGCCACCAAAGTGGTTAAAAAATATTGAATAACAACAGACTTATTTTGCCCCCTTGTTTTGTATTTATTGCTATATTTCAGAAAAGATAATACCTTAAGACATTTTTTACCAGTGGTATATCATACAAAATTCAATTATCTTTATTTTATTTCTATACGACTTTTTTCCAAAACGAATAGTTTTAAAGTTATAAGCAAATAAAACAGAAAAAAATCGATGTTTTTCGAAATTTTTAAATATTTTAATTTTTTTATTAATGTTCCGGGCATGTTTGAGAAGGAGCATAAGTCAATTATTATTGTTGAAGTTGTCACCTAACTTTATCTGCAAAAATCCGAATGCCACCTCTAACATCCAAAAATAGACGTTTTTTCGTAGATCTTTACTGGTCTATAATGAGTATCGTATCGACATTAATATGGCTAAGGTATGTATTGTATCGGTATCGTATTGATTTTTGATACGATATCAATACAATATCGATATTTTTATCGAATATCGTGAAACTCTAGGTGCCGTGCATTTCTGCGTAGGCGTCCACCGTACATTGTCTTGTCAGGTGAGATGTTAGATATGCAGGATTAAATAATTCTGTTTTTAGCAGCATTGCGAAGCATTTCATAGCTGTGGATACCTATCCATTGGTGAATATTACGCAGCCATCACATCTTTTTACGTCCTAGACCCCTCTTACCCTGTATCTTCCCTTCCAGTATCAGAGGTTGAAATCCAACTTGCGATCAGTCAGAAATTTATAAAGCCTCAAAAAGCATTTCGGGCTTGTTCTCTGGAGAGACACTACCTCTACAAAATGATTTACTCTTGCATTAGAAGATGTATTCAAGAAGTCAAATTGGGAAAAATGTAAAAGTGACATCGACAGATATTGAGATCATCTAAGATTTTCCGATGACATAGTACTCAGAAGCAACAATTCAGAGGAACTACTCTACATGCCATAGGAGTTTAAACAATAATCTTCAAAAATCGGTTTAAAAATTAATTAAATAAATCAAAAGTAATGAAGTTAAAAAGAATATATACCTATACGCCAGGGAAATAAGGCAAAAATATACCATGTTCGGGACACTTGAGCAGCCAGGTTGCAAATTGGTTTTCTTGGTACTATATACCTAATACATTATAAATACAAAAATGCCCGTCACAGTTTGGACGATAAATTTAGTTATTAACAAATAAGGGTCAAAAATTAGAGTTTTTTCGTTTAAATCGCTACAGGTAAAAATAGGGTAATTATATGTCTTATTTATAATATGTTTCTTTTAGTAGATGAGGCAAGGTTTAAAACAGCGTTTTTTGAATTTTGGTCCGATTATTTGTTGCTTCGGATATTGCAAAATAAAACTAAAATTTCGAAAATAAAAAATTTGCTACAACTTTTGCAAAAATGACCTTAAGACTTTCATATTGCATGAAAAGTTGAGTCAAATAGTCCACATAATGGATCAAAAATTTTAAGACGATTCGTCGATTAGTTTAAATTTTATTTAATTTGTTTATCCGAAAGAGCCTTTTTTGGCAATGTTATTGTTCAGAAAATAATAACGATATAGCAATTCTTTGGATACCACGTGAAAGAAGAATAGGTATATTCCGACAAGAAAAATGTTCCGATAAAAAGTGTTCCGACAAAAACCTTATTTCTGGACTACTAGGTCACACTATCAAACTAGGCACATAGAATCAAACGGAAGAGATAACTAGAAGAATCCCAAAGACTTGGATAGCATTAGGAAGATTCAGTGATTTGCTGAAAAACAAAAAGATACCAATCCCAAAAGATAACAAATACCAAAAAGAAAAAGGGCATTCAACAGTTGTATTCTACCAGTGGAACCTAACCTATGGAATGGAGACCGTGACACTTAACAAAGTTAACAGCCAATAAAATAAAACAGAGGGCCATCGAACGAGCTATGTTAGGAGTTTTTCTGAGAGAACATAATACGAAATGAGAACCACGCGAACATAGCCATAGTAGAAGAAGACCACAAAAACCGTAGCTAGACGTCACATTTAAGTCAAATTGGGGAGAAACTGACACCAAATAGCACAAAGCAGAGAAGACTGGAGAACTCTTAGGGAGGCATTTGTCCAGGAGTGGATACAAATAGGCCTAAGAAGAAGAAGAATAACATTTTTCAAATACTCATACATATGAATCAAAGAGAATTAAAACTGTCTGTGGCAACAGTATGTTACTTTGTTTCGCGCTGTTTACTTATTTTTTACTTCAATATTATTATTTTATTTTATTTTTATTTAGATAAGCAACTCTCATGTCATGATTCATTTTTATTTTAACTATGACTAATTTATTGTTTTATTGTGACTGTATTGATATATTTTATCTAAAAACATTTGTTATATATGGATTATTTTATTTGTATAGGTATTGTTTTAGACAAATAAGTAAAAAAAGACCCTTAGTCCGTTCTTTAACGGTAAAATATTGCAAAACCTCTAAATTTTAAAGAACCGCTTGGATTGATATGAAATTTGGCATACACATAGCTAACAAGTCAAAGAAAAAAGTGATATTGTGCCGATATGTGCTTTTGCACCGGGGGTGGTTTTCACCCCCTCTTGGGGTGAAAAAATATTCGTCCTAAGTAAGTCCGGAAATTGATAAACTGACTAATTTAAAGTAACTTTTGTTCTATAGAGTTTTTTCACTAAGTCAATACTTTTGGAGTTACTTGCCAGTGAATATGTTCATTTTTTCAACAAAATAACCACGCTTTTAGAGGGTTTTTCCCACAATAATTTTAACCACAATAGCTGTCGAAAAAACATTCTTAGCAAAAATAAAGCCTGTAAAAAATTAAAACAAAATGGTGTATATATCACGTCTCTATACCTAGTAGAAGCAGAGTTATAGCTAATTAAAAATAGGTTCATATTCGTCAAATTCCAAATGGAATACTTTAACGTGAAATAACCAAAAATGAAGCACATTTCGAGGAAAACTCATTACAACTCATTTAAAATGTTTAAAAAAGCTTTTTTGTTTTATAAAAAAAAATTCTAACATCAAAAGTAAACAAGTTACGCTGAAAATAAAGTTAGTCCGTTTTTTTTTGGTAAAAAAATCGGGAAAATCATCCCCTAATTAGTATCTCAAATAAACTTAATCGTTACGACTTCACAAGTTTCTTGACTCGTGTATGTATTGTTTATATGATCTGTAAGTTTTATCGGTTCAAAGTCCTTATTTTTGAAAGGGCTGTAGTTAAAAGAGGTTGAACGAGTCACTGATCACGAATGTATGCAAATTTAGAAACACCAAATCTTAATCAATTTTTGTCTAACAGAAAAACAAAAAAATTCATGATATTCAGAAAAGCAATACTGACTTTTTTTGTTTTTCGAGATTTTTGGTATCTCTAACAATTTTTAAGTTATTTTGAAAAAAAGCATATTTTTCAAAATTAAAATTTTTAAAAGTTTTACTTTAAAACCAAATTTTTTCAAAAAGATGCACTTTGAATCGATGAAACTTACAGATCATATAAACACAACATAAGTAGAATAATTTGTGGAGCGGTATCGATTAATTTCATTTAAGTTGCTAATTAGGGGGTGGCCTTCCCGATTTTTCTTTGCCAAAACAAAAGAGACTAACTTTATTTTGAGCGTAACTTGCTTAAATTTAATGCTAGAAACTTTTTATAAAAACAGAAATAAAGCTTTTTTAAACACTTAAAAAAAATTATAATGGATTTTCTCCAAAAAGTGCTTAATTTTTTGGAAATTTCACTTCGAAATACATATTCTATTTGCAATGTGGTGAATATGAATCTATATTTCATTGGCTATAACTCTGGTTCTACGAGTTCCAGAGACCTAACGCGTACACCATTTTTTTACTTTTTTACAGGCTACTACATTTTTTACAGGCTATAATATTTTTTGCTAGTAACATTTTTTTGACAAAATACTTACTTTTTGAGTTATTTGCGAAAAACCGTCTAAAAATGTAGTTATTTTGTTGAAAAATAAACATATTCACTCGCAAATAACTCGAAAACTGTTGACTTGGCGAAAAAGCTCTATAGAACAAAAGTTACTTAAAATTAGTCAGTTTATCCATTTCCGGACTTATTTTGGACATATATTTTTTCACCCCCAAGAGGGGGTGAAAGTCACCCCCAGGGCAAAAGCACATATCGGCACAATATCACTTTTTTTTCTTTGACATGTAAGCTATGCGTATGCCAAATTTCATGTCAATCCAAGCGGTTCTTTAAAATATAGAGCAAAAACCGTGAAAGAATGTACTACCTGGCAATTTTTGAAAGCTAAAAAGTCAATTTGTTGCTTCGCAAACTGCAAAATAAGGCAAACTCATTATTTGTCTATAACTGTTATTAAAATTAACGTAGAACTTTGGTATTTCACCCTAAGTTGGGTATTGGGGTAGGTACTTAACTTACCCTCAAAATTTCAGACCAATCCATTAATTAGTTGAAAAGTTAGTTTATTTTTTGATACCAGAGACCTTTTTTGCAATAAAATTAGTCAGAAAATAATGAAAATGCGGTAATTCTACGCCTTCTCCTTCTACAGATAAAGTTTAAAATAGTTATTTATGAAACAGTTCGTGAAGTATGCTTTTTGCGAACGCACTCGATGTTTAGAGCACGAGCGACAGCGAAGCGAGTGCTATACATCGCGTAAGTTCGCAAAAAGTACTTCACGCACTGTTTCATACAATGTTTTATCTACGATAAACAAATAAAAAAACTGCAACTCTTCGTCACTGGAATTCATTTTTATTCTACAATTTTTAGAACATTGACATTTAAAAATTATAACTTCTTTCAAAACCACAAAACTGTCAAAACTTTTGTCGTAATTTATTGCTGACAATGTCATCACCATGACAACGCGAAAGTTAAGGATATTTGATTATATGAGAGTGTGCCTATTTATGATATAAGTGTTAAATATACACGTTTAAGGCACGCATGTGAAAGTTTGCAGAATTTTTTTTTATTTTTATTTAACCTCCCAATTTATTTACAATCTGTAAAACAAGTTACAATGAGTAAATGTTGTGACCACTAGTGTAGGTGACTTGGAAAAAATGATTCATTTATCATTTTCTTTACAAATATTTTACATAGATATAAAATTGTTTGTCTCTGGGAATTACGACGCATATAACTAAAATCGCGATGGTCAATCACTAGGTGTATTTCGTCTAAGTCTTCGTCTGACTGGTTGTCTCATCAGGTTTCTGGCTAGTACATTTGGATGTTGTGTCAGTCTGTCTTCGTATTTCTGTGCGAAGTTAGTAATTTCTTCTTTTACTGTTGCAATTTCTAGATTGCGTCTAATAATATTATTTGCAACATACCATGGGCATTTGTGATTATTCGAAGAACCTTCGACTGGAACCTCTCCAAGATTTCGATATTGGAGTTTGATGCAGTACCCCAAAGTTGGATCCCGTAACTCCATATTGGCTTCAAAATTGCTTTGTAGACAAGTACTTTATTTTTCATCGAAAGTGATGATTTGTGACCAATCAGCCAGTAAAGATTTTGTAATTTGAGACCAAGTTGTTTACGCTTTATAAAAATGTGTGCTCTCCAGTTTAATCTTTGGTCTAGGTGCATTCCAAGGTATTTGACAGTTGCTTGCTGTTTTAGTTGGTGGTTGTTGATATATACAGGCGAGCAGTGACCTTTACGGTTTGTGAAGGTAATATGAACCGACTTTGTTTCATTTGTTTGAAGATGTTTGCAGAATGAGCGAAGCGAATTCTGCAATTCACATGAGTGCCTTAAAAATGTACTTTTTAACACGTATATAATTCAATATTTTTTCTACAAACGTCTTATACAATCTGGGCCAAAATTAACCGGCCACTTCAAAAATGGGTCATTTTTGATGTCTTATATCTCCTAAACCTGTTGTCCGATTTAAGTCATTTTTTTAATATATTATAGCCTTATTCTTTGAAAACATATTTATAATAATATTTTTGCTAAATAGGTAAATTTTCATTATATACCTGGTGTACGAATCAAACTGTGTTTTGTTCTTAAAGTTTGCATCACCCTGTGGAATAATCTAGCAATTGTAGAATACTGAAATTAAAACTTAACTATAGCCTCATGCTTTCTCAACATTTTATTTTTTGATTGATTCGCTTATGTTGGATAATAAAAAAGTTAGGTGCTTTAACAACTAGACATGTTTTTTATCAATACAAAAATTTTAAAAAATTTTGGCGAATTTTAAGGGGTAATTCTGCATACAAAAATGATCACAGTTTACTTTTTAGACTTATGTCCATAAATGCTTCGTTGTCCGAGATAGGGGTGTTGAAATTTTTCTGACAAACTGACGATTTTTTTATTGCTTTAAAACCGGTTGAGATATGCAAATGGAATTTGGTAGGTTTTAAGAAGTTATTGCATATTTTTTGACATACAATTAAAAATTTAATATTTACCATTGGTGCGCGTACGGGTAATACGAGCCATCATATTACCCATATGCGCGCCAATGGTGAATATTAAATTCTTAATTGTATTTTAAAAAATATACAATAACTACCTCATAAAACCCACCAAATTGCATTTGCATATCTCAACTGGTTTTAAAGCAATAAATAAATTGACAGTTTGTCAGAAAAATTTCAACACCCCCTATCTCGGAAACGAAGCATTTGCGGACATAAGTTTATAAAGCAAACTGTCATTATTTGTCATGCAGAATTACCCCTTACACTTTGCCAAAATTTTTAAAAACACCCTGTATTGATAAAAAACATGTCTAGTTCTTAAAGCACCTAACTTTTTTATTATCCAACATAAGCAATTCAATTAAAAAACAAAATGTTGAGAAAGCATGAGGCTACAGTTAGGTTTTAATTTCAGTATTCTACAAATGCTAGAATATTGCACAGGGTGATGCAAACTTTAAGAATAAAACACAGTTTGATTCGTACACCCGGTATACAATGAAAATTTACCTGTTTAGCAACAATATTATTATAACGATATTATCAAGGAATAAGGCTATAACATATTAAAAAAATCACTTAAATTGGACAGCAGGTTTAGGAGATATCCAAAGACATCCAAAATGACCCATTTTTAAGGTGGCCGGTTAATTTTGGCCCAGGACTCCCAGCCTCAATTACAGGACAATATCTACAAAAACTTTTACTTGAACTTGACTGACATTCCATTTTTATATTTTTCTTGACATTACATCAAAACTGCCTGTACTGTCAATACGTAAATCATAACAACTATAGAATAACATCTTAAGTTTTTTGTTGTATATTCTAACAAATTTTAATAGTTTTTTTCTACAAACGTGTTAAAAATGTAATACAGTTTAAATTATATTTTAAAAAACCTTTTAAACCACCTTTTTCAAATTGCGCAAGTTGTACTATCAATATTAATGTTAATAAATGAAATATAAATATTTTGACGTTTCACAATTTGACAATTCACTTTTAACTGCAGTGCCTTAAAATTTTTAAAGCACTAGTGCTTTAAAGTAGCATTTTTAACGCTCCTATGGAGTGCTAAAAATTGCATTTTTAACACGGTTGTAGAAAAAATATATTTTAAATGGGATTTACTTTTTCGCACTGTTATTGACACATTTTCAAATAATCAAATATCAAATATTATATCAAATATAAAAATTTAAAAAATAGTCACCCTAGTTGCAAAATAGCAATAATAGCGAAAAAAAACATACAAAAACAAGTATTCGCATTTTACGTTTTTCAACCATTTATGCTCCACTTAGGACCTTCATATTTCACCCAGAAAAACTTTATGATACAGTAAAACAATACTGTGAATTTTATAAAGATCGGTTCAATATATTTTGCAAAATAAATTTTGCAATCCAGCTTTCGCAAAAAAAATTCATTTTTTCAAAATGTTACAGGACTGAAAATAAAGCAGATAGCTAGTTGAATTTTTTTTGCTTATAGAAGTGTACTGTACCTTTCATCTGCAATTTGCAAAATTAAAATCGATGAATTACCACGGCGTCAGAAATTTTTTTAAATAAACAATAATTTTTGGTGCTACGCGCATGACAGCGGTGTTCGATTCACACAAGTTGATTTCCACCAAAATTTCTTCAAATCTTTATCTAATATATTATTTTCTGACTCTATATTTTGTTGTATTTTAATATTTTAATTCCACAAAAATCAAACTAATTTTATTATTGTTTGAGAAATATTTTTTAAACAATTGCATATGTTTAAAAATAATAAACTTTTATTTTTAAGTTAAAATATATGAACAAAGAAAGTTTTTGCTAATAAAAGTGTTATTTCAAAGGATAGAGTATGTGTTTTTATTTTGCAATAAACAAATTTATTTATTTATATCGAAATGTAATAAAAATTAAAATGTATCAATCATTATGAAAGGTCCTTGGAATGCCCAATCAGAGCAAACTATCCGCTGTCCTGCGCGTAGCACCAATAATTAATGTTTATAATTGATTTTAATTTTACAAAATTGCAAATGAAAGGTACAGTACACTTCTATATGCAATAAAAATTTCAACTTGCTATCTGCTTTATTTTCAGTCCTGTAAAATTTTGAAAAAATGAATTTTTTTACGAAAGCTGGATTGCAAAATTTATTTTACAAAATCTATTGAACCGATCTTAATGAAATTTACAGTATTGTTTTACTGTATCATATAGTTTTTTCTGGGTGAAATATAAAGGTCCTAAGTGTAGCATAAATGGTTGAAAAACGTAAAATGCGAATACTTGTTTTTGTATGTTTTTTTCGCAATTATTGCTATTTTGCAACAAGGGTGGCTATTTTTAAAATTTTTAAACAATTCTATATTGTTGAAAATTTAATTACGCAACTTTTATGTAAATACAACTTTTCTCGAAAATGAATACTTTTACAGTTATAATCAAAAAACCAACAAAAAAATCGAATCTTTCCTTAATTTTTTGACATTTTCATTATTTAAACAATGTTCCGGACCTTTTTGAGAGGGAGGATCACTCAAATATTATTATTTGATTTCTCAACGTCCAATTTCACCTCTCAACGTCCAAATGAACTAATATTTTTACAGATGCGTCCTGGTCTATTACGAAATAACGAATTTATTACTTTCATTTGCACCATACTGTCCATACTGTATACTATCCTACTCCATAGTGCAATTTTTAACGTAACTGTACGAACAGACAATTCTTATATTGAATACAACTCCTATTTAATTCCTTTCCTTTCTGTACTTTTTTCAGTCATTCAATTATGATGTCAATTTTTGATGTCAAATGCAAACCATCGTCTGGTATTCACAATTGTGCGCTTGGCATTTTCTTGATATGATTTTCGCGATTCTCGTTTTTCAGATCCCCGTTTCTATTTAACATTAGACAAGAAGCGGCATTTGTGAAAAATATCACGGAATGAATAAAAATTCATGAGAAGTTTCCACCCGTAATAGCAGAAGAAAACAAAATATAAAAATGTATTTTTGCCATGTTTTATGAATTGAAAATCGAAAAACTAAGGAGGATTTGTGATAATAAAACTTTTTTTCAATGTCTGCTAGATCTCTAAAATCTAGAGTCTATTCTATTTTAAGTACTTTATATTGATATAAGTGAACGGGATAAAAATAGAAAATATTAAGACTCTATTGAGATCCGGTAAAAGGGAAGAGTTGGCGGAAGAGATAGAACAGTACAAGATCGGAATCTTAGCGCTACAAGAAATTCGATGGAAAGATTAAAGGGCAATAGTAAAAAAGAAATATATAATGTTTTATTCCAGAGATACCAAACAGGCCCGTAATGGGATAGCTTTCCTAATTAGCAGTAAAACATAATAAAGAAGAAAGAAATAAAAGGTCACATTTCGATAGCAGCAGAAAAAGTATTAGAATATAAAGAAATCAAAAGGAAAAAATAAGACGAAGACTGTGAAACCTCAACCAGGTAAAAAGCACGAAATAAATGCTTAAAGAGAGGTACAGAAGAAGACTTGGAAGAGTATACAGGGTGTCCCAGACTAATTTAGCCACGCAATATCTCGTAAACGAATAGAGATTTTTGAATGGGGCAAACAGTGGTCTATTCTACTTGTAATACACTTTATTATGGCGTAAAAAACAATCATCCCCTAAATATTCATCCCTTAGTTACAACCCCTAACTTTAATTTTTTTAATAGCATCCTGTATATTTTTTTATAGTTTTGGATGTGGTCTTCTATCGTCTATTCAACACATTTTTTGAAAACAAAATCGGTTCGTAAATACCCAAGAAAATATCAGTTTAGTTTTGTTAATTATGTGTCCCAGACTAAATCCAGGCTATAATTCTTAAACGAATAGAGATTTTCGAATGGGGCAAAAACTGATCTATTACATTTGTAATACACTTTAATATGGCGTAGAAAAAAAATTATCCCCTAAATATTTATCCCTTAGTTACAACCCCTAACTTAATTTTTTTTAAATAGCACCCTGTAAGTTAGGGATGAATATTTAGGGGATGAATTTTTTCTACGCCATATGAAAGTGTATTACAAATGGAATATATCAGCTTTTGTCCCATTCGAAAATCTCTATTCGTTTAAGTAATATAGCCTGGATAAATTAGTCTGGGACACACAATTAACAAAAATAAACTGATAGTTTCTTGGTTATTTACGAACCGATTTTATTTTCAAAAAATGTGTTGAATAGACGATAAAAGACTACATCCAAAACTATAAAAAAATATGCAGGGTGCTATTAAAAAAAGAATGTGTGTGTACTTTGTACGCACGTAAGAAGTTATACTTCTATTATATGATTTAAACGAAATTAATATACTTTTTATTTATATTTTGTTTAAATATTAAACTAATTTATACTTACTACTTCTCAAACATTTTTATTAGAACAGTGCCAAAAATTAAAATAATAAAAGAATAAAACACACACAAACACATTAAACAAGCCACAAATGATGTCTGAACATTAATTGTCGAAAATTTTTTTAACTAAATACGTATTTTCTGAAAATACAATTATATAATAAATATACTTACAATCATAAAATGTATTAAAAAAAACAAAAAAGAAAGTTTCTATTGGGACTCGAACCAGCGCTGATAAGAGCGGTTGGTATTGGAATTCATTCGCCTTCTCCGCTTAGCCACGGACACTATGTGTCATTATTTACGAAGATCGACTAACTAAACGGATTAAACTTGTGATATTTTGATATTTTGAAAATTGATCAAATTATTTTAATTTTGAATTGAAATGATTTAGAATTGAAAAAATACAACAAAACATAGAGTAAAAAAACAATATATTAGGTGAATATTGATAGAAATTTTGATGGTAATCAAATTATATAAATAAAAGTATTACATACTATGTATTTTGGCAGATCAAATAGGTAGGTTTATACCCATGATACATTAACAATTATTACGTACCTCTTGCTTTTAAAAACTATTTAAAAGTCACTACAATATTATAAACTTTTTTGTTTCTGTCCTCACAACAATAAAACTAATATATTATACATTTGTTTACCTTTACCTTTACCTCCAAACCACAGCTGCCATATCGGATAATTTTTGACATGTCATTTGAACATCCAATCAGAACAAAGTTATAATGCGCATGCGCCGGGCTGATAGGTTTTAACATATAAAAAAATCACCCTCTATCGCCGGTAAAGAAGTATAACTTCAAAAATTAAAGTTAAGGGTTGTAACTAAGGGATGAATATTTAGGGGATGATTTTTTTCTGCGCCATATTAAAGTGTATTACAAGTAGTATATTCACTTTTTGTCACATTCGAAAATCTCCATTCGTTTAAGAGATATAGCGTGGGTAAATTAGTCTGGGACACCCTGTATAATGATAGAGATAAAAAAATTTTATACAAAAAAAATAGATGGATTGATGAAGAATATTTCCTATTCCACAGGGTGGATATTTCCTATTCTAAAGAAAGGTGACATCACACATTACAACAATTATAGAGGAGTAGCACTGCTATACAGCTGCTATAAAATATTGACATCATTAATCAGACAAAGACTCTCAACGATAAATATCATGATTCCCTTTCTGATAACCAAAAGACACTTTGGAGCAATATTAACTTTAAAATCGTAACTTTTTGTGGTTGCTCTTTTGCATATAGGCAAGTTGGCCAAATCGACTTATTTTTTGTGTTTATGACAAACACCCTGTATGTGTATAATATAGTTTGGAAATCAATATTTTGCCTGAATTTATGTTTTGATTACAAGAATATAAATATAGGAACAACAGAGAAATTTTAATCCTTATTAGTGGTAACCTATATTACAATTTATTATACAGGGTGGGCCAAAGAAAACAGTCCACCTCGATATTTGGCAGTATTTATTTAATTTTAAGGAAATGAAGAAACAGGTCGATTTTTGATCTAAAGGGGACACATTTTTACGGTACATACATCTGTCACTTGTCAATCACCTCCCTTTCACTTCCCCCACCCCTTATTTTTAAATAGGGAATAGGGGTCGTGTGCTAGCTCATTTGAAAGGTAATTTAATTCTCTATTCAGTAATATTAACATTGCCATAATTATTTATACTGGCTGTCCAAGAAAAATTATTTTGAATTAAATTAATCGACACAAAAAGAAGAATGTATGTAATTGATTTTAAGTCAAAATACGTTCTACTGCTGACAGAAAATAGAAAAAAATGTTTATTTGATAAATAAACATTGTTCAACCTACCAAGAGGCAGTTGGGTGGCAGCTTAAACATTGAAATTAAGCGAAAAACAATGTTTATTTATTTGATATATTTTTTTCTGTTTTGTGACAGCAGTAGAATGTATTTTGAATTAAATAAATTTAAATTTAATTTAATTAAAATATTTTTTTCTTGGACATCCTGTATAAATACGTTAATGTTTATATTACTGAATAGAGAATTGAATAACCTTTTAAATGAGCTAGCACACGACCCCTATTCCCTATTTAAAAATAAGGGCTGGGGGAAGTAGAAGGGAGGGGGCTGACAAATGACAGATGTATTATGTACCGTAAAAATGTGTCCCCCTTAGATCAAAAATCGACCTGTTTCGGCATTTTCTTAAAATCTAATAAATACTGCCAAATATCGAAGTGCACTGTTTTCATTGGCCCACCCTGTATACTTCTTCTTCTTCTTCTTCTTCTTAACTCAGGCGAGACTCGTTAGTCTCTGGCACTTGGTCATAAGACCTTTGTACCAAACCCTATTCTTCTCCTTAAACTTAATAAGTCCTGTGGCCTCAACGAAGGCCAACAGTTTTCTTATTGGTAGTTTTAAGATCTCTTCTGGTTCAAACCTCATTTGACCAGTGAAGTTCTGCCTTACATCACCTAGCACACTGCAATAGCATAGTATGTGTATGGCAGTTTCTTGTATACCCTGTATACTTGTTTTAAAGACAAACATGTGGATAATTAAATATATAGGTCAAGGTCGTTTCCAGTAAACCGGAAATAAAAACATACGGTTTCATAATTTTATCACATATTTATAACTTTTATTGTTAAATTCGAATTTGCCATCAGTTTTAGAGAGTCTGATCCCATTTTGGGTACCTATATAAGGTGAGGCAGATAACTGGCCTATTAGAAATATCTCGAGAACTAAAGCCAACAGAATCATGAAAATTAGACTGAAGGGGTTTTGAAGGATGATCTATTAAATTAAAATATTTTCATCACTTTGCAACTTCCGGTTATACCGGAAGTTGCTTATAACTTTGTTTTTTTTAATGAGACACCCTGTATATTTTTACATTTTTGGATTCTTCTCAATATCTCCTTTCTTAAAATATGAGGTTTTGTAATATTATACAGGATATTTTAAATGATATTTACGTTTTTTATTAATTTCGTAGCAACATTCACACTCTGTAGAATTGTAATAGTTTGACATTAAAAACTCTGCTTACGTTCAAGTGATTTTTAATATAGTCTACTATTGTTAAGAATCATTAGTATAGCTAATTTTAAAATTTTAGTATACAGGGTTAGTCGAAACTCGGAATGAATATTTTCTGAGTTTTCTTAAATGGAACACTCTGTATTTTAGTATTGTAATGAAATGATATTTCATGGTACTTTTTTATTTTATAAGTATTCACTATACCTAATTGCTTTAATTTGTGAGTTATTGGTGATTCAAGCTAAACATTAATTGCAACAAAAAATACGTAAAATTTTATTAGGTTGGCTGTGAAAAAATTCATTCACAAATAATTTTGCAGAAATAAATACATATTAATCCAGACTAATCCTTAAAATTACGAATAATGGTTTAGCTATCAAAATACCTACGTACTTATGATTGTTGGTGCGATTAATAATTAAGCACAAATTAAAGCAATTAGGTATAGGGAATGCTTAAGAAATAAAAAAGTACCATAAAATATCATTTCATTACAATACTAAAATACAGGGTGTTCCATTTAAGAAAACTCAGAAAATACTCATTCCGAGTTTCGACCAACCCTGTATACTAAAATTAAAAATTTAGCTATACTAATGATTCTTAACAATAGTAGACTATATTAAAAGTCATTTGAACGTAAGTAGAGTTTTAGATGTCAAACTACTACAATTCTACAGGGTGTGAATGTTGCTACGAAATTAATAAAAAAACGAAAATATCTTTTAAAATACCCTGTATAATATTATAAAACCTCATATTTTAAGAAAGGAGATATTGAGGACAATCGAAAAATGTAAAAATATACAGGGAGTCCCATTTAAAAAAACGAAGTTATAAGCAACTTCCGGTATAACCGGAAGTTGCAAAGTGATGAAAATATTTTCATTTAATAGATCATCCTTCAAAATTCCTTCAGTCCAATTTTCATGATTATGTTGCCTTTACTTCTCGAGATATTTCTAATAGGCCCTTTATTTGCCTCACCCTGTATACTCAATTAATATAGGTATGTATATCGTCTTGGGTTTCTCGTTGTTAAGGTACGTATCCACTACACTTGTGCTATGCGCTTCTTCTCTCAATCTTCGTTCGCTCATTGAGCTAACTGCTTCCATCCAGGATTTCTTTAGTCTTGCTCGTTTCCTGTGTTCTAGTGGTATCCATTTTGCTACTTTCTTTGGTACAATTTCATACCAGGTAAGCTGTTTTCTCTCTATGAAGTCAGTCATATTTCTTTTTTCTTCCTTTATTGTGTTGTTTCGTCATTTCTTCCTTTATTGTGTTGTTTCCAACCCTATCAAGTTTCGTTTTTCTAGCTGCTTTTCTTAATACATCCATTTCTGTGGTTTCTATTTTCCTTATTTGATGTTCCTTAAGACGCCATATTTCTTAGCCATACAGCAGTGTGCTTTTTATCGTTGTGTCATATATTCTCAATTTTCTTTGTTATCCTATTTCAGTACTCCATAATATTCCATTCAGAGATTTAATTAATTTTCTAGCTTTAGTTATTTTACAGTTTATCTCTGCGTCATCCGTTCCTTCTTTGTTAAAATTTATTCCCAGGTACCTACAGTCCTCACATCGTTTTATTGTTTTCCAGTTGTAGAACAGCAGTTTCCTCTCCTACGCATAGGTACAACATCTTTTCCATGTTCATTATCAGACCTAGTGATGTAAAATTTCCGGGAAGATTCAAACCCCGGAAAGTTGCCGGAAACTTTCCGGGAATATTGGAAATTTTCGGAAAATTATGGAAATATTGCATTTTTATTAAAATTATTATAATAAATTATACAAATCAGTAGTTAGCTTTACTTATTTTTGTGGTTGTGGTATTACGACTACAGAAAAAATCTGTTAAAAATTAAATGTCCAAAAATACTAAAAATTTATTTAACTGAATTAAAAAAATACTCTGAATATTTGTTATTAGTCATGATAATTTAAAAATAAAAAAGTTATTTTAATTAAAAAATATATTAAAATGCAGATATACACTGCATAGCTAATATGCTCTTCACCAGTGAGGCTTTGCCCTGTTAAAGAAGAATCAAGTAAGTTTGCAGCACAGTGCACAGGCTTCACTGCCATTTTTTTTAATTTAGATAAGCATTCCTTTTCGTCAGACTTACTGATTGGAAGTAATGGAAGATTCTATAGGTAAAAATATTTTCTGTTTCCTTAAATGCCCCGACAACCTGGGATATTTTAAACATATTGCCTTCCTTAAATATAAAGTACCTAATCGATTTCACAATTGGTGTTAGAACAACTGCTACTTTTTGCAACTTTATCCAAAATATTTCGTCATCCAGACAGTTCTGTTTAAAATTTCGTGAAAATTTTAAAATTTCTTCCTCTATGACCATAAGTATCGGTAAAGCACTTTTAGACGCAATAATGCTATATTAATAAAACTTTATTTATACAATTAAGGATTGAACCTCGTCTAGTTTTTACAAGAAGTTTTAATGACTTTAGTCAAAACAAGAAGTTTATTGTAGTTTTGAATTTTTTGTTATTATTTATTATTTTTCTTTTGAAATATTCCCATGCATTATACCTATACTACAATCACAATAAAAATTCACTAGAAATAAACAAACAAAGACACAATGAATGTTCGAGAAGGACTTTGATGATTTGGAAAATCATGATTTACAATATTTATGTACATTGTAAATCCCAAATCATGATTTGCAAAGTTTATACATTGTAAATCATGATTCGGCAGTACTCCTCTTAACATTCACCGTGTATTAGTTTGTTTATTTCTAGTGCATCTTTATTGTGATTTTAGTATAGTTTAATCATTTTTAGTATAAACATAATGAAGGTACCTAATGATCAAAACAATGTTCCACTTGGCAGTGGTATAGGTTCGCCGGCTTGTGAATTAAATAGCGCTACTTCCATGTAAATTCAAATTACGTACTGACTCTTATTTCCTAAAGGCTCTTGGAAATATTCTCAAAAGTTCTCGGAAATATTGTGGAAAGTTCTCGGAAACATTTTTGAAAATTCTCGGAAATATTCTCGAGAATTTTCCATTGAAAGTTTCCGGGAATATTCGCGATCAGGAGAATATTTCCATTTTTTATAGGCGAATATTCTCGGAAACTTTCCAATGTTCGCGAATATTCGCTTGGAAATATTCTCGACTCACATCACTAATCAGACCCCATTTTTCAAATTCCTCACTCAATTTTCGTGTCATATACTCGAGATCCACTTTGTCATTTGCACATATTACTTGATCATCGGCAAATTGGAGGGTATCCACCTGTATGCTCATTCCTTTGTATCTCAATTTCCACTGGTGGATAGCTTTACCAACATGGATTTTAAAAAGTTTTAGTGATATCCAGCATTTCTGTCGTAGGCTTTTATTGACTCTGAATGGTTTCGATATTCTGTTGCCTAATTTTATCTGGGCTTCCATGTTGTTGTATATGTTCTGAACAGCCTTTATGAGTGTATGATTGATGAAGTTTCCTGGAGTACCTGCCATAGTTTCGAGATAGGGAGGTTATCATATGCTTTTTCTAAATCTATGAATGTAAGGTGTGTTGATCTATTCCTTGCTAGTTTCTTCTCTATAATTTGTTTTAAGCAAAACACGTTGTATGCGGAACATCTACCAGCTCGAAACCCGCACTGCTCTTCTTCTTCTTGGTTTTTGTATTCTTCTTCGATCATATCCCTGATTATTCTTCCATATATTCTACTCACTGTATTCGTTACTGATAGCCGTCGGTAGTTATTGCAGTTTCATTTGTTACCTTTTTTATGTATCGAGGTTATGAAAGCTGTTTTCCATTTCTCTGGGTGCTTTCTCCGTTGACTTATTTTTTGAATATGTATGCAAGAGTGCTAATACATTTCTGCGTTCCATTTTCTTTCAATTCTGCTGATATTCTGCCGGGAAATTCCTAACAAGCTACTTAAAATTATGATGGATTTAAAAGGTGAAAAATCCCTTCATACGTGAACTCAACAAAACAGAACTTTTACATAATCATTTGGATTAAAGCTTTAATTGACCCGTCATTATCCTGAATAATGTTTAATGAACATCCTCCTTGTATTATCGAGAACACATCGGATATTTTTTAATACATAAAATATTTAATAATGGTTATGATCAATAAATTCTTTCCACTCTAATAGTAAATTTAGTTTAATGAGCGCGCTAATGCTTGATGTGCATGTTCATAAGCAATTCTACAAAACTCTTAACTACGTTACGGAAATAATTATCTGGATTAAAAAGTGGAAGATGAAAAATCTTTGCATTTTTAAAGAACGAGCTATTACAATAATTTCCGTTATGATGATTAATAAAATATAATTAAGTAACGAGAAATATTAAAGAAAGAAAAACTAAAAAACTCTTAACATCGAAGTAAAAAGCTCCTTAGTAGTAGGCATGGGCGCCCATATCCATAGGCAGGGTATCCTGTGGTCTTACCTAGTTGTATTAGTTTTTGTATCAACAGGTCTCATTTTCTTCCTAGTTACTATCATTTCATTATCCAATCTTTTCTTTTATATCTCTAAAGCCAATATTCGGTGTATTGAAGCTTGCCCGAATACTCACTTGAGATTTAGTGTCTCTCTGCCCATTTGATTTGTCCTTCTGAGCTAAGCCCCTCTTGTTTTTGTCTTAAATCTCTTCTCTTTTATTTTTCCCCTAGTTCGTCATTCTTTTCGTCAAAAAATCCCTATACCCAGAGTATAGAGGTTTCAATTGGCTTCAATTGATTGGTTTCAATTTATATTTCAATAATGGGATACCCCCGTTTTTGGGTACCCAAATTTTTTTGAGTAGCATAGTTATCTATATTAATAACCTTATGTTTTCTGCAGCCGATTTTGATGATACACATAGTTATAAACAAATGAATGTCAAAAAAACGGAAATTTTCGCTTTTTTCGTCTATTACCAAAAAGTTAAGCATTTTAAACAAATTTAAGTAAGAAACTCATAAATCATATAAAAGACTTCAATATGGCGTTCGCGGAATATGTCTATCCTTATTGGTTGCTTAGAAAATTGCAAAATAAATCATAAATTTTGAGTTTTTATAAATATTCATAACTTATGTAAAAATTAACTTAGAACTTTCTTATTACACGGAATGATGAAACTTCTGGTGCTTAAATCTTACCCTAAATTTCAAAGTAATTGGTCAAATAGTTTAAAAGTTATTTAATTTGTTTATCCCAAATTAATTTTTTTTGTAACACTATAAGTCAGAAAATGATGAAGTTACGGTATTACTTTGGATAGTTTATGAAAGAAGAAGATTTACACTATTAATTTAATTAAAAACAAATGACAAAAAATAGTTCTAAATATTGCAAAATTATTTTGCGAGAACATGTGAATTAAAAAAGGGGAGCTAACTTCGTCCCTAATTGTCCTAGGACAATTGTTTTTCTTTCTAAATGTGTATAAAAATTCAGTCTTTCTAAATATGGAAAAATAATTTTTCTACGGGTAACAGTTAAAAAGTTATTCTGATTGTTTATAAGTAAGCAAAAAATCGACATGCTTTTGCAAAATAATTGTACACTGTTTAAAATCACTTTTTGTCATTTTTTTTTTAATTAAGTTAGAATAGAATAGAATAGAATATGCTTTATTGTCACTGAAAATACAAATTTTATGGACAAAGCTTAATTAAAGTCAGAAAAAATAAATAAATAATATCTAACGATAACAATAACAAATACAATTTTCTAAAATTTGATAAATCGTCAATATAAAAAAAATATACATAAATACAAAATATAAGTTAATAAAGTAAAGAAAAAAAAACAAAATCGATATATTTGCAACAATTTATAGAAATTGCAAAGTGAATATACAACAAAGTAAACTATTTATAGACATAGGAACTAATAAGTTTAAGCTGCTGCATGTGACACCCACATATAGATAAGTTTGGTTACTTGTACATTACTGTAATTTCTTAGTTAGTCATTAAGAAACTCTTCTACTGAATAATATGGTCTTTTAGATAGAT
This sequence comes from Diabrotica virgifera virgifera, assembly GCF_917563875.1. NCBI lineage: Eukaryota > Metazoa > Arthropoda > Insecta > Coleoptera > Chrysomelidae > Diabrotica > Diabrotica virgifera. The sequence continues at coordinate 67,620,697 of NC_065450.1, read as the reverse complement.
GAGCTTTTGTCATTTTACGGAACTTGGGGAAAGATGTTGCAGATTTGAGTTGTAAAGGAAGATGGTTGTATAGTTTTTTTGCGGATATAATATAGATTTCTTTACTAACTCAGAGGACGGGATCGGTAAATAGACATCAAAATTTGAATTTCTGGTGGAGTAGTCATGACGAGGCCTTGCTGGAAAGACATGCATGTATTTACGAATTAAGCAAACAGTTTCTAAAATATATAAAGATGTAAGGGTTAAAATGCCGTGATCTTTGAAGTAACTTCTGCAATGTGTTGTTCTTCTGAGGCCAAACAGATACCTTATTGCTCTTTTTTGTAATTTAAAAATAACATCTAACTGGGCAGCTGTACTAGAACCCCAAAAAGGAAAACCATATCGAAGATGAGACTCGAACAAAGAAAAATATGTTAGTTTAGAAGATGCTAAATTGAGTTCTTTCGAAACAGATCTTATAGCATAGCAGGCTGAGGCGAGTTTCTTACTTAACACATCGATATGAAGGGACCATTTGAGGTTGCTGTCTAAAAAAATACCAAGAAATTTTACAGAATCAACGGTAGAGATCTGGCTGTTATTAACAAGCAGGGGTTGAAGAGCACTTTTATAGGATAATGCTACTGTCTTATCCACGTTAAAAGAGAGTAAATTAGAGTCAGACCAGGTTTTTATCGTAAGCAAATCAGAAGTTATAGTTGCATGAAGAGATGCAATAGTTGAGTTGCTCCAAGTGATACTGGTATCATCAGCAAAAAGAAACATTTTTCCATCGATTTTTAAGTTAGTGATGTCATTTATAAAGATAAGGAACAGTAGAGGACCCAATACTGAACCTTATGGTACTCCACATACAATGTTTTTGAGACTAGAGTCAGTATCATTTGCTCTAACTATTTGTTTCCTATTATTCAAGTAAGATTGGAACCAATTCAAAGAAATACCTCGAATCCCATAGAAATTTAGTTTTTTAATCAAAATGTCGTGATTTACACAATCAAAAGCTTTGGCATAGTCACAGAAAACAGTGGCAGTATAAAGATTATTGTTTAGTGCTTGGTAAACCTCATGAAACACAGAAAACAAGGCATCAGTGGTACATTTATTAGTTAAAAAGCCGAACTGATTTTGGGATAAGATGTTGTTATCAATGAGAAAGGACATGAGACGGGTTTTTATGAGTCTCTCAATAATTTTTGAAAGTACCGGTAGTAAGGCAATAGGTCTATAGTTGCAAGCATTAGATTTTTCACCACCCTTATGAAGGGGAATAATAATGGCTATCTTTAGGCACTCTGGGAATTTGCCTCTTTCAAAGGAATCATTAATTAGTGAGACGAGGTTTTCCAACACATTTTCTGTGAGATTTGAGAAGATTTTTATGGATAGTCCATCAGTACTACAGTAGTTAATAGTACAAATGTTCTTCTTTCATAAACTGTCCGAAGTATTACTATAACCTCATAATTTTCTGACTTATAGTGTTGCAAAAAGAATAAATTTGGGATAAACAAATTAAATAACTTTTAAACTATTTGACCAATTGCTTTGAAATTTAAAACATAATTTAAGCACAAGAAGTCTCAGCATTCCGTGTAATAAGAAGGTTCTAACTTAATTTTTAGATAAGTTTTGAACATTTATATAATCTCAAAATTTATTACTTATTTCGCAATTTTCTAACCAACAAAAATATGGATAGACATATTTAGCGAACGTCATATTGAAGTTTTTTATATGATTTATGAGTTTCTTATTCTGAAATTTGTTTAGAATGCTTCACTTTTAAGTAATAGACGAAAAAATAGTATATTGTGCAACAAGTGCAGAAAGATACTAATTTCTCACGAGTTTGAAAAGTTGCGGTACGAGCGCAAGCGAGTGCCGCAATTCAAACGAGTGAGAAATTATCTTTCTGCACGTGTTTCACACTATACTTTTTCTATAAGCACAGTTTTTCCTAAAAATAAAAATCACAATTTCCAAACGACGATTAATTATAATAGGTACCTATGTGATAAATTTTAAACTGTATTTAATTAATACCTACTAATCAATTTAAATTCCTTATACCTAAATAAATTGTACAGAAATCAGTTAAAAAATTAATGCACTTTGTTTAAATTTAAGCAATTATTACACATTATATTTTTATGCAGTCACGGATTTACACAAAACCTACTTCATTCGACGTCTCTTGCACAGGTTGCTAAATCCTTATTGGTTATTTGATAATTATAAAATGTTTAATAAGAATAAAATTGTAAAATAAAACAGTTGTAACATCCATAATTTAGTTTCTATGCTATAGTTAAATATAATAATTGTCTTATAGGTTATATATTTGTGTAAAGTTTAACCACGGATGTAAACAGAATATAACGTTACTCAGAATGCGGTAGTCCACGGATGTAAACAGAATATAACGTTACTCAGAATGAGGTAGTCAACTGTGCAGAAAAGAACTTTGCGGCACAGAAACGTCACTTTGCGGCACAGAAACGTCACTTTTCTGCACACTAATGTCAAATATCTTATACTGTGAGAAAATATCAACTTTGCTAACATAAATCCGTGCAGAAAAGTGCACTTTGAATAGTGGTTGTAGAAAAATGAAATTTTACCGTTTTTGATCTTCATTTGTTTATAACTATGTATATCATCAAAATCGGCTGCTGGGACCGTGCAAGTTCGGCAAAGCGACCTCTATTTCTACGCTCTGTACTTTTATTCGCACTTTTAATTATATTGGCCAATTATATTAGTCCTGGTTGCTGGATAATTGTCAAGGCCATAGTCCAAAAAAATAATAAGAAGAAAAAATAAGATGCAGGTTATGTTTAGCAAACGTAAACAATTGTATGTAGTAAATAAAATCAGTTATTAAAATGCAGTACTGCAAGCAAAATAAAATTAATTAAATTTACCTTTATATAATAATTGCATATCATATCAATATTGTGGAGCAATATATAATTTTTCTGCGTCAATGACAGAAGGTATGAAATATACGTCAATTTGACAATTTCAATTGACAATATGAATTATTTAAGATAGATGCAATATTTCTCCGCGACTCGCGCACGGTCGTTTCTCGTTTCCCTTTCCAAGTACTTGCACACCGCGAAGAGAGATGTCCATACTACTCAAAAAATTTGGTTTCGGCCTGGAGGGAGATGTGTCACGAGAAAAATCTTATTTCTCTGGACTATAGGTCTACATTCGTCTGCCCAATAAGTCTAATATGAGGTAATATTCGATAAGTAATTGAATTGTCGATAACAATGGCATTCAGGAAAAATTCTTCATGTGCCCGGAAGTTATCCATTAACACCAGCTTTAATCCGTTTCAATTTAACAATTTCACAATGTAAATTGCGTAATAAATCTAACCACTGTTTGGTTCTGGGGCTAAGCAAGTAATACGAGTAAGTAATCATAACCACATTTTTATTAACATTCAAAATTTCAACCACATTTTTCAATTTGGTTAGTGGGATTACTTATTTAATTTTAAGTTCACTGTGGATAGATTGATAGGTCCGAAAACGTTTTGAACGTTTATGTAATCCATTTGGATTTTTTAATATCTTAATTTTAAATCAAAACTATAAGTACCTTGCCCTGAAAAATGCCATATATCTGTTCATTCTTAATGACATGACCAACATACTCTAGTTTGCGCTCTTTGATGGTGTTAATAATCTCGCATTCCTTGCCCATTCTACGCAGGACCTCAACATTAGCCACACGAGCCTGTGTGACTCTGTGATGTCTGTAAAACCACACCTCGAATGCCTCGATTTTGTCACGAGAATCATGAATTCGGACAAGGACAAGAGACTTCATCATTATGAACGATGAACTCTCTTTTCCTATGCGTTGCTTTATTTCACTTGAGTGGTCCCATTGGCTGTTTATGTTGGTACCAAGATATGTGTAGCTGTCCACCCTGTCAATTGGTTGTTGGTTAACCAAAAGAGGCGCTTTTAATATTTCGTGCTTACTAGCTACCATGTACTTGTGTTTTTTTCGCATTGAGATGAAGTCTATGTTCTCTACTTATATCTGATTTGCGCGACATCACTCCATGCAAACCATCTAGAATATCTGCAAAATCTACTCACTCCGTTGACTATACGTCTTTCTGCAGTTCTCTCAGCGCTTGCTCGAAGATACAGTATGTCCCTGTAAGTTGTATCCATATGGAAAACTTTTTTAGTATTAATTTCACGAAAAAAAGTTATTCTTTATAAAAAGTTCTGCATGGTCCAAAACCTAAGATTTAACCATCAAATATCAAATTTTTTGAATATTATACGAGGTATGTCAAAAAGTTTGAATTTCACTCAAGAGTAAAGTAGCTTTATTTTTCAGAATATTGAAAATTGCTATAATGAAAAGTTGTTTGGAATTAATAACTATATTCTAATATGCAATTATATCCTTCTTATTACAAATTTTTTTTTGAAAAATTATGGATAACTAACATTATTTTAAGTTATTTCAATTCTGATACTTTTATTATTAATTTTACGAAAAAAAGTGATTCTTAATAAAAATAATTAAATTCTTGGATGGTCTAAAACCTAAACTACAATCATCTTATATCAAATTTTATCAATTTTATACGAGGTATGTCAAAAAAGATAAATTTAGATCAAAAGTAAAGTACCTTTATAGTTCAGAATATTTCAACTAGAAGGATGTAATTATATACTGAAACATAGTTTTTAATTCTAAATAACTTTCCATAATAACAATTTTCGGTATTTTGAAAAATAAACGTATTTTACTCTTGAGCGAAATTCATATTTTTTGACATACCTCGTATAAAATTGATAAAATTTGATATAAGATGGTCGTATTTTAGGTTTTAGACCATCCAGAACTTTTTATTAAGAATCACTTTTTTTCTTAAAATGAATACCGTAAAATGAGGCTACTTTGTGACACTTTTTTAGGTCTTGTGATGATATAGTACATACACTTTAGATCTATTATAATTTTAAAAATACCACCTGAAAGCTCAATATTTCCTCTATGTTCAGTGAAGACTATAATGCGCTATATGTTATAGAAATCAAGAAAATGTCAAAAAAAGTTGTCACAAAGTCGCCCCATGAGTGGGGGTTTCTTTGTGACACGTAAATTTTTCTGCGATATTTATATGGAATACTAACTGTGGCACAAAGAAACACCTATACATTTTGTATATACAACATTTTAATATTAAAGGGAGGCAACATATTATATTAAAATATAAATTTACTTTGGTAGAAATATCTTCTAAAAATGCTTCTAAAAAAGTCAAAATTTGGGCCCCAAACTAAAATCACCTATTTTGACAATGATCAAATCAGTTGTGGCATGACGAGCGAAGTTGCACTAAGAACTTTGGATATTATTTCCTACATAGCGCACATAGTCTACTATTGAAATAAAACATTTTAACTATTCCAGCATTTCTAATGGCTCGGCCAAGTTAATAAGTTTAACTTTAGAGGCCACTGTCACAACGTAACCACATGTGTCACAAAGTAGCCTCACTTTACGGTAATAAAATAGTTATCAGAATTGAAATAACTGAAAATAATGTTAGTTATCCATAATTTTTCAAATTTTTTGTTCAATTAGAAGGATGTGATTGCATACTAGAATATAGTTTTTAATTCCAAACAACTTTTCATAATAGCAATTTTCAATATTGTGAAATAATAATAAATTCAAACTTTTTGACATACCTCGTACAATATTCAAAAAAATTGATAGTTGATGGTTAAATCTTAGGTTTTGGACCATGCAGAGCTTTTTATAAAGAATACCTTTTTTTCATAAAATTAATAATAAAAAAGTTTTCCATATGGACACAATTTTCAGGGACATACTGTATATTCAGAGTATATATAAACAACACAGAGGACAGAATTCATCTTTTTCTCACTCCTCTATATGGAGACTGCCTCTGTCAATTGCTCATCCATTTTAATATTCGCAGTTTGGTTGTAATATAAATTATATATGATTCTCAAATCTCTATCATCTAATTCCGATTTTTTCAAGATAGTTATGAGTTTACCATGTTTTACTAAAGAACTAAAGACTTCTTATGTTAAAAGCAAAATTCTCATAACAATCTGAATCCGAGCGTTCTATAATTTATAAGGCATACGGAACTATAAATGAATATACATGGTGGCATCTACAATATGCATCCCACAACGGTAAATTTATCTAGGTAAAAATTCAACGGATTTTTATTACTAATACCCAAAATATGAGTAGAATTTAGGTAATGAAAATATAATTACAAGGTATGAGATCGTACATGACTTATATTTATAACATTGAATTATAGATTAAGTATCTTAGACATATAAAAAATGTGCAAGCTTGAGACATTGTTTATTTTTATAACTTTGACGTAAATCGATAGTTGGAAAAATTACCATTTGGTTTTAGATATGGTAAAATAAAATTCATACAATATGCTACACATATTTTTATTAACATTACTGAGAACATGATTTAATAATCCAAATAAACGGTTTTTCATGCGTGTATCATTATATTTTTTTGTAATAAAAATTCCCACTAAAAAGATGATATAAATACTTTATGAATAATAGAAGAATATACGAAAAATAAAAAAAATAACAAAACCCAGTTGGTACGGACAACTAATAAATTAAACCTGAAACCAAAAAGCACATTCTAGAGGTAAAACAAGTAGAAAAGCCGATGGGAAAGAATAAGACAATGGAGAAGATCTAATTGAGGAATTATGCCGAAAACAAAGAGAAAATGATGCTAAGGAAAATGTCGTGTTCTTTATATTAGTTCTTTCATTTCTTTAGTAGTGAATATTTGACAACCCGTATTAATAAAGAGATGGAAGGAAGAAATAAAGTTAATGGAAAATGAAAGAGCATCGTCAATAAAATGAGCATATAGTCCCATTTAACAATATGAACAATAAAAATACATTTGAAGTAAAATCATACGAATCCCTCCAAATACACAAGAAGATGTGACAATAGACGGAGAAATAATGTTAACCATATGGCACAATAACTTGGAGGAGCCTAGACCCTTGTTAATCTGGATAACAAAAAAGGTACTGTAGAGGTTTTAATATCAATATCATAGATGATATGGATAAAAGTAGGGTAAATATCGTTGCTATCGTTGAATTTGCACATTAAACTGACTGAAAACTAACTGTGACTGACGAGTAAATTATTTCCTTGTGGTATTTTAATAATTAACTATTTTGATAGGGAAATAAGCCACAATTAAATTGAAAAAATAATCTTCGAATTTATATGTTTTTCCTTCTGTGCTTATTGTCAGGTATGTTCTCATATCTATTCTCGTTCTGTCCGTTCCATATATTTGGTCTTTTCTTCGTTTATGTATATCCCTTTCTTTCTCACTTTCGCTTCTAGTCTTTTCAGTATTTCTTTTAAATTATTGTTGACTTCTGGCTATCATTGCTATGTCATCAGCTAATGTTAGGCATTTGTGTTTTCATTGATATACGGCTTCTTTGACGAAAATTCCAAGAAGGATACTGAACAACATACAGTGGTGACAGTGGGTTCCATTGTCGCACCCCCTCACTGACTTATATCTTTCTTTTCCATTTCTTTTAATCTTATCCTCTGCTTTTCGTGTTTTACTGAGTATTTCGTGAGTGTTACGTTTATCATTTTTACTAATTTTGCACTAATTCCCATGCGTAGTTCTTCTTCTTCTCAAAGTTCCCTCCCCTATTGGAGGTTGGATATCATAATGGCTATAGTCACTTTGTTGGCTGCTGCTCTGAATAGTTGTAATGAACTACAGTTAAACCATTCTCTAAGGTTCCTCAGCCAGGAGATGCGTCTTCTTATTATGCTTCTTCTTTCTTGGATCCTTCCTTGCATAATAATTCTCAGCAACTCATATTTTCCTCCTCTGGTAATGTGATCCAAATATTCCAGTTTTCTAGTTTTTATACTTTTCATAATTTCTAACTCATTATTTAAACGTCGTAGCACTTCAACATTGGTAATCCTTTGAATCCACTGGATTTTCAATATTCTTCTGTAACACCACATTTCGAACGCTTCTATTCTTCTTATGTGTTGTCTCTTCAATGTCCAAGGTTCCATTCCGTATAGCAATATAGAAAATATGTAGCATCTTAGAGCCCTCAATCTGAGAGGCAACTGAAGGTCTTTGTTTGTAAGCAGTGTCTTCATTTTTATAAATGCTTGCCTTGCTGTTTCAATTCGAACTTTAATTTATTTGCTTTGGTCATTTTTGTCATCAACCCTACTAGCTACTGCCTCAAAAATTAAAAATTAAAATAGCTATGATGATTGCCAACCTCCGTAGCGGAGATGGCACCTGAAGAAGAAGAAGTCATCAACCCAGATTCCCAGATATTTGTATGTCTTTTTGTATAACTTTTTCTATTTGGGTTTGCTCTATCATTAACCTTTCATTTCCATGTTCTGCTTTTGAGACAATCATAAATTTAGTTTTTTTCTTGTTTATTTTTAGTCTGTATCGAATACAATAATCGTTAATTCTATTTAGCAATTCTTGTAGCGATTCCAGTGTGTCTGCCATTATAACGGTGGCATCAGCGAATCTTATGTTATTTACTATTCTTCCGTTTATAGAGATTCCATCACTTAGCTCCTCTATCGCTTCCTGAAATATGGCTTCACTGTACAGGTTAAACAGTAGCGGCGACAAAACACAACCCTGTCTTACTCCTCTCTTTATATCAATATTCTCGGATTCTTGTTCTTCTATCTTTATATTGGCCTTTTGATTCCAATACAGATTGATGATAATTCGTAAATCTCGTCTGTCTATATCTCTGTTTTTCAATAATTCTATTAGTTTTTCATGTCGGACCCCGTCGAACGCTTTTTCGAAGTCGATGAAACAGGAATAAATATCCAGGTTCATATCTAAGCATATTTGAGAGAAGACATTAAGAGGACATGCGTAGTTACGTATATCATTTTAACTAATTTTTCACTAATTCCCATTTCACGTATTGCTTTGTATATTTCTGTCCATTTTACTCTGTCAAAAGCTAATTAAAGTCGATGAATAGAGCCACTACAGATTTCTCATATTCGTAGCTTTCGGCTTGTGTTTCGTGCAGCAGGAAAATTTGATCTACTGATCTAAATTTCCAATAATAATAGTAAACGATATTAAAATGCTACAAGAAAATAACTTCAGAACAATGAACAATATAGTACGGCATTTCCGTTCCTTTTATATAATATTCATCCAGGAATTCCGTTAACTTGGGAACACTTTGTTAAATAAAATCTCTATTTTTCTCCAAGTTTTTACAGCCTTTAATATTCGAAGACGCCGTTATTCGCAATTCTTACAAACGGTATTTAATGTTGCCGTATTTCAGAAGATTTTAATATTAAGCAATCTCCGCAAAATATTAATATTTACTTCTTGCAGCAAACATAAAAGAAACTAGGACGTTTAAATGAGATAATACAAAAAATTATTCTTTTCCAAATGTAATAAGTTTTGAAATTCTATATGAAACGCTATGAATTGGTGTTAAGATGTCGTTGATGAATATTTTTAGACAAATCATATTTTTATCCAAATAAAAAACTAATATCGCCCGTTTTTACTATACTACTAATATAATTTAGCGCTTATTAAAAATTGTCCGTTTATGAGAATCTTCTCAAATAATCAAACCAATAAATGATTACTTTCAGTAAATTAAAATCAGAATAGAAAAGGCTAGAGTAAATTTTAACAAAATGAGAAAAGTGTTAACGCAGAAGGATGAAAGACTTTTGGGAATATTCGAGCGTAAAATACCCCGTAAAATATTACCTATAAACGGCCAAGGGCAGTGGCTCAAAAGATGTATCTTCGAATTACCACTGTAGGGCTGGTCACCATAGGAACACCTGTAGGAAGAAAAAACAGAGGCTGACCGCGAATTAGGTGCTTAGATGGAGTTGAGATCGACTTAGTGATATTAAAAATCAGAAGATGACGACGAATCTTAGATCAGGCCAGGATTCCCAAAAGAATGTCGGCACAAAGGTGATGATAATGATGATAGATAAAAGTAGGTATATGGGAACTGACTTTACCATTAAGAAAAATGTTATTGAAATGTAGTGTTTATTGGGATTTAGATGGCGTACACTAGAGGCCAAAATTCTGGAAACTTGTTAGCAGCATTCATCTCGATAAAACTTGTTGAATTCGATTCGTAAAAGCCTTAGGAAACTTTGTGAACTAAAATTGCATTATTGAACAAGGAAAATGCATTTTCCGAAATGCATTTCGTAGTGTTGAAAAATGATAAGATACCCCGCACAAACCTTATGGAAATTAGGTCCCAGTGAATTTAGTTCATAGTTTTGGAAAATACCCTTTGAAGCATCCTGATAAAAAGTTCTCATGGGCAGATTTCGATCTGATGCAGGGTTTTTAGGATATCGAGGCACAAACTCGAAAAATTATAAGATTTACGGTGTATTCCAATTCCCGGAGTTACTGGTTATCTGGCAACATGTAGAGGTTAGGATCAAAGAAAAGTACTAGTAGTCTCGGACTTTTTCCTGGCTATCCAATTGCGACCTTTACTTTGACCTTGACTTTCAAGGTCATGAAAAGGTTACTCGTTCTTATTCGAGCGGGTTTCTAACTGCAACAATGAATAGAATGGATATATCTACGTTTGAATATGATCTTGAAAATTATGGTCAAGGTTATTAGGTTAATGGGTTATATATTCCAAAAAAATGTAATAAAAGCTTGAGATTTTTCCACGGCTTAACGATACCGACCTTGAATTAGACCCTGATCATTACATTATTGATCGTATTAAGGTCATGAGAATTTTTATTCAAAAAGGGCAATATTTTTGACTCTGAAAAACATGATATAAATATTCTTCGTTCGAATAGGACCTTAAAAATAAAGGTAAATATTCCTTCAAATGTAGCGATTACCAATTATGTCAGTTTCGTAAATCAACGTTGATTTCTTCTTTTTCTTCTTCTTCAGCCTGTTTGCATTCACTCCTGGACGAAGACTCCCATGAGCTCTCCACTCTTTTCTGTTATGTGCTATTTGGTGCCAGTTTCTCCCAACTTTGGATTTGATACTGTCTAGCTATCGTTTTTGTGATCGTCCTCTACTACGACTGTGCTGGCGTGGTCTCCAATGTATAATGTTTCTCGTCCACTTTTCGTTGTTTTGCCATGCCACGTGTTCTACCCAATATATGTTCTCTCAGAGATACTCCCAACATCGTTGGCAGCTCGTTCGATGGCCCTCGAACGTTGATTTACCCAATATCAAACTTTAATGTTCTTTTTTTTAGACAACGTATTGTTTCCTATCTGTAGTTTATTTGAATTGGATTTTTAGATTTAAATCAATCAGAGATGCTATCTATCAATATTTATTAAGCTTATGTTCCTACCAAAATTATTTCGCCACGGGAGGGTCATGAGAATTTTTATTCTAACTGCTAACTCTTCTATTGATACGATTAAGAATGTCATGATGAAGGTCAAATTCAAGGTCAGTATCGTTAAGCCGCGAAAAAATCTCAATTACATTACTTTGGAATCTGTATCCCAATAACCTTGACCATGATTTTCAGGGTCACATTCAAATGTAGATATATCCATTCTATTCATTGTCGCAGTTAGAAACATAGGTTCCCGCTCGAATAAGAACGAGTTACCTTGGCATGACCTTGAAGGTCAAGTTCAAGGTCAAAGTAAAGGTCGCCATTGGATAGCCAGGAAAAAGTCCTAGACTACTAGTACTTTTCTGTGACCCCAACCTCCACATTTTGCCAGATAACCAGTAACTCAGGGAATTTAAATACCCGGTAAATCTTATAATTTTCCTAAAGTATAAACTAAATCCACTTCGAACTAATTTCCATAAGGTTGGTGCGGAGTACTTTGTAATTCGGAAATAATTGACATAAATGAGTTCAATATTACTACTCGGAGGTTTTGGGTTCGCTGAAGACGAACATGATGACGACGATGGTCTCCCAGGTACCAAGTGCCTGGGAGACCATCGGAGATATGGGTGCCTCGGAGACAGCATAATATTGAACTCATTTATGTCAATTATTTCCGAATTACAAAGGGCCTAACCGGGTAAGATGATGAAAACTGCCCCCCACTCGATTCGAATTCCATATAGGTCACCGTTTAATATATATAGTGAAACTAACTTTCTGAAATTTTTAGCCCCCTAGGTGGTCATGTGACCCACCTAGAGCCTTAGGGTTTTTATGTTTTTATTTTTTTATCTCAGCCGCATCGAGAACTAGCGAAAAACTTTAAATAAAAAAGTTGTAAGCTTTAAAAAGTTCTGTCCGAATTTTTTTTTTAATTTTTGGCGGGAAATTTAAAGTTTAGAACGATTTTAAAATTTTAAATGAGTATAAAAAAATAACTAAGACATTCGTTTTCACGAAAAAAATATATAACGTGTATTTTTGCATAATATTTCACCCTGATTTTTTTTTCAAATTTTTAAAATTGGTGAAACGCACCTTCAAAAATAAAAAACCGCATTTTTTCGGTTTTTTTTTTCGTTTTTGATATAATTTTATACATATTTTTCAAAAAAGGTAACACCGTCGCTAAAATAGGTAAAAAACTGAAAAGTTTGCTTAATAAAAATTTTTTGTAATGCCATCCATTTTCAAGATACAGGGCGTTGAAGAAAAAAAAATTTTACACATTTTTTACGATTTTGCCGAAACTACTGGCAACATTGTAATAAAATTTGGCGAGTTTTAAGAGGTAGTTGTTGTGCATTTTTTGACATACAATTAAGAATTTTATATTTATCATTGGCGCGCATAGGGGTAATGGTCTGAACTTTTTAAAGAAAAAAGATAGTACGCCACTGACATATTTCAAATTAATAATCGTTTTTGAATTACTCGTTCAATTTGTGACAAAAAATCTATCTTTATATTTTTTCATACGACGCGCTATTTTTATTCAAAAAATAAAACATCTTAACCTTTACAAAGTATTTGAACTTCTAGTAGTTTCTACATCTACATAAACTCGTACATCTATTACAAAAACTAATCCGAATACTTTGGAAGCGTTAAGATATTTTATTTTTGCAGCAAAACGGCACGTCGTATGAAAAAATTAGAAGATAGTGTTTTTATCGCAAAGTGAACGAGGAATTCAAAAATGATTGTTAATTTGAAATATGTCAGTGTCGTACTATCTTTTTTTCTTTGAAAAGTTCAGACCATTACCCCTATGCGCGCCAATGATGAATATCAAATCTTTAATTGTATGTCAAAACATGCACAATAACTACCTCTTAAAACCCGCCAAGTTTTATTACAATGTTGCCAGTAGTTTCGGCAAAATCGTAAAAAATGTGTAACATTTTGTTTTCTTCAACGCCCTGTATCTTGAAAATGGATGGCGTTACAAAAAATTTTTATTAAGCAAACCCCAATTATTTTTCAGTTTTTTACCTATTCTAGTGATGGTGTTACCTTTTTTGAAAAATATGTATAAAATTGTATCAAAAAACGAAAAAAAAAAACCGAAGAAATGCGGTTTTTTATTTTTAAAGGTGCGTTTCACCAATTTTAAAAATTTGAAAAAATTCAGGGTGAAATATTATGCAAAAATACATGGTATACCTATATTTTTTTCGTGAAAACGAATATCTTAGTTATTTTTTTATACTCATTTAAAATTTTAAAATCGTTCTAAAATTTAAATTTACCGCTAAAAATTAAAAAAAAAATTTCGGACAGAACTTTTTAAAGCTTACAAGTTTTTTATTTAAAGTTTTTCGCTAGTTCTCGATGCGGCTGAGATAAAATAAAAACCCTAATTAGGCTCTAGGTGGGTCACATGACCACCTAGGAGGCTAAAAATTTCAGAAAGTGAGTTGGGGGCAGTTTTCATCATCTTACCCGGCTAGGCCCTTTATCATTTTTCAACACTTCGAAAAATGCATTTCGAAGTGTTGAAAAATTATGCTGCACCGATATAATGTAACCGGTAGAAAATTGAATATGTTAATTTCCCCAAAAAAAAAACTAAAGATGCATGGTTAAAACAGCAAATCTGATAAGGTGTAAATAATAGCTGGAGGGTCAGATAATAGAACAAGTCATTTAGTTTAAATATCTAGGCATCACACATCAGTACTAAGTATCCTTTCAGACTGGGACACTGGTGTCTGACACCGGTGTCCGCCACCGTGCAGCAAAGCATTGTTTTAAATGAACGACTACAGACGAGCCACTTTTGAGTGTCTGGCTGATTTTAGTGGCCCATGCTTTAATACAATTGAAAACCGGTGGCGGACACCGGTGTCTTGGTCTGAAAGGAAACTAGCTATGGCAAGCTTGAAACAGAAGTGGAAGATCAAGTGAATAATAGATCAAGAAAACAATATGGAGAAATAAAAATATCGGAAAAGAAATGAAAAGCAGAATTTACAAAACAGTCATCAGACCAATAATGACATACGCGGCAGAAATACGACCTGACTGACACAAAGAGGACAAAAAGAATGCTAGAAATAGCAGAGATGAAATCACTTTAAAAAATCGATGGTAAGACACTATGGGATAGAGCTAGAAGTGCAGGTATACGACGGAGATGCAAGGTGGACAACGTTATTAACTAGGTAAAAAACAGAAGAGTAGAATGGAATGACCACATAAGCCGAATGACGACAAATAGGGTATTAACGACGGCGAGAGACAGTTCCCAAATAGGAAGACGATCAGTGGAAAGACCACAAAAACGATGGAGGCACATTGAAAAACAGACAGTACGAGTCATGTCTACACAAAAAGAAGAAGAAGAAAAAGAAGTTTTCGTTTTTCAAATTAAAAGTGTTCTGGAGGTATTAAAAAAAAACTAATTACAAGGCGCCACCTTTAAAGAGCTCTAGCTCCCTTAGAAATAATTTTCGGATTGGGTGAATTTGGTTAAATTGTGTTAAAATTATCTGATGAATCTTTGGTTTCCGTTTGCCAGGAGAGTTTCTGAACATCCTGTATAAGTACCTAAATAAAAAACCCAAGAATATTTGCACGAATACGACAACCAATGAGTCTAAGAGTTGAATGTTATGTAACGTTTCAGAGGGTCATTTTGAACATGTTTGTAGCTTTGCGCCTATTTAAAATTTTATTCTGCTTTAATTACGTTTAAGTATAACGACAACCCAAAAATCGTCTCTATATGTTTATGTTATACTTTACACAACGTATTTGGATATCCGGTAAGCTCACGGATCCAATTGAAAAGCGCGGTCGGTAATCATCCACCTGTATGAACTGAATTAAGCCTGATTGTTTCACATGCTCGAGCAAACAGCTGTTAAAGGTGCCTAAGCATGTATAGTTACAGTTATTAACACTAATAGATTACGGAATTTCATTATATGCTTTACGGTTAGCCATCCGTTAAGGATTACTGTTCCTTTGACTTAATTCAGTATACAAGGATCGTCGAAAACACGATAAATGATACTACTTAAATTTTAGTTGTATATTTATAGTTTAACGCATTAACGCCTCAAAAAAATTAATTTTGTTTAAATACCGGAAAATTAATGTAATTCCGAATTAATTTTGCACGTTTTTCAGAATTTTAATGAAGGCAATAATTAAATGTTTAACAATCTTGTTATTAAATTGATGAAGTACAATAATGGGCCAAAATAACGTTATGGATAAATGACAAATCAAATATAGTCCAAATAAGGTAAAAATGGCTCCCATAATATACAAGGCCCCGATAATACACAAGCAGAACTACTCAAACAAATGGACAATGAATCAATAACAATAATCACAAAGATACGCAACAATGTATACAACTCTGGAGAAATACCAACAGAATAGCTGAAGTGTAAGTTTATTGCACGTCCAAAAAAACCAGGAGCCAGAAATTGCGAAGAATACCATACGAGAAGGATACCATACTCATGATTCTTATGAGTCATCTGAAATTTTTCTTAAAATTAATCCGTAGGACAGCTGTGTTAAAATCAAATTTAACCCTACCAGTTCGGGTTCATAAATGCTGTTGATACAAGAAAGGTTTTGTTCTCAATACAAGTCTTATTCCAGAGATAGAGAGACGTCAGTTGCGACGAATACACATGTCTTCTTGATTACGAGAAAGCGTTTGATCGAGTACAGCACCCCAAAATGATGCAAATACCAAAAGAATCAGGAATTAACAACCAAAATCTGAAAGTAATTAGAAACTTTTAAAGACAAATCTCAGAGTTGAAGGTGAACACACTGAATATATGAAAATCAAACGTGGAGTGAGGCATATGACACCATAGTATTTGTGGATAACCTAAAAGACTTTATGAAGGTCTTAGATTCATAGGTCCAATCTAGGTTGTCTGATTTTGTTCATAACGACTTCTAGGTTTAATCTTTAGACAATTTCACATAAAGGATTTACTGCCTGATAACACCGTGCACGAGGTTGATTCTTCAACTTCAGAACAAGATTAACTTTATAGGGTTGTTTGAGCTAATCTCTTCCTCTGTTTGTCTTTAGCTCAATTTTTATTATGATTTGGTATTTTAGTCTAATGTTTTATTCACCAGGTAGTGCAGGTACATAGGTACATAGCATAATTTTTATCCTTCGGCATGGTTTGATGACTTCTCACTTATTAGTTATTAGGTATCGAATTCTTTTTATACATGTAATACCGCTTGTATGAATTTATCATTTTTTTTTGTATTATGAATTGCACTTTAATTATTATGAATCAATATTATTAATTACTAATCCTGTCAGTAGGATTACCTAGTTAATAAGAACTTCACTTGTATTTTTAATGTGTACACCTCACCCCTTAGCATAGAAGGGTTGTTGATTATTGTATATTTATATATTTGAATATGTAGGCTCATACAAGTACGTTGGTTTAATATTGATATTTGGTATGTTCTTAAGGACCTATTGGTATGTTAATTTTGATCATAAAGACCTAGAAGTTCTTCTGAGCAAAATCACGTATTACAGTCAACGATATGGACTCAATATAAATGTAAAAAAGACAAAGCTTATAATCATTAGCAAGAAAAAGATAACAGAAAATCAATTCTACGTCTCCAAAACCTCCAAACTAGATGGGGGCCTTTTTCAAGAGCCACAACCTCTCTCTTAGAATCAAAGTAAGAATGCTCCGATACTACGTCTTCTCTGTCCTTGTTTAAAGTATTGAATCGTATATCTTGAACAAAGATAGGTGCAGTAAATTGAAATCAATTGAGATGTGACTATATCGGATAATACTTAAAATCCCGTGGAGTGACATAGTCACAAATGACGAGGTCCTCGGAAGATAGAAGATTGCCTTGATGATCATCAACATTCTTCACGGATAGACACATTAAGAAGAAGAAGAAGAAGAGAAGAAGAAGGTAAAAAATGTACCTCGTTGGGGTCTTTGATCCGACCAGGTACGTGACAAGTTTTGGCGATATTTTATTCGCTCCAAAATATATGCTTTTAAGATCTAGTGTTGCTTTGATACCAGCCTCATATATTGCGGTGTTTAGATCTGCTGGTATGATTGTTCCCTTCCGATTATCGTTTTACCATCCAGTGTTTATATTTTCTACAAAACACAGCTAAATACAGCTAAGTGTCATCTGAATAAAAAAGTATTAGTCCAGAAAAATAGTGTATTCCCGCAACTTTGACCTTGCCCGGTATATTATATGACAACTTTTTTGAGTTATGGACCTGGATAACCAAGACGTTTATGTTTTCTGTAGTGAGTTCCAAGGACTTTTTAAATTATTAAAAATTAAAGGACACAAATTAAATTAAATGGCAATTTATAAATTTTTAGTTTACTAATTTGTTGCTTAGAAAACTGTAAAATACCTAAGAATATATAATTTTCAAAAGATGTTAATAACTATTGTAAGAAACTTACATTTTTAATAGCCCATTACGGTTGGCCATCCGTTAAGGATTACTGTTCCTTTGACTTAATTCAGTAGGTATACAAGAATCATCGAAAACACGATAAATGATACTACTTAAATTGAGGCCTATAGAATCAAAACCTGCTAGATTAATTTTTTGAAATTTTTCAGGAGATTAAAAAAAATATTAAAAATGTAAATTTCCCAAAAAGTATTCGACATTTTTTAATCAAAGTGACATCAATAAATGTCATAAAATGGCGGATTTGAGCCGAAAACTTATGCCTGTAGATTATAGACCAGGACTAATCTGTAAAAAAAAGTCTATTTTTGGATGTGAGAGGTGGCATTCGGATTTTTGCAGATAAAGTTAGGTGACACCTTCAGTAATAATAATTAACTTATGCTCCTTCTCAAATATGCCATATCTCAAATATAAATACAAAATAAGGGGGCAAAATACGCCTGTTGTTATTCAATGTTTCTTAACCCCTTTGGTGGCACTTAGAACCTTAGTAATTCGCTTAGAAAATTCTTATAACTTACTTAAACGGTCTACCAAATTTCATTAAAATCGACCTAATAGATTTTGCATAATAAATTTGCAATCTAAATGTTTTTAAAAAAGTTCAAATTTTTTAAAATCTTTCTAAACAAAAAGTAGACCATTTAGAAGTTGGCTAATTTTTTTACATATAAAGAGGTGCTTTACCTATCTAATACACTTTATAGAATTAAAATCGGATTATTATCGGCCTCAGCAATGTTTTAAAATTATAAACCATTTTTTGGCTTATAAACAAATAACTTTATTTAATAATAAAAAAAAATTATTTTTAGCAATGCAAATAATTAAAACCGGTATAATTTGACTTAAACTTTCAAATGCTGTCAGCAGAATTGCTAATTAATTTTTTAATCAAAAGTTATTCGCTTTCAAAAATTGCAATTTTTCGATTTTTTGAAAGTTCCACCGCGTTTATCTCGAAAACTATGGATCCTACGAAAAAACTTGTAAGAAAATTTTTTGCTTAGAGAAGAAAGACCCAAGAAATACAAAAAATGTTTTATTTTGCGAAAAATCAATGTTATGTAATTACTCAAGTTCTTTGTTTATAAAAATCTTATCGACATCCGGATCAACTGTTACCCAAAAAATTCGTGTTCTACGGGTCAAAATACATAAAAAACTTGGGTAACTCCATTTAAATAAAGGAGCCCGTAGCACCCCCTCCTGACCACAGCACTAATTTGTTTATAAGCCAAAAAATTGTTTATAACTTTAAAACATTGCTGAGGCTGCTTAAATAATCCAATTTCAATTCTGTACAGTGCATTAGATAGGTGTAGTGCTTCTTAATATGTAAAAAAATTGATAAATCTTTGTATGTTCTAGTTTTTGTTGTGCAAGATTTTAAAAAATTTTAATTTTTTAAAAAAAGTTTAGATTGCAAAATTATTATGCAAAATCTAGTAAATCAATTTTAATGAAATTTAGTAGACGGTTTTAGCACATTACAAAAAATTTCTAAGCGAATTAGGAAGGTTCCAAGTGTAGCCTAAGTGATGGAAAAACATTGAATAAGGGCAGGCTTGTTTTGCCCCCTTACTTTATATTTATTGGTATTTTGCAGCAAGGGTGATAAATTCAGACATTTTTAACCAATCGTATCTGATAGAAAATTTAGTTATCTTTGTTTTATTCCTATAGGAGTTTGTTCCAAAATGAATCGTTTTAAAGTTATAAGCAAAGAAAATAGAAAAAAACGAAATTCTTTGAAATTTTTAAATATTCTATTTTTTTTATTAATGTTCCGGGCATATTTAAGAAGGAGCATAAGTCAATTATTACTAACAAAGTTATCCACCTAACTTTATCCGAAAAAATCCGAATGCCACCTTTCGCATCCACCTAAAAACAGATCCTTCCTGGCCTATTAATAGATACTTGAACTTTGAAACTCTGTAAAAAAGGGAAAAAGAAAAATTTAGGATTTACCAGGTTTTGATTCTGATGGGCTCAATTTTATTTGTATATTATCGTTTAACGATACCTCAAACGATACATTAACACCTCAAAAAAGAAACGTTAAAATTAATGTTGTTTAAATACCGGAAAATTAATGTAATTCCGAGATAATTTTGCACGTTTTTCAGAATTTTAATGAAGGCGATTAAATGTTCAACAATCTTGTAATTAAATTAATGAACTGTCCATTCAATAAGAGGCCAAAATAACGTTATGGATACATGACACTTAATTAGTCAAATTCATCCAATTCTGGGCCAAAGTTTAGTAACACGTCATACTATTGTAGCAAAATTAATAATATTTTTTTGTAATTGTTAATTTGTAAACAAAGCTATAACACGTAACAGTAAAAACATTCACACAATAATTAACACAGAATAACAAAAGACAAAAAGATCTATAATAGTAGCACAGAATAATCACAAAAAAATATAATTACCATATTCATTTTAATTAATGTCAATATTTAATTCATTAATTTGAACTCAAGATGCTTTAGTACTATTGTAGGATTATTTATTTAAATATCGAACTGCTTGTAGTACAAACCATATGTAATACATCAATTTTACAATATTTATCTTCAAAAAATTGCAAAATTAAGGGTGATGACGTAATCAATAATTTTTTTAATGAGAATATGGGTCGTGTGATAGTTCATTTGAAAGGTTATTCAATTTTCTTTTCAGCAATATAAACATTACCATAATTATATATACAGGGTGGCCAAAAAATTATTTTTGAATTAAATTAATTCACACAAAAAGAAGAATGTATGTAATTTATTCAATTCAAAATACATTTTATTACTGTCAAAAAATAGAAAAAAATGATTATTTAACATAGATTAAATCTGTGGTGTTATGGCAGAAGTTGATATGTCCAAAAAATCGAGTTTTTGGTTTTCAATTGATATGTACTCTAAAAACAAGGTGGTATAAGAAGATATGTGCCTACGTTAAAAATGAAGGAGTTATATGCAGTGGCATACGTTGATATGTCAAAATTAAGAAAATTTTAAGTAGGTAGCCAGAACATGATATGTTACATATCAAGTGATAGTAAAATGGATAATTTGTAAATATTGATACTAATTAATTTTATCTTTTATGCTATTTACTTACTATGTACCAATACAATCCTACCAAAATTTAAAAAAAGATGGCAAAAGTTGATATGTTTTTCCCCCTCCGATTTTCCCGCACCTATGTAATAAATTGTATTTGAAAGTAAAAAATTTACATAATGCTGTCCATATATTTTTGTCTAATTAATACCATTTGGTTCACATATTCGAGTGCAACGATTTTATATTAACAGGACAAGTTATTTTTTCAAATAAAAAAAATGGCAAAGGTTGATGTTTTCCCTCTCCGATTTTCCCCCTCCTATGTAATAATTTTTTTGAAAGTATAAACTTTATATAATGCCATCCGTATATTTTTGTCTAATACCATTTGGTTCACATATTCTAGTGCAACGATTTAATATTAACAGGACAAGTTGTTTTTATCATTTGCCAACAAAGAGCAATTTGGACATATCAACTTTTGCCATAACGCCACAGAAATAAACATAGCTTTTCACTTAAATTCTTATTAAAACTGCCACCCACCTGCCTCTTAGCTGTTTGAACATCTAATTTAAGCTAGAAACAATGTTTATTTGTCATTTAAATATTTTTTCTGTTGTTTGACAACAGTAAAATTTATTTTGAAATAAATAAATTACATACATTCTTCTTTTTGTGTGAATTAATTTAATAAAAAAAATATTTTTTTGGCTACACTGTATAAATAATTATGGTAATGCTTATATTACTGAAAAGATAATTAAAAAACCTTTCAAACGTAGATACTATCACACGACACATACTCTCATTTAAAAAAATTATCGATTAAGTCATCACGCCCAGATGGATGGCGTCACTAGTATGATATGTATGCCAAAAAATAATAATTTAAAAATAAAAATCGACCTGTGCCGGTATTTCTCTCCAAAATCTCCCATTCTCGAAAAAATTAATTTATTTCATAACTTTGCCCCTCACTATATGTATAGTTTTGTATCCATACAACATTAATACTATTTAAAGTAGTTTTAATAAGATTTGTATTAAATTAAGAATATTTTTAAGGTTGCTAAATGCGCAAGTTAAAATAATCTATGTCAAAAAATGATTTAAATTTGTAATTTTAAGTATATATTTATTTGAAGTATAAATAAAATCTGTTCTTCACTTTGTACGTGTTAACCCCATCACTTTTAAATTAAAAATAATAGTGGATAAATAGTCTGATTTTAAAATTACATTACATCTAAATCAAAATATAATTCGATCCAGGTTGGAACAAATTTTATATAAAAATTTAGGTGAAAACAAAAGATATTTTAAAAAAGTACCCACATGATTTATATATAGGTCATTTGTGCTCACTATTTACTTTTTTAACTACTGCGGTAATTCATGTTTCTGCACAGTTAAAAAACATTCATATAAGAGTTATTAAATTAAATTTGACCCCCTATATATTTAAATAAAAATTTATTTAAATAAATAAAGCCTGAAAATCAAATTTACAAAAAATTATTTTTGGTAATATAAAATATTTTATTTCGCAGAACAATTTGCGTTATGTTACCAATATAAATAACAAAAAAATTGGTTTGAAAAATATTAAATAGTTTATGAGATATTTAATTTGTTTATTAAATGTTACTATCGTTTTTAATTATTGCAAAAACGCGGTTTTTTTATTTTTATGTATATTTTTGATAAATGCATTGAGAAATCAAAATTTCAATTAAACGCTCCTCCAAAATAGCGTCTCAAAATTGTTGTAATGTGTTTATAACTTAATTTTTTTTAATAACGTCGCGGGGATTAAAAAGTTTTAAATGCTTTTTCCTAATTCGTGTTTTGAAAATTTGTCTTAGGTGCCAATTGTGCCAATTTTTATTTATCACAATATTAGAAAAAAAAATTTATAACAAATTAATGAATATTTATTGTAAAATGAGTCACGCAGATGTTATTCTTTTAATATGCTACTTCAAATTAAAAAAACATTGAAATTGGTCTATTATTAACAGAGATATTGCAAACAACTTTCCCCACCACTTTTCAGTCAAAAAGTTTTCATTTAAGGTCACTACGAAAATCATTTATTTCAAAATATTCTACAATTTTTACTATTATATAGGATGGTTTTGTTAAGTAGTAGTAGTAGGGTTAATCTACTCACGCAATTTTTAATGTTAATATTGCTAAATAACAAATTATGAATTTTTAAACTTTGAAAAGCTATCTCGGCAGAAATTGGTCACAGAAAAAGTTTTTTTTTAATTTGTGAAAAATTGCCAGGAATACGAATATTGAAACGGCATTTCAAAATGTTTAATCCCCTCAACGTTATTAAAAAAACAAGTTATAAACAAATCAGAACAATTTTCAAACGCCATTTTGGAGGGGAGATCGGAAATATACGTAAAAATAAAAAAATGGGACCTTACAAATGTGTATACACTATCAGCAACAACCGTGTTTTTGCAATTGAAAAAATAGTAAAAGTTAATAAATAAATTAAATATCTCATAAACTGTTAAATATTTTTGAACCTTTTTTTTTGCGTTATAATGAAAACATAACGCAACTTTTTCTGCAAAATAAAATATTTTATTGTGCTTATTTATAATAATAATTTTTTGAAAATTTGTTTTTCAATATTTATTTATAATTTTTTAAATAAATTAAGGGTCACATTTAATTTAGCAAGTCTTAAATGAAATCTTTTTTGTCAATTTTGCAGAAAAAAATCGTAAAAACTTTCATAAAAACATGAATAACCGCAGTAGTTAAAAAAGTACAATTGTGTGCAAAAATGACCCATTTTGGATTATTTGAATGATCCTGGTATGTAAGTTGCATACTTTATTGAAAATATCGTTTGTTTTCACCTAAACCTTGATTTAAAATTTGTTCCAACCTGTACCTGAGTTACATTTAGGGGAGTGCATACTGCATATAGATTTTCACTTCGGAAAAAATCAAACAAGATAGAACTTTTTGTAATTTGATTAAGAAATTTTTAATAAACATCATATCAAAAAGTTCTACTCGAGAAGTAGGTGCTTTATTTTTTATTAAACAAATGAATTACGAAATTAGATGTTTTTTTTAAATAACTCCCAAAATATAAATTTTAGAAAAAAACTAAAAAAAATTCAGAAAATTTTACAAAAAAAACCTTATATAAAGAATTCTCTAAAATTAAATCTGTATCTTCTATAATTTTTTATTTATAACGCTAAAGTCACCCTTCTCACAAACATTGGCGCACTGTAAACTAACGTACGGCGAAGTGCACGGTTGAGTTATTTTAATGTAATTCTTTAACTAATGGATGAAATGAAATTTTACAACTGAACATGAAAGAAGAATAATTAAGCTATCTTATGGTTATAATAGAAAGAAATAAAATGTATGGGCATAAGTACGGTGTGGGCGGAAAGTGAGCCTTACATGAATTTTGTTTAAAAATGTGTAACTAATACAATTTTTCTTATTAAACTCTCAATTTTGCTCAACTTACCTTTCAAGCATCTTACTAAATGATGCTTCATTCAAAAAATCTCAAAAATTTAATTCAAATAATATGACGTCTCAAAAAATGTAATTTTTGAAATCTTCGTAGTTTTATAGAATTACCACCACTTTAAGACGGTATTACTCAAGTTTGAACAGATGTATTACAGTTTTATAAGTGCTTTTTTAAAGCTTAGGATGTAATCTTTAAAATGCACTAAATTATTTTACTTTAGAAATGAAATAAACTATTTCTTTTTAGGAAATTAAGAAAGATAACAAAAATGTAATACAAAAACCGAAAATTACCAGCTAAAAGAATGTTTATACAAAGTGATCAAAACTTTTTTGTGTAAAACTTACCTAAAATATATTTAATAATAAGCTTCAACAATAATAAATGTTCAGCAAAAAAAAAATTTTTTTAGCTCTTACACAGTATGTCTGCGTAACTTGGAACCTATTGATAACTTTTTTATTATCAGTTTTACGAAAAAAAGTTATTCTTTATAAAATACTCTGCATCGTATATAATCTAAGATGCAATCATGAAATATCAAATTTATTTAATGTTGTACGAGGTATGTCAAAAAATATGAATTTCACTAAAGAGTAAAGTACCTTTACATTTCGCAATATCGAAAATTGTTATTAAGAAAAGTTGTTTGTAATTAAAAAATTTGTTTCAGTGTTCAATTACATCCTTCTAATTAAAATATTGTGAATAATAAAGGCACTTAACTCTAAAGAAAAATTCATATTTTTTATATACCTCGTATAAAATTAAAAAAGTTTGATATCTGCTAGTTGTATCTTAGATTTTAGACCAGGGAAAGCATTTTATGGAGAATACCTTTTTTTCGTAAAGTGATAATAAAATAGTTATCATAATTGTTATTAAGAAAAGTTATTTGGAATTAAAAAATTTGTTTTAGTGTTCAATTACATCCTTCTCATTAAAATATTGTGAATAATAAAGGCACTTAACTCTTAAGAAAAATTCATATTTTTTATATACCTCGTATAAAATTTAAAAAGTTTGATATCTGATAGTTTACAGACACACTGTATTAGAGCTTCTGTATAAGAATTTTCAAATTGCAATGCCATATTCGGATTCAGCATAATCAAAAACAAAATAGAAACATATTTGATCAAAGTAAAATGATGAATTTAACGATATTTTTAAAATTATTTACACAAAACAATTGTTATTGTTTAAACAATTAATAAACAATTAGCGGCCAAATCTGCGAGTAGAACTTTTTATTTTAACATGTATATAAACTAACAAAAAAAGTTTTAGAAAAATATAAGCTTGTTTGAATTTTTCCGAAACAATGCATGTTTTCGTTCTAATTGCACTCCCCCAATTTTGATTTACGTGTATTGCATTTTTTTATCAGACTATTTTCTATCGCGATCACTATCACAGTTCACAATCGGTTGAATGGAAAAAATAAAATCACCTAATATTTTCGCACTTTCTAAAACACAGTCCTTGGCGGAACACTTGGTAAAAAATCAGGATCCACACGAATAATTAATCCACAAAACCAAAAGAAAGTAGAATCCTTGGTGAAGATCAAGGAACTTGACTTACCTACGCGCAATCCAACAGTAGGTCAAACGTACCAAACCCGGTAACACTTTTAGTTCAAAGTCTTTCTCCGTCTCTTTCTGTCTTTGACCTGGTATGACCGAAGGACGAGGAAATCGCTCACAAAATACTCCGCTGTTACTACTCAGTTTTACTTCTTATACTAGCCGTGACGTCATCGGATTCATATTGGAGATGTTCTACCACCACTTCGGGCACTTATAGAATCCCGATCGTGATTCTTAGTCCGGGAGCGAGGATTTTTCTTTTTTGGCGTTCATATTTCGACGCCACTGGTATTTGCTGCAATTTGACTAGTAAAAAAATTTTTAGCACAATATTCGCATAATATAATTTAATATAGTTTTTTTTTATTTATGTACCGGGTGTCCCAATAAGAAAGGCTCTCGGCCATATCTCAGGAACCGTTTATAGTACAGCTTTGAGAAAAAATATTTAGGTATAACAAAAGTTGGCTCGGGAAAAGCCTGGAAATTATTTTCATAATCGTAGGTTCAATGCTAGAGGGCGTAATTGAATATCAAAAATTAAAAAATCAAAATTTTACAAAATTGGCCTAATGAAAGGGCACTGGAAATCGGATCATCGTATTCTTCATACAATTCTGCGTATATTTGATTTTACAAGTTTAAGTCTACCTTTGCAAATAAAAGGTGGGGGTGAGTGGGAACCTTGTTATGAAAAAATGGCTGTAAGTCCGGTTCTGCTAAATCGAATTTTGCAAACTTGGTCTTGTTGAAAACAGCTCTTTTTCGTCAATGTAAGAGTTATAATTTAGAAACAGCCTATTAAGTAATATGCAAGCTAGGAGGCGTTATTTAATTATTTTCAGAAATCTAGTTTTCTTTGGAAAATATTGAATGCAAGTATGCATTTTTAATCCTGTATTACAAAATTACATCAAATTAGCAACAGAACAGCGAAAACCGCATGTCGATACCTTTTTTCTGTATCGAGATATTAAAGGAAACGTTTAAATTTTAAACGTAACCGTTACTGTCACCTTTAAACGGAAAGGCAGTGTGCTGTGGAAAAAACAAAGAAACATTTTCCATATCTCAACGTATATAATTAATTAAAACAACAACAAAATTATAATTAATTAAGACAAACAACACTATAAAATATAACAAAGAAATAAAAACAACTACTTAGTGATGACTTAAATGTTCAAATTATTGCCCATCATTTTTGATTCAAGCATTTACTCTTTCAAGAATAGATTGAACAGCAGTTTTAATTTCTGCTCTCGAAATGCTTTGAATGGGGTTTAGTATTCTCTGGATCATTTTTTCTCGAGTAAGCCTAGCTGCAAAAACAAGGTCTTTAATCCGTCCCCATACCTAAATAAAAGTGAAATACCAAACCGTCCCCACGCCAAACATATCTGGTGATAGTCAGATAACTGGACCCTTTCTTTTCGAGAATGCTATTATTGCTGAACACTATCTAATTTTTTTAAGGAATGAATTGCCTCTTCTTCTAGAAGATGTACCGCTAGCAGTTCGTAGGTCCATGTTGTTTCAGCACGATGGTTGTCCCGCGAATTTTTCCAGAGTAGTAAGAGATTTTTTAGATGAGTCATTCGCTGATAGATGGATAGGACGTGGAAGTCTATTTTTTGGTTAGCCAGATCACCAGATTTAACTGTTTTAGACTTTCATTTATGGGGGCGGATTAAAGACCTTGTTTTTGCTGCTAGGCCCACTGCACGAGAAAACATGATCCAGAGAGTAGGAAACGCAATGCAAAGCATTGCGAGAGCAGAAATTGAAACTGCTGTTCAATATACTCTTAAACAGTAAATACTTGCATCGAAAATTATAGGCCATAATTTGAACATTTAAGTCGTCACTAAGTAGTTGTTTTTATTTCTTTGTTATATTTTATAGTGTTGTTAGTCTTATTGTTGTTTTAGTTAATACACGTTGACATCTAAAAAATGTTTCTTTGTTTTTCCACAGCACACTACCTACCTTTCCTTAACTTCGTTTACCGGTGACAGTAAAGTTATGTTTAAAATTTACACGTTTGTTAATATATCTCGGGATAGAAAAAAGGTATCGACATGCGGTTTTCGCTATTCTGTTGATAATTTGATCTAATTTTGTAATACAGGATTAAAAGTGTATACTTGTATTTAATATTTTCCAAAGGAAACTAGATTTCTGAAAATATTTAAATAACGCCTCCTAGCTGGTATATTACTTAATAGGCTGTTTCGAAATTATAACTCTTAAATTGACGAAAAAAAGATGTTTTCAACAAGACCAAGTTTGCAAAATTCGATTTAGCAGAACCGGACTTACAGCCTATTTTTCATAACAAGGTTCCCACTCACCCCCACCTCTTATTTGCAAAGGTAGACTTAAACTTGTGAAATCAAATATGCGCAGGATTTTATGAGGAATACGATGATCGGATTTCCAGTGCCCTTTAGTTAGGCAAATTTTGTAAAATTTTGATTTTTTAATATTTGTTATTAAATTACGCCCTCTAGCGGTGAACCTACAATTATGAAAATAATTTCAAGGCTTTTCCCGAGGCAACTTTTGTTCTAAAAATTTTTTTCTCAAAGTTGTACTATAAACGGTTCCTGAGATATGGCCGAGAGCCATTCTTATTGGGACACCCGATACGTAAAGTAGGTATCTCGACCATTACGACCATTGGTACAGGAACAATAACATTAGATATTATGTATTAAATAACGAAAACAAATAGTAATTATATACCTTTGCCTTTAACACTAATGTCTGCAAAGTCACTAATGTTTGCTATCAGACATACAAAAATTATTAAAAAAGAGTGGAGGCTATAAGTTTGACTTTTATCAGCTTAGAGAACAAGGTGGATTTAGGTTGGGATATGGCACTAACGACCACTTACTATAGCCCAATAATACATTCACAGTCGTACTTCAACAGCGTAGGTGAGAACATCGTTAAAGTATAGAACAATTATTAATAGTGTAGTAGTAATATTAATTATTATTTAATAAATATAGTTAGAGTTATAAGGATATTGTGAGTTCCTAGTGCATTTATATGGAGGTGGATAGTGAGGGGAAACCCCCTCCTCATCCAGATCCTGGAGAAAATATAGATCCTGCAAATCAGATAAGTGGTTCAAATAATTTAAATTTAGTTATAGATTCTCCTTTAATAAATAAACATGCAAATGAACAAAACAACAAAAATCAGTTTGTATCGAAAGAAAAGTTTGTAGATTCTAGTTTAAATCCAACAGCGAGTTTATCGGTTTCTAATGACAACGATAAAAAAGATAAAACAACATTCTATTATCAGTCTACAGACACGGCTCCTTTTCAAATTTATATTGAAAACAATACGGATAATTATACAGGGCAGTTAAATGCAATAAAAATTGGAGAAGTAATATTAACATCATATCCGCAATTAGATAATAAAATAAAACAAATACAGTCTATAGGGAAAAATCGTATTCGGGTACTGTTGAAAGATTATTTAAGTGCTAATATATTAATAAAATCACACATTTTAAAAAATAAAAATTTGTCTGCATACATTCCTAAATTTTTAATATTTCGTTTGGGAATTATTAGACACATTGATAAAGATTTACCAGTTGATTATTTGAAAAATAAAATTAGGGCCTATGATTTTCATCGTAAATTTGAAGTTGAATTTGTTAAAAGAATGAATCGAAAAATAAAAAATTCAAATAACGAAATAGAATTAATACCCACAAGTACCATTTTGTTTTCTTTCAAAAGTCAAACTCTACCTAAGTATGTAGAAATAAATAAGGTTCTTTACGAAGTAGAAGTTTATAAACAAAGGGTTGTAATGTGTAATAATTGTTATCGTTACGGACATATTGGTAAGCAATGTCGTTCTAAAATAAGATGCTTGAAATGCTCTCAGAATCATGACACAGTAACCTGCTCATCAGAAGAAGTTACAGTAAAGTGTTTTTCTTGCAATGGAAACCATTTTACAAACGATTTTAGTAGATGCCCAGAATACAATAGACAAGAAAAAATTAAACAAATTATGTCACAGTCAAATTGTTCCTTCAAGGATGCAAATAGTAGTGTTCCTAAAAAAAGTTACGCTGATATAGTATCTAAGCATTTAACTACAACCACAATTGATAATAAAATAGTTAATTCTAATCTAGAACAAAATTCATTATTAAATTCAGTTAATGTTCATGTACCGTCTACATCGTCCAAGTCATTTGCACCAATATCGTACCAGTCCAATACGCGACCCATTTCTCAACGATCAAATCCACATTCATATTCTCAAGCACAATTAAACAGCTTTCCAAAAAAAAAGCAAAAGATCGTATCCTTTATCTCCCGATCCTACATTGTCAGAGCACCAGTCCATTGTTAGTTCAGTTAACCTACCGTTTAAAAAAGGAGGAATTTTGAGCACAGAACAATATCTTTCCAATATCCAAAAAGAAAATAATTCAGAAAACGAAGGTAATGGAATTTCAAACTTAATTTTTCAGATAGTTTTATCAACCATAAATATAATAAAGAGCAAAAATAAATTCGATATACAAGAAAACGAAATTACAAATATTATTAAAGCTAGTTTAAATAACCTTTTTGAACATGGATCAGATAACTCTTTGTCAATGGAATCTTAAATCGGCAAATTCAAATAAAGAAAACTTACAATATTTGTTAAATGAGAAAAACATTGATATAGCTTGCTTGTCAGAAACTAGATTTACATCCAATAAATATTTTAATCTTCCAGGCTATAATATTGTGAGGGATGACCGTTTAGACCGCAGTGGTGGTGGAACGGCCATCCTTATTAAGTCGAAACTTTTGTATACGGAACTACCGATCTCTGTTCTCCTACCTAATTGTAATCAAACATCCATTATTGTAAAATGTAATGATAAAAAAAATATTACTATTGTATCGCAATACGTTCCACCAAAAACTAAAATTTCTTTGCATATTTGGGATAAATTCTTCAGTTCTTTTAAGCCACCTGTAATCTTTACAGGAGATTTTAATTCGCATAATATTGCTTGGGGTGGGCCAAACACAGACTGCTACGGCATAACACTTATGAAAGCCCTAGATCGAAATAATCTTGTCTATCTAAACGATGGAACAGCTACATTTATAGGAAATTATTTACAAACTCAGTCAGCTATCGATTTGACAATTTGTTCTCCTTGTATAAAACATTTACTACATTGGCAAACATTGAAGGATCTTTACGGGTCTAATCATATTCCATGCATTACACAAATATATATGTCTCCCAAAATTAATAAATCATTATCTTGTAGAAAATGGAATATTAAAAAGGCTAACTGGGATCTATATTATATGGAGTCCCATGAACAGTTTAGTAAAACAGAAGTTGGTGATTACAATTCTTTTATAC
The DNA here is from genome assembly GCF_917563875.1 of Diabrotica virgifera virgifera. Classification (NCBI taxonomy): domain Eukaryota; kingdom Metazoa; phylum Arthropoda; class Insecta; order Coleoptera; family Chrysomelidae; genus Diabrotica; species Diabrotica virgifera. The sequence continues at coordinate 67,589,035 of NC_065450.1, read as the reverse complement.
AAATTGTAGAAACCACAGCAAACCTTTCTATACCTAAATTTAAATACAATCAATGTTCAAATAAAAATAAACAATGGTGGAATGAAAAATGCCAGTATTTAGTACAGAAACGAAAAAATAGTTTTCATAAATATATGAATAATCCCACATTAGATAATTTGTTAGAATATAAAAGAACTGATGCTATAGCAAAAAAAACTTTTAAGCAAACTAAAAAAGATAGCTGGATAAATTATTGTAAATCTCTCAATAGATCAGTACCCCTTAAGACTATATGGAAAAAGGTAAATAACTTTAAAAATCGCAAAATCTCTAATCAAACTCAATCAGATCAAGAAGAATGGCGAGCGGAATTTCATAACATTTTAACTCCTCCATATGTATCACCTGATCCAATCTTTCTTGACTATCCAGGGGTGACAGAACACCATAGTAGTGTCAATTATCTCACCAATCAGTTTTCAAAACAAGAATTAGATACGGCATTTAAAAAGTCTGCCAATACAGCCCCAGGTTTTGATAATATGCATTATTCTATGTTGTTTAATCTTTCTAAACCAGGAAAAATTTTGCTTCTAAATCTACTAAACGATATTTGGTTAAATAAAATCGACATACCTTCACAATGGAAAAACTATATTTTAGTTCCCATACTTAAGCCAGGAAAACCAAAAAATCAAGCATCGTCATATATGGCCATTTCTTTATCATCATGTGTTTTAAAAACATATGAAAGAATGATAAAATCACGACTAGAATTTTTTTTAGAATCTAATAACCTTATTCATAGTTCTCAATTTGGGTTTCGAAAAAAAAAATCGACATATGAAAACCTGGCCAATATTGTTACAGATATTCAACTATCACTTTCCAATGACCAGTCAACATCAGCTTTATTTTTAGACATAAAAGGGGCATATGACAACGTAAAATTAGATATATTATATTTAAAAATGTGTCAAATGGGAATTCCTCAAAGTCTAGCTAAACACGTATATATTCTATACAATAACAGAAATCTATTTTTCAGAGAAAATAACTCATTCTCTGAATGCAGACAAACATCTATGGGGCTGCCACAAGGTGGTATATTAAGTCCTATATTATATTTAATTTACTCAAGTGATTTAATTGTTGACATCCCACAAAATGTATCTATTTTGCAATATGCCGATGATATTGTTATTTACACTCGTCACAAATCCATTGAGATAGGCCATAAGCAACTTAATTATGCAGTAAAAAATTTAGACAATTGGACTTTCAATAATGGCTTATCAATTTCCGAAGAAAAATCAGTATTAGTTACTTTTACAAGAAAAAGATTTCGTTGTCCTTCTCAAATAAAGTTATCAAAATATGTATTTCCTTACAAATCTTCTACTAAATTTTTAGGAGTAATTTTAGATTGTAAATTAAATTGGAAAGAACACATAAATTATGTAATCAAAAGAACAGAAAATAGTGTAAATTTATTAAAAACTTTCAGTCATTCCTCCTGGGGAGGGGATCCAAAAATAATGTTACTGTTTTATAAAACACTTGTCAGATCTATTTTAGATTATGGTTCTTTATTTTACCATTCAGCAGCGGAATCAAATCTTAAAAAAATAGATCAAATAAAAAACAAATGTCTTCGACTCAGTATTGGATACTTGGGAAGTACGCCTATAGACGTCATGGAAGCTGAAACATGTGAACCACCACTGAACCTGCGTAGAAGATTTTTGTCTGACAAATTCGTATTAAAGTTAAGTTCTCAGAAATCTAAGGTGTTGGCTAAAATATCCAGTTTAGCCAGTATGGTTTTGACATCTAAATATTGGGAGAAGAAAAAAACACCGTTATTAGTTGAAAGTTTTATTACCAATGTACACAGATATGAACAACTTTATCAATCCAATGGTATCCCTTTATGGAATTATCCATATGAAATGTTTCTATATCCAGTAAAGACTCATATTAATGTTAGATACTTGTGTCAAAACAGTGATATTATACAAAAAGAACATTATCGGGAATGTACAGTTAAGTGGAAGGAGTATGGAAAAATTTATACTGATGGATCGAAATCGGAACATGGAGTTGGTTGTGCCGTTTATTACCCTTCTAAAAATATTAAGTTAATATACAAACTACCAGAAATGTTGTCAATTTTCAGTGCAGAGCTTATTGCCATAAAACTAGCAATTAGTATGTGTTTAGAACAAGAAGATGATAAATTTGTTATATTCACAGACTCTAAAAGTTCTGTAGAAAAACTTAAAAACCTTTGTTTAAATCCTAATTTAAATTATATACTTCTTGATATTTTGGAATTGTATCACAATGTATTAAGTATGGGAAAACAAATTTATATTTCATGGATCAAAGCCCATTCAGGTATAGAAGAAAATGAAGAAGTGGATTCTTTAGCAAAAAATGGTGCGAAAAATGGAAGAATACTCGGATCAAAAATACCAGAGTCTGACTTTATTCCAATTTTTCGAAAGGAACTAAAGGAAAATTGGCAGCTAAAATATGAATTAGGAGAGAAGGGACAGTTTTTTAAGAATATACAACCAAAAATAAGGGACAAACCATGGTTTGAGAATATATGTAATCGTTCAATTATTCGGATTATAAGTCGAATGCGCTGTAATCATGCCTTATTTCCCGTGTATAAATGTAAAATAGGTTTGTTAGATAATAAATGTCTTTGTGATGAAATTGCCGATTTACAACATATTATTTTAGAATGTCCTTTAAAAAAATTAGAAATTGACAAGCTTTATCAAAATTTAATATCTTACAATATGAAATTTCCAATAAATGTTTCAAATCTATTGACATTAGAGGATAATAGTATTTATAATATTATATATCAGTATGTAAAATCTACTAACATTACATTGTAAGCAGTATTGCGACAGACAAAAAAATTTTTTCATTGTAAGCCTAAACCGAAAAAATAATTAAAAAAATAAATAAAAAAGACAAACAACAAAATAAAATATGTACTAAAAAATAAAATAATAATAATAATAATAATATAAAAAAACAAAACAATAAAAAAAATACATAAATCCTTATAAAACGAAGAGAAATAAAAAAAAATACATAAAAAAATAATAATAAAAATATGCAAACAAAATCATTAGGCATTTACTGACATACCAATATTGTATTGTATACAAATTATTGTTACTCAATGTACCACGTATATAAATGTAAGTATAAGTAAGCAATGGTTGATAAAACTATAAGAAATCATGACTGGCCTTTTGGCTACGCCAGTGCCATTAACTTAGTTAAAAAAAAAAAAATTAATTACCGTCTTGGGGGCAACTCCGAATTGCATGAAAATTTGGATTTAGGTTCTACTTACTTCAAAGTTGAATTTGTGCCGTTGGTTGCTTTAACTTGGGGTGGGGGGGTGACATTTAATCCTTCTCGGAGGGTGAAAAACGCGTGTTTAAAATAAGGTCGGAAATGGATAAATTGACTTATTTTAAGCACTTTTTGTTCTATAAAGTTTTTTACGTAAGTCAATACTTTTCGAGTTATTCGCGATTTAAAATGTTGATTTTTCGACAAAAAAACCAAGTTTTCAGACTGGTTTTCCCAAATAACTCAAGAAGTAAATATTTTATCGAAAAAATATTTTTAGCAAAAGTGTAGCCTATAAAAAAAACGAAGAAAATGGTGTACCAGTAAAGTCTACAAATGGAGTAGAAACAAAGTTGTAGCTCATGAAATCACCGAAGAAAGAAGCGTTTTTCGGAAAAACCTTATTAACATTTTTAAAGTATCGAAAAAAGCTTATTATTTGTTTTTTACAAAAGTTTACAGCATCAAAAATAAACGAGTTACACTGAAAAAAAAAGTTGGCCCCTTTTTTCTGATAAAAAAAAAATCGTGAAAACCTCCCTCTATTTAGCACCCTAAATGAAATTAATCGTTTGGCTTTACCATCTATTTTAACTGTATGCGTATTGTTTGTATGATCTGTAAGTTTGATTGGTTTGAAGTGCTTATTTTTGAAAAAATTTAATTTTTTCAAAATAACTTAAAAAGTATTAGTAATAGAAAAAACTTAAGGAGTAAAAAATGTAGGTTTTGCTATTATAAATATGCTAGTTATAAATTGGTTAAGATATGGCTGTTAAAAATTTGCATACACTCGTGATTAGTGGCCCATTCAAGCTTTCTCAATTATAACCCTTTCAAAAATAAACACTTTAAACCGGTGAGACTGACAGATCATATAAAAAATAGATAGGTAAGTAAATTGTTTGTACAGCGGTAGCGATTAATTTCATTTGGAGAGATAAACAGGGCGACATTTTCATGATTTTTTTACAAAAAAAGGGCCAACTGTATTTTGAGCGTAACTCGCTTATTTTTATTGCTAAAACTTGTGTTAACAATTAAAACAAAGCATTTTATAAACACTTTAAAAAATTTTAAATGGGGTTTTCCCAGAAAGTGTTTAATTTTTCGGTGATTTCACCTTGAATATTCGATTTGGAATTAGACGAATAAGAACGTATTTTTCATGAGCTACAACTTTGTTTTTATTTAATTGATAGACTTTATTGATACACCATTTTTTTGGGTTTTTTATAAGCTACACTTTTGTTAAGAATATTTTTTTCGATAAAATATTTACTTTTTGAGTTATTTGCGAAAAACCGTCTGAAAACGCAGTTTTTTTATCGAAAAATCAACATTTTCAATGGCAAATAACTCGAAAAGTATTGACTTACGTAAAAAACTCTATAGAACAAAAGTTGCTTAAAATCAGTCAATTTATCCATTTCCGGTCTTATCTTGAAGGTATGTTTTTTCACCCCCGAGAAGGGGTGACTGTCACCCCCCAAGTAAAAGCAACCAACGGCACAATTTCAACTTTGAAGTAGAGGGTAAGTAGAACCTAAATCCAAATTTTCATGCAATTCGGAGTTGCCCCTGAAAATTACACGGTATCACCGAATTTCCCGTTGATTTACTGGGCTATAGTGATAAACAACCTGATGGAGAAGTCTGCCGAACACAACAACCTTTTAGCACTGATATTCGTGTACCACGAGAAAATATTCGATCCCATAAGCCAGCAGAAACTTCTAATATAAAAGCATTGACAGAATGCTGAATAGACCATCGCTTCTTTTTCTTGTAGTGCCTATCCATTTCGGATATTGGCGACCATCATGGCAATTTGTACTTTGCACACTGCTGCTCTAAAAAGATTTGTGGTTGTTGTGTGGGACCACGTACGTAGATTTTTCAGCCAGGAAATCCTTCGCCTCCTGGTACTCGCATTCCTTCCACTTTTCCTTGCAAGATTAGTTGCAGCAGTCCATATCTTTCACTGTTCCTCATGATGTGACCGAGGTATTCGATTTTGGCTGTTTTTATTGCCATTAACAGCTCTTTTTCTTTTTGCATTCTCAGCAAAACACCCTGATTAGTAATGTGGTCGGTATAAGATATCTTCAGAATTCAACGATAAAGCCACATTTCAAACGCCTCAATTTTCTTGCAGGTGGCGTCTGTGAGAGTCCACGACTCAACTCCGTACAACAGTATAGGAAAGATATAACATCGTAGTAACCTGATGTTTATGGGTATCGACAAGTCATGACATTTGAATAACTTTGCCATTTTTTGAAATGCAGATCTTGCTTTCTCTATCCTACATTTGATTTCTATGGAATGATCCCAATTTTCATTGACGTTCTTACCAAGGTATGTGTATGTTTTTACTCTTTCTATTTGTTGGCCGTTCACACTGATTCGTCCAAATTGCTGACTTCTGCGATTCTGTTCATTAATTCTTGGAGGGCTTCAGCACTGTCAGCGAATACCACTGTGTCGTCTGCGTATCTTATGTTATTGATACATTCTCCGTTAATTCGAATTCCGGCTGCAATATCGTTCACTGCTTCTTGAAAGATTTCCTCAGAGTAGATGTTAAACGGCAGTGGTGATAGTATACATCCCTGACGGAACCCACGTTTGATTTTGATATCATCGGATTCTCCTGCCTCTGTCCGGATAGCTGATGTTTGATTCCAGTACAGATTGCTGATAATCCTTAAATTACAGGTGTTTATTCCAATATTGTTTAGTATCTCCATCAGCTTGTCGTGCTTTACAGCATCGAACGCTTTATGGTAATCAATAAAACATGCATAAATATTGCAATTTACTTCTCTACATCGTTTAAATAGCACTTACATACTAAATAGAGCCTCTCTTGTACCCACTGCATTTCGAAAACCAAACTGTGTACGACTGATTTTTTCTTCGCACAGTCTTGTATATCCTTTGATGTATAATTTTTAGAAACAATTTTAAAATATGACTCATTAAGTTGATGGTTCGGAAATCACTGCAAGTTATGGATTTTGTTTTCTTTGGCGAAGCAATAAACGTCGACTTCAGCCATGTTCTTGGTATTACTCCGCTTAAATATATTTCATTAAATATTTTGGTAAGGCATTGAGTACCGGCCGTGTTAAATAGTTTTATTAATTCAGCATATGCATTGTCAGGTCCAGGAGCTTTGCCATCTTTTAGTTGTGAAATTGCTCTTTCCGCTTCATCCGATGTGATTGGTAAGTGGTCATCACATATATGTAGGATGGAGGTTGTTCGGATCTAGTATCATCAAAGAGTTCCTGTATGTATTTTGTCCATATGCAGATTTCTTGATTTCTGTCTGAGATGATATTCCCCTGTTGGTCTCGCAATTTGATAGACCGTCGCTACACTACCATAATCAAATATATCTACCAAAATGCCACGGCTAGCGTAAGACTATCTAAATAAGAAACAAGTACAGTGGAACCCTGATAAGTCGGCCCCCGATAACCCGGAAGTTCGGTTAACCCGGACCGATTTTCATCAGACAAACATTTCAACAATAAAAATGTATGTAATATATTTGAGAGATAATGGGTATTTGTGTAATTTGAACTATACGATAGTAAAAATGACTCATTGTACACGGCGTTCATTGTTTCGGATTATCGGAAACAACAGGAACCTGTTATTCCTTTATTTATTTCAAACTGTCTTAGCATTGTTTAAAAAAGACTAAAAGACTATTTAAAAAAATATTTTTTAAACAATAGTCTTAGTCTCCACTGTTCTTAAATAACATAACATCGTTACGATTGTGACCGTATTGTGTGTACCTAGTACAGTCGTATTTCAATTATAACTGAGTTTATCTGTAAGTATACCGTATTTTATTAATTTTTACCATATTCTCCGGCTAACCCAGATTTTCGATAACCCGGATCGGCCGTGGTCCCAATTAATCCGAGTTATCGAGGTTCCACTGTATTTAAATTCTGTATATATCGAGGAGCATGGCAAGGAGACACCGTCTCTCCAAAGCTATTCACGACGCTTTTAGAACATACGTGTAAGACGGCAGATCTGAACTAATATAGTATCAACATAAATGGAGAGAAACTCGATCATTTAAGATTCGCAGCTGACATCGTCCTTATAGCCGATCGTATGGATGATGGAAAAATTATATCACGCTCCCTTAGAGATCGGACTAAATATTAACACGAACAAGTCGCAAGTAATGACTAATATGGTGCTAAATCGTAATATTGATGTTGATCGAAGGGATATTGAGCAGACTGCACCGTACAAGTACTTAGGACATGAAATTTGTTTGAGCAGGGATAAACAGAGATGTAAGATCCCACGTCGCATAGGACTAGCCTGGGCAGCGTTTGGTAAATTAAACTATGTATGTATTTAAATCGGACCTACCCACATGCCTCAAAAGAAAAATCTTTGGCAAGTGTATGTTATCTGTACTCACTTATGGAGCTGAAATATTAGCACTCACGAAAAAGGTAGTGAACAAGTTTCGCGTGACATAGCGGGCTATGGAGCTCCAGATGTTGGGTCCCTCTCTGAGAGACCGAATCTCAAACCAAGAAATATGCCATAGAACAAAAACAACAGAAGCTATCGAAATAATTGCGTCGCTAAAGTGGAATAGGGCAGGACACGTTGCCAGATTATCAAAAAATAGATGGACAAAACGTATTGTCGAGTGGAGGCCACGACAAGAAGCATTACGTAGCAGAGGACGCCCACCAACCAGATGGGCCGATAATCTGAAACGTGTTATCAGTAACTGGATGCAAGCTGCACAAGACATATGGTAAGAGCTGAAGGAGACCTATGTCCAGCAGTGGACGAGTAAAGGTTAATGATAATGATGATGATGATGAACTAATATCTATTAGATTAAATCTTTGGAAAAAGTATTTTTTTGTAGAGACATTATAGTTATCGTGATCTCTGCCGGGTTGTTGAGCATTTACTTACGAGTATGTTTTAAGTGCTTCACAGTCAGGTAAACATTTCAATCGTGGTAAGTTGGACGAGCTCTTAAGAACGTCAAGAATACATAAGTAAGTTTGGTGTGATTAATTCGGAGTATTCTAATAATCGATAGGTACTTATTTGCTAATTATTTAGGAAGAGATGACCAGTAAACGGTTAGATATCATAGAGTTGTTTTGCTTTTTGGCATAAGTTTTGCCAGGTATCCTCTACTGACTTTTTGAAAATGAGTTTGAGATTGTTAGCTAGTTGAATTAAGGTTGGTAGCTTCTTTGGCATAATTACTCATTAGCATAGGTTATTACCAGTAATTCCCGTATGAGAAGGTAGCCATATAAGAGAGACTGTTACATCGTGATCACAAAGATTTTGGTAGATATCAAAAATGTTTTGAACCAATGGGTGGTCAGTGAAAATGTTATTGATTCAACGGATAGATGACCGGGAATCTGTACAAATGGCAATATGTTTGTTTTGATGGGAGATACGTTTAGAAGCCAACAGACTAATTCTGTTTCTTCTTTTGTTATTTCAGGAAGCACTTCTGAGCCGAAGTTAGATATATTGCGGAGTTGTATTTCATCTGGTTTTTTAGTACTTGGCTTGAGTATAGTTTCTTGCAAAACTTTTCCACAATATCAGATATGTTCTTATGTCCTTGTTGCATGTCTAACTTTCATTTAATTTTCGTATTGTAGCTGCTTCCATGGAATTTCTTGTTTTTAATATCTAATAAATTTAATATCTAAGTTTTTATTTTGTTCTTTGACCGTAGTTACTAACTCAGTGTTATGATCTCGTACGTCATTTCTTATTGTTTCCCTATATTCAGTGGTTTCTTTTGTCAGGTTTTTCTTTCCTCTATATCTTGTCGTGTGGTTTGTTTTAATTTACTGTTATTTGAATTTATTTTGGGACATGCTTATTTATTTGGTATTTTTATTTCTCTGTAGGTACTTATTTTTCCTAGAGTTCATTTAATTCAAATGACATAAGTTTCTTTTGAAATGAAATGAAGTCATTTCGTTGCAATAATCATCTCAGTTTAGAACTAAGACAAGAAAATGGTTAGGTGAAAAAAGTATCGATCATGAACAGAATTGAAACATTGAAAATGTGGATTCATAGACGGATGCTGAAGATACCTTGGACAGCAAGAAAAACTAATGAAGAAGTACTATAAGGATGATCAACAAATATAGAGAACTGCTAAAGATTGTTAAACTCCGGAAAATGTCATATCTGGGACATATAGTAAGGAGAAATCGATATAAAATATTATAAATGATCTTTAAAGCAAAAATAGAGGGCCGTATAGGTGTAGGAAGAAAATAAGTCTCTTGGTTAAAAAACATTCGAGAAAGGACTCAGATGTCAAATCCAGGACAATTATTCCATATTACAGAAGATCGAGAAGCCTTTGCAATGATGATTGCCAACGTAGGATAATTCTGATATGGCATGTGAAGAAGTTGTAGTTTCTTTTGGGTAAATAAATGACCTATTCCATTTCATTTTAGGGTTGATATATTATTCTATGACTGATTATATACATATTTAATTTATTTGGCTATTTACAATACTAATATGATGAACTCAAACTAAAGTATATGTAAACAACACATTATAATGTACTTATTATGTACATTCGTAGGAACAAACCTACCTACGTTTCTCTGTCTGGATGCCAATCAAATATAATTTAGAATCTGGGTCAGAACATAAACGGTTAAAAATGAAATTGGCCAATTCAAAAAGGAAAGGAATTTATTGTTTAAGAACCTACAATTATTCCGAATCATTATTATTTTCGAATCACCCGAAACGTGCGTGCAGAATAACAAAAAAATGTAGGAAAGTAAAAACGGATCTGATGCGTAGACACCCACGTTTGACAATATGACACATGAAAGTGTATTTTAACTTTCCATTTTTTAATTTTTTAGGACAATACGTAAATGTGGTTCAGTCTGTTGCTGAGATGTAGCTAAGATGCTTTTATGGTATGCAAATCTAGAATAAACCAAAAAAATTTTAAAAACTTTTGAAATTATTAACATTTATAGGGGTATAGTTTGAAATTAACATTTCAAGCACATTTTGGTGAATTTTTTGAAACTATGGTATAATTATTTTAGTTTTAAATTAAATAATTATATTAAGTACAATTCAAAGAATATTAAAAAGATTCAAGTCAAAATCTTGAAAGGTTAGAGAACGATGGCAAATTTTTACAGACACCTAAAAAAAATGGATTTTGCGGTGGGCATCAGAAATCGTCACTAGATCATTGTGAATTAAAGAATTCAAATAGCTATTTGTATAACAAGGGAGGAAAGCTACTTTTACTCCCGAGAATGAAGTTTACTGCACGACGCGTAGCGGAGGGCAGTAATCATTCAAAGGAGGAAAAGGCACTTTACTCCCATAATATGATTTTCCACCTTCCTCAAATAACAAGAAATTTTTTCATTTTTAAATAATTTATTTATATAACTAACTAACACAATTTATTAGAAAACTAAAACTAACAAGTAGGTACAGTATAACTGTCAACTGTAAAATATAAGTCAAATTATTAATGTAAACATCAAATCAAAATAACAATTTACCGTTTTTTCCATTCTGAAAAATACAGGGTGTTCTATAAATAAACGTTAAAATGTATAGATACTTACATAATAGATAATAGAATATTGTATAGGGCGTCAATAAGTTATTTCATCAATGGCATACCATGACGTCACTTTTAATTTTACTTCCTAGGAGGAAAAGTACGACTTTGCTCCCAACAATCAGGTCAGGAAAAGTATACTTTCGGTAGAGGTAGGTGGAGAGTATACTTTTCCGGACCTGATTGTAGGGAGGAAAAGTAAAAGTGACGTCATGGTATTTCATTCATGAAATATAACTTATTGACGCCCTGTACAATACCTATTTTCTATTACGTAAGTATCTATACATTTTAACGTTTATTTAAAAACACTCTGTACTTTGCAGAATGGTAAAAAAAACAGTAAATTGTTATTCTGATTTAAAAATGTTTACATTAATAATTTGACTTATATTTGACAGTTGACAGTTATATTGTACCTACTTGTTAGTTTTAGTTCCAATAAATTTTGTTGGTTAGTTACAAAAATAAATTAAGTAAAAATGAAAAAATGACTTGTTATTTAAGGAAGGTGGAAAAACCATATGTATAACATGGGAGTAAAGTGCCTTTTCCTCCCTTGAATGATTACTGCCCTCCGCTACGCGTCGGACAGTAAACTTCATTCTCGGGAGGAAAAGTAGCACTTTCCTCCCTTGTTATACAAATAGCTATTATTAGCCTATGAGTTTCTCGAGGTAACGCTGTCGGGTTTTTTAGTTTTAACGATTTTTGAGCCTTTGGCATCACTCAGTAGTCAAGATATCGAAATTTCTTGTAAAAAAGTGTGAACATCAAAATATTTATTACTGTTAACCAAAAATAAGGATAAAACAAAAAATATCTTGACACCCTTACCTCACGAAATATCTAAAGAAAATATCTGCAAAATTTCAGATGGATCGGTCAAGTAGTTTTTGAGTTACAATGTCCACCGCTTTTGAAAAAAGCAGTTTTGAGAAAAACGTGCTTGAAGTTTCGACAACTTTATTTTCAGTTACTTTTTCGTGTGTCAAATCGTAAAGTGATGCATGCCGGAATATGTTATTCAATCGCGGAGTAATTTACAAAAAAAGGAGAACAGCTGTTAACGTCTTTCACTACGAAAAATTTCAAAATTTTCAAACCATAAGCCCCTCTCCCTCCTCCCTTAAGTACAGTTTGAAAATTATTTGCCGTATTCAATATTGCTTAGTTTATTAAGCGTATGCTTAAGTAATTATGCTTAGTTAAACACTAGTAGGTACAGGAAAATAAACAACAAACGACCCTGATCGGGACTGTTATAAATACAGGTATTTAATTTCTTTTAATTATTAACGGTCGATATACAGAAAACCTGTACACTTGAGTCCAGGGTTCTTTACCCGTGCGTCATTAATACCTGACGAGATAAAACACATACTTTTTATCTAGCATCTTCCACGCATGAAACTAACGATAAACCAGCTACCACCTGTTATTAAGTAAAAACACATGTTATTTTTATGAACGCTCTAGTCTCAGTATATTGAAAAGAGATAGTTACAAAAAAAGACGCTTAGGAAAGTTTTCAAATTTTTGGTGACGTATCTGGTTTGTTTACTTTTGTGACTGTTGAATTTGTTGATGTTTTTTTGTCGAATTTTTGCATTTTGAGGTTTTTTATATTACACAAACAGTTTTTTCACAACTAATTTTATATTGGCGTTTGAAATTTTATGGTAAGTGGAGTTTTATTTTGTTAAGGAAGTTTTGTTAAGTGACAGTTACAGTTAAGGAATAAGAATATTATAAGGTTGTGTTAAGTTTCCGCCAAAGTGAATGAAATGACAAAAAGACAATATGCCATTGAATTTTTTTATAAATTGTTTATTTATTTATTAATCACTAATGATATTAAAAGAATTTATCAAATGTAGCTGTAACTCTGCACCAAAATTTTAAAGCAAAACTTATATTTGACATTTTATTTATTTGATAACGTCAAACTTTAACCCGTGATCGGAGCAGTAGCTGCCTATTGTCATTTGCTGTTGCGTTTAGTAAATTTCCGACTTATTTAATAGTATGCTTTAAATTTAAATGATGACGCACGGGCAAAGAACCATGGACTCAAGTGCAAGTGTATATAAGTTTTCTGCAGAGATTTTGGCGTATTTATTTTTAATTATCAACAATTTATTGTAATAAATGCCATTTTTTTGATATTTTTTGCCATTTTTTAATATTTGAGGAAAAATTGCAAAACTTTATCTTTTAAAACATACAAATGCTTTAAAATGGCGATTGCTTGCTTAAGCTGTAAAATTAATGTTTAATTTGTTGCTTCTAAAACTGCCAAATAAGGCAAAATAGTTAATTGTTTATAATTATTGTAAAAAAGCAACCTAGATATTTGTTATTATCCACAATGTTGGGTATTGTGATCCTTAACAAACTCTAAAAATTTCATATCGATCAAAATTTCAGATCGTTTAAAAGTTATTCTATTTATTTATCACAGAGATATTTTTTGCAATAACATTAGTCAGAAAATAATGAAGATAAGAAATAATGAATTCTACGCCTACCAAATTAAAATTTAAGAGTTAAACTATTAATGTATATAAAAAAAGGTTAAAAAAATTTTATAAGCAAAAATCGTATTACAAACAATAAAAATAGGGTTAATAGTAAATAATAAAGAAAGTAAGAACTAAAAAAGTATACCAAATGGGAGAAAAACAACTTAAAAATAATGTGCAATGCAAAAAATAATATGCAAAATAAATGCAAAGATAATATTTTCCAACGTATTCTGCACCAATTAAATATAGCCGCTAGAAAATTAAAAATGTTAATTTCCCCAAAAAAGGCCAAATGCATGGTTATAACAGTAAATCTAATAAGACGTAAATTAGAGATGGAGGGTCAGATAATAGAACAAGTAATTTAGTTTAAATATCTAGGCATCACACTATCTAGCTAGAGAAAGCTCGAAACAGAAGTGTAAGATGAAGTGAATAAAGCAAACAGAGCCGCAGGTTGCCTGAATGAAACGATATGGAGAAATAAAAATATCGGACAAAAATGAAAGGCAGAATTTACAAAACAGTCATTCATCAGACCAATAATGGCATATGCGGCAGAAACACGACCTGATACAGAGAGGACAAAAAGAATACTAGAAACAGCAGAGATACCCTTCGAAAAATCGATGGTAAGACACTATTGGATAGAGCTACAAGTGCAGTTTACGACGGAGATGCAAGATGGACAACATTAATAATTGGGTAAAAAACAGAAGAGGAGAATAGAATGGCCACATAAGCCGAATGACAACAAATAGAGTAGAAAAGAAGGAGATAGACGGTTCCTCAATAACAAGACGATCAGTTGGAAGGCCACGAAAATGATGGAATGACAACTTACATACTGGAGGCACCTAGAGGCATACTGGTAACTAGGTCCATTTTCCGTTGGAACTTTACCAAGCTGCAGACGGGGGTTGTGAATTGCAACTTTTTAGAATTCCCTCCCTTTGTCTTCACTACCGCATCCATCTGGCTTGCAAATTTTAGAAGCCTTGAAGGTGTCACCAGGGAAATGGACCAATAAGTTTTCAATTTAAAAATCTTTTAGTAATATTTTTAATATTTTTCAATATCATTAATGTTGCTATTAGGATTGAAAACTTTACCTTTCAATTGCCAGATGACGCTTGTCACCTAATCCATACACGTCAGTTGCAGTGTGGGTATAAACTTTCATGGTTTGGTCACTTCGAGCAGAGAGCAGCAGGTCCACGCCTCTCTGATGATGACTCCAATAAGAGTCGAAAATCGTCGATTCAGAGTGCTGGACTGCGCCCCCTGTTCTAAATGAAAAATAAGATTATTTTGCCTTCGCATTGCAACTGAATAAAAATGGTATACATTTTTATTTTAATTTAATATTTTAATATTATTTTATGTGTTATTAGATGGAAAACTTAGTCTTTTTCTTAGTAGATGTCGCTACGGTATCCCAGCCATTTCGTTCGTTGCAATCCGAGACTGCACGCGTCGGAGTATCCTTGTTCAATCAGAAAGAAGAGCATATGTGTCTACTGACGAGGAGCAAAAAAGTCCCGAAACCGGTATAGACGCTTGCTGCACTCTCTGATTGAACTAGAATATAATGCTGCTGCGTTTTCGAGTTGCAACGAAATTGAAAATGTTTATATGTTTTTAACAATAGAACTCTTCAGAACTGCTGCAGACATAGTAAAATGGGCTATGATGATAGCCAATCTCCTTAAAGGATAAGGTACACGAAGACGAAGAAGTAAACTATATCCAATTTTTAGAAAAGAAGGGAACTTGCATAAAGTTTTAAATATTAAAATAATATTAAAAAACATAAGGTAACATGATCTGAAAACGCTTACATGCAAAAAAAAAACAAATATTTAAACCCATACGATTATTACGACGCTTTGAAAATGCTATGAAATTCAAATTTCCTAGGAGGCGCTTGAACGTCCTTTTATTGGTCTGACGTCACGGACCACGGTCAACCAGGCTAGGAGTCGAAAACAACGTGATTAGAGTATTACGGAAATTGTATATTACATTTTAATCGTATTTAATTGGAAATTACCAGGTAGTATTTGTATTCTTGTATAGTTCTACAATCAGTTTATTTAGTTTCAATATAAAATTTATAAATCTTTATAAATTGCTACTTTCTAAAGGGTTTAAAACGCATAAGTACTATTACTCATGATGGTTTTTCAAAACAAAGCGATTAGGTTATTCTGGGGATTGTAAGGGCAAGTTTAATGTAATTGAACTAACTTGGGGATTAAAAATACAAGATCTTAAATATTTACTAATTAATGGAACAGATTTTGCAAATATTCTCGAAGCATTTCTTTCGCTTATGGCGAAATCATCTCCAAGAGACATAAATGTGTGTTCTGTTATCTTTTTTAGAGTTAAAAATAGATGCATTGTTTGTGCTTTACAATATTTTTCCATTAACTAAAACTAATAAAATGAAACGTATACAATCTAGGTCTGTATTGAAACTTCATCGCTGTACAATTCAGAGACAAACTTTTAAATTGTTTTGCTTCCTCTTCTTTTGCATCTTTATCACAAGATACAGAAACACGTTCATTGTACCAATAATCATCACTACCACTCTATTCACTATTATCTTCAAATACAGAACTTCCTGGTTCACTTTTTGGATCTTCAAATATTGTTTCAAGTTTTTTATAGGTGAAGTTCCTGCATCCTTATTATGTATTTGCAATGGCGGCAACCCGACTGTAACACTCCTTTGAAATTTACACTGAATACCTTTATTGAGGTGCCGTTTTTGAGGTAAAGCTGGTTGGTTTAATTCAGGTCCTTATTGAACTAACTTTGTGAAATTAGGATCACACTGTCTCTTATCATCATTGTCCTCTAGAACAGACTTAGATGTAGAAGCGACATCTTCAAGAAGCTGTCGTTTAACCCTTTTAAGGGCTGCTTCCCTCACAGGCTGAAAACAGCTCGTTTTCTGTCTGGTTGACAATCAAATATGTGCGGGACAGTACCTGAATTAATAATTTTGTGACCACCCATAATCTTGAATTATATATAGTTATCCATGTCTTGTTCCAACTGCAACCAATAAACAAGTTTAAGCAGGCACATTTCATGAAGCGACAACTAATATTTCTTGAAATAGAAAATATCTTAAGTACCTCATATATCCTCACAGATATAAAGACCTTTGCTACTTTGTGAAATATCCATCTCGCAAGCATGTCTTTAGTCATTTTAATCGACGTTTTGATTCTACTAGTAGAGTAAAAAATTGTTTGTTGGATGTTCCGACAGTTGTGCTTTGGCATTCCGGTACTATATAGTACTTATATTACACTACGCAGATTTGTTTTCAACTTTGATAAAGTATATTATACACTAAATACAATAATATTGTTACAATACCATAATAACACAGTTATTCGACACGCACAACTAAGAATGGCAGAATGCATTAAATGCAATAGCTCACCGAACGGGCGAACGAGAACGCAGTGGTTGGTGACGTCAGACCCCAGCTCGCGCTTTTGAAGTTGTTTGAAACGGAAATTTTGCGCGCGGAACTTTGATCAGTTGTTGTACGTACACCATTCATTGTTAAGACTTTAGATTTTGAATATTACATTTTTAAACATAAATTAACAATTTTATGCAAAAATATTTTTATGTGCAAGTTCCCTAATCCCACTAAGATCCCTTAGACATTAGTGCAATAATAAAGAAATAAATACAATAATGTAAACAGTACGCCACTGATTTTCAGAAACTTATTCCATGAGTGTAGAAATCGAAATCTTGTTAAAAATTGCCTTGGGTCATTCATTAAATCATTTATCATTTTCATGTATCTTTATTTGGTTTGTTATAAGGAGGTAAGTAAAAATACAAGGAAAGTAATTAACTATAAATATAGTGCTGTGTTTTCTTTTTTTACTTTCTTTCTAACTAGGGGTGTGTTTTGTTTTGATGTAAGTCTTTTTTATTTGTTTGGCGATTTGAACAAAAAGTTAAACGTGTTCACTCACATTCTAAGAAGTTTGAAATTTATGAATAGTTGGATATCACATTTGATTTTTCATATTATTTTACATACTGACCAAAATCTTTTTATTTCTGGACCAGGGCGGATATGTGGAAAAACAACTACATTTGGATATGTGAGATGACATTCTGATTTTTATGCAAAAGTCCAAAAGTGCAAAGAAATTGAAGTTTAACCGTGCTTCCACCAACTGAATATGCAGCTGCTCAGCACTGTTAAGGTTTTTAACAAGTTTTAGTATACCAAGTTCAGGAATGGCTTGGTAATGAATTAGGCCCAAAATAGTGGGGCTAAGATACAGTGAGCTGGAATAAGTGTTACCCCTCCTTGTTAACTTATTTATTTTTAGCACATAAGCAAAACGCTCGGACAGGTCGATTTTTAAAATAATCATAGTATATTATAGCATCAATGTTTCAAACTTCGATCCCTCTTCAGGTGACAAGCATAACTTTGATTTTTTTAAATGGGAAAGTACATCATGTAATTAATACCTCATTTAAAAGCTTTTGAAATACATACTGATTACAAAAACGTATAACACTTTAATCCTGTTTGAGAGCGTTGGCGCAAAATTTCGGTTGAATTCTTTCTAAATGCAATAATTTTTTTCGAATCCTGAAAAAACTAATAAGTATTTTTGAAAAATTTAAACGCAGAATGAAATATTACACTATTATAGATGGTCGAAAGTTCCTGAGAAGTCCTATATTCTTTATTTTAATAAGTCACAGGGGTGAAAAAAGAGAAAATTTAGTCTGATTTTTAATTTCAAATATATCATTCAAAATAAACTTGTTTATTCGTAGGGACTTTAGACCCTCGGTAATAACGTAATCTATAATTCTGCGTTTAAATTTTTCAAAAATACCTATTAGTTTTCTCAGGATTCGAAAAAAAATAATGCGTTTAAAAAGAGATCGACCGAAATTTTGCGCCTACGCTCTCAAAAAAGATTAAAGCATTTTTGTAATCATCATTTCAAAAGCTTTTAAATGAGGTGTCACATGATGTACTTTCCCATTTAAAAAAGAACCAAAGTTATGCCTGTCACCTGAAAATGGATCGCGTAAAGTTCAATAATATACTTTGATTATTTTAAAACTCGACCTGTCCTAGCGTTTTGCTTATGTACAAAAAATAAATAAGTTAATAAGGGGGGTAACACTTATTCCAGCGCACTGTATATAAAAAACAGATTTAGAGCCAATACAAACCACCGATATCCACTTGCCTGATATTCTATTGAAAAAAATTAGTTGTGTTTGAAAGAATGTTTCAAGTCATGTGCTTGCATTAAGTCGGTACGATTTGAAATGTTATGATTATTGCTCTAGCTGGCAGCTGCCAAACTTTTAAAAATTTGCAAAACAATAATATTAGTCTCAAAGAATAAATACTCATACTGCTATTAATTTGATGAAATTGATTTAGAATTAAATTATGAAAATTTGGGAAGTAATTTTCAACTTCAACATAAAGATTTTCTAGGTACCTCTATGAAATAAATAATAACTGTTAATTCAATTCTATCAATAAATCTAATAACATCAAACTGTATTGTTGTGAAGTTCATTTTTATTAACGTATCATAAAAAAAATTAAATTGTTTAAACAAAGATTATTTACATAATTATATAGCTTTCAAATGAGAATATTTGTATTTAGATCATTAAAGGTATAATACGCCTTATATAACTGTGTTTACTGCATTTACTGTGTATAACGCGGATTTTTGTTTTCGGAGAGCGGTATTGATGGCGTATTCGTATTCAGCAACCCGAAAAACCTCCCAAGTAATCTATTTGCATCAATTTAGTGCCAAAAACCCTCGAAACTCCAGAAGATGACGTCCCTCAACAGTGAAAGTGACCCTGGGCACCAGGTGCTCCAGGGACCGGTTCTGATAACATATTCATGTTCAGAGGTCACAAAAACCTCCGAGTAATTTGTTTGCACCAATGGAGTGCCGAAAACCCTTGAAACTCCAGATAACCTGCCTTAGCAGCAACCCTGAGCACCAGGTGTTTCGGTGGTTGGTTCTGATTCGTGTTCAGTGGCCCTAAAAACGCCCTTAGTAACAAAATTTGACCCTTAATATACTTATTTTGAGATGATCATGCACTTTTGGATGCATTTTATGCACTTTAAAGTGCAATTATATATTTGCACCCATTTTTGTATAGTAGACTTTTTTCCTGTCGTCATCCTGCTACATACCCAGTTGTTTTCGCTTAGTAATACAGTACAACATCGGTATGACTAATCTGAAGGGTCCGAAAAAAAATTTGTTATAACGGGAATTTTTCAATAACGGGGTTCGTTATATCGACGTTAAATGTGGCCAATATTCGTTAAAAAGGGGTTCTTAAAGCTGAATTTAAACCTCTATAACGAATTTCTCATCGCTTAACCTTGGTTTAACAAATGATTTACAATTTACAGAATAACTGTAGACCTGCGTCTTAACTTATAAAGTATGATATCAAAAACAGGGAAAAAAACGTAAATGAAGCAGGTCCGATTGTTTTCATGTCTCTGTGCACTATCTCTATACTCAACTACGCTAAAACGAGATTTGGAATGGAGAAATGCGTAATACAGGGGTAGCGTGCGCAATATAGGGGTATGCTATACTCAATATTCATTATAGGTACATATAATATAGGGGTTTTAATTTATCTCCGCAAATCGTAAAAATTCGTTACATCGAAGGTTAAAATCGAAATAGTTCATTATATTATAGGGGTATTTTTTACATTGAGTGTTATGGACGTTTAAAGGGGATTTAAAAAATTCGTTATATCGGGGAATTCTTTATACAGACCTAGATAATTGACTTCATCCCCTTGTGAGATCCTTTTACCGAGTCGAACATGTTTCCCGACGAGTGGTAAACGTTTTGTGTAGTGATTGTACTTCTATGAACGATATGGCACTCCATGGAGTGATATGGAACAAAACTCTAACCAAAGAAAACAAAAAAAGGATCTTTCAGAGCATAGTGCTGAATATTACCCTCTATTGAGCGGAAGTATGGCCAATGACAACAACAATGCGAAATAAAATACGAATAGTTGAATTGGTCTTTATAAGAAGATGTCTAATCGTCTACACCAGAGAGGATAGAATAAGAACAGAGGAAATATGGAACAGAATGGAAGTAGAATGCTCGATTATAAAAAGTTGGAAAACAGAGCCCTGCAATGGTACGGGCATGTACAAAGAATGCCAGAGCACAGATCGTTGGAATACAACAAACCGGCATATTATTTATGTTTCGTGAACCTTAAGAAAGCATTTGACAGGGTCAAATTAAAGGACGTTATCCATTTATTATACTCGAGAGAGATACCTCTAGGAATAATTAAAACGATCGAAAATATCTACCAGAACAACACAATAAAAGTAAAAGTGGAAGATGAACTAACTGACCCAATTGAAGCCGGCAATGGGATAAGACAGGGGGATTCCTTGAGTCTTTTATTGTTCAACCTGATCATGGACGAAATAATAAAAAAAGTAAGAATTAAAAAAGGATACCAAATGGGAGACAAACAACTTAAAATAATCTGCTATGCCGACATTGCAATACCAGTCTCTCATGGTGAAGATGATTTACAACGTATGCTGCACCAATTTAACATAACCGTCAGAAAATTTAACATGTTAATTTCCCCAAAAAAGACAAAATGCATGGTTATAACAGCAGATCCAATAAGATGTAAATTGGAGCTGGAAGGTCAGATAATAGAACAAGTGATGGAATTTAAATACCTAGGCATCACAATATCTAGCTACGGAAGGCTCGAAACAGAAGTGTAAGATCAAGTGAATAGAGCAAACAGAGCCGCAGGTTGCCTGAATGACAATATGGAGAAATAAAAATATCGGAAAAGAAATGAAAGGCAGAATTTACAAAACAGTCATCAGACCAATGATGACATACGCGGCAGAAACACGACCCGACACAGAGAGGACAAAAAGACTGCTCGAAACAGCGGAGATGAAAACCCTTCGAAAAATCGATGGTAAGACTCTATGGGACAGAGCTAGAAGTGCAGATATACGACGGAGATGCAAGGTGGATAACGTTAATAACTAGGTAAGAAACAGAAGAATAGGATGGAATTACCTCATAAGCCGAATGACAACAAATAGAGTAGTCAGGACAGCGAGAGACGGTTCCCCAATAGGAAGACGATCAGTGGGAAGAACACGAAAACGATGGAACGATAACTTACTAGAGACACATTGAAAAAACAGACAGAGTCATGTCTATACAAAAAGAAGAAGAAGAAGACTCTACCTGTTGTATTGTTGAATGTTGCTTTATAAACCCAAATTGGTGTGATGGTACCTATTAGTTTTTTGTAAGCCTAGTAAGTGTTAGCTTTTCATATTCATTCATAGTAATATGTTCTATTACGGTTTTTCTTACTTAAGATAGCTTTCTTTTAAGAAACCACTTAGCACAGATCTCCATGGAGAGGGTACTTAAAATTTGAAAATAATCCGAAAACAATGTGGTATGTGTGTCCGCCTCTGAATACGTATATAAGTATGGAAAAGAAGGGGCAGTTCTGTTAGTAGGTAGAGTAGAAAGTTTTTAATGGTATTCCGGTAGCGTCCGGCGCACTCTCATCGTCTCTTTATAATTAAAGAAACAAAATCGTGAAACACATCATTAAGCGCATTTTTATTCAAACACGCCAGTTCTACTGACCTTAAAAAACGCTCATCACCATCGCCAGATCAACAGTGCCGTAGTACATCACCAGATTGGAGTTTTAGCGGGGTCCGGACAAATAATCCCCGGACAAATAATCCCGGACAAAAAATCCCCACAAATTATCCCTGGACAAAAATCCCCGGACAAAAAATCCCCACAAAAAATCCCGGACAAATAATCCCCACAAATTTTTTTGGACAAAATATCCCCACAAAAAAGTCCCGGACAAAAAATCCTTAAGAAATATTTGCTGCCGAATAGTTCTCTAAAAGTTTTCCCGAAATTTTACCAAATTTCGAATTCCGATTCCATGACAAAAATTTCAAATTTTACATGACAAAAAAATGTGAATTTTTCAAAAATCGTGGAAGATATGCGGAATGAGCTAAGGCTGTGGGAATCAGCTTGTAATTATTTGCTTAAATATTTTGTTCACTCTGCTTTGAATGTTCAAAACATGGCCTATTATCTATAAGCATCCATGCAAAGCTTTTGCATTATTACGAATGTTTAGTTTTGCTATAAAAACGCAGAACACAGGTTTTTGATATAGCTTTTGAAAGCTTTTGAAACAGGTTTTTGAAATGTTGTTTGCATTAATTGAAACTGAAAACTGATGACTAAATATTTTTCGGCATTACTAAAAATATTACTACCATACACCGAACAAATAGTTTGTGACTACCAGTGTGATTTCAGACCTGGAAGATCGATTGTTGATCAAATATTTACTATTAGACAAATGCTTTAAAGGATTGGGAGTATTAGTCCAGAGAAATAAGATTTTTCTCGTGACACATCCCCCTCCAGGCCGAAACTAAATTTTTTGAGTAGTATGGACATCTACAATAATAACCTATATGTTTCCTGCAGTCGATTTTGAAGATATACACAGTTATAAACAAATAAAGATAAAAAAACGGTAAATTTTCGCTTTTTTCTTCTATTACTAAAAAGTGAAGGATTCTAAACAAATTTGAGAATAAGAAACTCATAAATCATATAAAAAACTACAATATGGCGTTCGCTGAATATGTCTATCCTTATTTGTTGCTTAGAAAATTGCAAAATAAGTCATAAATTTTGAGATTTTATAAATGTTCATAACTTATGTAAAAATTAAGCTAGAACCTTCTTATTAAACGGCATGCTAAGACTTCTTGTGCTTAACTTATATTTTAAATTTCAAAGCAATTGTTCAAATAGTTTAAAAGTTATTTTATTTGTTTATCCCAAATTCATTTTTTTTGCAACACTATAAGTCAGAAAATTATGAGGTTACAGTAATATTTCGGACAGTTTATGAAAGAAGAACATTTATACTATTAACATAATTAAAAACAATGGCAAAAAGTAATTTTAAACAGAGCAAAATTATTTTGCAAAAACATGTCGATTTTTTGCTTACTTATAATAAACAAATAGAATAACTTTTTAACCATTACCCGGTTTTATCCCGGTACGATTCCACACGATTCCGGTAACAACATGTTTTAGTAGATGGTGTGGAATCACAGGCTCTTAATATTAAAAGAGGAGTACGGCAGGGATATCTCTTGTCACCCTGCTTTTCAATGTCAGTTTTAGTAGATGGTGTGGAATCACAGTCTTACTATTAAAAGAGGAGTACGGCAGGGATATCTCTTGTCACCCTGCTTTTCAACGTTTACTCCGAAAGAATTTTCAGAACAGCACTTTCTGAAAAACAAGAAGGAATAATTGTGAACGGTGAAGTCATCAATAATTTGCGATATATGCGGACGATACAGTACACCTAGCTTCTAGTCAAGAAGATCTGCAAACACCGCTTAATAGTGTCGTTGAGAGTTGTAGGGACGCAGGTCTGGATATGAACATATGGAAAACCAAAATACTCGTAATAAGTAAACAACAGCATATAAAACCGTCTATATATGTAAATAATACCAAACTTGAGCAAGTTGATAAAATCGTTTACCTTGGACAGCAATTAAATTGTAACGCAGAAACTCACGGCGTAATTAGATCTAGGATAGAGCAGGCTAGAGCCGCTTTTAGAAGGATGTCCAAGGTGTTATGTAACAGAGACCTAAAATTGGCATTAAGGCTCCGCCTACTTCGCTGCTACGTGTTCTCGGTCTTACTTGATGGTGTCGAGTCCTGGACTGTGAATAAAATCGATGTAAATCGTCTTGAGGCTTTCGAAATGTGGTGCTATAGAAGAATTTTAAAAGTTTCCTGGGTGGAGAAGATTCGAAACTCAACACTAGAACATCTCAGCAAAACTACTGAGATCATAAAAAGCATCAAGCAGAAAAAGCTGGAGTATTTCGGACATGTAATGAGACTTCCCAAATATAGGTTGCTACAAAATATCATGCAAGGAAAAATAGCAGGCAAACGCAGTCCAGGACGAAGAAGAACCTCATGGTTGAAGAACTTGCGAGATTGGTATGGTGTTAATACAAGCATGCTATTTAGGGTGGCAGTGAATAAAATTAAGATAGCTATGATGGTAACCAACATTCTGAAAGGACATGGTACATGAAGAAGAAGAAGGTACGATTCCGAAGATTTGCTGCAATAATGATAAAAAATGCGTATCTTTATATATCAAAGGCACGCCAATGTACTCCACTCAACATAGACACCGTATTGATTGTATACCTATAGACGGCCGCACTCTCTACACTCTACTCTACTCAAAGAATTAGGAAGAATCACTTACATACGATTGGTGCCTTTGTTTTGATATATGGTTGTTAAAATCACGACATTTTTTATGCAGATTGTCTTTCTGTTTCGGATATGGAGTCAATGGGTTCGTCGCTTGTTTCGAGTTCAATGAAAAGTAAAATAGAGTTTTTTAGAGTTAAAAATAGATGCATTGTTTGTGCTTTACAATATTTTTCCATTAACTAAAACTAATAAAATGAAACGTATACAATCTAGGTCTGTATTGAAACTTCATCGCTGTACAATTCAGAGACAAACTTTTAAATTGTTTTGCTTCCTCTTCTTTTGCATCTTTATCACAAGATACAGAAACACGTTCATTGTACCAATAATCATCACTACCACTCTATTCACTATTATCTTCAAATACAGAACTTCCTGGTTCACTTTTTGGATCTTCAAATATTGTTTCAAGTTTTTTATAGGTGAAGTTCCTGCATCCTTATTATGTATTTGCAATGGCGGCAACCCGACTGTAACACTCCTTTGAAATTTACACTGAATACCTTTATTGAGGTGCCGTTTTTGAGGTAAAGCTGGTTGGTTTAATTCAGGTCCTTATTGAACTAACTTTGTGAAATTAGGATCACACTGTCTCTTATCATCATTGTCCTCTAGAACAGACTTAGATGTAGAAGCGACATCTTCAAGAAGCTGTCGTTTAACCCTTTTAAGGGCTGCTTCCCTCACAGGCTGAAAACAGCTCGTTTTCTGTCTGGTTGACAATCAAATATGTGCGGGACAGTACCTGAATTAATAATTTTGTGACCACCCATAATCTTGAATTATATATAGTTATCCATGTCTTGTTCCAACTGCAACCAATAAACAAGTTTAAGCAGGCACATTTCATGAAGCGACAACTAATATTTCTTGAAATAGAAAATATCTTAAGTACCTCATATATCCTCACAGATATAAAGACCTTTGCTACTTTGTGAAATATCCATCTCGCAAGCATGTCTTTAGTCATTTTAATCGACGTTTTGATTCTACTAGTAGAGTAAAAAATTGTTTGTTGGATGTTCCGACAGTTGTGCTTTGGCATTCCGGTACTATATAGTACTTATATTACACTACGCAGATTTGTTTTCAACTTTGATAAAGTATATTATACACTAAATACAATAATATTGTTACAATACCATAATAACACAGTTATTCGACACGCACAACTAAGAATGGCAGAATGCATTAAATGCAATAGCTCACCGAACGGGCGAACGAGAACGCAGTGGTTGGTGACGTCAGACCCCAGCTCGCGCTTTTGAAGTTGTTTGAAACGGAAATTTTGCGCGCGGAACTTTGATCAGTTGTTGTACGTACACCATTCATTGTTAAGACTTTAGATTTTGAATATTACATTTTTAAACATAAATTAACAATTTTATGCAAAAATATTTTTATGTGCAAGTTCCCTAATCCCACTAAGATCCCTTAGACATTAGTGCAATAATAAAGAAATAAATACAATAATGTAAACAGTACGCCACTGATTTTCAGAAACTTATTCCATGAGTGTAGAAATCGAAATCTTGTTAAAAATTGCCTTGGGTCATTCATTAAATCATTTATCATTTTCATGTATCTTTATTTGGTTTGTTATAAGGAGGTAAGTAAAAATACAAGGAAAGTAATTAACTATAAATATAGTGCTGTGTTTTCTTTTTTTACTTTCTTTCTAACTAGGGGTGTGTTTTGTTTTGATGTAAGTCTTTTTTATTTGTTTGGCGATTTGAACAAAAAGTTAAACGTGTTCACTCACATTCTAAGAAGTTTGAAATTTATGAATAGTTGGATATCACATTTGATTTTTCATATTATTTTACATACTGACCAAAATCTTTTTATTTCTGGACCAGGGCGGATATGTGGAAAAACAACTACATTTGGATATGTGAGATGACATTCTGATTTTTATGCAAAAGTCCAAAAGTGCAAAGAAATTGAAGTTTAACCGTGCTTCCACCAACTGAATATGCAGCTGCTCAGCACTGTTAAGGTTTTTAACAAGTTTTAGTATACCAAGTTCAGGAATGGCTTGGTAATGAATTAGGCCCAAAATAGTGGGGCTAAGATACAGTGAGCTGGAATAAGTGTTACCCCTCCTTGTTAACTTATTTATTTTTAGCACATAAGCAAAACGCTCGGACAGGTCGATTTTTAAAATAATCATAGTATATTATAGCATCAATGTTTCAAACTTCGATCCCTCTTCAGGTGACAAGCATAACTTTGATTTTTTTAAATGGGAAAGTACATCATGTAATTAATACCTCATTTAAAAGCTTTTGAAATACATACTGATTACAAAAACGTATAACACTTTAATCCTGTTTGAGAGCGTTGGCGCAAAATTTCGGTTGAATTCTTTCTAAATGCAATAATTTTTTTCGAATCCTGAAAAAACTAATAAGTATTTTTGAAAAATTTAAACGCAGAATGAAATATTACACTATTATAGATGGTCGAAAGTTCCTGAGAAGTCCTATATTCTTTATTTTAATAAGTCACAGGGGTGAAAAAAGAGAAAATTTAGTCTGATTTTTAATTTCAAATATATCATTCAAAATAAACTTGTTTATTCGTAGGGACTTTAGACCCTCGGTAATAACGTAATCTATAATTCTGCGTTTAAATTTTTCAAAAATACCTATTAGTTTTCTCAGGATTCGAAAAAAAATAATGCGTTTAAAAAGAGATCGACCGAAATTTTGCGCCTACGCTCTCAAAAAAGATTAAAGCATTTTTGTAATCATCATTTCAAAAGCTTTTAAATGAGGTGTCACATGATGTACTTTCCCATTTAAAAAAGAACCAAAGTTATGCCTGTCACCTGAAAATGGATCGCGTAAAGTTCAATAATATACTTTGATTATTTTAAAACTCGACCTGTCCTAGCGTTTTGCTTATGTACAAAAAATAAATAAGTTAATAAGGGGGGTAACACTTATTCCAGCGCACTGTATATAAAAAACAGATTTAGAGCCAATACAAACCACCGATATCCACTTGCCTGATATTCTATTGAAAAAAATTAGTTGTGTTTGAAAGAATGTTTCAAGTCATGTGCTTGCATTAAGTCGGTACGATTTGAAATGTTATGATTATTGCTCTAGCTGGCAGCTGCCAAACTTTTAAAAATTTGCAAAACAATAATATTAGTCTCAAAGAATAAATACTCATACTGCTATTAATTTGATGAAATTGATTTAGAATTAAATTATGAAAATTTGGGAAGTAATTTTCAACTTCAACATAAAGATTTTCTAGGTACCTCTATGAAATAAATAATAACTGTTAATTCAATTCTATCAATAAATCTAATAACATCAAACTGTATTGTTGTGAAGTTCATTTTTATTAACGTATCATAAAAAAAATTAAATTGTTTAAACAAAGATTATTTACATAATTATATAGCTTTCAAATGAGAATATTTGTATTTAGATCATTAAAGGTATAATACGCCTTATATAACTGTGTTTACTGCATTTACTGTGTATAACGCGGATTTTTGTTTTCGGAGAGCGGTATTGATGGCGTATTCGTATTCAGCAACCCGAAAAACCTCCCAAGTAATCTATTTGCATCAATTTAGTGCCAAAAACCCTCGAAACTCCAGAAGATGACGTCCCTCAACAGTGAAAGTGACCCTGGGCACCAGGTGCTCCAGGGACCGGTTCTGATAACATATTCATGTTCAGAGGTCACAAAAACCTCCGAGTAATTTGTTTGCACCAATGGAGTGCCGAAAACCCTTGAAACTCCAGATAACCTGCCTTAGCAGCAACCCTGAGCACCAGGTGTTTCGGTGGTCGGTTCTGATTCGTGTTCAGTGGCCCTAAAAACGCCCTTAGTAACAAAATTTGACCCTTAATATACTTATTTTGAGATGATCATGCACTTTTGGATGCATTTTATGCACTTTAAAGTGCAATTATATATTTGCACCCATTTTTGTATAGTAGACTTTTTTCCTGTCGTCATCCTGCTACATACCCAGTTGTTTTCGCTTAGTAATACAGTACAACATCGGTATGACTAATCTGAAGGGTCCGAAAAAAAATTTGTTATAACGGGAATTTTTCAATAACGGGGTTCGTTATATCGACGTTAAATGTGGCCAATATTCGTTAAAAAGGGGTTCTTAAAGCTGAATTTAAACCTCTATAACGAATTTCTCATCGCTTAACCTTGGTTTAACAAATGATTTACAATTTACAGAATAACTGTAGACCTGCGTCTTAACTTATAAAGTATGATATCAAAAACAGGGAAAAAAACGTAAATGAAGCAGGTCCGATTGTTTTCATGTCTCTGTGCACTATCTCTATACTCAACTACGCTAAAACGAGATTTGGAATGGAGAAATGCGTAATACAGGGGTAGCGTGCGCAATATAGGGGTATGCTATACTCAATATTCATTATAGGTACATATAATATAGGGGTTTTAATTTATCTCCGCAAATCGTAAAAATTCGTTACATCGAAGGTTAAAATCGAAATAGTTCATTATATTATAGAGGTATTTTTTACATTGAGTGTTATGAACGTTTAAAGGGGATTTAAAAAATTCGTTATATCGGGGAATTCTTTATACAGACCTAGATAATTGACTTCATCCCCTTGTGAGATCCTTTTACCGAGTCGAACATGTTTCCCGACGAGTGGTAAACGTTTTGTGTAGTGATTGTACTTCTATGAACGATATGGCACTCCATGGAGTGATATGGAACAAAACTCTAACCAAAGAAAACAAAAAAAGGATCTTTCAGAGCATAGTGCTGAATATTACCCTCTATTGAGCGGAAGTATGGCCAATGACAACAACAATGCGAAATAAAATACGAATAGTTGAATTGGTCTTTATAAGAAGATGTCTAATCGTCTACACCAGAGAGGATAGAATAAGAACAGAGGAAATATGGAACAGAATGGAAGTAGAATGCTCGATTATAAAAAGTTGGAAAACAGAGCCCTGCAATGGTACGGGCATGTACAAAGAATGCCAGAGCACAGATCGTTGGAATACAACAAACCGGCATATTATTTATGTTTCGTGAACCTTAAGAAAGCATTTGACAGGGTCAAATTAAAGGACGTTATCCATTTATTATACTCGAGAGAGATACCTCTAGGAATAATTAAAACGATCGAAAATATCTACCAGAACAACACAATAAAAGTAAAAGTGGAAGATGAACTAACTGACCCAATTGAAGCCGGCAATGGGATAAGACAGGGGGATTCCTTGAGTCTTTTATTGTTCAACCTGATCATGGACGAAATAATAAAAAAAGTAAGAATTAAAAAAGGATACCAAATGGGAGACAAACAACTTAAAATAATCTGCTATGCCGACATTGCAATACCAGTCTCTCATGGTGAAGATGATTTACAACGTATGCTGCACCAATTTAACATAACCGTCAGAAAATTTAACATGTTAATTTCCCCAAAAAAGACAAAATGCATGGTTATAACAGCAGATCCAATAAGATGTAAATTGGAGCTGGAAGGTCAGATAATAGAACAAGTGATGGAATTTAAATACCTAGGCATCACAATATCTAGCTACGGAAGGCTCGAAACAGAAGTGTAAGATCAAGTGAATAGAGCAAACAGAGCCGCAGGTTGCCTGAATGACAATATGGAGAAATAAAAATATCGGAAAAGAAATGAAAGGCAGAATTTACAAAACAGTCATCAGACCAATGATGACATACGCGGCAGAAACACGACCCGACACAGAGAGGACAAAAAGACTGCTCGAAACAGCGGAGATGAAAACCCTTCGAAAAATCGATGGTAAGACTCTATGGGACAGAGCTAGAAGTGCAGATATACGACGGAGATGCAAGGTGGATAACGTTAATAACTAGGTAAGAAACAGAAGAATAGGATGGAATTACCTCATAAGCCGAATGACAACAAATAGAGTAGTCAGGACAGCGAGAGACGGTTCCCCAATAGGAAGACGATCAGTGGGAAGAACACGAAAACGATGGAACGATAACTTACTAGAGACACATTGAAAAAACAGACAGAGTCATGTCTATACAAAAAGAAGAAGAAGAAGACTCTACCTGTTGTATTGTTGAATGTTGCTTTATAAACCCAAATTGGTGTGATGGTACCTATTAGTTTTTTGTAAGCCTAGTAAGTGTTAGCTTTTCATATTCATTCATAGTAATATGTTCTATTACGGTTTTTCTTACTTAAGATAGCTTTCTTTTAAGAAACCACTTAGCACAGATCTCCATGGAGAGGGTACTTAAAATTTGAAAATAATCCGAAAACAATGTGGTATGTGTGTCCGCCTCTGAATACGTATATAAGTATGGAAAAGAAGGGGCAGTTCTGTTAGTAGGTAGAGTAGAAAGTTTTTAATGGTATTCCGGTAGCGTCCGGCGCACTCTCATCGTCTCTTTATAATTAAAGAAACAAAATCGTGAAACACATCATTAAGCGCATTTTTATTCAAACACGCCAGTTCTACTGACCTTAAAAAACGCTCATCACCATCGCCAGATCAACAGTGCCGTAGTACATCACCAGATTGGAGTTTTAGCGGGGTCCGGACAAATAATCCCCGGACAAATAATCCCGGACAAAAAATCCCCACAAATTATCCCTGGACAAAAATCCCCGGACAAAAAATCCCCACAAAAAATCCCGGACAAATAATCCCCACAAATTTTTTTGGACAAAATATCCCCACAAAAAAGTCCCGGACAAAAAATCCTTAAGAAATATTTGCTGCCGAATAGTTCTCTAAAAGTTTTCCCGAAATTTTACCAAATTTCGAATTCCGATTCCATGACAAAAATTTCAAATTTTACATGACAAAAAAATGTGAATTTTTCAAAAATCGTGGAAGATATGCGGAATGAGCTAAGGCTGTGGGAATCAGCTTGTAATTATTTGCTTAAATATTTTGTTCACTCTGCTTTGAATGTTCAAAACATGGCCTATTATCTATAAGCATCCATGCAAAGCTTTTGCATTATTACGAATGTTTAGTTTTGCTATAAAAACGCAGAACACAGGTTTTTGATATAGCTTTTGAAAGCTTTTGAAACAGGTTTTTGAAATGTTGTTTGCATTAATTGAAACTGAAAACTGATGACTAAATATTTTTCGGCATTACTAAAAATATTACTACCATACACCGAACAAATAGTTTGTGACTACCAGTGTGATTTCAGACCTGGAAGATCGATTGTTGATCAAATATTTACTATTAGACAAATGCTTTAAAGGATTGGGAGTATTAGTCCAGAGAAATAAGATTTTTCTCGTGACACATCCCCCTCCAGGCCGAAACTAAATTTTTTGAGTAGTATGGACATCTACAATAATAACCTATATGTTTCCTGCAGTCGATTTTGAAGATATACACAGTTATAAACAAATAAAGATAAAAAAACGGTAAATTTTCGCTTTTTTCTTCTATTACTAAAAAGTGAAGGATTCTAAACAAATTTGAGAATAAGAAACTCATAAATCATATAAAAAACTACAATATGGCGTTCGCTGAATATGTCTATCCTTATTTGTTGCTTAGAAAATTGCAAAATAAGTCATAAATTTTGAGATTTTATAAATGTTCATAACTTATGTAAAAATTAAGCTAGAACCTTCTTATTAAACGGCATGCTAAGACTTCTTGTGCTTAACTTATATTTTAAATTTCAAAGCAATTGTTCAAATAGTTTAAAAGTTATTTTATTTGTTTATCCCAAATTCATTTTTTTTGCAACACTATAAGTCAGAAAATTATGAGGTTACAGTAATATTTCGGACAGTTTATGAAAGAAGAACATTTATACTATTAACATAATTAAAAACAATGGCAAAAAGTAATTTTAAACAGAGCAAAATTATTTTGCAAAAACATGTCGATTTTTTGCTTACTTATAATAAACAAATAGAATAACTTTTTAACCATTACCCGGTTTTATCCCGGTACGATTCCACACGATTCCGGTAACAACATGTTTTAGTAGATGGTGTGGAATCACAGGCTCTTAATATTAAAAGAGGAGTACGGCAGGGATATCTCTTGTCACCCTGCTTTTCAATGTCAGTTTTAGTAGATGGTGTGGAATCACAGTCTTACTATTAAAAGAGGAGTACGGCAGGGATATCTCTTGTCACCCTGCTTTTCAACGTTTACTCCGAAAGAATTTTCAGAACAGCACTTTCTGAAAAACAAGAAGGAATAATTGTGAACGGTGAAGTCATCAATAATTTGCGATATATGCGGACGATACAGTACACCTAGCTTCTAGTCAAGAAGATCTGCAAACACCGCTTAATAGTGTCGTTGAGAGTTGTAGGGACGCAGGTCTGGATATGAACATATGGAAAACCAAAATACTCGTAATAAGTAAACAACAGCATATAAAACCGTCTATATATGTAAATAATACCAAACTTGAGCAAGTTGATAAAATCGTTTACCTTGGACAGCAATTAAATTGTAACGCAGAAACTCACGGCGTAATTAGATCTAGGATAGAGCAGGCTAGAGCCGCTTTTAGAAGGATGTCCAAGGTGTTATGTAACAGAGACCTAAAATTGGCATTAAGGCTCCGCCTACTTCGCTGCTACGTGTTCTCGGTCTTACTTGATGGTGTCGAGTCCTGGACTGTGAATAAAATCGATGTAAATCGTCTTGAGGCTTTCGAAATGTGGTGCTATAGAAGAATTTTAAAAGTTTCCTGGGTGGAGAAGATTCGAAACTCAACACTAGAACATCTCAGCAAAACTACTGAGATCATAAAAAGCATCAAGCAGAAAAAGCTGGAGTATTTCGGACATGTAATGAGACTTCCCAAATATAGGTTGCTACAAAATATCATGCAAGGAAAAATAGCAGGCAAACGCAGTCCAGGACGAAGAAGAACCTCATGGTTGAAGAACTTGCGAGATTGGTATGGTGTTAATACAAGCATGCTATTTAGGGTGGCAGTGAATAAAATTAAGATAGCTATGATGGTAACCAACATTCTGAAAGGACATGGTACATGAAGAAGAAGAAGGTACGATTCCGAAGATTTGCTGCAATAATGATAAAAAATGCGTATCTTTATATATCAAAGGCACGCCAATGTACTCCACTCAACATAGACACCGTATTGATTGTATACCTATAGACGGCCGCACTCTCTACACTCTACTCTACTCAAAGAATTAGGAAGAATCACTTACATACGATTGGTGCCTTTGTTTTGATATATGGTTGTTAAAATCACGACATTTTTTATGCAGATTGTCTTTCTGTTTCGGATATGGAGTCAATGGGTTCGTCGCTTGTTTCGAGTTCAATGAAAAGTAGGTAACGGACAACGGATATCAATAAAAATCAATAAAAAACTATCTACAATAGCCAGCCATCGTGCAGATACTCGCCAATACCATCGGCTATTGGAGAAAGTGTGTAATTTGGCTTTTAAAATTTTTGTTTTCACGAACAATAATTATTCCTTCCGAGGAATTTTTAAACACTATAGTGAGCGTAACTTCTTCTTCTTCTTTTTGTATAGACATGACTCTGTCTGTTTTTTCAATGTGCTTCTAGTAAGTTGTCCATAGTTTTCGTGGTCTTCCCACTGATCGTCTTCCTATTGGGGAACCGTCTCTCGCTGTCCTGACTACCCTATTTGTTGTCATTCGGCTTATGTGGTCATTCCATTCTATTCTTCTGTTTCTTACCCAGTTATTAATGTTATCCACCTTGCATCTCCGTTCTAGCTCTGTCCCATAGAGTCTTACCATCGATTTTTCGAAGGCTTTTCATCTCCGCTGTTTCGAGCAATCTTTTTGTCCTCTCTGTGTCGGGTCGTGTTTCTGCCGCGTATGTCATTATTGGTCTGATGACTGTTTTGTAAATTCTGCCTTTAATTTCTTTTCCGATATTTTTATTTCTCCATATTGTGTCATTCAGGCAACCTGCGACTCTGTTTGCTCTATTCACTTGATCTTCCACTTCTGTTTCGAGCCTTCCGTAGCTAGATAGTGTGATACCTAGATATTTAAACTCCATCACTTGTTCTATTATCTGACCTTCCAACTAAAATTTACATCTTATTGGATCTGCTGTTATAACCATGCATTTTGTCTTTTTTGAGGAAATTAACATGTTAAATTTTCTGGCGATTATGTTCGCTTATGTTCTTCACTTTGAGAGATTAGTATTGCATCGTCCGCATAGCAGATTATTTTAAGTTGTTTTTCTCCCATTTGGTATCCTTTTTTAGTTCTTACTTTTTTTATTATTTCGTCCATGATCAGGTTGAACAATAAAGGACTTAAGGAATCCCCCTGTCTTATCCCATTGCCGGCTTCAATTGGGTCAGTTAGTTCATCTTCCACTTTTACTTTTATTGTGTTGTTCTGGTAGATGTTTTCTATCGTTTTAATTATTCCCAGAGGTACCTCTCTCGAGTATAACAAGTGGATAACGTCCTTTATTGTGTCCCTGTCAAATGCTTTCTTAAGGTATTAAGGTGCTAAAAGAAGTAGGGCTGGACGGACACGACATAGCTATAATAATCAATACATACTAGAACCACACAGGATGTGTTCGAACAGACAACGGAAATACCAATTATGTAAACATAGAACGTCTATGCCGTCTATGTCTCTACTGTTTAACGTCTATGCCGAACATATTATCATCAGAGCTTCTCTTGTAGATCTCCCTGAAAGTGCCAGAGTCAATAGCATTATCATTAACAATGTAAGATATGCCGATGACACCGTAGTATTAGCGGAAACAGAAGACCAACTAAAAATATTGATAAACATACTATCAGAAGAAAGTCACAGACTGGGCTTGGATATTAATCTTTCCAAAACCAAAATCATGGTACTCCACAAGAACCCCCATGAACAAATTACATCCAACATACAAATCAATGGTATCGCCCTTCAAAGTTCCCAAAGCTTCTTATACCTGGGCAGAGAGCTAAACAGTCAGCTAGACCACTCAAAAGTAATTAGAAGACGCATTGAAATAGCAAGATTTGGCTTCATGAACATGCGTAAAATGCTCTGTAACCCCAATCTATCAGTCACAATAAGATTGAGAACACTAAAGTGTTGTGTGTGGTCTCTATTACTATATAACTGTCAAATGCTTTCTTAAGGTTCACGAAACATAAATATGCCGGTTTGTTGTATTCCAACGATTTCTCTTGAACTTGCTTCATTATAAATATAGCGTCAGTGCATGACCTTCCCGACCTAAAACCTTGTGCTTCTGCTAATGTTATAATTTCATTCAATTTGTTTGTTATCACTTTTGTTGTTAATTTTAATGTTGTGTTTAATAAGTTAATCCCTCTGTAATTCTCCGGGTCTGATTTGTCTCCTTTTTTGAAGAGAGGTATTAGGATGCTTGATCTCCATTCTTGTGGTATTCTGTTTTGTTCTATTATTTTTTGTATTAGTTTTAATAGTTGTTTAGTTAGATCTTGTCCTCCGTACTTTAGGAGTTCGTTCGATATTCTGTCCTCTCCTGGAGATTTTCTATTTTTTAATTTTCTTAATGCTTCCTTTACCTCTCCCTCCTCGATGTTTATTTATTCGTTTGTCGTAACTTCAGGTGTTGGTGGTTCATTATCGTCGCCTTTAGCAAATAGATATCGGAAGTAGTCTGCCCACGTTTCCTTCTGAATGTGTTTCACTTTTATTAATTCGTTCATCTCCTCTCTTTGTCCTCTGATCATTCTCCATACTTCTTTTTGTGTTCCGTAGAAGTCGTGTTCTATCTGTTTTGAGAAACTCTGCCAGTGCTCTCTTTTTATTTGTCTCACTAAAGTATTCGTTTCGTTTCTGATTCGTTTGTAGTGGTTGCATGCCTGTTGTGTTTGTTTTGTTCTGTATTGTAAAAAGGCTTTCTTCTTTTCTTCGCATCTGAGCGTAACTGAATAAATAAAAGCCACAAGGAAAAGAAATAATTTTTCCTGTAGCTGGCTGTATACCATCAATCACAAAAATTTAATGAAAAATCCTTTGTAAAAGATATAAAATTTATTGTAGTTTCTTTAAGGGCAACATCACAGAACGTATTCGATATTTGGGAATGTCATCGTCAGTGTTTGAAACTGGTTGGTCACAAGCTGGGCCACTGGAGAAGTGCCAGGGTGTGGAACCTTTAAATGGTATAAAAAAATTGTCATAATAGCATATTTGCTTAAAATTTCAAATTTCTTTATAAATGTTATCCATTCTTTGGAATTTTAAGCAAATATGCTAATAGAAACCGATAGAAAGGGTTGATAAACACAAATTCCCAGGAACCTGGATTTCAGAGAAAAATGATCAAACAACATAAATAAGGACCAGGATAGAAATAGCAAAAAATGCGTTTGTAAAAATGAAAACAATTCTCTGCAACAAAGACCTTAGATTAGAACTGAGAGTAAGAGCTTTGAGATACTATGTGTTCTTGATACTTCAATATGGACTTGAAAACTGGACATTGAAGCAAGAACAAATAAATAAACTACAGTAATTTTAAATGTGGTGTTACAGAAGGATGCTTAGAATAGCATGGACACAGAAGAACACGAACATGGAAGTATTGCGGGAAATGGGCAAAGAATGCGAAATAATAAACACAATAAAAATAAGAAAGTTACAATATCTGGGACACTTAATGAGGGGACAGCGATATGAAATGCTAAGACTGATAATACCAAAGATAAGAGGCGAAAGGAGTATAGGAAGAAGGGTAGTGTCATGGTTGAAGCATTTAAAGGACTGGTTTAAATGCAGTTCTATACAGGGTGTTTCATTAATAATTGTCCATATAGTAACTGGAGAAGCCTTAGCACAAAATACGAAGATATAACCTAAAACACTTAAATAAAATGTGGTTCCTTGTAACGGGTAGTTCTTTTAAGGACGACAGACTCAGTAAAACACAATTTAAAAATAAAGCAAATATATTAAAGGTAATTATATACAGTTTAAAACAAATAAAATAAAATATAATTCCATCTTCTGCAAAGGAAAAACAATATTAAACTTTATTATAGTTATCCGATCATAATAGCAACATCGAAATAATACGATAATCAATATATACAATAATAATCTCGCTACGTTAAAACAACGTAGCCTGGAGACGGCATTTCACTTCAATGCAGTCACTCGTTCCTCGCTACTACCGCCTACTGCGATAACGATTGTGGCAAGACTCCACGTCACTACGGTGGCGTCTACCTAGGCATAGTTCCGCCTCACAAACGGCGCATCTTTGCCAGGCCAGCTGAAGCTCGTTCAATACGCGAGGCATCAGCTGTTGAGCCATAGTAAGTTCAATACACGAACCATGACTGATTTTCTCATTCTCCTAGCTCGCCTTAAATATGCTCTCGATGCCCTCTCCTTCGGTTTCCCCCAGCGGTGCCGTGAAGAAGGAATGCGCAAACACGGACACTCCATCAGTCCCCTCCGGTAACAGCAGCTCATCGCCCGCCGAGGCATCACATCGTTACACCCCCTTCTCTTTGGAAAACAAAAAAATGTAGCATACATTTTTTTTTGTGCCGTGTGTGCAACACGGCTTGGGCTCATCATCGGTGTGGTCTTGGTCGGTTCTTCCTTACTTCGTAAACTGGTCCTGGATGGCTGTCAAGAAGATGCTTCCCTCTGTAGATCTTGGTCGTGGTCCCCTCATATCCATTGGGACAGTGTACCAAGGCTTTTCTACAGAAATGGTCACATTCTTCCTGCTGGCTGCATCTGCGACGGTTTACCCTTAAGGCATGAAGAAGATGCTTCCCTCTGTAGATCTTGATCGTGGTCCCCTCATATCCATTGGGACAGTGTACCAAGGCTTTTCTACAGCAAATGGTCACATTCTTCCTGCTGGCTGCATCTGCGACGGTTTACCCTTAAGGCATGTACTTTCTGTCGATTTTCTTTCACAAACTGGTCTGGGATGATTGTCAAGAGGATGTTTCCTTCTGTAGATCTTGCTCGTGGTCCCCTCAAATCCATTGGGACAGCTTATCAAGGTTTTTCTACAGCAGATGGTCACATTTTTCTTGCTGGTTTCATCTTTGACGGTTCCATCAACAATGTCGTATTTTTCGGTGATTCGTAAATTGGTCTCGGATGACTGGCTAGAAGGTGCTTCCTTCTGTAGATCTTGGGCGTGATCCCCTCAACTCCATTGGGACAGTATGCCAAGGTTTTTCTACAGCGAACGGTCGCAACTCTTCCTGCTCGTTGCATCGGCGACGTTTATTTTCGGTTCCTTCTCGGTTTCGGTTCCTTAAGAATCTGAAAACAAAGAAGCTTAATCATCTTTGAACGGGTTCTATTTATTTATCCACGACGTGGACCTGGTACTGAGTCTGTGTCTTTGTATGGTTCTAATTATTGCTCGGGTGCCAATTTGTAACGGGTAGTTACAAACTGCGTAGCTTTTATTTTGCTCGGGCGCCATTTTGTAACGGGTAGTTCTTTTAAGGACGACAGACTCAGTAAAACACAATTTAAAAATAAAGCAAATATATTAAAGGTAATTATATACAGTTTAAAACAAATAAAATAAAATATAATTCCATCTTCTGCAAAGGAAAAACAATATTAAACTTTATTATAGTTATCCGATCATAATAGCAACATCGAAATAATACGATAATCAATATATACAATAATAATCTCGCTACGTTAAAACAACGTAGCCTGGAGACGGCATTTCACTTCAATGCAGTCACTCGTTCCTCGCTACTACCGCCTACTGCGATAACGATTGTGGCAAGACTCCACGTCACTACGGTGGCGTCTACCTAGGCATAGTTCCGCCTCACAAACGGCGCATCTTTGCCAGGCCAGCTGAAGCTCGTTCAATACGCGAGGCATCAGCTGTTGAGCCATAGTAAGTTCAATACACGAACCATGACTGATTTTCTCATTCTCCTAGCTCGCCTTAAATATGCTCTCGATGCCCTCTCCTTCGGTTTCCCCCAGCGGTGCCGTGAAGAAGGAATGCGCAAACACGGACACTCCATCAGTCCCCTCCGGTAACAGCAGCTCATCGCCCGCCGAGGCATCACATCGTTACATCCTTACTGAGTTACAGGGTGTTTTATGTAAAAATTTAAAAATTATTTTTGCTCAGCATTTTAAAACTATTCGACGTATCCTTTTCATACTTGGCATAAAGTATAGGTACTGTACACACTACTAAATTATGTTAAACAAACGTTTCTGGCTATTACCAGAGGCGTACGACGGGGGAAAGTGAATGGTTGACCCTTTCCAAATTCTACGCCACTGGCGAAATTGCTATTTTAGTTCAATTTTTGGATTCTCCAATACTTTTTATGAAAATAATATACTCTTCATTCGTAACGATAAAGTCATTAGTTTTCGAGATCTTTGAAGTTAAAAATGAAACGACACGGTTATTTTGATTAATGTATGTATTGTGTCGCTTCATTTTTAATTTCAAATATCTCTTATCGTTACGAATGAAGAGTATATTTTTTTCATAAAAAGTATTGCAAAATCAAAAATGTACACTAAAATAGCAATTTCGTCAGTGGCGTAGAATTTGGAAAGGGTCAACCAGCCACTATCCCCTGTCGTACACCTCTGGTAGTAGCTAGAAACGTCTATTTATCTTAATTTAGAAGGGTTTACAGTACCTACACTTTCTGCCAAGTATGATAAGGATACGCCAAATAGTTTTACTGTGTACAAATAATTTTTAAATTTTAATCATATGAATCATAATATCATAAATTAATCAAAATAACTGTGCCGTTTCATATTTAACTTCAAATATCTCGAAAACTAATGACTTTATCGTTACCAATGAAGAGTATATTATTTACGTATAAAGTATTGGAGAATCTAAAAATATCACAAGAATGGTAATTCCTCCAGTGGTGTAGAATTTGAGAGGGGTCAACCATTCACCATCCCCTGTCGTACGCCTCTGACAGTAGCTAGAAACGTTTTTTTATCGTAATTTGGTAGGGTGTCTAGTAGTCGCACTTTCTGCCAAGTATGAAAAGGATACGTCGAATGGTTTTAAAATGCTGTGCAAATATAGTTTTTAAATTTTTAGATAAAACACCCTGTAACTCAGTAAGGAACCACATTTTATTTAGGTGTTTTAGGTTAAATCTTCGTATTTTGTGCTAAGGTTTCTCCAGTTACTATATGGACAATTATTAATGAAACACCCAGTATAGAACTCTGAGAACTCTTCAGAGCAGAGCGGTATATAGAGTAAAGATAGTGATAATGATATCCCACCTCTGATTAGGAGACGGCACTTAAAGAAGAAGATAGTGAGCCGATGCGTAACCAGGGGGGGTTTTGGGGGTTATAACCCCCCCCCCCCATTGGGATGCACTTTGAGCTTTATACGCTTAACACCATACCCCTCAGAGACCTTCCAGTAGTTGTAACCCCCCCCCCCCTTAGGATCATCCTGGTTACGCCTATGAGTGAGCGTGCAAAACAAAAAAGTAATTTAAATAATCAATAATTTCCCCTTCCTGTTCGTTATTTATTCTTCATATCTTGATGTGTCGTCTTCAAACGAAGGTTGGCTATCACTTCTCTTTTGCAACGTGAAATATCTGTTCAACACTGAGATCAGTCCAATCTCTGATATTCCTCAACCAAAATTTCTTCTTTCTTCCCAAACCTTTTCTTCCCTTTACTCTTCTTGCATGATGATATGTAGCAGGGAGTATTTATCGTTTAGAGGTATGTGGCCCAGATACGATGTTTTCCTTATTTAAATTGTGTTCATAAGCTTTCTACCATGTCCAATTCGTTTTAACACTTCTTCGCTTGAGACTTTTGCAGTCAAAGGAATTTTTAGAATAAGCCCACATAGCCAGATTTCGAATGCCTTCAATTTTTTTACGGATTGGGCTTTCAGAGTCCAAGCTTCTACCCCATATAGTAGTTGCAACCAAACATAATATTTGACGAACCTTTGGTAGAAATTTGATAGCCCTACTCAATTTCATATTTTTCTTGTAAACATGACTTGTATTTTATGAATCCTTTTCGAGCTATTTCTATTCTGACCTTTATCTCCTCATCTTGATCTAACTGTTAGTTTATATTTATAATTGTTCCGAGGTATTTATACTTGTCGACCCTCTCTAACGGTTTACCCTACAATGTTAGATGTTTGTTGTCAACAGAGGTTTTCCAGATCATCATGTATTTGGTTTTATTTATATTTATTGTCAGTCCCTTCTATTTGCTTCCTTTATTAATGATATCTAAAAGAATTTGTATATCGTCTATATTCTCTGTCATAATTTATATCGCCTGCAAATTTTATGTTATTGATGATGCTGACTCCAATCCTTACACCATCATCGGTTCCTTCCCATAGTGCCTCCTGAAAAATTAGTTGGAAGTACCTACACATTGTATTCTTTGTATTCATTGTATAATTTCTACTTGCTTTTTATCACTATCTTCCACCGGTAAGACCCCTGTTTAATTGTAGTATAGATTTTTGATTAAATTAATATCCTTGAGATCTAGGTGTAGGTATGTTATTTCTTCATTTGTTAAAAATATGTGGATATTAAATATAATCCGTAAGATAAGGTGGAAGCTATCGTGCTAAAAACTGAATGGTCCCACATCACGTGGCCGTTAACCCGCCATCACACGCGCTATGAGGGAATCCCTCACCATATTTGTTTATAACTAATGAAATTGTGTAAACTAATACGACAACCTTAAGCACCCAGGAATGCCTTTAGCATGGTTCATGAGAGGGTATGAAAAAGTTATAGAATATTTCAGGCGGTCAGTGTGCTGTGTGATAGTTGAAAGAAGAGACATCCCTCTTCAAGTGAGGGAATTCCTCACTGCGCGTGCAATCACGGTGAAATCACGTTTCTGTTATCTCAAAGAAACTTTACAGGTTTTTATTTAATATTTAGGTAGGTTTAATTAAAATATTATTGTTTGAATTAGGTTGGGAACAGTGGCACACCGAGGGGGGTTTAGGGGTTAAAATCCTACCCAGAGCATATAGAAATATATATAAAAGAAAGTAGGAAAATGTAACTTGTCTTTCACAAATAATACAAAAAACTTTCGGTGCTCAAGCAAACCCCCCTCCCCCACCAGAGGAAAATTCTAGGTGCGCCACTGGTTAAGAACCCATTTTTAAATTTACCTATTCTAACTGGGAAATAAGCCACAGTTTATTCGCGTAAAGAACGTTAATTTCTTCAGTGGCCTGCTGAAATTGAAAATTAAGAAAACTTGCTTTTGATTTATATTATTTTTACTTTTGTTTTGTTAAATTAATAAAAAAAATTGGTTTACGAGACTTTCTATAATATGTGAGTACACACCATTTTATATTTATACATGTTGACATTCATTCTTCCTCGAAATAAGTCGAATTTATGTAGGTGAGGGCGACGCTCATACGCGTGCAACCACGTCACAATAGAAGACGCGTGTAACGGCGGGTTAACGATGCTCTTGGGACACTGAGCGAAATCCCATTGAATATCAGTCTTGTTCCTGTACTCGTAGGTATACTCCTGTATCTATAGGAATCGATCAACGGTCTTCAGCTACTTGAGGGAATAAATATGAATACTCACCAACATAGGGAAGCACGGTGTTTAAATGCCAAAATCTCGACCACTGTAAACCAACCAAGACGA
Organism: Diabrotica virgifera virgifera; assembly: GCF_917563875.1. Classification (NCBI taxonomy): domain Eukaryota; kingdom Metazoa; phylum Arthropoda; class Insecta; order Coleoptera; family Chrysomelidae; genus Diabrotica; species Diabrotica virgifera. The sequence continues at coordinate 67,545,277 of NC_065450.1, read as the reverse complement.
GGACGTAGACTTCATGGAAGACGTCGAAGAGCAAGAAGAAAGACCAGAGGACCCAGAAGACATCATCCCCCCAACATCACCGGAAGAAATACACGAACACATAAGAAACAGTTCACCGAGAAAAGCGCCTGGTCTAGACGAAATATCAAATAGAGCCTTAAAATACCTCCCCAGAAGAGCTATAGTGTCTTTTATAAACATAGTAATCGCGATATTAAGATACAAAATATTCCCAAACAGATGGAAAGAGGCCATGTCATCATGATCCCAAAACCTGGCAAAAACCACACGTTCCCGCAGAACTACAGGCCAATCAGCTTACTCCCAGCGATCAGCAAGATAGTGGAAAGAATCATCCTCAGCAGACTGCAAGCGGAAACAAACAGATTAGAGATAATCCCAGAAGCTCAATTTGGATTCAAAACAGAGCACTCCAGTGAGCTACAAGTACTCAGACTAACTGAGTACATAGCAGCTGGTTTCAACGATAAGCAGTACACTGGAGCAGCATTCCTGGACGTAAGCAAAGCTTTCGACAGAGTATGGCATAAGGGGCTCATATATAAAATGCGAGGCTATGGGTATAGCGGGGCGATGACGAGACTGATCTCTTCGTACTTGGGCGGCCGGAGTTTCAGGGTTCGGATAGGACAAGTCCTGTCCGAGCTCGGGAGCCCGGAGGCTGGAGTACCACAGGGAGCAGTCCTGTCACCCCTGATGTACACAATATACACCGCCGACGTACCTAGAACACCAGGTACCCTTATGAGCCTCTACGCAGACGACACAGCGATAGCGGCCAAACACAGAAACGTAGACATAGCAGTGACCAACCTGCAAACAGCGTTAGAAGACATCGAGGAATGGAGTATAAAGTGGAGATAGCCATCAACTAATCAACTGCGATAAAACGCAAGCGGTACTATATAAGAAAGGTAGACAACAGCCAGAAGAACAACTGACGGTGCAGAACACCCCCATCGAGTAGAAAGACGAAGCCAAATACCTAGGAGTCATCAAGGACAAAGAATTAACCTTCAAGAAACATGTAGAAGCCACAGTCCAAAAAGCCAACATGGCAAGAGCAACACTAAGAGGACTCACAGGAAAGAAAAGCAAAATAAGACTGACAACTAAAATAAGGCTTATAAATAGTATAATACTTCCGATATTAAGGTACGCATCTCTCGCATGGGGACACGTGTGTGATACAACAAAAAAGAAGATACAGGTAGTCCACAACAACAGCCTAAGAGAAGCAGCCAAAGTCCCAAAATACGTAGCCGAACGATTCCTCTTCAGAGAACTACAGCAAGTTAGAGTCACGGAGATAATGACAGACAAAGCCAGGGAAAAATTCGCGGAGCTGGAGCACCATACAAGCCCAATACTGCGAGAGATGCTAAGGTACGACGCTTTCCACCGGTGGAAGCACAAACGTCCTAAACAATAAACAGTGTAAAGTGAGATAAATAAGTAAAATAGTGAAAACAGTGAACGGTTCGTAGCTCGAAAACAATAAGTGCCGAAGAAAAACGTAACACAAACGTAGGTCCAATACCACGATCACCTTAGGGTAAGACAATTATAAAAAATATCCAAAAAACAAATAAGAAAAAAAAAATTTTAGGAAACGCTTTTCTTTAGTTCCGAGTGGCTAAAATTAAAAATATTAAAAAATCTACTAAAAAGCAAAAAATAAAAAAATTGAAAAAATCCAACACATTCGTCAAAGAAAAGCGTGGCGCGTCTTCATCGAATAAACGGTTTTTGCCCCACGCTTTTCTTTAACGAATGTGTTGGATTTTTTCAATTTTTTTTATTTTTTGCTTTTTAGTAGATTTTTTAATATTTTTAATTCTAGTCACTCGGAACTAAAGAAAAGCGTTTCCTAAAAATTTTTTGTCATATTTTTTTATTTTTTACTTTTTAGTCTTACACTATGATTACATATGATGTACAAACATAAAAAGTAGTCGGAATCGGCAAAAAATTTGAAACTTCATTGTTTATTTGTGAAGCATAACGTAAACAATTAACGTAAAAAGTGAAATTATGTATAGTTCATATCATTAGCTACAATCCGTAAAAATTTCAAATTTCTACATTGTAAAAAACAAGAGAATTTAAGCATTTTCCATTACAACCTTTTTTTTATTTAAAAAATTATTAAACATAAACAAATTTTTTTATTGACTATTCGTGTATTGTTCCCGCGAATGCATATGTCTGCAAATTTTCATTCATTTGCATTGAAGAAAAGGCAGGCAAATTAACCTCTAAAGATTTGACGCAAACTATTGAACTAAAGAAAAGCGTTTAAAAAAAAGAAGAATGTGTGTAACTTATTAAATTTAAATTAAAATACATTTTACTGCTGTCAGAAACCAGACAAAAATGTTTATATCAAAAATAATCATTGCTTTTCGCTTAAATTGAATGTTAAAACTTCCAAGAGGCAGGTGGCCGGCGGGAGCTGGCTTGAATATTTAATTTAATCGAAAAGCAATATTTATTTCTGAAATACACATTTTTTCTGTTTACGGGCAACTGTAAAATGTATTCTGAGTTAAATAAATTACATACATTCTTCTTTTTTGTCAAATAATTTAATTAAAAAATTATTTTTGGACACCCTGTACAAATAATTATATAAATTTTTATATTACTGAATAAATAATTGAATGACCTTTCAAATGAGCTATCCCGTGTCCCCTATTCTCATTTAAAAAAATCATCGATTAGTCATCGCTCCCAGATGGATGACGTCACTAGTATGACATATATGCCAAAATATCGTAATTTAAAAATAAAAATCGACCTCTTTCGGGATTTTTCCTTAAAGTCGCCTTTTTACGAAATAACGAATTTATTCCTTTCATTTGCATCGTACTGTATAAACAAATATATGAGAGTTCAAAATTTAAAACTTTATTGTTTATTTATGACTCATAACGTAAAAAGTGAAATTATGTATAGGTTATATCATTAGCTACAATCCGTAAAAGTTTCAAGTTTCTACATTGTAAAAAACAAGAGAATTTAGGCCTTTTTCCATTAAAATCGTTTTTTTCTTATTTAAACAATTAATAAACATAAACAAAAATTTTTTGTTGTCTATTCGTGTATTTCTCGCGAATGCATATGTCTGCAAATTTTCATTCATTTGCATGGAAGAAAAGGTAGTCAAATTAACATTCAAAGATTTGACGCAATCTATTGAACTAAATAAAAGCTTGTAAAAAGGCGTAAGCCACCAAAAAAATCATAAAAAACAAAAAAATCATAAAATTCTTGAGTTCCAAGCCATTGGACTGAGCTCAGTGGGGCTTGGTACAGTGACTTGGGGCCCAAGCAAGCAATTTTAGTACCGCGGATAAGTAATTAGAAGATAAAGGTATAGAGCGCTTCACGCTGGCATAGTTTTTGCATTCGATTAGGGCACCACATGGAATCTTATTACCCAGGATTCCATTGTGAAGAGCAATTGGCTACGATAGTTGTGCCCCCATCACGCATCAGCGTGCTATGGGGGGAAAGGGATGGCCTGGGGCATTGGAGCGAGGTGGGGTGATCCCTGTTTTTACTCGGGTCAAAACAACTCGCCCCAATGAATTGTTACACCCGAATGTACTTTTTCGATAGGATGGACATCTCCCACAGGTCGGGTTATATCAAATTGCTTGCTTGCTTGCTGTAAACCAACCCTACTCAAGGTGAGACAGACATCGCCACGTATAATGCTCGGTCACTCTCTACCATGATACTATAAATAACGTTATTTATGTTCGTCCGCTACAACTTTTCCCATGCGTCACGATTCATTTTCAAACAAATTAAGTAAAAACATAAAGTGAAACGTACGCCAATGTGTGTAGTATATAGTATACAGCATTACAGTATACAAAATGTATACACATGGACGTTCGTTTCACTTTATGTTTTGACTTAATTTGCTTGAAAATGAATCGTGACGCACGGGAAAAGTTATAGCGGACGAACAATATAGTATCATGCTCTCTACTAATCAATACATAAATACAATACATCAAATAGTATGTAATATATTATATTTTATTTAAAATTATCTACAATTTTAGTTTAAAATACGTTAATTTTGACTGACTTCGGTCATCGTTTTCAAAATACAAATATCTCCATCTAATTTACTTACCGTTGCACGTCATCCGCGTCCATAGCCCGTGACGTCACATGATACCAACACGAACTATTTAGGGGGTAGGTGTGTTCTTTTTTAGAATCACTTTGCCGAGTACACTGGCATTTCAGCCACTAGGCATACTTTATTATATACGCGTAGAAATAATATTTAAAGAATTCTATTAATGTTAACTAATAAAATACACAATAATATGTTTCATTTAATTTGTATAAATGGATTATAAAGCGTTTGTATGAAGCACATTTGTTCGGAATACACGGTAACTATAATCGAACGAAGGTGATATTTTGGCATAAATTGGTAACATTTATTTGACAGTTGCGGTGATGACACTTCATATTTGTTTATGGTTTATATTCTTTACCATAAGTATTTGTTTCATTATATTTACTGTTTTTATTATGTACTTTAATGTAAGATTATAACTTAATTCTTGTTTTTTATTTCTAAAGTTTTTTTGTATAATCCACTTCCTCAAAAATTGTGTGACGTATTTGATTTAAAATTAATTCAAGAATTTTTTTGCAATTGGTAACAATGTCAACTTAGACACAGCATAATAAACTAGACGTTGCGTTTTCTATGCTGAGACTTAGATCTCTAACGTAGATAATGAAGATAATGACGTACAACGGTAAGTAAATTAGACGGACTGTAGATAAAAAAGTTAGGTACACGCTTAAACGTCATCAAGTCAGTAACGTCACTATTTAGCATGCACTTTAACTGGGTCGTGGTATTCTTGTTCTCATGATCATTTTTCAGTGCGTCACAGTTTTTCGATTTCTCTCTAATGCATTAAGTTAGATGAGACGGAAAAAGCGGTAGCTCAGTGATTAAACACAAAAATAATGCAGCATTACAATGGTTATATACATAATATGTCTATTCCTAACCTACCTTTGATTCGTTGATATTTAGAATGCGCGTTTTTTCTAGCCAATCAAATACACGTATTACAAACATTTGACAAAAACTTCGTCCATTTTGGCCATTTTTTAGAAGTGTCAAAGAGCAAGTGACGGTTATTATTCAGGTCAGTATTTTGTGTACCTGTCATTTTGAAATTTCGAATTAGACTTCACTTGTGTTTCACAACGTCTTTGTGCATTATTTTGTGTTTTGGTTTAGAATTTAGTTCGTTAAAAGTTAGTCATTGGCGTGAGGAGACTAGAGACATTCGATTTGTACCGAAGAGTGCTAAATATCTCATGAGTAGATAGAATAGCCAACGTGGAGGTAATGAGACTTACGCATAAGGAACGAGAACTAACAAATAAGTAGAAAACTGAGATATATGGGACATGTGATGAGAGATGTATATCTAATACTCCAGGTCATTATGCAAGAAAAAGATCCATAGTAAGGAGACGTAACTCATGGCTGAAGAACCTTATTAGGAACTGGTTTGGATGTAATAACAATTAATTATTTAGAGCCGCTGTTTCAGAAATAAAGATCTCTCTGATGATTGCTAACTTTTGAAGCGGAGACAGCACCTAGAGAAGAAGATAAAAACACAGTTTATGGACAGTTTTGTGTCATTTTTCAATGTTTCCATATTTATAAATTTAATTAACAATATGGTTTACTTTTTAATTTTATTCCCCTTTATAAAAAATACCTACATGTTAACATATTGTGTAAAAATCAAATCTACTAAATTACTAATTAGTTTAATTCCACAAGCTTTTCACCTATGGATTGTGGCCATAGAAAAAAGTGTTGTGTGATTTGGTAGAATGCGATCTTACTCTTTAAAAAATATGTCACGTATTTCAGCGCCATCTCAGCACCTGGTTAAATGGAAGGGTACTACAAATCTGGCCTCCACATAAGTGGTCTGTAGCTTCGACATGATAGGTGTGAAATTTTAAACGTTCTTGTTGTTGATTGGATAGGAAGAGTGGCGTAATCTAGCCTCCATGCTAGGTACATCATAGCCTCCATACGGTACTTCCAATATTTAATATTTTATTCAAATGGACAATAAAGGTACAACACAAACAACTTTTGTTTCTTAATTATTTATTTATTCAATAATGTGACATTTTACATAGAAATATGAGTATTTAATTTGGATTAAATATATGTTTACTCGTTGAATTTTTCCACCGTCTGCACACAACACCTGATGGGAGCCATTAGACCTAACAACAAAACGCGAAATAAAATGTGGATTTTAAAACTGTTGGATAAACAGTACCTACAATCAGAAAATCTCTACCTTACAATCAGAAAAACTTACCTTTAAAAAGGTACTCGATTACAAAATAACAAAAATATCAAAAAACACGACTGAATATCAGCTTTTTATGGTGACACAAACCATCACATAACCGACCATGACCATATCACAGCATAATAAACGAAACCAGCAAGGACACTCCCTGATGCCGCCTTTGAAGTTGAAAAGTACAGGGTCGCCATTTTTCGCGTAGTACATCTCAGTGGTGATGTGATGTGTTGGTTCATCAGTGTTGCCGATGTCACCAACTTTATTACCCGTTAAGAGATTCTTTTTAAATAATTTCTGGAATTTATGCAAAAGATTAACAATACAATCGCCATTCATCGTCAATTCGCTCTGAGCGTTAACAAAGTGTCAAAGCAAAATCGACCGACCTGCTCATGGTGGCGGTTTTTTGAAATTTTATAAGGACGCTTTGTGTATGTTTAAATGAGACATTTAAAAAAATGTCGTGTCACGCTAGTGATATTATGTATTAATATAAACAGAAAATAAAAACGCACTATAAATTCTTCACTTTCCAATATTGATTATCAGTTTGATTTTGTATGCATAACCTCACTATCGCAGTTTATGTCAATAAATATTTATTAACGAAAAAGAAAATATTTTGTTGCACTATAAATTACAGTATAAATTAATAACTAATGAATTCTAACAATTGTATTCGGTTATTATCACTACAAAATAAAATATTCAAGTTTAACAAAATAATCCCATAAGACTCAATGTTAAAACGTCCTTACAAAATCTGACAGCGTATCACGTGACTGTACGTAGAGGGGAGACGCACGGAGCCAATATTTTGTGTTATGTCCCAATTATTGACATAATTCCCACAGGCATACGTATAAAATTATGTTAAAAAATATGAATGTCATAAAGTTGAGTAAATCTGATAATTATGTACAAATCGGCAGCACTGTCGATTTTCTACATTGTCTGGTACTACGCACAAAATGGCCGACGATCTGCGCAGTAATAGTGCGCGAACTTTTCCCGCCTACTAGTGTGTCACTGCTGTTGCGTTTTCTATGCTGTGACCATATAAAAAAATATCTGAACGACAACGAACGAACGAACACGAACACTGAACACAGATTCACAGATAGCGCAGGATTTGTCAAAAGTCATGTTCCACCAATCACAATGCCGACATCAGCGCCTCTGACAAAATGGAAGGAAAATAAATACGATTACATGTTTTTTATTAGAGTGCGCGGGGCATGATTGTGGCATCTGTCAGATTCGTCAATAATTACATGAAATAAGTCTCGACACACCCAATACAGTATATGACGTCATAATTAATGACGCACTGAAAAATGATCATGAGAACAAGAATACACGCTAATTTGAGCCGCGTGTATGCTGTGGTAAATATCTGCGAATCTGCGATATCTGTAAGTATCGCAAGGGTTAGAGTGTGGTTAGAATTTTTCTAATCGCGTTATGTTTACACTTCAATATTGATTAGTAAAAAAATTTCTTATTTTTTATTTGTTAAGTGTTTTATTTTAATTATCTATGGAGTGTGGACAATTATTTAGTTCTTTTCAGCGGCGGCTCGTGGGTCAATCTTCAGGGGGGTCATTTTGGTTTGAAAACTTCAAACTGTTGATTTTTTAAAGTATTTAAAAGATCTTTTAGCATTTATATTTTAGATAAAAAATACAGACTTAGATAAAACTCAATACTATTTACCCTAGTTTTCCGAAAATTAAATTTGTCTTTTTTTAGAGTAAATCTTTTAAAAAATATAGGAAAAATGGTATGAACAGGTTATTGACTGATATATAGATAGGAATATTTATAGTATAATAAATTGTAAATTTATTAAAACGAAACTTACTTTAAATATTTTTATATTTTAAGTCAATTCTTCTATCCTTTAGTTCTGCAAAATAGTCTATGACCTTCTCATTGAACAAGCAGACGGTAACTAACTAAACGTGAGGCCGTCGACTCTACTACAGGTATACGACGGAAAGGTCACTCCCACTCTCGCCCACGAAATTGCTATCTGCCGTCTCTTTTCTATTTTACATGCATTTGTCCATAAGCCATAAGAACTGTATGTAGACAATTTAAAATACGGCCCAGCCACGGGCTTGTGTATAGCGCGAGGCGCGACGTTATTATATCTATTATATTTGTTTTGCCAATGCAGACTGCTGAGAGTATTTCAGAGTGAAGTTTTAGATAAAAGATATTTTTAATAAAATTGGTATTTTTATGAGATTATTTTAGGGGGGTCATTGACCAATTGACCCTAAGGAGGAGCCGCGCTTGGTTCTTTTTAATGAGTTTAACAAAATTCTAAAACAGTATGAAAAAGATAAGATACAAAAATTCGTAATTAAGGGTAGCCGAAGTATTAAGATAAAATATACAGGGCGATTGATTAGTGTGATAAAGCTCTATAGTAATAGATAGCAATAAAAGTTAGTAGCAAAAATTGTAGCAAACTTTGAGCTTCATATTACAAAATTAGTTAGAATGTTACAGAGCGTTCCATAACATATTAGCAGACCAAACTTATGTTTTTAAATGGAACACCCTATATTTTATTTAATGTTCGAAATCTTCTTAACTTCCCTATCACAAAAATATAAAGGTTTATTATGATATACAGGGTATTTAAAAGTTATAACCAATTTTCTATGAAAATCGTAACAAGTTAAGTTTGAAACATCTGAATAGTTCTGCTTCCATTCCCCTAATAACAAATATTTTTCTATCAAACAAACACTAGGGGCCGGTTGTTCGAACGCTAATCAACAATGATCACTATCAAATATTTAATTACTGTCACCAAAACTGTCAATGTCAACTTTTATTGGGTTGCTGAAAACATAATTGATTAAAATTATGGGATTAGTTAATCAATTAACATAACAATTATTAACATAATTGATTAAGTAATTTCATATTATGTTTTCAGCAACCCAAACAAAGTTGACATTGACAGATGGTGACAGTAATTAAATATTTGATAATGATCATTGTTGATTAGCTTTCGAACAACCGGCCCTAACATATCAAAATAGCATGTACCAAAATATATAGTCACTGCGCACGCTAAATAACGACGTCACTGGCTTAATGAAGTTCTATTCGTGTGTACCTAACTTTTTTATTTGCGTACACGTTAGCCTGTACCTAGACACAGCGGATCTGTGGTCACGTTTACCAAAGTCGGGCTGAATAACCCAACTGGTCTACATAGATATGTATAATGGAGAAGATAATTTATGACAGACGACAGACGACATATAGAATATACGTCAACGTCAAACTTTGAAACTTGAATACTTGAAAAACTACTAACCAAAATAACGGAAATATTTTTTGATTTTTGAATTATTCTATTAAACTTTTTGTAAAAATTACTTAGATGCAGTAATAAAAATAAGTTTTTATATGAAATATGTTTAAAAAATTGGACATTAATAAAGGACGCTAACAACAACTAGTTAAAAAATAAAGGGTAAAGTATTATTACTTACAAAAAATAACATGTAATAGTTGTTTTTAGCCAGTATATAATTTGTTTTTAATACATAGTTTATCATAGTTGTTAATTCTTTTTGTGAACAGGAAAAAACCTTAACATTTTAAGTAGTAAAACATAGGAGCTGTTGTAAACCAAAAAGAAGTTTTATTAGGTACTTATTGGGTTCATATTCTGATGATGTTGTTTCATTATATGATGTTTATAAATAATTATATATTTATTATCAAATATAACATGTAATCTTACGATTTTAGCCAAAACTTACATTCAATATGAGAAGATCAAGCAGTCAAAGCTGCATCCCCCTTCGCCTATTTGGTCCATCTACTAGTGCTAGCAATAGAGGACGTAGAGATAGTTCAAAATCCAGGTATGTTTATTGTTTAATAATTTAATCAACAATTTTCTATCTGTCTCTACTGTTACTAACGTGTCTGCCTTGTTCGCTGCAATATTTAATGAAATGTCCTGAGTTGGCCCTGCCTGCATGCAAATGTGGCTTATTAGCGGCAAATTCATTTTTTTCACCAGTCCTTTTGTTGTCTTCAAAGAGTTCACATGTCTGAGTAATAAAAATATATAATACAGTCCATTAGTCAGCAGTTTCATTCATTTCAGAACAAAAGGTTGCGTGGGCAACCTAACATGCCTACATCTGTCTTTACTGTAGACAAGAATTTCAGTAAAGAAGAGGATATTAACCCCTTAGAGCTGGACCATCATATGGCAAGTCGCACCTAAATAGGGATTCGCACGCTTACCGATTGGATTTGTGCATTTCACGAGCTGACTGTATCAGTTAAAATACAGTACCACACTACAATTATTTAAAGGTGGGTTTCCCCGCCTTTAGATTTGAATAAGAACATTCAGATCGTACAAAAATTTCTTAAATATAATGCAGACGGCTGCACCACCTTATATGATGAACACAAGCTCGTGATCCACCTGTGTGCATCACTGTACATCGTGGACAGTCAAGCATGATGCACATGAGTTCATCACCATATGGAAGGGGTTAAGCCAGAGTAATTTACTGGTGTATTTAATTCTTTCTGAAACCTTGATACATTGATAGATTTATTTATTCGTATTTTAGAGCATCGGGCCAAGATGGTTTATCCTCAAACAGACCTACAAGAGCAACATCACTGGATAGAAAATCTTATACAAATATGAAAACGCCCCTAACTAGACAGAAAAGTTTCCAAAGAACCACACCAATATCAGCAAGACCACAGTCAAGTGATAGAAAATCTCATGCTGTAAAACAAACTCCTAGACAAAATTTTCAAACAGCTACACCAAGTTCTATAAGAAGTAACAGTACCTGTAAATCATCAGTAAGTACAAAATTTTCCACCATATTATCTTGGCTGATACAAACCTACATATTTAAAAAAACAGAACTCAAATGGTTAGAGTAAATCACTGTTATTCCAACATTTTTCCTGTGACTTCAGGTGTATCCCAAGGTTCACACCTGGGACAACTAGTATTTAATCTATTGATTATTATCACCACTTGTTTTCCCATACAAAATCTCTCCTTTTCGCTGATGACCTTAAGTGCTTTACAATAATAAGATCTCATGATGATACTCTTGGACTACAATCAGATATTAATAAAAATTATCCCAGTGGTGCTCTCTTAATGGCATGGAATTAAATGTTGGTAAGTGTTATATTATGAGTTGCTGTAGGAATCACCATTTGCTAACACATGACTATACTATTAATGATCAAGCATTGCAATCATGCACACAAATCAGAGACCTAGGCATAATATTAGACTCTTTACTCAGCTTTAAACACCATATTAGTACCGTTGCCCAAAAGTCTATGAAAATTCTTGGTTTCATTAAAAGAACATCTCGTGATTTCACAGATATCAATTCAATGAAAATTTTATATTGCTCACTTGTTAGATATCATCTTGATTATTGTTCCTCTGTGTGGTCTCCATATTATCTAGTCCATAAAAATAAACTTGATAGAGTTCAGCATACCTTTCTCAGATATGTAGCTTTTAAAAAACATATACATTGTTCCTACACGGCAAACAGTCATTGGTCAGAAACCGTCTGCAAACAGTTGGTCAGTGAGAAAACATAATACAGTCACCAGTGCTATCCCCTCTACTCACACTGGTCCGCTATTCGCTGATGGTTTCAAACCGTTTGAAACTGATGCTAGAACAAACCTATTATTTATCAAAAGTAATACTTGCAGTACTTAATATATATCATTATTATTATCTTGTTAACAGACTTATACTTTTTAACGATGTAACTTTAAATACTTTCCTTTCGAATGTGTCGAGTTTGTTTTTGGATTGGTTAGGCAAATGCAAACTGGACAAGGAAACCTACTGACCAACCGAACGGTTCAACTGGCCGTTTATGCCGATGATATTAATATTATGAGTAGAACATTAACAGGAGCACATACCCAGAGTTACATACACAGGAAACATACCCAGAGTTAAAAACACAAACAAAAATGCTAGGTCTGGAAATTAACACAGAAAAAACAAAAATAATGACTCAGACGAGAAGAAATATAGTCCCACAAAACATTATACATGAAGATGACATTGAAACGGTTGGAAAGTTTACATGCCTGGGAGTAGAAATATATGCCGACGGATCAGAAGATGGAGAAATACGGAAGAGAATAACACAGGCAAACACAGCTTATTTTACCTTCTCCCATTACTCTGGGCTAATTAGCAAAATTCATGGAAAAGTTATTTACCAGCAATTTTATTGCTGGAATCGAATTATAAGATCCTATATATTAATAATATAGGTATGCAAAGTCCACAGATAGTGTGCTACTTTTTTTATAAACAAAATGGCGCCGACAAATCGTATTTTTTTCAATTATAGCTCTATAACTCCGAAGATTATAACTTTACAACCAAAACACCTTAATAAAATTCACCGCAATTAAATTCTGCATAGAGATATATTTTTCACGATTTGCTCCGACGAAAATTTTCCTCGGAAAATGCGGGTTTTCCTAACAAAAACTCTAATTTTCAAATAAAGTTTTAGGTAAGTAATTATTAATCAATAATTAAATAACTTAGTAACATCAAAGCTTTCTTGGTATAGATTGTAATTCCAGAAGTCGGTGAAAATTAAACGAATATTTTAGCAACAATTCAATTGTTAATTAACAAATTACGATCGCAATAATAACCAAAATAATCATGATACATTGATCAAACTTATAAAGATGAGATGCTTATTTAATATATTATTGACAAAATATAAATTTTTCTTTTTTTGCATAATCTTTCAATTTTGAAAAAAAAAATAGTTATAATACGCTGGTCTAATTAGTAAAGTACAAAGAAAGGTTATTTACCAGCAATTTTATTGCTGGAATCGAATTATAAAATCCTATATATCATTAATATAGGTATGCAAAGTCCGCATATAGTGTGCTACTTTTTTTATAAACAAAATGGCGCCGACAAATCGTATTTTTTTCAATTATTGCCCTATAACTCCGAAGATTTTAACTTTACACTAAAAACACTCAAATAAAAATTCACCCCAATTTAATTCTGCATAGAGTCATGTTTTTACCGATTTGCTCCGACGAAAATTTTCCTCGGAAAACGTGGGTTTTTCCAACAAAATCTCGAATTTTCAAATAAATTTTTTGGGTCAGTAATTATTTATCAATAATTATATAGTTTGGTGAAATAAAAGCTTTTTTGTTATAGATTATAAATTCAGAAGCCGGTGAAAATAAAACGAATATTTTAGCAACAATTCAATTGTTAATTAACAATTTACAGTCGCAATAACAACCAAAATAATCATGAGACATTGATCAAACTTAGAAAGATTATAAAGGTGTGATGTCTATTTAATATTTTGTCGACAAAATATAAATTTTTCATTTTTTTGCATAATCTTTAAATGTTTAAAAAAAATTGTTATAAACAAATTAAGATTTCTCAGAAATTGTTTATTAGATTCTAATTTAAAAAAATACTTAAAATGCGTATTTCATAGGTCTTGAAAATGAATGCTTTAAAAAAATTTTCCAACCATTTGCAAAAAAGTTATGAAACAGCAAAGTAAATATACCAAATCTCCGTTGTTTATAATTTGTTTTAATTGTTTCAAAGCTTAAAAGTTAGTCTATGGTACAACCTAATTACTCACAAAGAATGTTGAAAATTAGTGCAATGGTTATATTTTAATCAAAGATTAAAAATACTTTTTTTTGTAATTTTTAGCGCAAACGTAGGCCTGATACAGAGTCGGAGCTAAAATGTTCACTCGAAGCGACTGACACGCAGCATGCATTATTTATTAAAAGGGTACATCACGCGGCCAGTCGTCGCTCCGAGTGAAAATTTAAGCTACAGTACTGTGTTACTCTACTTTCGCGCGTGTAAATTACAAAAAAATATATTTATAATCTTTAATTAAAATATAACTATTAAACTGATAATCGATATTTTTTTTGTAAATAATTAGCTTGTACTTTAAACTCACTTCTACGCTTTGAAAGAATTAAAAAATATTATAAACACAGTAGTAATTTTATGTTTACTTTGCTGTTTCATAACTTTTTTATAAATGGTTACAAAAAAGTTTTAAAGCATTTATTTTAAAGATATTTAAAATTCGCATTTTAGCTATTTTTTAAAATTATAATATAAAAAAAACTTTCTGAGAAACGTTAATTTGTTTATAACTATTTTTTTTAACACTTAAAGATTATGCAAAAAAATAAAAAATTCATATTTTGTCGACAAAATATTAAATAGGCATCTCATCTTTATAAGATTTCAAAGCTTGATCAGTTTATCATAATTATTTTGGTTATTATTGCGACCGTAAATTATTAATTAACAATTGAATTGTTGCTAAAATAATCGTTTAATTTTCATCAACTTCTGTAACTATAATCTAAACTAAAAAGGCTTTTAAGTCACCAAATTATTTAATTATTGGTAGATAATTACTTATCTAAAACTTTATTTGAAAATTAAAGATTTTGTTGGGAAAACCCGCATTTTCCGAGGAAAATTTCTCGGAGAAAATTTCTCGGAAAATTTCTCGGAGTAGATCGGGAGAAACGCGTCTCTATGCAGAAATTAATCACGGTGAATTTTTATTTTGGTGTTTTTGTTGTAAAGTTAAAATCTTCGGAGTTATAGAGCAATAATTGAAAAAAAACACGATTTTCGTGCGCCATTTTGTTTATAAAAAAAGTAGCACACTATCTGAGGACTTTGCATACCTATATTATTAATATATAGGATCTTATAATTCGATTCCAGCAATAAAATTGCTGGTAAATAACTTTTCCCAAAAATGGCCTATTCTCCGATAATCAGCCCAGACTACATATATTTCGGTCTAAAATTGTCCACCGAAATACAAAGATGAGAATCCATAAAACTTTAATTCGACCAATAACATGCTATGGCAGTGAAGCCTGGGTCCTGAAAGAAACATCCAAAAACAAACTTGACACATTCGAAAGGAGACTACTGAGGAGAATACTAGGACCTGTGAGGGAAAACGGAATCTTCAGAAGTCGATACAACAACGAACTTTATCAACTTTATAAGGAAGCACCCCTGTAAGACTTCATTAGAATACAAAGATTGCAATGGGCCGGACGTGTGATAAGAATGGGAGACGATAGGCTACCAAAAAGAGCACTGAATGCTAGAATGCAGGGAAAGAGACCGGTTGGAAAGCCAAGAAAGCGCTGGGAAGACACAGTAAACAGCGACACACAAGCCCTTTTAGGAGTCTGTGTATGGAGAAGAACAGCCACAGACCAACAAGGGTGGAGGCAAAAAATAAAGGAGGCCAAGGCTCAATTTGGGCTGTAGTGCCATAGAAGAAGAAGAACTTTAAATACAAGTAATAACTTTAAACACAAAATACTGCAAAAAGAAAGATAAATAAGTGATAAATGTGTCACTGTTCTTGAGCACATACGCAGATTGTTTTGAATAAAGTAATCACATGTACTGTCTTGACAAACGACGCTTTATACAAATCTGATATGGACAAATGTCTTGCACAAGTCGATATGTGACACTGTTTATGTTCAGTGCACCATTGATTTTGGATAATCGTATAATGAAATTAGTGTCATCTAACGATAAATACTTGACCCATAGACGTGACACTTTGTGAGATAGGAGTTTATAGTTTTATTAAACTGTTGGTGCAATAAATCGGATTTTAAATTTTTTTGAGTTATGACAGTTTTGAGCGGAGGTGTGATATGATTCTTTCATCACGACCAAATTTTCCCTCAAGTTCCAAAACCCATTTTGTCGATATAAAATGTAGATTTTCTAAAAATAAATAGGTAATAAAAAAATAAGGTACATTCCATGTCAAATCACTCAGGCAAAAAATTTTGGATTTCCGATTTGTCTGAAAATTGGTATATAGCTTCTGCGGGACGTAAAAATAAGATATTTAAGGTCAATAAATCTTCTTCTTTTTTCTCAAAATGTTATTTTATGCGATTTTACAGTGATTTGGTGTTTATTTAAACAAATTTGCATTTTCTATCGTAAAGTATCAATGAAAAACATAATATTATAATAGAAGGGACTCAAAAATGTCATTACATATATGGCATTATAACAAGTTATTTTGATTCAAAACAAGCTTTTGATCAAATTTTATAGTGTAGAAAATGTTAAAATACCGTTTTTTACATTTTGCTCCATTGCCAAAATACATCATCATCGATTTGGCTGAAAATTTGCCCACAGATAGTAAAAATATAGGACTTTAAGTGGTTAGAAGGATTTGAATTATATTACAATACCAAAAAAATTACATGCAGTAATATCAGACTCAAAAGTATATTAGTCCAATCGGGATACTTTTGACCTTGCATGCCGAGCTGCCCAAAATTTTATTTTTCTAATCTTTAGGGGAATCAATAGTAGTCTAAATTTAAAATCACGAATGAATTCCTCTGTTACGTTAGCCGCCATCTTGATTTTAAAGGAGAACCTGTTTTACTCAATATATCCGCCATTTTTAACTTTTCGACAAAAATTTTAGGAACTGGAATTGTTCCAAATAAATCGTATTTACAATTATTACAATTTCTTTTTAACAGTTTTTGTCGTGAGGTCGATATTTTCGAGTTAATTGTACTTACAGCAGACGCCTATATTTTTGACTATGATATTGCATGTAACTTTTTTGGTAT
This sequence comes from Diabrotica virgifera virgifera, assembly GCF_917563875.1. NCBI lineage: Eukaryota > Metazoa > Arthropoda > Insecta > Coleoptera > Chrysomelidae > Diabrotica > Diabrotica virgifera. The sequence continues at coordinate 67,528,097 of NC_065450.1, read as the reverse complement.
TGTAATATAATTCAAATCCTTCTCACCATTTAAAGTCCTATGTTTTGGCTATCTGTGGGCAAATTTTCAGCTAAATCGATTATGATGTATTTTGGGAATGGAGAAAAATGTAAAAAACGGTATTTTAACGTTTTCTACACTATAAAATTTGATCAAAAACTTGTTTTGAATCAAAGTAACTTTTTATAATACCATATATTGACATTTTTGAGTCCCTTCTATTAAAATATTATGTTTTCCATTGATATTTTACGATAGAAAATGCAATTTTGACAAAATTTGACAAAAAAGACAGTTAACAAAATTATTCGAAATAATTTGCTGGTAGACGCTGTAGTGACATCTATTTAACACAACAACAAATCTAAGACCCAAAAATCTAAAACATCTAACATTGGAACGAAAATTCTTCAAAATTTAGGTTGTCGCCAGAATTTTGGCTATAACTTTAGAGGTCTTAGATTTTCAGATCTTAGACTTCTCATTCTGTTTAAATAGATGTTGCTACAGTGTCTACTACCAGCAAATTATTTCGAATAATTTTGCTTGCTAAGACAGTTGCTTTTCCTTTTGATTCAGAGCAATCTGCAGGCCTCTCTGAAGATCCTAATCAGGTGAAACGTGTGTAAGAGGATGATGATTGCCTCTGAAACAGAATGAAATATCAACTCTCTGTTATTTTCCCTGTTTTACTTATAATTTGAGTACAAGGAATCAAATCAAACTCCGATGGAAGTTTACCTAAATAAATTGACGGGTTGTGGAATGCAATTTTAGCTTCTCCCTAGTCCACTTGATCTATCTTTTGCCTTGCACATCTTAGAACACGCTAATTTAGGTTGTCACCAGAATTTTGTGTCAAGTAAAAATTGTTCAAATGTTCACACAAAAACAATAAGTTTTGCCCTGACTGTAATTGATTGAAGTCATGGTGTTTGTATGGGAAAATCTGCAAGGACCTCAGCCTTGAATGTACAGGATTTTATTATGCATAATTAGGGGTCGACAAGACAAGAATTCTTGTCTTGACAACAACTTCTTGTCTTGTCTTGAGAAAAATTCAAGAAATTTTAAAAAATCTTGTCTTGAGGTTTTCTTGTCATCTTATATCTTGTCTTGACTTAAGAAATTTCAAGATCTTGAAATTTCTGGATTACCCGATCCGGTGTTTCCCGGCGACCTTTTTATTGCGTTGCGTGCTGACACGGCCTCGACTGTCACTGGGGGGGGGGGGAGTCCCCGAACTGCATTTGTGTCCTGACTAACGAAAAATTGATGTGTACTTGCATGCTTAAAACAAGCATTTTGTATAGTTCGCACATACCTATTCGAAACTTAGCTGTCCAGGATTTCATAAAAATTATTGAAACAAATCGAAACAGTTAGACATCGAAAAGGGTTTTGATTATTTGGAGGATGAGATCGAAGTATAAAATGATAGAAATGATACTGCTCTAGATTTCAATTCTTCTGTAAGTAAAATTAAATACCTCTTCTCAAAAAAGATCAAACACTCAGGGCAAATGCAACTTAAACTTAACAGTGCTTGCGAGGCCATAAATTATTGTAAGATGACTATGTCAAAATTAGATGTGCCTACAAAATGGCATTCAACTTTCGAGATGGGGTTTAAGTGTAAAAAATGCTGTAACTACATTTTGCGACATCGAAAATCTAAATAATTGCAAAATATTAGATAAAGAATGGCTTCTGATTTGTAAATTTTGTCAGTATCTGAGAAGTTTTAAAACACTTTCTTCAATACTCGAAGGGGGAAAATATTGCACACTCCCATTAGTGGTAGGTCTGGATCCCGCGTATGAAAAAAAAGTTGATTAATAGCAAGCTGAAAATTTGTTAATAGCTTAAGGGTGTCTAGTCGCATAAACTTTGATATATGGGAACACTGGAACAGGGGCAGTTTTAATTGTGGAACAGGTTAAAAATTTGGAACGGTCACACCACGAAAACGGCACATTTATTTTGCCGACAGAACAGACTAAACCTCTCCGAACAGAGATTAAACTCTCATGCAAACATCAGACTGCTATTTATCACCTGTCATAATTCCTGTCATTTGACATATTCTACATGTTCCACTCATTAAAACGCCCATTTGGTGATAAATAGCAGTCTGATTTTTGCATGAGAGTTTAATCTCTGTTCGAAGAGTTTAAGTCTGTTCTGTCGGACAAAATACATGTGCCGTTTTCGTGATCTGACCGTTCCAAATTTTTAACCTGTTCTTTCCCTGTTCCAGTGTTCCCATATATCAAAGTTTGTCCGACTAGACACCCTTAAACTATTAACAAATTTTCAGCTTGCTATTAATCAACTTTTTTTCATACGCGGGATCCAGACCTATGGCAATTGGGGTAAACTTACTTTTAGACAAACTGGAAATATTTTCAATCTGCGAGAGATAAAATAAAATGAAGTGTTCAATAAATTAAAATATATTATGTTATGTTAAAATAATGTTATCTTTTTCACTAATAAATACGTTTTAGAGTTTTCATTATTAGTCAAGATATTGACATAAAACTTCTTGTCTTGTCTTGAAATCTAAAATTACTTCTTGTCTTGATCTTGTCTTGAAATCAAGACAAAACATTTTCAAAAAGTTGGAGACCCCTATGCATAATATTCATAGTTAAAATTTATAAAATAAAAATGTATACCATTCTAAAATGTATACCAACTACTTCGTCCTTAACTTAAAAGGGCCTAGCCGGGTAAGATGGTGAAAAGTGCCCCCAAGCCGATTCGAATTCCATATAGGCCACTTTTTAGCACATATAGAGGATATCACTTTCTGAAATTTTTAACCCCCTAGGTGGTCACGTGACCCCCCTAGAGCCTAATTAAGCTTTTTATGTTTTTATTTTTTATCTCAGCCGCATCGAGAGCTAGCCAAAAACTTTATTTAAAAAATTTGTAAGTTTAAAAAAGATCTATATGAAAAAATTTTTTTTTTAATTTTTGGCGGGAAATTCGAATTTTTAGAACAATTTTAAACTTTTAAATAAGTCTGAAAAAAAAACTAAGACACTCGTTTTTACGAAAATCAATTATAATGTGTATTTTTGCACAATCTTTCACCCTGAAATTTTTCAGATTTTTAAAATTGGTGAAACGTACCTTTAGAAATGAAAAACCGCATTTTTTCGCTTTTTTCGGGTATTTTTTGAAGAAAATCCAGTATTAAAAATCAGAAAAAAAATTTTGCGCATTTAGCATAATTTTTAGATTGTTCAATACCTTCTATGTAAATAATATATTCTTCATTCTTAACGATAAAATCATTAGTTTAAGAGATTTTTGAAGTTAAAACCGAAGGGATATAATGCATTACTCAAAAAAACTCTGCGTTTCATTTTAACTTCAGATATCTCGAAAACTAACGATTTTATCGTTACGAATTAAGAATATATTATTTTCATACAAAGTATTGGAGAATCGAAAAATTGCACTAAAATAGCAATTCCGCCAGTGACGTAGAATTTAGGAAGGATCAACCAATCATTCTCCCCTGTCGTACGCCTCTGGTAGTAGCCTGAAACATTTGTTTAACATAATTTAGTAGGGTGTATAGTACCTACACTTGCTGCCAAATATGACAAGGATATGTCAAACAATCTTAAAGTACTGGGTACAAATATAATTTTTTAATTGATTAATAAAACACCTTGTAACTAGCCACATTTTATTTAAGTGATTTGGGTATTTGGTTATTGGATCTTAATCTTTTGAGCCCAAGAATCTACTATTAAAATATTTCTAATTATTAATGAAACACCCTGTATATTTATAAACGATATACATAATGAATACATTCTATAATAATATTATAGAACCCACTTAATAGTACGTATTAGTTATAACAGTATTTTAAAAAAGATATTTATTGAAGTTATTTACATAAGTGCAACAATATACATAATATTATAATACATAAATTGAATATACAGTCGACGCCGATGCTAGAAACTGTTACAAATCCTAGCCGGGACCAAGCCACTTGGACATTGTTCTATGTTATACTAGATGATGACGGAACACTATTTGGACACTATTGATTGAGCATTGGAGAGTTACGTCGAAATAATTGTTTGACCTCGTAATCTAAAATTTTTAACTTAATTTAATAACCTATGTTGAAAAAAGTTTTCCATTGCTAACATTAAAAAAAGTACTTACTTATATTTTTTGTAGGGAGCGAAATGGCCCTGTTGCAATAGTTTAATATCGTTTTTGCATTCAATCTTCATCACTGTCTTCATTTATAACAGGTATAACATTGGAATCAAATATGTTTGTTAGTATTTTTGCTGGATTTACAATTTTAGCTAGATATCTTGCATTTGATAAGTAGTAGATGATAGCGGCTACATGTGAGCAACATCCTATTGTTCTGGCACCATTTGCGCAATCGCAATAATGGCGTTTGATTCCACTGGTACCAATTGAATGAGGCTGATAGTGAATGTAACAGTTGTATGTTTTAGCCTTTATATGTCTCGAACGAACTTGAATTTTAATTATGTCTGCAGTTTCTTTCAAGAACTGTAGATCCACTTTATTATCTTCAGTAATTAACTCGGCCAAATATGAAATTGATTGTTTCAGTTGATATGTACCTGTGAAGAAAGTTATTAAATCTTGTTCTGTCATTTCGGGGAAATCTAAAACATCATTGGACTGGAGTGGTTGAAATAAAGTTTTCCGCCTACCCCATCTATTTTCTTCACATTCTTGAAGCAACGTATTCTCTAAACTTTTTATTTTGTTGATTTGTGCAATTATTTCGTTTTTACTTGAAACTTCGGAAACGTATCTCTTTCCAAATGTGTTTATCAAAAAACCCGCTATCTTACAATATAGAGCTGCGTTGGGAATCATCTTGTTATCGAACTGATTATGCAGAAGTTTATACTTTTGGCTTATTACACCATGTACAGCTTCGACAACCCAACGAACCATTGTAACCATACGTGACTCATTGGCTTCTATACTTGTGAGTTGCTTCCTTTTTCCCTTTAATGCAGGCATCAGTGCTTGAAATTGAAGGTTTGACAGTTTTTGTATAACGTCGCGGAACCCTCTATCCAAAAAAAATTTATCTCCTTCCTGCAAAAGCGTTATCAATCCATTTGGGTCATTGAGAATACTCTCAAGAATTTTAGCATCGTTGTCAGTTGCATAGTACGGGCCGAGTATGTCTATGATGTAGCCATTGGTAGTGCAAATTGTAAAAGGTTTACACAGAGGAGCTTTTTTTTGTCCAGAGTATGATTTTCTTTGATATTCATTATTACTGCTTTTCTCGTGACGGAAATATGTGCCATCACATACGAGACCTAGCTGATCGCCCCGAATATCATACAATATTTTGGCAACCGGCGCGGTTTGGTCGATTAAATGTTGTCGATTAGCAGCTTGAATTCCAAAACGAGATGGCAAAACATCTTTCTCAAAAGAACTTAAAATCGATGCAGAAAAATCCGATACTTGTTGAGGGCGCTCAAGTCCAAGTACAGCTGCAATTGTGTTGTTTGAGTTTCCTGATCGTAATTTAAAAAGAAATACGACCAATGCTTGAATTATATTTCTCGATTCCGTATTTCTCAGTGACGTCATCATATCACGTAGCATAATAATATTTTCCCAAGTTAAGCCAGTAAAAATAAGTAAACGCTCTTCGGATAGAGAGCACTCGCCAATTTTGTCTGTTAGTTCTTTGTCTATATCAACTCTCAAGTTTTCAAGAAGCTTTATGACGTCTGATTTTTTAATTGAACTATAATGTGTATATACTTGAATATTATTTATTTCATCTTCAAAAAAGCGTTTTTTTATTAAATGGGTAGAACAACACCGGTTGCCATCAGGAATAAATATTTTCTTGGATGTAAAGACTTGTTTGCGAGCATTAAAGGGTACATTGACAATAATAGTTGATTTTCCACATAAGAAGCAATATTTATGTGTCGAAATAGGACGAGGAAATGGCAATTCTATACACTCTTCTTCTTCTTTAGGATACTCTTCAAGTACGAACTCTGAGACATTGCTAGAAGATTGTGACAAAGTAATCGGTCCTGAACCTTGACTATCAGTTTGTGTACTTTGTGAACATTGTTCTTGTTGCGATGAATCCTGTTGTTCCTTTGGTTTTGGGTTTAAAAATTGAAACGTTGTATAACAAGATTTGCAGATGTAATCACCGAGTGCACTATTTAGATTCAAAACTTGGTTTATTTGATTGGCTAAAGAATCAGACACAATGAATTTTTTATACGACGTAGCTTTTCTTTCATCGGCACCGCATTTGATGCACTTTTTGTATGATTTGCCTTTACTAGTGCTATCAGACATTACTAACCTGAAATAAATAGATTAAAGTTAGTATTAGACTAAAAAATTAGCGCAAATTGAGATTCAATGAAAAATATTATATGAGACCATAAATTATATGCCACCTTATAAACTAATCAACATTTTTTTTCACTTACAATGTAAACAAACACACATTTTCATACAGGACTGCAATAAAGACAAGTCATTCTTTCGTAAAATTATTATAAAGAAAAATTATTTTACCAGTATTTTTTGTGAATGGATAAAACACGTAAACGACTGCTAAACGGCTTGGCTCCACAGACTCCAATTTGCTTTTTAACCACTTTTTGTTTTCAATATTTCAAGTGTCCAGATCTATTACTGAAATTAATTTAAATAAAAACACGAATTGAACTTATTTCAGTAAATGTTGCACAGTAAAAATGTTGAGAATTATTTTTATATAATCTGACTAAATGTCATTTTGGTGTCAATTTTATTCCACTGCTACCTAGATACATACGCGCATCATAGCCTACTGACTTGAGCGGTTGTCGATCCACAACCGGAATCAAGCAGTGTCGAGTGCAGTTATGTTTTGGATGGGTGACCACTTTTAATCTTTGGTATTACATATTTTAAAAATTTTTTTTTGAAAGTAGTAAGTATTAAAATTGGTCTAATGTTTAAACAAAATACAAATAAACTGTTTAGAATATATATATATATATATATATATATATATATATATATATATATATATATATTAAAAACATGAGATGTAGATCCTTGAAACACACTCAGTGATCAAAAGATCCAAGGTTAATGGTTTGACGACCACTCGTACGAAATCAAACAGATGAAATAGAGAATGTGGAAAAATCCCCTTACGAACAAGTTTTTTATATATATATATATATATATATATATATATATATTTCGTTGAAATCATATAATAGAAATATAACTTCTTCAGAAAACTTCGCTCTCCTGAGATGTTGCTATATATTTTGTTTTGATGGATTATATCACGCTGTGAAACTAAGCTGAATACGCCGAAATAATGTAAAGGCTGAACTCTAGAGTTTCATGGGGGCTTTTTTGTAAACATAGCATTATAAGAAATATTTGAAAAATCGATTTTTGATATTTTATGGTATCTATTTGACTATTTGATTGACTCTTAAAATATTATGGTCAAGAGTCCTTTATGTTAAACACGTGAGAAAGTGTTTTCAGAATTTTCAGTGCATTTTATACGAAAAAAAAAATTGAAAAAATTAGTATTTGATTTTTTACAGCATCTACAAACAACCATCTAGTATCTTTACCTAATTCAGAGCAGCAGCACTTCGTGTTAAATTCGCAAAACATTTTTTTTCTGATTTTGTTAGGTTTTCTGAAAAAAAAAAACGCGAAAAAATGAGTTTTTTTATTTTTAAAGCTACTTTTCACCAATTTTAAAAACCTGAAAAAATTCAAGGTAAAATATTGTGCAAAAATACACATTATAATTTATTTTCGTGAGAACGAGTTTCTTAGTTTTTTATAGACTCATTTAAAATTTTCAAATCGTTCTAAAAATTCGAATTTCCCGCTAAAAGTAAAAAACTGTTCGACATATCCTTGTCATACTTGGCAGCAAGTGTAGGTACTATACACCCTACTAAATTATGTTAAACAAATGTTTCAGGCTACTACCAGAGGCGTACGACAGGGGAGAATGATTGGTTGACCCTTCCTAAATTCTACGTCACTGGCGGAATTGCTATTTTAGTGCAATTTTTCGATTCTCCAATACTTTGTATGAAAATAATATATTCTTAATTCGTAACGATAAAATCGTTAGTTTTCGAGATATCTGAAGTTAAAATGAAACGCAGAGTTTTTTTGAGTAATGCATTATATCCCTTCGGTTTTAACTTCAAAAATCTCTTAAACTAATGATTTTATCGTTAAGAATGAAGAATATATTATTTACATAGAAGGTATTGAACAATCTAAAAATTATGCTAAATGCGCAAAATTTTTTTTCTGATTTTTAATACTGGATTTTCTTCAAAAAATACCCGAAAAAAGCGAAAAAATGCGGTTTTTCATTTCTAAAGGTACGTTTCACCAATTTTAAAAATCTGAAAAATTTCAGGGTGAAAGATTGTGCAAAAATACACATTATAATTGATTTTCGTAAAAACGAGTGTCTTAGTTTTTTTTTCAGACTTATTTAAAAGTTTAAAATTGTTCTAAAAATTCGAATTTCCCGCCAAAAATTAAAAAAAAAATTTTTTCATATAGATCTTTTTTAAACTTACAAATTTTTTAAATAAAGTTTTTGGCTAGCTCTCGATGCGGCTGAGATAAAAAATAAAAACATAAAAAGCTTAATTAGGCTCTAGGGGGGTCACGTGACCACCTAGGGGGTTAAAAATTTCAGAAAGTGATATCCTCTATATGTGCTAAAAAGTGGCCTATATGGAATTCGAATCGGCTTGGGGGCACTTTTCACCATCTTACCCGGCTAGGCCCTTTATAGTTTAAATTTTATATTTATATATGTAGCTTTTTTACAGGCCTTTTAGGCCCAGAGCTTTGTTGTTCTCTTTTATTGCTTTCTGTTATTTGTCAACTTCTTCCAGTCTGTTATTCCCTTTTCCTTTTCCTTTAGGTCTTCTACTACCGCCTCTCTCCATCGCTTTCGTGGTCTTCCTCTCTTTCTTTTATAATGTGGTACTCTCCTTGCTATTTTCTTGACCACTCTGTCATCGTTCATTCTTTCTATATGGCCCAGCCACTGCAACCTTCTTGATTTTATTACGCTATCTATTTGTGGTTCTTTGTAAATATTATAAACTTCCCCATTTGTCCTTCTCAAATACCCTTCCTCTGTTCTCTTCCCTCCTAATATTCTTCTGAGTATTTTCCTTTCCCATCTTCTTACTGTTTGTTTTGTTGTTTGGTTGAGTATCCATGTCTCATATCCGTATGTTGCTGGACCACTTGATTTATCTTTTGCCTTGCACATTTTAGAAGACGCTAATTTAGATTATCACCAGAATTTTGTGTAAAATAAAAATTGTTCAAATGTTCACACAAAAACAATAATTTTAGCCCTGACTGTAATTGATTGAAGTCATGGTGTTTTGTATGGGAAAATCTGCAAGGACCTCAGCCTTGAATGTACAATATTTTATCTCCAACCGTCACTAAAGTCATTCATTATTGTACTCATTTGCAGCAGTAAAGTAACACTTTATTGTACTGAAAGAAGAATTTTACTTTACCTGCCGCGATTAATCAAATTAACCGAGATTGAATGTAAGTGGTCGATGACAGTAATCGAATGGCGAGTATTTGAGTGGACTTAAAATTTATTTACTTTAATTATTAAAAATATTGTACGCAATTTGCGATATTATCAATTAAATTTATGTCAAAAAGTGAAATTCTGTAGTATTTTGTAATTATATTCATATAAAATAAACTAAAACTTTACCGATTTGGTAATTATTCATTATTGATAACTATCGATTAAAAATCGAAAGCGGCCATCTTGCAAGTTATCTGTCATCACTGCCATGAAATTATTATGATGTCTAAAATTTAAAAAGTTCTTAAATTGTAAATTGCAAGTAAGTGTTAAAACCAATATTAAATTATGTTGGCACATATTATTTTATATCAATAGAACATATCTTAACCGATTGTCAAATATACCAGCAAACGAGAAGTAAACTCAACCTTCCCAGGGACATATCTGAGCTTCTTAGAGACAATAGAAAGTTTACAAATACCAACAATACCATACGGTTTTTAACGGAAATAGGAATAAAAGACATTTAATTGTATCACAGATTTTTCAGGTATACTTTTTGTTAGTACATATGTATCTACTGTATTGTTATCGTTTATAACCCCAGTGGTTCGGACGACATTAAATTAAAAGAAAATATGTTGGCGATAAAATTTTGTATGCACCACGTCAGTAAAGACTCCTTATCGAACTCGTCTGTTACTCGCCTCGCTCTTTTCGTAATATCAGACTCGTTCGATAAAGATTCACTTTACTGACTTGGTACATAAATAACTATTATTATGCATAATCATAGTTAAAATTTATAGTTTAAATTTTATATTTATCCATATTTAATTTTTATATGAAATTTTCACATTTTAGAAATCTGTTTCAACGTTAAAGGAGAGAAAGACAATTCAAAAATTAAGTACTAATAAGGATTGGGTCCATGCACAGTATCAAAAGGTAATTTTTAATATTATTAAGTTTACATATTATGCTGTACAAGCTTAGTGATCGGTCTTTAGGAGTCGTTAATCTTGATCCAAACACAATATGCTTAGCATTCCAATCTCCTGCCACTATAAATCTTAAGCCAAGAGAGTGGAGGAAATCCGTATGTTCTTCCGATGATACAGCATGACGTGGTGTACTGTATACTGCTGCAATAGTCAATGGCCAGTCAAAAGTTTTCAGTTTTAAGATAGTTCCTTGGATTTTATTAGAAATATAAGACTGTAGGATGAAATATTTAATGGATGACTTGATGATAATTGCTGCTCCTGCATGTGCTCTTCCGTCCGGATGGTTTGCATAGTATATTTTGTAGTAGGGTAGTTTTATTACAGTTTCTTCGGATGCATGGCTTTCTGAGATTAAAAGAATATCGATTTTATTGATATTTAAGAAAGACTCAATTTCAAGAACGTGATTTTTTAATCCGTTGGCGTTCTATACAGCAATTCTTAGTAAAGAAGCCATTATTTAGCCAATTTATTTATTACTGTTGTAAGCATGGTTAGAATCATGCTATTCTGATTTAGTAATTGAGCAAACATGTTCTTAAATTCTCTACCATTTGTCTTTGGTTGTTTAGGGCTTGCGCATAAGAAAGAGCATTATGGTGTAAATTTTGTTGTTGGTCTGGAACCTGAACTTGCGAGGTATTGGAGCAGCTGGATTTTGATTAGCTATTCGATTTCCATTATTTTTGTATCTTACTTTAATTAAACCGTGATAGACAGTACATTCTTTATAATTGGCCGGGTGTTCACCATTGCATAATGCGCATCTTGCAGGAGTGTTTTTAGATTTTCAGCAGCTTTTTGTGTCATGGGATCTTCCGCAATAGGGAACTTGCACATTTTTTTATGACATAATAATGCTCAGTTTTGTATAAAAATGAGATTTTCAAAATTTCTCGCTTCAAAAACTCATAATAACTTAGAAGTACAAATTTAAAGTCTTCTGTATTTTAAAATAGTTCAAACGACCCGTGATGTCACATAGTTTAACTATATGGTTCCGTTTATGGTTATATTTAGGTATATTCTTCCGCTTCTTCTTTAGTTTATTGGCCTCCACCTACTTGGGTATTTGGCCAGCTTGTCGTCGCGGAATAAAGGAAAAATATTTATATTCTAATGACGTTTATCGTATGTCATTGTAATAATATATACCAGTTTATTCAGATTGAAGTTTGATATAGTTATTGAAGGAAAGGAAAGAAGGTTTACTATGGAAAATAAAACCATTTTGTAAAAATACAAATTTTCTATGAATAGTTCAAACACTTGCCCTACTAGTTACACTAGTAAACATATAGCCCGACGACGCGTTTTGGGCTGGCTGGTATAATTTGAATTTTTAATCGTCTTAGGGGCCAAACGAAAAACAAAAAAACTTTTTTATCTTTGATACATGTTTTAAATTATGTTCTGTTGTGATTTATAACATTTTTTCGAATTTAAAATTTTATGCAAATTCCCTATTGTTGGACTTTATTTAGAGATCTTTGTTTACACACTAACAACAAACATTTAAAAACATTGTTATGAAAGAACCTTACCTGTCTGGAGGAAATAGTGGTTTTCTGCAATATGTTTTGCTGTGTCCATAGTCTTGACAACGTGTACACTGTATGATGGTTATTTTTGTTTTTGTGCTACAATTCCGTAAAGGAGGCGCTGAGCCATATACAGTGAGGACGTTTGAGTTGGAATAAATTAATTTTCTCGAGAATGGACGACTCTAGAGAAAAATCCGACCGAAACAGGTTGATTTTTATTTTTAAATTATAATTTTTTGGCATATATATCATACTAGTGACGTCATCCGTCTGGGCGTGATGACGTAATCGATGATTTTTTAAATGAGAATAGGGGTCGTTTGTCTGCTCATTAGAAAGGTCATTCAATTCTCCATTCAATAATATAAACATTAATATAATTATTTATACAGGGAGCCCAATTTCTTTTTTTTATTATTTAAATTGAGACAAAAAGAATAATTTATGTAATTTATTTAATGCAAAATACGTTTTACTGCTCTCAGTAAACATAAAAAATGTTATTTTGAAAAACATTCCTTTTCGCTTAAATTAAATGCCCAAACTGTTAAGGGGCAGGTGGGTGGCAGCTTTAACGTTGAATTTAAGCGAAAAACAATATTTATTTATTAAATAAACATTTTTTTCTGTTTTCGGACAACAGTACAATGTATTTCGAATTAAATAAATTATATACATTCTTCTTTTTGTCTCAATTAATTTAATTAAAAAAAAATTGTTTTTTGAGCACCTTGTATAAATAATTATATGAATGTTTATATTGGTGAATAGAGCATTGAATAACCTTTGGCATGAGCTGTCACACGATCCCTATTCTCACTTAAAAACATCATCGATTACGTCATTACGCCCAAATGGATGACGTTACTAGTATGATATATATGCCAAAAGATATAATTTAAAAATAAAAATCGACCTGTTTCGGGATTTATCTCCAGAGTCGTCTATTCTTGAGAAAATGAATTTATTCCAACTCAAACGTCTTCACTGTATATAGGCGGTGGTTTATGAATAAGTTCATTATTATTTTTGATACTTAAATTATTATTATCAGGATTATTTCCGCTATCATCAGTATGGAGAGTTTGAAATCTGTTGGATATTTTGATTTGTTCTGGATTTTCCTTAGAAGTTTGGCGTCGTAATCTTTTTCATTTGTTACCTACAGTTTGCCATAGGCCTATTCGCGCTGTATACCCCGAACGTACCCAGAGGAAGAACGCCTGCGCATTACAAAATTGGACATTCAATAAGGTCGAATATTGACAACCCTCCGACAACCTAATGCGCAGGCGATCTCCCTCTGGGTAAGTTCAGGATACGTTCAGGGCATACAGCGCGAATAGGCCTCATGAGTGAGTTTTGCTAGCTTGGTTATCATCAGTTTCTTCACAGGAACTCCAGTCTTCAGAATCGTTGGATTCATGGTAGTCATGTTGCATGAGTTGACTTGAACTAGGATTTTGGTTTGTATACAATGAGGGCACTGGTGTATGGTTTTGTGGTTGGTAATAGCCTAGTAGTTGACCTTGTTGCAATAGTGGTAGATGCATATTTCGAATTTTATTGACTCATTCGATTTTGATAAATCTGTGACATCTGTACAGAGTTTGTAGGTTGCATTATGGGTAAGAGTTGTGAGTTTATATTTTGTCTGGGCTCATTTCGGTTGAAAACATTGTACTCATTTAATTTATTTGCATCCAATTTTTAGTTTTAAATTTACTGTGTAAACGTTGTCTAAACAAAAGTTCACATCATTAATTATAATAAGTAACTAATGAAAACAAAAAACACTAATGATAAAGTAAACAAAAACACTGGAGATAAGAGAGCTGCTTTTACGAATCTTTGTCTTTGGATATTCAAATGATATTTCCACAGATTATGAAATATTTTCTGAAATGGCTATTGGTAATTTTGAATAACAAATCAATTCCAATATTTATTTTAGTCATGTCGTCAGGGGGGTACAATGGTCTTCTTTATTCAGATGGACTTCCCAAGTTTTTTTATGTATTTTGACCCGTAGAACACGAATTTTTTGGGTAACGGTTGATCCGGATGTCGATAACATTGTTATAAACAAAGTACTTGAGGAATTACATAACAGCGATTTTTCGCAAAACAAAACATTTTTTTGTATTCTTTGGGTCATTCTAAGCAAAAAATGTTTTTACAAGTTTTTTCGTAGGATGCATAGATTTAGAGATAAACGCTGTTGAACTTTCAAAAAATCGAAAAATTGCAATTTTTAAACCCGAATAACTTTTGATTAAAAAATAAAATAGCAATTCTGCTTACCGCATTTGAAAGTTCAAGTCAAATTCTATCGGTTTTGATTATTTGCATTGCTAAAAATTAATTTTTTTATTGTTAAACAAAGCTATAAACACATAGTGCTTGAGTGATGTTTTCAATTCATTTCTCATTTAAAATCAAATGAGTAGGCGAGCCTACAAACAGGAAATTTCTACGTAACATGTATTAAAACGCATGCATTGGGCACGGGAAACACTATTTGTTTATAGCTTTGTTTGACAATAAAAAAAATTAATTTTTAGCAATGCAAATAATCAAAACCAGTATAATTTGACTTGAACTTTCAAATGCGGTAAGCAGAATTGCTATTTTATTTTTTAATCAAAAGTTATTCGGGTTCAAAAATTGCAATTTTTCGATTTTTTGAAAGTTCAACCGCGTTAATCTCGAAAACTATGCATCCTACGAAAAAACTTGTAAGAAGATTTCTTGCTTAAAATTACCCAAAAAAAATACAAGAAAATGTGTTTTGCGAAAAATCGCTGTTATGTAATTCCTTAAGTTCTTTGTCTATAACAATCTGATCGACATCCGGATCAACTGTTACCCAAAAAATTTGTGTTCTACGGGTCAAAATACATAAAATCGACTTGGGTAAGTCAATCTGAATAAAGGAGGCCGTTGTAACCCCCTGGCGACAGGAATATTTGATGAGCTTTACCTTTTATTCTCTGTTTATTCCATCTCTCTCCTACGAAGTACGGGAATTGTTCAAATACGTTTGAAACATTGTCGCATGTTATTTATAATTTAACTTGATTACCGGTAAATGTGATATTGAACTGCTCTAATAAATTGCGTCGGAATAAAATGTTTGAACTGACATTATAAATACTAAAATTGTATTGTAATAACACTTATAATTTCTTTAGGTAAAATATTATATATCGACTTCCACAAATATTGATCCCACTATTCTGAAACCTGAAAATATTAGGCCTCCGTCGATAAAGGGGTTCATATATCTGGTATCAGTATTGTTCGGTGAGTTGTTTCCTTCTCCTGTAAATATGTCTATGGAAAATTATAAAGAAGTGATTGCAAAAAAGTTAAAGGCCATGCACTATCCTGGATCCATGACAAACTCTGTATTGAAAACAGGTGAGTTTGATTTTTTAAAACGTTTTTATATCCACTCTGAGCTCGTAGATAGAGGGAATAATTAAAAATTCTCGAGCGCCAGTAGTGACAAGTCAGTGAACTTTTACTGGAAATTTGACGTTCTGCATTAAGAGTTGCATATAATTTTTGCGTCATAAACATTTTGAATAAAATTTAAACAATTGAATGAATCGCTTTGAAATTTTTATCACATATTAAGCACCAAAGAACCCTCATTTGACAAAAATTTCAAAGCTGTACACTAATTTTTACAACAGTTATTGAGAAAATATTTTTTTTGCAATTCCGACCTTTTTTCGCAATTATATTGACAATAAATGAGTATATCAAACTTTTTAATACGTCATTTTAAAGCTTTTTCCATAATCTCGAAGATATTTGTACTAAAAAAATCATAAGTTTCACTGTTTTCCGTTGATTTGAAAAAAACGGGAAAATGCCATTTTTTGACAGTTAATTGTTTATAAATAAAAATGGCCGCCAGATCCTACGCAGGAAATAGTTATAATTTGTTCCTATAGGTATTACCTGTCGAAAAAAACGCTTCAGTACCCTGGCTGCTGAAGTGTCACGAACAGGGTACATTTTTGTCTTATTACCCTGGCCTAAGTAATTTGTTGGTTGTTTATTGAAAATTTCCCAATAAAATTTAACATTTTAAAATATTAAATAATTCAACTGTTTCAGTAAACACAATGCATTCATGGCCCCAAGTTATCGGCATGTTTGGATGGTTGATAGATAAAGTGAATCTAGTACATAATGGTCAAATTGACATGTCTAAACTTACACCTGTAGAGAAACAAGAGTGTATTCTAACAAAGGTTAGTTAATATACAGGGTGTCCCGAAAATAGTGCGTTCCTTAAAGGTATAGGTAGAAGGCACAATGTAGAGCAAAAAAGTTTTATAACATTTTTTTCTAAGTTGATCCGTTTGACAAAAAAAAAACGAAAATACATTTTGATATGCAAATTGAAGTCTGGCAACAACGCGCAACTCAAAAATCTAAAGATTAAAAAAGTAGGTTTGTAGGTCAGTTGCATCTGGTAGGTAAAATAATGTAAATATCAACCAAACCCATATCCATTATTTTGCAGGTAGGTACCTACGATGTCAACAACCCCAAAATTCACACCTCAAAGTAAATAAACAAGCGGTTATTAGGTTAAATTTCCACAGTCACAGCTAGTTCTTCTAGGCTACGTTGCCATGTCATTCAAATTTATGAAAATAAAAATTCTCTTATATGGAGAACAATGTAATTTTTTTCTTGGAAACGGTTAACTTTAGAAAAAAATGTTATAGGACTATTTGTTCTAAATTGTGTATTATATCCATACCTTAAAGGAACGCACTATTTTCGGGGACACCCTGTATATTGTAAGGATTTTATCTTCTAATTTTACACTATTTTATTTAGTTTCTAATATATGTAGCTATGTGTGTAATACAGAGACAATGGGAAACCAACAATTCGGTTTCAGAGAAGGATTGGGAACAAGGGAAGCTTTGTTCTCAATGCTAACATTGGGTGCATTCGGACGACCACAGCGGCTGACTGTCAGCAGAAAGCAGCTTAGTGGTTGTATCCAGCGCTAATAGGGAAAGCTTAGTAAATCACCCAGCGGCGCACTTCCAGCGGTGTCGTCTGACAGCTAGCGCTTACTCAGCTGTCCAGCCGCTGTGGTCGTCCGAACGCACCCATTACTTCAACGACCATGGAAAGTACAGAAACCAATTTACGTCTGCTTTATAGATTTTGAGAAGGCGTTTGATAGTGTTCAACATGATAGGCTGTTTGAATATTTAGAAATAATTGAAATAGATGATAAAGATCTGAGACTTTTACAACATCTATATTGGAATCAAAAAGCTTCTATTCTGGTAGATGGCAAAGAAACAAACAAAATTTCGATTCAAAGAGGTGTCAGACAGGGTTGTGTGTTGTTCCCAACTTTGTTTTTACATATACTCAGAAATAATTTTTTACAAAACCTTGGAAGGACAATGTGAAGTTCGAATCGTGGGAGAAACTATTAACCACATCAGATATGCAGACACTGCGATCATGGCTGAAAGTATCGAAGATCTTCAATTCCTTATAGATCGAGTCACTAGAGAATGTTCCAATAACGGACTTAGCATAAATACAACAAAGACAAAGTTACTTGTGGTTAGCAAACAAGACGTCGGCGCTATGCAACTAATTGTCAGTGATGAACGGATAACAAAAGTTAACCATTTTAAATACCTAGGATGTTGGATAAATGAGACACTAAATCCGGATGAAGAAATTAAAACTCGTATAGAAATTGCAAGAGGACCATTTATGAAACTTAGATCTATTCTGAGCAACTCGCAGCTGAATTTACAACTAAGAATCAAGTTCCTAAAATGTTATGTGTATCCTGTATTACTATATATGGATGTGAAACCTGGATCATGAAGGTTAACATGATAAACAAATTGGAAGCCTTCGAGATGTGGTCTTATCGTAGAATGTTCAGAATATCTTGGGTTCAACACATTTCAAACAGAGAACTCCTAAACAGAGTAGGTCAAGGCGAAGGTGACTTCGGGCATATAATGAGAGGTAGTAGATACATGATGCTGCAGTTAATACTCAACGGAAAGATCGACGGAAAAAGAGAAATTGATAGGAAGAATTCATGGCTCCGAAACCTTCGTCAATGGACTGGCTTATCAGCAGATCAACTATTACATGCCGCGCAAGATCGAGAACGATATCTACAAATTGTCATGGAAGTTACCCACGCCTAAAATTTAGGCACTGTACTTAAAGAAAAAGATGTGTGTAATGTAAGCGATATATTATTCGACGCTCTTTAGCAAGATGAGAACAAATGTATTCTTCTGGTTTTTATATCACTTAGGTTACACGAAGAGTTCAAATATCAACTTTCGGTTCAACTTCCGGTCACTTAGGGTGAAAACCTAGCACTTACGAAGTCCAATTCCTTGTTTTTCTGGGCTTTTGTTTTATGTAAATTTGTTTTCTATCATTAACGAATCCTTTTGTTTATAGCTTTGCAGAGATTATATTTTGGAAAGATACCAAAAATTTAATGATACCAAAGATACAACAGAAGACGAAGAGCAGCGGGAAAATTTTATTTCTGCTTTTGCAAATAACATAGGCGTAGATATAAATTCTTATGAGCAACTAAAGAACCAAGTTGAAGAAAAGGAAAGGAATTTGAACAGTCTTATAATTGAAGTACAGGAATTAAAAGTGGTAAAAGAGGTATGTAGTATTAATTATTTTATTTATTTATTTATTTATTTATTACGGGATGTCCCCATTTTTACAAATAACAAAAATATAGTATCCTAACCATAACACAAATACTAAACTAAGTATTAAATAAGTAATAAAAATTGTTAAACAAATGATTATAATTTAAGTAAATTAAATTTTCTGAAAATATTATTAAAATAAAAATCTCTGACAATTAAAATCAAATGAAATGAAGACTCCAAGGTAAAGGTCACTCATCTTCGAATCCTTACATACTCAGTCAGGCTAAATCTTACAAATCTTGTATCCACCAGATCATAAGATTGACTAAAGTCATTTCCCAGTGTCTGAATCCTGTTAATTGGAGAGAATTTGCCATAGTTGGTGTGATAGTGTTTTATAGAAAATACGGGCATGTCTCTAAGAATTCTAGTGCTACATCTAAAGTTGATAAGACTTAATAAATCAGAACAGTCGGTGGTATGATCAAGTAGTTTATAGAGAAAAATTAAATCACATTAAGTTCTGTAGTCTTCTAAGGAACTGATATTTAGCCTTGACCTTAATTCCACTGAAGACATGTTCTTTAAGTTTAATCTATAAGCACAAATCCGGAGAAACTTATTTTGAATTTTTTCAAGGGTGTAAATATTGTTAAAATAGTATGGTGACCATACTATAGAAGCATAAGACAGGATGCTACGGACTAAAGTAAGATATAAAATTCTATATGTAGGTACGGAAAGATCTCGAGAGTTTCTTGTGATAAAACCTAGATTACGGTATGCTTTATTTGACAAATTGTTAATGTGTGGGATAAATGACAAGGAACTGTCAAATAACAGGCCCAAATCTTTTATTTCAGTCACTCTTGATAGAACACTTGTATTAATGTGATAGTCAAACACAACATTATTTTTAGATTTGCTAAAGGATATAACAAAACACTTATCTTTATTTAACTGGAGACAATTGGAAAGTGACCAATTGTGTAGAGAAGTCAAGTCTTCCTGGATCCTTAGACAATCAGACAGATTTGAAACTTTGAAATATAGCTTAAGGTCATCGGCAAATAGCAAAAACTGACAAACTTTTATTATCTCAGAAATATCATTAATAAACAAGTTAAAGAGGAGAGGACCCACATGTGAGCCTTGTGGGACCCCTGAACTGACCAAGATAGGAATCGAAAGTGAACCCTTTATAAAAACAAACTGAACTCTTTCATCAAGATAACTACTCAACCATGAAAGAAACCATTCAGGAAAACCAATACATCTTAATTTAAAGATGAGTAAAGAATGGATCACTGTGTCAAAGGCCTTCGAGAAATCAGTATAAATTTCATTATTTTATAAATTTTATATACAGAGTTGATCAAAAGCATCTTCTTCTTCTACGGCACTACAGCCCAAATTGAGTATTGGCCTCCTTTATTTGTTGCCTCCACCCTTGTATGTCTGTGGCTCTCTTCTCCATACACGGACTCTTAAAAGAGCTTGTGCGTCGCTGTTTACTGTGTTTTCCAGCGCTTTCTTGGCTTTCCAACCGGCCTCTTTCCCTGCATTCTAGCATTCAGTGCTCTTTTTGGTAGCCTATGCCCTCCCATTCTTATCACATGTTCGGCCCATTGCAATCTTTGTATTCTAATGAAGTCTGACAGGGGTGTTTCCTTATAAAATTAATAGAGCTCGTTGTTGTATCGACTTCTGAAGATTCCGTTTTCCCTCACAGGTCCTAGTATTCTCCTCAGTACTTTCCTTTCGAATGTGTTGAGTTTGTTTTTTATTTTTTGGATGTTTCTTTCAGGACCCATGCTTCACTGCCATAGCATGCTATTGGTCGAATTAAGGTTTTATAGATTCTCATCTTTGTATTTCGGTGGACACTTTTAGACCGAAATATATGGGAGAGGGCAAAATAAGCTCTGTTTGCCTGCGTTATTCGCTTCCGTATTTCCCCATCTTCTGATCCGTCGGCATATATTTCTACTCCCAGGTATGTAAACTTTCCAACCGTTTCAATGTCATCTTCATGTATAATTTATTGTGACTATATTTCTTCTCGTCTGTATGATTATTTTTATTTTTTCTGTATTAATTTCTACACGTAGTTTTTTTGTTTGCGTTTTTAACTCTGCGTATGTTTCTTGTGCTCCCGTTGATGCTCTACTCATAATATCAATATCATCGGCATACGCGGCCAGTTAAACCGTTCGGTTGGTCAGCAGGTTTCCTCGTCCAGTTTGCATTTGCCTAACCGCATACTCCAGCATAGAAAAAAGTGTTGTGTGATTTGGTAGAATGCGATCTTACCCTTCAAAAAATATGTCACGTATTTCAGCACCTGGAAAATTGGAAGGATACTACAAATCTGGCCTCCACATAAGTGGTCTGTAGCTTCGACATGATAGGTGTGAAATTTTAAACGTTCTTGCTGTTGATTGGATAGGAAGGGTAGCGTTATCTAGCCTCCACGCTAGGTACACCATAGCCTCCATACGGTACTTCCAATATTTAATATTATTTTATTCAAGTGGACAATAAAGGTAAAACACAAACAACTTTTGTTTCTTAATTATTTATTTATACAATAATGTGACATTTTACATAGAAATATGAGTATTTAATTTCGATTAAATATATGTTTACTTGTTGAATTTATCGGCTGCACACAACAGCTGATCGGCCATTAGACTCAACAACAAAACGCGAAATAAAATGTGTATTTTAAAACTGTTTGATAAACAGTACCTACAATCAGAAAAACTTACCTTTAAAAAGGTACTCGATCATGAAATAACAAAAATATCAAAAAACACGACTGAATATCAGCTTTTTATGGTGACACAAACTAAACACAAACACCAAACACATCAAATAACCGACCATATAAAATAAGTGAACGACAACGAACGAACGAACACGAACACAGATTACAGATTCACAGATAGCGCAGGATTTGTCAAAAGTCATGTTCCACCAATCACAATGCCGACATCAGCGCCTCTGACTAAACGGAAGGAAAATAAATACGATTACATGTTTTTCATTAGAGTTAGCGGGGCATGTACTCCAGTGTCAGGTTAAACAATGTTGGGGCCAGCCCACCTCCCTGCTTCAAGGCTTGCCATGTCTAGGGATTTTTCTCGATTTATGTTTGAAATCTAGGGATTTTTAAAGTGAGACATAATTTTTATATTTATTGCTAGCGCCACCTACTATGCCGTGATTAAACATGTAGAATTCAAATTTAACAATACAGTTTTCTTCAACTTTATTCAACTTTGTTGACGTTTAATGTTGTGTTACAAATTGACAGCTGACGATGACAATTTCTTCTTTTTTTTTGTTGACATTGACAGCTGACAAGCCAATTTCTTCTTTTTTTCGTTCTATCATACACGGAATAGTAAACAATTATATGTTCTGTGCTGGGGAATTGAGTTAGGGATTTCTAGGGGAAATTGAAACTCCCGTCTAGGAAGATCCAGAAATTTCATATGGCAACCCTGTACAGTCCCTGCGAAATTTCACAGTGATCAAAAGCTTGGAAACGCCCACGGTTCTTAGACATTACTACGGTTGCTTAAATCGACTAACCAATGAACATTAAGGGTGAGATTACGTCACGAGAGTTTACTGTCATTTGAATCGTAATATGATTTTTTTTCGAATCCTGAGAAAACCAAGTATTTTAGAAAAATTTAAACGCAGGATGCAAGATTACATTATTACCGAGGGCGGAAAGCCCCTTAGAATAAACAAGCAGATTCTATTGAATGAAATATTTGAAATTAAATATCACACTTCTCTTTTATTTTCATTCCTGTAACTTATTAAAATAAACATTATAGAAGTTTTTAGGGACTTTCAGCCCTCGGTAATAATGTAGTCTTTCATTCTGAGTTTAAATTTTTCAAAAATATTTATTAGTTTTCTCAGGATTCGAAAAAAATGAATACAATTAAAACACATTGAGAATTTTGACATGCGTCAAAGTTTTGCATTAAATCAATGTAAGCTTCCCTAATAATTATTTTACATCAAAAGATATTAGAAACTATTTGAAGAGGATTGAAATCTGTATTGGAAATAACTGTTAAAATTGGTCTACGTAATTAAACATATTCCAAAATTTTGTAAAAATGTAATACATTTTAGTTTTCAGCCCAAACTTAGGCCACACACAATGCAATAATGTTCACATTTTTGAACTGTCAATATTTTCATTTTATCATCTATTATTTAAAAACAATACAGTTGATAAGATACCCTCAGTTGCGGAGAAAGGATTAATAATAAAGATTTTTTTATTCAGTCAATGGTGTGAGCACTGTCAGTTAAATAGTAACGTGTGGCCTTACTTTTACACGCATACCTATTGTGGCAAATGTATCATATTTTTCAAAATTTTTGAATGCAATTAAATCGTAGAACAATTTTAACTTTTGATTTTAATAGATATCTATTTTAATTCTCTACAAGTATTCTCTCATGACTTTTGATGTAGAATAATTAGGGAAGCAGGAATTCAACAATTCAGAACTTTACATTGAGTTTCCTATGGCCCTTTTTACGATTCGCCACCCGGTATAAGATAAAATGTGTACTATTTGTCTTATTATTTCATAATAACACAAATAATACACATATATACACAATAACATACATTCAATGATCGAAAATAATTTAAAAATATGGGAATGTAAACTCTTGTGACGTAAAGTCAAAAATATAAGTCTCCCCACCACCGTCGGACAAGACAACCGTAATAAAGTCTAATAACCGTGGGAATCGCCTAATTAAATGAATGGTCCGGATTATACAAAAATTTGCTATGTTGCCGGATTTACCATTTTTTTATATTATTAGTCACTTTGGTTTTTTAAATACAATAGTCTGTATATTGTAGTATTATTGGAAAACTCACTTCAATACTTCAACCATAGGTAACACTTGGTATTTTATCTAGTCGCGAAATTCTTAAATAATTAAAGTTCCTCAGCGTCAAATAGTTTTGATTCAGTAAATATAAAATACTGCGAATTTGACATTATTTCGTAAAACTAATAATATTTTGACGTTTATTGAAGAGTTTTATAAAATAAATTGTATCAATAACGAAAGCTGACAGTTGTTTTATGTGTTTTTAAAATCTACAATAAAGATGATTTTCAACGAAAAAGAGCGAATTACTCTTTTAATGATGAGGGACTACGGTGATAGAAAAAGATCTTATAGTGATTCCAAGCCATTCTCTTATTATCCATAAGGCGACGGTACAGAAAATTGTTAAGCGCATTGAAGAAACTGGACGATTAAAAGGTATCATTCTAATAACTAGACTAAAATATAAATCGGAGGAACAAAAGGGTTTCCGCCCAAACAGATCTACAATTGACGCTATCTTCATTATGCGACAATTAATTAAGAAATCAGTTGAATTCGACAACCCTATGTTCACATGCTTTGTAGATCTAAAACAGGCATTCGACTATTCGACAGGGGACGATTGAGATACAGGGTGTTGTATTTAAAAAACTAAAATGACTAATGAAAAATGGTAAATCTGGTAACGTTGCAAACATCAAATCTCAAATCTTCATATTGCAAAATATGTCCATCCCTATTTTCTGTATGGAATAATCTTAGAGAACTGTCGTAACAGTATTTTTGCATAATTTGTTTTTCCTGAAACTTAGCAAATGGTTTATATGCGGTACTGCTAGTATAAAATCAACTCAATGATTTTTTTTCAATTTACTTTAAATTTTTCAATTTGTAGAATTTAGAAGAAAGGAAAGCTAGTTTACAAGAAAATTTGGATAGACTTCAAGAAACCGATGCTGCCGAAGATGCAGAATTAGATGTGGGAATAAAACACTACACAAAAATACTGAATGAGTTAATTCAACAAGAAAATGATCTTAACGCAAATATACACAGGCTCGAAGAAAGCATCAAGAAACAGCCATGTACGTACCAAGAAAAGAAGAATCTCATGCATAATATTAAAACGCTGAAAAACGAATTAAATATAATTAAAGAAAAAGTTAAACACGATCAAGATATTAAGCATACTTTTGATACAGAAATCCAGGAGGAACATGAAAAGGTAAAAGTTTTTATTTTTTAAATAAAAATGGGTAGATTTTTTAGATTAGAGAGTGTAGCCAGCACTCGTATCGACGATTTCACCGCTTGTTAGAGGCTCTTCAGAGAATGCATAGGCTGCTATCTCTACTCCAGGTAAAAATTTTCGACATTTATTAGTCTCCCCATTGCAACTGACGTGAAGGTAGTAGGTGCGTAGCGGCATCTGCTAAATGAAAGTCAAAATTTTTCAACCTAATAAAAATATTTTTAAAAGATATTTAATTGAAAAAATTTTTGGATTATTTTCCTGGTGACACCTCCATGGCTTCTAAAAATTGCAAGTCAGATGGATACTGCATTGAAGACAAGAGGGAATTCTAAAAAGTTGCAATTCACAACCCCGTCTACAGTTTGGTAAAGTTCCAACGGAAAATGGATCTAGTTACTCTATAGGAGTAATACTAATTGTAAATTATAGGAGTAATATTAATAACTTAATAATAAAATAAAAATGTATATCATTTTTATTCAGTTGCAATGCGAAGCCAAAACTGTCTTAATTTTTACTTAGGTTAGAGAGCGCGGCCAGCACTCTTATCGACGATTTCACCTCTTGTTAGAGGCTCTTCAGAGAATGCATATGCTTCTATCTACTCCAGGTGGAAATTTTCGACATTTATTAGTCCCCCCCATTGCAACTGACGTGAAGATAGTAGGTGCGTAGCGGCTGTGCGTAGGGGTTGTGAATTGCAACTTTTTAGAATTCCCTCTTGTCTTCAATGTAGTATCCATCTGGCTTGCAATTTTTAGAAGCCATGGAGGTGTCATCAGGAAAATAATCCAAAAATTTTTTCAATTAAATATCTTTTAAAAATATTTTACAAATATTTTTATTAGGTTGAAAAACTTAGACTTTCATTTAGCAGATGCCGCTACGCACCTACTACCTTCACGTCAGTTGCAATGGGGAGACTAATAAATGTCGAAAAATTTTACCTGGAATAGAGATAGCAGCCTATGCATTCTCTGAAGAGCCTCTAA
Source organism: Diabrotica virgifera virgifera (assembly GCF_917563875.1). NCBI lineage: Eukaryota > Metazoa > Arthropoda > Insecta > Coleoptera > Chrysomelidae > Diabrotica > Diabrotica virgifera. The sequence continues at coordinate 67,502,050 of NC_065450.1, read as the reverse complement.
CAAGAGGTGAAATCGTCGATAGGAGTGCTGGCCGCGTTCTCTAACCTAAGTAAAAATTAAGACAGTTTTGGCTTCGCATTGCAACTGAATAAAAATGGTATACATTTTTATTTTATATTAGTATTACTCCTATAGAGTAACTAGGTCCATTTTCCGTTGGAACTTTACCAAGCTGTAGAAGGGGTTGTGAATTGCAACTTTTTAGAATTCCCTCTTGTCTTCAATGCAGTATCCATCTGGCTTGCAATTTTTAGAAGCCATGGAGGTTGAAGCGTTTTTACACGTCTGCTCTTATGGGGCAGGGAAAGAACTAACTACTTAGATACTGGGGGTCAGAATGGGGCTAAAGAAGAAGAAGCAGACACATAAAGCCTCGTTGCAAGACGGCAGCTCAATGGTTGTGCGGTGGCTAGGTCGTAGATTCGTTAGGGGGGCGAGGGGTGTTAAGAAGACTAAACTACCATAACAAAATACAAAAGGGTACTTACTCAGACTAGAGGATCTTTCTACTATTTAAAAAAAGGACGCCGTTCGAAATAAATCCCCTGGTTCACATATGGGTACTTACTGGACATATTCCGTACTTACGGGTACCAAATGGGGGACAATCATCATCGATTCCTCGTTTAGGGTTAAACTGGGCTATTATTTACTGCATTCTATGGCTTCTATGCCAAATTTCTTTTCTTCTACTCTAAAACTCATTTCATTTGTATTAGAACCTAGTTAATATTTTTCCAAGAAAGGTTACAGAAATAAAATGGTAGATACACTTACAAAAACGTTTATTTAAAACTTCAAACTTTTACTGTGTTTATTCAAAACTTTACTGTAATTTTACTACAAAAACAATATTTATTTTAACCTTTGAATACGAAGTTATCTATTACAAACATGACTACTAAGATACAAAACTTTTGACTGGTTTTAAACATTACAAACAAAACAATTACAACTAAACTTGTTGGGCAGTATATGTCAAATAAAATTTTACCCACTATTGGGATAAACCGTAATCGTACCCCCTCCTAACTGCCAAAGTGTCATGGCCGCCGCCGGGACCTATTGTGCTGACATTTACAATGTTTACATATAGAAAAGTTTGTTTTTTTCTGCTTATAATGCCGTTTTCTAAAGATATTAGTGAACAAAATCGATTTGCTAACAATATTTAATATATTTTAAATGTGCTAAAATTGGATTCAACAGCAAAAGTCGCATAAATAACATATAAATAACGAATTTGTTTACCTATTACAAATGGGGTTATGTGGTTCTAACTGTTTATTTTGGGAATAAAATGAAAATGATCAATTAAACGACTGGAAAACTGTAAGTATTACAATTAAAACATGTTTATCCTATCACAAGAGTTCACTTCATTTTAAGAAAGCTCACTATTATTATACAATAGACATTTATAAACTGCCATGTACTTTTAAGGTTACTTTTGATCTGTTTTCAAAGCTTATGATTAAATGTTACCTCTTTATTAATTAGATTTGCCAACAAAAGATGCATGATTAAGGCCAAATGCAATTCCTTTGCTAAAGTCATAAAAAAATACCAATACAGTTAATAAAAATATATTAAAAAGGTCTCTCAAAAGACATGAAAATATACAACTCAAAAAACTAGAGAATGTAAGGAAAGCCAGGTTATTGGAAATGGAATTCCTGTTTAATTGAAAGCCTGAAAGTAAACTATCTAAGACTTTTCAGAATCAAATGTGTCAACTTGTAAAAACGATTCTTCTGACATTTTTAGTAAAAACCAGATTATCCTTAAGAAAAATTCTGTTTAAGTGATACTCAAAGTCATATTTTGTGAATGTGTCATCTTTGAATGAAACAATTTTTTTACCTAAACAATTAAATGTATGGATCTAATTAAAAACAATGCTGAATCAAGGACAGTTACAGAAATAGAATCCTTTGAACTTTTAAATGTGATTGTTGATAGTGTCGAGATAGCTACTGCATAGGGATTCGAAAGGGATAGACTTGTTATGAACGCACTTGATCATGTACTTCTTACTGTTACAACGTTGAAACAAAACTTATTTTATGCTTTTTTATCAGTCACTTTTAATTGGACAGCGTTATGCATAACTCGACCAAGTGCCAAAACATAGTTTTGAGATAAATGGCTTCAAAGTTTTTCGTTTCTTGGTTGCTTAATGGTAAGTGGATTAATGTAGCTTGGTTTAATTTTGTTTTTCTTAGTAACCGTTAACATGACAATAACAGGGATTTTTTCCAAGATAGTTTTAGCTATGTGTCACCAGAATCCGCTGTTATCTCCGCTGCATAACGCCGTCCAATTGTGTATCAACTTTACTTGGTACATCGTGCAAAAATTGCTAAAAATGCAAACATTATATTTATTTTCTGTGTTACATTGGATACTATGATTGAATGTCTTCCTCTTTTAGATAGTGAAGTGAAGAACATCTTGAAGTTCCAAGATGAGGTAAATCGAAATAATTGTATGTTAGAAGGACAGAGAATACGAAGAAATGTTATTGCTGCATATTTAGTGTAGTGAAATACAAACTTCAAACATTATAATATATTTTTTGATTTCAAACATTTCATATGATTATGAAAGAACATCTTCCTCTTTAAAACAATGAAGAAGTGAAGAACATAATAAAGTTCCAACGAAAATGATTCCAGATGAGGAAAATCGAAATAATGGTTGTATGTTACGTGTATAGAGAATACGCAGAAATGTTATTGCTGCAAACTTAGTGTAGTGAATTAAAAACTTATTGTCAAATACAAATCAATTTATTTCACACTTTTATAATATATAGTGATATAATTTTATGTGTTCAAATAAAATTATTAATAAATAAAATACAAATGTATATCTTACAATGAATTACAAAATCAAAAATTAATTACAAAAATATCAAAATAAATCTAAAATATTAAAAAGTGACCCATAATTTTTATAGTACCTACATACTTTGGTTGGTACTCTAATAATTTAGAGATCCATTAAAGTTTGTAGATGGAAATTGCAGGTATCTAAAAAATATAATAATATAAAGTAACTCAACAATCTCTTTTTAATTAGGGTAGCAGTTGATAAAGATAACCCATGCTCGGGAAATCAAATGTATCTAAAAAAAAGTTAAGTAACAGCTTTCTAACAAAACAATCTTAGCACTAAACGGAAACAAAGATACTGGTAAGTATTAAAACATTTTTTGAAAAATCTTTCTGAAAGTGAAAATAAAGACTACTCTCTATGGGAACAACTAAAACTGGGCATGCTTTACAAAAAAATGTATCCAGAACAATCTTCTTCTCTATAAGGCAATACTACAACAAGTCTGGATGTACAGGATTTAAATCTGGGGAACTGCCAGTAATACAAATATGCAAAAACTACAAAGATTCCAATCCAAAGTCTTTTATGATGTCCGATTTTTTAGTACCACTACCAAATATCACGCTAAACTGAAAAATTATAGGGTAAAAATCTGTCTGATCGCCCAAACTTTTAAAAGCTGGATGCTTATCTGATCTAGTCCAGAGGCTGGTTTCGGTATTGCAGCTATAAAATACTTAAATAGTAAGCATGGAAATTTTTATTATGGTCCGCCTTGAGGCAAACTAGGGCACTAAAGGGTTAAGAAATGTTACAGATCTCTACACCATTGGGAAGAAGATAGAAGTTACTCATTTGTAAAAAAGTCAGAAATATGGTAATGTAGACTAAATTAATATAAATATGTAAAGAGTTCTCACCCCTGAGTGTAGTTCCCACTGTGTCATTTTTTATATCGGTCATATTGTTATAATGATAACAGATTGCATTAAAGTTAAAATAAAAAAGAATTAAAGAAGTTCATAAAAATATTCTATTTTTGAAAAAATATTTAAGTGCTTAAATGCTTTTTTAGATAAAATATATATAAAATTTATTTTTTCTACAACCGTGTTAAAAATGCAACTTTCAGCACTCCATACAAGAGTCACACAAGAGTTAAAAACGCTACTTTAAGGCACTATAGTTGATTTTTTAACCAAGAGGAGTAAACTAAAAAGACAGATTCACGCCCAGGAAAGTTACTAGAAAAGTCACCAAATTCATCTTCTTTTTTCGTTGATCAAAGCAGCTTTCGATGATAATCCATACATATTATATTATACTAACACATCGCTAAAGAGTTCTAAAAACAACTGTTTTTATATAAAAGTAGACTAAAAATCTAAAAATTAAAGGAATAATGCAGAAAACACAAAAAATTGTCGATATACTTAATTAACCTATAAAATGACAGAAGTGCCAAAATTTCATAAATGTCATTAGGGTCAAAATTTAATAACAGTGGAGTAAACTTGCCTGCTGTTGGACCAATTAGAAACAAGCATTACGGCGCGGTAAATTTGAATCACTCCTTTTGGTTAAAAAACAAACAATAGTGCTTTAAAATTTTTATGGCACTGCAGGTCATATTGACAGTATAGGCAATTTCGATGTAATGTCAAAAAAATATAAAAATGGAATGTCAGTCAAGTTCAAGTAATAGTTATTTATGATATAAGTGTTAAAAGTACACGTTTAAGGCACGCATTGTGAAAGTTTGCAGAATGAGCGATAGCGAGTTCTGCAATTCACATGAGTGCCTTAAAAATGTACTTTTTAACACGCATATCATACAATATTTTTTCTACAAACGTAATTACAGGACAATATCTACAAAAACTTTTGCTTGAACTTGACTGACATTCCATTTTTATATTTTTTTGACATTACATCAAAATTGTCTCTATACGGTCAATACAAATTGCAGTGCCATAAAAATTTTAAAGCACTAGTGCCTTAATGTAGCATTTTTAATGCTCGTATGGAGTGCTAAAAATTGAATTTTTAACACGGTTGTAGAAAAAAGTTTTTGCAGATATTGTCCAGTAATTACGTTTGTAGAAAAAATATTGTATGATATGTGTGTTAAAAAGTACATTTTTAAGGCACTCATGTGAATTGCAGAATTCGCTTCGCTCATTCTGCAAACTTTCACATGCGTGCCTTAAATGTGTACTTTTAACACTTTTAGCCCATACGCCCAAGCATATATTAGTCAAGGGCATAGCGGGCGTATATGTCCGCCGGGGCATATTGGGAGAATTAGGTAGCGGGCGTATACGCCCGCCGTGGCAGTCAGCCTGATAATACATAGGTATTAAACACCCTAAAAAATATGAACTTTTGCATTTAACAATTCAGAGAAAGATCCAAGGCAAATGTGGTTCTGGTAGAATCTCACAATCATAGCTGAACAATCTAAGACCATAGTATGGAAAATCGACTCCATCATCATTAGTTAGAGCTGCTGTCAATAAAGCCACAATAGCGAATATGGTAGCCAATATGATATCCAACAATTGATAACAGTCATGGAACTAAAAAATAAAGAAGGGTTTCATTAAAGATAGAGTTACATATAAATTGCTTATGTTACAAAAAATGTATTATTTCAAAGTGTTTATGGGATAAAATTGGTAAGAGTGACATGATACCTAACAAAAATTTTTTTCAGAAGATTTAACATAAAACTTGTAATTCTCTTATACTAAACTCACAATAAAGATGCAATAGAAATAAACAACCCAAGACATGTTGAATGATACAAATAGCACTCCCGAATCATGATTTACAATGTATAAACTTTGTAAATCATGATTTGAGAGCGCTCCTCATAACATTCATCATGTCTTGTGTTTGTTTCTTTCTAGTGCATTTTTATTGTGATTGTAGTATTATAATTATATATTACTATTTTTATAATAAAAAGATTATAATTTATAAAATGTGATGCTGTATATGATTTCAAATCTTAATCTTTTCTATTACCATACAAAAAAATATTGCCTTTACTCAAAAACATTTCATTTATCATAAAATTTTTAAAAATATATTTAAAAAGTTCATAAATATTAATATTAATTTATACAAAAACATTAAATATTTTAGTTTTACTGGTTTATGGCTGTAAGGTGTCTCTGAATATTTTTCACTCTTTTATAAGATGTTTCGAAAATTTAAATATCTCTGAAAGTTTTTAAATATTTAAAATCAGTTTTCACAAATTTATCATCGGTTAATATTAGACATCTTAAGTTCACAGTGGCACAAACAACTGAAAATATCTTCTGCAAGTGGAAGAAGACTAACAGACATTTTACATACATTAAATGTTTTTATTTTTTTGGTTGGATCTATCTATGTGTACTCAAGCTATCTTCAAGCTAACTTAGAATTGTAAGAATTTTAAGTTTAGCGTGATATTTGGTAGTGGTACTAAAAAATCAGACATCATGAAAGACTTTGGATTGGAATCTTTGTAGTCTTTGCATATTTGTGTTACTGGCAGTTCCCTAGATTTAAATCCTGTACATCCAGACTTGTAGTAGTATTGCCTTATAGAGAAGTTTGTTCTGGATACATTTTTTTGTAAAGCATACCCAGTTTTAGTTGCTCCCATAGAGAGTAGTCTTTATTTTCACTTTCAGAAAGATTTTTCAAAAAATGTTTTAATACTTACCAGTATCTTTGTTTCCATTTCGTGCTAAGATTGTTTTGTTAGAAAGCTGTTACTTAATTTTTTTTAGATACATTTGATTTCCCGAGCAAGGGTCATCTTTATCAACTGCAACCCTAATTGAAAAGAGATTGTTGAGTTACTTTATATATTTTTTAGATACCTGCAATTTCCATCTACAAACTTTAATGGATCTCCAAATTATTAGAGTACCAACCAAAGTATGTAGGTACTATAAAAATTATGGGTCACTTTTTAATATTTTAGATTTATTTTGATATTTTTGTAATTAATTTTTGATTTTGTAATTCATTGTAAGATATACATGATTTGTGTTTATTGTATTTTATTTATTAATATTTTTATTTGAACACATAAAATTATATCACTATATATTATAAAAGTATGAAATAAATTGATTTGTATTTGACAATAAGTTTTTAATTCACTACACTAAGTTTGCAGCAATAACATTTCTTCGTATTCTCTATACACGTAACATACAACCATTATTTCGATTTTCCTCATCTGGAATCATTTTCGTTGGAACTTTATTATGTTCTTCACTTCTTCATTGTTTTAAAGAGGAAGATGTTCTTTCATAATCATATGAAATGTTTGAAATCAAAAAATATATTATAATGTTTGAAGTTTGTATTTCACTACACTAAATATGCAGCAATAACATTTTTTCGTATTCTCTGTCCTTTTAACATACAATTATTTCGATTTACCTCATCTTGGAACTTCAAGATGTTCTTCACTTCACTATCTAAAAGAGGAAGACATTCAATCATAGTATCCAAAGCAACACAGAAAATAAATATAATGTTTGCATTTTTAGCAATTTTTGCACGATGTACCAAGTAAAGTTGATACACAATTAAAAGTGACTGATAAAAAAGCATAAAATAAGTTTTGTTTCAACTTTATAACAGTAAGAAGTACATGATCAAGTGTGTTCATAACAAGTCTATCCCTTTCGAATCCCTATGCAGTAGCTATGTCGACACTTTTAACAATCACATTTAGAAGTTCAAAGGATTCTATTTCTATAACTGTACTTGATTCAGCATTCTTTTTAATTAGATCCATACATTTAATTGTTTAGGTAAAAAATTTGTTTCATTCAAAGATGACACATTCACAACATAATATTTATACATATATATGACTTCGAGTTTCACTTAAAACAGAATTTTTCTTGAGGATAATCTGGTTTTTACTAAAAATGTCAGAATAATCGTTTTTACAAGTTGACACATTTGATTCTGAAAAGTCTTGGATAGTTTACTTTACTGGCTTTCAATTAAACAGGAATTCCATTTCCAATAACCTGGCTTTCTTTACATTCTCTAGTTTTTTGAGTTGTATATTTTCATGTCTTTTGAGAGACCTTTTTAATATATTTTTATTAACTGTATTGGTATTTTTTTTATGACTTTAGCAAAGGAATTGCATTTGGCCTTAATTATGCATCTTTTGTTGGTAAATCTAATTAATAAAGAGGTAACATTTAATCATAAGCTTTGAAAACAGATCAAAAGTAACCTTAAAAGTACATGGCAGTTTATAAATGTCTATTGTATAATAATAGTGAGCTTTCTTAAAATGAAGTGAACTCTTGTGATAGGATAAACATGTTTTAATTGTAATACTTACAGTTTTCCAGTCGTTTAATTGATCATTTTCATTTTATTCCCAAAATAAACAGTTACAACCACATAACCCCATTTGTAATAGGTAAACAAATTCGTTATTTATATGTTATTTATGCGACTTTTGCTGTTGAATCCAATTTTAGCACATTTAAAATATATTAAATATTGTTAGCAAATCGATTTTGTTCACTAATATCTTTAGAAAACGGCATTATAAGCAGAAAAAAACAAACTTTTCTATATGTAAACATTGTAAATGTCAGCACAATAGGTCCCGACGGCGGCCATGACACTTTGGCAGTTAGGAGGGGGTACGATTACGGTCTATCCCAATTTCAACACAAAAATTCGACTTTGACAGATGTCATAAGTCACTGCCATTTTGTTTTACTTACAAACAATTTTCATCATGAAAGCACTATATCTTTATACAAATACTTAAACTTTTTACCAACAAACTTTATATCCATTTGGAATTTTTACAAAATTAAAAAACGTCTCATACCTTTTTATTTTAACAACATCCCATCGTCACCCTTCAATCACTACACGGAGGCGGGGGGTGGGGGGGAACTCATCAGACAAAGAGACTTCGGTGTCCTTGACACGGGGTGCAGGGGAGACAACAGGTACAACTTGAATACAAGAACATATATACTGGAACGGGAACTTAAGGTGAAACAGTAGCGATCAACAGGTAGCGAAAACGCGTTCCAAGATTGCGATTGTAATTTTTAATATTTTTTCGAGATATTTGGCACACATATTCGTAATATAATAAAGAATGGCGGTACAGAGCCCAATTTGAAAAATATATTAATATGTGGAAATTACTCTGTAATTAAATACAATATTAAAAAAACGGGCCTGTACCGCCATTAAGAAGAACAAAAAAATACACTTTCTTCAAATAAACTTTTTTATCCGATGCCTAGATTTTGTATTATTTTGGAACTACTAATGAAATAAAAAAATGTAGTAGTTCCAAAATGACACAAAATCTAGGCATCGGATAAAAAAGTTTATTTGAAGAAAGTGTATTTTTTTGTTCTTCTTAATGGCGGTACAGGCTAACAACTAGGGCTTTTAGAAGAATACAGAACCACCACCATACCGGCTCCAAGCTACGTCGCCACATTTTACTGCGTATGCACCTGATTTCCACTTTAAAAATCCATCACTATGGAGCGGAACCTTAAACGGGGTTTTCTACGGTCACAGAACAATATACCAAACCATTCTTCTGAATAAATTTAGCGACAACAAACAAATTCAAGCAGGCAGGTGTGGCCCGGAGTTCCACGGGAAAGATTTTCACCTTTCAATGGTACTTGTAGAACTGATCTTCTCGGCGGCGAAATACTTCACCCGAGAACCTGTTGCGTATTTAAAAGAGCGATTTTCGCCCTTAATGCTGCAACTTTGCAAGATTCGGACGAAACCATTATTTTTTTTAAGGGAGGGTTGGCATTTTGGACGAGTCCAAACATTTTTCTAAAGGTAAGTACTGTACGTTTCCAATGTTGCACAATACTTCGTAAGACTCTACAATTTTCAAACAGGGGCGGCTTTAAAATACTTATGGTAAATTACTTCTTGAAACAAATTGGAAAAATAGGTATTTTTTTGGGGATTAGGATATTAAATTAATGAATGATATTAATAAAACATTATACGCTCTGAACTTCGCTAGTGGCGCTCCTAGCGGATTACTGGAATTATCTTTCACCGGTAATTTTTAAATTTATTATTTAATTGTTATCGCTTAACATTTACAACGCAAAAAATTAATTAAATTGTAATCGATTTTTTAAGATTTTGCTAATCATTTTGACGTTCTATTGATAAAATATGAATTTCTTACTTCGGATACTTTCACAATTATCGTGTAGATGGCGCTAAGATTTTTAGATAAATTATAATTACATATTACGGAACATTAAGTATATTTAAGGTAAAAATATATACCACAGCTTTGACCAACTAATATTTTTTATAATTAATGTTTTTAATTTTAATTTTACATTAATCACTTTGACATTTATGTCAAATTTCCGGTAAACGTTTACAGACTTGCCACTACTGGCGCTCGAGAATTTGTAAATATCCCCTCTACGTACGAGCTCATAGCGTATAGCGGGAAATCCAACTGCTATAAGGTATCACCAGGAAAATGGTCCAAAAATTTTTTCAATTAAATATCTTTTAAAAATATTTTACCAATATCTTTATTAGGTTGAAAAACTTGGACTTTTTATTTTTTATTCATCGCCCTTCTTCCTTGCAAATTATAGAAGGATAGGGTATAGGATAGTTATAAATGAGAATTTGTTTCCGACCTAAATAATCTTTTAGATTTTTAATTCTTAAATATTAAGGAAAGACCCCACCATCGGCTGACTATGGTTTCTGCTTTTCAGCATCATCAGAGCCGCCTGTTGTGTATCCCGAAGCGAACTCAATCCAAGCTGTCGAAGTGTGCATATAAGTTTTTTTTTGTTTTTTCATCCAAGATTTTTTACAATCCGTTTTACAATGAAAACAATAAGTAAAATTGTTTGTCTTTACAATGACAGAGAGATGCAAGGTCCAGTGACCAAAGCATCACGACACACACACACACACATTAGTTGTTTACCGGTGAGATGCGCACATACACTGATACGCGAGCACGAAAACTAAAACTGGCACAGAACACAATGGCTGGACGCTGTTAAAGGCGTAGCTTCCTCACTGCTGTAGGCTCTGTCAGGATCGGTTAGGTAGGTCCAAGGGATCATATCGCTTCAATCTCTTCGCTTGTTGGTTGTTGAGAAGATTGTGTGCCAGGGTGTTAGGATGTACCCGCAACCTATTTTGATATTGTTCAGAAGATTTTTTGCACTCTTCGGAGACTGATAGTACCTAAAGATCTCTATGTATTGCGTCATTCTGGATGTACCAAGGAGCATTAGCGATTGTTCTTAGAGTTTTGGATTGAAATCTTTGTATTTCGTAATATCAAATTTACTAGCTGATTCCCAGAGCTGCGAACCATATGCCCAAATGGGTTTTATTATCGTTTTGTATATAAGCAGCTTGTTAAAAATCGATAGGTGAGAGTTTTTTTCCCAACATCTAGTAAAGTTTTCTGTATAAAATTCCCAGTTGGAGTCTTTTCGTCCATAAATGTTTGGTCCAAGTTAGTCGTTTGTCAAGGTGAATACCTAGATATTTTTCGTCATCCTTTTGAGGTAAAGGATGTCCATCGAGGTTAACTTGTGGACATGTACCTCTTCTTTTACTCTAATTCTCCAGAGTTTAAGCCATTCATTTGTTTTGTTCAGATGTATTTGCAGTCTCTCTGATGCTATTATTGGATTACCATGAGAGGCCAGGAAAGCAGTATCATCTGCGAATGTTGCAAGTATTAGATCGTTGCTTGTTGGCAAGTCAGCCGTATATATCAGGTATAAGATCGGTCCGAGCACACTACCTTGAGGTACACCAGATAGGATGGGGTAGAGTTTTGTATAGGCTTCACTATATTTTACCAGATATCTCCTTTCTGTAAGGTATGATTGAAGCAGTTTGAAGTAAGGGTAAGGTAGGTTTTTCTTTAATTTGTACAGAAGTCCTCTATGGCATACCTTGTCAAAAGCTTGAGAGGCGTCTAAAAAGGCTGCAGTGCAGTATTGCTTGTTTTCGAGAATAGTTCTTATTGTTGTGTACAGTCTGTGAACTTGTTCTATTGTACTATGTTGATTACGAAATCCGAATTGATGGTCAGGTATGAGACTCTTTTCTTCTAATATTGGTTTGATTTTTCTTAACAAAAGTTTTTCAAACACCTTAGAGATGACTGGGAGTAGACTTATCGGTCGGTATGAGTTGACATCTTTTGGATCTTTTCCAGGTTTTGAATGAGTATAATCTGTGCCACTTTCCATTGCAACGGGAAGTAGTGCAGACTTAACATAGCATTAAAGATCATAGTGATTATTCTGTAACAATCATCGGTTAGTTCCTGAAGGACCTTACCCGTTATGAGATCGAATCCCGGCGCCTTATTAGGTTGTATCTCATTATTTATTATCTGTTTTACTTCTTTAATATTAAACTTGCATATAAGTAAAATATTAAATGTGTACAGACGCGTTAGCGACATCTATCTAGACACAGGGAAAATAAGTCGAGTGCAAAATCCTTGGTAACTATCTGTTGCCTGAGCTTTTTACAAATTTATAAAGACACAGGCCGATAAATAGTGGACATTCTGTTGGAATTTTATCTAGATAAGCGGGCAGGTGATGGATGTATATTGTAGATCCTCCCATGTCCACTATTTATCGGCCTGTGTCTTTATAAATTTGTAAAAAGCTCAGGCAACAGATAGTTACCAAGGATTCTGCGCTCAAACTTATAGAGAATTTTCTCTGTGCTTTAAATATTAATTTATTTGGAAATGGAGTCTCTTGGGTTTCGCCTATATTTTATTAGATGTCGCTACTGTGTCTATTTGTTAATTATTTTATTATAATTGGCATATACGGCAGAAGGATTTGATTCCGATTCATAGCACACTACAGGCTGTTCTGAATAAACCAAGAAGTTGAAATGTACATCAACAGATGGTAGTGGTCTCTGAATGTTATTTCTCTGTTGTTCGTAAGAGTGAATCGCATACCTGTCATGTGGCAATATACACCAACTGACCGTTTACAGTTTACACCATAAACTGTTGACAGTTTTTTATTATTTATATGAATTTAATCAAATTAGTTTGATTTTTTTGGAATTAAAGGAATATTTTGTGGAATAACAATATATTAGAACAAGAAGGAGAATCCAAATATAAAAATAAAAAAAGGTGGAAATAATTTAAAAAAAATTAGGGGATGATACAGGGGTTGAGAGGGTGCCTTTCCCGGCCAGCTTAAATATGACATAATGTCTCCCCCTTCAGGTATTATTTGATGTGTTTTTGCGCTTTTTCTAAAAATCAGTGGTTTAAAAGTTATTTAAGGTGGATAGTTTTATCTGAAGAGCACTGTATAGTTCCTTCAGTATTATTTTGTAAAATTTTACAATTTGTTATTAGGAATTAACAAAATTGTATACAAATTTACCATTTTAATTCCACAATATTGGTTAGAAATTAAATTTATTTGACGTTTCGAGTTCCACTTCGGAAATTTGGCCAAACGGTTGAATTTAGAAAAAATGTTATGACTTTTTTGCTCTACATGTTACCTTCTACCTATACCTTTAAGGAACGCACTATTTCCGGGGACACCCTGTATAAATTGTATGTTATTTTGCAGTTACAATCAAAAATCATCGAATGGAATCGATCGTTAAGGACAGTCTGTATTAAAAAACCCGAGTTTAGGGTTTTACTTTTTAAAGAAATCGGTCTACATAGAACAGAACTTCTTGACGAAATTAAGGAAATTGCCAAAATTAAATCGGAGATGGAAAAGAATATGGTAAAGCAGATAGAGTCGATGGAAATAAATTTAAAACAATGCAACGACGACATTAACAACATGACAAAGGAACTAAGTGTTGTTCAAGGTGAAATTGAATCGCTAATTCAGACCATCAACGAACTGAATGAAAGAACGGCAATCATTGAAAAGGAGACACAAATGGTAAGGCTTGTTCGTTTTTTACTATTGCTTCTACATTAACCCTTTCATTGCATATACGTGTCAGGCTGAGGGTTCAGACAGTGCGCGTGCCACGGATCCTTGACATATGCACATTCAAACTTTCATTGCCAGTAGAATGTGAGTACCTTGGTAAGTCTTCCAAATAAAATGTAGCAGTGAAAGAAATATTTAATAGTTGATTAATAGCAAGCTGAAAAAAAGTTGATTAATAGCAAGCTGATAATTTGTTAATAGCTTAAGGGTGTCTAGTCGGATAAACTTTGATATATGGAAACACTGGAACAGGGGCAGTTTTAATTGTGGAACAGGTTAAAAATTTGGAACGGTCAGACCACGAAAACGGCACATTTATTTTGTCCGACAGAACAGACTTAAACTCTCCGAACAGAGATTAAACTCTCATGCAAATATCAGACTGCTATTTATCACCTGTCATAATTCCTGTCATTTGACATATTCTACATGTTCCACTCATTAAAACGCCCATTTGGTGATAAATAGCAGTCTGATTTTTGTATGAGAGTTTAATCTCTGTTCGGAGAGTTTAAGTCTGTTCTGTCGGACAAAATACATGTGCCGTTTTCATGGTCTGACCGTTCCAAATTTTTAACCTGTTCCACAATTAAAACTTCCCCTGTTACAGTGGTCCCATATATCACAGTTTGTCCGACTAGACACCCTTAAGCTATTAACAAATTTTTAGCTTGCTATTTATCAACTTTTTTTCATACGCGGGATCCAGACCTATAATTTGAGGCTTAGAAATCGAAAAAAGCGACCATGATAGGTCAATCGCAAATTTTGGTCATTCTTTATGTTTTCGAGGTCGCTGAATTCGAATATGAAGATTATTTTAAAACGTTTTTATATACTTGGCTTCGTCCTTGTCACTATCTCCGCAAATTTTGAAATCCATTTTAAACAGAGTTCTAGGCACCTGAAATTTTCAGAATAGCTCAGAACTTGCTAACAATGCAATATTGAACTGCTATTATATGGATAAATCTTCTTCTTCTTCGTGCATCTAGGATTACTCCTGTTTGTCTGCCTCTTATTCTGTTTCAGTTATTGTTGACTGTACATTGTCTTTCCACCTTTTCGGCGGCCTTCCAACGGGTCTTCTGCTATACGGCTTGTTGTTTTTACAGATGTTCTAGCAAACTGAAAATTTGTTAATAGCTTAGGGTGTCTAGTCGGACAAACTTTGATGTACGGGAACACTAGAACAGGGGAAGTTTTAATTGTGGAACAGTTTTAAAATTTGGAACGTCAGATTACGAGCACGTCCCATGTATTTTGTCGGACAGAACATCCAATTGATTTGTAACCCCTTCATTAAACTCTCATGCAAAAATCAGACTGCTATTACTAACCAACATGATTCCTGTCATTCTTTGTGTTCCACTCATTAAAATGCCCAGTTGGTGATAAACACCCGTCTAATTTTTGCATGAGAGTTTAATAAAATGGTAACAAATCAATTGAAAATTCTGTCCGACAAAATACATGGAACGTTTTCGTAGTCTGACGTTCCAAATTTTTAACCTGTTCCACAATTAAAGCTTCCCCTGTTCCAATGTTCCCATACATCAAAGTTTGTCCGATTAGACACCGTTAAGCTATTAACAAATTTTCAGCTTGTTATTAATAAACTTTTTTTGGTACGCGGGATTTAGGTCTATTCGCTAATCTATCTGGTTCCATTCGGTTTACACGTTCGTTCCAGTTTTTCATTATGGATAAATCGATTTTTTTAATTTCAAACTGTTTTAAAAATGTGACTAATGCAATGACATTTTAAAGTGCGTCAACAAATCGATAATTACAAATTGATGGTGGCTTAGTGGTAGATCATTAGACTGCAGATCGAGAGGACCCGAGTTCGAGACTCGTCTGTTGCGTATCTTTTTTTATTTTTTAAATAAATAATTAAAAGTTATTATACTTAAAGTTCATATTTCATAAGTTAATTATTATATATAAACATATATACCATTTTAAATATTTTTTTGGTTTATGAGTTTAAATCCGCTAGAGAAAATATGCCTCTAAAATAGTCGATTGCAAAATTCTTTTATGACAGAAATTGAAACAACAAAATAGTTTATAATTTTATATTGGATCCTAGAAATAATGGAAACGTTTTATTATAAAATTTTCTTCTTTATAGAAGTGTAATTATTTATCTAGAATTGGTGGAATATGTTCAAAAATCAAATATTATGCAAAAATGAGAAAAATCAATTTTGATGATTTTTCAACTTTAACTTGCTGTATCCTTGGTCGCTGCAAATATTTCCTGTTGATTATTTCATTCATAGGAGATTCTGACCAATAGAAAGCTACAGAAATCTGAATTAAATCGATAATTTTTGATAATCTCCCGTCGTTAAGTATATTACGTCAGATGCCCTTCGTTGCTACGAAAAAATACATTCAGTGACATTAATGACAATTAATGTTTTAAAAATTATAAAAGTGATGACTTTCAATCGTCAAATATTTATAAAAACTGTGTGTTTAATGGTACTTACATAAATAAATTACAGTAAAATTTTGGTTTTGAACAGTTTTATTCATGAAATAATCACAACAAATTGCACTCGACCTCTGAAATTAATATAGAATTTCAGAGCTCTTGTGCAATTACTACTGAAAATTTTACTGCATAATCTTTGAACTATGTATTTAGTTAACAATGAGGTTTGTCCAAAATGTTCAAACAAATCAAAAGAGAAAGAAGTTTTTTTTGGAGAATTTCAAGTCGAAATATGCAATAGGAAAAAAGTTATGTGACTAGAGATCGGCATCGGCCGCGCGCTCATTGCGCGCATAGTGTGCAACGCACTCAGTAGCGCGCCAAATCGAAACTCAACCCTATTCTGTAAGCCCGAAGCCCGCTCTTCTTAGTACTTCCTCATTTCTGATTGTACTTCCATGATATTCTAAGCCAGGGGTCACCAATTAGCGGACCGCGGTCCGCATCCGGACCGTGAGCTACTTTTGTGCGGAGTGTCATTAAATTCAGAATATAGCGTTTGGCAATTTTGAAAATGTTTGGCCATGAAATTGTATATTATGTTTGACTCAACTTATGTGTGCGAAGCCGCTATACCAAGAATGAACTTTATTAAAAATCGGTACAGATCTCAGCTAACAGATGAATATCCCAACTCCCCAATGAGAATTAGTTGCACCAAACTCACTCCAAACTTCAGACAGGTTGTACAGTTACGATCATTGAATAGTTTACAGGCTTACGTATCTATAGGCTATCGATTATATTCAAAATAAGATAGCTAAAAGGAACTACAACGTTAACGGGGTTTTATTATTTCATATGGTCAATGGACATCTATATATGAAAAAACCGTGGAGTGCTACCATTTAAAGAGGTGCGTTTTTGAGAAATGGGTGAATTAGTGCCTCGGCACAGGTTACATTAGGGTGAGTTCTATGCACTTTTGGTACAAACATATCTTCATAAAAATTGTTGCTGGTTAAATTTCCTATCTAAATATCACTTTTTAAAGTCAATGATATTTTTTTTTTACAAAAATATATTCAAAAGAAAAAGCACAAAGAAACCCAAAAGAAAGAAATTTTGTTTTTTGTCCCATAACTTTTGTCCACGAGGATATAGGTATAGATATTGCTTTACAGAAAAAAAAACCTACATATTTTTTCTTTAAAATGTTGTTTAGTAGAGGTAATTAGGATTTATAGTTTTCGAAATATGATTTTTCAAAGTTCGCCACTCACAGCAATTTTGGGCAATTTTCTTTGTTATTTCGCAAATATTGTTCTGTAACTTTTTTCTACGTAACTTTAGGTATATGCAATGGTACACGTAATAGGAATAGAAATCAATTACCTTTAAAATGGTCTACTGCGTAACGTTGTACGACTTTTTTTAAAGAGATTATGGTTTTTCAAGCTTTTACACTGTTAACGATTTTTTATAATATAATATAAAAATAAAATAATAGTATTATATAATATATTATATATTATTATAATATTATATTATATATAGTATATATAATATAATATTATATTATATTTTATTATATATTATATAATACCTAATATAAAAAAATATTATTTTTTACATTTTTTACGATTGTTTTTGAAATTTTTCAATATAACTTTTTTTTTCTTGTACATGAATATACTATACAGTGAGCACGTAAAGTTTGGAATAAATTCATTTTCTCGAGAATGGACGATTTTGGAAAAAAATCCCAAACCAGGTCAATTTTTATTTTTAAATTACGACTTATTGGCATATATATCATACTAGTGACGTCACCCATCTGGGCGTGATGACGTCATCGATGATTTTTTTAAATTAAAAAAGGGATCGTGTGATAGCTTATTTGAAAGGTAATTCAATTATCTATCCAGTAATATAAACATTAACATAATTATTTATACAGGGTGTCCAAAAAAATTTTTTTTAATTAAATTTATTGACATAAAAAGAAGAATGTGGGTAATTTATTTAATTCAAAATACATTTTACTGCTATCAGAAAACAGGAAAAAATGTTTATTTGGCAAATAAATATTGTTTTTTGCTTAAATTCAATATTAAAGCCGCCACCCACCAGCCTCGTGACAGTTTGAACATTTAATTTTATCGAAAAGCAATGATTATTTTTCAAATAAACATTTTTTTTCAGTTTTCTGAGAGCAGTAAAATGTATTTTGAATTAAATAAATTACATAAATTCTTCTTTTTATGTCAATTAATTTAATCCAAAAAATTTTTTTTGGATACCCTGTATAAATAATTATGTTAACGTTTATATTACTAAATAGAGAATTGAATAACCTTTCAAATGAGCTATCACACGACCCCTATTCTCATTTGAAAAAATCATCGATGACGTCATCACGCCCAGATGGGTGACGACACTAGTATGATATATATGCCAAAAAGTCCTAACTTAAAAATAAAAATTAACCTGTTTCGAGATTTTTTTCTAAAATCATCCATTCTAATCCAGAAAATGAATTTATTCCAACCTTTACGTGCTCATTGTATATTGCTCAATAAAGAGGGCTTACTTTCTGTTCTTTAAAATGGTGTATCATCTATATTTAAATATGTAATGGAAACCGAGTGATTCTTTGATATTTTTTACGTGTATTATTTAAAATTATTTCTTTTACAAAAATTACATAAACATTAGTCTTAGAAAACATCACTTTAGTTAAAATTATTTAAACGTTGACATTTAAAAAATTTTCAAAATCAAAGTCCATCTCTTCGTTAGCATTAGCTTCAATATCTTCCTCTGACACCTCAGTTATCTTAGAGTTCCCACAATTAGTACCCATGCACATGCACCTTTTGCAGAATATTGAACAACTAATTCCTATCTTCCTACAACCGCAGTTTTTTGTACATCCTTTGGTACATTTACATGCTATTTTTTCAAGCAAAGCTTGTGGTGCAGGAGCTTTGACAGTAAATATTGGAATTAATCCATATTTTGAAGTTTGCCCTGACGAGTCAAGCGGATCCAAAGTATTAGGTACCTATAAAAAAATAAGATTCAATCATAACACACAATCACATAAAAAAGTTATAATGAGGAATGTAAAAAATAATCCTAAAATCAAAAATCGTTGCAAGTACTTATTACATTTTGAAAAATCATATCTTATTCAAAAATAATCCTAAAATTTTTTATAATACACCATTTTAAAGTAAACAGAATAAGCTTTCCTTTTTATTGTATAATATATACCTAAATGTAGAAAAAAAGTTATAATGGGAAAGTTAAAAAATAATCGTAAAAAATAAAAAACTCGTTAAAAGTATAAAATCTTGAAAAAGATAACCTCTTTAAAAGAAGTCGTACAACATTATACAGTAGAACATTTTAAAGATAATTGATTTCTATTCCTCTTACATGTACCATTGCATATGCCTAAAGTTACGTAGAAAAAAGTTACAGAACAATATTTGCGAAATAACAAGGAAAATTGCCCAAAATTGCTGTGAGTGGCGAACTTTGAAAAATCATATTTCGAAAACTATAAATCCTAATGACCTCTACCAAACAACATTTTAAAGAAAAAATATGTAAGTTTTTTTTCTGTGAAGCAATGTCTATACCTATATCCCCGTGGACAAAAGTTATGGGACAAAAAACAGAATTTCTTTCTTTTGGGTTGCTTTGTGCTTTTTCTTTTGAATATATTTTTGTAAAAAAAAGTATCTTTGACTTTAAAAAGTTATATTTAGATAGGAAATTTAATCAGGAACAATTTTTATGTAGACGTGTTTGTACCAAAATTGCATAGAACTCACCCTAATGTAACCTGTGCCCAGGGACTAATTCACCCATTTCTCAAAAACGCACCCCTTTAAATGGTAGCACTCCGCGGTTTTTTTATATATAGAGATTCATTGACCATACTAAATAATAAAACCCCGTTAACGTTGTAGTTCCTTTCTATAGTACATAATCAATAGCCTACTAGGAGCCAATCTTTTTTTAATTTCACCTCGTTTAAACGCACCTTTTACGTCAAAGTGACGTTACCAGTGGTGTACCTAGAATAGGTACACCACTGGTAACGTCACCGTACACCAGTGGTGTACCTAGATTAAAATTAAAAATCAAAATAATATAAATATTATCGAGGCATTAACCTAATTAAAAAAAAATAACAAAATGGTAAGTATACAAAGAAGTTTTTTTTGGAGGTGTTTTGATATCGATTTATTTTATTTTTCAACACGCGAAATTTTTGACAAGTTTTTTTAAATTTTTTGACTTTGACATTTATCTGATCCGTACGACACTGCAACTTTACAGTATTACAATATAAAAATTAAGGTGTAAACTATTCAGTGATCGTAACTGTACATAATAAAAAATGTCTTTTTCTCACTGATAAATTAATTTTGTAAAGAATGACAAATTTTCTGATTCGGTTTTTTTTGTGGATTCCTGTTCAAAAATGTCCCCTTAAACAAATCAGAAGGGGCCCGGGATGCCGGGCAAAACAATATTTTTATACAAATTCAAAATTACTTTTTAGCCCCGAAAATTGTATTTAAAGAAAATGGTCTTTGGTCATTTTTTTCAAGAGTTGATGGTTTTCGAGTTATAAGCGATTTAAAATCTGAAAAATGTTAAAATTGCTACACATTTTCGAGGTTTGAAAACTCATATGTAAATTATTAGTTTTCAGGTTGCCAAGTGCCTAAATTGAAGTTTATAAATTCAATTTCAAGATTCTAACGAGTAATCGGGACTTACTTCAATATAGACCGTTGTTTTTTAATTGTTAATTATGCGAGTCCACTCGACTTTTATGGTGCGTCTCTGTCGCACTTATTATACATATTATACGTACTTATGCAAAAAATGACCAACAATTACTTCACATTTATTAAAATTTTATAATTTATTATTAACATATTTTTTTCTTGATGATTTATTTATTTATTCAATTAATTATTGCCAATGTGCTAATTAAATACGCCAATAAAAACAAATAGTCGAAATTGAAATTAACCCCGATAACTCATCAGAATCTTGAAATTGAATGTTTAAACTTCAATTTAGGCACTTGACAACCGCAAAAATAATAATGTACACATGAATTTTCAAGCTTCGAAAATCCTTATTTTCGCATTTTTCAGTTTATAAATCGCTTAAAACTTGAAATCTATCAAGTTTTGAGAAAAATGACAGAAAATCTTTTTTGTTTAAGATGAGCCAAAAATGCTAAAAACATATATGTTCGGGAGAAAAAAATGTGATGTTTTGGATTTATTAAAAACCTGTTAAAACAATTTCTGCCTAAAAATTTCGCACTGCACCCTTCTGATTTGTTTACCGAATTGGAACAACCAGACAAGCAGTGTTAACTCCGGACCCCGGAAGTGTCATAGGTTTTCGAAACGGACCCTCAGGAAATATAATTGCTAACCCCTGTTCTAAGCATTCGGCGCAGGCACCATATTTCAAAAACTTCCAAGTTTGTTAATGCATCTTCTGACCTTTAACATCTATGTTTCCATTTCGTACAAGAGAACAGGCCAAACACGACACCTTAGCATGTTGCATCTCAGGTTGAAATCCAACTGGCGACCAGTCAGAAATTTACGAAATCTCAAAAAAAACATTACTGGCTTGTTCTACTCTGCTCTTTATTTCAGTCTCAGGGTCCCAACTATCATTTAGTAGACAACTTAAATATTCACACTACCCGAATTGTTCGATTTCTTTTCCAGATGTTTTTGCTTTTGCGTAAAAATTTATAAACAATTAAATTGTTTATAACAATTTTTTGACCACTCGGATCGAAATCCACCCGCTCGAAAGCAGAACTAGAAAGGCCACGTTGAGCTCTATCTGGCGCCTAGATTAACTGTAATAAATATTTCGTGAAGAGAAGTATCCATTCTCAAATGTGGTCTATGGTAAGGAAGTACAAAACTCAAAGAAGTACCACAAAATGTATATATTAATAAAATGGTCATATAAGGACGCGTTTCGGTTCTTCACGAGCCATCATCAGCTTAAAAATACAGGAGCAAAGACAAAACTGACCAGACCAGGAAGGAGAAAGAATCTATTAGATATAGACCTATAGAACCATAAAAATGTAATCTAGTAGATTCTTCCTCCTTCCTGGTCTGGTCAGTTTTCTATAGAACCATAAAAATGTAATCTAGTAGATTCTTTCTCCTTCCTGGTCTGGTCAGTTTTGTCTTTGCTCCTGTATTTTTAAGCTGATGATGGCTCGTGAAGAGCCGAAACGCGTCCTTATATGACCATTTTATTAATATATACATTTTGTGGTACTTCTTTGAGTTTTGTACTTCCGTAATAAATATTATTTATTCTAAAAACAAAATTATTTTTCAATCATTTCATTATTTATTCTGACATTTTTTCACTTTTAGCAATTAGAAAAATGGGAACATGACAAACAGACGTTACTCTCACATTTAAGAAATTCTGATGAACAAAGAGAACTAGAGATGACTGAAGAAAATAATGAACAACTGTCACAGAAGCAAAAAGAATTAGTAGATTCCCTGGAAAAATTCAAAGTAATGGCTGTCGACTTCTTTCTTCAGATTTACAGGCAAGTTAACAGGCATATGGGTGAACTGAAAAAAATCGTGGAGAAAGTCAAAAATCAAGTAGAAGCGGCGGCAAAAAAAGAATTAGAGGAAAGAGAACAGTTAAATGAGTTTTTAGAAAGTTTACAAGAGAATAATTAGTTTAGGAAATATTATTATTATTAGAAAATAAAGTTTTACTATTTACTATATATAGACTTTTTTATTTTAGAATTCATATACAGTATGTCTGCGTAACTTGGAACCATTTTTCTTGGAACTTGGAACTTGGAACTTTTTTATTATCAATACTAGTGATTTTATCCGTCGCCAGTCAATCCCTCCCTATTTTATCGTATCTCCCTCCAATTTTTCTGACTCCTTCCTATTTATTTGGCACCTTTGATTTTCTGTTGTATCTTGGTCAAATTTTAAAGGTATTAAAAAGAGGGTCTAGGACGTTTCATCGCCGCCAGTTCATCGCCGCCGTTTCGATGCCGCCCGTTCATCGCCAGTCAGTTAATCGCTAACTGATATATTTCCGAATTTTCGACAGTTCTTCTTCTTCTTGTAGTGCCTATCCGTTTCGGATGTTGGCGACCATCATGGCAATCTGCACTTTCCACACTGCTGCTCTGAAAAGATTTGTAGTGGTTGTGTTGAACCACGTTCGTAGATTTCTCAGCCAGGAAATCCTTCGCCTTCCTGGTCCACGCTTTCCCTCTACTTTTCCCTGCAAGACCAGTTGCAGCAGTCCATATCTCTCACTGTTCCTCATGATGTGACCGAGGTATTCGATTTTGGCTGTTTTTATTTTGATTAACAGCTCTTTTTCTTTTTTCATTCTCAGCAAAACACCCTCATTAGTAATGTGGTCGGTATAAGATATCTTCAGGATTCGACGATAAAGCCACATCTCAAAAGCCTCAATTTTCTTGCAGGTGGCGTCTGTGAGAGTCCACGACTCAACTCCGTACAATAGTATAGGAAATATATAACATCGTAGTAATCTGACTTTTATGGGTATCGACAAATCATGACATTTGAACAACTTTGCCATTTTTTGAAATGCAGATCTTGCTTTCTCTATCCTACATTTGATTTCTATAGAATGGTCCCAATTTTCATTGACATTCGTACCAAGGTAGGTGTATGTTTTTACTCTTTCTATTTGTTGACCATTCACACTGATTCGTCCAAATTGCTGTTCATTCTTAGAGATCATCATACATTTGGTTTTCTTAGTGTTTAGTGAAAGTCCGTATCTCTGACTGACTTCTGCGATTCTGCTCATTAACTCCTGTAGGGCTTCAGAACTGTCAGCGAATACCACAGTGTCGTCTGCGTATCTTATGTTATTGATACATTCTCCGTTAATTCTAATTCCGGCTTCAACATCATCCAATGCTTCTTGAAAGATTTCCTCAGAGTAGATGTTAAACAGCAGTGGGGATAGTATACATCCCTGACGGACCCCACGTTTGATTTTGATATCGTCGGATTCTCCTGCCTCTGTCCGGATAGATGATGTTTGATTCCAGTACAGATTGCTGATAATCCTTAAATCACAGGTGTTTATTCCAATATTGGTTAATATCTCCATCAGCTTGTCGTGCTTTACTGTATCGAACGCTTTATGGTAATCAATGAAACATACATAAATATCGCAATTCACGTCTCTACATCGTTGAAATAGCACTTGTATACTAAATAGAGCCTCTCTTGTACCCACTGCATTTCGAAAACCAAACTGTGTTCGGCTGATTTTTTCTTCGCACAGTCTATATATCCTTTGATGTATAATTTTTAGAAATAGCTTTAAAATATGGCTCATTAAGCTGATGGTTCGGAAATCACTGCAGGATACGGACTTTGTTTTCTTTGGTAAAGCAACAAACGTCGACTTCAACCATGCTTTTGGTATTACTCCGCTTAAATATATGTCGTTAAATATTTTGGTTAGGCGTTGAGTACCGTCGGTGTCAAATAGTTTTATGAGTTCAGCATATGCATTGTCAGGTCCAGGAGCTTTGCCATCTTTTAGTTGTGATATTGCTCTTTCCACTTGACCTGATGTGATTGGTAAGTGGTCATAACATATGTAGGATGGAGGTTGTTCGGATCTAGTATCATCAAAAAGTTCCTGTATGTATTTTGTCCATATGCAGATTTCTTGATTTCTGTCTGTGATGATATTCCCCTGTTGGTCTCGCAATTTGCTAGCTGTGTTGGATTTCTGAAGACCAGCTGCTTGTTTCACCTTTTTATGCATGTTAAACGTATCATGTTTTTGCTCTAACGACTCTATCTCTTCACACTGTGATTTTAACCAATTTTTTTTGGCCTTTCTTATTTCAGTTCTTATTTGTCTCTGAATCGTGTTGTACATTATTTTGTTGTTTTTTGATTTTCTTCTTTCTTCCATAAGTTGTAGTATATTGTCGTTCATCCAACTTTTTCTCATCTCTTTCTTTTCTTTTAGATGTTCTTCTCTGATGTTGTTAAAGGTTTCACATATATTTTGGAGTGATTCTTCGGCATTATATGTTTGCTCCATATTAATTAGCTTCTCTGAAAGAATCTGTGCGACTGTCTCTTTTGTTTTCTTATCTTTTAGTATTCTCATATCGCACTTTTTGTTGCTGTTCTTTTTTGCAACCTTCTTAAATCTAAACCTAAATTTACCAACAACAGGAACATGACCTGATGATACGTCAGCACCGGGGTAACCCTTAACCGATAGGCATCCATTACGGAATCTCTTGTTCACCATTATGTAGTCAATTTGATTCCGTATTACGTTTCCTGGTTGATCTTGCGGGGAGACCCAGGTGTACAAGCGTCTTGGTGGTAGTTTGAAGAATGTGTTTAGTATTGTAAATTCTTCTTCTTCTACAAACAGTTTTAATCTGTCTCCCCTTTCATTTCTCTGTCCTAGACCAAAATCACCTATGAATTCACCGCTTCTCCCTTTACCAATTTTCGCATTGAAGTCACCCATAATGATTGTTATATCTTATTTTTAAGTCGTTTAATTGACTTTATCAGCAACTCATAGAATTGCTCTAGATCTTCTTCTGGTTTATCGCTCGTGGGGGCATACACTTGTAATATATTTAATTTGACGGGGCTAGTATTCAGTTGGATTATTATTAATCTTTCAGAAATAGGTATAACATTTGTAACATATTGACGTAATTGGGGAGACACGATTAATTCAACCCCATATATATGTTGACCATCGTCATTTCCTGAGTGGTATACCATATGGTTGTCAACAATACAAACACCACTATTTGGCCACCTCATTTCGCTTATGCCCATTATACCGATCCCGAGTCTGGTCATTTCTTGAATGGTATTATGAATTTTTCCAACCTGATACATTGTCTTCACATTCCAGGTACATATTTTAATAATCAACTCTGCTGTTCTTAGAGACACTTTTCCAGTTCTGTCACAGGGGTTTCGCTGGGTTACGACCTGGGAGGCCCTGTGATCTAAAGGTGGATCACCTCCCCTGCCGAATCTTGGCTTCCGTATTCCATGATTAGTAACTATTTCCACTTTAGTTGGATTTGCCATGATAGCTTTTCTAGAGATGTCATCAGGGACCTTTAATGCAGTGGTTTCTCGTTGCCTTCTGCATTCTGATGCCGTTGACCACTTTCTTGGTTCTTCCGCCTTTGAGACCAGTTTCCCAGTCTCAGGACAACAGAGTGCCCTTCCATTTACCAGCTCGTCCGCCCGAAGCCGTTGGCCAGTAAATGGTGGATTGCTTATCCCGGCAAACACTCGGACGTCAGAGCCTCGTTAGTTGTCTAGCAGGATGTACCAGATGACCATGATCTAGATCACCATACGAGCAGGTGAGGTTGACATTTGAACAGGAGAGGCTATATCTTACGCATCACTATCCCTTAACATCCCAGTCTCGACAGTTTCGACAGTTACATTTATTATTTATTTTTAGTATTATTAATTAGGAATTCTAGGAAATGCGAGATATGACCATTTCCGTTGCCATACTTAATCTTTTAATAGACTTTTAAACTTTTATAATATAAAATATAATTTAACACTACAAATTTAATACTGTTTAGTATCAAATTTAGGGGAAGTAGAAATAGAACAGTAAATTAATATAATAATATTTTTTATCTAGTTATTTGTCATAAGTTTTGAACTGAATTTAACGTCGTGTGTGTCATCTCCCATAATACAAAATCAACTGACTAACTGGCGATGAAACGGTCGGCGATGAACCGGCGGCGATGAAACGTCCCATTCCTTTAAAAAGAATACATCATGGTATCCAATTTGAGTTCAAGAGTTAAACTGTAGCACTTTCCTTACATAAAATATCCCGCTCGTTCTTTCTCTGTGCTCAGAATTTTTCTACGGTTCGTGAGAAAAAAAATTGTTTGGAGGTGTGAAAATTTTGTAAAATTAAAAAATTCATATTTTGTCCAAAGTGAGTCCAAGAGTTAAACTGTGGCCCGTTTCTTACATAAAATATGCCGCTCGTTCTTCCTCTGTGCTCAGAATTTTTCTACGGCTTACGGTTCGTGAGAAAAAAAATTGTTTCGAGATGTGAAAATTTCGTAAAATTAAGAAATTCATATTTTGTTGAATTTGAGTCCAAGAGTTAAACTGTAGTATTTTTCTTAAATAAAATATGCCGCTCGTTCTTTCTTTGTGCTCAGAATTTTTCTAGGGCTTACGGTTCGTGAGAAAAAAAATTGTTTAGAGATGTGAAAATTTCGTAAAATTAAAAAATTCATATTTTGTCCAATTTGAGTTCAAGAGTTAAGCTGTAGCAATTTTCTTACATAAAACTTGCCGCTCGTTCTTTTTCTGTGGCTAGAGTTTTCCTACGGCTTACGATTCGTGACAAAAAAAATTCGTTTAAGAGATTTGAAAGTTTCGAAAAATTAAAAAAATTTATATGTTGTCCAATTTGTGTCCATCATTTTGTATGAACTGTAGCCTCCCCGCAATTCATTTTATCTTTAGAAATCGTATAAACCCTAGAAAACCTAGATTTTCTTCAAAAAATTTTATATCATATTTTTGCATGGACTTTGATTTTCTACTGCTTTATTTTGGTCAAATTTTAAAAGCAATAAAAAGAGTAAACTGTAGCATTTTTCTTAAATAAAATATGAGGTTTGTTCTTCCTCTGTGCTCAGAATTTTTGACGGCTTGCGGTTCGTGAGAACAAAAGTTGTTTAAAGATTTTAAAATTTCGTAAAATTAAAAAATTCATATTTTATCCAATTTGAGTCCAAGAGTTCTGTAGCACTTTTCTTACATAAAAGTTGCCGTTCGTTCTTCTTTTGTGCTCAGAATTTTTCTACGGCTTATGATTCGTGAGAAAAAAATTTCGTAAAATTGCCCCGCGCCCTTAAGAGACTTTCTGTGAGAGTCCCGTTTACTGTAACTCTCGGATATTTATTATTGTATAGGCTTTTATTAGCAGTATCAGATGATTTGGGACTCATTTCAGACAAAACCTGCCACATTGTACTCCAGTTGACTAGGTCGAAAGCTTTTCTATAATCTGGAAAGCATAGATATGTTACGATGTTGAATTCTCTGGATTTTTGTATAATCAAAACTATCTTCTTCTTCTTCAAGTGCCATCTCCGCGAAGGAGGTCGGCAATCATCATAGCTATTCGGACTTTAGACGGCTGCTCTGAAAAGTTCATATGATGTACATCCATACCATTCATTCAGGTTGCGCAGCCACGATATTCTACGTCTCCCTAAGCTTCTTTTTCCTTGCACATTTCCCTGCAGAATCAATTGGAGCAAGTTGTATCTCTCCCCAGGTGTAATATGTCCGATATTTTAATTTTCTTGCTTTGATGTTATTTAAGATTTCCATTTCTTTATTCGTCTTTCTCAGAACCTCTTTATGTTGTTCTGAAGCTATTTCCTTGTGGCATCTTCATGATCAACTACACTGCAGTGCAAAAAAATCGATCCACTAAAAATTTGGTCATTTTTGATGTTTCAAATTTCCTAAACCTGTTGTCCGATTTAAGTGATTTTTTACCACGTTATAGCCTTATTCATTGACAATATTTCTGTAATAATATTGTTGCTAGCCAGTCAAACTATCATTGTATACCGGGTGTACGAATCAAACTGTGTTTTTTTCTCAAAGTTCGCATCACCCTGTGGACTATTCTGGCATTTAAAAAATACTGAAATTAAAACCCAACTATAGCCTCAGGTTTTCTTAACATTTTGTCTTTCGATTCATTCGCTTATGTTGAAAAATAAAAAAGTTAGGTACTTTAACAACTGGCCATGTTCGTCATCAGTACAAGGTGTTTCTAAAATAATTACACAAAACTTTAAGGGGTTATTGTACATAAGAAAATAATGACAATTTTCTTTATAATCATATGTCCGCAAACGCTTCGTTTCCGAGATACGGGATGTTCAATTTTTTTTTACAAACTGATGATTTACTTATTGCTTTAAAACCAGTTGAGATGTGCAAATCAAATTTGGTGGGTTTTAAGACGTAGTTATTGCACATTTTTGAGATACAATTAAGAATTTAATATTCACCAGTGGCGCGCAAACGGGTATTATGACCGATAATATTACCCGTACGCACGCCAATGGTGAATATAAAATTCTTAATTGTATGTCAAAAAATGTGCAATAACTACGTTTTAAAACCCACCGAATTTGATCTGCATATCTCAACTGGTTTTAAAGCAATAAATAAATCGTGTTTGTAAAAAAAATTGAACATCCCGTATCTCGGAAATCAAGCGTTTGCTTGCGGACATATGATTATAAAACAAATTGTCATTATTTTTTCATGTAAAATTACCCCTTAAAGTTTGTCGCACTTATTTAGAAACACCCTGTACTGATGACGAACATAGCCAGTTGTTAAAGTACCTAACATTTTTATTATTCAACATAAGCGAATGAATCGAAAGAAAAAAGGGTAAGAAAACCTGAGGCTATAGTTGGGTTTTAATTTCAGTATTTTATAAATGCTAGAATAGTCCATAGGGTGATGCGAACTTTGAGAAAAAAACACAGTTTGATTCGTACACCCGGTATACAATGACAGTTTAACTGTCTAGCTACAATATTATTACATCGATATTGTCAATGGATAAGGCTATATGTAAAAAATCACTTAAATCGGACAACAGGTTTAGGAAATTTGAAACATCAAAAATGACCAAATTTTTAGTGGATCGATTTTTTTGCACCGCAGTGTATTTAGATGAGAAATAAGCCACAATTAAATTTAAAAAATAATTTTGGTGTCGTTGTCAAAATACTAAATAAAAGTATTTTGACAACGACACCCGATTTGGGCGTCCAAACGTTAATAAAATTATTTTTTCAATTTAATTGTGGCTTATTTCCCATCTAAATAGTTAATCAGAACCTCTTTGTTTTGTGACGTGTTCTGTCCACGATATTTTCAGAATTCTTCTGTATACCCACAGCTCGAATGGTTTCTAGTTTTAGTCCAGAGAAATAAGGTTTTGGTCGGGACACTTGAGCAGCTAGGTTGTAAATCGATTTTTTGGGTACTATATACCTAATACATTATAAATACAAAAATTCCCGTCACAGTTCGGACGAGAAACTTAGTTATTAACAAATAAGGGTCAAAAATGGCAGTTTTTTCGTTTAAATCGCTACAGGTAAAAATAGGGTAATTAAATATCTTATTTATAATATTCTTCTTTTTGTAGATGAGCCAAGGTTTAAAATGACATTTTTTGAATTTTGCTCCGACCCTTTTTTGTTCTGGAAAGTGCAAAATAAGACAAAAATTTCAAAAATAAGAAATGTGCTATAACTTTTGCGAAAATGGCCTTAAGACTTTCATATTGCACAAAAAGTTGAGTCAAATATTCCATATAATGCACAAAAAATTTTAAGATGATTCGTCAATTAGTTTAAATTTTATTCAATTTGTTTATCACAAAGCCTTTTATTCGCAATGTTATTGTTCAGAAAATAATAATGACATAGCAATTATGTGGAAACCACATGCAAGAATAATAGTTATATTTTTAAAGTATTGAAAAAAATCATTAAAAAGTCGTTTATATCAGTCCGAAAAAAGTTTAGGAAAATAGAGTCATTTTTGGCTTCTAAACAATTTGAATAACTTTGTTAATATTGACTATAGAGTAAATCTACTTTAGGATTTCAAAAGCTGGTATTTTTATACGAATTTTCGGAAAAAAACTTTTTGCCTAGGTTAATTAGGTTCAAAGTTAGCCACTTTTATTATTTAATCCGCAGTTACTTCTATATACATCAAATTCTCCTGTAACAGGTTTAGTTACCATACTACTTCGAAACGGCTTGGCCGATTTTTATAAAATTTTACACGTTTATCCTGTAGGACGTTGAAGAGGCTTTAATCTATTTTTTATACCCATAAGTTATAAGGGGGGTTGCCTCCCTGACATTTTTTTATTTTTTTGGACAAAATTATCTACCTTAATTTTATATGATGTAGAATTAAAAAATACATACAACCCTTAATTTTCACTCTTCTATCACCAACCCCTATTTGTTAATAGCCATCTATATATTTACATCTATAAAATTCTCCTGTCACAGTGTTAGTTTCCATACTCCTCCGAGACCGCTTGACCGATTTTTATGAAATTATATATCTATATTCGGTAGGTCTTAGAATCGGTCGTAATCTGTTTTTCATATCCCTGAGTGATAAGGAGAGTTCCCCCTAACATTTTGTAATATTAGGTGGGGTTGTGTGTACATAATGTACTCTTATAAGACTATGAGTACATACAAATTAAAAAAATTATGATCTAAATCCATCAACAAGTTTCAGCGATATTAATCGCATCATATGTTTGCAGAATCAGTTTCATTTTTTGAGTGCACGTATTAACCTCCACCGACCACGAATTAATTCCGTTCGGACGCCATTTTTAAAGCTTTATTAACCACTCTGTTGAGGTGCAAAGCTTACTCAAACTTTTACACATAACCTATATATCTTGAACTTCAAAATGGCCCTAGTTAGGTTGCTTAATTGTTATAAACAAAGTAGCCGTCAAATAAATAAAAAAATTGGTTAACTTTGACCGTAATTAACCCAGACGAAAAGTTTTTCTTTGAAAATTCGTATAAAAATACCACTTTTTCAAATTCCATTGTAGTTTTAGCCTAAAGTCAATATTAACAAAGTTCTTCAAATTGTTTATAAGCCAAAAATGACTCTATTTTAGTAAAATGTTTTCTGAGTGATATAAATGACTTTTTAATGATTTTTTTAAATGTGTTGAAAATATGGCTATTCTTCTTTCATGTTGTTTTCACAGAATTGCTGTATCGTTATAATTTTCTGAACAATAACATTGC
Organism: Diabrotica virgifera virgifera; assembly: GCF_917563875.1. Taxonomy (NCBI): domain Eukaryota; kingdom Metazoa; phylum Arthropoda; class Insecta; order Coleoptera; family Chrysomelidae; genus Diabrotica; species Diabrotica virgifera. The sequence goes on along the minus strand of NC_065450.1, from coordinate 67,469,676 downwards.
GAAAAAAAGCTCTTTGGGATAAACAAATTAAATAAAATTTAAACTAATTGACGCATCGTCTTAAAATTTTTTGTGCATTGTACGGACTGATTGAATTAACTTTTCGTGCAATATGAAAGTCCTAAATTCATTTTCGCAAAAGTTATAGCCATTTTTTATTTTCGAAATTTTAGTTTTATTTTGCAATATCCGAAGCAACAAATAATCGGAACAAAGTTCAAAAAACGCTATTTTAAACCTTGGCTCATCTACTAAAAGAAAAATATTATAAATAAGACATTTAATTACCCTATTTTTACCTGTAGCGATTTAAACGAAAAAACTCTCATTTTTGATCCTTATTTGTTAATAACTAAATTTCTCGTCCAAACTGTGACGGGCATTTTTGTATTTATAATGTATTAGGTATATAATACCCAAAAAAACCCATTTGCAACTTGGCTGCTCAAGTGTCCCGAACATGGTATATTTTTGCCTTATTTCCCTGGTGTATTTTTACATTGCTACCGCATTCAAGATCCAAGCTGCCACTCCACAAAACAAAGTCGAGAAAACGTAGCACCCAGCCAACTCTTAACTCCAACTTCAAATTTCTTGTACAGAGCACCTTTATTCTCATTTTGTTAAAATTTGCTCTAGCCTTTTCTATTCTGATTTCCTACAAGTAATCACCTGTGGAGTTAATCATTGTTCTCAGTTATGCATATTGGTTTACTCGTTCGACTTGACTCCGTTTATGAAGAAATTCTCGTTATTTCTTTGAGTTTTCAATATTCACATAAATTTTGTCTTCTTTACCTTTATTATTAGCACGTAATCTTGTCTAAAGTCCGCTATTCTGCTCAACAGCCTCTGAAGATCCCCAATATTTTCAGCTAAGATTAATGGGAACTCCATTTATCTTTATTCCAGCTGTTTCACCCTCAAAAGCTTTCATCAAGATCTCTTCCGAGTAGACATTAAAACGAATTGGCGATAACACGCATCCCTGTCTGATTCCAAATCACCCCCTGTCTCAAATCAAAACTATAGGGTTATCAAAATAAAATAGCAGATATAACCTATTTATAAATGGCTTTAATGCAATTATGTACAACATTGACATCTATAACTTAACTAACAAAGAAGGTACTTTATAAATATCTATATATATTTAAATAATACCTAATTACAAGTTTCAAATAAAGCCTTTATACATGTCTACATACGTTAGATACTTCTTAAAATTCAATCCTTGATCGGGAAACATCAAGTTTATTCAATACCTAAAATTGTACCGGGATACTGAAAGTTTCCTTTGTACGAGGGTCATTCTCTATGAAGCTGAGAAAGAATGCTACATGCTGGGAGAAATCCGGCAACACTGCCTTACACATCAACTCTCCCTCTCTCTTAGCCTACCACTTTCGCCTCGCTGCATTGCTCAGTGTGGGCCTAGCAGCCTTAGAAGATAGAGGTCCCGGTCGCTGTTACCGCCAAAGTGAAATTCATGCTGTAATACGGTTTTCAGATTCCTTCAGAAGGCCTTCAGACTCATCGTGAAGTTCCGTTCGGTCTTCACTGAATTATCTACACCATTTGCGAACATGTTGAACAGACTTGCACTTTTACCCATAAACCTCAATTAACTGACGATGAATGTCAATGGGTGAAATCCATGTTGCTTTTAAAAACCGCCTCACAGCATGAATTTCATATTGGCGGTAACAGCGACAGGGACCTCCATCTTCGAAGGCTGCTAGGCCGACACTAAGCAATGCAGCGAGGCAAAAGTGGTGGGGGAGAGTTGATGTGTAAAGCAGTATTGCCAGATTTAGTATTGCCAGATTTCTTCCAGCACGTCGCACTCTGTCTCAGTCACATGTGAAACCTATATTTACGAATGATTCTCATACTTTCCAATTTCTTTATCAGAACGGTATTAAATAAACTTCGATTTCTATTGAAAATGGTTACAATAAATTGTGCTTACGAATGTAACTTAGCAAAGTTGATAGATATACACTGCTCAGAGAATTAACTAGAACATTTTAATCATACGCATAACGTTTAAAACTTTTGTAACAATGGACTCTTGACTCTTCTAATCGTGACAATACACGAACTGTTGTAATCCTCTTGAAAAAACCTGTACAAAAACTCAAAAGACACATGTTTCAACTTTTTTCTTACATTTGACAGATTAATTTTTGAATCAAATTTTTATTTTATTTCCCATCTTTGATTATTAAAAACGAAAAAAACTGAAAACCCTGATTAGTGCAGTCAGTGAGGTTATTTGGCCCCGAATTCCACCCTACTAGATGGATTGTAATAAAATTTTGGGAATAGCCTCTACTTATCTCCTAATTCAAAGTCTACCCTATGCCGATGTGCGCTTTTATCTTGGGGGTCGTTCCCACCCCTTCTCGGGGGCGGAAAATTGTTGGTCAAAATAACCACGGAAGTGGCTGAAGGACCTAATTCTAAGCAAAAACTGCTTCATATTTTTTTTGAAAACTTAACACTTTTTGAATTATTCGTGGTTGAAAATTTGCCATTTCCATTGAAAAATGTTACCTTTCAGGACAGTTCTTTGCGAATAACTTAAAAATTATGCATCTCACGAAAAAAACTATATTAAACATTTTTATAGCTCATGAAAAACAAAATAGATTCGTTTCTTCATAAGTCTTCTAGTTATAATACAAAAAGAGATATGGTAGGTGAAAATAGATTTTTTTTGGCGCATGCTGAAATCAGTGTGTTCAACTTATAATAACAGAGAAATGGTCGACTTTCAGGGTATAATGCTATAAATGCCTTTTGTGGTAATTGAAAAGGCCTTTAAAATGAGCACTGATAAATGTCGATTACGTTCAAACTAAGCGAGATATCGTGCAAAAAAAATATGACTAATGTATTTTCAAAAAGAAATGAGAAGTATATTTAACCCCTCATCCACCAGAATTCAAATACATCGCTTTCCTTCTACAATACCTTTTATTATAGTGTTATTTATATGTTAAAAAAGTTGGACGGGTTTAAAATGAATGGTTTTTTTTAAAATAAGATCAAATTTAAATTTTTTTAAAAATCTTTCTTTTTCTCCATGTAACTCGATAATGATAAGAGATACGAATAAAAGATCCAGTACAACAATGTAGGGTTTTTTTCAGATAATAATTTTGTTTTGTCTTTCATTACTGTATCTCTTTATCATTTTCGAGTTACATGGAGAAAAAGTAATATTTTTAAGAAAATCGAAAAATGCGATCTATAATTTAATTTTATTTTTTCAAAAACCATTCATTTTAAACCCGTTAAACTTTTTTAACATAGGAATCACACTATAATATAAGGTATTGTAAAAGGAAATCGGTGCATTTAAATTCTGGTGGATGACGGGCTTCTCATTTTTCCTTAAAATACATTAGTCATCAAAATTTTTGCACCATATCTCGCTTAGTTTGAATGTAATCGACATTTAACAGTGCTCATTTTCAAGGTCTTTTTAAACACCACAAAAGGTATTTGTAGTATTATACCCTGAAAGTCAACCATTTCTCTGTTATTTTAAGTTGATTTGAGCATGCACCAAAAAAACTCTTCTTACCTGCCATATATCTCTTTTTATATTATCTAGAAGATTTATGAAGAAACGAATCTGTTTGATTTTTCATAAGCTATAAAAATATTTTGTATAGTTTTTTTCGTTAGTTACATAATTTTTAAGTTATTCACAAAAAACCGTCCGAAACGGTGATATTTTTCAAAGAAAATGGAAAATTCAACCAACACAGAATTGCGACGTAGATCGGGAGTAACCGACGCAATCAAAAGAATATCGACCTTAAAATGGAACTGGGCAGGGCACGTCACGAGAATGAAGGACGGCAGGTGGACGAAACGTATTCTCGAGTGGAGACCCGGACAGGACGCTTTTCGAAGCACAGGACGACTACCAACAAGATGGACAGATGACCTGAAGCGGATATGCCAAAATTAGATGCAAGCGGTGCAGGACAGAAATTTGTGGGGTGAACTAGGGGAGGTCTACGTTCAGCAGTGGACAAGTATAGGCTGAATAACGATATCTGTGCGTCTACAGTTTGCTCAATTTTTACAAGGTAATCAAAATAGTAATCCAGATTTTATGGATACAATTCTTTTTACTGATGAGGTAGTATTTACCAGACGAGAAATATATTGGAAAAATAACCATTTGTGGGATTTTGAAAATCTTCATGCTAAGAAAAATCCATGCTGTTTGGCACGACTTTAAGGTTATCATTTGGTGTGGTGTAATAATATATAGGGTGAGGCAGATAACTGGCCTATTAGAAATATCTCGAGAACTAAAGGCAACAGAATCATGAAAATTGGAATAAGGGGGTTTTGAAGGATGATCTATTAAATGAAAATATTTTCATCTCTTTGCAACTTCCGGTTATACCGGAAGTTGCTTATAACTTCGTTTTTTTAAATGGGATACCCTGTATATTTTTACATTTTTGGATTCTCTTCGATGTCTTCTTTCTTAAAATATGAGGTTTTGTAATATTATACAGGGTATTTTAAAAGATAATTACGTTTTTTTATTAATTTCGTAGCAAAATTAACACCCTGTAGAATTGTAGTAGTTTGACATCTAAAACTCTACTTACGTTCAAATGATTTTTAATATACTCTACTATTGTTAAGAATCACAGTGCGGTGCAGCTTCTCTGGCATCTTTACGCAAATCTTTGTTTGACGGTTAACAGAGGTGACCATTAATGGAGAGACGGATAATCGAGGATCCACTGTATTAATATAGCGAAATGTCTAATTTTAGTATACAGGGTTGGTCGAAACTCGGAATGAGTATTTTCTGAGTTTTCTTAAATGGAACACCCTGTATTTTTGTATTGTAGTGAAATGATATTTTATAGTACTTTTTTATTTCTTAAGCATTCCCTATACCTAACTGCTTTAATTTGTGAGTTATTGGTGATTCAAGCTAAACATTAATTGCAACAAAAAATACGTAAAATTTTATTAGGTTGGCCGTGAAAATACTCAATCCCAAATAAGTTTTCAGAAATAAATACATATTAATCCAGACTGGTCCTTAAAATTACCAATAATGGTTTAGCTATCGAAAAAGCTACTTAGTTAAGATTGTTGGTGCGATTAACAATTAAGCACAAATTAAAGCAGTTAGGTATAGGGAATGCTTAAGAAATAAAAAAGTACCATAAAATATCATTTCATTAAAATACCAAAATACAGGGTATTCCATTTAAGAAAATTCAGAAAATACTCATTCCGAGTTTCGACCAACCATGTATACTAAAATTAAAAATTTAGCTATAATAACGATTCTTAGCAATAGTAGAGTATATTAAAAATCATTTGAACGTAAGTAGAGTTTTAGATGTCAAACTACTACAATTCTACAGGGTGTTAATTTTGCTACGAAATTAATAAAAAAACGTAATTATCTTTTAAAATACCCTGTATAATATTACAAAACCTCATATTTTAAGAAAGAAGACATCGAAGAGAATCCAAAAATGTAAAAATATACAGGGTGTCCTATTAAAAAAAAAAGAAGTTATAAGCAACTTCCGGTATAACCGGAAGTTGCAAAGAGATGAAAATATTTTCATTTAATAGATCATCCTTCGAAACCCCTTTATTCCAATTTTCATGATTCTGTTGCCTTTAGTTCTCGAGATATTTCTAATAGGCCCTTTATTTGCCTCACCCTGTATATTATGTTCTACTTAATAGGTCCTTTTGAATTGCCAACCAATTTAAATGGACCTCTGTATTTAGATTTTCTTCAAGAACATTTACACAACTTACTAGAGGATATTGGTACCCCTTGCCTTAAGACAAAACATGTCACCACCACATTATTCTTTAGAAGTTCGTCAATACTAAATCCACAGTTTTCGCAGTGATGGATTGGTCGTGGACTTGGGTTTGCTTGGCCACCAAGAAGTCCTGATTTCAATCCTTTGGATTTTTTTAATTTGGTCGCAAATGAAGGCATTGCATGAAAATAGAAGCCGCGAATATGATTAAAAATATTAGACAAGGGTTGTTTCATATTAAGATATCTACCAAGAAGAAGCTATTAATATGAGGCTTTCGAGGTTTGGGTGGATCAAACCAAGTAAGCCGTTTGGATTTGAAGTCACAGACAAACTATAGTCTGCGATAAAAGCATTGATATAAGAAGTGCAAACTGGTATTCAATAGCAGATGAAGATAATCGTAATAAGAAGTGGAAGCGAGAACTCATCATTGTAGGTTTGCATAATACTATCTTTAACATCTACACTATCTCTACAATTTATGTTATTTATGTTAAGTAAGATTCACAAACATTTTTCTTTAGTTCAGTTAAGCGCGGTAAACTTCCAACTTCTTTATATCATCCACTTTTAGTGTCCAGCTTTCCATTGCATACAACAAAGTCGAGAACGTGTAGCATCTTCAGGCTCTTATCCTCAGCTCCAGAGAAAGGTCTCGATTAACAAACATTTTTTTTTAAATTTTTATAAATGCTCGTCTTGCAATTTCAATGCGTGTCTTGATTTCTCTACGTTGGTTATTGTTTTCATTTATCCAGGTTCCCGGATATTTGTAGTTATTCACTCTTTCCCTGGATATTTAACCTTCCTACTGTATGTTACTTAGAAATAATCATAAACTTGGTTTTCTTAACGTTCACTTGTAGTCCAAGTTTTACAGGGTTTTTCATCGATTGCCATTTGTTTCGAGCTTCTGTCATATGTTATATAATCTGTATATAATATTAATATACACGGACTATACGACATATGACAGGAGCTCGAAACAAATGACTGTGAATGAAAAGCCCTATACTGACTTGATGTGATCTATTTACTAATAGTTGCAGTGCTTCTAGACTGTCTGCCAAAAAAGGGGTGTCGTCTGCGAATCTAGACTGTCTGCAAAAATAGCGGTGTCGTCTGCGAATCTTGTTCTTTCTCCGATATTGCTTCTTAAAAATATCTTCGCTATGACAGATTGAATAACGATGGCGACAACACGCAACCCTGTCTAATTTGTCTTTGATTCGTAATAGATATTGTTTATTACACGGCGGTCTCTGCTGTTTGAACCAAGTGAATGAATATTGCTTAAACTGAACTAAATTGATGATTTATGAAAAATTTATACTTATTTATACATGTTGAGGTCTTTATGTAGAATCAAGGGCTCGGGATTCTATAGAAAGGATCCTCAAATAATTTATTAATACATGCATTTCTAGCCTCTAAACTTTGCCACACCTAACTTATCCCTATTAAGTATATTGTTAGTGACCTAATTATGTAATTTTAAAAGTATCTATATTAAACTACCGTGACAGTACATTGTTATTAGGAATTGGATTATTACGCTTTATTTGCTTCTCTATACAAGGCGGCTCAAAGTTCTGATCTAATAAGATTGTACGAACAATGTAAAATGCATGCTTTATTATTTTCACATAATTTTTAACAAAGTCTTTTAAAGTTTCTTGAAAAATATAAATTTATTTTTAAACAGAAATAACGGGTGATTCATTTAGAGGTATTTTTTTCAAAAAGAAAAAACAATGAAAAAAATTAATTCTTTAAAAGAACCATTCTTTACAATTGCTTCTTAAAGATAATTTCTTTTGAATGTTGCGGTTAAGATGGTCCACTCTGAAGATCCAATTATTCTCGATGACGCGTTCGAGCATTTCGATTGGTATTTGACCAATGACTAGTAATACTGGCTTCCAATGCGTCAGCCCTCAATCGTAACCGGTTTGTTCATGTAGATTTTGGACTTTAGGTAGCCACAAAGGAAAAAGTCTAGAGGTGTTATGTCACAGGATTTAGGTGGCCAATTCATTGGTCCGAAACGTGAAATAAGTGGTTCACCGTATCGTTCTCAAAGTAAAGTCATGCTTTCGTGGGCTCTATGTCAAGTGGCGCCATCTCGTTGGAACTAAAGAGCTTCAACTTCAGGCACCAAATAGTCTGTTATCATGGCGTAATAACCGTCTCCATTCACAGTAACGTTTTGGCCGGCCTCTGTTTTAAAGAAATAGGGATTGACGATTCCACCAGCCCATAAACCACACCAAACAGTTGTTTTTTCTGGATGTACTAGCAACTCTTAAACCTCTTCGGATTGCTCATCACCCCAAATACGCGCATTTTGTTTATTCACGTACCCGTTAAGTCAAAAATGGGACTAATCGGAAATCAGTTTTTTTTTTTGGAAACATTGTATGTTGCCTATTGTGTATGAAATTGTAGAAGATGTCTCCGACTTCCTATTACTCCGCTATTGTTGGTATATTCTTGTTATCGACTTTTTTTTGGTATAAGCAAACAAAGCCTGCTACATTCTTCTGGTCTTTATACATTTTATATAGAATACATGGTGAATTAAACAAATTAGTACCCATTATTTTTGTGGTAATGTGTAGGTACTTCGAGAAAACTCTGTCAACTATAACTTCCACCGTGTTTGTACAATCTTCTGAGTTCAGAACTAGTGTTACCTTGTACAAGCCATTAAAAACTAGCAAAAGTGAATTTGTGAGCTTGTATTGTAAAATTGTGAAATGACTTATTAAGTATATTTAAGACAACGAAGAAATACTACATCATTATTAAGATTTTTTGTTATTATTAAATAACCTACAATGACCAGTTTCCTCATCGTGCTGTTCCACTTTGTAGAAATGGTGACGCATTGTATTATGGCTACACTTTAATGACACATGCGTCTAACAAGAGTGTTTAGAATAATCTATTGCAGGCACCAACTCGCACCTACTGTAGACATGAGCCGTTATTTCTCTACACAACATTCGTAGACCTTCAATGGACCAATTAAACAAGAATACAAAAAGAGAAGACTCCAAGAAGAATCTGAACACCGAAAAACTTTAGTTAAAGCGGCAATTTTTATCAAATAAGGAATTTTAAGAACACGATACAGCAAGTTATTGACACCAACAAGATCCGTCTTACCACAAAAACCTCCAAATACTTCTCCAGGTAGACTGATGCGACAAAAGCTGCTAACCCCATTGCTTCTACCAGACGTATTCCCGAAAATTTAAAAAAAAAGCTTCAAATTACTACCTAAAAGATCGTGGTGGGGAAATTATAAAACTGCTGTAATGGGATCAATAACGCAGGGGTAGGCAACTCCCTTAATACAAATATGTGTTAGCTCCTAAAGCGGGATCTAAAGATGACTTAATCCACCTTAGAAAACAAAATAAAAAGTCAGTGTAGAGAGCAAATATAACAAATCTAACTTTTTTATTTGTGCAAGCACCAACTGAAGAAGCAGATACGGAGGACAAAGGTATATTCTATGAACTTCTAGAACAACAGTACGCGGTAGCACCCAAACACTACGTCAAAATCGTATTGGGTAATTTCAACACCCAAACTGGCAAGGAAGAGTATCTAAAATCAGTGCTTGGCAATTGGCACCCATAGTTTACACGATACCACTAACAATAATGGTTCACGATTAGCAGAATTTCCTGTAGCTATCACTATGCACCTACGAGAATGTGTAACTTCGGTGGATTTATCATGAAAGAGTTCTTACAAAGCAAATTTAATACAGCTGAAAAGCTAACTACAAAAATATCATTTATAGATTACAGTTAAAATGACGAAAAGAAGGAATCATCAAAGAATGTAGTTTTAATAAGGTAGTGATGCGTCGCCAATAGCCTCTCCTACTCAAATATCAACCTCACATTCACGTTGGTCACCCCTGTTATCACAAACGAGGCTCTGACGACCGAATACAGGCGGTATAACCTTAACATCCGCACGAAGGAAATGTCGTTGCCACCTCCAGGACCACTACTACCTTGTCTGGAAGCTACAGTCGGCAGCCCCGGCACCAGACTCGGGTGCGGAAGGCCAATAACCTACCCATCTTAAATTTTATCTTATTACTGAAACTGTGGTAGAAACAAACCGGTCGGATCAAACGACTAACACAAAATGGGCCCAACTGTTCGAACATTGTAAGATCCAAGACAGGCAAATTACTTACTACAATAAATGACCAAGTAGAGCAATGGAAAGAGTATTTTCAGGAGATGCTAGACACGCCCAGGGTTAACGCAGATGAAATTGTCGACAACCCGCAGAATATAGACTTGCATATTTCTTGCGAGGCCCCTTCCAAAACGGAGATAATAACAGCTTACCTAAAACTGATCCGCATCTAACTGCTGAACTTTTGCTCCCATAATCCGAGAGGTGTGGAAAACAAACCGCATTCCAGCGGGCTGAAAAAGGGAAGATTATCAAGCTTCCAAAAAAGGGCAACCTCCCACTGGGCAAAAATTGGAGAGAAATAACCTTGCGTACCGCCATAAATAAAATTTTTACGACCATCATACGTAAAATATTAACAAACAAGGTTGACCGAGCTAATCAAGCAGGAAACAGGTTTATAAAAAAGTTGAACCTAATAGAAATTATATCGTGTAATGAAATAAGATTAACGAAATATTCGTGTGATTTTTCAGAACAATAAAATTATAAAATACAAATAAAAGTAAAAACCTTTATGTTAGTGAAATAATTGTATATAACGCATTGTTGTCAAAAAGTTTTAAAACGTTATGCTAAATATAAATTTACTTTCTAATATAATCTGCTTTAAATAAATTTTAAGTAATTGGGCCAAAAACCTTATGAACGTGAAAACACAAAATAATCCTTAAAAATTATACAATATAAGAGATAGTTTGCATTTTTTTGTATATATAGTTTGTCAAAGAATTGACAGATTCTGACAATGTCTAAAAATGTAGCTGTATATTTAAACTGCATATTTTTCATAAAATATATTTGTAAAGAGGTTTGAATTTTACTCAAAAATGTTAAAATTGTAACATCAACGTATATGTATGAGTGGTACTCACTTCGTCTAACTCGCCATTCTGTGACACATGTTTCGCTAGTATTAGCTCTTCAGACAGAACTTGCTTGAAAGACGATGCAGATAATATCCCTTTCGTATACCAATATACGTATATACAGTATGTCGCAGAAGTATGGAATCGATTCATTATTTCTGAAACAGACGACTAAGAAAAAATCTTAAACAACGTCAATTTTAATTTTTCAATCTATAATATATAATATGTGTTGGACATTACGCTATTAGTGTTGGCGCAATGGCATATAAGATAATTTTTTTAAATACAAACCGAGGTCACGGGACACTACATTTTATTTCTACAGGGTTTGCGTGTCCAAAAATATTACTGTACAATAGTAAATAGTAAAGTTAAAAACAAAGACAGTAGTTTTTCCTCATTAACGAGAAAATCTACTGAACTTCAAGTAAAAGCTTTTATAGAATACATCCCAATTGTAACTTGAAAAATATGCATTTTAAATATAAGATTCTAGTTACTTCCATTTATATTATTTACTCATCTACGTATTACATTTAGTGGATCTTTATTAGTACTGATCTATTTTACTTTTACTTTAAATCTGATGTATAAATTTTCAGTCCAAATCAATTTTTGATCAGAAAATCATACCCGACATCTAAATTTACAATACTTAGGGGTGCTGTTAACAAGATATAAAAAATGTGAATTATTAAATGCTTACTTTTAGTTATTAAGTTGTCCCGTCAAATTTGTAGGCTGTTTTTAGCATTAAGTTTGGTTTTATAGCAATTATATTTCCTTATTCTCTTCTATTCAACTCATGCCACATGCTTAATCATTAATTAAAATGAATGAATTGAAAAATGTGTAACACCTACAAGATGGTACAGAGCACTTACCATTTTATTATACAAAAAGGCAATCCAACAGACCTCGAGAACCACCGAACCATAAGCCTATTAAACCACCTCTACGAGTTAATCACAAGAATAATAACAAATATACTTGAAACTAAATTAGATCTTTATCAACATAGGGAACAAGCAGCGTTTTAGAAAGGATTATAGAAAAATCCATCTAGTCCATGTGTAGAGACCGCTCCCGCCTGGAAAAATTTCTGATTCGGTTTCTTTGTGGATTCCTATTCAAAAATGTCCCCTTTAAACAAATCTGAAGGGTGCCGGGCGGAGCTTTTGGGCAGAAATTGTTTAAACAATTTTTCTAAACAAATACAAAAGATCACCTTTTTTTGCTCCGGCACATATATTTTTGAGTTTTGTAGGTCATTCTGAACAAGAAAGGTATCTTGTAAATTTTCTCAGAAATTAATAGTTTTCGAGTTATAGGCGATTTAAACTCTGAAAAATGCGAAAATACTCATTTTCGAGGTTTAAAAACTCATATTCAAATTAGATATTTTTGAGGTTGCCACATACTTAAATTGAAGATTAAATATTCAGCTTCAAGATTCTGAAGAGTGATCGCGTCTAACTTTAATTTATACCGTTGTTTTTTAATTATTAAATATGCGTGTTTATCCGATTTTTTTGCCGGTGCGGCGCGCTCCGTTTCAAAAATCTCCTATTTTCCTCCGAAAAATATTGTTTCTGGATTCTTTGGGACATTCTAAATAAAATAAGTATTTTGATATTTTTCTCAAAAGTTAATAGTTTTAAAGTTATAAGCGATTTAAAATCCGAAAATGCGTTTTGTCATTTTTCGGATTTTAAATCGCTTATAACTTAAAAACTATTAACTTTTGATAAAAATGGCAAGAAACTTATTTTATTTAGAATATCACAAAGAATCTAGAAAAATATATTTCGGAGGAAAACAGGAGATTTTTGAAATGGAGCGCGCCGCACCGGCAAAAAAATCGGATAAACACGCATATTTAACCATTAAAAAACAACGGTATAAATTAAAGCTAGACGCGATCACTCTTCAGAATCTTGAAGCTGAATGTTCAGTCTTCAATCTAAGTATCTGGCAACCTTAAAAATACTAATTTAAATATGAGTTTTTAAACCTCTAAAATGCGTATCTTCGCATTTTTCAGATTTTAAATCGCCTATAACTCCAAAACTATCAATTTATGAGAAAAATTACAAGATACCTTTCTTGTTTAGATTGACCCAAAAAATCTAAAAATATATGTTCCAGAGCAAAACACATGATCTTTTGTATTTGTTTAAAAAAATTGTTTAAACAATTTCTGCCCAAAAATTCCGCCCGGCACCCTTCTGATTTGTTTAAATGTCATTTTTGAATAGGAATCCACAAAGAAACCGAATCAGAAATTTTTTTCAGACGGAAGCGGTCTCACCACATGGACTAATCGAATACCATTGGTCCTTGCTTTCGTAGATTTTCGCAAAGCATTCGATAGGATAGAAATTAACAGCATATCGAGAGCATTGTATAAATTATCGGTACTCTAAACTGATCGAAAACATATACAATAATGCAACCATGACCGTAAGATTACACGCAGATAGAAAATGTATAAAAATGAAAAGAAAATGAAATAAGGAGACACGTTATCTCCCACACTCTTTATAGACGGAGAAGCAGCGCCGAAAAATCTCTCTGAATTTACTAAAGCTGGTTTTTTCACAGTTGATTACCGTGAATGTGTAGAGAAACATACTGCGGTCGGTTAAGCGAAACGTAGAGCAGGTGGTACTGACAGCTTGTCAAAGTTGCTTACCTGCGGAGGTAATTAAATCCATTTACTAAGGCTTAAAATCAGTACACACATTCTAAATTGAATATAAATAAAAGTTATTATAGTTGGTCAGCTGTATGACGGGACAGAGCCGGTCGGTCGGCCCCAATGAATGTAAAGGGTTATTCACTATATTTTTTCTTAATTAATCTTTAGTAAATTCAGAGAAATTTTCCAGCGCTGCCTCTTGGACTATTACGATAGTTCTGGAACATGCTTTCAAACAATTCTAGTGGGACGCCAAAGGAATAAATATCAACGGTGAAATGCTCTCCCACCTACGATTTGCAGACGACATAGTTCTGATAACGGGTTACTAATAACAGGTTATATGCCGCCTGTTAAAGGGAGTAGGTTTAACCATGCATTTTGAAAAGACACAATGGATGACAAATCTGGTACAAGCGAAAATCCAAAAGTTGGTTGCAACGAAATAACATTAAATAATTGACGGATTTGTCCGTTACTCGATGGAAGTTCATTTTATAAAACACTGAAAACTTTTGTTTGTAATACTTCCACAGAGCATGAAATCCAAATTGGCAGGGACAACCAAACCCCTGAACCGTAAAGAAGAATCACTTTAGCATGGGCTGCATATGGACCTTTATCAAACATCTTCAAGAGAAACATAATGCCAAATTATTTGAAAAAGAAGACTTTCGACCAATGTGTTTTCTTCTAGTCATGGAAACACTTTCCTCAACCTAGGCCGCACCACATAAACTCAGAGTGGCCCAAAGAAGAATGGAACGGCCGATACTTGGACTGACTTCTTTTTCCTTTACTATTGGCTCTTATTCTCTTAAACAATCTTTAAGTGCATGTATTATTTCACTATTATTATCTCTCTTTTAGTGTTGTTTAAGTTAAGTAATAGTTTTTCATCGAAATACTTGCTCTTTTATGGATTCTACTTATTTCTTTTATCATTCTTCTTATGTGGTTATTCCACTCTTTTTTTCTTAGTATCCATTCGTTTATGCATTCTGCGTTCCATTTTCTTCTAATAGCTTCACTCCTCTTTCGACCTCTCAGCGTATTTCTTGTCATTCTTTTCAGTATTCTCATCTCTGTCGTTTCCAGTAGTCTTTGTATTGTGGCTGTGTCGAGTTTTGTTTCTGATGCATGTCATTATTGGTCTTAAACAGAACCTAAATTTTTTTCAAAATTTCTCCAGAAACTGGGGAAAAATTGATGTCCTATCTCATTCTAACACATGGGATCTTATGAAGGCGCTGTTGCCAGATTTTGTGAAATGCCCAGTTTTCCAGGAGATCTAAGAAAAAAATTTATTTTTGTGGTACCGTTTTGTTGCAGTCTATTTACTACTGAGTTTTTAGACTTTTCTTTGTACTCAAAACCACTATGAACATTCCTGCATATGACAGTTATTGCTTATTTCTTCCACCGTTAACAATTACTTTAAACCAAATTCTATAAAAACCTCACCGATACTTATTTCGATGGGACATCTTTTATCTGGTAATGCTCTTTTTTTCTAGAATCCGTGAGCATCCCCATGTTATTTTACGAAAAAAAAAAGAAAAATAAGATTGCACAAAGGAATGGCACACACATTTATATGCTATACAAAAATTTACAAGATGATTTTTATGTCAAATACAATTTTTAATTAATACTACACAGGGCGTCTCATTCTTAACCGTATATATAAAAATATTGTTAGTTACAAAAAAGATTGTGAAATAAAGTACAAACTAAGCCACAAATTATATATATTCATAAATGAATTAATTTGTATATAAGCAGGTTTTTCAAACTTATTCCCCACTGAGACAAAGTGAAACAGTGTTATAAGGTTGCAATCAAATGTGCTCGTGTGACCACTTTTAAAAATATGAGTGTTTTTTTGAATGAATGTCTCCAATTGTTTGCTATGCCTCTGCTAGTCAAATAATTTTTCCCGTAATAACCTATCGGGTAGTTGTCCCCCAAAAACCAGCATATAATTAGCAGTAAGACAAGAGTACGAATTTAGATTTGTTACGAGAACTTCTACCAACACGAGAATTGCATTGTAGGCGGAAAAATAAACGAAAATATTGCATAATAACGTGGTAAATAAATATTCGGATAATTCAAGAAATTGCTATTTTAATGTGGAGTATTACAATAAATAGAGAACATATCCTAAAAGTAGCTGAAGACTTTTATCATCTACTATATAAAAGCCAAAAATAATTGAACTTAGATTCGGATGCTGAACCAGATACATCAAAAACTAAAAAGGGTATCGTAAATCAAGGATCTGAACTACTACCGGATATCACCCTGAACGAAATAAATCTAGCCTTGAAGAAAACAAAAAACAATAAGTCCCCTGGTGAAGACTGTGTGGTTGCCGATGCAATTAAGATTGGTGGTAACTATTTACTCAAGAAAATAAGAGAACTGTTTAATCTCTGTCTTTTTAACAGCACTATACCAGACAAATAGTATATCACATTAGTGATACTAATCCACAAAAAGGGGATACAGCTGATTTGGAAAACTACCGACCAATTAGTTTACTGAGCCATCTTTATAACCTTTTCACAAGAAGAGTCACCACTAGACTGGAAAACAAATTAGACTTTTACCAAACAATAGAACAGGGCAGTTTTCGTAGTGGATTCGGAACAAATGACCATGTTCAAAGTGTTAATACGGTAATTAAAAAATCGATTGAGTACAATATGCCACTTGTCCTGGCCTTTGAGAATTTTATCGATTATTATCGATATACTAAGCTAATATACAACGGAGAGTCTTTAACCAACGCATTTTACCGGTTATGACCTATGGTGCTGAAACTCTAACATTAAACAACGGCATCTGCAAGAAGCTAAGAATTGCTCAACGTAAGATGAAAAGGTCGATGATTGGTGTGTCGTTGCGGGACCATAATAACAAACGATTCAGAACAGGAGCCATAGATGTTGTATATCAGGTGGCTAAACTTGAATGGAACTGGGCCGGTCACGTGGCCTGTCTGATAGATGGGAGATTGACAAAGAGGTTGCTCGGGTGGAGACCAAGAACCGATAAAAGAAGTAGATCAAGACCACACCCGCGATGGACGCACGATATAAAAAGAATTACCACTATTTGAATTCTAAGTGCCTAAGACAGAAGACAAAGGATGGAAATAGGGGAGGCCTATATCGAGCAGCGGATGCAAAGGGCTGATAGATGATGATGATGGAAACGTCCTGGGACGAAGACCAAGAGGATGGTCACCAACCAGATACCTTAGACAGTTCATCGGAAAAACAATACAGTAACCGTCATGCCATGTGGTAGGTAAGTCAAGGCTTTCACCAGTAGTAAAGTTTCAATGAGCTGCGCTTAAAGCTTTCATCACTGCAGAACAACGTGTTATTTTTGGGGTAAACTTTACCTGTTGGTGCTCTAGATCCAAACGAATGAATGGATGTAGGTTATTAATTACCCTACCTACATCATCTGGAGGTCACTTAAGGGGATGGGTACGAATTTTTGGCTTCAATGCTATTTAAATAGGATTCATTTTTTTCTAATTCTAAGAAAACTAGTATTTTTGAAAGAATTTAAACGCAGAATGAAAGATTACGTTATTAGCGAGGCCCGAAAGTCCCTGAAAACTTCTATGTTTATTTTAATAAGCTACAGGGGTGAAAAGCTCAGAGAAAGTTTAGTGTGATTTTTGATTTCAAATATCTCCTTCAAAAGAAACTTTTTATTCATTCTAAGGGGCTTTTGTCCCTCGGTAACAAAGTTATCTTTCATTCTGCGTTTAAATTTTTCAAAAATACTTATTAGTTTTCTCAGGATTCGAAAAAAAAAATGATTACATTTAAAATACATTGAAAATTTTGACAGACGTCAAAAATTTTGCATTTTGTTCCTTTCCCCTTAATAGGCTCAGAACAGTCACGTGGCGGTTTAAATCAAACGTAAAAAACATTACGGATTGAAAACCAAAATGCAGTATGCAATCACTTCAGCAAATACAAATAGATATTATTTGTGACTTCTTTACAAACACAAATTGTCCCATATCGATATCTTACACATTAAAATGCCTCTTTTGATGGGACAGTCTGTAGGTTGTTAAAAAACGATTAAACCTTACCTTTTTTTCTTACAAATACTTTAGGGGCAGTGAACTATTATGCTTTGATTATTACACAAACTTTTTAAGATAACTGCAAAGAATCATTGCTTAATGTATAACGTTCGAATGTTTTGGCACTAATGTAATGGAAAGTTTACGTTAAATTGTAAAAGTTATACCTTATTTATTTATTTAATTGTAAAGGTTATACATTATTTAAACTTAACCTTTCAGCTCCGGTGACGTGTCTCTTCTTTAGGTGCCGTGTCCGTATTCAGACGTTGGCCGTCATCATGTTTACAAGTTCCTGAAACCTTTCTCTATCGGTGACGCGTACGCGCGTCTAAATATGACGCGCGTACGCGTCATTTAAATAGGATGTGTAAACGCGTCTATTGCACATAAGTATTCAAACGAAATTATTTTTGCCAGCACAGGAGCTGACGTTAGAACTATTAAAGCGGCGCTGAAAGGATTAAGGAAGCTAGTGTATTACTCGTAAAATTTAAACTGTTAAACTAGTACCATTGGATAAAGAAACATTTCATACAATAGTAGCATTTTTTTCTCACTCTTGCTTTTTTCATAATATTGCCGTGAATGATTTTTGTTTAAGAGCATCTCATTAATTACGAAAAATGTATAGAGTAGAACAAACCACTCGTCTTAATATTTGTGGATTATCAGAAAGCATTTGACACAGTTAACCATCAGATAAACCATCAGATTCTTTAAAAGAATGCCGAATAGATCACCGCTACACCACTGTCCTCAAAAATATCTACGATAATGCTACAGCATGCGTCAGACTCTATGAAGATACACACAAGTTCAACATTCATCGTGGAGTTTACCAGGGTGACACCATTTCGCCAAAACTGTTCACAACATTATTGTTATAAACATAAATAGAGAGCAACTTAGTCACCTCAGGTTCGCAGACGACATAATCCTGATAACAGATCGCATTGATCATGCCATCGAAATGTGCGAAAGGCTCTACCATGCATCTATACTAGTGGGTTTAAAGATCAACAACTAAAAAACAGTCAAAGTGATGACAAACCTCGTTCTGAGTGAGAACATCAACATAGCTGGAACAAGTATAGAACAAACATCAGCATACATTCGTTTAAGTAGAGACAACTAGACCAATGAATTAATACGTACAATAGGGCTGACTTTTGGAAAAAAAGGCTTATGGAAAGCTAAGAGATGTTTTCAAATCAGCTCTTTCCATCTGCTTAAAGAGAAAGGTCTTTGATCAATGTGTGCTGCCGGTTCTAACCTATGGTGCGGAAACACTAAAGCTCACTAAGACGTCCGCAAACAAAATTCGAACAACACAGAGGGCAATGGAATAATCCATGTTGGAAATAACCCTAAGAGACCGAATAACCAACACAGAATTGCGCAGTAGATCGGGAGTAACCGACGCAATCAAAAGAATATCGACCTTGAAATGGAACTAGGCAGGGCATACCGCGCGAACCAAGGACGGCAGATGGACGAAACGTATTCTTGAGTGGAGACCCAGATAGGACGCCTTTACAAATACTGTTGGGACTATACTTGAGAAATCCATCTTTATGATGAACTCGGATGTGATGATACCTGAACCAATCTTCACTGAGAATATAACACAATTATTGTAATTTGGAGAACAAAAATCCTAAATATCAATGGGTACTTAATGTGGTACACTAATGGATTTAAAACTGGCAAAGGCCTAAGTCAATATACATACAACTGTGTTCCAGGCTGAAGTTTTTGCTTTATTGATCCCAAGACTATGTCGACAATACAGCATCGAACTATTGGTTGACATCAGGAAAGATGTTGCGTGAAACAGAAGGTTCATTACTCGCCATTCAGGATCAGGTTATACCAACCAAAAATTACCCGAAATATATTGTAAAAGACTTTCAGGTCCAAAATGGCAAATGCCGATATGGATGTCAAGCCCAAGAAATCATTCAACATCTAACCGGGGGCTCCCAGGCATTTGCTGGAACTGAATATAAGGAACAACATGACTCAGTACGAAAGATTCTTCATTAAGAGATAGCTATCAAATTGGGACTTCCCCTAACGGGCCATCTTCAATATTAACAATACGTTCCCGAGAGTATGCTTGAGAATGACAACTACAAGCTTTACTGGGACCACACTGTACTCACAAAACAAACAGTGACACATAATAGACCACATCTCATATTAGTTAATAAATTAACGAGACAAACAACACTAGATGATGTTGAATTAGAATTAGTCAGTTTATCAATTCCAGGACTTATTTTAAATCTATATTTCTTCACCCCCAAGCAAAGCAACAAACGTTACTATACAAGTCCAACTTTGAAGTGGAGGATAAGTAGAACGTAAATCCAAATTTTAGAACGTAAATCCTAGCAACAATAACCTGCATGCTAAATACACTGAAAAGATCGCCAAGTTCAGAGATCTGGAAATTCAAATACGAAGACAATGGAGAATGCAAAGTAGGTACCCAGACAATACCTATGATTATCTCTACTACTGGAGCCATTCCGAAGAACCTCCTCGAAAACATAAAAAAGCTGGGTCTGAATGAACATCTTTATAAGACCATGCAGAAAGCTGTACTACTCGCGACGGCCAGATGTGTACGAAAATTTTTGGGAGATACTCCAACATACCAAGTCACCTAAGGTTTGATAATACAGAAAAAATCCCACCAGAGCTCAAGCCGTGGAGCTAAATCTGGATATTGTTCTGACCCATCAGACTCATTTATATTGGCAATTCAGACGTATGTAGACGTAAAGTAGAAGACTTTAAAATGATATCGCCAATATTTATGAGTTGCGTTCCTGGGACGACTTACTAAAAGATAGTTCATTCGATTACATGAAATCAATCCCAACTCAAGAATATCCGTCACAAAAAAAATCATAGCATGTGATCTGTCTTTAAAAAGACAACCAAATGCAACGATGACAGCAAAATTCTCGCGTTAGAGATTCCATAGTAAATCACGAGGGAAAACCAGGAAAAACCTCGTGATACTATCCCGACATCGTGTATTTGGTCTTACATTTAATTTACTTTCAAAAAACTAATACCAAATTCTGACTTTAATATGTTTAAATTATAAATAATATTAATAATACATAGATATACAATGAGTAATACTAAAATATAAAATTTGTATTAACTCTATATGTTACTGACTTACTAATCGTGGTATTTTCTTTCTATTGACTTCCTCTTTCAGTATGGGTAACCACATCTTACTGCATTCTACCGAGGGATTTGCGACACAATTTACGATGTCGGGATAGTATCACGAGGTTTTTTCCTGGTTTTTCCCTCGTGATTTACTATGGAATCTCTAACGCGAGAATTTTACTGTCATCGTTGCATTTGGTTGCCTTTTTAAAGACAGATCACATGCTATGATTTTTTTGTGACGGATATTCTTGAGTTGGGATTGATTTCATGTAATCGAATGAACTATCTTTTAGTAAAGTCGTCCCAGGAACGCAACTCATAAATATTGGCGATATCATTTTAAAGTCTTCTACTTTAAAATGTATAATATACGTCTGAATTGCCAATATAAATGAGTCAGATTAAATAAATTATTAGAAGAATGTTTTTACTTAGCAACAACATTTTTGTTTATTTTAGTAGTATTTTGTATTTTGACAACGAAACCCGATTTGGGCTTCGAAACGTTAATAAAATCATTTTTTTGGTAAAATTGTGGCTTATTTCCCATTAAAAGTATTTGATATAAATCTAGATAATAATATTTTGTAATAATTTTAATGATTTACGAGTAATTCTCATCTTGCTTTTAACGGTCAACTTTAAGAAGACGTGAAGGTTTTTATGTTTCTTTGCAGTTAGTGTCAAGAAAAATGTATCACAAAACATGAAGAATCGAATAAAAAAGCATTCACCCCACTGTTGCCAGATGGAAAGGAATATGCCAGTGTTGAAAGAATGTTCAGAAAAAAATTGGTCCTACAGTTCCTGTTTTTAATTTCCTCTTTATGTACCTATAGGTCTATTCGTGGAGCAAATCCTGAACTTACCCAGAGGGAGAACGCCTGCGCATTACAAAATTGGGCGTTCGATAAGGTCGAATTTTGCCCTCTGAACAGCTAATGCGCAGGCGTTCTCCCTCTGGGTATGTTCGGGATACATTCGGGGCATGCCCCGCGAATAAGTCTTATGAATGACAATGCATGTAATATTTCTAATAGTCTACCAAAAATTTTTGGTAGCTTTCGGCTAAATTATTTTACATATATATTTTTCATTTTTAAGTTAGCACTGTATTAGTCTACATGTAAGCGCACGCTTTGAATTTATACAGGGTGTAACAAAAAGATAGGTCATAAATTAAATCACATATTCTGGGACCAAAAATAGTTCGATTTAACCAACTTGTACCTTGTACAAATGTGTACATAAAAAATGTTATAGCCCTTTAAAGTTACAAAATGAAAATCGATTTTTCCAATATATTGAAAACTGTTAGAAATTTTATATTGAAAATGGACATGTGCCTTTCTTATGACAGGAACACCTTACAAAAACAACAGTGATTTTTATGCACCCCATAAAAAGTTTATGAGTTTTATTCCCCTAAACCCCCCAAATGTTTGTGTACGTTCCAATTAAATCGTTATTGTGGTACCATTAGTTAACACAATGTTTTAAAAACTTTTTGCCTCTTAGTACTTTTTCTATAAGCCAGTTTTTATCGAGATATTTTGAACATTTGTAAGATCCACCACATATATGTAAATGGTTAAGGTTAAGTAAGATTATAGAGACCTAGAAAATGTATTCACAATTTACTTTTTGTTAGATTCTCAAAAATTTTGAAACATTAAAAAATAAGCCGCATTTCGATAAAAACTCGCTTATGAAAAAGTACTAAGAAACAAAAAAGTTTTATAAACATTGTGTTTAACTAATGGTACCACAATAATAATTTAATTCGAACGTACACGAACATTTGGGGGGTTTACGGGAACAAAACCCCATATAAAATTTTTATGTAGTGCAAAAATGTCACTGTTATTTTTCTTTTGTTCCTGCCATAAGAAATCTACATGTCAATTTTCAATATAAAATCTCTATATATTGGAATATTTTTCGATATGTTGGAAAAAATCGATTTTTATTTTGTAACTTCAAAGGGCTGTAACTTTTTTTATGTGCACATTTGTACTAAGGTAAGTTAAGTTCAATCAAATTAGTTTTGGTACCAGATATGTGAATTAATTTATGGCCTACCTTTCTGTTACTCCATGGATTCATTTTATCTTTCACATTTTATTTAATTGACCAACAAAATATTACGAAAAATGTCCTTAATATATGCATTTTTCTAAAAGGATTACTTATGTACAGAAATATACAAGGTATTAAATATAGACAAATCATTGGTTTTGCAGCTAAACTATGGATACTTTGTATAATTTTTCAAAAACGTTTTTGTATGTATAATAATTATACAAAATATCCCATTAAGGTTAACCAAATATAACAAAATAAGCAAGACAAAACGGTGGAACTGTAATGTAATTGCAACTATCCAAGTCGTTCAATTCAAATACTTTAAAAGATATGCTAAAATGACAAACCATAATGATAAAACTCTTCTAAAGTATCAGTGACTTCAGGATATACCGGGTGGTGAATTGACAAACGGGCCATAGGAAACTCAATGTAAAATTCTAAACTGTTGAATTCCTCCTTCCCTAATTAATTTACATCAAAAGACATTAGAAACTATTTGTAGATAATTGAAATCTGTATTGAAAATAACTGTTAAAATTGCTACGAATTAAACATATTCCAAAATTTTGTAAAAATGTAATACATTTTTCAGTTTTTCAGCCCAAAATTAGGCCACACACAGTGCAATAATGTGCCACAATGAAGTTATTATTTTCACATTTTTTAACTGTCAATATTTTTATTTTATCATTTATTGTTTAAAAACAATACAGTTGATAATATACCCTCAGCTGCGGAGAAAGTATTAATAATAAAGATTTTTTATTCAGTCAATGGTGTGAGCACTGTCAGTTAAATAGTAACGTGTGGCCTAACTTACACACAACATACCTACTGTGGCAAATGTATTATATTTTTCAAAATTTTGGAATGCGTTTAAATCGTATAACAATTTTAACTTTTGATTTTAATATGGATTTCAATTCTCTACAAATATTCTCTCATGACTTTTGATGTAAAATAATTAGGGAAGCAGGAATTCAACAGTTTAGAATTTTACATTGAGTTTCCTATGGCCCGTTTTACGATTCACCACACGGTATAGTATCAGAAGTCCAAAAAAATTTCGCTTTCCTATGATATTCGTTAGAAATAATCGATACAGAAGCAGCTACTGATACACAAGTATTACTTGCCATGTTCTGAGTTACATACAAAAAACAATAAAAAAATTATTGAAATTTATAATATCCGCCCCAATTTTTTTGTTGCATATCTTCCACAGAATATGGATGACGTTGTCTCATCATAGAATAATTTATTGACATATTTTTCATGATTTTTCTTGTCAAATCCGTGGTTTTTGGCTCGGTTTTTGGTGAATTATCGCATTTTCTCTTTAGCGTTTGTTTAGCTTTTGACACATTTTCATTTTCTCCGCTTTTTCTTTTTAGTCTAGTCGCAACATAGGGGGTCCCGTGGACACTTTTCATTCGCCGCGATTTGATGGTGGTATTATAGGTTTTTTGGGTCGCTGAATCCAATAGAAGTGGTCTGGAAGCCCAAATGTGGTGCGTTTAATTGTTATTAACAAATTATGGTAAAATTAGGTGTTTTTCGGGAATTATTAGAAGCCCTGTAAATAAATTGAGAGTGTTAAGGTCTTCTCTGGTGTATTTTTGGTCGCTGAATCGAATGCGACAAGTTGCGATTACTCAAAATGTGTTCTTATTTTGTTAATAACAAAATCATTGTTTATTCGCCGAAAAGCTCGAAATGCGTTATCTACAGCAAGTTCGTAGTCTTTTTCATAGTATTTTTACGCTAAATCGATTGTCACTAGTCGTGATAGCTTAAATCACGTTCCGACTTTGTTATTAATAAATTATTGTAAAAATAACGGTTTATAGTACGTTTACTCACGGTTTTTGCTCTTTAAGTTTTTGCTCGAGTTTTAAAAAACCACTTTTAATGATACGAAATTTGGCATGCACGTAGGGCGAGTTAACCAGTAATTAACCAGCAACCAGTAATTGACCAAAGATAACTCTAAAGCTAAAAATAAGATACCTGTAAATCTTAACGTCTATGTAATAGGTTTCCTGTATTGTTTTAACCTTCGGCTAGTAGATGGTGGCGTAATACTACTACTTTATTTATATAGAGCGCGTCGAGAGGGCGTAACAAATTGACTTGTCAATTTTCAGTTACAGTGTGTGACTTAGTAATAAGCATGGTAAGTGAACAGTTTTATTTAAATCTGTAATGATCGAAAAGACATATACAAACAACGGCGTTAAATGGATTCTAATCAAAATTAGATATAGAGCATAAAAGGTTTTTGATAGTATTTTAATATATTTTCGAGTTTTTTGGGAAAAAATCGAGTGGTCAATTATGGGATTGAAAATTATACCTATTATCTAGAAAATAACCTCATTGGTCAATTACTAAATTTCGGCAATAGTGACCATTTTCCATCTTTTTTGCTCTTACAATGCACACCATTTATTATTTGAGTTCTTTGTCTTATTAAAATTGCAAATGAAAATGTCTGTCCAGATTTTGACCACAAAAAACAGTGGTTAACTACGGGCACCGTGTAGTGGTCAACTACCGACGATCGGTGGTCAACAACTAGCTTTACCACTGGTCAATCACTGATTTGAAATTTTTATATTATTTCTTTTCCAGCAAAATGGCTGCCACGGTTAAGAAAGCCAAAGTATTTTTCAAATATGTACTCAGAAAATGACCTATTACAAGCCATTGAAGATATTAGGAACAACGTATGATCAATACGTGGTGCAGAAAGTACGTATAATGTTCCTCATTCTACCCTTATTAACAAACTAAAAGGTAGAACCCCGGGAAAACAAAAAATGGGTTCTCCGACCGTTTTGACTGCAGAGGAGGAAAACATATTAGTGCGTTGGATCACTGCTTCAGCCCATAAAGGATTTCTTCTAAACAAAAACCTGCTTTGTGAAACAGTAAAAGCTATAATCGATAGTGATGGTCGTCCCAATCCTTTTAAAGATGGCTTACCGGGAAATAAATGGTTTAATGCATTCCTCAGGCGCCATCCAGAAATTTCTCAGCGCCACGCAGAATCTATAAATAGCGCAATCCTGAGCATGAGAAGATAACTACGACAAGATAGAAGGGTTAGCTGATAAAGTGAAAGATAATACCGACAGAGGTGAAGAAAAGTATGACATAATAGATGACGCAAATTATGTGAAAACCGCAAAAGAAAAAAGACGTGATATAACAGAAGAAATAGAAGATAAAGCAAAGGTTGATACAGGTATTGGAGAAGAAATGATACATATAGTAAATTACATTAACGCTCAAGAAGAGCTTTCGAGCTTTACAATTTCGAGCTTTTCGGCGAATAAACTATTATTTTGTTATTAAAAAAATAAGAACATATTTTGAGTAATCGCCACTAGTCGCATTCGATTCAGTGACCAAAAATACACCAGAGAAGACCTTAACACTATCAATTTATTTACAGGGCTTCTAATAATTCCTGAAAAACACCTAATTTTACCATAATTTGTTAATAACAATTAAACGCACCACATTTGGGCTTCCAGACCACTTCCATTGGATTCAGCGACCCAAAAAACCTATAATACCACCATCAAATCGCGGCGAACTAAAAGTGTCCACAGGACCCCCTATGTTGCGACTATACTATTTATTCTGCTCTTTTAATTTGTCTTACCTCTGTCAAAGTCTTTTTTACTTCTCTTAGGTGTCGAAATATTCCCTTCCACACGTGTAAAACGCACTCAAATTTTTGTACGGAGTAGGGGAGCCTTGGATACTAAATTTGCTGTTACTAAAGCGTCATGGAGACCTATTGGGTTGTGAAGATTAGGTCCTAAAACCAAAAAAGGTTAAGTTTTCCATTTTAGTGGAGATTATCCATTTTGTTATTTAATTTTCCATTTCCAAAAATTGTTTTATCCGATTATAGCGCCATCTATTCATAATTCGAAAAAATGTATCGAATAAAAGTTACTGATTTTTACGCAATCTGCAATAAAAAATGAGGGTTCATGTTTAAGACTTTAAAGTAACCACCACCCCATCTCCGTGGCGGGAAAAACAACAACGAAAAAAGGAAACGACAAAGAAAAGTTGGATTTAAGTAATCAAGTAAGAAATGAGAGAGAGATAATGGAAAAGAACCAATGAATGGATAGAGGACAGTGTCGATTGGGTGTCAGTCGGAGTAAGACGTACAACGTCTTAAAACCCAAGATATTTATGAATTTGCAAGATACAAAATTTTCGATGAGCATCTTCCTTTCCAAGTATTAAAAAATTCCTCCTGGAAGATCATAAAAATTTATTTTCATAATAAAAAAAACAACGATTAAGAAAACGCACTATTACTATCCAATTTTAATATAAAGGACACCGCATACTTCTTATGGAAAATATATTGTCACTCAAATGAAATAAAATTTACATGAATAGGTTCGTCTCGAAGTTACAATCATTTCATATCATTGCGCCAACTCTGAATTTGATTAATAACTGCGTGAATTGATATAAATAAATCTAAAAATAATAAAACTAAGTCAGAGAGAAAAGAGATTTTTAAGTCGCCAGTTCATAAATATTTCTGCAGGTATTAAGGCAGAGGCTTACTCTTATCTTATAGATAATAAACTAGGTATAAATTGGTCAGTCGTACCAAAGTATAGTTCCTCTAATCGGCTTAGCTCACGTTGGGTTAAGCTGTTTTCAATAGACAGGGTGTTTGGTAAAGAATGGGCCATAGCTTAACCTTAGATTCCTGAGCTTAAAATAGGTCGATTTAAGCTAACTTACTTTAGTACAAAAGTTGATAATAACCGAAATACAGAGTGTCAAAGTTAAACTTTTATTTTATTTATTTTTGAATATTTCCTGACGGGCATTGGACAACAACACGAAATTTGGTAACTGGTGCTGGTATTGTACAGTCTACTAAATTATGTTAAACAAACGTTTCTGGCTACTACCAGAGGCGTACGACGGGGGAACGTGAATGGTTAACCCTTCCCAAATTCTACGCCACTGGCGGAATTGCTATTTTAGTGCAATTATTTGATTCTCCAATACCTTCTATGTAAATAACATACTATTCATTCGTAACGATAAGGCCATTAGTTTTCGAGATGTTTGAAGCTAAAAACCAAGAAGCACAATACATTAATCAAAATAAGTGTGCTTTTTCATTTTTAACTTCAAATATCTCGAAAACTAATGACTTTATCGTTATGAATGAAGAATATATTATTTGCATAGAAAGTATTGGAGAATCTAAAAATTATACTAAAATAGCAGTTTCATCAGCAGCGTAGAATTTGGGAAGGGTCAACCATTCACCTTCCCCTGTCGTACGCCTCTGGTAGTAGCCAGAAACGATTATTTAACATAATTTAGTAAGGTGTACAGTGCCTACACTTTCTGCAAAGTATCACACGGATATGTCAAATTATTTTAAAGTATTCTTTTTTTTAATAATTTATTCTTTTTTTAAACCTTTAAGAACTATGTGTGCCCTGTACTATAAAACTATTTGACATATTATCCTTATGGTACTTGGCAGAAAGTGTAGGTACTGTATACCGTACTAAATTATGTTAAATAATTGTTTGTGGTTAATACCAGAGGCGTACGACATTGAAAAGTGAATGGTTGACCCTTCCCAAATTCTACGCCACTGATGAAACTGCTATTTTATCATAATTTTTAGATTCTCCAATACTTTCTATGCAAATAAACTCTTCATTCGTAACGATAAAGTCATTAGTTTTCGAGATATTTGAAGTTAAAAATGAAAAAGCACACTTATTTTGATTAATGTATTGTGCTTCTTGGTTTTTAGCTTCAAACATCTCGAAAACTAATGGCTTTATCGTTACGAATGAATAGTATGTTTTTTACATAGAAAGTATTGGAGAATCAAATAATTGCAATAAAATAGCAATTCCGCCAGTCGCGTAGAATTTGGGAAGGGTTAACCATTCACGTTGCCCCGCGTCGTACGCCTCTGGTAGTAGCCAGAAACGTTTGTTTAACATAATTTAGTAGACTGTACAATACCAGCACCACTTACCAAATTTCGTGTTGTTGTCCCATGCCTGTCAGGAAATATTCAAAAATAAATAAAACAAAAGTTTAACTTTGACACCCTGTGTTTCGGTTATTATCAACTTTTGTACTAAAGTAAGTTAGCTTAAATCGACCTATTTTAAGCTCAGGAATCTAAGGTTAAGCTATGGCCCATTCTTTACCAAACACCCTGTATACTATACTAATAGTATTTATGAATGACAGTTTTATGGATTTCAAAAATGTGATTTGCATAAAATTTAATTACAATTTACGCCATTATTAATCAAAATTCAGAGTTGACGCAATGATATGGAATGATTATAATTTCGAGACGAATCTATTCATGTAAATTTTATTGTATTTGAGTGTCATTACATTTTCTATAAGATGTGTGCGGTGTCCTTTGAATATATTTATTAAGTAAAAAGTTTAGTTAAATATTATAAAGAATTGTACAGTTCCATCGAATCAGATATCTATATACAGAGTGCTGGCAATAAAAGCTATTACTATTAAGTTAGCTTGGTGTTTTTACCAGTGAGATGAACTTGAATGTTCAAGAAATATAAAAAATATCATTTGGAAACCTAACTATAATTTCATTATTCTGCGTAAAGGGAGAAGAATCTATAGTGGTTTCAAAGTAGAATAATTACTATAGTTACAACAATGGATGAGTAGAAAAACTGTTCTGTATTCGTATGAAAAAAACAATTTTTATTTGGTATTATTGTTACATAAATAAAATATTCATATAAATTCAGACTATTGAAATAAAATGCATAAAATAATAAAATAAATACTACAGTTGAGTCCACGAGTCTTTACCCGTGCATCATTAATACCTGGCGAGATAAAACACATACTTTTTATCTAGCATCATTCTCTTCCACGCATGAAACTAATGACAAACCAGCTACCGCCTGTTATTAAGTAAAAACACATGTTATTTTTATGAACGATCTAGACTCAGTACATTGAAAAGAGATAGGTACTAAAAAGACGATTGGGGATGTTTTAACATATTTTAAGTACAATTTCTGACGTTTTGGTTTATTTACTTTTGTGGCTGTCAGTTTGTTGAATTTGGCGCTGTTATTTTGTCGAATTTTTGCATTTTGAAGTTTTTTATAGTATACAAACAGTTGTTTTCACAACTAATTTTATATTGGGGTTTGAAATTTTATGGTAAGTTTATGTTATTTTACGATTAATTTTGACAACGTACAAAGCTAACCTCATTGACACAGTTAAGGAATGCTTGTGTTTAATGTTCCGCCAAAGTGAATAAAATAACAAATAGAAAATATGTTATTGAATTTTTTTATAAATTGTTTATTTATTTACTAATCAATGATAATAAAATAATTTATTAAGCTACTTCAAATGTAGCTGTAATTATGCACCAAAATTTTAAAGCAAAACTTAGATTTGACATTTTATTTATTTGATAACGTCAAATTTTATACTATAACCCGTGATCGGAGTAATACCTACTTACTGTCACTTGCTGTTACGTTTAGTTAATTTCCGACTTATTTCGTATGCTTTAAATGATGACGCACGGGTAAAGACTCGGGGACTCAACTGTAGATAGTTTTTTTAAAGTGAAAGGTTTAGTAAACTGTAATCTTAGTACATAACTCTTTTTCTTTGGCAAACATTCAATGCGAAAAAGGGCAATGTTGTTGGATCGATAGCAGCCTAAATCCGAATCTAGAAATAAGACCGAGAATAGAACAGGCCAGAAAATCTTTTTCTGACTGGAGGAATGACAGGACTGGGAAAGAAAAGACTATCGTGGCTAAGAAACATCCGACAGGGCTGAATTTTGAACAGCTAATAAGAACAGCTGAGAAGGCCAAGCAATTGTAACGGTAGTAGCCAACGACCTGAGGAGGGGCACTTTAAGAAGAAGTGCTTTGTAGGGGTCCTTTAGAGTAGGCAACCTACCACTTCCCAATTGGATTGTTTTAGTTTGGTTCTTGGAGTCACACTCTGTCACTATTTATGTCTTGGAGTCACTATATTTGTCTCCAAACTAACACCTTTGATAGTGTGAAAAGAAATGAAATGCTGGAAGATATTCGTAATCTAGGTGTACTTAACAAATACGAGGGCTATCCAGAAATTTCGATATGATCTGTAGCCGCTAGGGGTGGGGCTAGCGCGGCCATCTCAGCATCGTGGCGTTCTTCCGTTCAGTAGCTGTCCAGCCATGCTAGCGCGAAGTCACTGCAACCTCAATAGAGAAGGCACTTAGGAGGAGGAAGACAATGGTGAAGAAGGGCACAAGGGGGGTTTGAATGAAAGGATATAGCTAGACAGGCAAAGCCCCATCCAGGGTTAAGATGCCAAAAGAAGAAGAAGATGAATTGTTATAAAAAAGAGACAGTCATGTATTAAAAAAATGCATCCCGAAACACAAACACGAGTTTTAGGATGTGTTTGACTCTCACAAACTAAATAAGAAACCAAATGATGCTATAAAGTCGTAACAGACATTTTTATTGTTATTTAGATTAACAAACTTAACACCCTGTACATTACTTAACATTTTACCACTAACACGCACTATAACAATTACGAAAACGATGATGATTATGGTAAAAATGTTAATATGATATTAATTTATCTACCTTTTAAACTATCTATATTTTAGCTTGTCTTTACCCCGTAACTTACATATTAAACAACGTACATATTATATCAGTTTATAAGATATAACACAGTAACTGCTACGCTACTAGACACATGGGTACATTGAGCTAATACAGTCCTAGACCCTTCACTTGTTGCACTGTTTACTTTTATGTCTAGTGACGTCTAGAACGCCAGAAAATGTATAGAAACCAGTAAACATAGAAAGTTGACAGTTTATAGAACAGTTGTTTTTGAAGTTATGTAATATTTGAAAATAGTTGTCACTGTGTTAAAGTTGTAAACGTTATAAAGTATTGTAGTATTGTTGGTGTTTGAATAAAATTTTTTTTCTACGACCACTATTCAAAGTGCACTTTTCTGCACAGTTTTATATTAACAAAGTTGATATTTTCTCACAGTATAAGATTTATGACATTAGTGTGCAGAAAAGTGACGTTTCTGTACAGAAAAGAACTTTCCAGCACAGAAACGTCACTTGTCTGCACACTAATGTCATAAATCTTATACTGTGAGAAAATATCACAGTACCATTACATTCCACAATAAAATCATAAATATAATTATACCATGTTGAGATGAAACGGTTTTATTTAAGATATTATATTTGATAGAGCTTTTCAAAAAAGAACCGATTTAACTTATGTCCGAGAAATCTGCAAAATTCGTTACTTTAACACATTATTTTTGAACACATTTGGTATTTTACAAATGACTAGTTCATTCTGAGTAACATTATATCTTCTGCTTACATCTGTTGGTTAAAGTGTAGACAAATATACAACCTGTAAGACAATTATTATACTTAATTATCGAATAGAAATTAAATTATGTATGTTACAACTGTTTTATTTTACAATTTTATTCTTAATAAATATTTTATAATTATCAATTAACCAATAAGGATTTAGCAACCTCAGCAAGATACGTCGAATGAAGTAGGTATGGTGTAAATCCGTGACTGCGTAAATATAACGTCAAATGTGACATTATTTTGTAACAATTATTTAAAATAGTTTAAATTCAAACAAATTAAGTCAGTGCATTAATTTGTTAACTGATTTCTGTGTAATTTGTTTAGGTATAAGGAATTTAAATTGATTTGTATTAATTAAATACAGGTTAAAATCTTCGTTTGGAAATTGTGATTTTTATTTTTAGCAAAAACTGTGGTTATAGAAAAAGTATAGTGTGCAACACGTGCACAAAGGTAATTTCTCACTCGTCTGAATTGCGGCACTCGCTTGCGCCTTGCGCTCGTACCGCAACTTTTCAAACTCGTGAGAAATTACTACCTTTCTGCACTTGTTGCACAATATACTATTTAAAGCAGAGTAACAATATTATTTTCCGAAAATCGGGCCGAAATTTAGACATTTTTGACAACATTTTTGAATGAAACGTTCGATATTTCCTTATACTTAGCAGTTGCCTGGAAACGAAAAATAGCTGTACGGAAATGTTATTTCCTTACTGTAAGGAAATATTTTTTCCTTATATATCCACATCATATGTCTAATTGCAAGCGTTGCCATCAACATTGAATAGTTCGCCCACAAAGTTGAAGATTTCATCTTGGAACCAAGCTCCAAGAAGTATGCCATTACAACATTTTCTGAGAAAGAACTTGTATTTTTGTTCTTACGATAGTCCATGAAACGGTTGTATGAATAGTTATATTTGTCACTGGATTTTGTTGGCAATAAATCTAATGAATCAATATTCACTACTTCCATCAGTTCTGGAGGGGTACCAGGAATCGAACACTCATCATCACTCATGATTAAATTAGGTAATTTTGCTTTTTAAAATAATTACAATCACAGAAAACCCCAAAAATACTGCCAAAAATAAGCAAATGCGTCAAATTTGACAATTCAATATATTTGTTTCTATAGTAACAAAAGTTACAAAACCTGTATTTGGTGGCGTCACGAATATTTGAGTCAAAATAATATGTCTATTTGAGAATTTTTACATGTTTATTTTATTATAATTTAAATGTTCGATTTTC
Source organism: Diabrotica virgifera virgifera (assembly GCF_917563875.1). NCBI lineage: Eukaryota > Metazoa > Arthropoda > Insecta > Coleoptera > Chrysomelidae > Diabrotica > Diabrotica virgifera. Next base: position 67,435,877 of record NC_065450.1, on the reverse strand, counting down.
AGAAAAATAGTATGTACATATACCTTGTAGGAAAAGCCACATTCCCGGACTCTGTATTGCCTTGTCTCGGCTTGCGCCTCGACGGCAATCTTTACATCGTCCGGGAATGTTAAGCTTTTCCTACTAGGTACACAATGTACTATAATTATTGTATTTTTTGTAAGGATTATGGTGGTACGGGGGTTGCAACCCCCGATGATGGGGTTGATTAAGTTGAAACACTAATTACCGGAATATATTTATTTAAGTCACCATGTACGACAGTAACTAGTTGGTGTAAGGGATGGATAACGTCTCTACTCTAACCACCTCGGTTTCTGAATAATGAATAATCTCTTTTTTTACTTTCTACGTATCTATAAATAAATCGCAATTGTTTGTTATGAATGCTTGACCATACTTGAATGTAACCGTGAACTACTAATAGCAGTATAATTGCTGACTTCGGTGCTTTCAAAATGCGTGGCCTAGATTACAAAACCAATGTCACCCATTTACGAAATCCAAACAATGCATGTAAATAATATTTGCTTAAGACTTTTAAAAATTAAATCGATATGGATTAACTCTTATTTTTTGGATGCTATAAATTCTTTACATTTAACAATTACAACAATTACTTGGAATAGTTTCATGACAGTGACACCAGTGATGTGACATGATAGACATGAAAGTCACAGGTAACGGGCCGGATTAGCACAAACCTAGAAATTAGGTAGACACAAAATGTGTCTACTAGCGTGGCGCTTACTGTACAACCGAAAGGTTCATAATTCGCCAATTGGTAACCACAATAAATGTTAAAAACTATGACATAAAAATTGACAATTCGTCTACAATTTGACACGTTTACTATAGCTATTTTGATATAAAAAATAAATCTCTTTCTCTTTCTTATTCCTGCACCATTTGAGTGATTGTTTGACGCACACACCTATTAGTCTGCTTGTTCTCGAGACATGTCCTTATTTTAAATGCTTTATGTATCAAAAAAATACATAGTATAAATAAAAAACATGTCAACATAACTAAATATTTGTTATTTCCCCGGAAACGAAGTTATTAAAATCGAAAAATTACTGGCTGCGATTTTTCAACTGGAATATCTGGAGGAAGTCAATAGAAAAGGGGCACAATCTCGTGGGTATCGAAACTTTATTTTGTAGTTGTGATTTTTTTTTTTTTGAAGTTATACTTCTTTAGGCGCGATAGGGAGTGAATTTTTATTATTCTGCGCGCATGCGCACAGAGATAGTATGTTGTTTGTTACTAAATATTTTAAATTACATGTATCAGTCCAAAAAAGGCGTGGAAAAAATATATTAGTGTTTTTAGTAAATATATTTATTATAATTTTTGTGTCTTTGGATTTGTCTTCCTTTGGAGTAAGGTAATACGTATTATTAAAACATTTTTATTTAATAATTGACTTCGTCTATTTGTTACCGTGGTTTGTCATAATGTTCGAGAAACCGTCAAAACAATGCCTTCGTAGCCTCATTGGTACAGCATTCGACTACATATCGAGAGGTCCCGGGTTCAAATGCGGACATTTGCTGTTTTTTTTTGAATTTTTGGATTTTTGGAAAGTGGCAAGTAACTGTTAAAATCAGTTTAATATTTAATAAGATAAAAGTAAACTGTTAAAAGTATTTTATTTCGCTGAAATCATATAATAGAAGTATAACTTCTTACGTGCGTACAAAGTACACACACATTCTTTTTTCTTTTTAATTACTATTTCTTTTTGAAATATTCCCATGCATTATACCTATTCTACAATCATAATAAATATGCACTAGAAATGAACAAACCAAGACACATTGAATGTTCGAGGAGCACTCCCAAATCATGATTTACAATGTTTATACATTGTAAATCCCAAATCATGATTTGCATAGTTTATACATTGTAATTCATGATTCGGGAGTACTCCTCGTAACATTCAACTTGTCTTGGTTTGCTTATTTATAGTACATCTTTATTGTGATTTTAGTATAGCTATGCCCAAAAGGCTCTTGGATATATTCTCAAAAATTCTCGGAAATATTATGGAAAGTTCGCGGACACATTCTTGAAACTTCTCTATTTTCCTATTCTATAGGAAAAAATAAAATTAAAATTGAATATAACACATATAAAAGCGCTAATATTTTAGTGGAATGCAAAAAGTTAATAGAAAGAAATTACGATTTACATATTCCAATTTTTTTTACTCAAAAGAGTGGGGTAATTAAAGGGATAGACAAAAATATTTCAGAAAACGAATTAAAAGGTATTATTGTTCCAAGATACGGCAATTTTAAAGTAATAAACGTTAAAAGAATAAAGCGAAAAGAAAATGATCAACTGGTGGAGACGGGTACGATAGTGGTGCCTTTCAGAGGCCAAATGATTCCAAAACACGTAATCATTGAACGAATGATATACCAAGTGGAACCTTATGTTCCAAGAGTAATACAATGCCTTAATTGCATAAGATACGGCCATGATACGTCACAATGTCGAGGTAAGAAAAGATGTAGCAAGTGCGGACAGGAACATGATTCAGCTGTATGCGATTTAACAGATCCCACTTGTATATTATTCTCGAGAGTATTTCTCGGAAATACTCTCAAGAATTTTCCATTGAAAGTTTCCGGGAATATTCGTGGCCTGGAGAATATTTCCATTTTTTATATGCGAATACTCTCGGAAACTTTCCAATGTTCGCGAATATTCGCTTGGAAATATTCTCGACTCACATCACTAAAAACGGCGCAGATAATTCAATTGTTTATAAGTGATTTTTTTTGACGAAAAGTCTTAGATTTAAAATATTGTTTAATATTTTATTTCAATTATTTTTAATTGTTTTATTACAGTAAACTTTGTATCTGAGTCTTTTCGTCGAATGAGGCCAAAAAATAATGCTTAGAGATTTGAACGTTTTCATCTAGAATGGTTAATTGTTTAACGACATTGAAAATTGAAATGTATGAAAGAAGTTTATTTTTGCTTAAATGTTAATAAAAAACCATGACACAGAAAAAAATTCGATACCCACGCCTTTTCTATCGATTTCCTCCAGATTTTCCAGTTGAAAAAAAGCGGTCAGTAATTTTTCGATTTTTCAAGTGTTTTTCTTGGTTTCTTTTCCTGGCTTCGTTTCCAGGGATATATAAACTGGCTGTAAACTATATAAATATGTAGTTAGTGAGCGTATCAAGAAAACATAGATACGTTTAACATGTATCTATAAAAAATAGTCCAGTCAGCGGAGCTTTTACGGCTATTACCTACAGAACAGCTTTTCTTTCAAACAATATACATCGTAATCAAACTATCGTACACATCCGTTCATACTCTCATTCATAAGCAGAAGTCCCTAAGAAGAAAATGCATAAATAATAATATAAATACGTTTAACGAAATACATCAAATTATGTTTCAAAAATTGTCATGTTTCATCCCCTTTCTATTAAAAACGGATCTTTCTATCACGCAAAAACGATATAGTGCCTAGTAGAACTGTGTCGTCGGTGTTTTATCTTCTAGGTTCAATCCTATATAGCCCGATCGTTTGTTACATCTAATCGGAGTGAAAGATTTGTTTTCATTTTTGTTTATTGAAATTTGTTGTTAGTTGCCGTTTGTATTGCGCGCTGTTATGATGGCGTTCCTGTTGTTGCTGTCAGTGCCGTAGATCTTGCCCGCCTTCTTCGCCATCGAACCCAGCAACTCCTGTGACAGTTTGTGCGCTGATTTCAGTGATGTGAGCCATTCTTTTAGGCCTATTTCGTCCTAAAAAAACCAAAATTAAAAAAATAACAAGATTTTAGCATAAGAAAAGAAAATAAGAAGAATTCACAGTTGACTTTGTCACAAAACGCTGACGCAGGCGTTGACAGAAGATTTGACAGACGGAGAAGAAAAATTGACATGACTATGTTTCTATGTTGAATATCACCGGTGTCCAATCCCCTTTCATTTGACGTCTCGTAAGTCACGATCGAACCAATAGCAACGGAGATACGATATAGTGCCCTTTTGGCAATGCCACCATCTTTGTTTTTTGTCTCAACATATTCGTCATCCACTGCCTTTTGTAACGAACCCTCTTACGTCACGATCGGACCAATAACAACGCAGGTATGATGTAATGCCTTTCTGGCATGCTCCAATACGCATGGCACATAATGCATTCACCTCCATTTTTCATCCGCTTTTCAACGATACCTCATACGTCATCCTACGTTAAGCCGTGTTTGCTCTGAACCCTTTTTCTTCGTTGGAGGACTGTAAAAAGCCAACGAGGGTATTCAGCACTTTTCGTGATGTCCTATCTTTTTTGCACAATGGTTTCTGCTGTAGGAAATTCACAAGGTTTAAAGATGGTTTGATAGGTTCTTTATTTCAGCGCATTCCACAGCACTAAGCGAACGTAGATTCCACAAAAATATATTTTTTCTCGTTGAAATTATTTGATAGATATGATATTTAATTTTCTGACTGTTGCTCTGGGTTACCGATTCCAAAAAACTACTCGTCCCCCGTGAAATAGTATACGTACTTGTTTTACTTTAATTTATATTGACAATTTAAAATATTTTATACAAATTAGGATCGAACATACCGCCGCCCTTGAAGTTATATAGGGATACACTTCAATAAAGAAAGGTAGTGACTAATTACTTAAAAATCGGCTCGCTTAGGCTGTGGCTTGCAGAATTACAATGACTTATTATACAATACTTATACATACATACCTAAATACTACATAAATGAAAGAAAATTTAAAAGTAGTTGTTTCGGTTAAAGTAAAAAAAAAAAATAAAAACCGAATGTTTATTGTTCATGGGGTAACGGGCACAGTTTAGTAATGCTACGTTTGATAGTTCCATTTGGGGTAGCGACGCTCACGACGCGCACAAGTCCGTCTTTGCCAGGATGAAGAGCACTTATACGTCCACGGGACCATTGATACGGAGGAAGACCATCATCCTTCAGGAGCACCATCTGTCCTTGTAATTTGGCCGTGTCTTTGCTATATCTCCACTTTTCTCGTTGCTGCAGAGTATGCAAGTATTCATTTTTCCACCTCGACCAAAAGTGCTGCATCATACGCTGCAAGAGCTCAAATCGGGTGAGCCGGTTGATCGGAAAATCCTCATAGTCTATAGCAGGAACCATGTTAAGCGGATGACCAATGAGAAAATGGCCTGGAGTCAGCACTTCCATATCATTGGGATCGTTGCTCATAGGAAACAGGGGTCGAGAATTTAATACACCTTCAATCTGAACTAAAAGAGTATATAATTCCTCATAGGATAAAGGATTGGAATTGTTTATAATACGGTACAAGTGAGTTTTTATTGATTTTATGGCACTCTACCATAGCCCCCCAAAGTGTGGAGATCTGGCAGGAATGAAATGCCATGTTATTTTATTTTCTTGAGAAAAATCTCGGATGGCATTTGTTTTTAATACATTATATATACCTTGCAGCTCGTTGTTAGCTCCAGTGAAATTTGTACCATTATCTGAATACAAATCGGTGCATAGACCTCGTCTCGCAACAAAACGTCTTAAGATGCTCAAGAAGCATTCCGAAGTTAATTCACTAGCTAATTCAATGTGAATCGCTTTAGTAGTTAAACAAACGAATACGCAAATATATGCCTTAGTAAACCGACGATTTCGAAATTTCGATTCCTTAAGTTTGAATGGTCCAGCGTAGTCGACGCCAGAGCGCGCAAAGGGATGAGAGATATTGACTCGAGAGGGTGGTAAATCCCCCATTAAATTGTCCATGGGTTGAGCATTGCTTCTAAAACATGGAATACATTTACGAAGAACATTTCTGACCACATTTCTACCGTTTAATGGCCAAAAGGATTGTCTGACGAAGGATAGCGTCGCCTGGGCTCCAGGATGAAGGTTTCGCTTATGCTCATAAAATATAATTAATTCTGTCAGAGGATGCTTATGTGGAAGTAAAACCGGATGTTTAGCTGAGAATTGGATAGAAGCGTGTCTTAAGCGACCTCCCACCCTGATTATGTTTAGGTCGTCAAGGAATACGTTCAGAGAGCTTAATTTGCTGGAAGGTTTGACTTTACCATGAGACTTTAATTGGTGAATATCCTCAGGAAAGCTTTCTCTCTGAACGTGTCTAACAAGATGATGTGTGCTTTGGACCATCTCCGTTAAGGTGAGATCTCCAATTATCCGGAATTCCCTTGAAGTCTTGGCGTTGTAGATAAATCGAAAACAATAGGCCAGAACGTTCCGAAGTTTAGTATAACTAGAATATCTATTAACTAGTGAAGATAATAAGATTGAATGAGATACTTGAGATGATAGAACAATAGATTTTGGATTAAGTTCCATTAAATCGAGATCAGGAGTATGAGCTGTGAAGTTCGATATATGATTGTTTGAGGGCCAAGTATCCTGAGATTGCAACAAAAATGAAGGTCCATGCCACCATAAATCACATTCATGCAATTCGGACGGACTAGCTCCTCTAGATATTATGTCGGCAGGATTTACATTGGAGGGTATATGATGCCACTCATCTATTTTTGTCAATTGCTGGATTTCGGATACACGATTGCATACGAATGTTTTTAAAGTGCGAGGTTCAAGACCCAACCAGCATAGAACAATTGTGGAGTCGGTATAGAAATAAATTTTTGAGAAAGTAAGTTCTAAAGATTCGATTACGTTTTTAGTTAGGCGAGCAAGAGTAAGTGCTCCACACATTTCCAGTCTAGGTAGTGAAATAGCCTTTAACGGAGCAACACGTGATTTAGCGCACAGTAAATTGCTAAGTATACGACCATGTATATCAATAGATCGTACATATATGCAAGCTCCATATGCATTTATTGAACTATCGGAAAAGCCATGTAGCTCAATGTAAATAGTATCTTTCGTGGTGACTTGACGAGGTATATTAAAAGAATTAACGAGAGTAAAGTTGTCTATAAACGATTTCCAGATCTTATAGAGTTCGACAGGAATAGGATCATCCCAGTTAAGTCGCTGAATCCATAATTTTTGCATTAGAACTTTTGCTTGAACGATCATGGGCCCAAGGCAACCTAGAGGATCAAAAATAGAAGCTATGGTTGATAGGATTGTCCTTTTTGTAATAATGGATGGATTTGCTGTTATCCTTGTATTGTAGATAAATGAGTCAGTTAAAGAATTCCACGATATGCCAAGAGTTTTACTGTTTGGTGAATCTGTTATTATATATTCTTCTTTGTGATCGTCTACATTTATATCTGATAGCAGGGCCGTACTGTTTGATGAAAATTGTCTTAGATTGAAGCCATAGGAACTTAATATTGAAGTTAAGTTTCGACGAAGAGAAATCAAGCCTTGTTCAGTTGAAGCACCTGTGACCACATCATCGACATACGTATCTAGGTTGAGCTTACGACTTTCTTCAGGAAATGTAGCCAAAGAATGTATAGAAATTTCCTTTAAGCATCTAGTAGCTAAATATGATGAGCTTGCCAAGCCGTATGTCACGGTGTTTAACTGATAGATGGTAATTTCTTGGGAAGGATCATTTCGCCATATCACGCGTTGAAGGTTACGCTGTGCTGGTTCGACCAGTACTTGTCGATACATTTTGGCAATGTCACCGGTAAATACGAAGTTGTGCTGTCTAAATCGTAGCAATATGGAAAAAAGATCGCTTTGAACAACAGGGCCCACCTTGAGTGTATGATTTAGTGATATGCCGGTAGAAGTGGGACACGAGGCATCAAAAACGATACGAGTTTTAGTGGTAAGACTATCATTCTTTTCGACAGCATGATGAGGCAAATAATACAAAGGAGAAGAATCAGGTTCAAGATCCGAAATTTTAGACATGTGTCCAAGCTCGATGTACTGTGACATAAATTCGCAATAGGCTTGTTTTAGAATGGGATTTTTCTGAAGCTTCCTTTCGATTGATAGAAATCGTTTAAAAGCTATGTCATAAGATTTGCCTAGTTGTGCAATTTGAGGTTTAAGAGGAAGACTCACTTGAAAACGTCCAGTGTCGTCGCGAATTGTGGTACATTGAAAATGGACTTCACATTCTTCTTCTTCCTTAGTGTATTTAGAAGGAATCGTAATATAATTCTCTTCAATTTTCCAGAATTTTTCGATACAGGCCTGAAGAGGATCGGCCGATAAAAGAAAGCAAGAACTGGGACCAGAATGGTAGCAATAAGCTTGTGAAGGAACTGGGCCACTAACTACCCACCCCAATTTCGTTTGTTGTAAAAATGGTTGACCTTTATTACCCTTTATTTGTCCAGAACCCATGAGATTAAAAAATAAACCTGCACCAATGAGTAGGTGTACTTCAGAAGGATCGTAGAACTGAGGGTCAGCTAATGTGATATTATTGGGTATATTAATATAAGAAGGGTTGATTGAATGCTGTGGTGTTAGATCGGTTATTTGATTAATTACGAGAGCAGGCATTTTGAAAGTGAAATCTCCGTTTAAAGATTTTACTTCTAATTTTACACGTTTAGTAAGTGAAGTTGTAACGTGATTTATACCTGTTATAGGTAGGTTAACATGTTCATATGGAAGATTTAGTTTCTCAAATAGTTCTTGAGTAATAAAATTGGATTGGCTTCCACTATCTAAGATGGCTCTGGCCAGTGTGGGTTGCCGATTTTTGTCAAATGTTTTTACTACAGCAGTAGCTAACAGTATGAATGAATTGGGATTTTGATTAAATGAATATAAGTTACAGGATGTCTCTGGTTGTCTAGAAGTGCTAGGATTATTTTGATGAGATTGGGGAAGATTAGATGTGGAAGATATATGGTTTTTATTATGATTTTGCGACTCGGATTGAGTTCTATGTAAAAGGCTATGGTGTTTATTTTGACAAGTCTTACAAAAGTAGCTAGATTTACAATCCAAAGTTTTATGTCCGGACCTTAAGCAATTGGTGCACAGATGAAGCTCCTTTGCTTTTGCAAAACGGTCCGGTATCGGCATGGCATGAAACTTAGAACAAGAGTAGATAAAATGGTTATCTGAGCATAAACTGCACCTTGGTGGCACTTGAGCTAATGCGGTAAGGGTTGAAGATTTGTCAGATGACTTGACATTATGCCAATCTCTTTTATGAGATATCTTTTGGTCGCATTTTTGTTCAACAGATTCTAAAATTTTACACCTTTCTGATAAAAATTTTAAGAAGTGTTTCACATCGGGAGATTGCTTTCCTGCTGAGACTCTTTCCCATTCTTTTCGAGAATTGATGTCAATTTTGGATGTTAAAAGATATATTAGAATGGTACTCCACTCGAAAACGCGTTCCCCTAAGTTTTCCAAGGATTTGAAATGGTTGACGAAAGTGTCTAAAAGTTTTCTCAAGGAACGAGACGACTCATCTTTAGTAGGACTTAGCTCGAAGATGGATTTGACGTGAGCATGAATAATTGCCCTTTTGTTTTCATAACGGTCGCACAATAGATGCCAAGCCGTTTCATAATTTGCTTCGGTTGCGGAGAGTGCTCCAATAATTTGAGCGGCTTCTCCCTTTAGACTGGATTTAAGATAATAAAATTTTTCGATTTTATGAATAGTAGGATTGTTCTCAATAAGTGCCTCAAAGGTTTCTTTGAAATTTGTCCAATTTTCATATGTGCCAGAATATATGGGCAAAGGGATTGGTGGTAAATATGAATTAAGACGATGAGAGTTGAGCATTGGCGAAGATGACATGGATGAAGATGACCCATGAATGGGTGGTTGCTCCGTTGATGTGGGATTGAGAAGTAATGTTGCTTTAGCTACTAAGGCATAATATTTGCTTTCGAACTCTCCTCGTTCATCATCTTGATTGCCGAGGTTAGAGGTTGTATCAAATAAACAAATACGTTCAATGTCACACTGTACCTTTTCAAACTCAACAACTGACTCCTTTAAGGCATCCAGACGCGCTTGTAATTCAAGACGGATTGTGTCAGATAAAGGAGTTACACATTTTTCAAGGAAAGTGTTAAAACGAGTCACTGTGGATTTAACAGTGCCACGACGAGCTACAAGATGTTTAAGGTCTTCAGCACTAGCCATTTTTATCAATTAATTAACGCTAATAGGTTTGAGAGAAGGTTATAAATTTACTGTGTTTTGTGGAATATACTAATTAATAAGAATATTGCTAGCTATTAGTTGCAGTACCAAGTTAAAATAAGTAGATAAGCTAAGTAAGCAATAAAAAATAAATTGTTGAAGATGTGGATTAGGTATAAGGATGATACGGCTATGTTGGGCCAAATATTAATAATGCTTAGGATGTCTTTATTATAAGTAAATTGATTTGAAATGCGTTGATTATATTATAATTAAACGATATTCCCTTCGATGGGTGCTGCTATGGTAGGCTGGTTGTTGTATATTATGTATTAATTAATATGATTAATATTGTAGATTATTATACAAATAATATCTGATAACGTTTATTTCAATATTTAGATATGTTAATTAGCTTAAAGAAGTAAGTTTTTTTTTTTAAGATATAAATCCAAAAATTATAATTTGTTTTTAAAGAAATGTGCCAAATGTTTAATATTTTGTATGATAAAGTAGAAAGAATATGAACTAAAACAAAACCATATGCCAATAAATTATATACTCTCAAAGCAAGATTAAAATAAGTGAATCAAATATTCTAACCTTACTTCTCGATGCTGCAAGCTGTAGGTACCAAATTCAGACGAAGGGATCGATGTTTTCTTCGGGTGTCAAAAAATCCGGACGAAGTAGACCAATGTTTGCTCTGAACCCTTTTTCTTCGTTGGAGGACTGTAAAAAGCCAACGAGGGTATTCAGCACTTTTCGTGATGTCCTATCTTTTTTGCACAATGGTTTCTGCTGTAGGAAATTCACAAGGTTTAAAGATGGTTTGATAGGTTCTTTATTTCAGCGCATTCCACAGCACTAAGCGAACGTAGATTCCACAAAAATATATTTTTTCTCGTTGAAATTATTTGATAGATATGATATTTAATTTTCTGACTGTTGCTCTGGGTTACCGATTCCAAAAAACTACTCGTCCCCCGTGAAATAGTATACGTACTTGTTTTACTTTAATTTATATTGACAATTTAAAATATTTTATACAAATTAGGATCGAACAAGCCGTCTGACAATTACGACCGGGTGTTGCAATTTAGGGGTTGTGCTCAAACACAGGTTGTATAGATGTAATGGATTTTGACAAGAGCTATGAGTCATGCCAAAACAGTACTCAAGTTTACGTGTTATTTGCAAGGTTATAGCTCTTGTGAAAATCCATGAGGTCTACTTACTCATGATTAATAACTATATAAAATGTTGTTCTGAAGCCATATCTTCATCTTGGGCTACCAACATTGCGTCGTCTGCATAACAGAGTATTTTTACTGCTTTGTTTCTCATTCTGTGTCCTCTTTCTTTGTTGACGGTTTTGATGATTTCATCCATGATTAAATTGAAGAGCATAGGACTCAAAGAGGCTCCCTGCCTTATTCCACTGCTTATGTCTATAGGTTCTGCATCTGTAAGTTGTCCATCTATTCCGACTTTCTTTTTGTTGGTTTGGTAGATGTTTTAAATAGTTTTTATGATATCTAGTGAAACTTATCTATTATACAGAAGATCGATTACATCTTTGAGTCTACTCTGTCATATGCTTTCTTCAAGTCAATCATACATGGAAATGCTGGTCTATTACACTCTAGAGCTGGATATCAGTCAATAAAATTCTCTTAGTCATTTCAGTTTGACCGTCAGTTCGCTAATTCATCCTCTTTTGGTTTCCATCGATTTTTGTGGGTGATGACACACAGGGAAAAAATATAAGAGCTGCTTGTTTGTCAGCATAATATGCATAGGATTTATTATGTCCTTTAGGCTCTAAATTTCAGAAAAAATCGGTAGTTAAAAGAAACGTCCTTTTAATAAGCTTCTAATTGTTGAATTGTGGGGGTTTGAATTCCATATTCAGTATTTCTTGAGTTCAATGCCTCTTTATGTTGGCGGTCAATAGTACATTAGATTAGTTATAGTTATTAAATATTAATTTAATATACTTACGGGATTTGTAAGAACTACTTTTCCATCACGCAGCCTGATTACAATGCAGTTTTCATTTTTGACTTGCACCAAATCGGGACTAACTTCTTCGATCTGGTCCATAAATACTAACTCCGGCTTTGCTGAGTCCGGATGAAGTTCTAACCTATTGGGGTACAATTTGGCGTACCTCATCTGCCAGCTGGACGTCCATGGTCCTCCTAATTTCTTAACGTACCCGTGTAAAATGCAGTCTGTTTCTAAAAATGAATCAAAGATTAAAAAATCACAAAATCGCAATAATCTCTAAGTTTAATATAATATTTTGGCCATGTTATGCGACACCCAGAGAGATATAGTATACTCCATGATACAAAGAATACAGATGATATAATCATGCGCAGGACGGTGAAGTGGGCGTGTTTATATGGTGTGACGTTGTGACGTAAGTGGAGAGTGAAAACCTAATCTGACTTTAATTTAGCACGCTTATTGCCGTAAGAAGGTGTCATTTGCTTTTATTTTGAATGTTTTCTTGTGTTTTAAGAGGTTTAAATAGTGTAATTGTGTGTTTTTAAAACTTTCGATTATCGAACTAGTATTTATTAGTGAAGTGTAGGTTTACCATTGAATTTTTGTAAGCGAAAGATACTCTTTTCGTTATTTAAAGATGAGGTGTTCAATAGCTCTATGCAATAGTGACAACCAAAGTAAAATGGTTCACAAAAACATTATTATTATGGATGTATTTTAGATTAAGAAAACTGAATAAAAACTTGCGAGATCAGACAGTCAGCAAAAAAAGAAAAATGTCAAAAATAATATTGTAATTTTTTTTTTAATAAATAGACGACTTTTTATTTTTTATATTAGCTACATATTTTAATTTACAATCTGCTTCATCGAAGCTATAAGTAAATAGTTTAAGTGATAAATACATGAGGAAGAAGCTGCCCTATGACATCCCTCCTATTAATTTTTTACATTAGATAGTCTCCTTCTTCTTCTATTAGCTCTATAACTCTGTTATAGAGCTTTTTCCTCTTTAACAATATTCTTCGATTCTGCCCTGTCAGATTCTTTCCTTCGCCACTGCCTAATGTTCATGGTTTTAAGATCTTTCCCTATGTTGTCTATCCATCTTTTATAGGGTCTTCCTCTTGTTCTATTTCCTTGGGCTTCCATTTTCTGATTACTTTTACAGATCGATTATTTAGCATTCTTTCTAAGTGACGAAACTAGTTTACTCTTTGTGACTTTACAAATCTTACAATATCTGGGCTTTGCATTAGTTTATCTAGCTGGTAGTTCATTTTAATTCTCCATGAACCATCGTTGCAATGGGTGGGCCCAAATACATTAGATCATAAATTTAATTGATTAGGTCTGTTGGTCAGTTGCAATCCGGGAGGAGCGTTTAGCAGTCTTTCTTCATCATTTGGATGACTTCTCAGTCCATCAAAGTAGTTCTTTGTGATTCTTTGAATTTCTTCCTCTACCAAAGGTGTAGCTGAATCCTTGTGTAGGGTTTTATTGCTTACATACCAGGGCGCGTTGAATATATCATTCTCAATATTTTTGACTCGACTCTTTATTTTATCTTGATATTTGATGGCTTTGAACAACCCCAGAGAACACCATAGGTCCAAATTAGTTGTATCATAGATTTATGCAGATGCAGTTTATATTCAACGGCGAGTTTTGATTTTTGACCCATTTGTTTTCTTCGCTTAAATATTCTTGAAAATTCAATTTTTCCAATTAATAATTTTGCATTTAAAAAACAGCCAAAAGTACGAAATACCTCATTTTTTTTGAAGTACGAAAACATATATTATTATAACAAGTGACCATATAATTATTGCAAAGACTTAAAAAAAAATGTTGTTACATATGTGACAAGGTTTTTGTTACATAGGCTGATTATAATAATATGTATCATTATAATCAGTGTTTTTACCCCTCATATTTTTGTGAATTGTATGGACTTATTTTAATATCGTATGTAGGTACCATTTTAAAATATTACGATGTTTAATTTCTAATTTAAAATGTCAATAAAATGTAAATATATGTACATGATACATAAAACTACTTTTATTTATTTGTATTATAATCGAAATAAAATCATGCTGTATCCGCTAATAAAAGAAGTTTTTAATAATCTCAGCAGACTTTTACATTAATTAGTTTTAAATACCAAAGCCTTGATTTAATATCACCAGTTCTGAATGAACGATGGGCTCCCTTGCTATTTAGTTCCCGGCCCCAAAAAATACTTAATCCGGCGTTTAATATCACATTCATCGTAAAAAAAATAATAAAAACATTTAAACTGACGAAATTAAAGCAGTCCTTCCTTGTATTTTAAGAACGCCACTCTCCACTGACGTCACTGCGCAGAACGGGCGAGACTTGGTCACGCTGTTGACCATATCTACGTCCTCATTGTATCATGAGTATACTCCATATAATAATATAGGGCAAGGTAGACGGAAGAAGCGGGCCAGGTTGGAAGAACATCATGGCTTAAAAACCTGAGAGAATGTTTTAACAGATCCTCTGCATCCCTTTTCCGAGCTGCCGTCAACACAATTACTACAGCCAATTTGATAGACAATGCTCGGTAATCGAGCACGGCACATGAAGAAGAAGATCCAAGTTTAAGCTAGATATATGTATGATAAAAAAAAGTTAAACAGGAATAACATGAACAGTATTTTATAAAGACGCTTTTGATATCTTAGTCCTTTCAGTACCATTTTTTTTTCAGCAAACGAAAAAATATTTTTTGCCTAAAATGTACTTCAAACAGTTCATATAACACTTTTTTGCCATTAATAAAAATATAGAATGTATATTAGCAAAACGTAAAAGGATGCCTTCAATACGAACTGCATATGAACTACTGTAGCAAACTGAACATCTAATGGGACACTAATGATATTGACGGGCACTGTGATCGACTAACACATTGTCTACTAGAACCATGCAAAGAAATACTGAAGACTTCCGCAAAAAGAAAGAGGAACGAATGAACGACGAGATACTCAATATGATGGAACAACGGAGACAATATAAGAACAAAGATAACAATAAATACAGGGAGATTAACCACGAGATAAGGAAGTTGATAAAGCATGCAATAGAAAAACAATTTGAAGAAAAATGCAAAGAGATCGAGGACCTCCAAAAAAGATACGACCTATTTAATCTTCATAAGAAAGTCAAAGAAATTGCTGGACTAAGAAAACAAAATCTCACTGGTGCACTTCTGGATAGACACGGGGTTACTATAACACAGACCGATGAGAAAGTACAACGTTGGGCAGAATACATAGACGAACTGTTCGATGATGAAAGAGGGGACCTGGAACACATAGAACTTACTTCAGGAGAAATAGGTCCAGATATTACACAAGAAGAAATAATCCACGCATTAAAAAGAATGAAGAACGGAAAAAGCCCAGGACCTGACATGCTTCCTATCGACCTTCTAAAAATTATAAATGAGCAGCATATTGATGTTTTAGTGATACTCTTAAACAAAATTTATAGCTCAGGCACATTACCCAAATAATGGTTAACGTCAATATTTATTTGTCTCCTAGACCAGGGCGCATCTGTAAAAATATTAGTAAATTTGGACGTTGAGAGGTGACTCAATTTTTTTTGCAGAAATTACTTGAAAATAAACCAAGTAATAATATTTGAGTTATCTTCCCTCTCAAAAAGGTCCGGAACATTGTTTAAATAATCAAAATGTCAAAAAATTAAAGAAAAATTCGATTTTTTTCTTCGTTTTTTGATTATAACTTTAAAAGTATTCATTTCCGAGAAAAGTTGTACAGACATAAAAGTTGCGTAATTAAATTTACTACAATATACAATTGGTTAAAAATTCAAAAAATAGTCACCCTTGTTGCAAAATAGCAATAATTGCGAAAAAACCTTACAAAAACAAATATTCGAATTTTACGTTTTTCAACCATTATGCTACACTTACGACCTTCATATTTCACCCAGAAACTTTATGATACAGTAAAACAATACTGTAAATTTCATTAAGATCGATTCAATAGATTTTGCAAAATAAATTTTGCAATCCAGCTTTCGCAAAAAAAATTCATTTTCTCAAAATGTTACAGGACTGAAAATAAAGCAGATAGCAAGTTGAAATTTTTTTTTGCGTATAGAAGTGTACTGTACCTTTCATTTGCAATTTTAAAAAAATTAAAATCGATTAACACCACGGCGTCAGGAATTTTTTTAAATAAACAATAATTATTGGTGCTATGCGCAGGACAGCGGATAGTTTGTTCTGATTGGACATTCCAATGACCTTTGATAATGATTAATACATTTTAATTTTGATTACATTTCGATATAAATAAATAAATTTGTTTATTGCAAAATAAAAACACATACTCTATCCTTTGAAATAACACTTTTATTAGCAAAAACTTTCTATGTTCATATATTTTAACTTAGAGAATAAAAGTTTATTATTTTTAAACATATGCAATTGTTTAAACAATATTTCACAAACATTAATAAAATTAGTTTGATTTTTGTGGAATTAAAGTATTAAAATACAACAAAATATAGAGTAAGAAAATAATATATTAGATAAAGATTGGAAGAAATTTTGGTGGAAATCAACTTGTGTGAATCGAACACCGCTGTCCTGCGCCTAGCACCAAAAATTAATGTTTATTTCAAAAATTTTCTGGCGCCGTGGTAATTAATGTATTTTAATTTTGCAAATTGCAAATGAAAGGTACAGTACACTTCTATAAGCAAAAAAAATTTCAACTTGCTATCTGCTTCATTTTCAGTCCTGTAACATTTTGAAAAAATGAATTTTTTTTGCGAAAGCTGGATTGCAAAATTTATTGAACCGATCTTAATAAAATTTACAGTATTGTTTTACTGTATCATATAGTTTTTCTGGGTGAAATATGAAGGTCTAAGTGTAGCATAAATGGTGGAAAAACGTAAAATGCGAATACTTGTTTTTGTATGGATTTTTTTCGCAATTATTGCTATTTTGCAACTAGGGTGACTATTTTTTTTTTAATTTTTAGCCAATTCTATATTGTAGGAAATTTAAATACGCAACATTTATGTCAGTACAACTTTTCTCGGAAATGAATACTTTTAAAGTTATAATAAAAAAACGAAGAAAAAAATCGAATTTTTCCTTAATTTTTTGACATTTTGATTATTTAAACAATGTTCCGGACCTTTTTGAGAGGGAGGATAACTCAAATATTATTATTTGATTTATTTTCAAGCAATTTCTGCAAAAAAATTTGAGTCACCTCTCAACGTCCATCTCAAAACAGATGCGCCCTGAACTATCCCTAAAAAGAAAAACGCCAGAGAATGCGGCGACTACCGCACCATTAGCTTGATGTCCCATGTAAAGTCATCCATAACCGAATATATCATAAATTGGACATAGACATTAATGATACGCAATTTGGGTTTCGCAAAGGCCTAGGAACTCGTGAAGCTCTTTTTTCACTTAACATACTTATACAAAGGTGCCTGGACGTCGATCAAGATATATATGCGTGTTTTATTGACTATAATAAAGCATTCGACAAAGTACGACATGTACAATTAATGCATGTCCTGGAATAAAAAAAGATAGACTACAATGACCTCAGGATTATATCTAATTTATACTATAAACAACGAGCAAAAGTACGTGTTAAAGATCAGCTATCAGGGGAAATTGAAATCAGACGTGGAGTGAGACAGGGATGCGTGTTGTCGCCAATTCTTTTTAATGCCTACTCGGAAGAGATCTTGAAAAAAGCTCTTGAGGGTGAAACAGCTGGAATAAAGGTAAATTGAGTTCCCATTAACAACATTAGATATGCGGATGACACTGTCATCTTCGCTGAAAATATTGGGATCTTCAGAGGCTGGTGACCAAAATAGCGCAGTTTGGACAAGAATACGGTCTAACAATGAACGTCAAGAAGAGAAAGTTTATGACAATATCAAAAACTCAAAGAAATCACGAGAATTTCTTCATAAACGGATGCAATATCGAACGAGTCTACCAATATGCATACCTTGGAACAATGATCAACTCCACAGGAGATTATTTACAGGAAATCAAAATCAGAATAGAAAAGGCTAGAGCAAATTTTAACAAAATGCGAAAAGGACTCTGCACAAGAGATTTGAAGTTGGAACTAGGTTGGCTACTTGTACCTTGAATGCTGCATCAATGAAAAAACTAGAACCATTCGAGCTGTGGGTGTACAGAAGAATTCTGAAAATATCGTGGACAGAACATGTCACAAACAAAGAGGTTCTGAGAAAGATGAATAAAGAAATGGAAATTTTAGATACCATCAAAACAAGAAAATTGGAATATCTCGGACATATTACACGTGAAGATAGATACAACTTGCTCCAATTGATTATGCAGGGAAAGATTCAAGGAAAAAGAAGCATAGGAAGACGCAGAATATCGTGGCTGCGCAACCTAAGAGAATGGTACGGATGTACATCAAATGAACTTTTCAGAGCAGCCGTCTCTAAAATCCGAATAGCTATGGTGACTGCCGACCTTCGCCGCGGAGATGGCACTTAAAGAAGAAGGAGATAATTGCAGCTGGAGGTCAAACTACTTTGGAGGCAGTTAAAATTTTAATGAACAATTGCCTCTTTGGGGGTGCTATTCCAACCTCTTGGCAAAATGCGCAAGTACTTTTACTACACAAGAAAAGAGATAAACTAAAAATCGAAAATTATAGACCAATAAGTGTGTTACCACATCAATACAGACTGCTTATCAAAATAATTACCAACAGACTACCAAATAAATTCGATAGTTACCAGCCTGTTGAACAAGCGGGTTATAGTACCATAGAACACCTACAGACAATAAGGACACTTATCGAAAAGTGTAACGAATACAATAAACATCTTCATTTGGCGTTTGTGGATTACAATAAAACATTCGATTCTATAGAACTCTGGGCCGTGTTAGGACTGAATAACACAAGGATTGATTCCAGATATAGAATACTCAAAAAATACATATACGAACGTATCAGAAGGTCTAACAATAAGAACTGAAAGAGGAGTTAGAATTGACATACTATCTCTCCAAAAATGTTCTCTTGCATTAGAAGATAGAAGATGTGTTCAAGAAGTTAAATTGGGAATAACGCGGAATTAAAATCGATGGCAGATTTTTAAGTCACCTAAGATTTGATGATGACATACTACTCATAAGCAACAATACGGAGGCACTGCTCTACATGCTAAAGGAGCTTAAACAAGAATATTCAAAAATAGGTATAAAAATAAATTTCACAAAAGTGATGACAAATCTAAATATATTTAGATGTAAGTGAGATTGAAGGTGTTGAAAATTATATATACCTAGGTCACATTTGCCAATAAATCTAAAGAAAATGGTATTTGACAGTTGTATTCTACCAGTTATGACCTATGTAATGGAGATCGTGATAACTTACAGAGTTATCAGTCCCAGTCCTAGATTACGAATAACACAGGGAGCAATCTAACGAGCTGTGTTAGAAATTTCTTAAGAACATATACGAAATGAAGACGTGCGAAGCAAGACGAAGGTGAAAGATGTAATTGGAAGAATTGCGCAAATGAAATAGAGCGGGGTAGGTCACTTGGCACGACAACACAACGAAAAATGGACGAGAAACACTGTACATTAAGGACCACGCGAACATAGTCGTAGTAGAGGAAGACCAGAAAACTGGTGGCTAGACGACATCAAGGGCGCCCATATAAATATTTTTAGGGGGGGGGCAAACGTGAAGATGTTGCACATTACATTTTGTATATTTCGGATGACAATATATACAGTAGACTCTCTCTATAACGAACACGGATATAACGAGGTTTCGCTTATAACGAGGTACATTAGGTGTCCCATGAAATTCCTATTGAACTATAACGCTCTATAACGAGGCATATTTGGTTACAACGAGGAAAATTGAAATCGAAGAATACGTGTCTTTACCTGTTTTTAGCGTTGTAATGGTCATAAATAAATAAATGCCCCAACTGCCTGTACATAGAAATTCCCAACATCTGTCTTATTATGGAGGCCAGTGCTGTAATAATCTCGGCCACCTGTAATAAACGTCTGCCTGTTTATCGACCGATATTGAATATTATAGGAAATTTATAATTTATGACGGCGAAGTCTCATTGTTCACTGTTCAGGTTGACCATCGACACCTAATAAACTACGTAAGAGGCATCAAAACATTTCAATATTATTGTTTGATATAACGAGATCCGCTTATAACGAGATAATTAGTCCACCATTTCAGTTCTCGTTATAGAGGGAGTCTACTGTAGTTTAAACCACCTAAAAAACCTAGTTTGAACCCTGTTGTGAGAAATTATTCATACATTTAAATACTAGACCAAGTTTTTAAGAACTAAAGTTGCGCCTCTCTTTAGAACCCGTTTGAAAAGAGTACAATGCTTGCAAAGCACTGCCTTCAACTTTGGCGAGTAGACTAACCATGAGTATGTGTCGAATCAAGTTTTTACTTTAAAATTTTAAAAAGGAGCCCCCTTTAGTTTGGTGTCATTCTATAGATTTTTGAAAAATATTAAACAGGTGTTTTTTAGTTTTTCATTTGGAAGTATATTTCTCGAGATATTAGACCGTTTCTATAAGTTTGCTATGGTATCACGATATATCGTTTTTTCCGATTATAGCGCAATCTATCCACAATTCGCAAAACGGCTCGAATAAAATTTGCTTATTTTTACAAGGAAAATCCAAATCTGCAACAAAAATTAGGGATTCCATTAAAGATTTTAAATTTACCCCCCGCTCCACACACAGGGGTTGAAGTGGTGAACTTGTTTAGTGTCATCGCATAGATTTTTGAGAAATATGGTGAACTTGTTTAGTGTCATCGCATAGATTTTTGAGAAATATTTAACACATATTTTTCAAAAATGAATAACCATTTTCAATGTCGTTGCAACACGAAACTACAGCCGCGCGATATTCTAGTCCAATCAGAGAGTGCCGCAAGCACCTCTACAGGTTTCGAAACTTATTAGTCTCTCATCAGGAGGCACATATGCTGCTCTCACTGATCCAACCGAAACAAACCCCGGCGTGCAGCCACGGATCGCAACGAACATATTTTTCAGTTTTTAGATCCGATGTTCATTTCGCGAATTATTCGACTTTTCCGCTACTTTTGGGACACCCTTTATATAACACTCATTCGTCATGACAGATCACCTGTTTTTCATCTAAATAAAATTGTTCTGTTCATCATAATGTACTCTTTAAAAATAATCTACTTACTAAAAAAATACTTTTGCAAACTAAAATTTGACTAACTATGAATTTATTTCTGCTTATGAAGATGGTTCTGTTCGGTGTACACAAAACTTAATATAAAACAAATATATTCACTTCACAGATTTTACACTTTATCTTTATAGTGCCAGTTCTCAAATACAAATGGCTCACTAGTGATTATCGGTCAGAGATCGGATTTCTTGCTGATATGAGTTTCTTTGCAGTATTATAAATGATAAAATGATTCATTTAATTTGTAATTTTGGGTGTCGATTACAGTATATATTATGTTCCCACGTTTCTAATCTCTTTTAATGTTTTTGTTAATAGCACACCGTGACTGTGCGAAATGTGTATTATGCACATTCCATATAGACCGCTGTCGCAGACACACAGACACACAGATTTTCTGTTAAACTATTAATTACCCAATATGTGAATTTTTTTATTAATAAATATGTTGTTTCCAATATATCTCTCAAAATTATCCAATAATTTTTTGACAAAATTACGTTTATGTAATATAAATTTAATTTTTGTTCTTTCCCGAAAAGCTAGGGGGGGCACGGCCCCCCTGCCCGTGTGTATGGGCGCCTATGGACGACATCACAGTAAAAGTGGGAAGAAACTGGCACTAAATAGCACAAAACTGAGAAGAATGGAGAACTCATGGGGAGGCGTTTCTCCAGGGGTTAATGTAGAGAAGCTGAAGAAGAAGAAAGCATCAAATACATATATTTGTGATTCAATAATAGTTTTGACACTTTCTAAAATATTGGCAGGTAACAGTCGTATAAGCTTTATGTTGACGTGAGTTTAAAAGCAGTAATGCGAGAAAGCGCATAACATCAAGGAAAAAACGAAAATGAAAATTTTCTCTTTAATGTAGACATGATTTAACAAATATTTTTTATTTACCTTTTTCATCTAAATCGTAGAGCTTCTTCTGTTTTGCCTTCTTCTTGTGCTCTTGCTTATCAGCCTCAAAATTGACTGTTTCAAATACTGTTTCTGCTACTTCATTCTGCCATCGTTCAGATATCACAAGTGGGAAATTTTTGTACAGCTCTTGATCGGCGTCGGTCAATTTGATGCCTTTGGTGTCTTCTTCATCAAAAGAACCGATGTCGAAGGCGTCGGCTGCGTTCACTTCCCCTCTGGGTGGAATCAGAGGAGGAGTGTATTTTTGTAAGTAAACTTGTTGCCAATCTATACCAGCGAAAAATGGATGTTCTTTCACTTCTTCCGATCTATAAGAAATAATAATTGCAAAAATTTTATGAAAGCATGTCTATAAATATTCAGTGAGGACGTAAAGGTTTGCATAAATTGCAATAGTTTTGTAACTAAAAATATTTTGACGAACTGCTCGGAGAGGAGAGGTCGATTTATATTTTTAACTTGTGATTTTTGGCATGTATATCATATTAGTTACGCCATCCATTTGGGCATGATGACGTAATTAATGATTTTTAATGAGAATAGGGGTCATGTGTTAGCTCATTTGAAAGGGCATTCAATTCTCTATTCAGTAATATAAACATTAACATTACCATAACAATCATCTATAGAGAGTGTTCAAAAAAAATTTTTTATTAAATTAATTGACACAAAAAGAATCATGTATGCAATTTATTTAAGCCAAAATACATTTTACTGCTCACAGAAAATAGGACAAGATGTTTTTCTACAACCGTGTTAAAAATGAAATTTCTACTTTATAGTATGGTATAGTTAGACCCAAACCCAGACATCCAAAGTGAAAGTTATCCTCCAACACCAAATTGTTCTATATGGTCCACATAATGTTCAGAAAAAAGTCACACCATTTTGAGCGTCGGGTTTGGAGGGGAGAGGGGGGAGAAATCTGCAAATTCGTAGTTTTTTAAGTTTTTCGTCAATATTTCTAAAACTAAGCGGTTTAGCATGAACAACCCTCCACACAAAATTGTTCTACATTAAATTTAAAATAAAAAAGGCCCATGCATAACCCTTCTAAAATGAACGGTTCCAAAGTTACGGAGGTAGTATAGTATAATTGGTCCAAAAAAGGCCTAACCCAGACATCCAAAGTAAAAGTTTTCCTTCAACACCAAATTGTTCTATATGGTCCACATATTGTTTAGTAAAAAGTTACACCATTTTGAGTGTCCGGTTTGGGGGGGGGGGAGATGGGGGAGAAGTCGGTAAATTAGTAGTTTTTCTAAGTTTTTCGTCAATATTTCTAAAACTATGCTTTAGCGTAAGGAATGTTCTATAGAAAAATATTCTACATAAAATTTAAAACAAAAAAGGTTTTATACATAATTGTTATAAAATCAACGGTTCCAGAGTTACGGAGGGTGAAAAGTGGAGGTTTTCGATACTTTTTATATTTACCGATTTCTCTCCCCTCTCCCCCCCCCAAACCCGACGCTCAAAATGGTGTGACTTTTTTCTGGACATTATGTGGACCATGTAGAACAATTTGGTGTTGGAGGATAACTTTCACTTTGGATGTCTGGGTTTTTGGTATAGTTATATCATAAATATTGCCCAAAAAATATAAAAAGTATCGAAAACTTCGACTTTTCACCCTCTGTAACTCTGGAACCGTTGATTTTATAACAATTATGTATTGAACATATTTTGTTTTAAATTTCATGTAGAACATTTTTGTATATAACATTGTTTACGATAAAGCATAGTTTTAGAAATATTGACGAAAAACGTAAAAAAACTACTAATTTACCGGCTTCTCTCCCATCTCCCTCCCAAACAGGACGCTCAAAATGGTGTAACTTTTTACTGAACAATATGTGGACCATATAGAACATTTTGGTGTTGAAGGAAAAGTTTTACTTTGGATTTTTTGGTTAGGCCTTTTTTTGGACCAGTTATACTATACTACCTCCGTAACTTTGGAACCATCCATTTTAGAAAGATTATGCATAGAGCCTTTTTTATTTCAAATTTAATTTAGAACAATTTTGTATAGAAGGTTGTTCATGCTAAACCGCATAGTTTTAGAAATATTGGCGAAAAACTTAAAAAACTACGAATTTACCGATTTCTCCCCCTCTCCCCCCCAAACCCGACGCTCAAAATGGTGCGACTTTTTTCTGGACATTGTGTGGACCATATAGAACAATTTGGTGTTGAAGGATAACTTTCACTTTGGATGTCTGGGTTATGACATCTTTTGGATCAACTATACTATACTATTTAAGGCACTAGTGCTTTAAAATTTTTATGGCACTGCAATTCGTATTGATCGATCGTATAGGCAATTTTGATGTAATGTCAAAAAAATATAAAAATGGAATGTCAGTCAAGTTCAAGTAAAAGATTTTGTAGAAATTGGCCTGTAATTACGTTTGTAGAAAAAATTTTGTATGATATGCGTGTTAAAAAGTACATTTTTAAGGCACTCATGTGAATTGCAGAACTCGCTATCGCTCATTCTGCAAACTTTCACATGCGTGCCTTAAACGTGTACTTTTAACACTTATATCATAAATAACTATTATTTCACAAATAAATATCGCTTTTCGCTTAAATTTAATGTTCAAGCTGCCATTCCACCAATATCTTGTCAGTTTGAACAGTTAATTTAAGCGAAAAGCAATGTTTATTTATCAAATAAAAATTTTCTGATAGTATTGATTCTTTTTTTGTGTCAATTAATTTAATAAAACAAATATTTTGCACACCCTATACCCCTATACCACCTCAAAAACATTGTATGTGGAGTACCACAAGGTTCAGTATTGGGTCCTCTACTTTTCCTTATCTTTATAAATGACATCACTAATTTAAAAATCGATGGAAAAATTTTTCTTTTTGCTGATGATACCAGTATCACTTAAAACAACTCAACTATTGCAACTCTTCATGCAACTATAACTTCTGATCTTCTTACGATAAAAACCTGGTCTGACTCTAATTTACTCTCCTTTAACGTGGATAAAACGGTAGCATTATCATATAAAGGTGCTCTTCAACCCCTGCTTGTAAATAGCAGCCAGATCTCTACCGTTGATTCTGTAAAATTTCTTGGTATTCTTTTAGACAGCAACCTCAAATGGTCCCTTCATATCGATTTGTTAAGTAAGAAACTCGCCTCAGTCTGCTATGCCATAAGATCTGTTTCGAAGGAACTCAATTTAGCATATTCTAAAATAACATATTTTTCTTTATTCGAGTCTCATCTTCGATATGGTCTTCCTTTTTGGGGGTCTAGTACAGCTGCCCAATTTGATGTTATTTTCAAATTACAACACAGAGCAATAAGATATCTGTTTGGCCTCAGAAGAACAACCCATTGCAGAAGTTACTTTAAAGATCACGACTAACTAAGAAATCACAGTAATGTACAAGTAACTAAAGTGTATTTACCTATATTTGGGTGTCACATACAGCAGCTTAAACTTATTAGTTCCTTTGTTTGTGTTTTATTATATTATGTTGTATGTTCAATTTTGCAATTTATAGTAATTTTGCAATATATTGGTTTTTGTTATTTTACTTCACTTTTTTAACTTGTTTATATTTTTTTTATTGACGATTTATCTAATTTTATAAAATTGTATTTGTTATTGTTATGTATATCTTTTTCGTGACTATGTTAAGCTTTGTCCATAAATTGTATAATTTTCAGTGACAATAAAGCATATTTCTATTCTATTCTAAATAATTATGTTAATGTTTATATTACTGAACAGAGAATTGAAAAACCTTTCAACCCCTATAGTCGGAGAGATAGAAGCGGATTTTGTGCGTGATAAGTAATATGGAAAAACTATTCGGGGATATGTTGAATTAGTTGTGTACATAACTTTCACCAACGGCCGGAAACCAGAGTTGGGGCCGAGGGTAGTTATAAGGGGTCAAAGTCGCGGATTTTATTATTTTTTTTATGACGCTCATGATCGAGATAGTGCACCAAAATTTGGGAATAAGTAGGTCATGACGTAACTAAGTAAAATCTCTAGGGAAGGAACGCTGCGTGGCCGACAAAGGGGTGGGGGTAGGGGTGAATATAAAGAATATAAAGGGTTTTTTGCGACGTTCGTGATTGAGATAGTGGACCAAAATTTGGGAATAAGTAGATCATGACATTACTAAGTAAAATCCTCAGAGCCGGAAACCAGAGTTGGGGATGAGGGTAGTTATAAGGGGTCAAAATCGCCGTTTTTATTATTTTTTTTGTGACGCTCATGATCGAGAAAGTGCACCAAAATTTGGGAATAAGTAGGTCATGACGTAACTAAGTAAAATCTCCAGGGGTGGCACTCTGTGTGGCCGACAAAGGGGTGGGGCAGGGGTGAATACAAAAAATATAAGGGTTTCTTTTGCGACGTTCGTGATTGACAGAGTGCAGCAAAATTTGGGAATAAGTAGACCATGACATAACTAAGTAAAATCCTCAGAGCCGGAAGCCAGAGTTGGGCATGAGGGTAGTTATAAGGGGTCAATGTCGCCGTTTTTATTATTTTTTTTGTGACGCTCATGATCGAGACGGTGCACCAAAATTTGGGAATAAGTAGGTCATGAGGTAACTAAGTACAATCTCCAGGGGGTAGAACGCTGCTTGGCCGATAAAGCGGTGGGGGTAGGTGTGAATATAAAAAATATAAGGGGCTTTTTGCGACGTGCTAGATTGAGATAGTGCACCAAAATTTGGGAATAGGTACACCATGACTTAGCTAAGTAAAATCCCCAGAGTCAGAAACCAAAGTTGGGGATGAGGGTAGTTTTAAGGGGTCAAAGTCGCAGTGTGTATTATTTTTTTTTGTGACCCGGCACAACATTTGTCCCCTACGCAGCGTTCCGCCCCTGGAGATTTTACTTAGTAATGTCATGATCTACTTATTCACAAATTTTGGTGCACTATCTCGATCACGAACGGCAAAAAAACCCCCATATATTTTTATACTCACCCCTGCCTACCACCCCTTTGTACCCCAAGCAGCGTTCCGCCCCTGAAGATTTTACTTAGTTACGTCATAACCTACTTACTCCCAAATTTTGGTGCACTATCTCCATCATGAGCGCCACAAAAAAAAAAATAATAAAACCGCGACTTTTACCACTTATAACTACCCTCGTCCCCCACTCTGGTTTCCGCCTCTGGGGATATTAATTAGCTATGTCATGATCTACTTATTTCCAAATTTTGGTGCACTATCTCAATTACGAACGACGCAAAAAACCCCTTGCATTTTTTTATATTCACCCCTGCCCCACCCCTTTGTCGACCACGCAGCGTTGCACTCCTGGAGATTTTACTTAGTTACGTCATGACCTACTTATTCCCAAATTTTGGCGCGCTATCTCGATCATGAGCGTCACAAAAAAAAAATAAATAACGGAACTTTGACCCCTTATCCTTCCTTCCCCACTCTGGTTTCCGGCTCTGGGGATTTTAATTATTTATGTCATGGTCTACTTATACCCAAATTTTGGTGTACTATCTCAATCACGAACGTCGCAAAAAACCCGTTATATTTTTTATATTTACCCCTACCCCCACCCCTTTGTCGGCCACGCAGCGTTCCGTCCCTAGAGATTTTACTTAGTTACGTCATGACCTACTTATTCCCAAATTTTAGTGCACTATCTCGATCATGAGCGTCATAAAAAAAATAATAAAATCCGCGACTTTGACCCCTTATAACTACCCTCGGCCCCAACTCTGGTTTCCGGCCGTTGGTGAAAGTCATGTACACAACTAATTCAACATATCCCCGTATAGTTTTTCCATATTACTTATCACGCACAAAATCCGCTCCCAACTCTTAGACTACTATTCACGTGCACAAATTTTGTGAGTGGTGTCCCATTTTTAAATGTTCTTTACACTATTATAAACATTAAAAATAGAAACAACTGCAAAAAAACCAGGACAAAAAACATCTGTTAACTGTAAAAAACAAACATCATCTGAGAACACACGAATAAAAAACAAGACTAGATTTCAAAAACTAGATTTCACAATATAACAAATAATCTAGATATTAAGAGCTACTGCACTAGACCGCTGTTTTGATGGGGCTGGTGACTTCCATGAATATCTTTAGCTGTAGAACAGTTTCCGTCACTGATATCTTGTAGTTTGTATTTGTGAAGACTTTATGTACTGGGCCTGAAGATGAGGCATAAATTGTAAGCCTCGAAACCGGTTGGCCTATGATTGTGTAACAACTATTAAAAAATATAAAAACTTGAAGATTTGAGATTGCGAGTAATGACTCGATTTCTATATCCAATAATTAATTTTAATAATTGTACACTACAAAATATAATTACGTACAGCGAATAATTAATTTTATCGCCAACCGTCACTAAAGTCATTCATTATTGTACTCATTTGCGGCAGTAAAGTAACACTTTATTGTACTGAAAGAAGAGTTTTACTTTACCTGCCGCGATTAATCGAAATTGAATGTAAGTGGTGGATGGCAGTAATCGATTATTTATTTGAGTTAACTTACAATTTATTTACTTTAATTATTAAAAATATTGTAGAAAATTTATGACGTTGTTAATTACATGTATGTCAAAATGTGAAATTCTGTAGTATTTTGTAATTATATTCATATACAATAAATCAAAACTTTACCGATTTAGTAATTATTTAATATTGATAACTATCGATTAAAAATCGAAAGCGGCCATCTTGCAAAAGTTATCTGTCATCACTGTCATGAAATTATTATGACGTCTAAAATTTAAGAAGTTCTTAAATTGTAAATTGCAAGTAAGTGTTAAAACCAATATCAAATTATGTTGATTATAAAATTTTGTATGCACCACGTCAGTAAAGACTATCGAACTCGTCTGTTATTCGCCTCGCTCGCTATACTCGCTCTGCTCATAATATCAGACTCGTTCGATAAAGAGTAACTTTACTGACTTGGTGCATAAATAACTATTAGCTGACATAGTTGTTAACAAATTTGATAACTAAGTTATTTTCTATTATAGTTTAGCTTTTGTTAAACGCTGCCTTATTTTCATTGGATGATCGTTGACAATTAGATGTTTCTAACAATAAAACACTGAAAACGTTTGTTTTCTATACTTCCACAAAATTTATTATAACTAAGTGACTACAGCTGTTTCGGCAGAGTGCCTTTCTCAAGTGATATAGTTTACAATGTGTTTGCCTTTTTAAGTCTTCAACTGAAGAGGTTGAGGAATGGGTAGCTGTTTGTCTCGAGTTGGTCATTCAGAATTATATCTGTATTTTTCAGTTTATTAATTTCCATAGATTCTAAAAAAGATAGCTTAAGGCCTTTATTTTGAATATGCAGAATTTGAAACTCTTCATTGAAAGAATGATTATGATCTAGAAGGTGAAGTGCGTATGTAGAAGTGTCTGTTTTTCTATTGTTGAATGCCCTTTTGTGTTCTGCTATCCGTTTGTCAAAAGTTCTGCCAGTTTGACCGATGTACGTTTTCGGACAGTCACCACAAGTTAGTTTGTACACACCACTCTGTAGTTGCTTTCTCTTTCGGCTTTTCTTGTTCTTAATATATTTGCTTAAGTTGTTCTTAGTTCTGAAAGCTGGTGTTATTCCTTTCTTTTTTATGTATCTGGCTATTTTTGTTATTCCTTTCTTTTTTATGTATCTGGCTATTTTTGTTGTTATCTTGCCAGTATATGTGAAAGAGCAGAAGGTACTGGGTTCTTTCTGTGGTGGTGGATACACTCATTTCAGGGCTTTCTTATGGAGTTTTTGGTTTAAAATTTTGTTTGTTCGTTATAGCCGTTGTTTACGCTATTTGTTTAATGATGTTTAGTTCTATCTCGAAGTTATTTTTTGTCATGGGAATTTCTGTCAGTCTATGTATCATGCTATGGTAGGCTGCTAATTTGTGTTGTGTAGGATGGGATGATGAATTGTGTATAGTTGTGTCAGTATGGGTAGGTTTATGATATACGGAAAACTCATGTTTGTTGTGTAGTCTGGAAATCGTTACCTACATCTAGAAAGTTTATGGAGTTATTCTGTTCTGTTTCTATTGTAAACTCAATATTATTATGAAGTGAATTAATATATGATAGAAATTGGTCAAGTTGTCTGTTAGTTTCTATCATCAATTTCTATCATATATTAATTCACTTCATACTAATATTGAGTTTACAATAGAAACAGAACAGAATAACTCCATAAACTTTCTAGATGTAACGATTTCCAGACTACACAACAAACATGAGTTCTCCGTATATCATAAACCTACCCATACTGACACAACTATACACAATTCATCATCCCATCCTACACAACACAAATTAGCAGCCTACCATAGCATGATACATAGACTGACAGAAATTCCCATGACAAAAAATAACTTCGAGATAGAACTAAACATCATTAAACAAATAGCAGTAAACAACGGCTATAACGAACAAACAGTTAACAAAATTTTAAACCAAAAACTCCATAAGAAAGCCCTGAAATTAGTGTATCCACCACCACAGAAAGAACCCAGTACCTTCTGCTCTCTCACATATACTGGCAAGATAACAACAAAAATAGCCAGATACATAAAAAAGAAAGGAATAACACCAGCTTTCAGAACTAACAACAACTTAAGCAAATATATTAAGAACAATAAAAGCCGAAAGAGAAAGCAACTACAGAGTGGTGTGTACAAACTAACTTGTGGTGACTGTCCGAAAACGTACATCGGTCAAACTGGCAGAACTTTTGACAAACGGATAGCAGAACACAAAAGGGCATTCAACAATAGAAAAACAGACACTTCTACATACGCACTTCACCTTCTAGATCATAATCATTCTTTCAATGAAGAGTTTCCAATTGTGCATATTCAAAATAAAGGCCTTAAGCTATCTTTTTTAGAATCTATGGAAATTAATAAACTGAAAAATACAGATATAATTCTGAATGACCAACTCGAGACAAACAGCTCCCCACTCCTCAACCTCTTCACTTAAAGACTTTAAAAGGCAAACACATAGGTAGTAAACTAAATCAGTTGAGAAAGGCACTCTGCCGAAACAGCTGTAGTCACTTAGTTATAATAAATTTTGTGGAAGTATAGAAAACAAACGTTTTCAGTGTTTTATTGTCAGATAAAATGAACTTCCATCAAGTAACGGTCGAATCCATCAATTATTTAATTAGATGTTTGCTGATATATCACTTACCCATTTCCTTTGCATCCCAGTCTTTTATCTATGTCCCTTTGGAGTAAACTTTCTAAAAGTGACTTCAATTCTTTGCTAAATGAATCTGGTAGTTCTACATTCTAAAAATTAAAAAAATAATTGAAAACAGATAGTGGACATAAACATAATTAAAAAAAATATCAAACAATTTTTTTTATATCTGACTACGCTAATCGTTGTTTTCTGTAAACAATACTCCTATAATCCGCTATACTCTTAGATATTCCAATAAGTTTTAGTAATTTTTCAACTGCTTCTACAGAAGAATCTATTCGTTCAAAAAATGTGAGAAAAATGGTGATTGGTGGTCAATCGAACCCCTTTTCTGATTTTTTGTAGATTTTTTATTGCGCCCCAAGTCTCCATAAAAAATACATTCAAAAACTGAAGTATTTTATATTTTTAATTGTTATCAGATTATAAAAAACACAAGTTACTCATTTATTAACTCAGTATAATTGTTTGACTTACCATAGTTAGTGTCATCCTATCTATCTCATGTTTATCTTTGGTTTTGTGCTGACGGAATGGTGAGTGCCCTTTGAGTAATTTGTATAACATACAACCAAAACTGAACCAGTCCGCACTAGAATCGTAAGGAGTTCCCTTTGATAATACTTCTGGTGCCATATAACCATGTGTTCCTCTGTAAAAAATTTACACATTTACTCTAATAAAGGAAATGAAATAACGTACTTGATCAAGAGATACTTTACTGTATTCAATGTAAACTAAAAACACTGCTAAGTCTACCGTTTAACAGTTTCTTTACAAGTACATAGTAGCTTTCAATGTTAGGTTTTTAGTTTTCAGGTACTATGTATTTAAAATCACTGTAAAACATTCATCCTTCTTTTTGCCTTATCCCTATGCGGGGTCGGCTTCCCTAATTGCATTTTTCCACACAATTCTATTTTAAGTCCTTTAATATTAATTCCCTTTACCAAAATGTCCTGCCTAATCGTCTCTCCCATGCCTTCTTTGGTCTTCCGCTCCTACTCCTTCCAGGAATCTGCACTTCAGCAATTCTTCGTATTGGGTGATTAACGTCTCGACGTTGAACGTGACTCAACCATCTTAACCTATGCTCTCTCATTTTGGCATCAATTGGTGCCACACCTGGACTTTCCCTAATATACTCATTATTAAATTTATCCTTTTTTGTCACTCCACTCGTCCATTTAAGCATTCTCATTTCCGCCACATGCATTCGTTGTTCCTCTTTCTTTTTCACTGCCCAACATTCAGTTCCATACATCACAGCCGGTCTTATGGCTGTTTTATAGAATTTTCCCTTCAGCTTCATTGGGATTTTTCTGTCACACAACACACCACTCGCTTCCTTCCACTTCATACATACAGCCCTAATTCTACTGCATGCATCTCCATCTATTTCTCCATCACTCTGTAATACCGATCCTAGGTACTTAAAACTATTGCTTTTCACAATCATTTCACCATCCAAAGATACCATTTTATTTATAGTAACTCCATTTTTAAATGAACATTCCAAATTCTCTGCTTTTGTCCTACTAACTTTTTGGCCCTTTTCCTCCAGAGGAGGAACTTTTCCCTCTCCACTATTCCAGTTTTTGTTCTAAGTCTCTTTCACTATTTCCTACTAACACTACATCATCAGCATACATTAAGCACCATGGAATGTTACCCTGTAGTTTCGCTGTTGTCTGGTCCAAAACTAATGAGAATAAATACGGACTAAGCACAGAGCCTTGGTGCAATTCTACTTTCACATGAAATTTATCAGTCTCTCCCACACCTGTCCTAACACTAGTCGTTACTCCCTCGTACATATCTCTCACAATCTTTACATATTCACCAGAGACTCCTTTCTTATTGAGTGTCCACCACATAATCTCTCGAGGAACTCTATCATATGCTTTCTCAAGATCCATGAATACCATATGAGCGTTTGTTCATCGGTTCGGTTTCTTCACGTATCCGTCTATCAATTACTCTCTCCCATGTTTTTATGGTGTGACTAAGTATTTTTATAGCCCTGTAGTTTGTACATTGTTGTATATCTCCCTTGTTTTTGTAAAGAGGTACTAATATACTGCTTCTCTATTCGTCTGGTCCAACTTCCATAATTCTATTAAATAGACCTGCTAGCCACCTTGTTCCTGTCTCTCCCAATGCTCTCCATACTTCCCCAGGAATATCATCCGGTCCGACTGCTGTTCCTTTCTTTATTTTTTGAAGCGATTTTTGTGTCCCTCCATACATATTCTTATTACTTCGTATTAAGTATTATATCAATTATATTGTTCATATTTATTTAATTAACGTGTGTGTATGTCTTTCCGTTAGGCAACTAATACGGCCTGTAGACACCGCCCTAACATACTTAAGGGATGTGAAGTTTATTCGGTCTGCACATTCAGCATTCGTGTAACCAACACCAATGCGAGAGTAGCAGTTCAGTTTTTGATATAACCCGCCATCAGAGTGTAAGAAGCAAACTACCATAAAAATATAGAGGTAGTTATTTTTTGACATACAATTAAGAATTTTATGTTCACCATTGGCGCATATAAGGGCCATATTACCCGTATGCGCGCCAATGGTGAATATTAAATTCCTAATTTTATATAAAAAAATGCGCAATAACTACCTTTTAAAACCCACTAAATTTCATTTGCATATCGTAACCGGTTTTAGAGCAATAAATAAACCGTCAGTTTGTAAGAAAAATGTCAACACTTCCTATCTCGGAAACAAAGCATTTGCGGACAAACGTTTATAAAGCAAACTGTCATTTTTTTTTCATGCAGAAATACCCCTTCAAGTTTGCCATATTTATTTAAAAACGCACTGTATTGATGAAAAACAAGGCTATTTGTTAAAGTACCTACCTTTTTTATTATCCAACATAAGCGAATGAATCAAAAAACAGAATGTTAAGAAAACATGAGGCTGTAGTTGGGTTTTAATTTCAGTATTTTATAAATGCTACAATATTCCACAGGGCAACGCGAACTTTGAGAAAAAAATCAGAGTTTGATTGGTATACTCGATATACAATGACAATTTACCTGTCTAGCAACAATATTATTACAGCGATATTGTTAAAGAAAAAAGGCATAACATGTTAAAAAAATCACTTAAATCGGTCAACAGGTTTAGGAAATTTGAGATATTAAAAATGACGCATTCTTAATGTGGTGTCTTAATTTCTTGGAGAAGTAGTTAATTAAGTAAAAATGCTCAAAATGTTTAAAACGTTAATTATGAATACTTACACACTAGCATGGGGTTTTTTCTTGGAAAAATCACAGGCTAATCCTAAATCGGATATTCGAACATGTCCATGTTCGTCTAATAATATATTTGCAGGTTTTAAATCTCTATATACAATATATCTCCTATGCATATGTTCTAATCCTAAAACAATAATTAAAAACATTTAAACAATTCAGTGCAGGCAGGTAAACATAATAATACTATTAAATAGTTTAAACAGAAGATATAATTAAAGCTACTGTAGCACATTCTACATCAGTATTTTCGAAATTTTTACGTAGGTTGGACGTTGGACGTCACTGGACGTCCCCTAATATACTCATTCTTACTTTTATACTTTTTTTTGTCACTGCCTTCATCCACCTAAGCTTCCTCATTTCCGCCACATGCACTGCTCAACATTCAGTTCCCTACATAATAGCGGATCTTTTCATTGGAATATTTTCGTCACACTTGCTTCCACTTCATCAATCCCTTCCTAATTCTAATGCACGCATCTCCACCCATTTCTCCATTACTCTGTAATACTAATCCCTGGTACTTTACTATTACTTTTCACAATCATTTTCACCATCCAAACATATCATTTTTCGAAAGGATAAAGAGGATTTTGTGCGTCGATTCATCATTATGGATGCGCCATAAGTCTATCACCATGATCTTGAATCAAAACAAGAGGCTAAAGACTAGTATGGACCTGATTCTCCGGCTCCTAATCCAGATCGTATCCAGAAATCGGCCAAGAAGTTGTTAGCATAAGTTTATTGAGATGCGAAAATAATTTTGTTTGTGGATTGTAAATTGGCACAAAAAACTATTATTCTATAAAAAATCCTTTTTCATCAGAACAATGCACCGGTCATGTGAACATGTTGATAATGGCTAAATCCATGAATTAAAGTTATAATTGTTGAAGCATTCACCGTATTTACCAGATTTGGATCCTAGTAATTTTCATCTGTTTCAATACCTAAAAAAATTCATGCGTAGAAAGCTTTCTCATCAAATGATGAGGTCATAATAGCTATGGCAGCGTATTTTGCAGGCCTTCCAGATTCTCACTTCAAGGATGGAAATTATAAATTGGAATCTCGTTGTAACAAGTGCATTCATATTCAAGGAGACTGTACTGAACAATAAAGTGTATTTCAAACCATAAATTTGTGATTTTTCAATTTCGTTAAGGGGGGCCTGAAAAATAAATCCTTTAAAATACTCGAAATTGTCAGATTAAGATAAGATAAGTTAAGTACATGCAGAAGAGTGTATATTTCAAAAATCTGACAATTTGAGCGGGTCGTAAGGAAATGGGTGAGTCAAAAAGTTTCACAAAAAAAAAGTGAATATTTCGCGAAATGAACGTCAGATCGAAAAACTAAAAAATACGTCTTCAATATTTTTCAAAAATCTATCCAGTGGTACTAAACATGACCCCCACGGAGAGGAGTGGGGGGTAAATTTTAAAATTTTAAATACAAACCCCGCGATATTTCGCCAAAATGAACATCAGATCGAAAAACTGCAAAATACAATTTCAAAATGTTTTTGAAAAATTTATCGAATGGTACCAAACACGACCCCCCACGGAGGTGGGGTGGGGGTTACTTTAAAATCTTAAATGGGACCCCCAAATTTTTATTGCAGATTTGGATTCTTTTCGTCAAAATAAGCAACTTTTATTCGAGACATTTTTTCGAATTATGGATAGATGGCGCTATAATCGGAAAAAACGATTGTTGGAAATGGAAAATTAAATTAAAAAATGGAAAGTAACTTTACTTAACTTTTTTTGGTTTTAGGAACCAATAATCACAACCCAATAGGTCCCCATAACGCTCGAGTGACTGCAAATTTAGCATACTTTGCTCCCCTACCATATCGAACCCCAGAACTTATTGAAGAGTGGATACAGTTTTTATCCCACACATGGGATAAAACTCTAGCAGTGTAGCAGCTACCATGCAAAACGCAATAGCTGCCTGAGACTACAACGGGTTCATCCCCCGGGTGTGATCCTGTCAAATACATGAAGCCATAAGTACCAATTTCAATTTTTTTTTTAAGTTTTAGGCAGGATTTGCTTTGTTGATATTAAAATTTAATTTTATTCTTTTTTATGTACCCATGGTTCCTAAAAAAAACTGATACGACTCGTAAAGCGTATTTTGTAAAAAATTGAGCAGTGTATTTTGAAGGATAACTTATTATTTACATACTGTCACTATCACTGCCAAATTTTAAAATTTGTCAAATAACTTATTCTGTTCAATATCGGATATGAATTCTGAATATTTGTTATTGGACATATCCTTATCATACTTGGCAGAAAGTGTAGGTACAGTACACCCTATTAAATTATCTTATATAACCGTTTATGAATAGTATCAGAGGCGTACGGCAGAGGAAAGTGACTGGTTGAGCCCTCCCAAATGACGTAATTGCTATTTTAGTATAATTTTTAGGTTTTGTAATACTTTTTATGTAAATAATATGCTCTTAAATTGTAACGATAAAATAATTACAAAACTCTAACATCGAAGTAAAAAAACTTAAAAGTATTAGGTATACGTTTAAAAAAATGCTAAATAATCGCAATGAATTGCATAAAATATGTTCAGAAGAAACGTTTTCGGACCTATGTCGGACCTTAGTGGATAACCTCCGGAAACATGACGAAACCGTATACTGAAACTATAAACAACCTAGAAACAAAGAACTAAAAGCAAAAATTGTAACGAAATTAGAAGATGGTTGGTCACTATCTGCCGTAGCGAACCATTTTAACGTAAGCAGAACAACAGTTTTTAATATTAATAAAAGATGGAGAGAACAAGAAACTCTCGAAAGAAAGCAAGGTTAAGGAAGACCAAAAGTATCTACCGCTCATGAAGTACGCTTTTGGAGAGATTAGAAGAGAATCCTTTTTAAGATACGAAAACTGCAAAAATTCAAAACAATATCAAAATTTAGACCTTAATAATTATTATATTATGTAAACATTTGTTTATTGTTTATTTGTTTATTTTATTATTTGTCTGTCATAATAATTAAAATATAATGTCGAACCAATCAAATACACTGCTCAAAATGATCACATCTTACTAAGAGTCGTATCAGTTTTTTTAGGAACCAGCTGTACAATGACTATGATTGGTTAATATAATGTTTTATTTGTCCCTTCCAAAACACATTTTTCACTTTTGCAATTAAGATAAGCCGTACCTACATTTGAGAAGACTTGAGCTAATCGAACGCAGAACAAAATGCTCTTAACGTTAGTTGGGAGTTTTATTTGTTGGGGACCTTTGGTATCCAACTTTCTGATGGGTAGTCCTATCATTACACATTGACTTACCTAAAATAACCTCTGCAGCATAAAACTTCATCTCAGACTCGTTGAAAACTCCGTGTTGACTTAGATGATAGTGAAGATCACCTCCGTTCATCAGATCCAGAATGAAACAGAGTTTATCCGGCGTATGAAACGCGTACGTCATACAAACGATAAATGGGCAGTCCTGCCCTGTACTGACCAACGACAACATAATTCTCTCGTTTAGGGCTAACGTTTCACCTTGCTTCATCTTGATCCGTTTCTTATCGAGACATTTCATGGCGTACATTTTGCCCGTGTCCGCTTTCCGACAACCGTAAACTTCGCCGAAGCCGCCTCTCCCTATTATCCTGTGCACGCTGAAGTCGTTCATTGTTAACTAAAAAAAAAGAAAAAAAGATATTAAAAAAAAGTTATTAGGAGTACGGGGATCCGTTCTCGTTGGAACTTTACCGCGCTGAGCAGATGGGACGTGAATTGTAAATTGTAGAATTCCCTCATCTTCCTTTTCTCAGCATCCGTCTGGCTTGCATTTTTAGAAGCCTCGGAGGTGTAACCAGAGAATGGCCCCAATGTTTTTAATGTAGTAGGATATAAAATGGTATTTTAAATATTATTTTATGTGCTATTAGATACTTAAACTTTTTTCTAGAAAATGTCGCTAGGGCATCTCTGCCATTTCGTTCGTTGCAGTTCGTGACTGCACGCCGGGAGTTATTCTGGTTCAGTCAGACAGAGCTACATATGTGCCTCCTGATGAAAGACTAATAAGTCTTGAAACCGGTAGGGGTACTTGCCGCGCTCTATGATTGAATTAAAATATAATGCGGCTATAGTTTCGAGTTGCAATGAAATTGAAAATGTTTATTCATTTTTAAAAAAGTTATTATATAAACAACAATTTAAATCCGTTTTATTTGGTTCCCGTTTTTATAAATATTTATTCTTAAATCTTTTGTGACAAGCTGTTCTTTCACAAGAGAAGATTTTAAACAAAAGAGAAAAGACAAAAATCTCTTTTAGGTCGGAATGCAGAACTCTTCGTCACAATCTATAATCTGAACTTTCTAAAATTTATAAGGCAAGCAGACCAAAAAATAGCGGACATGGGAGAACCTACAATTTGCATTCACCACCTGTCCGCTTATCTAGATAAAAATCCAACAGAATTCTGCTTCCTTAGGACTCGAATATGAGTAAAATAAAATAAGGAAATATAGCTTTAGAAAACACCTGTGTGTTTCGCCTGTGGTGTACCCTGAACAATGGCAGATCCAGGGGAGGGCGATGAGGCGATCGGCCCCCCTCTCCAATCAAGTTATTTATAAAGCTTATAAGAACGTTCATTTATTCATTTATTTTTCATAGAAATCTAGCCAATCGGCCTCCCCTCTTGAAGATGTTGGATCCGCGACTGACCCTGAAGCTAACTAAATCTGGCTCTCTACTAAGCAAAATAATAAATGATTATTTGCAGCTGGACGCATTAGCGACATCTATTTAAACAAAAGAGAAAATTCTCTAGGTCGGAATGCAGAATTCTTTTCTTCTAAAAAAAATAAGATTTTTTTCTACGGCGTATAGTCTGGATCCCGCGTATGAAAAAAAAGTTGATTAATAGCAAGCTGAAAATTTGTTAATAGCTTAAGGGTGTCTAGTCGGACAAACTTTGATATATGGGAACACTGGAACAGGGGAAGTTTTAATTGTGGAACAGGTTAAAAATTTGGAACGGTCAGACCACGAAAACGGCACATGTATTTTGTCCGACAGAACAGACTTAAACTCTTCGAACAGGGATTAAACTCTCATGCAAAAATCAGACTGCTATTTATCACCAAATGGGCGTTTTAATGAGTGGAACATGTAGAATATGTCAAATGACAGGAATTATGACAGGTGATAAATAGCAGTCTGATTTTTGCATGAGGGTTTAATCTCTGTTCGGAGAGTTTAAGTCTGCTCTGTCGGACGAAATAAATATGCCGTTTTCGTGGTGTGACCGCTCCAAATTTTTAACTTGTTCCACAATTAAAACTTCCCCTGTTCCAGTGTTCCCATATATCAAAGTTTATCCAACTAGACACCCTTAAGCTATTAACAAATTTTCAGCTTGCTATTAATTAACTTTTTTTTCATACGAGGGATCCAGACCTAGTACACATTCTTGGTAAATCGATGTTTTTCGTCCCACCTCTAACTAAAAAGAAGCAAAAAAGATAAATTTTTTTGCATCTTTTTGGTGTTCCAAAATTGACATTCACAGCAAAATTCTGTGTGTTCTTATGATTTTTAGAGATCAAATCTCTAGAGAAATTATTATAGGTACTTACTTGAATATTTAATTCTAAATTCTTCCACTGACAAAACCTAGTATACTTTTCACTAAAAAATAAAAAAAAGTGTTACATATATTAATAAATGTTGTAGTGTTCACATAAAATTTAACTCAAAATAATCAAGCAAAATATAGAAAAGTTTTGATGCTTAACCCATTCAGTGCTGATCTCGTACTAGCGAGTGATAAGGTTACTTCAGTTAGCTGCCGTTCACGCACCAGCTGATGATATGGTTACTTCAGTCAGGTGCCGTTCAAAAGAACAGCTCCTAGCCGAGTTCCATCATCTTCGATATACAGCGAATGGGTTAACACATTCACGGACACGCTTCACATGTAGCCACATCTTTTTATGGACTAAGTGACTTCATATGCAGTCGTGTCCGTGAATGTGTTTTAATGAACATTTTGACGATGGTCACGAATGGATTGGTTGCACTTGCACTGACCAATAAATGTAAGCTGGGAGCACACCGGAAGAGGGATGCAGAATCATCTGTGGCTTAAATTACAAGGTTGACACGGTTCCTACAAACATTGACTAATTTATTTGTATGTATGTTGTTTACATGAAACAATGAAGTTGTTTTGCAGATGATGGGAGAAGTTACGAAAGTGATGTATATTATGCCAAGCTATAATATACATCATTTAATAATACAAAGCAAGATAGATGAAAGAAGAGGGTCAGGTTGAAGAAACCTGAGAAAGGAAGCGTTATGGCTTAGGAACCTACATTTTGCACAATTATAATATACAAAAACGTTTCAGCTTTTCGATCTAAAACATGAAAATTATATTGTCACAAAGGAAACTGCTGAGAAAATACGATTTGACTCCACTTTCTGATCTGAAAGCAACAGCTATGAAGTAAAAAAAAAAACAAAATTATATCCTTACCTTTCTAAAAATTTTTTAAATGGCTCATCTCTTAGGGTAGTATAAATTTCTTCTATATAAGGCTAAAAGTAAAAAAGGGATCAATATTTATGTTACATATACCTATACCTAATCAACAAGAAAAAATATTTTATATTAAACTGGAGTCTAGTGCTGTGAATCTCATTACTGTAGTTTCAAAACGTTCTACAAGTTGTAACATTCTACAGATTGAATAAAAAATACTTTCGATTAAAATAAACAAAATCCCAATGTTTATTTTACACAGCTCAATGTTCTTGGACAAAATCACTTATGTTAGTTGTTTTTGAATTGCGTCTAAAAAGAGCAGATCAAGCTATTCAGTGTTGAGTGTCTTAGCCAGTGGGGCAGATTTTTAACCAAAAATATGAGTGGATTTGCGTCCACACGTTCGATAAATCGACACCAACGAACATTACGGTCACATCCCTACGTTAAATCAATAATCGTGTATACGGGCTATAAATAGCATGATTAAATATAGTCATTCTGTTGCCAAAAAATTAAGTTCAAGAAATTATTCCTTCTGGGTGTAACACTTTTAAAGTCACTGAGTATATTTGTGTTAAGTAAATATTAAATTAATTCACTTTGTATAATAAATCATAACTACTTATTTGGCTGTATGTTGCCTATATACTAAGATTTCTACGCCTTTTTTAAACAAAATCTTTGCCTATACAGGCGCCTTTTTTTAATTTTGTTGCCTATAAATCCGATCTCTGCTAATGCGTATCATCAACATTCTGTTTGCCTTATCCCTATGCGGGGTCGGCTTCCCTAATTGCATTTCTCCACACAATTCTATCTTGGGTCATATCAATTTTAATCCCCTTTACCAACATGTCCTGCCTTATCGTCTCCCCCAAGTCATCTTTGGTCTTCCTCTCCTACTCCTTCCAGGAATCTGCACTTCATTTATTCTTCGTATTGGCTGATTAA
This sequence comes from Diabrotica virgifera virgifera, assembly GCF_917563875.1. NCBI lineage: Eukaryota > Metazoa > Arthropoda > Insecta > Coleoptera > Chrysomelidae > Diabrotica > Diabrotica virgifera. Next base: position 67,393,477 of record NC_065450.1, on the reverse strand, counting down.
CGTCTCGACGTTGAAAATGATCAAACCATCTTAACCTATGGTCTCTCATTTTGGCATCAATTGGTGCCACACCTAGACTTCCCCTAATATACTCATTTCTAATTTTATCCTTCTTTGTCACTCCACTTATCCATCTAAGCATTCTCATTTCCGCCACATGCATTTGTTGTTCCTCTTTCTTCTTCACTGCCCAACATTCAGTTCCGTACATCATAGCCGGTCTTATTGCTGTTTTACAGAATTTTCCCTTCAGCTTAATTGGAATTTTTCTGTCACACAACACACCACTCGCTTCTTTCCACTTTATCCATCCAGCCCTAATTCTACTGCATTTATCTCCATCTATTTCTCCATTACTGTGTAATACCGATCCCAGGTACTTAAAACTATTGCTTTTTACAATCAGTTCACCATCCAAAGATACCATTTTATTTGTAGTAACTCCATCTTTAAATTAACATTCCAAATACTATGTTTTTGTCCTACTAAGTTTTAAACCTTTTTCCTCCAGAGCTTGCCTCCACTGTTCCAGTTTTTGTTCTAAGTCTCTTTCACTATTTCCTACTAACACGACATCATCAGCATACATTAAGCATCATGGAATGTTACCCTGTAGTTTCGCTGTTATCTGGTCCACAACTAATGAGAATAAATACGGACTAAGCACAGAGTCTTGGTGCAATCCTACTTTCACATGAAATTTATTAGTCTCTCCCACACCTGTCCTAACACTAGTCGTTACTTCCTCATACATATCCCTCACAATCTTTACATATTCACCAGGGACTCCTTTCTTATTGAGTGCCCACCACAGAATCTCTCGAGGAACTCTATCATATGCTTTCTCAAGATCAATGAATACCATATGAGCGATCGTTTCTTTACTCCTGTATTTTTCCATCAATCCCTTGTTTTTGTAAACAGGTACCAGTATACTGCTTCTCCATTCGTCTGGCATTTGTCCAACTTCCATAATTCTATTAAATAGACCTGCTAGCCACCTTGTTCCTGTCTCTCCCAATGCTCTCCATACTTCCCCACGAATATCATCTGGTCCTACCGCTTTTCCTTTCTTTATTTTTTGAAGCGCTTGAGCCACTTCCTCGTTTGTTATTTTGGTGACCATTGCTGCTACCGTCTCCGTTGACTCTACAGGCTGTCTGTCAAATTCTTCATTTAATAAGCTGTCAAAGTACTTTTCCCATCTCTTTTTGACATCCTTTTCGTGAAATAGTATTTTATTATTTTCATCTCGGATACATCTAATCTGATTAAAATCTTTTGCTTTCTTTGCTCTCTGTTTGGCTATTTTATATATCTTCGTTTCGCCTTCCCTGGTATCAAGTTGATCGTATAGGTTTGAATACGCTTCTGCTTTGGCTTTTGCTACTGCTACTTTCGCTTCCTTTTTCGCCACCATATAGTTTTGAAGATCTGTGTCGGATCTGGTTTTTTGCCACTTTTTATATAATTTTCTCTTCTCTTTTATTTTTCCTTGTACATACTTCGTTTGACCACCACCAAGTCTCTTTATCCTCAAACTTTTTTCCTGACGCTTTCCCAAGCAGCTTATGTTGTTGGCTTACTGCCTCACTAACTATTACCTTGCAGTCCTTGCATTCACGTATGTCTTCTTTCCTTATCATGAAGTAGTCTATTTGAGATTGATGTTGTCCACTTTTGTAGGTAATAAGTTGAGTTTCTCTCTTTTTAAAGAATGTGTTAACAATCGCCATATCCAATGCTGTTGCTAATTCAAGCATGTCATCTCCAGCTTCATTTCTCTTAGCAACTCTGCTAATGCGTATATCTAAATTATTTATTAATTATTCAGTTATATAAATTTATATACTCTCTGTTCTTTCAACTCTTTTCTTTTTAATATGAATGATTTGAAATTTCTATCTCCACATTTGAATCGTGAAATATAGCCTCTTTTGCTGTGATACGCTTTTAAAAAACCTTCGAAACATTTTTTCTTGTTAGTCAGTCAGTTATTGATTATTCAGAAGCAAGCAATGTTAAAGACTTACCTCAAACAGAGTGACTGGTACCTCATTTTTCGTGAGATGCTTTTGAACGTGCTGCAGGCATTCCTTTGAATAGTCCTGAAAAGAATAAAAGAGACGCTATGAATAATGTTCGAGGTCTTCTATCCCGGAGGCTATCTTTGTCTTCTTGCAGATAAACAGTGGCGCCAATTGAATGGGTTGATATAACCAAATCCTTTTATAAATGGTAAATATATTAAAATTATTATTAACGGTTGCTATGCTATGTCTATATTATACAGGGTGTCCCGAAAAGATTGGTCATAAATTATACCACAGATTCTGGGGTCAAAAATAAGTTGATTGAACCTCACTTACCTATATACAATAGTGCACACAAAAAAATTTACAGCTCTTTGAGGTTACAAAATGAAAATCGATTTTTTTTCATATATCGAAAACTCTTATAGCCACTTTACACGATGCAAGTACATAATTGCGAAATTTATTGCACAAGTTCTTGCAGCAAGAACTTCTGCAATAAGTTGCAACTAGCTTTCTGCAATAAAGTGATTACACAGTGCAAGTAATTGCATAAACTGACATGAAATGGACAGAAACTTTGGCATACCATAAATTTTGGGTTATGTTGTTTTTATAAATTAAAATGTAATTTTTTGAGTAGAGTTATCAGATATATTAGATTGAAAATGTTAGATTATAATTTGAGAAAAGTATAAATATGTATTATGTATAACAAAATCAATTAATACCTAATGCAAGTATACCTATAATACATTATTCATTTACAAAAGGAAACAAGTTGTTAAATACAAAAGAAATAAAAATAGAATATAGTTTCTTTAATCCCTATGTTGCATAATTAAAGTTATCCCCCAGAATAATGTTATCTGTGAAGCGTGAAATTGGTAAAAAGTTCCTCTAGTTTTGTCAAAAATTGTTTAGTTTGAAATTTAGGATAACAGAATGTCAAAACAAACAGTGTAGCCTTAAAAGTTACTAAAAATATACCCAAATTGCAGAAAAAATTGCATGAAAAATAGGACATGTTCTATCTAGCTGCAACTTCTTGCAGCAAGAAATTGCTGCAAGAAGTTGCAGCTTTTATGTGCAATTCGCGTATGACACGATGCAATTTCTATTGCTGCAAGAAATTGTGCAATTAATTGCGCAATTAGTTGCATGGTGTAAAGTGGCTATTAGAGATTTCTTATTGAAAATGGACATGTGGCATTCTCATGGCAGCAACATCTTATAAAAAAAATTAAAGTGAAATTTGTGCACCCCATAAAAATTTTATGGGGGTTTTGTTCCTTTAAACCCCCCCCCCAAACTTTTGTGTACGTTCCAATTAAATTATTATTGTGGCACCATTAGTTAAACACAATGTTTTTAAAACTTTTTTGCCTCTTAGTAATTTTTTCGATAAGCCAGTGTTTATCGACATATTTTGAATATTTGTTTAATCCACCACATATTTGTATATGGTTAAGTACGATTATAGAGACCTGTTATTAATCTGAAAATTTATTTATAATTTGCATTTTTAGGTATATTTTGAAAAAGAAGCCACATCTCGTTAAAAGGTGACTTGTCAAAAAAAGACTAAGAGGCAAAAAAGTTTTAAAAACACTGTGTTTAACTAATGGTACCACAATAATAGTTTAATTGGAACGTACACAAACGTTTGGAGGGTTTAAGGGAACAAAACGCCCATAAAATTTTTATGTAAATATATTAAAAAAGATGCCGCATCTCGATAAAAACTGGATTATCGAAAAATAATAGGAGGCAAAAAAGTTTTAAAAACGTTGTGTTTAACTAATGGTATCACAATAATGAATTAATTGGAACGTACACAAAAGTTTGGGGGGGTTTAAGGGAACAAAACCCCCATACAATTTTTATGGGGTGGACAAACTTCACTATAATATTTTTTTAAGATGCTCCTGCCACAAGAATAATACATGTCCATTATCAATAAAAAATCTCTAATAGTTTTCGATATATTGAAAAAAATCGATTTTCATTTTGTAACTTTAAAGGGCTGTAACTTTTTTTATGAGCACATTTGTACTAAGGTAAGTTAGGTTCAATCGAACTATTTTTTACCCCAGAATGTGTGGTATAATTTATGACCAATCTTTTCGGGACACCCTGTATAATGATGGTCAAAAAAATGCAACACTTTGTATCCAGTTATTTATTTGGATCAAAAGTATTTCTTTGAAAAGTCTCATCTAAAAATATATATATGTACTTATGTGATAAATTTTTTACCTCGCTATCTTTTCTTTAACTGAAGTTTCTTTCTTTTTTTCGCAAAAACAATAAAAATAAAGTTTATTTCTGTGTATTTAACTTTAGTTTATTTGTAATTTTAGGTAATTTTGGATTGTTTTTGATTTAACTAAAAAATTTTGACTTGCCCAAAAACGCCGTGATTTGCGCCATCTTAGACTTCTTGGTCTCAGAAATAGCTGGGACAGTGTACATCAAGTAAAAGATGAGTTAGTTGTAGCTAGAGAAAGGGTAGTCTCAAGAAGAACAGTCTCAAATATTACTTGGAATGTAATGTATACTTTATAATATAATGTATACTTCCATAAATATTTAAAAAATATTTGTCCTTCTAGGTGCCGCATTTTTTGGCCATCAGTATATAAATATTTTTTAACGCAAAAACTGCTAATCACTTCTAGGCAAAAGAAAAAAAAAGAAAAATTTTTCCAACTCTTCCTAAAAATACAAATACAAATTAATATTTTTTACTGATCTAAAACACAGTTCCGATATGTTAATGTTCCCATGGTACAGTCATTGATTATAAATATTCTATATGTAGTTAATAATCAATGGTACAGTTAAAACATAGTTTCCATGGTACGTGTCAAACTAAATCCTTCATGCAGATCTCAACATTCCTTTGATCAATGATGTGATCGCTGACCACTCTAGAAGATACATGAATCGCAGCACAAACTATCCAAACTATCTCATATACGAATTATTCAACCCTCCACTGATTGACAGACGCCTAAAAAGACTTTGGCCCGAAGACCTAGCCGCTAGGTGAATTCCAGAGGGTCGTCAATGGACGACACCTGCCACAAGCCAAGAACTTATATCATATTTACTTATTACTTTATTGAAGTCGATTCTAAATTAGCAAAGAATAAATGAATAAAAAAAGTGTTGTTCTGAAGCTATTTCCTTGTGGCATTTTTATAATGAACTATTTTAAATGGGAAATAAGCCACCCTTTTACCAAAAAAATGAATTTATTAACGTTTCGACGCCCAAGTCGGGTGTCGTTGTCAAAATACAAAATAATACTAAATAAACAAAAATGTTGTTGCTTAGTAAAAATTCTTCTAATAATTTATTTAATCTGACTCATTTATATCGGCAATTCAGGCATGTATTATACAGGGTGTTTCATTAATAATTGTCCATATAGTAACTGGAGAAACCTTAGCACAAAATACGAAGATTTAACCTAAAACACTTAAATACAATGTGGTTCTTTACTGAGTTACAGGGTGTTTTATCTAAAAATTTAAAAACTATTTTTGCTCAGCATTTTAAAACTATTCGACGTATTCTTTTCATACTTGGCAGAAAGTATAGGTACTATACAAACTACTAAATTGCGTTAAAAAAACGTTTCTGGCTATTACCAGAGGCGTACGACGGGGGAAAGTGAATGGTTGACCCTTTCCAAATTCTACGCCACTGGCGGAATTGCTATTTTAGTTCAATTTTTGGATTCTCCAATACTTTCTATAAAAATAATATACTCTTTATTCGTAACGATAAAGTCATTACTATTCGAGATCTTTGAAGTTAAAAATGAAACGACACGGTTATTTTGATTAATGTATTGTGTCGCATCATTTTTAATTTCAAATATCTCGAAAACTAATAATTTTATCGTTACGAATGAAGAGTATATTATTTACATAAAAAGTATTGGAAAATCAAAAAATTACACTAAAATAGCAATTTCGTCAGTTGCGTAGAATTTGGGAAGGGTCAACCAGCCACTATCCCCTGTCGGACGCCTCTGGTAGTAGCTAGAAACGTTTGTTTATCATAATTTAGTAGGGTGTATAGTAGTCGCACTTTCTGCCAAGTATGAAAACGATACGCCAAATAGCTTTAAAGTACTGGGTACAAATAATTTTTATTTAACTTCAAATATCTCGAAAACTAATAACTTTATCGTTACCAATGAAGAGTATATTATTTACGTAGAAAGTATTGGAGAATCTGAAAATGGCACTAAACTAGTAATTCCTCCAGTGGCGTAGAATTTGAGAAGGGTCAACCATTCACTATCCCCTGTCGCACGCCTCTGGTAGTAGCAGAAACGTTTGTTTATCATAATTTAGTAGGGTGTATAGTAGTCGCACTTTCTGCCAAGTATGAAAAGGATAAGTCAAACAGTTTTAAAATGCTGAGCAAAAATAGTTTTTAAATTTTTAGATAAAACACCCTGTAACTCAGTAAGGAACCACATTTTATTTAAGTGTTTTAGGTTAAATCTTCGTATTTTGTGCTAAGGTTTCTCCAGTTACTATATGGACAATTATTAATGAAACACCCTGTACATTTTAAAGTAGAAGACTTTAAAATGATATTGCCAATATTGATGAGTTGCGTTCCTGGGACGACTTTACTAAAAGATAGTTCATTCGATTACATGAAATCAACCCCAACAAGAAAATACCACGATTAGTAAGTCATTAACATATCGAGTTAGTACATATTTTATATTTTAGTATTATTTATATAATATAATCTATGTATTATTAATTATTTATAATTTAAAATAGCATATATACATTAAAGTCAGAATTTGGTATTAGTTTTGAGAGTAAACTAAATAAGCCCAAATACTTACGATGTCGGGATAGTATCACGAGGTTTTTTCCTGGTTTTCCCTTGTGATTTACTATGGAATCTCTAGCGCGAGAATTTTACTGCCATCGTTGCATTTTGTTGTCTTTTTAAAGACAGATCACATGCTATGATTTTTTGTGGCGGATATTCTTGAGTTGGGGTTGATTTCATGTAATCGAATGAACTATCTTTTAGTAAAGTCGTCCCAGGAACGCAACTCATCAATATTGGCAATATCATTTTAAAGTCTTCTACTTTGAAATGCATAATACATGCCTGAATTGCCGATATAAATGAGTCAGATTAAATAAATTATTAGAAGAATTTTTTACTAAGCAACAACATTTTTGTTTATTTAGTATTATTTTGTATTTTGACAACAACACCCAACTTGGGCGTCGAAACGTTAATAAATTCATTTTTGAAGTTATACTTCTTTACGCGCGATATGAGGGTGAATTTTTATATGTTAAAACCTACGATCCGGGCGCATGCGCATTATAACTTTGTTCTGATTGGATGTTCAAATGACATGTCAAAAATTATCCAATATGGCAGCTGTAGCGCAGCTGTGGTTTGGACGGTTGACGGTTTGGTTATGTATGGTTGTTGCGTTTTAAAATTTGTGGGAAGAGAAACAACAAAGGTTAGTTAATAGTTATACTGCCTTTTTAAATAGTTTTCATATTATATTTTTGAAGTTATACTTCAAAATGTTTTAATTTATGTATGTATCAGTCCAGAAAAGGCGTGGAAAGAATATATTAGTGTTTTTAAATATATTTTTCTACAAACGTGTTAAAAATGCAATTTTTAGGACTCCATAGGAGCGTTAAAAATGCTAATTGGCACTAGTGCTTTAAAATTTTTAAGGCACTGCAGTTAAAAGTGAATTGTCAAATTGTGAAACGTCAAAATATTTATATTTCATTTATTAACATTAATGTTAATAATACAACTTGCGCAATTTGAAAAAGGTGGTTTAAAAGGTTTTTTTTTATAATTTTGTATCTTTGGATTTGTCTTCCTTGGGCTTAAAATAATAAAACATCTATTTTTATATTTCACTTGTCACCGTGATGTATAATTATGTATATCTGAAAGGTAAGTAGCATGCGGCTTGATGGCCTTGTTGGTAGAGTATTGGACCAGAGATCAAAAAATCGCGAGATTGCGGGTTCAAATCCCGGACGATTCATACTTTTTTCTTTTTTTTTTAATATTTGGCATTGTTAAGTTTTGGTTCATTTTTGGTAATTATTGTTAATTTTTTGTATTGTAACTGTTAACTAGGTATATTTATTTCGTTGAAATTATATTATAATAGAAGTATAACTTCTTACGTGCGTACAAAGTACACATACATTCTTTTTTTTTGTAAAATTGTGGCTTATTTCCCATTTAAAATAGTTCAAAATAAATAAAAGTTCCGATATATTGAAAATTTTACACCATTTATTTGTATGGGCTATTCCACGAATATACGCCTGTCTTGGATTATCGCGACAACGAATATTTTAGTGTGCAACATAAGAAGTGCGAAAATAAATGGCTCTAATAATTGTTCCAATAAACAACAATGTATTTTGCAATTTACTTTCGTTCTTCAGAATTTGCACAGTAAAATATTCGTTGTCGCGATAATCCAAGACAGGCGTATGTTCGTGGAACAGGGTATATCAATAATTTGATCCGCAATAGTTTATTCTCTATGTATTTCTAAATGAAATGATTAATTACTCAATAAATATTGCGTCGGTTAGTATAAAATATGGGAATGAGGGCTCTGAGTCAACAAAATTACGTATGTGTTTGATTACTGGTTCAAAATTTCCCGATTGGGGTAAACTAACATTTAAATGTCAGTATGTTCTATCAATGATGATTGGTAGGTAAATATACTATACTAAAATCACAATAAAGATGCACTAGAAATAAACAAACCAAGACACGTTGAATGTTCCTCGGAGCACTCTAATGATTAACAAAGTTTATACTTTTATGCTCTCTATTTTCTCTAAATTATGAGATTGATCAGCATATTCTTATTTTGATTAATTAATTATTTTAATTACAATTTATGGAAAACAAAACCAACATTAAATAAAACTTTCCAATAAAAACTCAGGGCTAATTTATTTTAATGTATTACCTTTGGTTTGTGGCTTCTAGTATCTCTAGTTGCTTACTTCATCCAGGACAAAACAGGGAAGTTAAATATACTTAATGTCATATAAATTCTATAAATATTATTTATTTATCCAATATACCATAAATATAAGATTAAATGTATGATAAAACTCAATTTTGTTGCAACTATTTCTTATCTAATAAATTAATCTTTAATTGTGCTACCTCCTTTTTTTACAAAATTTTTATTTAAATAATTCGTTAGACTGTTCTTACTATTATAAAAAAAAACAAAATTTACTTTTCACCTTTTGAATAGATTACTTATTTCTTCTTTAAATTTATGAATGACTAAATTATGCTATAGAACTGTTCAATAAAAAATAAACAATTATGGTATGTGATATAAAACAACTCTCTCCGTTTCACAAATAATCTGACTATACTCTTTTTTTTCTTCTTTCCTTCTTCTCATTGATTGTGTAGTCCTCGATTCTCCCACACGTGCTCCTAGGATGCTGCGAACGATCCTTCTCATCCAAACTGCTTCACAAACAAACAGCACTCGCTCGAAATCTCTCGTCAGTTTTCTCTCTGCTCGATATCTTGTGCAAATTGATACCAACCGGCTACTCGTTCCAGACAGAAACAGGAATCTCTTCCGACACAAGGAGATTTAACTTCTCAACTCGATCAACGATTTCGTTTCAACACGATTCTGCTTACACGGCCGCCAACTTCACCACTTTACAGCGACTTCTTACTTTTCAAAAAATGGACTGCTTTCTCCAGATGTTCATTACACAGTGAAACTTTTTTCCTCCTCAACTCAGACTCAAACATTCTATTCTCCCTTCATGCGTCTCTCTCGCCAATTACAAAAAACCTCTCTAAACATTACATTCCTAATTTAATTTCTTAAGAACAAATTATTTTTGTATACAACTTTTCCGTTTCGTCAAATTCCAGGAGATACCAAAATTACTTGTGTGTTTCTACATGCTATAAAAAAGAATGTGTGTGTACTTTGTACGCACGTAAGAAGTTATACTTCTATTATATGATTTAGACGAAATTAATATACTTTTTATTTATATTTTATTTAAATATTAAACTAATTTATACTTACTACTTCTCAAACATTTTTATTAAAACAGTGCCAAAAATTAAAATAATAAAAGAATAAAACACACACAAATACATCAAGGGCCGGTTGTTCGAACGCTAATCAACAATGATCATTATCAAATAATTAATTACTGTCAATGTCAATTGTTAAAACATAATTAATTACAATTCTGAAACTATAATCAATTAATATAACAATAATTATTAACATAATTAATAATAAATCTCATAATTGTAATTAATTATGTTTTCAGCAACCCAAACAAAGTTGACATTGACAGTTTTGGTGACAGTAATTAAATATTTAATAATGATCATTGTTGATTAGCGTTCGAACAACCGGCCCTAAAAATGCCACAAATGATTTCTGAACATTAATTGTCGGAATTTTTTTTAACTAAATACGTATTTTCTGAAAATAAAATTATATAATAAATATACTTACAATCATAAAATGTATAAAAAAAATTAAAGTTTTTATTGGGATTCGAAGCAGCTATCAGCGCGGTTGGTATATTGGGGTTCATTCGCCTTAAACGCTTCGCCACGGAGGCAATGTGTCATTATGTGCGAAAATCGACTAACTAAACGGATTAAGCTTTTGACATTTTTGAATTATTAAATTATTTTGATTTTGAATTGAAATGATTTAGAATTAAAAAAATACAACAAAACATAGAGTAAGAAAACAATATATTAGGTGAACATTGATAGAAGTTTTGATGGTAATCAAATTATGTAAATAAAAGTATTACATACTATGTATTTTGGTAGGTTCAAATAGGTAGGTACCTATGATACATTTACAATTATTACGTACCTGTTGCTTTTAAAAACTATTTAAATGTCACTACAATTATAAACTTTTTTGTTTCTGTCCTCACAACAATAAAACTAATATTATACATTTGTTTACCTTCATATTGAACAATTATTTATTATTGACAGATCATTTCAACACCCAATCAGAGCCCGTATAACGACTAATACCATACTGTCGGTGTGCGCATGCGCGCAGATCAATATAAATTCACCCTCAATCTCAATCGCGCCTAAAGAAGTATAACTTCAAAAAAACCGATATTCTAAAACTCAACAATTGTGTTTACCGTCTTTCCTTCTAAGAAGCATTTATAAACGTCCTATTGTTTACTTCAAAGCGAATACATGTACTTTCTAATCCGACGGTATTAATAATTGTATGAGTCCGTTCATAGAACCATTAATACTGAACGATTTTCACTTTCAACGAAACACTGCTTATGACTAACTAATACTATTTACAATTTTTTTGTCCATATACAGGGCGATGAAAATCTATGATCTGGTGGTCTTTGGCATAAATTAATTTTCTAAAATTTTCTCATAAAATTATATAACAATACATTGTAAATAATGATTCGGGAGTGCTCCTCGTAACATTCAACGTCTCTTGATTTGTTTATTTATAGTGCATCTTTATTGTGATGTTAGTACCTATAAGTGCATAGATATTATTTTTAATTATCACTGCAAAACTTACATTGCCGTGTGGATGGGGATAGGATAAACATTTGGCTGCTGTTTTTCGTCGATTTCTACATTCCTTCGAATCGTGTAAATTCTCACATTTTACAAAGTTTCAACATTATTGAAACAACGGTCTGTAGGCTTGGTATCTGGTAAACTGAATTATGTTTCGGCTTTTGTAGAGTGCTTTAACTTTTATTTTTGTGTTGCTCAGTAGATTAAGGGTAAATCCAGATTAAGGCTCAGTAGACTAAGGGCCGGTTGTTCGAACGCTAATCAACATTGATCACTATCAAATACTTAATTACTGTCACAACTGTCAATGTCAACTTTGGTTGGGTTGTCGAAAACATAATTATTGATGACCATTATGAAATTAGTTAATCAATTATTATGTTAATTGACTAACTAATCTCATAATTATAATTAACTATGTTTTCAGCAACCCAACCAAAGTTGACATTGACAGTTGTGACAGTAATTAAATATTTGATAGTGATCAATGTTGATTAGCGTTCGAACAACCGGCCCTTAGGGACAGATCCACAAAAAACAGTGGTAGGATTGTTTAGTTGTTCTACTTATATTTCAAACTTTATTGTTTATACAGTCGGAAAAATGAAAGAATACCCGTGTACGATCACATCAATCACTTATTTTGTATTTGCTGTCATTTTCTATAAATAACAAACGTTTGTTATAGAAAAAGACAGCAAATACAAAATAAGTGATTGATGTGATCGTTCATGGGTATTCTTTCATTTTTCCGACTGTACGTTAGGTCTATGACCTATATTTACTGGCTAATATTCAGTCTTATTTGTGATTCCGAAGACCAACTGTCTACTGTCTTTTTGATGGTCTTCCTGGTAGCCTTCTTCTGTTTGGTTCACCATCTCTTACAATAAATTGTTGAAATTCTATCTTTTTTTTATTCCCATTACGTGTTGATTCCAATTTCTTCTTCGGTGTTTTACCCATCTCACTATATCTTGGAAATTATATGTTTGCCTTAGTTATCAGGTTTATAGTCTATCATTCATTCATTCATTCATTTATTAATCATTACAATGCCTAAGGATTATAGCTAACGTCATGACATTCACAATCCTTTTATTGGGTAAGGTGGATTGCTCCTCTGTCATTTATAACTTGCTGTATGTCTTTGCTGCTGTCGTGACTCTTTTCCATTTCTTCCTGTCCTTGCATTGAACTTTCCAGTTTTTAACATTCATTGCTCTCATATCTTCTTCTACTTCTACGTCGTCAGCCAGCTATCTTCTTCTAGGCCTTCCTCTACACCTGTGCCATAGTGGTGTCCAGTTAGTTATCCTTTAGTCTATCATAATTTTCCCTAATATGTCTCGTCTGTTCTTAGGGTCTGTTTTTTAGTATTATCTCCTGCGTATGTAACTATTGGTCGAACGCAGCTTTTATAAACTTATGTTTTTGTTTTTAGTCCTAGATGCTTGATCTCGAACTATGTCTCTTAATCCAGCTACAGTGCTACATTACTGCTTTTCTTACCCGATTAGCTGTTTCTTTGTAAATGTCTCGCTGTTTTGTAATGTTCACGCTCTCTCTCTCTCTCCGACCTTGTAGCCAGAAATAATGGTAAGGGAGCCCAAGCGGGGTTTTTTGCAGTTACTCGAGAGCGTCACATTATTACACGGGGAGAAACCTTGTACCCTGAAAATGTACCTCTACCATATATTGGCTCTTAATGCAGGGGAGTTCGTTAGGGGGGGGGGGCGAAAAATCTATCCTTAGAAAAACTCGGAATCATCAGATTAAGATAAGGTAAGTTAAGTACATGCAAAACAGTGTATATTTAAAAAATCTGACGATTTGAACGGGGTGTAAGGAAATGAGTCCCAATGTTTCACAAGAAAAAAGCGAATATTTCGCGAAATGAATGACATATCGAAAAACTAAAAAATACGTGCTTAATATTTTTCAAAAATCTATCGAATGATACCAAACACGACTTCCCACGGAAAGGGGTGGGAGGTAAATTTTAAATACGAATCCCGCGATATTTCGCGAAATGAACATCCGATCGAAAAACTGAAAAATACACTTATTCAATATTTTTGAAAAATTTATCGAATGGCACTAAACATGACCCCCCATTTGGATTCCGATTTGGATTCCTTACGTAAAAATAAGTAACTTTTATTCGAGACATTTTTTCGAATTATGGATAGATGGAGCTATAATCTAAAAAAACGATTGTTGGAAATGGAAAATTAAATTAAAAATGGAAAGTCCCCACTAAAATGGAAAACTTTACTTAACTTTTTTTGGTTTTAGGACCTACTCTTCACAACCCAATAGGTCCCCATAACGCTTGAGTAACATTTAGCATGCTTTGCTCCCCTACCATAATGGTTATTACTCTCTATTAGTTTTGTAACCTATCAAAAATCCGAACCGTTATATCTTTTCCAATTTTTATCATTTTATTAATAGTTATTTATGATATAAGTGTTAAAAGTACACGTTTAAGGCACGCATGTGAAAGTTTGCAGAATGAGCGATAGCGAGTTCTGCAATTCACATGTATGTCTTAAAAATGTACTTTTTAACACGCATATCATACAATATTTTTTCTACAAACGTAATTACAGGACAATATCTACAAAAACTTTTACTTGAACGTGACTGACATTCCATTTTTATATTTTTTTGACATTACATAAAAATTGTCTATACGGTCAATACGAACTGCAGTGCCTTAAAAATATTTTAAAGCACTAGTGCTTTAAAGTAGCATTTTTAACGCTCGTATGGAGTGCTAAAAATTGCATTTTTAACACGGTTGTAGAAAATTTTTATTAAAGCTACTCTGTACATAACTTTAGTTTTTGTAAAACCTTTTTCAAGACATCATATTATTGTTGACCGTGCTAATAAAATTACCATTAGGACAACCCAGTTATTTGTCTTGACTAACTTGGCCGATTATTGTTTTTTGTTTACTATCATGTACTATTGTAGTACTATCATGACATGCCGTTAAGACCTGCTTATTTCTATGTTAGTCCTTCAAAAGCTCTTATCGAAAAGTATGCGTGGTTAAGAACACACAGAAAACACTAAGTAACGGTATCTTTCATATTTAAAAATTTTCAAATGTTGAATAGAATTTCTAGTGTTAGGCACCTACATTGATACAAACGAACTGACATCCCTCAGTCCTTCGACTGAGAACAATACAATCTTACAACTGATTCCTATTTGTATTTTCCTTACTTCGACCTTTGCCCATAGCTAAAAAATATCTAAGAGCAAAGACCGTTACAATCGTACAAGTGCATACACAGAGTCAAGCAGCACTTTAGCTGTATTTACGAACTTTCCATCCAAACGTTGTCTTTCTCATAGCTAATACATCTATCTCTGTTTCACATAACACATCTGCCTTCAGGATCCATTCAAATTCACTGTGTTTTGACCTACGAAGCATGCCCGCCTACCCAGTCCTTCACCTAGCTACCCTACTAGCATAATCTGGACGTTTAAATATGTTAATGATGAACTTACAACACATCCTTTGTAACGGCATGTAAGTAGATCAAAATTCAATTAATTTTTTTTTATGTTTAAAGTTAAATGTAATTTAAAAAATAGTCATAAACCGCAGGCATCTGTGTGCGTGTGCGTGCTTATGAGTACCTGTTTGCTCATGTGTATGCATACGTACATATGTATTTGTTTGTTGTTCTGAAATGTCAACATTTACATACCTTTCAAAGTTTTGGCTTTCTATCAGCATTTCGATACAACCAAACAATGTTCTAACTCTGGCTGTCTTTAATGGCAGCTAATCTAAAAAGCTCAACGTAGATGGCGCTAGTGTAGTTGGAGGTCACGTCAACTGTCCAAATCTATATATTTCTAAGTAAAGTTGCATTTATTTCGCTGTGTGAATTTAATTTGGGAAAATAAGATATCTCAGGGTTATCCTATACCTTTGTGCTCATCTAGAATATCAGGATAAAGATTTCCCAAAGATAATCTGATGAGAAAAAAGTGGATGGTAGTAATAAGAAGAGATAAATATGTGCCGACAATAAATGCACGTATCTGCAATAAATATTTTGTTGAAACAGATTACGATTGCCCCTGGATTCGACAGCAAAAACATTAAATACATTTGTCTTTTATTTTGTTATCTTCTTCTTCATGATGTGTCTATCACGGATAGGGATAGCGAGTGTTGGCGATCATCATGGCAATCTTCACTTTATCTGCAGCAACGCGGAAAAGCTGCACAGATGTTATGTTGAACCAGGTTCTGAGGTTCTTTAACCACGATGTTCTTCTTCTTTCTGGACCTCACTTGCCAAATATTTTTCCTTGCAGGATGGCTTGTAGGGGGGCATATCTGGATTCATTTCGCTTATGTGTTCAAGTGTTCCAACTTTCGAGATTTGATGGTGGTTAGTACCTTTCGGTTCTTCCCTATTCTTCTAAGTACCTCCTCATTTGTGACCAGATCAGTCCATGAGATTGTAAAAATTCTCCGATATAGCCACATCTCAAATGCTTACAATTTTCGGCGCATATCTTCGTTCAAGGTCCATGATTCAACACCATCAAAAAGGAAAGAGAAGACGTAGCATCTCAGCATTCTTACGTTTATACCAAGAGAAAGGTGACTCTTGAAAAAGGCCCCCATACGGTTGAAGGTTGATCTAGTTTTTCCGATGCACGCTCTTCTCTTGGTTCTTGGTCTCATTCTTCATTTATTATGGTGCTGAGGTAATTCTAGTGCCTCACTCTTTCTACAGGGGTTTGGTTGATATAGAGTTGACCTTCTGTTATCTTTTTCTTGCTAATGATCATAAGCTTTGTCTTCGTTACGTTTATATTGAGTCCATATTGCTGACTGAAATACGTGATTTTGTTCATGAGGACTTTTAGGTCTTCTAGGTTGTCCGCAAAGAGTATAGTGTCATCTACATACCTGATGTTATTTAGCCGGTACGTATTTAGTAGAATACATTTTTCAGTTTCGTACAAAGCTTCGATAAATATTCTTTCAGTAGAGTAAAGATTGAAAATTATGGGGGACAAAATGCAGCCTTGCCTCACTCCACGCATGATTTTAACATATTCGGTGTGTTCACCGTCAACTCTGAGGTTTGCAGTCTGATTCCAGTAAAGATTTCTAATTATTTTCAGATCTTGGTTGTTAATTCCTGCTTCTTTTAGTATTTGCATCATCTTGGCGTGTTGTACTCGATCAAACGCCTTCTCGTAATCAACTAGACATGCGTATACGCCGCAATTGACGTCTCTGCATCTCTGGAATAAGACTTGTATTGAAAACAAAGCCTCTCTCGTACCAACAGCATTTATAAACCCGAACTGGTTGGGCGAAATTTGACTTTCACATAGCTTGGAAATTCTTTCATGGATTATATTTAGGAACAATTTTAGGAGGTGACTCATCAGCCTTTTATTTTTCATATTTCAATTCGTTTTTCAACTCAAAACAGTTGAAGATCCGTATTTTCTGCCCTAATTTATTAAATCGCAATAATTAAAACAAAACTACCATATAAGCTTAAAGAACTGTCAACACGTTGACCCCCAACTACACTAGCGCCGCCAAGCGGGAGAAACGGCGTACGTAGCTGCCATTGTAGCATTTAATCACTTGTAACGCCGACCTGAAGATAATATGTATATTATAGAGATCGAAATCGGTCGTCGAAGTAAATTAAATGATTGTGAGTATGTCTGTGTTTCTTTACTTCATTTAAAAATTTTCCTACAAAATCTCATAAAATACATTTTCATTAAATTTCTGTTGTGCCGACGAAATCAACGCATCAAAATGTAAGAGAGTTTTAAATGTTTTCGAGACCCATGTCAAAGGGTAAGATGTTTTTAATACTTTTTGTCACATTCTATTATATTTGTTGTTTCTTCGCCTATTTGACATTGTATTTTCTCATAGAATTAGGGCAAGTTTATCCGCGGCAGTCTCAGGTTTTTCCACTGGGAATGAGTTGATCCGAATCTAGGTATGAAGACCTATTTTATTCAAGAAGTCAACAATCAGTTGACAGTAAATTAACAGCTTTATCTAATTTATTCTGAGTACTTTTCCTTCTATTTCAGCCGATTCAAGTAAAGTTATTTTCAAGTTAAGAAAGTTACATAATAATACGAGGGATTGTTTTACAACTTGTCAAAGTGAACATGTAAATATGAGCAGGTTTATCAAATATTCAGAGGAAGATATCAATAAAATATTAGTTAAAATGATTTAAAAATACAGTTTTATTCAGGAAATAATCTTAGTGAATTACTCTCGAGCTCTTAAAAATTACCGATTTGTTTTGCCTTCGTGACACTTTGACATAATTTCAACTGTCAAAGTGTCACTCGGGATACAAATCGGTAATTTTAGAATTCTAGTGTAATTAGGTATAAGTGAAAATTTTATTAAGAGCCAACAGTAGCGATCAATAGGTAGCAACAAAATATAACTTCGGGAGGTAGTATCATAAACTTTGGCAACAGTGGTAATCTTTGAAATTATCTAAGATTAATATCACTGTAATATTTTGACGATATCATAGTAGCGCTAAATGGAAGCAATAGAAAACGATTTTATTATTAGTAAATAAATATTTATAAAAATAAACCAAAATGGGTGAAAATTTTATGTTAAGATAGGTATTTGCATGAAATATCTAATAATAAAACAATAATAAATAATCATTTTTCGTTGTGAAGCGAAACAAATTTCGATTTTCGCATAATTTTGGCACGGTTTTTAATGGATTTTTTCTTTGACGGTTTCACTTTGTTTTTCGTTTGATTTACTTTTCCCATTTTGTTAAACTATTGATAATATTTTTGGAATAAAAAATCCTCCTAAAACTTTATATAGTCCTGTCGCCAGGGGGGGTACAACGGCCTTCTTAATTCAGATGGACTTACCCAAGTTTTTTTTATGTATTTTGACCCGTAGAACACGAATTTTTTGGGTAACAGTTGATCCGGATGTCGATAAGATTGTTAAAAACAAAGAAGTTGAGGAATTACATAACAGCGATTTCTCGCAAAACAAAACATTTTTTTGTATTTTTTGGGTCATTCTAACCAAAAAATGTTCTTACAAGTTTTTTCGTACGATGCATAGTTTTCGAGATAAACGCGGTTGAACTTTCAAAAAATGGAAAAATTGCAATTTTTGAACCCGAATAACGTTTGAACAAAAAATAAAATAGCAATCCTGCTTACCGCCTTTAAAAGTTAAATCAAAATATATCGGTTTTCAATATTTGCATTGCTAAAAATTTATTTTTTGATTGTTAAAAAAAGCTATAAACACATACTGTTTCCCGTGCCTAATACATGCGTTTTAATGCATGCTACTTACAAATAGCCCCGCTTGCACTTTTATCTCCTCTACGTACTCGTTCGATTTTAAATGAGAAATCATTGAAACATCACTCAAGCACTAGGTGTTTATAGCTTTGTTTTAACAATAAAATAATATATTTTTGGCCATACAAATAATTAAAACCGATATAATTTGACTTGAACTTTCAAATGCGGTAAGCAAAATTGCTATTTTATTTTTTAATCAAAAGTTTTTCGTGTTCAAAAATTCCAATTTTTCGATTTTTTGAAAGTTCAACCGCGTTTATCTCGAAAACTATGCATCCTACGAAAAAATTTGAAGGAACATTTTTTGGTTAAAATGGCCCAAAAAATACAAAAAAATGTTTTGTTTTGCGAGAAATCGCTGTTATGTGATTCCTCAACTTCTTGGTTTATAACAATCTTATCGACATCCGGATCAACTGTTACCCAAAAAATTCGTGTTCTACAGGTCAAAATACATAAAAAAAACTTGGGTAAGTCCATCTGAATACAGGAGGCCGTTGTACCCCCCCTGGCGACAGGACTAATATACTCGCATTAGAATTCGAAATAATTTTACGTAAAATATACTTACCTACCTACATATAACTAAAACTCACAATTAACAACAATCTATTCTTTCAAAGAGGTCAACAACTTAGACAACAACAACAAAAATATAATAAATTAACTGTCAATAAACACTACTTTCCTATGAAACAACAATAACGAATTCTTAAATTAACACACTACCGCACTGAACAGATATCGATAAAGATGACAGAACAGATTAGTGAAAATCTGACGCAGGTTTGTCAAAATGACAGTGATTATTTCATTCATAGGAGATTCTGACCAATAGAAAGCTACAGAAATAAAAATTAAACTTATAATTTTTGATAATATCCCATCGTCAAGTATATTACGTCAGATGCCCTTCGTTGCTACGAAAAAATACATTCGGTGACATTAATGTTTTAAAAATTATAAAAGTGATGACTTTCAACCGTCAAATATTTATAACAACTGTGTGTTTAATTGTACTAATTTGTACTTACATAAATAAATTACAATAAAATTTTGGTTTTCAACAGTTTTATTCATGAAATAATCGCAACAAATTGCACTCGACCTCTAAAATTATTATCAAATTTTTGCCCTCGTGACACTTTGACATAATTTCACTCCCCTTCGGGTCGTGAAATTAAAACTGTCAAAGTGTTACACGGGAAAAATTCGATAATTTTAGAGCTTTTGTGCAATTACTACTGATAATTTCTCTATGTTGCCTAATTAGTTATTAGTTATAATATGTTCGATTTTTTGTTGGAAATAAAAAATTTTAGTAGTTCCAAGATTACACAAAATCTAGGTATGGGATAAAAAAAGTTTATTTTTTTGTTCTTCTTAATGGCGGTACAGGCTCGTTTTTTTAATATTGTATTTAATTACAGAGTAATTTCCACATACTAATATATTTTCCAATTTGGGCTCTGTACCGCCATTCTTTATTATATTATGAATATGTGTGCCAATTATCTCGACAAAATATTGAAAATTACAGCCGCAATCTTGGAACGCGTTTGTTGCTACCTGTTGATCGCTACTGTAGCCTCTTAAAGCTTAGTTGTTAAAATGTTTATTGTTTCAATTTAATTTATAGTAGAAGCTTTCACTTACTTTAAAGGCAAGTACACGACAGGCGCTTAAGCGCGTTTACAACTGCCTACATTTTATTCTGCTCGTACACATGTTAACCGCGCCTTAACATGTGTACGACCTGAATAAAATTTATGGTAGGGGAGCCCAAATGGGGATTTTTTCAGTTACTCGAGCGCGTCAGATTATCCTATGGGGAGAAACCTGGTACCCTGCAGATGTACCTCTACCATATATTGGCTCTTAACACAGGGGAGTTCGTTAAGGGGGGTCCGCAAAAAAATCTTTCCTTAGAAAAACTCGAAATTGGCAGATTAAGATAAGGTAAGTTAAGTACATGTAAAAGAGTGAATATTTCAAAATCTGACGATTTGAGCGGGTCGTAATGAAATGGGTAAGTCAAAAAGTTTCACAAAAAAAGCGAATATTTCGCGAAATGAACGTCAGATCGAAAAACTAAAAAATACGTGTCCAATATTTTCAAAAATCTATCGAATGATACCAAACACGAACCACCACGGAGAGGGGTGGGGAGTAAATTTAAAATTTTAAATAAGAACCCCGCAATATTTTGCGACATGAACATCAGATCTAAAAACTGCAAAATACACTTATTCAATATGTTTGAACAATCTATCGAATAGTACCAAACACGACCCCCCACGGAGGTGGGTGGGGGTTACTTTAAAATCTTAAATAGGAGCCCAAAATTTTTACTGCAGATTTGGATTCTTTACGTAAAAATAAGCAACTTTTATTCGAAACATTTTTTCGAATTACGGATAGATAGAGCTATAATCGGAAAATACGATTGTTGGAAATGGAAAATTAAATTAAAAAATGGAAAGTCCCCTCTAAAATGGAAAACTTTACTTAACTTTTTTTGGTTTTTGGACCTTATAATCACAACCCAATAGGTCCCCATAACGCTCGAGTGACTGCAAATTTAGCACACTTTCCTCCGCTACTATTAGGTGGTTATAAACGCCTGTTAAGCGCCTGCCATGTGAATTTGCCCTTAGTGATGCAGTGATGCGTTAACTTTGAGAACAAGTATATATTTTACATTATGTATCAATGATCTGCTTTAAGTAAGTAATAAATATTTAATCCTAAAGTCTCGGCTAATTGTGTAGGCAGAAAATAAACTATATTATGTATTCGCAAACATTTCAGAATAAATAATAAATGTGGCGTAAAACTGTTGGGAAAGTCTGCCCTTTGGGCCATAAAACTGAACTTGTAAATACTTTACTCTCTCATAAAATCCTCTAAGTAACGCATATATAACACAACTCTTATCGAGACACCATCAGAACTAAATTCAGTGAAAGTTTATGTTTGCAACATTAAAACGTTGCTATAAAATTAATGAGGTGTAAGGATCCAGTAAAACCCAGAACTTTTTGGTGATATTAGATGTTGGCAATGAAAAATTCATTTGATCATCTATCGTGGAAGAAACTACTAGTATGAAGCTAAAAACTAATAAATTATGTACACACTTGAGTGAATCAAAAAAGTCAAAAAATAGTATGTTGTTATTTATTTCAGTATCTACCTATGTATGTATGTGCGTGCATAAGTATTATACAGAGAGGATCTAAATTATGGGATAAATTCGTTTTCTCTAAAATGGACGACAGAGAAAAATCCCGAAACAGGTCAATTTTTATTTTCAAATTACAATTTTTTGGCATATATTTCATACTAGTGACGTCATCCATCTGAGCGTGGTGACGTAATCGATGATTTTTTTAAATGGGAATAGGGGTCGTGTGGCACCTCATTTGAAAGGGTGTTCAATTCTCTATACAGTAATATAAACATTAATATCATTATGTATACAGGGTGGCCAAAAAAATATTTTTTGAATTAAATTAATTGACGAAAAAAGAAGAATGTATGCAATTTATTTAACTCAAAATACATTCTATCGCCGTCAGAAAATAGAAAACAAATGTTTATTTGGCAAATAAACATTGCTTTTCGCTTAAATTAAATGTTCAAACTACCAATTGGTAGGTGAGAGGTTGTTTGTGATTTAATTTAAGCGAAAAGAAATGTTGTGAAATAAACATTTTTTTCTATTTACTGACAGCCGTACAATGTATTTTGAGTTAAATAAATTACATACATTCTTATTTTTGCGTCAATTAATTTAATTCAAAAATTATTTTTTTGGTCACCCTGTATAAATAATGATATTATCGTTTATATTATCGAATAGAGAATTGAACACCCTTTCAAATGAGGTGCCACACGACCCCTATTCCCATTAAAAAATCATTGATTATGTCATCACGCTCAGATGGATGACGTCACTAGTATGAAATATATCCCAAACAATTGTAATTTAAAAATAAAAATCGACCTGTTTCAGGATTTTTCTCCAAAGTTGTCAATTTTAGAAAAAATGAATTTATTCCATAATTTAGATCCTCTCTGTATGTGCGCACATGTATGTAATGTTATTATATTTGGAATATTGTAGCAAACAGTAATTTATTATCTACCGTGGCTAAATGGATCAAGTAATCCAAAGCCAATAAGAGAAAAAAAAAATCGTATGATGTGTGTAAAATGTATTTATTTCCTTAGCCTAGCCCTAGCGCTTACGACAAAATTGTCATCATCAAAGATAATGCTACAATAAAAAAGTAATCTTATAAGAAAAGAATGACCACGTATAAAAAATTTTAACTTACGTCAATAGAAGATAACAGTACCACTACTTAAGGGTATGTGTAGTGGTAATCTTAGTATCTGGTTGTATTACAATTTTAATCATGTATGCACTTAAAACGTTACAAACGTCACATCTTTGATATTTTATTTTTAAATAATTATTTTATTCTATTTTCTTTAATATTTCATTAATAATTTTCTTCTATTTGTTTTATCTGTTTTCTTCGTTAAAAACTCGTTGGCGCCCTCTTTTGTTATCCTCTATTTCTTATCTCTCTTTTCATCTAACATCTAAATCATCAACTAAACATACAAAACGTACCCCGTATATCTTTACTCTCTAGCTAGATATCTGTCTTTTAATATGGAACATGCCTGCCACCTCCTACATCCCACTGGCATGACAGTGACACTTCGTCTCTCAATTATCAGTATCGTGGTGGAAAATTAATTTCGGTATAAAAGCCGAAGAAGCTTTAAAATTAAAACATTTTCCATCAGCACTTAATATTCTCTTGGGGTGAGTTTGTCATACAGCTTTTTATAATAATTTCTTATAGCCATTTTTTCCTATATCTAACCTTCCATGTCTACGACCACATGGTCAGTTTTAAATACCTATTTCTTTCTAATTTTCATATATGCATGTGTAAATCAAATTTTTACTAGTAGTATCAATCCTAATTCCATTTAATTTACCCCTTGCCATCTGCTACTTTTTGAATACTTTTTGGCAAGGGTACCTTTTCTTCTTGATGTCAAAACTTATACACGTTTTGTATTCTAGTTTTTGGGAATAAATCAACCTTTCTCCCTTCGGGAGCCTCAAGCCGTCAACATCACAGGTGATGCTACTTATAAGGCGAAGACAACATGACATCTAGACTGCAACGACTACAATCTCCAGCTGCAGGGGCCTAGGGCCGAACATCTGCCCAGGTCTACAAGAAGTCTACAGCAGTACCATTCGACATCAAGAAGTTACCAGCGAACCAGATACCTAAAGCCATAAGTATAATCCAGAATTGTTAGTTTTTGGAAAGAATTTGAATATATTTGTTAATCCATTTAATAAGTCATATTTTTATTAAACTTTTTTGAACAATAAACATGATTAGTTAAAAATACTGTTTTGTTTGCTTTCATTCCGACTCTTCATAGTTCATATCTAAGATTAGGACAAGATGAACACACACCCTAAGAGACTGAGCTACGCTGGGGTGAACGATGGCTATCTTGGTTGGTTAAAATATTATTTTCGAATGGTATTTCAATTAGCTGGGGTAGTCTATTGTCTTTTTCGTTTTACACTATAGTTGTCTTCCGTACAACTCTTTATAAAAAATAAATAAAAAAAACGGCTACAAAAACGTTAAAAACACAATAAAACTTTATTCATGGCGTGGTTGTATCACCCAGCCATCTCGGAATAGGAAAACCAGCTAATTGACAGAGCTGGATATTCAGTTCTGCTTTTATCTGTCCCGTGTTGACGTTTGACAGCTGATATTTAAAAACTGAATATTTTGAAAATTTTTACAAAGAAAATTGAAAAACTAACACAAGGAAATGTACCTTAGATGCACGTACTAATCAAATAATAATTTATTTGTCTAAAAAGTTGATCTGAAGACTTTTTGTTGTTCTGAAGCTATTTCCTTGTGGCATTTTTATAATTAACTATTTAGATGGAAAATAAGCCACAATTAATCTGAAGACTTTTGGGTCATTTAGTTTTCAGATCAACTTTTTAGACATCGTCGTACAAGCTTTGAAGACGATCCACGTCCAAAAACAGCAAAAACATCAGAAATCGTAGAAAAAATACAGGATATCGTATTGGAAAATCGTCGAGTGGCTGAAAGAGATTTAGTAGAAGTCCAAGACATCTCACTGGGCAGTGTAAACAATATTTTGACTAAAGAATTGGGTTTCAGAAACTTGTGTTTATAATGGGTGCCGCAGTTGCTAACATAGGAACAAAAACACATTTGCTCAGCAACATTTACAGCGTTTTCGAAAGGATAAAGTGCTCAGCAACATTTACAGCCGCATCACTATTCCAGTTCAATCAGAGAGTGCAGCAAGCACCTCCACCGGTTTCGAAACTTATTAGTCTCTCATCAGGAGGCACATATGCTGCCCTCTCTGACCCAACCAGGACAAACCCCGGCGTGCAGTCACGGATTGCAACGAACGAAATGGCAGGGATGCCCTGTCATTATGGATGCCCAGTCTCAGCATCCGTAATGGCTTGCAAATTGTAGAAGCCTCGGAGGTGTTACCAGAGCAGGTTCCCATTGTTTTCAGTCTGGTAGGATCTAGAATAACATTTTTGGATGTTGTTTTATGTGCTATTAGATTGAAAACTTAGTTTTTGATAAAGTGAATATTTGTGCGTCGATTTATCACTATGCATAAGACTTGGGTCTATCACCATGGTATTCAATCACAATAAGAAGCTACAGAGTGGTGTGAACCTGGTTCTTCGTCTCCGAAACTAGTTCGTGTCCAGAAAGCGACCAAGAAGGTGTTAGTATCAGTTTTATGGGTTGCAAAAGGAATTTTCTTTGTGAACTACGTGCAAACTGGCAAAGCAATACATTCTGGATAATATTGTAACCTTTTAGACCAGTTAAGGGAAAAATTCGTGAAAAAGGACCACTAGCATCCACCCTATCGACCAGATTTGGTCCCCAGCGAGTCCTAGCGAATATGCTCGCCATATGTTTCTAACATACAAAGAAATATACAGAGAAACATAATTTAAAATTTATATTAAGGAAGAAAAATATCTCTGGCTGAAAAAGAATCATTTTAATACATTTGAGTGGTAATAAAAAGCATAAATGCGTTTCTGGGTGAAAATGTTTCGGATTCGTCCCATTATCTACAGTTCGTTGAATAAAAAGTGAATTTAAAAAGAAAAAAGGTCCAAAAAGCTCTCATAAACTATAAACTTGCAATGTAAAACTTTATGGGAAATCGATGAGGTGGGAGTTTTTAAACACTTCCCTGGAGTGATGTTTCCGGTTACGATTTGAGTTTTTGTCTTATTACCAGACCAAGCGTGTATTTTCCACATGAAGGAAGGGCAATAAAACGGTCGTGACCGTCGAGAAAAAACTTCCTTTAGAGATCTTAAAAAGAAATCCGACGGAGCGTGGGGACGCGCGCTTTGCGAAATAGTAAAATGTAACAGAATAAGAAAAAAACTGAAGACGGTATTCAACGCAACGTGAAATAGCGAAATTTCTCTCAAAATTTGTTATTTATGATCCTTAAGCCAATGCCGAACCCTAATTTATGGCCTATAAAAAATCGATTTTCAAATAATAATTTGCCTATATACGGAAAAGTGATCTAGGATTGAATCTTCTTCTTCTTCTTCAGGTGCCGTCCTCGTTCCGAAGTTTGGCTATCATCAAGGCTATGCGTATTTTTGATACCGTAGATCTAAATAATTGGCAGCTGCTGCACTTGTACCAATCTCTTAAATTCTTCAACCATGAATGTTTTCTTCTGCCAATGGATCTTTTACCTATTATTTTTCCCTGAATAATTAATTGTAGTAGCTGGTACTTTTGTCCCCTCATTATATGTCCCAAGTATTGCAGTTTGCGCTTTTTAATAGTAAGCGCAAGTTCTTTTTCTTTCTGCATCCTTCGCAACACTTCCATGTTTGTCACTCTCTCTGTCCACGATATTCTCAGTATCCTGCGGTACATCCACATCTCGAATGCTTCTATTTTCCTTGTATCGATCTTTTTCAGTGTCCAAGCTTCCATTCCATAGAAAAGAACTGACAGCACGTAACATCTCATCAGGCGAATTTTAAGATTTAAACTTAGCTCTCTTCCGCATAAAACTGTTTTCATTTTGGTAAAAGTAGCTCTAGCTTTTTCTATTCTGATCTTGATTTCTTCAGAGTTGTCGTTGTTTTCATTAATCACAGTTCCCAGGTAATTATATTTTCTAACACGCTCAATTCTTTGATCATGTACGGTTATGTCAGAAAAATTTTGTGGAGATTTCGACACCATCATTATTTTTGTTTTTTTGATGTTAGTGATAAACCGAACTTTTCGCTGCACTCTACTATTCTGTTTATCAGTGTTTGGAGATCTTCCGGGGTTTCTGCTATTAATACTGTGTCATCAGCGTATCTCAAATTGTTTATTAAAGTGCCATTTATTTTAACTCCTATATCTTGGTCAGCAAGGGCTCTGTTTATAATATCTTCTGAATATAAGTTAAACAAGGTTGGTGAAAGTATGCATCCCTGCCTTACGCCTTTTTTGATCTCGAGTTCCTCGGTTGTTTCCCGTTCTACTCTTATATTCGCCTTCTGGTTATAGTAAATATTGAAAATAATTCTGAGGTCCCTTTTATCCAAGTTTTTCTCTACCAACAGTCTCATCAGGTGTTCGTGGCGAACTTTATCGAACGCCTTGTTGTAGTCAATAAAGCACATATATATATATATATATATATATATATATATATATATATATATATATATATATATATATATATATATATATATATATATATATCCTGGTTAACATCCAGGCATCTTTGGCACATGATATTAAGTGCAAATAGTGCTTCCCTTGTTCCAAGCCCGTTTCGAAACCCGAACTGAGTATCACTGATGTCAGCGTCTAGTTTTTTGTGAATTCTTGTATGTATCACTTTAAGAAATACTTTTAGTGTGTGTCCCATTAAGCTTATTGTGCGATGGTCGGTGCACAGTTTTGCGTTTGTTTTCTTTGGAATAGTCACAAAAGTTGACAGAAGCCACTCCTTAGGTATTTCTCCCGTTTTATAAATGCAGTTAAAGAGGTCAACCAAAACATTTACTGTTTCATCTTCCACAAGCTTAAGAAGTTCCGATGGAAGTCCATCTGGACCCGGTGATTTGCCATTTTTCATTGTTTTTATAGCATATAGTATTTCTTCTTTAGAGATTTTTGGTCCTTCCTCACCTTGTATGTTACCAATATCATGATCCTCTCTTTCATCGGCAAAGAGTTCTTCTATATAATTCTTCCAGGTCGTAAGCTTTTCTTGTAGGTCAGTTATTATTTGTCCATTTGCGTTGTATAGCACATTGGGATGCTTCCTTTTTTGTATACCTGCCAATTCTTTTACCTTTTTATGTAGGTTAAACGTATCATGTTTTAATTGCAGTTCTTCAATTTCTTCACATTTTCTTTTGTAGAAGTTTTCTTTCGCTGACCTTATTTCATCTCTAATTTGCTTGTGTATCTCGTTGTATTTTTGTTTGCATTTTCCCTTAAACTGTCTTCGTTCCTCCATGAGACTTAAAATTTTCTCTGTCATCCATTCTTGTCTTTTTGTCGTATTTCCTCTGCTAAGGATATTCTGAGCGGGTTTTATTAGGGCTTCTTTTAAGTTTTGCCACTTGTTTTCCACGTGCGTGTTTGGTTCCTTTGTAGACAACATTCTTAGGTTACCATTTATCTGTTGCTTTAATTCTTCTTTGATTTTTGAGTTCTGTAAGCGGCTGGTATCTATGTAATCTGGTTTTACCCTTTGTGAAGGTTTCTTAAGTTTAATGCTTACACGCGCTATCAAGGGATTGTGGTCCGAGGAAACATCTGCGCCTGGGTACGCCTTAACCGATTTTATGCCGTTTTTGTATCTTTCATTTATCAACACAAAGTCTATTTGATTCCTAACTATTTTCTGTGCGTTATGTTGAGGTGATGTCCACGTATAAAGCCTTCTTTTGGGGAGTTTAAAAAATGTGTTTGAAATAATCATATCGTTTTCTTGGCAGAACTGTAACATTCGGTCTCCTCTCTCGTTCCTTAACCCGAGACCATAATTTCCTACATATTTGCCGCTTTTTCCTTCCCCAATTTTGGAATTAAAATCACCAAGGATAATTGTGACGTCTCTTGCCTTTATAGATTTTAGAACATGGTTAATTTGTTCATAGAATTCCTCAACCTCTTCATCTGATTTATCTGCAGTAGGAGCATAAACCTGTATGATATTAAGATTTACAGTTTTTGTATGAAGTTGAAGGAATATTACTCTATCAGACACTGGTGTAAAGTTAATAACAGACTGCATCATTTTTTTTGATACAACAATTGCTACTCCATATCTGTGGTGTGGGTCATTATTTCCTGAAAAATATATCATTCCGTTGTTTGTCGCGAAGCTGCCTGAACTCGACCACCTTGTTGTGGAATTGAATCTTAACTTGTGTTAAAATCTTTGCTCAATCGGATGTTATTTAGTGGTGCCCCCACCCACATTTGTGAATAGACGCTTTCTCTTGATTTTCTGAATATTTTGGATTTTTTGTTAATCTGTAAGATAAAAATTGGTTGAGATGGCAAAGTTTGCATACATTCGTGATTAGTGATTCGTTCAAGCCCTTTCAAGTACAACCCTTTCAAAAATAAAACCGGTGAAACATACAGATCATATAAACAATATATTATAAGTAAAGTAAATTGGAAAGCGGTAATGATTAATATAATGTGGGATGCTAATTTGCATCTGTGTATCTGCTCAGGACCGACAACAATGGAGGGAAATAGTAAACGCGGCCAAGACTCACATAGAGTTGTAGAGCCAAATGATGATGATGATGATGATGCTAATTTGCGGGTTATTTTCGCGATTTTTTCACCAAAAAAAGGGACTAACTTTATTTTGAGCGTAATTTTTAAATTGCTTAGTTTTGATGCTAGAAATTAAAAAAAAAACACAAATAAAACTTTTTTTGCAGCTGAGTCTACATACTTCATACATACACCGTTTTTTCGTTTTTTTTATAAGCTACATTTTTGCTAAGAATATTATTTTTATAAAATACTTATTTTTTGAGATATTTTCGAAAAACCGTATACAAACTTTTAAACCTGCCTCTTGGCAGTTTGAATATTTAATTTAAGCAAAAATCAATGTTTATTTATCAAATAAACATTTTATTTCTGTTTTCTGACAGCAGTAAAATGTATTTTGAATTAAATAAATTACGCACATCCTTCTTTTTGTGTCCATTAATTTATTTAAAAATTTTTCTTTGGACACCCTATATAAATAATTATGTTAATAAAATCAATGGGAAAGTCCCCGTAGCTGGCTGTATACCATAGTTAAAAAACCATACAGAAGTAAAAACTTCTTTTGTATATTGGTATAAAAAGTTTTATTAAAAAACATAAAAGTCCTCCAAAAGGATTTGCAAAACGTTTTCAATCTGAATCAGATCATCCTCAGTGCGTTCTGCTTCGTAAAAGAAACTAGCAACTTTTTGAAAAAGGTTACATCGATATTAATGGTTTACATAATAATTAAGTGATATTTGTAGCGACTCCAAGTCGATGTTACAAGATCAAATGTGCTAGGAGTGCTCAAAGGGCAACATGGTTCCCTGCTCGTTAAGAACTTGTGGTTCTTGCCAGTTCAATGGACACAGACCAGGTTGGTCTGTGTCCATAGATAATTAAGTGGTCTGTGTCCATTGAACTGGCAAGAACCACAAGTTCTTAACGAGCAGGGAACCATGTTGCCCTTTGAGCACTCCTAGCACATTTCATCTTGTAACATCGACTTGGAGTCGCTACAAATATCACTTAATTATTATGTAAACCATTAATATCGATGTAACCTTTTTCAAAAAGTTGCTAGTTTCTTTTACGAAGCAGAACGCACTGAGGATGATCTGATTCAGATTGAAAACGTTTTGCAAATCCTTTTGGAGGACTTTTATGTTTTTTAATAAAACTTTTATACCAATATACAAAAGAAGTTTTTACTTCTGTATGGTTAATTATGTTAATGTTTATATTACTGAATAAGAATTGAATGACATTTCAAGTGAGCTAGCGCACGACCCCTATTCTCATTTAAGAAAATCATTGATTTTTAATAAAAATAATTTTCACCCCCGAGGAGGAGTGGCATCCACTCACAGAGTAAGACGCAAGTTGGCACCATGTCACTTTTGTTCCTTGAGGTATCCTGTAACTACTCACCAATTTTCATGAAAATCTTTGCAGGTTCAACGAAATCGGAGGTGAAAACCTTCAGTGACTGTACTGTATATTTTCCACATGAAGGAAGGGCAATAAAAGGGTCGTGACAGTAGAGAAAAAACCCTTTAGAGATCTTAAGGACGGTCGTCTTTCTTTCTCAATTTTAAATTTCCAGACTTCACCATCAAACGAGCTTTATATACGAGTAACACTTTATAGAATTGCTAAACTACCAGAATTGTACATTTTATTATCCGTAGGGGACGAATGTTACTTTTAGGACCCTTCCAGAAGTTTATGCGAAAAGTCGTTCACAAACCATTACAATTTTAAAACCTTATAAAAAGTTGTTTCTATGTTACGAAAATGTTAATTTAATGCATTTTCCGATTAGAGAATACTTATAGTCTAAGAGCTAGTGAATCCTCCGACTAACGGTTTTCCTGTAAGGCTAGAAATTTGTATAGTGATAATTCATAGCACACTAAGGCTAAAAACTATGACCTGGCAGGCATCAGCCCTGCACGTGTATCTACCAGGCGAATCGAAAAGTGCATAGTTTAAGGGGAAAATAAACTTTCTCCTGTAAAGTTTAAATTTAAGTATGTGTTTGAGTGAGTCATTTAGAAGAAATGTGTACAATGACAGGCGATTCTGAACAGGATAAGACCTTGCCAGGCGAGGGGAAAGATTAGGGATTTTTCCTAAAATTATTTTTTTTTTCACCGAACAAAGTTTTTTTAGGTTTTTTGAATCATTCCAAACAGAAAAGGTCTTTAGTGACTTTTCTCTTAGGTTAATAGTTTTTGTTATATAAGCGATTAAAAGATTTGAAATTGCGAAATCGGCTATTTTTAACCCTAAATCGGACATTTAACTAAAAATTTTAATGTTGCCAAGGTAGGTAGATATTCTTTGAACATCGATTGATGAAATCCCGAAGAGTTGTTTGCAATACAATATCGAAAACCCCTTTGTTTTTTAAATGCTAATCAAGCGGGAGTGACACTGTAGTACAAGTGAGGACTTTTGAGTTTGCATAAATTCATTATCTCGAGAATGGGCAAATTTTAAGAGAAATCCTTAGACAGGTCGATTTTTATTTTTAAATTAGGACTTTCTGGCATATATATAATAGTAGTGACGTCATCGATCTGGGTGTGATGACGTAATCGATGATTTTTTTAATGAGAGTAGGGGTTGTGTGATTGCTCATTTTGGTACATTCCAAAATTGGTGTATTTAACTTGAAATACCAGAGAAACGGTCGATTTTAGGTGTATAATGCTGTCAATACCTTTTATAGTGCTTGAAAAGACCTTTACAATGAGCAATAATAAAGATCCATTTCATTCAAACTAAGCGAGATATGCTGCAAACAAAATTGATAACTAATGTATTTTAAGAAAAAATTAGAAGTAATTTTAACCCCCATCCACCAGAATGTAAATGCATCCTTTCCTTCTACAATACCTTTTATTATAGTGTTATTTCTATGTGCAAAAAGTTGGACGGGTTTAAAATGAATGGTTAAAAAAATAAGATCAAATAATAGAGCGCATTTTTAAATTTTCTTAAAAATATTCCTTTTTCTCCATGTAAATTGAAAATGATAAGAGATACAGTAATGAAAAATAAAACGAAATTTTTATCCAAAGAAAACCACATTTTATTTTTGTATCTTTTTTTTCGTATCTCTTATCATTTTCGAGTTACATGGAGAAAAAGGAAGATTTTCAAGAAAATTTAAAAATGCGCTGTATAATTTGATCTTATTTTTTTCAAAAATCGTTCATTTTAAACCAGTCCAAATTTTTGGTAATAGAAATAACACTATAATAAAAGGTATTGTAAAAGCAAAACGATGTGTTTTAATTCTGATGGATGAGCGGTTAAATATACTTCTTAAAATACATTAGTCATCAATTTTTTTGTAGCATATCTCGCTTAGTTTGAATGTAATCGACATTTAATATTGCTCATTTTAAATGCCTTTTCAAGCACTAGAAAAG
This sequence comes from Diabrotica virgifera virgifera, assembly GCF_917563875.1. Taxonomy (NCBI): domain Eukaryota; kingdom Metazoa; phylum Arthropoda; class Insecta; order Coleoptera; family Chrysomelidae; genus Diabrotica; species Diabrotica virgifera. Next base: position 67,360,018 of record NC_065450.1, on the reverse strand, counting down.
TTAATATATCATTATACACCTAAAATCGACCGTTTTTCTTTTATTTCAAGTTGAATACACCGATTTGAGCATGCACCAAAAAAACAAACTCTTCTCACCTACCATATCTCTTTTTGTATTATAACTAGAAGATTTATGAAGGAACGAATCTCTTTGTTTTTTATGAGGTACAAAAATATTTTGTAGTTTTTCTCTTAGATGCATAGTTTTTAAGGTAGTCGCAAAAATCCGTCCGAAAAGGTGTTATTTTTCACTGAAAATGGCCAATTTTCAACCACGAATAACTCAAAAAGTATTGAGTTTTCAAAAAATAAATATACACTGCGATGCAAAAAAATCGATCCACTAAATATTTGGTCATTTTTGAAGTTTCGAAATTCCTAAACCTGTTGTTCGATTTAAGTGATTTTTTTACCACGTTATAGCCTTATTCATTGACAATATCGCTTTAATAATATTGTTGCTAAACAGTCAAACTGTCATTGTATACTGAGTGTACGAATCAAACTGTGTTTTTTTTCTCAAAGTTCGCATCATTTTGTGGACTATTCTAGCACTTATAAAATACTGAAATTAAAGCCTAACTATAGCCTCAGGTTTTCTTAACATTTTATCTTTCGATTCATTCGCTTATGTTGGATAATAAAAAAGTTAGGTACTTTAACAACTGGCCATGTTCGTCATCAGTACAGGGTGTTTCTAAATAAGTGTGACAAACTTTAGGGGGTAATTTTACATGAGAAAATAATCACAATTTGCTTTATAATCATAATGTCCGCAAACGCTTCGATTCCGGGATACGGGATGTTCAATATTTTTTTACAAACTGACGATTTATTTATTGCTTTAAAACCAGTTGAGATATGCAAATCAAATTTTATGGGTTTTAAGACGTAGTTATTGCACATTTTTTTGACATACAATTAAGAATTTGATATTCACCATTGGCGTGCGTACGGGTAATATTATGGGTCATAATACCCGTTTGCGCGCCAATGGTGAATATAAAATTCTTAATTGTATGTCAAAAAATGTGCAATAACTACGTCTTAAAACCCACCAAATTTGATTTGCATATCTCAACTGGTTTTAAAGCAATAAATAAATCGTCAGTTTGTAAAAAAATATTGAACATCCCGTATCCCGGAATCGAAGCGTTTGCGGACATTATGATTATAAAGCAAATTGTGATTATTTTCTCATGTAAAATTACCCCCTTAAGTTTGTCACACTTATTTAGAAACACCCTGTACTGATGACGAACATGGCCAGTTGTTAAAGTACCTAACTTTTTCATTATCCAATATAAGCGAATGAATCGAAAGACAAAATGTTAAGAAAACCTGGGGCTATAGTTAGGTTTTAATTTCAGTATTTTATAAATGCTAGAATAGTCCACAGGGTGATGCGAACTTTGAGAAAAAGGCACAGTTTGATTCGTACACCCGGTATACAATGACAGTTTAACTGTCTAGCAACAATATTATTATTCAATCATGTCAAACAGGTTTAGGAAATTCGAAACTTCAAAAATGACCAAATTTTTAGTGGATCGATTTTTTTGCACCGCAGTGTAGAACAGTTTTTGCTTAGAATTAGGTTCTCTAGCCTCTTCCGTGGCTATTGTAACCAAAAAATTTTTCACCCCCGAAAAGGGGTGGGAACCACCCCCAAGATAAAAGCGCACCATTGACTACCCTATTTGCACACGCATCGATTTTTACCTGCCATTCCAGTCGACGGCTTGATGAAATTGTAGATGTTATGGCGCGTCCTCCCTGGTAAAAGCTCGAGGTAAACTGTTCTAATGTGGACGTATTCGTCGCATAAATCGGACGCAATAATTTTCGACGCACAGATCCATAGGTTGTAGGTTCTTAGCCGCGTCCTCACTGGTAAAAGTTTGCGACGCATATTTTTGCGACGCAGTTTCTTGCGACGAACTATTAGTTCAATACGCACGAAAAATTTACCAGTGAGCACGCGGCATAAGAGCGAGCATTTCTCGGGAAGGAATAGCGTAATAGCGTTTTCCATTTTAGTATTCTAATGGTGGATTTCATTTAACTTCTTATGGAGTTCATCAAAGGATGTAGTAGACATTCTGAAGAAGTTAAAAAACTTACAGCCATCACGCCTTAGCTCTTCAAAAAGAGTGTAGAATGTCACTACATGTCAGTTTGATGCATTACCTATGGTGACTGTCTAAAAACTTACATCGGTCAAACTGGCAGAACCTTGACAAACACATAGCAGAATACAAAAAGGCTTTCAATAATAGAAAAACAAATTCTATACAACTTTAAAAAGGGGTAAACCTTGTAGTTGGCTGTATACCTTCAATATAACAACGTGTAATGAAGTAAACACTTCTGTTGTATGTAGGCATGTGAATTTATTAAAAATTCTTAAAATTTATCCACAAGGGAGTGGAAGTACAAAACGTTTTCGGTCAAACTGACCATCATCAGTGTAGACCTGGAAATAAGTGAACCACTAAGATTAAAAAGCAAAAGGGTGAAATTTTGACAGTTGAAAAAATAAGAAAGTGTGGTTACTTACGTCCAGTGTACAAGTAATTGTAACTAGCCACTTCAATAGGTGTAAAAACCTCTAAATTACATTATCGATACATTCTATATTAAAAAGTAGTCGACATAAAGTCGATGTCTTAAGATTTTAAAGATCACATGTGAATGTATTTCATCCTTGCTCGAAAATTGCACAAGGTACTTGTGTTCTAGTGAGAGGTTAACGACCAACTGAATATTAGACAGTTTGGTGCCACAAATGTATGACAAGATGTCAAAGAAAGTTAGGTGGATTTTTCATCTGTCATCCGAAAAATTTTTAACAAAGAGAATTAGAATTTAATTTTAAATTGGTATATTGAAATATGTAGGTATTAAAAAAGTTTATTGTGAGTTCTAATTTGTAAATAGAGGTTAATGAGTTGTATTGTCCTTTTCATGAGCATTTTTCAGTGCGTAACAATGATAAGAAAAAGGGTAAGTCCGTGATAATACACATTTATGACATTTATTCTAACATGACATTTTAATTAAATCTGACAGTTGTCACATTTTATTTTCAATTTGGAATAAAAACAAATCAAATGTGTTTCTTGCATTTATAAAATGGTATTTTCTTTGATTTGTATAGTCTTATAAATTATACAGATTATATTTGTAATATTATTATCTAATTAAAAAAAATATTTTTTTATTATGGGGCGATCTATCGACAACTAGAATAACTAGAATAAATGTTGTAAATGTCTGTAATCACGGACGTGCCTTTTTTTCTGTCACATACAATTTAATGCGTTAGAAAGAAATCGAAAAACTGTGACGCACTGAAAGATGATCATGAGAAAAAGAATAATACAGTACAACCTGCCATATCCGGACCTGTCATATCCGGACCTCCCCATATTCGGACGGTTCTGCGCCGTCCGGATCTACCGAAATCTACCGAGAAAGGCTGTTCTGCTGTTGGACAACGTACTAAAAGAAGAACTAAAAGATGGCGAAATAATGTATTATAGAATCTATAAAACGTGTCTATCGACGAAAGTTATTGACGGCGTTGATTACTGGAATGTATGAAGGAGAAAACGTTTCAGAGACTGTAAAAGAAGTAGTGGTCTTGATATCCGGATTATTTCATATCCGGATCTGTCTGTCGCCACATTGTTCCGGATATGGCAGGTTTTACTGTACATTCATTAGTACAAACTGAATTTAAAAGCAGAAGTCTGCTCAAACATTATATGATGTCATAAACTGTTTTTCAAAATTAACTGAAATTAATTAAAAATTGGTATTGAATGCATGGTTGGTTGCATATGTTTCAGAAGACTAATTATTAGTAGAATAAGAAAATACTATTAATATCTGTAAATTGTGTGAAGGGTAGAATTGAATAAGAACTAATATTAAATGAGAAAAATATAGCTGAAAGAGATGTAAGTGTCTTAACCAAAAAAAAATTTCCCTTTGATTGTAGAGACCTGAATGTAAAAATTTTGCTACATAATGAAATATTGAAAGTTTAGATTTGAATATTAGGTATATAGTCGAGGAAATGAAGCTGAAAAAATGGCAAAACCTCGCAATTTTTTCGTCCAGCATCGATTTGTACAAAAATTTGGAATTAGGCTCATTACACCCTCTAGTTCATTTTCTATATTGAGCCGTTGTACGCTTTTGGTTTTTTAAGAGTGAAAACTACCCCTAGTTGCAAAAAATTATAAAATAACATTTTAAACTTTAATATTGTCAACATTTGGTTCTTATTAGTTACATAATGAATGTTTTATGCTTTAAGATATACTATCATAATATTTCAACCCTTAAAACCACCCTTGTTGGAGCTATATATAAAACATTTACTTATCCTAAAAGAATAATTTCGGCTTGCATCGATTTACATAAAAATTTGGGATTAGGGTCATCTCACCGTGTACTTCATATTCTATATCATGCTTAAGGGCGTTGATTATTTTTAGGGGTGTAAACAACATCTTATTGTCAAAAATTATATAAAAATATTGTATACATCAATATGGGTAAAATTTGGTTTTGATTGGTTAAATAATGATTGTTTTATACTTTAGGATATAATATCATAATACTTCAACCCTTAAAAACCACCCTTAATAACATTACAGTTTTTATAAGTAGATATTTTAATAGGTCTATACAGAAAAAAAAGTAGAATTAAAGAATTACAAAAACATTTATTTATACAAAAATACGAATTTACAAATATGTATGTACAAATACAAATACAAATAGTTTTTTAGTCATCCTCCAGTATACGAACCGGTTCTGTGGTATTATACATACATTGAAAATTATCCATAAGCGGACTATCCGAATTTTTCGAAAAAAAATTCGTTTTATAAACACAGCTCCTTCATTTTTGACGGTGAACAGATTTTTCAAAAATCACTTTGTAGGATTTTTAAAGAGTTATAAGACTGTGTCAACTAAATTTCGTAAGATCCCTCACTTTTTAATTAGGGTGGGTTTAAAGGGCTCGAATAAGGGGGTGTTTGCTCGTAAATAGAGGTTTTAAACAGCTATATCTCGCTAACTGTTCACTGTAATGAAAATCTATGCACAAGGGAATTTTAGTTATTAAAGAAGCTACAATTTGGTAATGTATCATTTTTTTTGTATCTCCAGTATTTTCGGAGATATTTTGAAGTAAAAGGTGAAAAATGGGAAATTCCAAAAAATTAATTTTTCTTTAAACTCCTATTTTTCTAAAACTAAGCCTTTTAAATAGGTCAAACTTCTTGGATGTATTGATAATACAAACATAAAAGGAATTACAGAAAGGTGAAGACCAATTTTTAATCAGGAGGGTAGTTAGGGGGTTGTTTTCACTGATTTTTTCATAGAGAAAAGCAGGTACCGACTTTTTTTTAATCATAAGTCGCTTACTTTTCAGACTAGAAACTTTTTATTATTTTTTTTGAAGGGCCTAACTGTATACTTGAAAAAAGATTATTTAAGCTTTTCTCGAAAAATGCAAAGTTTTTCCGTTATTTTACTTTGAATATTTCAAATTATGCATTTGACGAAAAAAGCTAACTTTTAACATGCCGTATCTCGGTTTGTATTGGTCTTAGCGATATTACAGAAAAATAATTTGATTTGTTTTACTAAAAGATACAATTTTGATATCTACAGTTTTTTTGATTAAATGCATATTTTTCGAGGTAATCTCAAAAAACCCTCTAAACAAGTCGATTTTTCATCGAGAAACTGTTACTTTCAAGCGCGAATAACTCGAAAAATATTAGTATTACGAAGAAAATGTAAAAAATATTTTTTTCTTAGAATTACTTTTTACATCGATTTACATGGTTAAAATGTAATAAAAAATTTCCGCCCCCGAGATAGGGTGGCAACCACCCCAAGGTTTTAGCGTATGATAGCGGCATGAAATAGAAAATGATCCTTGGACTATTCCCTACCTTCTGTGAAAATTTCAAGTAAATCCATGCTGGACGAAAAAATTGCGATCCAAAATGCTTCATTTCTTCGACTAATATTGATAAATGTTAAGATATTGGAGTAAAATGAATTAATTATTGATAGCTGAGAATTTATTTTTAATTTTAATAGTAATGAAAAACAGAGTGAGTAGGTGAAAAATGTAGGAAATTCAAATGTAGTCATATCCGGAAAAATCAAGGATTCTAGGTTTTGAACTAAATGTAGTGAGTAAAAGAATTATATTGAGTGAAAATACTGAAATAATGAGATGAAAAAGGTACGAATGAAAAAATAATGGAATTTTAATAGAGTAATAATTTTTAATGGAGTATTCTATTGAAATTCTATGTACGCACTCCACCTTCTAGATCATAATCATTCTAACAATGAATAGTATCAAATTATTCATAATCAAAATAAAGGCCTTAAGCTATAGGTCTGGATCCCGCGTATGAAAAAAAAGTTGATTAATAGCAAGCTGAAAATTTGTTAATAGCTTAAGGGTGTCTAGTCGGACAAACTTTGATATATGGGAACACTGGAAAGGGGGCAGTTTTAATTGTGGAACAGGTTAAAAATTTGGAACGGTCAGACCATGAAAACGGCACATGTATTTTGTCCGACAGAATAGACTTAAACTCTCCGAACAGAGGTTAAACTCTTATGCAAAAATCAGACTGCTATTTATCACCAAATGGGCGTTTTAATGAGTGGAACATGTAGAATATGTCAAATGACAGGAATTATGACAGGTGATAAATAGCAGTCTGATTTTGCATGAGAGTTTAATCTCTGTTCGGAGAGTTGAAATCTATTCTGTCGGACAAAATAAATGTACCGTTTTCGTGGTCTGACCGTTCCAAATTTTTAAACTGTTCCACAATTAAAACTGCCCCTGTTCCAGTGTTCCCATATATCAAAGTTTATCCGACTAGACACCCTTAAGCTATTAACAAATTTTCAGCTTGCTATTAATCAACTTTTTTTTCATACGCGGGATCCAAACCTACTATCTTTATTAGAATCTATGGAAATTAATAAATTAAAAAATATAGACATAATTCTGAATGACAAACTTGAGACAAACCCCTCAACCCAATTCCATCCCACTCCTCAACCTATTCAGTTTTGTAAAGTGCACGCATAGTAAAATACATAAATTGAGAAAAACACTCTGCCGAAACATCTGTAGTGACATTAATGTATAATAAATTTTGTGGAAGTATTGAAAGAAAACAAAAATGTTTTCAGTGTTTTATTGTTAGAATAAATGAATATCTATCAAGTAACGAATCCATCAAATATCTAAGATTATTGTTATAAAAAATAGTAATTATTATAAATTAAAAATATATACTTACATGTGACCGAGACAGAAGTTCTTTCATAATAAAATTGTCGTAAATATCCTTTGCACACTTCAATCTTTCCTCGTTACATTCCAGTTTTTCAAAGGATTTTATCTGTAACAAAAACACTAGTTACAAAGTTAATTACAAAAATAGTAATATTATAATCATAAAAACCTAAATGATAATATAAATCTATTCGAATCTATCTGGAGAAATAAAACCACTAATCGGACCAAGATTTGGTTACGCCAATTCGTGGTTTCTATTACTTGTAAATCATACAAATGATGAATAAAAGAAGACACGGAGAAATCTAAAAGATTTTTGTTTTAAAGATATTTAGTTGGTTCTATATTTTATCCTAACCCTGTATATGGATACTCAGTTTGGTATAAATATCAAATTATTTAATTTAGCTAATATGTATATGCGCACAGTAATTCCTAGAATTCGATATACATAATATGAATATATTCATCCCATGCACAAACATAAACGGAGTTATGACTCAAATCCCTGAGGATGTACGCCGATAATAAATTAATTATAATAACCTAAATAATCACTGGTATAGAACGTATAGATAAGGCCTGAAATACGGAGTCCTGATGGATTCATATAATAATCACAACATGCCAGTTTTAGTTTATAAAATAGAGCTTTTATCTCGAATGTACATAAAAAATATAGATGTTATGTAATTTTCAGTAGCAATTTTTTAAATCCTATATGTGCTCATTCTTTGTTGTATTATTCAAATGAGTATGTATTAGTATTAATTAAACTCAACAAATTGTATATACGTTGTGTCCGGATTTTTCGAAATAAAGTTTTTTTATTAAGTCAATCAAAGGATTATACTTGGAGCATACAGTACAACTCCGATAAATAGCAAACAAGCTGAAATAGGGAAACCCACGCTAAAGCTTCGAATACAGCTGTTAACCCTTACGCTTCTAAAATATAATTGTTTATAAAAGAATTCCAATAAATAACATTTTGAAACATAATATACAGTGAGCTTGAATAACTGTTACCTACATTATCAACTTATTTATTTTTGGCACATAAGCAAAACGGTCGGACAGGTCGATTTTTAATATAATCATAGTATATTATAGCATCAATGTTTCGAACTTTACGCGATCCTTCTTCAGGTTACGGTAATACTTTTGTGACATCTGTGACATCACATTTAAAAGCTTTTAAAAGACTGATTACAAAAATGTAAAATACCTTAATACTTTTTAAAAGCGTAGGCGTAAAATTTCGGTTCAATTCTTTTTGAATGCATTCAATTTTTTCGAATCTTGAGAAACCTAATAAGTATTTTTGAAAAATTTAAACGCAGAATGAAAGATTATATATTATTACTGAGGGCCAAAATTCCCTGAAAACTTATATTATGTTTATTTTAATAAGTTACAGAGATGAAAAAGAAGAGAACATTGAGTATGATTTTTAATTTCAAATATATCATTAAAAAAATACATTTTGTTTATTCTAAGGGATTTTCGGCCCTCGCCTCGGTAATAATGCAATCTTTCATTCTGCGTTTAAATTTTTCAAAAATACTCATTAGTTTTCTCAGGATTCTAAAAAATTAATGCATTTAAATTGAAATTTTGCGACTATGCCCTTAAAAAATATTAAAGTACCGGGTGTCCCAATAAGAATGGCTCTCGGCCATATCTCAGGAACCGTTTATAGTAGAGCTTTGAAATAAAAAATTTTATAACAAAAGTTGCCTCAGGAAAAGCCTGCAAATTATTTTCATAATTGTGGGTCCACCGTTAGAGGGCGTAATTGAATATCAAAAATAAAAAAATCTAAATTTTACAAAATTTTCCTAATGAAGGGGCACTGGAAATCCGATTATTGTATTCTTCATCAAATTCTGCGCATATTTGATTTAACAAGTTTAACTCTACCTTTGCAAATAAGAGGTGGGGGTGAGTGGGAACCTTGTTATGAAAAAATGGCTGTAAGTCCGGATCTGCTAAATCAAATTTTGAAAACTGGGTCTTGTTGAAGACAGATCTTTTTCTTCAATGTAAGCGTGATAATTTTGAACCATCCTAATAAGTAATAAGCCAGCTGGGAGGCGTTATTTAATTTTTTTCAGAAATCTAGTTTTCTTTGGAAAATATTAAATACAAGTATGCATTTTTTATCATACTTTATAAAATTAGATTAAATTAGCAATAGAATAGCGAAAACCGCATGTCGATACCCTTTTTCTATCTCAAGATATCTCGAGAAACGTGTAAATTTTATACATAACTGTTACTATCACCGGTAAACTAAGTTAATGAAAAGTAGTGTGCTTTGGAAAAAAACAAAATAACATTTTCCAGATGTCAACGTATAAAAATATAATTAATTAAAACAACAATGTAAAGAGAAACAATACTATTAAAATTAAATATAACACAGAACAAAAAGACCTACTTAGTGACGACCTAAATATTCAAATTGTTGCCCATCATACACTACTCTAGAATACATTATCCAGAGAATACTAAACGCCATTCAAAGCATATCGAGAGCAGAAATTGAGACTGCTGTTCAATCTACTCTTGAAAGAGTAAATGTTTGCAACGAAAATGATGGGCAAAAATTTGAACGTTTATGTCATCACTAAATAGTTGTTTTTATTTCTTTGTAATAGGGCTTTTCAACGCTTCTCATTTGTTTCGAGCCTCTGTCATATGCCGTATAATCCGTGTATAATATTAATATACGAGATATGAACGAGGCTCGAAACAAATGAGAAGCGTTGAAAAGACCTAATATACGTTGACAGCTGGAAAATGTTTCTTTGTTGTTTCCACAGCACACTACTTTTAATGAATTTCGTTTACCGGTGACAGTAACAGTTATGTTTTTAAATTTACACGTTTTGTAAGATATCTTGAGATAGAAAAAAGGTATTAACATGCGGTTTTCGCTATTCTGTTGCTAATTTTGTCTAATTTTGTAATATGGTATTAAAAATGCATGTTTGTATTTAATATTTTCCAAAGAACACTAGATTTCTGAAAAAAATTAAATAACGCCTTCTAGCTGGCATATTACTCAGTAAGTTGGTTCGAAATCATAACTTTTACATTGACGAAAAAGATCTGTCTTCAACAAGACCAAGTTTTCAAAATTTGATTTAGCAGAACCGGACTTACAGCCATTTTTTCATAACAAGGTTCCCACTCACCCCCACCTCTTATTTGCAAAGGTAGAGTTAAACTTGTTAAATCAAATATGCGCAGAATTTGATGAAGAATACAATAATCGGATTTCCAGTGCCCCTTCATTAGGAAAATTTTGTAAAATTTAGATTTTTTAATTTTTGATATTCAATTACGCCCTCTAGCGGTGGTCCCACAATTATGAAAATAATTTCCAGGCTTTTCCTGAGGCAACTTTTGTTATAAAATTTTTTATTTCAAAGCTCTACTATAAACGGTTCCTGAGATATGGCCGGGAGCCATTCTTATTGGGACACCCGGTACATATTATACATTTTTGTACTTAATCAGTATTTCAAAAGCTTCTAAATGAAGTGTCACATGATGTACTTTCCCATTAAAAAAAAATCAAAAAGATGCAAATAAAATTGGTGGGTTTTAAGAGGTAGTTATTGTGAATTTTTTGATATACAATTAGGAATTAATATTCACTATTAACGCGCATACGGGTAATATGACCCCTATGTTTGTCAATGGTGAACATAAAATTCTTAAACCTATGTCAAAAAACGCACAGTAACTACCTCTTAAAACCCACCAAATTTTATTTGCATATCTCAACCGGTTTTAAAGCAATAAATAAATCGTCGGTTTGTAAGAAACATCCCCTATCTCGGAAACGAAGCATTTGCGGACATTATAAAGCAAACTGTCATTATTTTTTCATGCAGAATTACACCCTTAAAGTTAGCCATACTTATTCAAGAACACCCTGTATTGATGAAAACAGCTAAAACGGCTAGTTGTTAAAGTACCTAACTTTTTTATTATCCAACATGAGCGAATAAATAAAAAATAGAATGTTAAGAAAAAATGAGGGTATAGTCGGATTTTAATTTCAGTATTTTATAAATGCTAGAATATTCCACAGGATAATGCGAACTTTGAGGAAAAAACACAGTTTGATTGGTACACCCGGTATACAATGACAATTTACCTGTCTAGCAGCAATATTATTACAGCGATATTGCTGTAATAATAAATAATAAATACAGTAATGATAAAGAATAAGGCTATAACATATTTAAAAAACATCACTTAAATCGGACAAGTTTAGAAAATTCGAGACATCAAAAATTACCCATTTTTAAGGTGGTGCGTTAATTTATTGGAGAAGTGTATAGAATAACAAATAAAATAAATACCCCCAGATTACTGTACATAAGATGCGTACTGATGTTACAAGTTTTAATTTTATGTATGAAATTTGAGTGCAAAATGGTCACCGCAAAAGTTAGCGAAGTTATTTACCACGCCATCGCAAATGCAACTGTAATTGGCATTGGGTACAAACTCGATTTTATTGGTTCAAAGTTAGAACTAACTAAATAGACCACGTTATTCATAATGCATGGAACATAAAATTTAATCGGCGGTTCCCATGTGGCAGTGTCAGTGTTGAAAAGTTCGGGGAAATACATGCCTCTACAGTTTTCACCGCTATAATTTCTAATTATGGTAATTCGATGGTAACACAACGATGCTATTCCCACATGAGTTTCATTATTAAGCTCATTATCGCATCGCTCATTTTGAAAGAGGAAACTCAATTTCAATTTTGATTCCCTTCCCTTATACCTACAGGGTGTTTTGTCGATTTTGCTCATTTCATTCTAAATCCGTAACTTTACAACCACCCTGTATATTTTTTGATATCATCAGTTTTGCTACAGCCCTTCGTGAGCCTTGGCCTACCTTAAAACATTCTTCCATCCTTCCCTGTCGAGTCTCTGTCTTCTTCATGCTTCTTCTTCTTCTTCCTTCTTGTATGTAGGCTTTAAAGCCTGTTTTTTCTTCAATATTAGCCTCCTAAATTGTTTAAATTATCGCACCATCTTTTTCTTGGTCTGCCAATACTTCTTCGTACACTTGGTGACTTATCTATTCGTACTATCCTATCCTCTGCCATTTTACTTGTGTGTTCGTTCCACTCCTGTTTCCGTTTTGTCACCCATCCATTTATGTGTTCTACATTGCATGTATTTTCATCTCTGTTGTTTCTAGTAGTCGTCTCTATTTAGATGTGTCAGGTCTTGTCTCCGTCGTGTATGTCAATATAGGTTTAATTGCTGCTTTATAGATTCTTGCTTTTGTGTCTGGTCTTAGGTGCTTGTTCTTCCAGATTGTGTCATTAAGAGATCCCGCCGCTTTACTTGTTTTTAAGCTTTGTTGTCGTACTTCCTCTTCAACATCTCCGTAACTGGTTATATCTATTCCCAGATATCTAAACCTTGCTCCATGCTCTTACTCCAATCTCCCTTAAATATTCCTACACATTGTCCAGATATCTGAGGTTACGTCGGCGTCGCCCCCTTCTTCTTCCGACTAGCCTATTTTGGATAGTTATTTTAACAGGATATCTTTGATCCATCCGTATAACGTGACCCATCCATCTTAGGTGATATATTTTGATAGTTTTCACGATATCTGCGTCGCCAAAAAGTCTATTAGAATTCGAAATTATATCGCTTTCTTACCGGAGTGATTCCCACAGATTGGCCCAAATCCATCTTTATCGCAATACCTAAAAAACAAAATGAGATAAAATGCTCAGAATATCGATTAATTAGCCTAATGAGCCCACAGTCTTAAGATTTTCCTAAGAATGTTTCACAACAGAATTATACGCAAATGCGAAGAAGATCTTGAAGATACCCAATTTGGTTTTAGAAATGCTATGGGAACCAGGGAGGCACTTTTTGCGCTTAACATCATATTACAAAAATGCCGTGACCAAAGAAAATATGTATTTGCATGTTTCGTGGACTTCGAAAAGGCATTCGATAAAGTACAGCAAAAAATTAATGCAAATACTGCAAAATATCGGAATAGATGACAAGGATATTCGTGTCATTAAAAATTTGTACTGGAATCAAACTGCTATCGTAAAAATTGGAGATAACTACACCGATGAAATCTCCATACAACGAGGAGTCAGACAAGGTTGCATTTTGTCGCCAACATTGTTCAATGTTTACTAGGACCAGTTATTTAAAAAGGCACTTGAGAGACAGCCATATGGAATAAAAATTAACGGCGAACTACTTAATGTGATTAGATATGCAGACGATACAGTAATTCTGCCAGATAATATTGAAGGTCTCCAAATTCTGCTTCATCGTATTCACGAGGTAGGAGAGGAAATGGGCATTAAAATAAACTCAAACAAAACCAAACTTTTAGTGTTTAGTGGCGACCCACATTCCGATGCAAAGCTTCAACTAAACGGAGTCCAAGTTGAGAAAGTTCACAAAATGACATATTTGGGAACTGTGATAACGGACCAACTAGATCCAGACATATAAATAAAACGTAGAATAGCAATGACTAAAACTACTTTTAATGAAAATGAAGTCATTTCTTTGCAATAATCATCTCAGTTTAGAACTAAGACAAAGAATGGTCAAGTGCTATGTTTGGTCCGTACTTTTGTATAGTGCAGAAGTGTGGACGCTAAAAGTATCGATCATGAACAGAATTGAAGCATTGGAAATGTGGATTCATAGACGGATGCTGAAGATACCCTGGACAGCAAGAAAAACTAATGAAAAAGTACTAAGGAGGGTCAACAAAGATAGAAAACTGCTAAAGACGGTTAAACATCGAAAAATGTCTTATCTGGGACATATAGTGAGGGGAAGTCGATATAAAATATTACAACTGATCCTTAAAGGCAAAATAGAGGTCCGTAGAGGTGTAGGAAGAAAACAGGTTTCTTGGTTAAAAACATTTGGCCAACGTCGGATAATTCTAATATGACACGTGAAGAAGAAGATCGCTTTCTTCGCAGACCATGCTCGTTAACTCCGCCATATATGGCCCCCCAATACTTTTTTTTCAAAGATTCATAATAACTCTTTATCTTCCTGTATCCCGAATGAAGTACGTGCCTCCTAGTGGCGGGATACGGGCAACAATACATTGGCTTATAGGGCAGTCCTTACAGTAGGGATCCTGGCCTATACAGAAAAATGCAGGCGGGTGTGGGGTAATACTGCACTTTGGTTCCATTGGTGGTGTATTAACTAAACTAAACGTGCAGGGCAGGGTATGGTGCTGATAGAAAAGGCATTCAGGCATCAAATATCCAAAAATCTTTTCAGGCCATAATAATGAAAAGACCTCCAAACGAAATAAAAACTTATACTGAAATGATGGCATCTCCTGAGGTAAAATGTCCCGGAAGTAAAATGAGCCTCCATTCGGATTTCCGGGTGAGGACTATCTCAGGGGGAACACCATTGCAGGTTAGAAAAATCAGGATAGGGTCTTGGAATCTTGGTAGTCTTACAGGTAAGAGTCTGGAGTTAGTGGATGCGCTCAAACGAAGAAGAGTTCAAATTGCTTGTATTCAAGAAACTAGGTGGAAAGGACAAAGGGCGAAAGAACTAGGTGATGGATATAAACTGTGGTATGTAGGGAGTAGTAACACTAGAAAAGGAGTTGGTATAATTGCTGATAGTGAAATGAAAGATAACGTAGTAGAAGTTGTAAGAACGAGTGATAGAATGATGTCAGTGAAATTTGTAATTGATAAAGAGGTATTGAATATTGTGTGTGTGTATGCTCCTCAAACAGGTCTGGGTGAGAATGAAACAAGAGCTTTCTATGATCAATTAGGTGACGTACTGAGTGATATTCCAGCGGAGGAGAAAGTTATAATAGGAGGTGATTTCAACGCACATGTGGGCCAAGCCAAGACAGGATATGAAACAATACATGGAGGATTAGGTTTTGGAACTAGAAATGAAGCTGGAGATGACATGCTAGAATTAGCAACAGCATTGGATATGGCGATTGTTAACACATTTTTTAAAAAGAGAGAAACTCAACTTATTACCTACAAAAGTGGACAACATCAATCCCAAATAGACTACTTCATGATAAGGAAAGAAGACATACGTGAATGCAAGGACTGCAAGGTAATAGTTAGTGAGACAGTAAGCCAACAACATAAGCTGTTTGTTCTGGACATCGAAGTAAAAAGCGAAACTAAACAAAAATATCGGAGAGGACCACAAAAAATCAAGTGGTGGATGCTAAAAGATGAGAAGGAAGGTCTATTCAGGGAAAGAATAGTAGAAAAAATATGTTGGAACATGAAAGGAAGCCCTAACACAATTTGGAGAAAAATGGCCAATATTATTAGAGAGACGGCTATTGAAATACTTGGGAAAACGTCAGGAAAGAAGTTTGAGGATAAAGAGACTTGGTGGTGGTCAAATGAAGTACAAGGAAAAATAAAAGAGAAGAGAAAATTATATAAAAAGTGGCAAGAAACCAGATCGGACACAGATCTTCAAAACTATATGGTCGCCAAAAAGGAAGCGAAAGTAGCAGTAGCAAAAGCTAAAGCAGAAGCGTACTTAAACCTATACGATCAACTTGATACCAGGGAAGGCGAAACGAAGATATATAAAATAGCCAAACAGAGAGCAAAGAAAGCAAAAGATTTTAATCAGATTAGATGTATCCGAGATGAAAATAATAAAATACTAGTTCACGAAAAGGATGTCAAAAAGAGATGGAGAAAGTACTTTGACAGCTTATTAAATGAAGAATTTGACAGACAGCCTGTAGAGTCAACGGAGACAGTAGCAGCAATGGTCACCAAAATAACCAACGAGGAAGTGGCTCAAGCGCTTCAAAAAATAAAGAAAGGAAAAGCGGTAGGACCAGATGATATTCCTGGGGAAGTATGGAGAGCATTGGGAGAGACAGGAACAAGGTGGCTAGCAGGTCTATTTAATAGAATTATGGTAGTTGGACAAATGCCAGACGAATGGAGAAGCAGTATACTGGTACCTGTTTACAAAAACAAGGGAGATATACAACAATGTACAAACTACAGGGCTATAAAACTGCTTAGCCACACCATGAAAATATGGGAAAGAGTAATTGATAGACGGATACGTGAAGAGACCGAAATATCCGAGAATCAATTTGGCTTTATGCAGGGTAGATCAACAACAGATGCAATTTTCATTATAAGGCAGTTGATGGAAAAATACAGGAGTAAAGAAACAAACGCTCATATGGTATTCATTGATCTTGAGAAAGCATATGATAGAGTTCCTCGAGAGATTCTGTGGTGGGCAGTCAATAAGAAAGGAGTCCCTGGTGAATATGTAAAGATTGTGAGGGATATGTATGAGGGAGTAACGACTAGTGTTAGGACAGGTGTGGGAGAGACTGATAAATTTCATGTGAAAGTAGGATTGCATCAAGGTTCTGTGCTTAGTCCGTATTTATTCTCATTAGTTTTGGACCAGATAACAGCGAAAATACAGGGTAACATTCCATGGTGCTTAATGTATGCTGATGATGTCGTGTTAGTAGGAAATAGTGAAAGAGACTTAGAACAAAAACTGGAACAGTGGAGACAAGCTCTGGAGGAAAAAGGTTTAAAACTTAGTAGGACAAAAACAGAGTATTTGGAATGTTCATTTAAAGATGGAGCTACTACAAATAAAGTGGTATCTTTGGATGGTGAAATGATTGTAAAAAGCAATAGTTTTAAGTACCTAGGATCGGTATTACAGAGTAATGGAGAAATAGATGGAGATGCATGCAGTAGAATTAGGGCTGGATGGATGAAGTGGAAAGAAGCGAGTGGTGTGTTGTGTGACAGAAAAATTCCAATGAAGCTGAAGGGAATATTCTATAAAACAGCCATAAGACCAGCTATGATGTACGGAACTGAATGTTGGGCAGTGGAAAAGAAAGAGGAACAAAGAATGCATGTGGCGGAAATGAGAATGCTTAGATGGATGAGTGGAGTGACAAAGAAGGATAAAATTAGAAATGAGTATATTAGGGGAAGTCTAGGTGTGGCACCAATTGATGCCAAAATGAGAGAGCACAGGTTAAGATGGTTTGGTCATGTTCAACGTCGAGACGTTAACCACCCAATACGAAGAATAGCTGAAGTGCAGATTCCTGGAAGGAGTAGGACAGGAAGACCAAAGAAGACCTGGGGGGAGACGATAAGGCAGGACATGTTGGTAAAGGGGATTAACATTGATATGGCCCAAGATAGAATTGTGTGGAGAAATGCAATTAGGGAAGCCGACCCCGCATAGGGATAAGGCAAAGAGAGAATGATGATAACTCTTTATCTTGAGTGGTCATTGTCCACATTTCCGATCCGTACGTGAGCACGGGACGTATTATTGTTTAATAAAGTTTGCACTTTGTTGCTCTTGACATACATCTTGCTCTTAGTCGAGGGCCTAGGTCAAAATAACAGCGGTTGACCACCCATTTTTCTTCTTCTTCACGTGCCATATCAGAATTATCCGACGTTGGCGATCGAAGGCTTCTCGATCTTCTACAATATGGAATAATTGTCCTGCATTTGATATCTGAGTCCATTCACGAATGTTTTTTAACCAAGAAACTTGTTTTCTTCCTACACCTCTACGGCCCTCTATTTTGCCTTTAAGGATCAGTTGTAATGTTTTATATCGACTTCCCCTCACTATATGTCCCAGATAAGCCATTTTTCGATGTTTAACAGTCTTTAGTAGTTCTCTATCTTTGTTGACCCTCCTTTTAGTACTTCTTCATTAGTTTTCCTTGCTGGCCAAGGTATCTTTAGCATTCGTCTATGAATCCACATTTCCAATGCTTCAATTCTGTTCATGATCGATACTTTTAGCGTCCACACTTCTGCACTAGGCAAAAGTACTGACCAAACATAGCACCTAACCATTCTTTGTCTCAGTTTTAACTGAGATGATTATTGCAAAGAAAATAGCTTCATTTTCATTCACCCATTTTTACTTTCTTATTTCTATGGATGTGTTGTTTTTGCAGTCTACCAGTGACCCTAAGAAGTAGAATCCTTTCACCGTTTCTATAGTTTCGTGTTTCACCTCTAATTATTATCTTCTAAATTTGCAAACAATGACCGGCATCGATTTATTAAAAGAGCAAGTTGGGTAGCTTTAACGTGGAACTGTACATTACCCAAGCAATAGATTTCTAAAAAGGTTCATTGAAGTTTTATATCTAACGGTTGTTTTGTTACAAAGGTAGTAGCGGCCTATATTATGTCATGAGAAAATGTGTACTGAAATTTAAAATACGGATAAGGATTTTACGGGGTGATTTAAAATTTATTGATATAGTGAAATTTGGATAGGATGTAGCTTATCGGACTTTTGAACACGGTACAGTATTTCAAAAACTTAAACAATTAGGTCTGGATCCCGCGTATGAAAAAAAAGTTGATTAATAGCAAGCTGAAAATTTGTTAATAGCTTAAGGGTGTCTAGTCGGATAAACTTTGATATATGGGAACACTGGAACAGGGGCAGTTTTAATTGTGGAACAGATTAAAAATTTGGAACGGTCACACTACGAAAACGGCACATTTATTCAACATGTTCCACTCACTAAAACGCCCATTTGGTGATAAATAGCAATCTGATTTTTGCATGAGAGTTTAATCTCTGTTCGGAGAGTTTAGGTCTATTCTGTCGGACAAAATACATGTGCCGTTTTCGTGGTCTGACCGTTCCAAATTTTTAACCTGTTCCACAATTAAACTTCCCCTGTTCCAGTGTTCCCATATATCAAAGTTTGTCCGACTAGACACCCTTAAGCTATTAACAAATTTTCAGATTGCTATTAATCAACTTTTTTTCATACGCGGGATCCAGACCTCAACGTTTTAACCACTTAATGCCAGAGTTTTTCTATGAAATGAGGTCACAAAAAAGCAGGTTTTTTGTATTTATTTATAATATTGATAAAGTAGGAATCATAATACAAACTTAAATATATATAGTGGCTAAAACACCCCCGTGGGGGTAGCGCCGCCTTTACAGGCTCCATGTTTTCGAGGTGGATCAGTCCTCCATTCTTCTCTTTCTTAAACTGCATTACATATCCGGTTCCAGCTCCTTCTGTCTCTTGCTTTTTCTTCTGCATTTCTAATTCCCATGCCCTCTAGATCTCGCTTCACCTCTTCCAGCCATTTGGACCTCGGTCTTCCTCTTCGTCTCCTTCCGGCCGGAGACCACTTTGTCACTATGTTTATTATCGCATCTTCTCCTGCTCTCCATACATGCCCAAGCCATCTCAATCTTTGTCTCTTTATTCTCCTGACTATATCTTACCCCTTCAATTCCTCATTTATTTCGTTATTTCTTCGACTCTTGTTTTCACCCTCTGCTGTTTTTATTGGTCCTAATATTGCCCGAATTATTTTTCTCTCAGTTCTTCTCAAATTTTCTTCGTCTGTCTTGGTCATTGTCATCACTTCTGCTCCATACATTAATGTCGATCTAATTAACGTTTCATAGAGCCTTAATTTAGTTGTTTTTGTTAATATTTTGCTTTTTGTCATTTTTTTGTTGGCTTGGAATGCTCTATTTATTGCCAATGTTTTCTCTTTTATTTCTTTTTCTCTTGTTCCATCACTGGACAGACAAACTTAAACATAATAAAAATATAATAAACATAATAAACTTACATAATAAAATATTCAAAAACGTTAATTTTATAAAAAATTTAAATTTAACGATAAATCTTATATATTTTTATATGTATGTATGTATCGGTTTTAGAACGTCTTTCGACGTTGTCCGATGCCTAACTTCCACGTCCTTCTATCATCCCATTGGCCATCTCGAAGATCCCTTGCACTCATTGCTTTGGTTACCCCTTCTTTCCATGTCTTTTTGGGTCTTCCTCGTTTTTTGCGGTTTGGTGGCACCCACTGCATGATCTTTTTGGGCAATCTTGTGTCGTTGTGTCTTCCATTCTTTAAACATGACCATACCAAATCAACTGTTTCCTCTCAATGTCTGTTGTTAAGTAACCATCTATTCCAATTCGTCGTGTTACTTTCTCATTTCGAACTCTTTCCCTACGGGATATACCTAACGATCTTCTAAACACATCTATTTCTAAAGCTTCTAATTTTTTCCTGTTGTTCTCGGTTATTCTCCAAGTTTCTGCTCCGTAAAGTAGGCTGCTTTTAATAAGTGTTTCATAGATATTGTATTTTCGCTGTATTCCTATTTCAGAGCTCCAAAGTATTCCATTTTAGGATATTTTAGATATATTTTTATCTGGAGCAATACCTTCTTGCCGGTTTGTATTTGATAGAGCAGCGAAGATACGATATAGTGCTGTTTTGGCAATGTTGTCACGTTTGTTTTTTCCCTACTAATCCATTTTCATTCGACGTCTCTTACATTAAAATCGGAACAATGAACAATAGCAACGAAGATACGATATATTGCACTTTTGGTAATGTCGATGTATTTTTTATTATCTCATCATATTCGCTACCCCCTCCTCTTTCATTTAACGTCTCGAACGTTAAAATTCATACAAATAACAATGGAGATACAATATAGTGTCCTTTTGGAAACGCTATTGTGTTTGTTTTCTATCTCTACGTATTGGATAGCCATTCCCCTTTCATTTAACGTCGCTTACGTCAAAATCGTATCAATAATAACAAAGATATGCTATAGTGCTTTTTTGACACCATTGTGTTTGGACTTTCTCTGTTAGCCTCGATATCCGCTCCCCTTTCATGTAACGCCTCAAACGTAACAATCGGACCAATAACAGCGAAGATATGATGTAGGGCCGTTCTGACAATGCCACCATGTTTAATTTTTCTATGTGTTTGTATTCACCATCCCCTTACCTTTTCAACGACCCCTCTTACGTCACGATCCGATGACCCTACACCACAAAAAACGCCAAAAACAAAAAGAATGTACCTTAGATTTTGGTGGAGGTGTCCATGTTATTTCTTATGGGCGCATTCACCAAATCGAAGTTTTTAGTGTATTTTTTTTCAATTCTTTAGCAAAATGAAAGCGATAGCGAGGGGGAGATCAATATTGAACATTCTGAAACCGATTCAACATGCTCAGCTCTAAGTTCTAGTTCCGATTAGAACTACTAGCACTATATCGTATCTTCGTTACTCTATGAAATTCAAACGGGCGAGAAAGTATCCCTCGATTTAAAAATATAAACTTATTATCTATATTGGCGAGAGGAAAGGAAGCCCTAATACAATTTGAAGAAAAATGGTCAGTAGTATTAGAGAGACTGCTATTGAAATACTTAGAAAAACGTCAGGAAAAAAGTTTGAGGAAAAAGAGACTTGGTGGTGGTCAAACGAAGTATAAGGGAAAATAAAAGAGAAGGGAAAATTATATAAAAAGTGGCAAGAAACCAGATCCGACACAGATCTTCAAAACTATATGGTCGCGAAAAAGAAAGCGAAAGTAGCAGTAGCAAAAGCCAAAACAGAAGCGTATTCAAACCTATACGATCAACTTGATACCAGGGAAGGCGAAACGAAGATATATAAAATAGCCAAACAGAGAGCAAAGAAAGCAAAAGATTTTGATCAGATTAGATGTATTCGAGATGAAAATAATAAAATACTAGTTCACGAAAAGGATGTCAAACAGAGATGGAGAAAGTACTTTGACAGCTTATTAAATGAAGAAGTTGACAGACAGCCTGTAGAGTCAACGGAGAAAGTAGCAGCAATGGTCACCAAAATAACAAACGAGGAAGTGGCTCAAGCGCTTCAAAAAATAAAGAAATGAAAAGCGGTAGGACCAGATGATATTCCTGGGCAAGTATGGAGAGCATTGGGAGAGACAGGAACAAGGTGGCTAACAGGTTTATTTAATAGAATTATGGAAGTTGGACAAATGCCAGACGAATGGAGAAACAGTATACTAGTACCTGTCTACAAAAACAAGGGAGATATACAACAATGTACAAACTATAGGGCTATAAAACTGCTTAGCCACACCATGAAAATATGGGAAAGAGTAATTGATAGACGAATACGTGAAGAGCCCGAAATATCCGAGAATCAATTTGGCTTTATGCAGGGCAGATCAACAACAGATGCCATTTTCATTATAAGGCAGTTGATGGAAAAATACAGGAGTAAAGAAACAAACGCTCATATGGTATTCATTGATCTTGAGAAAGCATATGATAGAGTTCCTCGAGAGATTCTGTGGTGGGCACTCAATAAGAAAGGAGTCCCTGGTGAATATGTAAAGATTGTGAGGGATATGTATGAGGGAGTAACGACTAGTGTTAAGACAGGTGTGAGAGAGACTGATAAATTGCATGTGAAAGTAGGATTGCACCAAGGCTCGGTGCTTAGTCCGTATTTATTCTCATTAGTTTTGGACCAGATAACAGCGAAACTACAGGGTAACATTCCATGGTGCTTAATGTATGCTGATGATGTCGTGTTAGTAGGAAATAGTGAAAGAGACTTAGAACAAAAACTGGAACAGTGGAGACAAGCTCTGGAGGAAAAAGGTTTAAAACTTAGTAGGACAAAAACAGAGTATCTGGAATGTTCATTTAAAGATGGAGTTACTACAAATAAAATGGTATCTTTGGATGGTGAAATGAATGTGAAAAGCAATAGTTTTAAGTACCTGGGATCGGTATTACAGAGTAATGGAGAAATAGATGGAGATGCATGCAGTAGAATTAGGGTTGGATGGATGAAGTGGAAGGAAGCGAGTGGTGTGCTGTGTGACAGGAAAATTCCAATGAAGTTGAAGGGAAAATTCTATAAAACAGCCATAAGACCGGCTATGATGTACGGAACTGAATGTTGGGCAGTGAAAAAGAAAGAGGAACAACGAATGGATGTGGCGAAAATTAGAATGCTTAAATGAATGAGTGGAATGACAAAAAAGAATAAAATTAAAAATGAGTATATTAGGGGAAGTCTAGGTGTGGCACCAATTGATGCCAAAATGAGAGAACATAGGTTGAGATGGTTTGGTCATGTTCAACGTCGAGACGCTAATCACCCAATGCGAAGAATTGCTGAAGTGCATATTCCTGGAAGGAGTAGGAGAGGAAGACCAAGGAAGACGTGGGGGGAGACGATTAGGCAGGACATGTTGGTAAAGGAGATTAATATTGATATGACCCAAGATAGAATTGTATGGAGAAATGCAATTAGGAAAGCCGACCCCGCATAGGGATAAGGCAAAGAGAATGATGATTAAGTAACGTTTACACGTATCCAGTAACTGGCGCCAGTCTCACTGGAATGCGAGTGCTTGACTAAGACAGCGCTGGATAGGTTCGTTTACACGTATCCAGTAACTGGCGCCAATCTCACTGGCACTCTTATTAAAAATCCTAATACGGCCACTGAAACCACAGGTACGACAGCGCCAGCGACTGGAACGCTGTGTTTACACGTGTCTACAACCACTGGCACGGGGTTAGAGGGGACGCGGACGAGTGCCGCTGGCACGAAAAATAGACCAGCCTTCTATTTGAGACAGCGCTGGCAGACAGCGCTGGACTGGAACAAAAAAGCGTTTACATGATGCCAGCACTGTCGTTCCAGTGCGACTGGCGCCAGTTACTGCATACATGTAAACGCGCCTTTATTATCTATATTGGCGAGAGGTACTCGGGATAGCGCAAATCGGAACATATTTAATGCGAGAGAGGGTCTCGTTCGAGACGCTAAAGTGGTTAATTTATTTTTCAAAAATAGATAAATTAACAGAGGGATTCAAACACTTATTCCAGCACAACGTACATATTAAACAGTAACTAATACGTTACAACTTAATCAAACAAAAACCTCTTATCTCCGCACAGACCATTCTACTCGTAGGTATATTGAATGCAATACTAACATTGCGTGTCTGGGTTGTTTTACTCCATTGTTATCAAGCATATTATCACAAGTTTGATCGTTACCGCCACATAGCATGCTCACAATTTTCGTTATTAACTAACACAGTAAGTTCTTACACGGTGAAGTTTGATAGAATAGAAACATTATGTTATTAATTGGATTAAAAGAAACAAAGAACAGCATTAAAATAGAGTATACGATTATATTGTTAGACCACTCATCGGCGGTAAAAAAACTGTAAAACCGTGGAATTTTGAGAATCAACACAGATTTTAATCAAAATTTGAGTTTAAACTCTGTTGACACTCTTCTTCAAAATCTATCCTATGCCGAACTGCGCTTTTGCCCTGGGGTCAAAACAACCCCATCTAGGGGATGAAATTATTTTTAATCAAAATAATTGTCGCGATGACGGTTCCTAATTCAATACTTTTCTCCCATCCAAAAAGTGTACAACGTCCGTAAAGAAATTTTTACTTCAAAAATGACGGTCGCTAATTTAATATTTTTCCCCATCCAAAAAGTGCATAACGTCCCTCAAGAAGTTTTCACTTCAAATATTTATTTCGTCGAAGCGATGATGGTCGCGATGACGGTCACTAATTTAATACTTTTTTCCATCAAAAAAGTGCACAACGTCCCTAAAGAAGTTTTCACTTCAAAAATTTATTTCGATGAAGGTCGCGATGACGGTCGCTAATTTAATACTTTTTCCATCCAAAAAGAGCACAACGTCCCTAAAGAAGTTTTCACTTCAAATGTTTATTTCGTCGAAGCGATGACGGTCGCTAATTAATTAGTTTTTCCCATCCAAAAATTGCACAACGTCCCTAAAGAAGTTTTCACTTCAAAAATTTAGTTCGCCGAAGCGATGATGGTCGAATATTTTTTCTCTAAAGAAGTTTTCACTTCAAAAATTTATTTCGTCGAAGTGACGACGGTCGCTAATTTAATAATTTCCCCCCCTCCAAAAAGTGCACAACGTCCCTAAAGAAGTTTTCACTACAAAAATGTATTTCGCCGAAGCGATGACGGTCGCTAATTCAATACTTTTTTCCCATCTCTAAAAAGTGTACAAATTCCCCAAAAGAAGTTTTCACTTTAAAAATTTATTTCGCCGAAGCGATGACGGTCGCTAATTCAATACTTTTTCTCCAGCTAAAAAGTGCACAACGTCCCTAAAGAAATTTTCACTTCAAAAATTTATTTCGTCGAAGCGATGACGGTCGCTAATTTAATACTTTTTCCCCATCCAAAAAGTGCACAATGACCCTCAAGAAGTTTTCACTTCAAAAATTTATTTCTTCGAAGCGATGACGGTCGCTAATTTAATACTTTTTCCATCCAAAAAGTGCACAACGTCCCTAAAGAAGTTTTCACTTCAGTACATATACGTACAAAATTTATTTCGCCGAAGAGATGACGGTCGCGAAATAAATCCTTTTCCACATCCAAAAATAGGTATTACACTTATTTTAAATTTAAATACTTATATACAATTTATGTATACCCAGATACACATAATATAGATACGTACAAAATTTACTTCGCCGAAGAGATGACGGTCGCGAAATAAATCCTTTTTCCCGATCCTAAAATAGGTTTTACATTTACTTTAAATTTAAATACTTTTATACAGTTTATATATACATACAAATAATATATAGCATAAGCGATGATGTTCGCATTGACGGTCGCGATGACGGTCGCGAATTCACTGCTTTTTCCCCTATCCAAAAATCACACAACGTCCCTAAAGAAGTTTTCACTTCAAAAATATTAGATGATTCCATTTTTTATCCTTTATATTCACATTTTCATATGAATTTTGTTTTATATTTTTTTTTAATTATTATTAACTATGTAACTATAACAATATTATAAAATAGAATATAAATACAAACGAAGTGCATTATACACAATAAATTTATTTTGTAAATTATATATTTATACAATAACAATTATTTTAATACAAATAGAAAATTCATCGCATATAATCTCATTGATTAATATAAAATTATTCTGCTTTAATAAACAAATAAGTTTTGAAGTAAACAATTTCATTTGATGCATATTTTTTAATTTAATAAACATTATTTCGATTTAATTTGCAACGAATAGCCCAGCGGTCATAGACGAAAATGCCACTCAACCTCAAAAAATCATACGACCAAGCCGAATTTTGCTGTGAATGTCAATTTTCTGACAAAAAAGATGCAAAAAAGGTAGCCACTCCTACCCTCGGGCTTTTCCCTAAAAGCAAGCTTCCTCATCGTAAATATACTGATTTATTTAATGTTGCGGCAGGTGATTCCAAAGCAAGGAAAACTGCAAAGTTATAAAATCACATCGTGGAACTAGTTTTTTAAAACATCTGATGAAAAGTGACAAAAAATGTATGAAGAAGAATTTCTGTATGAAGCAACAACTTCTAGGAGAAGTAGTGTTTGTGATAGTAACACCAAACACCACAAATATATTATAGCTATGTTGTTGTTCCTTCATAAATTTTTGTTGAAGTATTAAATTACACTTGATATTATAAAAAAAACCATGCAACGGATTTTTTGTTATAATCTAAAGCAACACTCAAATAGACACAAAAAAGTGATATCGTTGACAGCGTAGAAGGCATAAAATTATTACTGATAAAACGAACATTGCTAGCAAGCAATTTTACGCGTAAATGAATCATTTTCTTGAATCTCCTAATTGTAGCAACGGTAAGCGACTTGAATCACTTTCCTTATCAAGTTATTTTTATACTTATGTGATTCATTGCATTTTTAATTTTGTTATCTTAATTGGCGTCTTAATTACATTTCTATGTCGAAAAAAAAGTATATCTATTAAATAAATTATTTTTTCTACAACCACTATTGAAAATGCACTTTTCTGCACAGTTTTATGTTAGCAAACTTGATATTTTCTCACAGTATAAGATATTTGACATTAGTGTGCCGAAAAGTGACGTTTCTGTGCCAGAATAGTATATTGTGCAACAAGTGCAGAAAGGTACTAATTTCTCACGAGTTTGAAAAGTTGCGGTACGAGCACAAGCGAGTGCCGCAATTCAAACGAGTGAGAAATTACCTTTCTGCACGTGTTTCACACTATACTTTTTCTACAAGCACAGTTTTTCCTAAAAATAAAAATCACAATTTCCAAACGACGATTAATTATAATAGGTACCTATGTGATAAATTTTAAACTGTATTTAATTAATACCTACTAATCAATTTAAATTCCTTATACCTAAATAAATTGCACAGAAATCAGTTAAAAAATTAATGCACTGCCTTAATTTGTTTAAATTTAAACAATTATAACACATTATTGACATTATATTTATGCAGTCACGGATTTACACAAAACCTACTTTATTCGACGTCTCTTGCACAGGTTGCTAAATCCTTATTGGCTATTTGATAATTATAAAATGTTTAATAAGAATAAAATTGTAAAATAAAACAGTTGTAACATCCATAATTTAGTTTCTATGCTATAGTTAAATATAATAATTGTCTTATAGGTTATATATTTGTCTAAAGTTTAACCACGGATGTAAACAGAATATAACGTTACTCAGAATGAGGTAGTCAACTGTGCAGAAAAGAACTTTGTGGCACAGAAACGTCACTTTGCGGCACAGAAACGTCACTTTTCTGCACACTAATGTCAAATATCTTATACTGTGAGAAAATATCAAGTTTGCTAACATAAAACCGTGCAGAAAAGTGCACTTTGAATAGTGGTTGTAGAAAAAGTTCTTTTCTGCACAGTTGACTACCTCATTCTGAGTAACGTTATATTCTGTTTACATCCGTGGTTAAAGTTTAGACAAATATATAACCTATAAGACAATTATTATATTTAACTATAGAATAGAAATTAAATTATGGACGTTACAACTGTTTTATTTTACAATTTTATTCTTAATAAACATTTTATAATCATCAATTAACCAATAAGGATTTAGCAACCTCAACAAGATACGTCGAATGAAGTAGGTTTGGTGGAACTCCGTGACTGCATAAATATAACGTCAAATGTGACATTATTTTGTAATAATTATTTAAAATAGTTTAAATTCAAACAAATTAAGGCAGTGCATTAATATTTTAACTGATTTCTGTGTAATTTGTTTAGGTATAATGAATTTAAATTGTTTAGTATTAATTAAATACAGTTTAAAGAACCATTGACTAGTTTGATTGGACTTGAGTTATTTGTCAGAAGAATTAACTTGAGTTTGACTTGAAATTAAGTCAAACACAAGTCAATTCCAAACATAGGCCATTTCAAGACTTTGACGTTTATGACACTAATTGAAAGCTGGAAGGCAAACATTGAAATTATTTATATTTGTACCGCATTGAGTTTCTTAAGTTTTTTACGTTTAATAGTTTTTTTATAAAATAGTTATTGTTGTTATAAAATAGTGGTTTATATAATTGTTTTTATATAATAGTTTAATCGTTGTATAATAGTTTTTTATAGTTGTATTTTCCGAACATTTTGCTGTTGACTTCTGTAGCTTCTAGCTGTAGAAGTACTTTAACGACTGTATTTAGTTGTAAGCAGTGAATAAATAAACATAAGTAAATATTTTCAAAAGCTTTTGGTATATAGATCCATTTTCCCTCAAGGGGTATGAGTTAACCTACAGTAGAAAAAGTTTTTCAAGGGTGACAACATGGACAAATATAGTTACTTACATGGACATAGTTTTTTTTGTATTTGGAGCTTAGTAATAGTTTTTACACAGGTCAACAAATGAAGGCATTCAAGAGTTTAAATTCTTACAAATATTTTGAGGTAGGATTTGTATATAATTGTGGAGCTATAAAAATAAATAATTTCATCATAGTGGTTCACCCCAGATATCTTAAAGTATTGACCTTTTAAAGAATTTGTACAGTCGGAAAAATGAAAGAATACCCATGAACGGTCACGTCAAACAGGTACAATCACATATTTTGTATTTGCTGTTCTTTTTCTATAAATAACAAACGATAGAGATATATTAATTATGTTAATAATATGTGATCGTTCATGGGTACTCTTTCATTTCTCCGACTGTACCTGCAGTGAAAAAATTTCAAGAGAAGAAACTGAGAATCTGCCGGAAGAGGTGAAATGTTTTTTGATTTTAGACAACGCTCCTGCTCATCCCTCTGAAAATATTCTATGATCAAAACATGGCAACTTTAGTTGTATGTTTTTGCCAAAAAATACATCGCTTATTCAACCCATGGATCAGGAAATAATTTTAGCAACAAAATGAATATATCGCAGAAAGTTTTTAGATGAAGTAATTGTATGATGAAGATAACACAGAAGATACAAGAGGGCAGCATACTTTGCAAAACTTAACTGTTACAATTTGAAATCAACAATTTGTTAAGTTTGCTACAGCATGGAAAGGCAGTTATTAAGGGGTTACATAGGTCTTGCGGGTAAAAAAAGTGACTTTTTAAAAAAATTATATCTTGGAAACTAAAAATTATTTTTATTTATAATTGGAACATGTAAAAGTATAGTACACTCAAAAAAATTTCAGCCAAATATATTCATTTTTGTAGAGTTGACTGCAATTTTTCGACAACAGCCCTTTTTTGTGGTGAGCAGCATAACAAGTCCAGTCTCATCTGAAATTTCTTGTAGTTTATACCTCTGGTTAGTGAATGAACAAAGATTTTTTTATTAGATGAGGTCATTTTTGTTTTATAAAAAAAAACTACTTTAAAAATGAGAAAAATTGGGGTCAAAAATGTGTTTAAACTTATGTAAAATCTTCAAATTTCATTTTTTTTAATTCCTTCGTTCATTTACTAGCCAGAGGTATAAACTACAAGAAACTTTTTGATTTCAAATGAGACTGGACTTAGTTTTGCTGTCCACCGCAAAAAAACTTAAACTCTACAAAAATGAATATTTTTGGCTGAAACTTTTTTTGAGACTACCTTAAGTACTATACTTTTACATGTTCCAATTATAAATAAAAATAAATTTTAGTTTTCGAGATATAATTTTTTTAAAAAGTCACTTTTTTTACCCCTAAGACCTATGTAACCCCTTAAAAAAATGTTTGATGGCCAAGATGCATACATATATTTAGAAGGAAAGTTCCTAATTTCTGTAGTATAATACATAATACCGAAGAGGAAGTAGCTCTAAGCGCCGGACTCCACTTGCGATTTGTAGTCGTGAAGATTGAACACATTCTTTCAAATAGAAGTCAATCCATGATTATTTAGTTACAAATGGATTGACTTGTATTTGAAACAATGTGTTCAATCTTCCTGATTACAAATCGCAAGTGGAGTGCGGTGCTAATAACACCAAAATATTCCATATGAAGGTACACAGACATTGAAAAATTCCTGGAATATCCCCGAAAACACGTTTCCTGAACATCCCAGGAAAATCCTGTGTCAGCATTTTAAACATTACTTGAATGTCTTATTGGAACATTCCATGAATGTCCACGAATGTTCTTTGGACATTCAAAATATATTTTGTAGACATTCCCTGGATATACTAGAAATACAGTGATGAGCGCTCTAATAACCTGCAAAATAGCACAAAAGATGGAAAACGTATTAAGTAGTGAGATAAAAAGAAATGAAACTAGTCGAGCTGGGAAATTTAGCGATATTAACTTATACATTTAGATTGTATTGATTGTGTACCACCTTCAGACGTATCAGACGAGTTTGGAAACTACCACTGTCACAGTGACAGTTTTAGTTGACATACTCCTCTGATATGTGTAAAGGTGGGAAACAATCAATATAAAATAAAATTTAAAGGTTAATTTCGCTCAATTTCCCAGCTCGACTAGTTTCATTTCTTTTTATCTCACAACTAAATATGTTGCCCGTCTTTTGTGCTATTTTGCCGGTTATTAGGGCACTCATCACTGTACATCCTTGCTGATGTGACAATACCTCCTATCTGTTTTTTCATGAGTTTTGTAGGAGAGATGGAAAAACATGTTTTAAGGTCACCTCCTGTGTTCATATGTAAGTTTTGACTTGTTTTGTAGTTCATAGATAGTTTAATTTACTACAAAACAAGTCAAAAAATATCATATGAAAACAGGAGGTGACCCTAAGACAAGTTTTTAGTCTCTCTTACGAAACTCATGAAAAAACAGATAGGATGTATTATTACATCACTGACGATATGTGGCCATACCAATTAATACATCCTTGATAAATATAAACATTTTTATTGAACAAAATCTTTTCATACATTTTTTTAATGCAATTTACTGATATTCCTAAATATTTCAAAAAAATGTGTCACATTTGCTTTGTAAACCTTTCTTTTGCCTTTCGTAGCCACATATTCCGTTTCCTTCCTGGGTTTTTGTAGACCACTTCTCTCAGCTGATTCTAAAAAAAATAAAATAAATGGTAATTTTTCAATCCTTTACAATTAACAATCAGAAGAAATATTTACAGGTAATAATATGCATAAATAATAATATTTTGTATTTTGACAATGACGTCTGATTTGGAAGTCGAAAGATTAATAAACTTATTTTTTAAGTTAAATTGTGGCTTATTTCCCAATTAGAATAGTTAATTACAAAAATGCCTCAAATAACTAGCTTCAGAACAATAAATAATTCGTTTCATACAAACATTCGTCCAAAGTCAATTATACCTGTAGTATTTCCATGAAAAGATTCTTTAAGTGAATTTTGCATAGTTTTCTTTAAAATATCTCTATCAGGCCAGAACACAAATTTTTTTAACCTAAGACACATTATATACAAAGTATTTTTGAAATAAGTTGATACCGGGTAGGGTGAAATACTAAGGGCCGGTACTTTATGTCCCGGTTAAACCTCGGTTAGCTAACCGGGGTTTAATCGGGACAGAAAAGTACCTCATAGGGCCTCTTGCGTTGTAATAAAAGCAATTGTAATTATTATTATAATTATTTATGAACATAATAATAAGTATAATTGCGTGTATGTCTATTTTATGCATATATTTCTGTCCCGATTAAACCCGGGTTAACTAACCGGCTGTTAACGGAGACATAGAGTACCGGCCCTAAACCTATATCCCAAATCTTTATAATCTAAGTTTAAGCTTAGTTTAGCTAAAGTAAGCAATACTTGATCACTTGGTGACAAAACAGTATTTTGATGGTATTTGATAAAAATGGTGTAATATACTTTAAAGCTATTTTAAAAACATTGTAATTTGCTAAACCAGTATAATTTTTAGTTTTGGCATCATCATTTTCTATACTTTCACAAGATAAAGCTAATTTCTTAAGCTGATATTTAAAATCCTGTGTTAATGTTAATGACATAAAATGTATTTGTTAATTTTTCCATTGTAATATATGTTTGACTATTTGGCAAAATCTTGTCTTCTACTAAACTAGCTTTTATACCAAATAACTACTATCTACCACTAACTATCCACTGTTTCTAAATCTACTAAAGTAACAGTAATGTATCATTAATGAAAAATGTGTAAAATCATAGACCTACCTAGTATTTGTAGAATATAAGACAGTCCAGTGTCTTATAAATCATTTCAAGAGGAATAAAAAAGCAATTTTTTCTTGTAGGTACCCTTTTCTTTTAATTCTCCTTTGGTACCTTAATTCCCATTTTAGATTTTGGGGAACTCATTTCATTGTGTTTATATACCCCATATTTATTGAAGGAACCCAATCTGGATTGTTATTATCAGTTAAGTCGGCTGGTTTTCCTACAAGATTAGACTGTTAACATCTTCAAAAATCGTTAATGTTCAAATGTTGTAACTTACCAGATATAAGATGATTACAGGGGAATTTCCATTTTGCTAGTAAAATCTTTATATTTTATTGCATTTTACCATTGTTGTTGTCTCTCAGATGATAACTATAACTTATTTAGTTAAATTGGTTCAGTTTTGTGCTTAGAATGTAGCACTGATGGTAAGTGGTAAAAGCTAACTTTATCACGATTACTTTGCATTTCACACTTCAAAACACAACACCAATGAGGCATATTATCTTTCTAAATTAATACTTCCAGAGAAAATGTTAAATTAATCTTTGTACAACAACTAAAATGATCTAAAACCATAAGAACCTGATAGAATAATATTCAATGTTTGCCTTCCAGTAGCCATATTGATTTAATTTTGACAGCATCTTGGAACGGCCTATTCAAGTCAAACTTGTACAACTCTAAGGCCACGGTTATATTGGACGCGTACTCTGACGACTAACGAGTCGGACGTACTCGTGCGTAGTCGGACGAATGAAACAAACACGGGCAGATAAGTAAGAACGGTTATATTGAATAAGTAATAGTCGTCAGTTAATGCACGTGTATGCACGACTAATTTTAAAATACAAACTTGTTTGTTTTTTCGTGCGGCAACGTGCGTCTGGACATTGAAAATGGTGGACATTGAAAAATTAATTTTGGGAGTATTCGAAAGACAGGCATTATGGGACCAAACAAATAAGGATTACCACAACCGAGATATGGCTCGTAAGATGTGGATATCCCTGGCAAAAGAAATGGGTGAAAACAGTAAGTATATTTATAGATATTTGCATTATTTTTAATCTAATATTTATTTAATACATACTAAAGTACTTGCAGACTATTTTTAATATTGTCATTATTAAAATATATGCATTTTATATTTTGAGAGGTTAAAAACGATCATATTGAAATGGAACGGACCCAGCGTTACTATTAAAATACGTTTTAAAGGCATTTTTAATATCATATGCTTGTCGATTTGCTCTGTTGTTAATTCTTGATCTATTTGGTTGGTAGGTACGTCTCCATAGTTGATACTGTTTCTGGAAGATTTAATTCCTTTATACCCTCTTGGTCAATGACAATGTTATGAAGAATACATGTACATTTTACAATTATATCAACTTTGTGGGAGTAAACTTCCATATCGTTTTTTAATACTCTCCATTTGGACGTTAATATGCCAAAAGCACATATTTAATTTTTCATTTTGCAAAACATACTATTTACTTCTTAATTTTTAGGTGATGTACTCAAATCAAAATGGCGGGGACTAAGAGATAACTTTAGAAAAGAACTAGCAAAAACAAAAAAAGGGCGATCCGGAGATGCTGGTGGAATATCAATACCATCAAAATGGATTTATTCCACACTGATACTTTTCCTAAAAGACAACATGACCCAAAGAAATGCTACAGGAAATATTCCTCCTCTCAATAACCAAGAAAATTCATACGATGAAAATGCTACGCCAGATACAATCTCTGAACCTGATTATGATAGAAATCATAATTCTGAATTTAATTCAGATTCAGAATTAAATACTGACACTATGCCTACGACACCCAAGGCTGCTAAAATAGCTCAAGCAAATAAGGAAACGGATACAAAGAGTAAAAAAGCTAAATCTTCAGTATATGAAAAAATGATTAGCTATAGAAGAAGAAAAACTGAAAGCATATAGAGAAAAGTGTAAGGAAAGAACAAAGGAAGAAGATAATGACTTTCATTTCCTCATGAGTCTGATGCCGTACATGAAGAAAATACCCGAAGACCAAAAATTGCCAGTACGAATAAAAATACAACAATTTCTTTTGGACGCCCAGCCGCGTGCTCAGTCTGTCAGGACAAGAACTACTGCAGTGGACCAAGAAACCGATCAAAGCAGGTATCAAGTGGTACTGCCATCAGCTTCATCAGAAAACGAACTAGGATGTTCAGATGTGCGAAAAATGCAACAAGTTCTTTTGGAAGTCCAGCCACGTGCTCAGTCTGTCTGGACAAGAACTACTGCAGTGGATCAAGAAATGGATCAAAACGAAGCAGGATATTCAGGTGTTCGAGAATACTTACATAATTTTCAGTAGTGTAATGAAAGTACTTTATTAGTTTATTTTAGTTTTTATATCCTTACTGCATGAAAAATTATTTCTTTTTTAAGTTTGTATAAAAAATATTTAGTTTAATAAATCATTTCTATAATAATAAGTAATGACTTACCTTAACGTTAATCCCAGTTTCTCTGCTTGTTGAATACACTTTCGAAAGTTCGACTGTTTTTCCAGTCTTCCGGAAATATGAGACAAAATATAATTAAATGTGTCAGGTAACATTCGAAAATATTCAAAAAACTTCTGTGGTTGGTGTAACAAATCATTCCATATTAAGTGAAACTCGCCATTTTCTTCTCTCATCATCATCATTCTCTTTGCCTTATCCCTATGCGGGGTCGGCTTCCCTAATTGCATTTCTCCACAAATTCTGTCTTGGGTCATATCAATGTTAATCCCCTTTACCAACATGTCCTGCCTTATCGCCTCCCCCCAGGTCTTCTTTGGTCTTCCTCTCCTACTCCTTCCAGGAATCTGCACTTCAGCTATTCTTCGTATTGGGTGATTAACGTCTCGACGTTGAACATGACCAAACCATCTTAACCTATGCTCTCTCATTTTGGCATCAATTGGTGCCACACCTAGACTTCCTCTGATATACTCATTTCTAATTTTATCCTTCTTTGTCACTCCACTCATCCATCTAAGCATTCTCATTTCCGCCACATGCATTCGTTGTTCCTCTTTCTTTTTCACTGCCCAACATTCAGTTCCGTACATCATAGCCGGTCTTATGGCTGTTTTATAGAATTTTCCCTTCAGCTTCATTGGAATTTTTCTGTCACACAACACACCACTCGCTTCTTTCCACTTCATCCATCCAGCCCTAATTCTACTGCATGCATCTCCATCTATTTCTCCATTACTCTGTAATACCGATCCTAGGTACTTAAAACTATTGCTTTTCACAATCATTTCACCATCCAAAGATACCATTTTATTTGTAGTAGCTCCATCTTTAAATGAACATTCCAAATACTCTGTTTTTGTCCTACTAAGTTTTAAACCTTTTTCCTCCAGAGCATGTCTCCACTGTTCCAGTTTTTGTTCTAAGTCTCTTTCACTATTTCCTACTAACACGACATCATCAGCATACATTAAGCACCATGGAATGTTACCCTGTAGTTTCGCTGTTATCTGGTCCAAAACTAATGAGAATAAATACGGACTAAGCACCGAGCCTTGGTGCAATCCTACTTTCACATGAAATTTATCAGTCTCTCCCACACCTGTCCTAACACTAGTCGTAACTCCCTCATACATATCCCTCACAATCTTTACATATTCACCAGGGACTCCTTTCGTATTGAGTGCCCACCACAGAATCTCTCGAGGAACTCTATCATATGCTTTCTCAAGATCAATGAATACCATATGAGCGCTTGTTTCTTTACTCCTGTATTTTTCCATCAACTGCCTTATAATGAAAATTGCATCTGTTGTTGATCTACCCTGCATAAAGCCAAATTGATTCTCGGATATTTC
Organism: Diabrotica virgifera virgifera; assembly: GCF_917563875.1. NCBI lineage: Eukaryota > Metazoa > Arthropoda > Insecta > Coleoptera > Chrysomelidae > Diabrotica > Diabrotica virgifera. The sequence goes on along the minus strand of NC_065450.1, from coordinate 67,323,327 downwards.
GGTCTCTTCACGTATCCGTCTGTCTATTACTCTTTCCCATATTTTCATGGTGTGGCTAAGCAGTTTTATAGCCCTGTAGTTTGTACATTATTGTATATCTCCCTTGTTTTTGTAAACAGGTACCAGTATACTGCTTCTCCATTCGTCTGGCATTTGTCCGACTTCCATAATTCTATTAAATAGACCTGCTAGCCATCTTGTTCCTGTCTCTCCCAATGCTCTCCATACTTCCCCAGGAATATCATCTGGTCCTACCGCTTTTCCTTTCTTTATTTTTTGAAGCGCTTGAGCCACTTCCTCGTTGGTTATTTTGGTGACCATTGCTGCTACTGTCTCCGTTGACTCTACAGGCTGTCTGTCAAATTCTTCATTTAATAAGCTGTCAAAGTACTTTCTCCATCTCTTTTTGACTTCCCTTTCGTGAACTAGTATTTTATTATTTTCATCTCGGATACATCTAATCTGATTAAAATCTTTTGCTTTCTTTGCTCTCTGTTTGGCTATTTTATATATCTTCGTTTCGCCTTCCCTGGTATCAAGTTGATCGTATAGGTTTGAATACGCTTCTGCTTTGGCTTTTGCTACTGCTACTTTCGCTTCCTTTTTCGCCACCATATAGTTTTGAAGATCTGTGTCGGATCTGGTTTCTTGCCACTTTTTATATAATTTTCTCTTCTCTTTTATTTTTCCTTGTACTTCGTTTGACCACCACCAAGTCTCTTTATCCTCGAACTTTTTTCCTGACGTTTTCCCAAGTATTTCAATAGCAGTCTCTCTAATACTACTGGCCATTTTTCTCCAAATTGTATTAGGGCTTCCTTTCATGTTCCAACATATTTTTTCTACTATTCTTCTCCTGAATAGACCTTCTTTCTCATCTTTCAGCAGCCACCACTTGATTTTTTGTGGTCCTCTCCGATATTTTTGTTTAGTTTCGCTTTTTACTTCGATGTCCAGAACAAGCAGCTTATGTTGTTGGCTTACTGTCTCACTCACTATTACCTTGCAGTCCTTGCATTCACGTATGTCTTCTTTCCTTATCATGAAGTAGTCTATTTGGGATTGATGTTGTCCACTTTTGTAGGTAATAAGTTGAGTTTCTCTCTTTTTAAAGAATGTGTTAACAATCACCATATCCAATGCTGTTGCTAATTCAAGCATGTCATCTCCAGCTTCATTTCTAGTTCCAAAGCCTAATCCCCCATGTATTGTTTCATATCCTGTCTTGGTTTGGCCCACATGTGCATTGAAATCACCTCCTATTATAACCTTCTCTTCTGCTGGAATATCACTCAGTACGTCTCCTAATTGATCATAGAAAGCTCTTCTTTCATTCTCACCCAGACCTGTTTGGGGAGCATACACACACACAACATTCAATACCTCTTTATCAATTACAAATTTCACTGAAATCATTCTATCACTCGTTCTTACAACTTCTACTACGTTATCTTTCATTTCACTATCAGCAATTATACCAACTCCATTTCTAGTGTTACTACTCCCTACATACCACAATTTGTATCCTTCACCTAGTTCTTTCGCCCTTTGTCCTTTCCACCTAGTTTCTTGAATACAAGCAATTTGGACTCTTCTTCGTTTGAGCGCATCCACTAACTCCAGACTCTTACCTGTAAGACTACCAAGATTCCAAGACCCTATCCTGATTTTTCTAACCTGTAATGGTGTTCCCCCTGAGATAGTCCTCACCCGGAGATCCGAACGGAGGCTCATTTTACTTCCGGAACATTTTACCTCAGGAGATGCCATCATTTCAGTATAAGTTTTTATTGCGTTTGGAGAAGGTCTTTTCATTATTATGGCCTGAAAAGATTTTTGGATATTTTTCGCCATTTTCTTCTCTATTTGTATATAAATCATTTACCCATATTTATGGATTTTCTAACATCAAAAGGCGTAAAAAATTATTTTCTAATAAATATTCTTCATCTTCAGCCATGTTTTCTGAACGCAAAGTCGCAGTTATACGCATGCAATCCAACCACCTAGTCGCACTACGAAGGTCGTCCGTTTATGTCCGACTGATTGGTCGTCAGACTACGCATCCAATATAACCTTGGCCTAACGGTAGGTATCGTAATTTTGAAAGTTTAGTACTTCTGCAATCAAAAACAAGCAGGTTTAAACGTTTTATTTGAAGTATAATCGTAGAATCGTAGAACGAATCGTGAACTAATAACTTAACTCCCAAGCTAATAACTTTTTCACTTTATTTCTTTTTTTATGAAGTAATAGCTTCGAGCAACGAAACATAAAAACAATGAGATTAAATAGATTATATCTTCATCGCGTACCGTAGACGATACAGCCATTAAGTTTATCTATTCGCAACATTAACGATTCCAGAAACCTATTGGCGAATGGCGACCACACTCAAAACATTAGCTGAAATTGGATAAGTTAAGTAAATTGGCTAGACTCGATCGATACTATACAGAAATCTAAAAATAAATATTATGAAACAAAATCAACAGATATTGTTTTCGGACGGTCCTGACAGTAATAATATACATCACGTTGTAAACCGCTGCAAAATTTATCAGTTTTTAAATGATAAAAACACAATTTAAAATTATTTTGTTAGTTCCTCCACATTGTTATAGTGGAAACACCATGTAAACCTCGCAAACGTGACGTGAGTACCAAAAACCACATCATATTATATTTATATTAATAATAATATAACCTATAAAATATCCAAGAAAAATAAATAGGACCAGTTTTCGGCCAAGATCCATACCGGTTTTTGAACCGGCGACAAAGCCGGCCTTGCAACGTCTCCAAAATTAATCAAACATGACTTCGAATAACACCATGAACACTACCCAAACTTCATCTCACATCTCATATTCCAGTGTTGTTAATACGTTTAAACAACCAACAAAAGACGAAGCCATAGTTCTTTCTAGTATTGAAGAAACCAAAGTTCAAGAGTACATCATAGCCGTCGGTTCAATAGTTGGTCCACGTAACGTATCTTTCGCTTCCAGAATAGCCAACAATAGAATATGTATATATCTTTCCTCTAAAAATATGGTTGATTCATTGCTGCATTCCCACAAATACGTCAATATAAAAGAAACTCAAGTAGAAATAAGAAGACTTATCACTCCAGCTCAAAGACTGATAATATCAAACGCTGGTCCTTCTGTTCCAACCACGTTAATTGAACAAGAACTACGTAAAATGGGTATAAACACCGTCTCTAAAATGACTTTTCTTAGGGTAGGAATGCCTGAAAGTGAATATAGCCATGTCTTGAGTTTTAGAAGGCAAACATTTATCACACCTTTAGAAAATGTGTCCATTCCCGATTCTTTCATGATCTCTCATGATAATACCACTTACAGACTATACCTTTCTATAGAAGGCTTCAACTGTTCAAAATGCAAGACTATTGGTCACCAGGAAACAGAATGTCCTGACAACGCCAATACAATCACTTCTAATGCTACCACTTCTAATGCAACCAATCTTGACTCAACCAATTCTAATCCACCCACTTCTAATACAACAAATCCTGACCCAACCAATTCTAATCCAACCTCTTCTAAAGCTCTTCCAGAAACCTCCCAAAACACACAATATATAACAAATCTACCTTATAACCAAACAGAACAAAAACTTTCTGACAAAGCCTTAATATCCACCTCTAACGATCACCCAGCATCTTCCCAAAACATATTAGATCAGATCTCAGACGTACAGGTCTCTAATAACCAATTAGAATCTACCATAGAAACTGACGACATGTCAAGACTTACAAATAATACAAATGAAACAAACACTTTAAAAATCCCAACATCATCAACTTCCAACAAGATCAGCAATCTTACTCCATTAGAAATAACACAACCTAAAATTATTCCAAACGTCACAAAACATCTAAAAAGGCTCATCTCATCATCTCCAGAAATCAACGAAAATACCACACAGTCCGATTCTCATATCTTCACTTCTCCAGTAACAAGGAAATCAAAGAAAAAAACAAAAACGTCTAAAAGAAATTCTCGAGATGAACTTTTACTTTCCCTAGAGACAATTAAAGACAAAATCGCAAACAGATCACCACCATTTGTCCTTAACTTCGAAGAAATATGTGACTTTCTCGAAAACACATTAAACGCAAAACATCCCGAAATAACCTCAAAAAACTATTCCAACGAAACAGCCGAATTAATTCAGATCCTTAATTTTGTTCACGCCTATACCCACAATTCAAAATTAAAAAATAATATAACTCGATTAAGAAAGAAACTAAGTCCCAATAATTTCTCTTCCACAGAAGAGACCGATGAAACACATTCTCAGTCAGAACTCGAAAATGTCTAACCCCTATATATTACAGTGGAATATCAATGGGTTCTATACCCATTTAGAACAATTAAAACTTCTAATAAATGAAACATGCCCTAAGATCTTATGTCTTCAAGAAACTCATTTTAAGCAATCCAATATTAATCTTCAAAACTACCAATGTTTTCTAAAAAACAGAATAGCACAACAGGCAAGTGACGGAGTAGCCATCTTTGTAAGAACAGACCTAGAAGCTAAGCCAAAGAATATCCCATAGAATCACAGACGATGACCTCAAGACAATCCTCACCAAAAAAGTTTCATCAGTGTTAACATATTTAAAAGACATCAAATTGTATAACTTTATTTAATGTAATACTTTGTATTGTTATATCCACTAATAACCCTGCGCGGTTGATGTGGTTTTGTGTTTAAATAAAAAAAAAAGATATTGTTTTCATGAACTTACAATGCTTTTGTTTGTAGCAATCCATCTAAAGGACATTTACTTTAAATAATTATTATAACATTACGAGTAAATCAACAACACAATACGCAAGTGGATTATTCAGATGCTTCAGAACAGAATAGTATGCACAGTAGGGTGGATCGATTATCGCAATATTTTAAAAAAATTGACACATTGATTTGGAATACCCACCAAAAGTTTCCTTTAGTAACGACAATAAAAAAGTGTTATTACAACTTTTTGATAAAATTACATCTTCTGCCCTGTACCGGCCTTTGAAAAACGAAAAAAAAAATGTTGGAGTAATAATCACAAAATAAAAAAAAATTACAAATTGAATTGGAATACCCACCAAAATTTACCTTTAGTAACGACAATAAGAAAGTATGATTACGACGTTTGGATAAAATTTCATCTTCTGTCCTCTACAGGCTTCTGAAAAACGAAAAAAAATAATTTATTGGCATTATTAACAGAAGCCAGGTCCTGGTGGCCCTGGTTTGTTTAGTATATTGATCCCATCTTCGGGGTGCGGGGGTGCTGCGACTTTGGACTTTCAAGAAACAAACTGAGAAGAGCAAGAGATCAATGAAGAAAAGGTTTTATGCAAAACTCCCCCGAAACTTGGAATGCCATATATATTTTGACGGAAGGAAAGAAAATATTGAAGGCAAGCCCCACAGAAGAATCGCACTCGAAGAGCACGTTTTATTAGTTCAAGAGCCAGGCTCCACATTTTAGGTCACGCAGTACCCCTTTCTGGATCGGCTCCAAGCATTTGTCAAAGTATTGTGAACTTTTTAGAGAGTTATAGGTATAATCTAGAAGAACTAGTGGTAGAAGGATATGATGGAACTGTGGTAAATACCGGAAGAAAAATGGTATAATTTCTCAACTAGAGTTAAAGTTAGGTCGCCCTTTACAAAGATTTATCTGTCAGCTTCACGCTAATGCATTGCCTTTAAAGCATCTTTTCCAAAAGCTTGACGGTCAAACTCAAAGTCCAAGAGCTTTTGCAGGAACTGTAGGAAATCAAATAGTGCATTACGAAAATATGCCGGTTGTAAACTGTGACATTATTGACTGTGAGTTACCAGAAGTAGATTTAATTGACTTTAGTGCCGATCAGAAATATTTGTTTCAAATTTGTGTCGCAATTTCTACAGGGGACCGTTCTGTGGATTTATTAAACCAAAGCCTTGGAAAGTTAAGTCATTCCCGATGGCTAACGTTGGCGAATCGCATTATACGTCTTTATGTTAGCACTGAAAATCCAACATCAGATTAAAGTTTGAACTGACCAAATTAATTGTCACGGTTTATGCTCCTTTATGGTTTCAGATCAAATGCAATTCATCAAGTGTGAAAGGTGCAAAGCATGTTTTACAAACAATTAAGCGTAGTCGATACTTAGAGCAAAATTTGAAAAGTTTTATAGACCCTGTAATTCAAAGAAATGCCTATTTTGTACATCCGGAAAATCTTCTGCTATGCATGCTGCATGACACTCGCCCGCATATAAAAGAGCTTGCACTCCGTCGCATTCTCAATGCAAAAACTAAGGCCAATAATGAATCATCTAACATCAGACCCTTTATTATTCCACAAATTAATTTTGAAGCCGATGGTATTGACCTTATTGATTGACAAAACAATAAAATAACTTGCCCTCCATTGCTTCAAGGTTTGAAAGTAGAGGATTTAAAAAATATTATTTCCGGATCTCCTGAGAAAATCATTGACATCGCTACATTTCCCTGTCACACCCAATCTGTAGAGAGAATCGTGAAGCTCGTAACTGAAGCATTTTCAACGGTTCTTGGACCACAAAAAAGAGACAATTTTATCAAGGCAAAAATTTATTCGCGCAAAGGTATGCCAAAATTTGAGTCCAAAAAAGACTACAAATAATAGATAATCAAAATTAAGGGGGAGGGTAGGGAGTGGGTAGAAGAATTAATAAATATGAAATTATATATTTCAATTGGATATCATTTTTATAACAATAACATGTACTTATTACTTAACTTTTCATTTAAAATGATAAGTTCGTATTTTTTATTTTTCAACCCCCGGTAGAGGGCAGAAGATGAAATTTTTTTGAAAAATCACAAATAAAGATTTGGTTTGTAATACCAATTGGCAACTTTTGCGCACTAGTCCAAAACAGTTTTCGAAACTTCGATTTTTCGATCCACCCTAATGCACAAATACGTATGAAGATGCTATAACTCTGAGGGTAACTAAGGGATGCTCTCACGGCGGTGTATTGTCACCGTCATTATGGAACATAGTTGTCAAAGATCTGATTCATGGACTAAGCGCCCAAGGAATCTGGATCCAGGGTTTCTCAGATGATATTGTAATAGTAACTAGGGAAACATTTCCCAGCACTGTTGCGAATCAGATGCGACATGCCCTTAATTACATAGAGCACTGGTGTCTAAAAGAGAACCTCTCCGTGAATCCTTTTAAAACTAAACTGGTAGCTTTTACAAATAAGAGGAAGCTTACTGGACTGAGTGAACTGAAATTATTCGGAGAGGTACTGGAAAGAACCAATGAGGTTAAGTATCTAGGGGTGACCCTGGATTCAAAACTCAATTGGAATACTCATATTACCAATATAACCAATAGGACTAAGCGACTCTTCTGGAACTGCAGACGAATTGTAGGTGAAACCTGGGGATTGAAACCAAAGGTAATCTGTTGGTTATACACATCAGTGATACGACCGACAGTCACTTATGGTTCAGTACTCTGGTGGAAAAAAACGGCTTTGCAACCTTGTGTGACCACTCTCACTACCCTACAAAGACAAGAGCTTCTAAATATAACAGGAGCCTTAAATAGTACAGGAACGGCTTCATTAGAGGCTATCACAGGTCTCCCTCCGCTGGAATTATACATATATTTCGGCGGTAGCCTTTATGACCATCCTGACACTCAAAGCAAACAATACTTGGAGGCCGAATTATGTATTGAATAGCCACACAAACATTACTGGGGCTATACATGAGGAATCCATCTTTATGATGAACTCAGTTATGATGACAGCAGAACTAATCTTCCCTGAGAAGATTAACACAATTATACCATCTAGAAAACAAAAAGTCCCAAATATTAATGGGGACTTCATACGGTTCCGGAGACGTATTGGTATGGCAAAAAATGCGATGAATTGCCTAACTAAAGTTTGGAAAGACAGATCTATCTCTCAAAATATCAAGATGAGACTGGTGAATGCCCTTGTATTCTCAATATTTCTATACGAAGCAGAGACTTAGACTCTTCGCGCATGCGAGCGCCAAAAAATTGATGCGTTTGAGATGTCGTGCTGGAGAAGAATGCTGCGCATACCTTGCACAGCTCATAGGACAAACGTTTCCATTCTAAACCAACTCAATATTAAAAAAAGGCTGTCCACAATATGTCTGCAACGAATTCTGCAATTCTTTGGTCACGTGGTTCGCAGAGGTGACGACAGTTTGGAGAGATTAATTGTTTCTGGAAACGTTCCGGGGAGAAGATCAAGAGGACGATCACCAACTAGATGGTCTGACCAAATAAAGCATTCAGCTGGAAACTCATTCTGCGAAGCTCTTAGAGCCGCTGAAGATAGAGACCAATGGAGAAACATTGTTAAGAATATTGGAAGAAATCACGATCCTCAGTAATGGGGAAACGACAGGAGAGAGAAAGAGTAATACGGTTCACTGATGGATCTAAAACTGCCCACTGGATCAGGAGTCTTTGGGCAAATATGCAACTACATATAATAAATCTTACAACCTAGGTCAACATACAACTGTGTTAAAGGCTGAAGTTTTTACTTTAGTGGCCTGCATTGATGAAATCATTGATGAAGACATGTGTAAATCAACATTTACACATATGTATATAAGTAACAAACATAAGTTAGTTATTTATAGAACAAGACAGCAAATACAAAATAAGTGATTGATGCGATCGCTCATTGGTAATCTTTCATTTTTCCGACTGTATATAATTCTGAGTGACCAACTTGATAGAAACAGCTTTTCTCTCCTCAACTTATTCAATTAAAGACTATAACCTGTAAACTTTCAGTAAAAATATATCATTTAAGAAACGCAGTTTGCCAAAACATCTGTAGTGATAATAAATTATAATAAATTTTGTGGAAGTGTAGAGAAAACAAAAGTTTTAAGTGTTTTATTGTGAGAAAAAAGAAAGTAGCAGACCAATGTTGCAAAAACAAAAAAAGCTGTGGATGTAGAGAGTTGTTGAAGGACCTAAAAGTGGATAGTAACGACAGCGCTAAACTATTTGGATACTTAACAAAGAAAATGCAGACCAGTGGTTAAAAATAACAATGAGTCATAGGAAATACATTTTACAGGACTATATAGATGATAGAAAACCCCGAAGACAAAGAATGCGCAACAGAAGACATGAGAGATAATGAAATAAAAATACCAACAAATGATGAATATTTACATATCATGAAAAAAAGGAAACAGAAAAAACACCGGGCCCAGATGAAATTTCCAAAGAGCTTATTACCAATTATTACCAATCACCTACAACCTAATACTTGAATAAAGATAGCAGAAGAAATGAACATAAAGAGAGATGGAAGGACCAGGTCATGAGAGATATCCAAATCTTGAAATTGAGAAACTGGAGGATCCAATGCACAGGTCGAAATAAGTGGAAGTAAATTGTAACGAATGCCAAACCTTTACAATAAACAAGAAGGATGAGTAGTTATCCACGAGCTCAAAGAGCGGCATACATTTGTAACGTTATAAACGTCACATTGTTATTATTTTATTTTTAAATAATTATTTTATTCTATTTTCTTTGATAATTCATTAACAATCATCTTCTTGTATTTGTTTTACTCGTTTTCCCGTTAAAAACTTGTTTGGCTCGTTAAAAACTCCCGTTAAAAACTTGTTTCGTTATTCTCTATAGTCATATCTCCGTATAAAACATCCAATCACTCTGTCATAATACAGAACATTCTTATTCCGTTACATGTCAAGATGTCAAGCCCCCACTAACTAATACTGTCAAGTCAGTCTCTCTCCTCAAAATACACTTTTTATTTTCATTTTTGGAAACTACTTAAGACTCCGTCTGCCCTGGTAGCTTCATTTTCCAACAGACGTTCTTAAATTGGGTTTTTTGGAATAATAAACTACTGAACAAAACTTCACCTTTCGGGAGGACTCTCTGAGCTTGAATGGAGCCTCCAATATCGTCGGCGATGACCACCATACACGATACTGAACATCTAACCAACCAACACCCGTAGGCCTGGTGGCCAGTAATATCTAAGAGCTAGTTGCAGAACCAACAGCCAAGACACCAAGAATCTACAGACAGATACCAAGTGCCATAAGAATAATCTGAACTGGCAGCTTTCGGAAAGGTCTTGTATATCTTTGATTTGACAATATCTTTACTTTAGCATGTCTTTAATGAAAAATAAACATGATTATCAAAAATTAATAAACCATTTTCTATTTCGTTGGAACACGAAAATACAGCCGCATCATTATACTAGTTCAATTAGAGAGTGCAGCAAGCACCTCTACCGGTTTCGAAACTTATTAGTCTCTCATCAGGAGGCACATATGCTGCTCTCTCTTACCTAACCAGGACAAACCCCGGCATGCAGTTACGGATTGCAACGAACGAAATGGCGGGGATGCCCTAGCGGCAACTGCTAGCAAAAGACTAAGTTTTCAATCTAATAGCACATAAAACAACACCAAAAGATGTTACTCTACATCCTACCAGATTGAAAACAATGGGAACGTTCTCTGGTGACACCTCGGAGGCTTCTACAATTTGCAAGCCATAACGGATGCTGAGACTAAGGAAGATGAAGGAATTTTTAATTTACGTCCCATTTGCTCATCGTGGTAAAGTTCCAACGAGAATGGTTCCCTTGGTACTCCAATCAGAATAAACATGTATATAAAAAATGAATAAACCATTTTCAATTTCGTTGTAACAAGAAAATACGCAGAAAAGATGCAGAAAATGCATCTTTTGCTAGCAGTTGCCGCTAGGGCATCCCTGCCATTTCGTTCGTTGCAATCCGTCACTGCACGCCGGGGTTTGTCCTGGTTGGGTCAGGGAGAGCAGCATATGTGCCTCATGATGAGAGACTAATAAGTTACGAAACCGGTAGAGGTGCTTGCTGCACTCTCTGATTGAACTGGAATAATGATGCGGCTGTAGTTTCGTGTTGCAACGAAATTGAAAATGGTTATTCATTTTTGATTTACATGTTTACTCTGATTGGAGTACGAAGGGAACCATTCTCGTTGGAACTTTACCGCGCTGAGCAAATGGGACGTGAATTATAAATTGTAAAATTCTCTCATCTTCCTTAGTCTCAGCATCCGTTATGGCTTGAAAATTGTAGAAGCCTCGGAGGTGTAACCAGAGAAGGTTCCCATTGTTTTATGTGCTATTAGATTGAAAACTTAGTCTTTTAAACATGATTAGTTAAATTATTGTTTTATTTGTCCCATCTAAATTTTCATCGTTCATATTTTTGATTAAGACAAGGCGTACTCACAACTTGAGAGATTGAGCTAGGCTGGCATAAACGATAACTATCATAGTTGATTGAAATATTATTTTACAACAGCATTTCAATTCTCTGTGGTAGTTTATCGCAAAACACATTCCATCAGGAATGAAAGGCCCTGATGATGATTAATATCATTGTTCCCTAGTTAAAGTGTGTGAAGTTTCTCTAACAAAGAGTTTTCTTTATCGATACTTACGATCACAATTTCCCTAACGCTCTACTCATAACTCGTTAAAGTTTATAGAGCTATAAACCAAACTTTGCATCAATATTGGAAAGTTTACATTACAATTTCTACAGAATCCAAACAAAACTATTAAGAAGTTTTAATTTCAAAGGCCCATTTAGATTTTAATGCATAAAAGAGAGCTCATCAAGTTCGCTAACTATCAAAACAAGAAAAAGAAAAAAGCCAAACACCCGAAAAATCAATTTTAACTAGTTTATACAAGAGCTGCAACTCTCGAACAGAAGAAGTATCTCGTAATATTGTAGTGTAATAGTACAGTCACGTAAGTATAGTGTATGAATGTATTATAATACAGTATGCTAGACCAGGACTAATCGTAAAAAAACGTGTATTTTTGGATGTGAGAGGTGTATTTTTGCAGATAAAGTTAGGTGACACCTTCAGTAATAATAATAATTGACTTATGCTCTCAAATATGCCCGGACCATTAATAAAAAAAATTAAAATATTTAAAAATTTCGAAAAACATCGATTTTTTCTGCTTTCTTTGCTTATAACTTTAAAACGGTTCGTTTTGGAACAAAGTCGTACAGAAATAAAATAAAGATAATTGAATTTTGTATGATATACGACTGGTCAAAAGTGTCTTAAGGTATTACCTTTTCTGCAATATAGCAATAAATACAAAATAAGGGGGCAAAATATGCCTGTTGTTATAGACCAAGAGGCAGCGCTGAAAAATCTATTTGAATTTACTAAAGCTAGATTTTTCACAGTTGATTACTGTGAGTGTGTAGAGAAACATACTGCGGTCGGTCAAGCGAAACGTAGAACAGGGGTTACTGAGAGGGTATCAAAGTTGCTTTCCTACGAAGGTAATTATTTCCATTTACTAAGGCTGAAAATCGGACAACACATACTAAATTAAATATAAATAAAAGTTAATATAGTCGGTAAGCTGTATGACGGGACAGAGCCGGTCGGTCGGCCCCAATAGTCGATTGAGGAAATGAAGCACTTTGGCTCGCAATTTTTTCGTCCAGCATGGATTTAAATAATACTAAATAAACAAAAATGTTGTTGCTTAGTAAAAAATTCTTCTAATAATTTATTTAATCTGACTCATTTATATCGGCAATTCAGACACGTATTATACATTTTAAAGTAGACGACTTTAAAATGATATTGCCAATATTGATGAGTTGCGTTCCTGGGACGACTTTACTAAAAGATAGTTCATTCGATTACATGAAATCAATCCCAACTCAAGAATATCCGCCACAAAAAATCATAGCATGTGATCTGTCTTTAAAAAGACAACCAAATGCAACGGTGGCACTAAAATTCTCGCGTTAGAGATTCCATAGTAAATCACGAGGGAAAACCAGGAAAAAACCTCGTGATACTATCCCGACATCGTAAGTATTTGGGTTTACATTTAGTTTACTCTCAAAACTGATACCAAATTCTGACTTGATATTTTAAATTTTAAATAATACTAAAATACTAAATATGCACTAACTCGATATGTTACTGATTTACTAATTGTGGTATTTTCTTTCTATTGACTTCCTCCTTTAATATGGGTAACCACATCCTACTGCATTCTACCGAGGAATTTGCGACACAATTGGTTTCATTTAGCATAATTAGAGCCGCTTCTTTGATTTTTCTCTTTTAACTATCTGCTTCTTTTAGGACTATACTTGAATCTCTCCACTGAACTCTATGTTCATTATCCCATGCGTGTTGACATATTTGAGATCTATCAAATTCTCTATTTTTTATATAAGACTGATGTTCATTTACTCTAACGTCTAATGGTCTTGACGTTTCACCTATATAAAATTGTTCGCATTCACAAGGTATTTTATAAATACAATTCTTTGTTCTTTCTTGTTCACTTTTAGGTTTAGTTTTAGATAGAATAGATCTCAATGTGTTTGTTGTTTTGAATGTTGTTGATATGTTGAATTTATTTCCTATTGTTTTAAGTTTCTCGGATAGTCCTTTTACATATGGTATTGATATTTTCCTCGTATTATTTCTTGTGAATGTTGTAGGATCCCGTTCTCAGTTGTTCTGTTCCATTCGATCCAATCTTGACAATTCCTTATTTATAAACGATATGGGATAATCATTTTTTAATAAAACAGATGTTAACAATTGTTTTTCTTCTAAAAATGAATTTTCGTTAGAACAAGTAATTTTGGCTCTATCATATAAGGATTTAATGATTCCCTTTTTAACGTTGATGTTATGATTTGATTTGTAATTGAGATATCTGTTGGTGTGTGTTGGTTTTCTATACACTTGAGTCTCATATCCAGTATCCTTCTTTGAGACCAAAACATCTAGGAAAGGTAGGGTGTTATTGTATTCCTTTTCCATTGTAAACTTTATTGTCTCTTCTTGATCGTTTATAATATTCAGGAACGTATCCAACAATTCCGATCTATGAGGCCATATGGAAAACACATCATCTACATATCTCCACCATACTGTGGGTTTTAAATTTTGTTTAGAAATGATATTAGTTTCGAAATCCTCCATAAATATATTAGCCAATAATGGAGATAAAGAAGAGCCCATTGCGAGACCAAAATTTTGTTTATAGAATTCATTATTTAGTTGAAAATAAAAATTTCGACGCCCCGACTTGTAGTCCTGTCGCCAGGGGGGGTACAACGGCCTCCTTAATTCAGATGGACTTACCGAAGTTTTTTTTTATATATTTTGACCCGTAGAATACGAATTTTTTGGGTAACAGTTGATCCGGATGTCGATAAGATTGTTATAGACAAAGAACTTGAGGAATTACATAACAGCGATTTCTCGCAAAACAAAACATATTTTTGTATTTTTTTGGGTCATTTTAAGCAAAAAATATTCCTACAAGTTTTTTCGTAGAATGCATAGTTTTCGAGATAACCGCGGTTGAACTTTCAAAAAATCGAAAAATTGCAATTTTTGAACCCGAATCACTTTTGATTAAAAAATAAAGTAGCAATTCTGCTTACCGCATTTGAAAGTTTAAGTCAAATTATACCGGTTTTGATTATTTGCATTGCTAAAAATTAATTCTTTTATTGTTAAACTAATCTATAAACACATAGTGTTTCCCGTGCCTAATACATGCGTTTTAACGCATGCTACGTAGAAATTGCCTCGCTTGCACTTGTAGCTACTCTACCTACTCGTTCGATTTTAAATGAGAAATCATTGAAAACATCACTCACATACTAGGTGTTTATAGCTTTGTTTAACAATAAAATAACAAATTTTTAGCAATGCAAATAATCAAAACCGATATAATTTGATTTAAACTTTCAAATGCGGTAAGCAGAATTGCTACTTTATTTTTTAATCAAAAGTTATTCGGGTTCAAAAATTACAATTTTTCGATTTTTTGAAAGTTCAACCGCGTTTATCTCGAAAACTATGCATTCTACGAAAAAACTTGTAGGAATATTTGTTGCTTAAAATGACCCAAAAAATACAAAAAGATGTTTTGTTTTGCGAGAAATCGCTGTTATGTAATTCCTCAAGTTCTTTGTCTATAACAATCTTATCGACATCCGGATCAACTGTTACCCAAAAAATTCGTATTCTGCGGGTCAAAATATATAAAAAAACTTGGGTAAGTCCATCTGAATTAAGGAGGCCGTTGTACCCCCCCCCCTGGCGACAGGACTATTGGGCGTCGAAACGTTAATAAAATCATTTTTAGGTAAAATTGTGGCTTATTTCCCATTTGAATATACTTGATTAGAACAAATGGGGTTACATATAAATCGAAATAAAACAAAATTCATGGCGACTAACACAAACACAAGAGCTGGAAATGTTGACGCAGATCTAATCATCAATGACCAAAACTTCGAAGCGGTCAAAGAGTTCATATATCTAGGGACATCGGTTAACCCCAATAATAACACATCAGAGGAAATAAAAAGACGAATAATAATTGCAAACAGGTGTTATCATAGTCTATCAAAGTACTTAGCTAACAAACGTCTGTCTCAAAAAACTCGTATAAGGCTATATAGAACATTGATAGTCCCCGTTCTCACATATGGATCAGAGACATGGACGCTAACTAAAACAGATGAATCCGCTCTGTCGATTTTTGAAGGAAAGGTGCTACGTAAGATATTCGGAGCGGTCTGTGAGAACGGAATATGGAGGCGTAGATATAACTTTGAACTGCAGAATATCTACAAGCATACGTTTGGTGGAAAACCGCCTGCAGTGGGCAGGACATGTAGCCCGGGCCCCTGAATCGAACATGATAAAAAAGATTTTAACAGCGCAACCCGTGGGAATGAGAAGACGGGGTAGACCAAAGCTGAGGTGGATGGACGGGGTAACACAGGATGCCGAGAAGATCGGAGTCGGCAACTGGAAAATGCAAGCAAGGAACAGAACAGAATGGCGTAGAAAGCTTGAGAAGGTCGAGGCCCTCTAAGGGCTGTAGCACCAAGATGATGATGATGATGATGGATTTACTTGAAATTTTCACAGAAGGTAGGGAATAGTCCAAGGATCATTTTCTATAGCATGCCGCTATCGTACGCTACAACCTTGGGGGTGGTTGCCACTCCATCTCGGGGGTGGGAATTTTTTATTACATTTTAACCATGTAATTCGAAATAAAAAGTGATTCTAAGAAAAAAATGCTTTTTATACTTTCTTCGTAAAACTAATATTATTCGAGTTATTCGCGCTTGAAAATAACAGTTTTTCGACGAAAAAATCGACTTTTTTAGAGGGTGTTTTGAGAATATCTCGAAAAATATGCATTTAATCAAAAAAACTGTAGATATCAAAATTGTATCTTTTAGTAACACAAACCAAATTATTTTCCTATAATATCTTTCAGACCAATACAAACCGAGATACGGATGTTAAAGGTTAGCTATGGTTAGCTAAATGGTTAAAATGTAATAAAAAATTCCCACCCCCGAAATGGGGTGGCAACCACTCCCAAGGTTTTAGCGTATGATAGCGGCATGATATAGAAAATGATCCTTGGACTATTCCCTACCTTCTGTGAAAGTTTCAAGTAAATCCATGCTGGACGAAAAAATTGCGAGCCAAAATACTTCATTTCCTCAATCGACTATTGGGGCCGACCGACCTGCTCTGTCCCGCCATACAGCTGACCGACTATAATAACTTTTATTTATATTTAATTTAGAATGTGTGTACCGCTTTTCAGCCTTAGTAAATGGAAATAATTACCTTCGTAGGAAAGCAACTTTGATACCCTCTCAGTAACCCCTGTTCTACGTTTCGCTTGACCGACCGCAGTATGTTTCTCTACACACTCACAGTAATCAACTGTGAAAAATCTAGCTTTAGTAAAAATAGATTTTTCAGCGCTGCCTCTCCGTCTATTATTCGATGTTTCTTAACCACTTTGGTGGCACTTAGAACCTTAGTAATTCGCTTAGAAAATTCTTGTAACTTACTTAAATGGTCTACCAAATTTCATTAAAATCGACCTAATAGATTTTGCATAATAAATTTGCAATGTAAATGTTTTTAAAAAAGTTCAAATTTTTTAAAATCTTTCTGAACAAAAAGTAGACCATTTAGAAGTTGGCTAATTTTTTTACATATAAAGAGGTTCTCTACCTATCTAATACACTTTACAGAATTAAAATCGGATTATTTTAGGGGCCTCAGCAATATTTTAAAATTATAAACAATTTTTTGGTTTATAAACCAATAGCTTTGTTTAATAATAACAAAATTAATTTTTAGCAATGCAAATAATTAAAACCGCTATAATTTTACTTAAACTTTCAAATGCTGTCAGCAGAATTGCTATTATATTTTTTAATCAAAAGTTATTCTCGTTCAAAAATTGCAATTTTTCGATTTTTTGAATGTTCCACCGCGTTTATCTCGAAAACTATGCATCCTACGAGAAAACTTGTAAGAACATTTTTTGCTTAGAATTGCCCAAGAAATACAAAAAAATGTTTTATTTTGCGAAAAATCGATGTTATGTAATTCCTCAAGTTCTTTGTTTATAACAATCTTATCGACATCCGGATCAACTGTTACCCAAAAAATTCGTGTTCTACGGGTCAAAATACATAAAAAACTTGGGTAAGTCCATCTAAATAAAGGAGCCCGTAGCACCCCCTCCTGGACACAGCACTAATTTGTTTATAAGCCAAAAAATTGTTTATAACTTTAAAACATTGCTGAGGCTGCTTAAATAATCCGATTTCAATTCTGTAAAGTGTATTAGATAGGTGGATTGCTTCTTTATATGTAAAAAAATTGACAAATCTTTGTATCTTCTAGTTTTTGTTGTGCAAGATTAAAAAAAAATAATTTTTAAAAAAAAGTTTAGATTGCAAAATTATCATGCAAAATCTAGTCAGTAAATTTTAATGAAATTTGGTAGACGGTTTTAGCACATTACAAAAATTTTCTAAGCGAATTAGGAAGGTTCCAAGTGTAAACTAAGTGATGGAAAAACATTGAATAAAGACAGGCTTGTTTTGCCCCCTTATTTTATATTTATTGCGTACCTGATAGAAAATTTGCGTACCTAATCGTATCTGATAGAAAATTTAATTATCTTTGCTTTATCTTTATTCCTATACGACTTTGTTAAAAAATGAATCGTTTTAAAGTTATAAGCAAAGAAAGTAGAAAAAAAAAAACGAAATTTTTTGAAATTTTTAAATATTTTATTATTTTTATTAATGTTCCTGTCATATTTCAGGAGGAGCATAAGTCAAATATAATTTTTGAAGTTGTCACCTAATTTTATCAGCAAAAATCCGAATGCCACCTCTCAAATCCACCTAAAAACAGATCCTTCCTGGTCTATGCGGCAAAATAAACAGTAGTGAAATGAATATTGAAATGTTTATGATTATTTAAATATCTAGTATATATGATAGCCTTGCAAACATTATTCACAACGACGCACGTTCCCGATAAAACAGATGTTAAAGATGCCCTCTGGCCAGTGGCGGATCTATGGGGAGGGAAATGAGGAAATTTCCGCCCTAACAAGGTTCAAAATTAAAGAAAAAAAATTGTTCAAACATAAAAATATATTAGCTGACATGAAACCGAAACCACAGAAAGACAAATTCAACCCAATAAACACGCTAGTCAGGAAAATTAAGGGAACTTAATGCCTATAAGTTATTATTTATGTCTTTTATGTAATCTGAGTTTATCTTTTTTATGTCTTTTGGTTGGTTTTTCATTGGAAGATTTTTCAAGACAAATTTCTAGATCCGTCACTGCCTCTGACACGAAAAAATCTTTAATTGTAGTCGATAATTCCGAAATTACAGACGGTGGATCTGTCTGACTCCTTCAGCATTCCCCATATGTACGCATCTGGTGGCGTTAGTTCTGGTGAGTGGCAATTCCCAAAAAGATCGCGCAGTATTCGAAGAGACTCTCTGACAGTGTGACAGGTTGTCCCGTCCTGCTGAAACCATTGTTGATTTTAAGCTTGGACCGTTTTCGTGACCTTTTCCGTATGACCGAAAATAATACTCCACCATAAAATTTTTTTCTGCAAAACTGAGAACCATTCTGAAGCACCTAACATAATCACGACATTCACATACGTTATAACGACGTTCAGAAATCACTCAGTACGTTTCGGCGCCTGACACAAACAAATTTGAGGCATACGAATTTCAGTACTGTTTATTTTGCCGCATACCGTATTTATACTGTACCGACACATAATGTATGAAATGAAATTATTTTTGTTGCTAAATATGACATGTTGACTACTTTTTATACTTAATGTTGTTTTGAAGCTATTTCATTGTGGCATTTTTATGATTAAAACTATTTATATGGGAAATAAGCCACAATTACATTGAAAAAATAATTTTATTAACGTTTAGAAGCCCAAATAGGGTTATATACTTTTTATACATTATGTACTTTATTATCATTTTACGTAGGTACATTAAAATTGTCATTATTTTTTTCCTCATTAATATATACCTGAATATAAAAATAAATGATGCGCCCATATCTTGTAATATGATATATTCTTGTAGTACTTGCCGTCAATCAGTTTTAAGAAAGCAGAGAGCACGCACCCCCAAAATGACATGGTACTGACCACGGTTTGGTGAATGGCTAATTTTGGTCTTACTTTATATTTTAGATAGTGCTGAAAACGAAAATGAAAGTTTAGTTTGAATTTTAAGTGGGGCAACATTGTCAAAAACGCAATTTTACGCTAAAAATCACTATTTTTGCGTTTAACTCGCAAAAGACCATGGGGCCTGTTGCAGCCTTCACTTATATTCTACTAAAAGTTATGGATTTTTTAAGGTAAAAGGTGCACATTCGTGAATTTCAAGTTAAATCGAAAAAGTTGAGTGACAAAATTTAAAGTGTTTACTTAGTTTCATTAGTGTTAAGCAGGCCGCGCACTGAATCGGTATAGAGCGGTCGGCTCGGCCAAGAGCAATAGGCAGATTTTGCTATACATGGAAATAATTGAGCCACCGCGCACAGTCGACAGTCGAACGTTCTTAGGCGGTGCGCTGTGGCTTATTTATTTCCATGTGTAGCAAAATCTGCCGATTGCTCTTAGCCGAGCCGATCGCTCTATGCCGATGCAGTGCGTGGCCTGCTTTATCGTGTAGCCCCGTTCTTTTCCCTGCTGCTTCCAATGCCGTAAATGAATAGAAGGCACGATAGGTTATCTCACTGTCGAAGTCCTGTGTGCATCTGAAAAAATTCTTGGTATTCCGTTTTGTACTCTAACCTTACACACGGCTGTTGAAAGGGTTGCTTTCACTAGCCTCACTATCAGTATTGGGATATTAAATTCTACCATGGCTTTGTATAGTGCGTTTCTGTCTACAGTCTACACTGTCACAGGCACATCTAAAATCCACAAACAAATGGTGAGTATAAATTCCATACTCATATGTTTTTTCCAAAGCTTGTCTTAAAAGGAATTATTCCGTTGGTGTGGTTAACGGAAACAATTAACTTAAATTAAAATAAGTGTAAAACGAACAGTAATATATTTATTTATTTTTGGTTAAAAAAGGCGTGCTTATATCTCGTAAGAGGGTTTGCTATTGTTTGGGCCCAGCGAGGTGTACAGGATTATCAGCATCCAAAATAAGAGCAACACATATTCATTTAATTTTTAAATGTCTTACAAAATAAACATCACGTTTGTTGTTAAATAATGAGGTGACACCGATTGCTCAACACAAGTGCACCTAGTTTTCAATAACGCTGTGTCAGCTATTCAATATTATTCTTAATTCATGGCCAGCCCGTGTCAGCATTAAAAACATCAACACTTTTCTAGTTTATTTATAGTTACAGCAAAGCATCGCGGATCATTCTACTTCAATTCTTTAATCAATCATCATTCGTGATTCAGATACATTATTAGACAGTTAGACCTCAAGCCCACCAACTCGTTACAGATATTTAGAAGTGATCAAATAAATATAGTATGAGTAAATGGTGTTTTACCAAATCAACCCTCTCCTCAGGGTAACTACCCCGTAACATATGGAGTTCTATTATAGAGGGTTGTATGACCGACCGATGCCTGTTGGGGATGTGTATCGACTGATGTGGCTGAACTAAAAACACATGTCTGTGGTTTTACGTTGAAGACTAATTTATCGACATAAAGAGGCTGGCCCTTTATCTGGTGTTTTAAAAGCTGAAAACATTTCTGTAGTTTTAAGAAGCGTCTTCGAATGCATTTAAAAAGTGATTTATTGACATAAGGTCTGATAAGGTAACTATTTAATGGGGAATTTGTTTCCCAGAAAAAAACATTAATTTTATACAATCTGGTTTTGTATTTTAGGAGCGAAACACATGTAAATTTTAAATGACCTATATTATTTTCGTTTAGAAAAGAAAGTTAGTATTTAAAATTAGCAATAAAAAAATAATAAATGAAGGGCGTTGCTGTAGAATATTTGATGGTTAGCAGACTTTCCTTTGCGAAACCCACACTGATATTTGTCTATTATTCTTTCCCTATATCCCCACAGTCGATCGTAAGGAATGTAGGCCAATATTTTGTAGGTCACGTTTAGCAGGGTAATGACTCTGTATTTATCACAAACTGTTTGATCTCCTTTCTTGTGAATAGGTAAAATTATACTTACGTTCCAGTCTTCTGCTTCCAAATCAGTTCTACTAGACTCAGGGGTGGCCAAACTGTGGCTCGCGAGCCACATGTGGCTCTTTAAAGGATTATTTTTGTGGCTCTCAATAAATGTACCTGTATTACTTTTAATTCTTTTGTTTCAGAATGTCTTAAATTACTGACAACAAATATAAAAGAATAAGTGTAACATCAGAACTTAGACAAGAAGACTCATTATCACCGTTGCTATTCAATTTGGCCTTAGAATATGTAATAAGTAAAATATCATCTGCGTTGACAGGGCAATTTTCAAATCGAGAATCAAGACTATTGTTGGCCTTTGCTGATGATCTAGGTGCAGCCGCTCATTCTACAAGAGACGGGAGAGAGGCGTTTTCACAACTTGAGGAAGTAGTTTGGGCCTTCGAATAAATGAAAAGAAGACGAAATAGATGCTAGTAACCAAAAGTCCAAGACCAAGAGTTAGGCAGAACATAACTATGAATGACCACAACTTCGAAGTAGTAAAAGAGTTTAAATATCTAAGGGCGGTAATCACAGATGACAACCACATAGAAAAAAACAGGTCATAATATCATCATTATTAAGATCTTAGCTGCTAAAACGACAATCTAAATTAAGACTGTACATGGCAACTATTCGCCCAATTCTTACATATGGAAGTGAAACATGGATTATACATCAGTGGGAATTAAATGATAAGCTGCTGGTATTTTAAAGGAAAGTTTTTAGAATGATATCTGGCTCTCAAAGAGATAAATTGACGGAGAGTTGAGAAGGCGTCGCAAAGCTGAGTTGGTGACTGTGTATGATACTGGAAACATCATCAGACATATAAAAGCTAAGATAAGATGGGCAGGTCATGTGGTAAGATCAGAGGAAGAGAGAGTGTTAAAGACAATATTTTTTGAAAGACGATAGATCAGTAAGCAGTCCCAGAAAAAGATAGAAGGATGATGAAGAATCCTGAAAAAAATCCAAATGAAAAGTATCCTGAACTAGTAAAGGCTGCTTGTAAAATTATTTGCATATTTGAAATAACGATGTGAACCATTTTATTTCAGGAAGACGAAAAGCCCTAGATACAAAGTTTACTACTTTTATACAATTAGAATAATTGAAATGAAATTATAATAAACAATATTTTAAATCCAAGACTTTTCGTTAAGAAACTGCTTTCTGGCTGCATCTTGTATTTCCGACTTTTACAATATATAAGCACAAGAGACCACGAATATAGAAGAAAGCAAATAAAGGACACTAGCCACGTATTTACCTTATTTTCGTCTAGGAAAAGGACCGAAAGACAGTTTCAAGTATATACTCAAATCTGAGTAAAGATGAAAAAGATAAAGGCAGGTTTTGTTTTAATTTGATTCAGTCTCTTGTGCTTATATACTGTAAAAGCCGGAAATACAGGATGCAGCCAGAAAGCAGTTTCTTAACGAAAACTCTTGGATTTAAAATATTGTTTATTATATTTTTATTTCAATTATTATTCTAATTGTATAAAAGTAGTAAACTTTGTATCTAGGGCTTTTCGTCTTCCTTCCGTATTACGAGAGATGTCGCTGTTTTGCGTCTCAAAAGATGGAAACATTGCATCGTGATGTTTTCCCTTAAATAGGCAGGATTTTTGATTTTTGTTTCAGAGTTGTGACTGCATAGCTTCACTGAGGATGCATAGATGCTAAAATAGCTATATGGAGATGGTGGTCCAACTCTGAATCAAATTAAAACAAAACCTGCCTTTATCATTTTATTTCACTTTAAAATTAGTGAAATCCAAACACTGAGAGAAAAATTTGATACATTTTTTACACTTTTTAAATAATAGTTTAATTGCGGCTCGCGAGAAACTTCAAATTTTGAAAAATGGCTCAGACTATCAAGGAATTTGGCCACCCTATTAGACTATTTATAAAGCAGGCCAGATTTTTTGCGCCATGTTTTAACTCACCACTTCACTAACTACTCACCAATTTTCATGAAAATCGATGGATAGAGGTTCGATGGATGGAGGTTCAACGAGATCGGTGGTGAAAACCTTCAGTGACTGCACTAAATTTTAACCAGTTTATCCAAGAGCTGCAACTCTCGAACAGGAGTCTGGTGATATTATAGTGTAACTAGTTTTATACTTTTCAAGTAAAAGAACAAACTTCAAGAGATTCCCGTCGCAGGGGATTTATTGTGTTGTCGGAAAACTGTGTCACAAGATAAAACTTCACTAGTGTGTCTCCTTACTTGGTCCAATCTCATTTCTTGTCTTGATATTTTAAGCTTTCATGTGCTCGTAAATAAAACAAGCAGACAGATAGGGAACGCTAAGAAATATATTGTTTAAATTGTGATGTTTGTTGTATCGGAAATATATAGATTTATAGGGTTTTTATTACAATATTAGCTATTTATTACAATACTAGTAATTTTACTTCTCGCCATGGGACGGGGGATACAATCAATTGTCCCCTAGAGTCACTACACTCAATTTTTTTTACTTCCTCATATTTTATCGTATCTCCCTCTAACTTTTTATGACTTCCTCTATTTTTTTCTAACACCCTCAAATATTTACAGACTCTAATTTATTTTTATTATACATAGATATAGATTTCAAAAACAAAAGACAATAAATAACGGCACGTGGCACTTGCGACAGAAGTGACTACTTTTTATAGCGCGTTATATACTATTGATATTTTATGTCTGCTTATCACTAAAGTATCGTCGTGCTATCATGTTACATTCAACAAAACCAGCTTTGTACGACCTTTCATTAGATATCGCAAATCAATTTGGCTGATTTTGTCTGCAGATATACACACAACTAAACTTATATAGAATCATCTGATATTTCTTATTATTTCGTGCGAATTTAAAAAAACGAACACACGAAGTCAAACAATAATTGAATCGGTTATTTCGAAAAGGCCACAACTCCAGAAATGTTAATTTTACAGGAAACGAAAAAAACGTTTCATTTTGGTATTAATGAAGATATCTTTCTCTTTTCGGAGTAAAGTCTCAAAATGTGATGCATGACGAAGTTTCATTAACAAATCCAACATAAAAAAAGACATAGGTACACTGTAAAAAATAATTTAGTTTTTGGAGTTGTGGCCTTTTCCAAACAAACACTGATGATTTTATGATTAATAATAGAAAACTCCAATATTATTAAGGAAAAAATTTATTAGGTGGCAAAACAACATGTTGAAGGTTAAGAAATAGTCTTTTAGTAATCTTCCTCTGGTGGTTCATCACTATTAGTGGTAGGCCATAAAATCAGCTCATTATAAAAAAACATTTTGTCTTCTGGCACATTTTGTACAAGTTTCTTGATGTTTTCCATTTTTTTCGAATTAATAGGGATTTTTCTGTGTAAGCAGACTCTGTTGGCAAACTAGGACAAACTCCAGCTGGTTTTCCCAAGGAAAATTCATGAAACATAAGCCCATCGATAAATGGACGTACTTTAACAATTCCCGGTTTTTTGTTGTCATATTCGAACTCATTATATTGAGAAATTTGAAAAGTTGTTTTCTCATGTTTGGGTATTTTCCTATAGGAGTCAATGGAGAGTACGGTTTTTTTATAATGCCTGGGCCACCATTTTTTGAATTCCAAAATTGTTTCATTTTTTACCAGTTCTATAGAAAAAAGAGATTTTCTTGACGATTTTTTTATCAATTCGTAATATTCTTCAGGAAGAAAAATTCGGTCCTGCTTGCAAATGAGTCTTTTTGCTACCCCGAAATCTCTATCGCACGGGAGGAATGAGTGGCCTCTGATTGGAAAATAATGAAAAATGTGATTGAATTTTCCTGACGAAGCAAGAGCTATAAGGAATCTTATTACCGTGTGGTTCTTATTTTGGCCTGCACAGCCATCTGAAAATATATGGACCTCTTTTACATTTTCAGAAACATCATTTTCAAAATAATTTTTCAGGAAGGTGCACACTTCATTGGGTCCTTTGTGGGCCTCGCCCTCGTGATAGGAAAAAAATTAGCTTCTCCTGTTTTTAAGTTGTGTATACTGAATTGAAAAACCCATAACTGCCGATAATAAAAGATTTCCTGTACAGGTATGTCAGGTATCGGCAAATTTTGCATATAATCCATGGATATTCCTAGTATCTCGTCCGTCTCTGAAGAAAGTTTTTTAATCTGCTCTAGTTTTTTATAAAATTTCTTAGCCCTATTTTTGTGAATTAATAATTCTGCAACAGCAACTCGTTTTGCAATGTCGTTGAGAGTGGTACTTTTAACTTTCTGGCCAAGTTCTTCACAAGTAGAACATACATCAACTTGAGGACGACCAAAAGAGTATGTAAAATTTTCATGAAAATACTTCAAATAAAAACTGTATTTCACTTTAGATTCCGGAAATTTTTCGATAAACATTTTATGCATTTGTTTGACATCGAAAGTAGCAGGCAAATACTTTTTTAATATATTAGCATAATGGACTTCCTTTACATCAAAAGATTGTATGTGTTCACAAATTTGAAAGCACAATTCACCTGGTATTAAATTATGCCTAGATTTAACAGATTTACCTCTATTATCTCTTGGAGTGGATCCAGTCACTAGTAGGTGGCATAATCTTCTGACATGCTTTTCGCCAACACCATATAAACTTAAGAAAGCTTTCTTACATACCTGCTTACGTACTCCTTTTAAACAAACATGAAAAAAAAATTATTGGGTCTCTCAATACGTTTAATGGCATTCTGAGATTTTCTCTCTCTCTCTCTTAATGGGAGTTACTTCGATCATATTTTGTAAGTATGAGTCTTGTGAGTTTTTGTCATCAAAGTCATGTAACGACGTTAACAACGCATTCTTGTTCATTTCCGAAAAATGTTCACAACACTTCTTGCGACAAGTACAGTCGATTCCAGTTTTTCGCGCCATAACTTGTTTTCCCACGTGATTAATATGGGCTTGGCCCTTAACTTTAGCCTTCTTAATAACTTCACTTTTATACACGGCCCGATTAATAATACCTTTCTTTCTTTTCCTTTGTTTATTTTCAATAATAACAGTGGTTTCACTATCAGAGCTACTCATTTTTGTACATATAAACAATACACAATGGAACCTAATCGTACTAAATGTAATCGTCAACAACTGGTCTAGGAAACTAGGAAGGTCCGCGACCGTAACCACTAAATTACATGTCCGGCGCGCGCAGTTTGTTTCGGAAACGCCACATCTCCGGAGAAGTGGCCTTTTCGAAATAAACAGAGAAATACGCCTGTCAAGATTAATAGTAACGAATAGCCGATATGTGGCGTTTTCACGTGTAATAAAGCACGAGGATATTCTGAACAAAATGGCGAAGTTAACTCATTTTGTGAAATTAATGGAGATGTGGCCTTTTCGAAATAACCGATTCAATTATTTTAAAGCAATTTAATAACAAATACATAACAATTAAATAAAACAATAAAGTATTTAACAACCAAATTGAAAGTAGTTGTTTTCAAGTCAATAGCATAAAAAATTTTAATGTAAAACGAATAATGTTTAAATTGTTTTTATTTATTTTTTGTTTGTTTGGTAGTTAGTGTTATCATCTCTAGTCCTTTTGCAAGCTTCAGTTTGCGTGGGCACGCTCCTAATCAAATTATCAACATTTTGTTGTGGTAGGTTGCTCCATCCTTTAAGAGCAGCTTGTACTAGCCGTGCGGTGTTTTGTGGATTATCCCGGCGAGCTCTAATTTTTCTTTTAAGCATATCCCACAAATACTCTATAGGATTAAGCTCGGGTGAGCAAACAGGCCACTCCAAACAAGGGATACCTTCTGCTTCAATGATGTCTCTATCACTCTAATCGTATGTGGAGGTTCATTATCATGCATAAAAATTAAATTTTCTCTTTCGCACCTCTCCAGAGACTAACTACAGGCTATCAACATACCTGTGAGCAGTTAAAGTTGATTTGATGAAAATTAAAGGAGTTTTTTTACGGATCACAATTACTCTCCAGAACATTACACTTCCCCTTGTATATTTGTGAACAGATCTGACAGTTTTCGTTTTTGCTAGTCTTCCTCGACTTTTAAGTACACGATTTCGTAGGTCATCTGATTTTACACAAATCCTGACTTTTTCTGAAAATAGCACATTTTGTCAATTCCCAATGTTCCAGTTTTGGTGGTGAAGACACCAATTTAGGCGATCAATCTTGTGCTGCCTGGATAACTCGGGAACCCATAACTGTCTCCTGCTGTATACTGCTTGGCACGAACTCTTCGTCATATCGTTTCAACTGAAACAGTTACACCTGCAGCTTAAAAAAGCTGCCTTTGGAGCTTCAAGTAAGAAATGATTGGGTGTCTTCCAGCTGATTGGACAATTCAACGATCGTGGCGAACCGTTATTACTTTTTGGCGACTTTCCCTTGCTTTATTTTTGAGCTTTCCTAGTTCCTTTTACCTAGCATAGGTTTTGGACAGAACGCCCTGTGTTACGCCTAGCTCTACAGCTATGTCCCTCTGAGAACATTACTTGCTCGACAAGACCAATAATATTTCCCCGTTGTAAGTTCTATACTCCCACATGAGGCATATTTTCGTTTTTGGATGCAAAAGTTAGTTTATTTATTTTCGTTCAATTTGCAAATCAAGCAAATAACCTATACAGTACCGAGCTGTACTATTTGATTGTCTTATTACTCTGGGCTAATTAGCAAAATTCATGGAAAAGTTATTTACCAGCAATTTTATTGCTGGAATCGAATTATAAGATCCTATATATTAATAATATAGGTATGCAAAGTCCGCAGATAGTGTGCTACTTTTTTTATAAACAAAATGGCGCCCGAAAATCGTGATTTTTTCAATTATTGCTCTATAACTCCGAAGATTTTAACTTTACAACAAAAACACCTTAATAAAAATTCACCGCAATTAAATTCTGCATAGAGATATGTTTTTCACGATTTGCTCCGACGAAAATTTTCCTCGGAAAATGCGGGCTTTCCTAACAAAAACTCTAATTTTCAAATACAGTTTTAGGTAAGTAATTATTAATCAATAATTAAATAACTTAGTGACATCAAATCTTTCTTGGTATAGATTGTAATTCCAGAAGCCGGTGAAAATTAAACGAATATTTTAGCAACAATTCAATTGTTAATTAACAAATTACGATCGCAATAATAACCAAAATAATCATGATACATTGATCAAACTTATAAAGATTATAAAGATGAGATGCTTATTTAATATTTTATTGACAAAATATAAATTTTTCTTTTTTTTGCATAATCTTTAAATTTTGAAAAAAAAATAGTTATAATACGCTGGTCTAATTAGTAAAGTACAAAGAAAGGTTATTTACCAGCAATTTTATTGCTGGAATCGAATTATAAGATCCTATATATTATTAATATAGGTATGCAAAGTCCGCATATAGTGTGCTACTTTTTTTTATAAACAAAATGGCGCCGACAAATCGTATTTTTTTCAATTATTGCTCTATAACTCCGAAGATTTTAACTTTACACAAAAAACATTTAAATAAAAATTCACCCCAATTTAATTCTGCATAGAGACATGTTTTTCCCGATTTGCTCCGACGAAAATTTTCCTCGGAAAATGTGGGTTTTCCCAACAAAATATCGAATTTTCAAATAAATTTTTTGGGCCAGTAATTATTTATCAATAATTATATAGCTTGGTGAAATAAAAGCTTTCTTGTTATAGATTATAAATTCAGAAGCCGGTGAAAATGAAACGAGTATTTTAGCAACAATTCAATTGTAAATTGACAATTTACAGTCGCAATAACAACCAAAATAATCATGAGACATTGATCAAGCTTAGAAAGAATATAAAGGTGTGATGCCTATTTAATATTTTGTCGACAAAATATAAATTATTCATTTTTTTGCATTATCTTTAAATGTTTAAAAAATTGTTATAAACAAATTAACATTTCTCAGAAATTGTTTATTATATTCTAATTTTAAAAAATACTTAAAATGCGTATTTCATAGGTCTTGAAAATGAATGCTTTAAAAAAATTTTCCAACCATTTGCAAAAAAGTTATGAAACAGCAAAGTAAATATACGAATTCTCCGTTGTTTATAATTTGTTTTAATTGTTTTAAAGCTTAAAAGTGAGTCTATGGTACAATCTAATTACTCACAAAGAATGTCAAAAATTAGTGCAATGGTTATATTTTAATCAAAGATTAAAAATACTTTTTTTTGTAATTTTTAGCGCGAAAGTAGGCTTGATACAGAGCCGGAGATAAAATGTTCACTCGAAGCGACTGACACGCTTAAACTCGCGCGAGTTGTGTATGTGGGCGGGTAGCTATGGTACTGTATTATTCTACTTTCGCGCGTGTAAATTACAAAAAAATATATTTATAATCTTTAATTAAAATATAACTATTAAACTGATAATCGATATTTTTCTATAAATAATTAGCTTGTACTTTAAACTCACTTCTACGCTTTGAAAGAATTAAAAAAAGTTATAAATACCGTAGTAATCGTATGTTTACTTTGCTGTTTGATAACTTTTTTGCAAATGGTTGCAAAAAAGTTTTAAGGCATTCATGTTCAAGATATTTGAAATGCGCATTTTAGCTAATTCTTAAAATTATAATATAATAAAAACTTTCTGAGAAACGTTAATTTGTTTATAACTATTTTTTTTAAACATTTAAAGATTATGCAAAAAAATAAAAAATTTATATTTTGTCGACAAAATGTTAAATAGGCATCTCATCTTTATAAGATTTCAAAGTTTGATCAGTGTATCATAATTATTTTGGTTATTATTGCGACTGTAAATTATTAATTAACAATTGAATTGTTGCTAAAATATTCGTTTAATTTTCACCAGCTTCTGGAACTATAATCTAAACCAAGAAGGCTTTTAAGTCACCAAATTATTTAATTATTGGTAAATAATTACTTATCTAAAACTTTATTTGAAAGTTAAAGATTTTGTTTGGAAAACCCGCATTTTCCGAGGAAAATTTTCGTCGGAGCAGATCGGGAAAATCACGTCTCTATGCAGAATTTAATCACGGTGAATTTTTATTTGGGTGTTTTTGTTGTAAAGTTAAAATCTTCGAAGTTATAGAGCAATAATTGAAAAAACACGATTTTCGGGCGCCATTTTGTTTATAAAAAAAGTAGCACACTATCTGAGGACTTTGCATACCTATATTATTAATATATAGGATCTTATAATTCGATTCCAGCAATAAAATTGCTGGTAAATAACTTTTTCTGTGTTGGTTTTCTATACACTTGAGTCTCATATCCAGTATCCTTCTTTGAGACTAAAACATCGAGGAAAGGCAGGTTGTTATTGTATTCCTTTTCCATTGTAAATTTTATTGTCTCTTCTTGATCGTTTATAATATTCAGTTATGTATCCAACAATTCTGATCTATGAGGCCATATTGAAAACACATCATCTACATATCTCCACCATGCTGTGGGTTTTAAATTTTGTTTAGAAATAAAATTAGTTTCGAAATCCTCCATAAATATATTAGCCAATAATGGAGATAAAGAAGAACCCATTGCTAGACCAAAATTTTGTTTATAGAATTCATTATTTAGTTGAAAATAGGTATTATCAGTACATAATGTCAATAACTCCATTTTAGCTGATACATTTAGTCTTGTCCTAGTTGTCAATGCAATATCATTCTCTAATTTCATTTTGATTATGTTTAAAGTTTTATCTAATGGCACATTTGTAAATAAACTGTTATGTCAAAACTTACTAAAATATTATTTGGATTAAATTCAATAGTTGATAATTTGTTTAAAAAATGTTTTGTATTTTTTATAAATGTGTCATCATTATTAGCAAATGGTTTTATAATGTTTAATAAAAATTTTGATAGTTCACTACAAGGAGAATTGATGGTACTACAAATGGGTCTAAGTGGTATGTTCGCTTTATGAATTTTCGGCACTCCATAAAAATGTGGTGTCTTACTACTAGTGAGGTGTCATTAATTTTCTTTGATAGTACGTTAGATCATTTTTAAATTTGAATAAAGTTCTATATATTTTATTTTCCAGTGTCTTCGTTGGATCCTTCGTTAATTTGATATAAGGTCCCACATAGGAGCCTTAAAAATGTCACTTTAAAGCACTAAGAACATGATTCCTGTCATTTGACATGTTCTTCGTGTCCACTCATTAAAATGTCCAGTTGATGATAAACACCAGTCTGATTTTTGCATGAGAGTTAAATGAAATGGTAACAAATCAATTGGAAGTTCTGTCCGACAAATTTTTAACCTGTTCCACAATTAAAACTTCCCCTGTTCCAGTGTTCCCATACATCAAAGTTTGTCCGACTAGACACCGTTAAGCTATTAACAAATTTTCAGCTTGCTATTAATGAACTTTTTTTGGTACGCGGGATCCAGGTCTAAGTGACTTTAGTGCGTCTAATCTAAAGCCAAGATATAACAATATGATATAACAATGCCGGAACTGAAAATGACATACCCACTAAATTATAAAATATGGATGTAGTATATCGCTCTAGTAATTCCATTATAAAATTTACTCTAAATTCTCAGTTTCTTTTAACTTTACGCTTTTGCTGAAAACCGCAATAAATTATAAACATTGTTCCGTATTACAATGTCGTATTATACACACGATAAACTACTTGCCCACAGAGGATTTAAGCTCCGAAAAGTAAACCAAGGCAACTCGAGTTTTATGAAGAAAAGTATGTCCGTAAAAATTGGAGCACACACAGCAAAAGCGTTAATCTTGATTTACTTGACAAAAAATGCTGTTATCTTCATTATATTCTTAACATCTTAACTACAGAATGTTAAAAAAATATTCTTTTTTATATTTGTTGGAACGTAAGTCATTGTGGCTCAATCCCATATAAACTTCTTCTTAACGTGCCCTATCAAGTCCCCTTGGCGTTGGCGAATAACATGGCAAAACTATCTCTGTCTCGAGCTATTCTAAATTGCTCTGCTTTCTTTATTCCTGTCCACTCTCTGATATTCTTCAACCAAGAGGCCTGTTTTCTACCAATTCCTCTGCGTCCTTCGATTTTACCCATCATAATAAGTTGAAGAATACCATATCGGTCGCCCCTTACTACGTGTCCAAAATAGGCGACCTCTCTATATTTGATGTTATCAAGCAGCTTGCGGGCAGCATTTGCTCTCTTAAGGACTGCCACATTTGTCAGCATAGCCGTCCATGGTATTTTCAGTATATGTCTGTGCAGCCACATTTCAAAGGCCTCCAAACGGTTAATGGTGGATATTTGTAATGTCCATGCTTCGACACCATACAAGAGGACTGACCAAATGTAGCATTTAATCATGCGCTTTCGAAGTTGAAGTTGCAAGCTATCATTACAGTTCAGTAATGGATCTAGTTGTTCAGTAATATGGCAACCAAGATATTTAAAACTGGGTACTCTTTGAATTATACAGGGTGTCCCGAAAAGATTGGTCATAAAGTATACCATAGATTCTGGGCTCAAAAATAGGTTGATTGAACCTGACTTATGTCAATCCAAGCGGTTCTTTAAAATTTAGAGGTTTTGCTATATTTTACCTTTAAAGAACGTACTAATAAACATAACACTAAAATTAAACTAAATGCAAAGGGCCTAGCCGGGCAAGATGATGAAAAGTGCCCCCAACTCGATTCGAATTCCATATAGGTCAACGTTTAGCGTATATAGTGAGACTAACTTTCTGAAATTGTTAGCCCCTAGGTGGTCATGTGACCCACCTAGAGCCTAATTAGGGTTTTTATGTTTTTATTTTTTATCTCAGCCGCATCGAGAACTAGCGAAAAACTTTAAATAGAAAAGTTCTGTCCGAAAAAATTTTTTTTTTAATTTTTGGCGGGAAATTTAAATTTTGGAACGATTTTAAAATTTTAAATGAGTATAAAAAAATAACTAAGATATTCGTTTTCACGAAAAAAATATATAACGTGTATTTTTGCATAATATTTCACCCTGAATTTTTTCAAATTTTTAAAATTGGTGAAACGCACCTTTAAAAATAAAAAACCGCATTTTTTCGGTTTTTTTTTTCGTTTTTTGATATAATTTTATACATATTTTTCAAAAAAGGTAATACCGTCACTAGAATAGGTAAAAAACTGAAAAATAATTGGGGTTTGCTTAATAAAAAATTTTTGTAATCCCATCCATTTTCAATATACAGGGCGTTGAAGAAAACAAAATTTTACACATTTTTTACGATTTTGCCGAAACTACTGGCAACATTGTAATAAAATTTGGCGAGTTTTAAGAGGTAGTTGTTGTGCATTTTTTGACATACAATTAAGAATTTTATATTTATCATTGGCGCGTATACGGGTAATAGTCTGAACTTTTTAAAGAAAAAAGATAGTACGCCACTGACATATTTCAAATTAACAATCCTTTTTGAATTCCTCGTTTAATTTGTGACAAAAATCTATCTTCCTATTTTTTCATACGACGCGTCATTTTTATTCAAAAAATAAAACATCTTAACCCTTACAAAGTATTCGAACTTCTATTAGTAGTTTCTACATCTACATACGTAAACTCGTACGTCCATTAAAAAAACTAATTCGAATACTTTGGAAGCGTTAAGATATTTTATTTTTTGCAGCAAAACGGCGCCTCGTATGAAAAAATGATAAGATAGTTTTTTTATCTCAAATTGAATGAGGAATTTAAAAATGATTGTTAATTTGAAATATGTCAGTGGCGTACTATCTTTTTTTCTTTGAAAAGTTCAGACCATTACCCCTAAGCGCGCCAATGATGAATATCAAATCCTTAATTGTATGTCAAAACATGCACAATAGCTACCTCTTAAAACCCGCCAAGTTTTATTACAATGTTGCCAGTAGTTTCGGCAAAATCGTAAAAAATGTGTAACATTTTGTTTTCTTCAACGCCCTGTATCTTGAAAATGGATGGTGTTACAAAAAATTTTTATTAAGCAAACCCCAATTCTTTTTAAATTTTGTACCTGCTCCAGTGACGGTGTTACCTTTTTTGAAAAATATGTATAAAATTGTATCAAAAAACGAAAAAAAACCGAAAAAATGCGGTTTTTTATTTTTGAAGGTGCGTTTCACCAATTTTAAAAATTTGAAAAAATGCAGGATGAAATATTATGCAAAAATACACGTTATATATTTTTTTCGTGAGAACGAATGTCTTAGTTATTTTTTTATACTCATTTAAAATTTTAAAATCGTTCTAAAACTTAAATTTCCCGCCAAAAATTAAAAAAAAAATTTTGGCACAGAACTTTTTAAATCTTACAAATTTTTTATTTAAAGTTTTTCGCTAGTTCTCGATGCGGCTGAGATAAAAATTAAAAACATAAAAAGCCTAATTAGGCTCTAGGTGGGTCACATGACCACCTAGGGGGCTAAAAATTTCAGAAAGTTAGTTTCACTATATATGCTAAACGGTGACCTATATGGAATTCGAATCGAGTTGGGGGCACTTTTCATCATCTTACCCGGCTAGGCCCTTTTGAAGTAGAATCTTACTTTTTTCATTTTTTCAAGACAGAAATGGAAAAGTAGATCTGCCTACATTAAGTGTATTGGGCGTAAAATTAAGTCAAGCGTGTGGCGATGTTATATTGTTCTTTTTAGCTGGATTGGAAATAAAACTGCTGAACGGAATAATTTTGAATTCATATATTCTTTATGTTTAAGAAATTATTAAATATCGATAAAATATATGGCCCACCAGTGGAATAAATCAACTGTTTTGTGGAATAAATCATTTTCAGAAAATTTGTTAAGCTGGAAAGCAATTCTCGAGAATATTAGATTAAATTCATATATAGAAATTAGGCTTGGGTCCCGCGTACCAAAAAAAAGTTCATTAATGGCAAGCTGAAAATTTGTTAATAGCTTAATGGTGTCTAGTCGGACAAACTTTGATATATGGGAAAACTGGAACAGGGAAAGTTTTAATTTAATGGTCGGCGGACAAAAGAAAACAAGTCACTTTTTGAGTTTTGAAGTTAAAATTAATTGATTAAAGTTAAAATTTTGATTATGAAAAAGGTCTCTATTGGAGATTGAAATACACATATACCAATTTATTTTTCCGTTGTATTTCAGCAGTGCATAATTTTTTTCATGTGTTTTTAGTCCGCAGACCACACAATTGTGGAACAGGATACAGGTTTCGAACGTCAGACTACGAAAACGTCCCATGTGTTTTGTCGGACAGAACTTCCAATTAATTTTTACCCCTTCATTAAACTCTCATACAGAAAACAGACTGCTATTTATCACCAACATAATTCCTATCATTTGACATGTTCTATGTGTCGGGCTTATTAAAATGCCCAACATATTTGCCGGACAAACCTTTTGTCATGTTATACAGTGCGGTGGAATTAGTGTTGCCCACCCCCTGTTAACTTGTTTATTTTAACAATATAAGCAAAACGCTCGGACAGGTCGATTTTTAAACTAACCATAGTATATTATAGCATCAACGTTTCGAACTTTACGCGATCCCTCTTCAGGTGACAGCCATAACTTTGATTTTTTTTAATGGGAAAATACATCATGTGACACCTCATTTAAAAGCTCTTAAAATACTGAGTTCAAAAATGTATAATACTTTAATCCTGTTTGAGAGCGTAGGCGCAAAATTTCGGTCGAATTCTTTCTAAATGCAATCATTTTTTTCGAATCCTGAAAAAACTAATAAATATTTTTGAAAAATTTAAACGCAGAATGAAATATTACAGTATTCTCGATGGTCCAAAGTCCCTGAGAACTCCTATAATGTTTATTTTAATAAGTCACAGTGGTGGAAAAAAGAGAAAATTTAGTGTGATTTTTAATTTCAAATATATCATTCAAAAGAAACTTTTTGTTTATTCTAAGGGACTGTCAGCCCTCGGTAATAATATAATCTTTCATTCTGCGTTTAAATTTTTCAAAAATACCTATTAGTTTTCTCAGAATTCGAAAAAAATAAATGCGTTTAAAAAGACCGACCGAAATTTTGGGCCTGCGATCTCAAAAAGGATTAAAGTATTATACATTTTTGAAATCAGTATTTTAAAAGCTGTTAAATGAGGTGTCACATGGGGGTCCGGACAAAAAATCCCCGGACAAATAATCCCGGACAAAAAATCCCCACAAATTATCCCTGGACAAAAAATCCCCGGACAAATAATCTCCGGACAAAAAATCCCCACAAAAAATCCCGGACAAATAATCCCCACAAATGGTTTTGGACAAAATATCCCCACAAAAAATCCCGGACAAAAAATCCCCAAGAAATATTTGCTGCCGAATAGTTCTCTAAAAGTTTTCCCGAAATTTTACCAAATTTCCAATTCCAATTCCATGCTGAAAACTTCAAAATTTACATGACAAAAGAGTGTGCTTTTTCAAAAATCGTGGAAGATATGGGGAATGAGTTAAGGCCCCGTTCTCTTGACAGACGCTTGATAACGCTCCTTTTGATAACGCTCGATTACAACTAAATACATTTTACTTAAGATCGTTCACATGCTAATGCACGTTTTAGATTATCAAAACGCGCGTTATCAAGCGTCTGTCATGAGAACGGGGCCTTAGCTCATTCCCCATATCTTCCACGATTTTTTAAAAAACTCACACTTCTTTGTCCTCTAAAATTTGAAGTTTTCAGCATGGCATTGGAATTCGAAATTTAGTAAAATTTCGGGAAAATTGTTAGACAACTATTCGGCAGCAAATATTTCTTGAGTATTTTTTGTCCGGGATTTTTTGTGGGGATGTTTTGTCCAAAAAAATATGTGGGGATTATTTGTCCGGGATTTTTTGTGGGAATTTTTTGTCCGGGGATTATTTGTCTGGGGATTTTTTGTCCGGGGATTTTTTGTCCGGGGATAATTTGTGGGGATTTTTTGTCCGGGATTGTTTGTCCGGGGATTATTTGTCCTAGCTTCGTCACATGATGTACTTTACCATTTAAAAAAATCAAAGTTATGCCTGTCACCTGAAGAGGGATCGCGTAAAGTTCGAAACGTTGTTGCTATGATATACTATGATTAGTTTAAAAATCGACCTGTCCGAGCGTTTTGCATATATTCTTAAAATAAAGAAGTTAACAGGGGGGGGCAACACTTATTCCACCGCACTGTATAAATTTTGCTATTGACTAAATAACTCGCTAGTTTTCACAATCATAAAATTGTCAGTATGACAAGTTCTACAATTAAAATCACGTTCCACAATTAAAACTTCTCCTGTTCCAGTTTTCCCCTACATCAAAGTTTGTCCGATTAGACACCGTTAAGCTATTAACAAATTTTCAGCTTGCTATTAATAAACTTTTTTGGTACGCGGGATCCAGGCCTAAATGAGTTAAAATGTGATTTTGATTACACGTAAATCCTTGCTGAATCATATTAACACAATTACATCGTTTTCGGATAAATATAATGCTTACTATAAAATCGATAAATGTATGGATTAGTAGGTATTACCAGAGAATATTTTAAAAGATTTATTTACATAATGTGACTACTATAATATACAGTGTATCAGATAGTGATTAAGATAGAAAGGAAATAGAAAAAACAGCGGGAAAAGCGTACTTAGATCGTATTTACAGTGCCGAACAACTAATAGAAAAAAGTATGGTCAACAATAAATTCGTCCACCTGGCTTTTGTCGATCTTACGAAGGCCTATGACTCGATACCTAGAACGAAGATATGGGAAGCAATAGAAGGCATTGAAGTTCCACGAAGATTAATAAAAGCAGTAAATACATTGGTGATGAAAGTGTCACCAGGCTCTGATAAGGACTCAGAAAATGAGGAGGAAGAGGATTATACAAGTAAGATTTCAAAACACTCAGATTTATTTTTATTATTAGCTGTATTGCACAGTAAAAATATAAAGTAATTGTTATGATAATGTCTTATTAGCAATTTTAACAACGTGTATGTAAAACTCAAGTTTGAAATTATAATGTAAAGACAAACTTCGGGAAAGCTGAGGAGTATTGTTCACTTTCATTAGAGTCCCATTTCCTTTTATATGTCTACTAACATTATCTTTAAATTTCGTAATTTATTTGAGTTGAGCACTTTAGTTTTCAGACTCGAGTAGAATTAATGGGATATTAAATTTTATGTATTTCACAATTCAAAGTATAATTTCTGAGTTATTCAAACAGTCATAATTACACAACGGTTCGGTTAATTAAAAACACTGATGGATTCATATAATGAAAGAAGAGACGCAGTTTTCTCTTGAACGACCCACGATTCAACTAAATTTTTCATTTGGATGGAAATAAAGTTTAAACCAATTTTTATCCTCTAGTTACGACAGTATCCTGTTAGTCCAGAGAAATAAGGATTTTCTCAGGACACTCAAATATCCAGGTAGCTGACTACCTTTTTGGTTATTGTAGACCTATAGGAAGAAAACCTACCTGTTTCCTGCCTAGAGTTCGCGTCCGTTATTTAATTATTAACAATTTAGTGTAAAAAAAGCGATTTTTTCGATTTTTTGCACCCCATTAGAAAGCTTAATACATGAAATCACAAAATTTGATTTTTTAGAATATTGAAAAAGCTTCAAAACACCGATTTTTGAATGTTAAAGTCAATTTGTTGCTTCGCAAATGGCCAAATAAATGAAAATCGATACTTGTTAATAACTTTTACTAAATTTAACTTAGAATTTTAAAGTTTTGCACAAAGTTGGATATTTTGGTACTTAACAAACGCTCAAAATTTCGATTTTTTAACATACGCCATTTTTACAGAAATTAAAATTTATCCTTACAATAATTTCTTTATATTAGCATAAGTAATGATTTCAACAATTTCGACAGGTTTAGAATGCATATTTGAAAAAAAAAAAGATATAATTTAAAAAAATCAGAATTTTTAAATTTATCGAAATTTTCATTTTCTTTTGATAATAACTCCAAAATATACGTAAAAAATGTAACATAACCAAATTTTAGTTTTTTTCTGTATCAAATATTTTGCCTGTTTTACTATTTCTGTAGGGTAAAAAATAACAGAGATATAAACGTTTAAAGCTTAAATTTTGCTACGAGAACCATGTCACCGGGACCATTTAACCTTTTATTTAAAAAAAAAGTAATGAGTTGAAAAGATTAAGTTCAACATGTTTTAATAGCCCTTGGAATTAGCTTTCAAACGGTTTTTAAGTGAACCTGACATCTTAAAAACTAACGGAGTTATTTAAAAAAAAACAATAACATTTTGTGGAAAAAAATTTTCTATTTACTAAGGCTGAAAATCAGTACACACATTCTAAATTGAATATAAATAAAAGTTTTTATAGTCGGTCAGCTGTGTGACGGGACAGAGCCGGTCGGTTATTCACTATATTTTGACCCCC
Organism: Diabrotica virgifera virgifera; assembly: GCF_917563875.1. Taxonomy (NCBI): domain Eukaryota; kingdom Metazoa; phylum Arthropoda; class Insecta; order Coleoptera; family Chrysomelidae; genus Diabrotica; species Diabrotica virgifera. Next base: position 67,283,174 of record NC_065450.1, on the reverse strand, counting down.
TTGTAAACTGCTTTATTTACAGAATTAGAAAAAAATGTAAAATACAAAAGTTATTCGATTATTTAATTATGATTTTTTGACATATATATCGTACTAGTGACGTCATCCATCTGGACGTGATGACGTAATCGACTATTTTTTTAAATGAGATTAGGGGGTCGTGTGCTAGCTCATTTGAAAGGTTATTCAATTCTCTATACAGTACTATAAACATTAAGATCATTATTTATACAGGATGTCCAAAAAATTTTTTTGAATTATTAATTAAACAATTAATTTAATTAAAATATTTCTTTTGGACGCCGTGTATAATTAATCATGTTATTGTTTATATTACTGAATAGGGAATTGAATAACCTTTCAAATGAGCTAGCACTTGACCCCTATTCCTATTTAAACAAATAGTCAATTACGTCATCACGCCCAAATGGATGACGTCACTAGTACGATATATATGTCAAAAAATCATAATTTAAAAATCGAATAACTTTTGTATTTTACATTTTTTTCTAATTCTGTAAATAAAGCAGTTTACAAGGGGGTCAAAATATAGTGAATAACCCTGTACATTCACTGGGGCCGACTATACTCGGCTCTGTCCCGTCATACAGCTGACCGACTATAATAACTTTTATTTATATTTAATTTAGAATGTGTGTACTGATTTTCAGCCTTAGTAAATGGATTTAATTACCTTCGTAGGAAAGCAACTTTGATACCCTCTCAGTAACCCCTGTTCTACGTTTCGCTTGACCGACCGCAGTATGTTTCTCTACATAATCACAGTAATCAACTGTGAAAAATCTAGCTTTAGTAAATTCAAAGAGATTTTTCAGCGGTGCCTCTTGGGCTATTAACATTGAAAGGTCTTTCTAGTAAGGAGTTTATTTTATTTTTTATTAGCTTCAATTTTGGCAATAATAACTTTTTTGTAAAAACTTATAGTTTTTGAATTATTTATGGAAAATCGGTTAAAAACATGCATTTTTCTCATGAAAAATTAAAATCTTTGATCTTTAATTACTCAAAAAGTTTTGATTTATTTTAATAACTTTATATAACAAATTTTGCTTAGAATTTGTCCCTCGAATTATCAAATTATGAGGTTATTTAAAAAAATTCACCCCCCGAGAAGGGATGGCATCCACCCCCAGGGTAAAAACGCAACTTTTGTTCCTTAGGATATCCTCTAACGTCTCATCAATTTTCATGCAAATCGATGAAGGTTCAACGAAATCGGAGGTAATAGCTCATATTCATCTTCAGTGACTGCACTATAGGCGCGAGGCGGTTTTTGGAGTCGCTGAATACGAATATGCCATCAGAATAGACAAGGTCACTGCTAAGACATGTTATCTTCTGGAGTTTGGAGGGTTTTTAGGCACCACGTGCATCGGGGGTCGGTTCTGATATCGTATTCTTTTTCAGCGACCCCTAAAAATACCGAGTAATCTGTTTGCATCAATTTAGTGCCGAAATCCCTCGAACCTTCAGATGGCGTGCCTTAGCCGTGACACTGAGCACCAGGTGCTACGGTGGTCGGGTCTGATGGCGTATTCGTTTTCGAAGACTCCAAAAACCCCCCAAGTAAAAAATCTGGCCCTTAATATGCTTATTTTGACATGTTTATGCACTTTTGGATGTATTTTATGCACTTTAAAATGCAACTATGCATTTCCACTTATTTTTCTATAGTAAACTTTTTTCCTGACATCATCCTGAACACAATGCAAAAAGTTGCAGATCTTTAGGTGCTGTATATAAAAATCGATTTATTTTGTGCTAAATGCCCTTTTCTAGATGCATTTCTAGAATGCATCTATTCGGTCCCCCCACATATTTTTCTTTTATATATATATATATATATATATATATATATATATATATATATATATATATATATATATATATATATATATATATAGTGGTTTGAAAATATTAATATAGTCGAAAATATTTGTACAAATATATATATATATATATATATATATATATATATATATATATATATATATATATATATATATATATATATATATATATATATATATATAAAAGTACTGAGATAACAGCTGGGAAAACCCTGGTACTGAGGAAGCAATGAAAGACTGGTGCTTCAAAGTGAGTGCCTTTTATTTTGGTCAAGCTTTCGCCTATTGTTTTTAGGCTTCTTCAGGACTTGCTACAAAGAAGAACATTCTTTACAAATATGCTTAAAGATAGAACAAGCAATTAAATTGGTTATAAATTTATTATTAACCAAATGTTACGGACAAACTTCTGATAGAATGGACTGTAATATATTATATTAAAAACTTCTTGTATTCAGCTAAAAAATTAATTACAAATTGTTAAAAAATGTGATTTTATATTATGACAATCAATCTAATAATTTTAATGAACAAACAATTAAAGCTTGACCAAAATAAAAGGCACTCACTTTGAAGCACCAGTCTTTCATTGCTTCCTCAGTACCAGGGTTTTCCCAGCTGTTATCTCAGTACTTTTTTATTTACTAGTAACCCAATTACTCCTTGGACGTTTTTATATATATATATATATATATATATATATATATATATAATTAGTAAATAATATTCTAAGTTTTATTATTATTCATTTTTTTGTTGTTTAATCATGTGTGTGTATGTTACGTACCAATACGGTCCTGCACTACCCCCAGGCTCAACGGTCACTTAAGACGGCTTGGGGAAACGATACATATACGCACATTCCTCAGATGTGTATATACATTCGTTATGAAATGACATAGTGTTGTACAGTTTAAACCAAACAAGTGCCAAACCGCCACCCAGCCTTAGTCGACTAAGAGAAGAAGAAGAAGACATCATTCAAGGTACCGTAGATATGCATACCACACAATTTAATTGATTAATTTGACTTTTAACTATTTTTTCACCTTTTCAAATTATCATATAAAAACCAGCACCTGTTTTGTTTAAGTGTCTTATTTCTAATTAAATAGAATCTATAAGTATACAGCATCTACAGTGAGCACGTAAAGGTTGGAATAAATTCATTTTCTCGAGAATGGACGATTTTGGAAAAAAAATCCCAAAACAGGTCAATTTTTATTTTAAAATTACGACTTACTGGCATATACATCATACTAGTGACGTCACCCATTTGGGCGTGATGGCGTCATCGATGATTTTTTTAAATAAGAATAGGGGTCGTGTGATAGCTCATTTGAAAGGTAATTCAATTCTCTATTCAATAATATAAACATTAAAATAATTATTTATACAGGGTGTCCAAAAAAATTTTTTTTAAATTAAATTTATTTACATATATAAAGAAGAATGTGCGTAATTTATTTAATTCAAAATACATTTTATTGCTATCAGAAAACAGGAAAAAATGTTTATTTGGCAAATAAATATTGTTTTTTGCTTAAATTCAATATTAAAGCCGCCACCCACCAGCCTCGTGACAGTTTGAACATTTAATTTAAGCGAAAAGCAATGATTATTTTTCAAATAAACATTTTTTTTAGTTTTCTGAGAGCAGTAACATGTATTTTGAACTAAATAAATGACATACATTCTTCTTTTTATGTCAATAAATTTAATCCAAAAAAATTTTTTTTGGGCACCCTGTATAAATTATTATGCTAATGTTAATATTACTGAATAGAGAATTGAATTGCCTTTCAAATGAGCTATTACACGACCCCTATTCTCATTTAAAAAAATCATCGATGACGTCATCACGCCCAGATGGGTGACGTCACTAGTATGATATATATGCCAAAAAGTCGTAATTTAAAAATAAAAATTGACCTGTTTCGGGATTTTTTTCCAAAATCATCCATTCTCGAGAAAATGAATTTATTCCAACCTTTACGTGCTCACTGTATAATGCATTTCAGTGAATATAAAGAAGTTTTACATTACACCTTACCCTTTAGTCCGTTCATATTTTTCGTTCATTTTTAATACTTTTATGACAGTTTATACCGCTAAACAATATTTTTAAAAGGCTTTTACCATAAATTTGGGTTTAGTCGGGAATATTTTTCACCCGAGAGAGCAAAAGACACCCCGAAACTTTTTTAAAAATTCAGCAAAGCCAATTTTGACGTAATCATCGCACTTCTTCAAATATAAGGGGCCACTTTAACCTGATTAAGATTCAAAAGGGCCTCTTCAACATCGACGCGTTTTTTGAATACAAACTTCGCAAAGTGAAAGTAATCAAGGCATTTATTTTGTATTTATAATCAATGTGACATTCAGTCATGATAATTTGGTCTGGTTGCAATACCTAAAATTTAATGGAGGTTACATACAACCAACTGTTTCATAACAAAAACAACTTAAGAGCATACAGTAGCGCGTCATCAATATAACTTCGGGAGATAGTATTATACCTTTTTTCGTAAGGTCTGCGAAACTTTGGCAACAGTGGTAATCTTTGACATTATCTAAGATCAATATTTTGACAATTATACTCATAGGTGCGCTAAATGGAAGTAATAGAAAACAATTTTGTTATCAGTAAATACATATTTATAAAAATAAACCAAAATGGGTGAAAATTTTATGTTAACATAGGTATTTGCACGAAATAATAATAATAAATAATCATTTCGTTGTGAAGCGAAACAGGAGCCATCTTATTTTATTTAGTTCAACTTTATATACTCGCATTAAAATTCGAAATCTTTTATGTAAAATATACTTAACTACCTACATATAACTAAAACTCACAATTAACAATAATCTATTTTTTCAAATAGGCCAACAACTTCGTTCTCTTACACAATAGTATATTAAGTATGGAGAACGGTAAGGGTTTTATACCGCTCGAAGACAATTGTTTGGAGGAGGAGCGGAGTGACGATTCCAGTTATTGTCTGAGATCGGTTACCCTTAACGTTCGACATGCTTATAACGTTTTTTGCACGATTGATACCATTATAAATTATAAAATTAAACATTTTCGTCATATTGACTAGTTTCATTCATTTTATCAAGATAGATACTTTGGTTGTTAGGTAGTAACTAGGGTGCATAACAACAATGGAGAATTGAGTTTTTATTTAGTTGTCAATAATTTTAAGTACAATTTTGATTATTATAAATTAAAATATGAGCGAAAGTGAATTTGAAGAAATTGAACGGGCTTGGGAAGAAGGGTGTTCCGCAATTATTCCCGAAAAATCCAAAATCCGTTATCAAAATACCTACCAAAGTTTTAAAAAATGGTGCGAAGGCAAGAATTTAAGAATCGAAGAAAATACTCTATTGGCATATTTCGTTCAAAGACATATGCAGTTGAAAGCTCCTGGAAGCCTCTGGGCAGAATATTCAATGATTAAATCCACCGTTTTTCTTTATGATGGCATTGATATTTCCAAGTTTTCAACTTTGATCGCGTATTTGAAGAGAAACAATGAAGGATACTACTAATGTATGCGATTCTGCAGGAGTTTCTGTTAGAAGTGAAACCACAGCCCAAACAAGTGGGATTTCATTAAATAATTTAACAAATTGTACCATAAGTTTCAATATTAATAAATAATTCGTTAGTTTTCTTTAATCTTTCAAAAAATAAGTTAAAATTAAGAGATTTTTTAACTCGACGGTAAGTGAATTACTTACCGTCGAGTTGGAGTACTTACCGTCGAGTTGGATTACTTACTGTCGAGTTGCTAGTAAATGTCACCTACTGACGTAAAATCTGTCACGGTAAACAGTCAAAAATGATCAATCGTGCAAAAAAATATATTAAATTAACTATAAATAAACACTACTTTCCTATGAAACAACAATAACGAATTCTTAAAATAATACACTGCTGCACTGAACAGATATCGATAAAGATAACAGAACAGATAAGAGAAAATCTGACGCAGGTTTGTCAAAATGACAGTGACAATTTCTCTATATTGCCTAATTAGTTATTAGGTATGATATGTGCGATTTCTTGTTAGAAATAAAAAAATTTAGTAAGTAGGTCCAAAATGACACAAAATCTAGGCATGGGATAAAAAAGTTTATTTGAAGAAAGTGTATTTTTTTGTTCTTCTTAATGGCGGTACAGGCTTGTTTTTTTAAATATTGTATTTAATTACAGAGTAATTTCCACATACTAATATATTTCTCAAATTGGGCTATGTACCGCCATTCTTTCTTATATTACGAATATGTGTGCCAAATATCTCGACAAAATATTCAAAATTACAGCCGCAATCTTGGACCGCGTTTGTTGCTACCTGTTGATCGCTACTGTAGCCTCTTAAGAGGGTAGGCGCAAAATTTCGGACCAATGCCTTTTAAATGCATTCATTTTTTTCGAATCCTGAGAAAACTAATAAGGATTTTTGCAAAATTTAAACGCAGAATGAAAGATTACGTTATTACCGAGGGCCGAAAGTCCCTAAAAACTTCTGTAATGTCTATTTTAATAAGTTACAGGGGTGAAAAAAAATTTAGTGTTTTTTAATTTTAAACATCTCACTCAAAACAAACTATTTGTTTACTATAAGGGACTTTCGACCCTCGGTAATAAAGTAATCTTTCATTCTGCGATTAAATTTTTCAAAAATAATTGTTAGTGTTCTCAGGATTTGAAAAAAAAATGACTGCATGTAAAAAGCATCGGCCCGAAATTTTGTGCCAACGCTCTTAAAACTAAATCCTAGCTGTTATAGTTGTTGATGTCACAATATTCCACTAATAGAAAAACAACATATTATTTCTCGTATATGATATAATAATATTTTACTTACAACTTACAATGTTGATCGTGCAAATCGTAGCTTACCTGCAACAAAAAGAAAGAAAGGTAAAATTGGAATATAATATGTTAGATAAAAATAATGTATGCAAACTACAAATCATTAAGACACGTTTCCACTATGTTGGCGTTCCTGCTCGACATAGTGGATACGTTGGCGCTCCCAGTTAAAGGGAGCTAAAATATTAAAAATATTTTAGAATAAAACGTGCCAAAAATTCTTATAGATATCTGATAGAAGAAGGTTTGATCTTGAATTTAAGTAGATTGTAATTAAAAAAAATTTACTTTTGTTTTTGAATCTTGAAAATCGTCATTTTTCGTTTTTTTTTCAGTTTTAAATTGTTTATAACTCGAAAACGATCAATTTTCGAGAAAAATTCCGAAAGACCTTTTTTATTCCCAATGATCTAAAGAACCTAAAATAATGTCTACTCGGACCGAAAAAATTAATTTTTATAAATTGTTAAAAAAAATTATTTTAATAAATTTAACAATAACTCCGAAATTATGGCATTTAGGTATAGAGAATATCATATGAAAAATATTCCGCATCCCTTAGGAAATCCAAAACGCAAAAAATATACAGGGTGTTCTATTTGAAATAATAAAGTTCATTATATTTCCAGAAAAACGGAAGATTTGTCAACAATGTAATTACCACTATAATATCGGCTGTATTAAAAGACCCTCACCCACCAAAATCCATAAAAATCGTTCTAGCGGTTTCCGAGAAATTTCCGTGTTGCTAGACTTTTTCGCAACCCTGTATAGTCATACTGTTCCCAAAAAAAGAATGTGTGTGTGTACTTTGTACGCACGTAAGAAGATATTCTTCTATTATATAATAGGTAATTTAAACGAAGTAAATATACTTAAAAGGTTATTTGTATTTTATTTAAAAATCAAACTAACTTTCTTATCTACCACTTTCAAAAAATTTTTATTAAAACAACCAAAAATAAAAAAAAATATGAATCGCCCAGGAATTGAACCCGCAACCTTCCAATCTCAGTGCTAACGCATTTCCCACTACTCCAGCGAGGCCCTAGAAATAGACATGTAAGTTTCAGATATAATTACACAACACGGCGACATATAGTGTAAAAATGTTATGCTTACATAATATTTTATTATTTTACTACAGGGAAACACAAATCCAAAAACACAAGAATTATATATAATAAATAATACATTTCCTAAAACCACTAATATATTCTTTTAATGACTTATTTGCACGGTTACAGATACATACATACGTATCTTGAAAGATTAGCAATGAACTACATACTGTCAGAACTACATACTGTCAGTGTGCGCAGGCGCGTGGTTCATGTACAATTTTACCCTCAATCGATTCGCCGCCAGAGAAGAATATCTTCAAAAATTAAGTTCAAGATATTATTCCGTCTGGATGTAACACTTCTAATGTCACTGAGTATTTATCAGGTTTTAATTTTTGAAAGTAGGTTCAAATATTCCCTGTAGGCAGATTTTACTTTTTGAAGTTATACTTCTTTAGGCGCGATTGAGAGTGAATTTTATTATCCCACGCGCCTGCGCACAACGACAGTATAGAGTTAGTTGCTAAATCTTTAAATTTATGAATGCATCAGCGCAAATAAGGTGCGAAAAGAATATATTATACATAGACTAAGAGCCGCTATAGGTGAAATTTCTTAATCATTTTAGGCACGACGGTACCCTATAACTTAAACAGTAGAACCTAAAAGAAAACGTTTGAGCACTGTGCCGTCACTTTTCAGTGGCACATGCGTCTACAGTGGCGCATCAAACTTTCCACTTATGGACGGGATACATAAATTAAAAAATACACCCTCCCTCATTACCAGAATTTAATTTTTTTCATTTGTTTAGGTTCTATGTGATTAAGACATACGATTTATCGTAATTTTAACCCACCACCCCCTTCTTCCTGCCCCCACCATAAAAAACTTTATTTTTCGATTTTATTTTTTTTTTGGTGGGATGCAACCAATTTTGAAATTTCAAAAAATTCACACGCATAGTTAAGGCTTTTATAAAACACGTCTATTTTTTATAGACCTGTAGGTTAAGTGTACATAACCTCAAAAAAATTTTAAAATTTTTCTTTTGGAAAAAAGTATATAACTTTTTTTTTTGGATAGCTGCAGATCTAATTTTTTCTTAGCCTTGTGTATTTTATCAAACACTATATTTCTAATTTTTTTCAGATTTTTCTGTAACGCTGGTAACCTTCAAAAATCAAAAAAACTGTTTTTTAAGGGGGTTTTTGGGGGGTTTGAACGTGTTTTTCTTATTTTTAAATATTTTAAAGGACTCAGTTACTTCAAGTTACATATAACCTATAAAAACAAAATTAATTTGATATATTATGAAGTCTATAAATTAGGGAAAATCCCCCAAAACCCCCCAAAAAACAGTTTTTCTGATTTTTGAAGGTGGGGAGCCTTACGGAAAAATCTGAAAAAAATTAAAAATATAGTGATTGATAAAACACATAAGATTAAGAAAAAATTAGACCTGCAGCTATTCCTCAAAAAAAGTTATACGCTTTTTTGAAAAAAAAAAAATTTCTTTTAATTTTTTGAGGTTATGTACACTCTACCTATGGGTCTATAAAAAATAGGCATGTTTTATAAAAGCCTCAGCTATGCGTGTGAATTTTTCGAAATTTTAAAATTGATTGCATCCCACCAAAAAAAAATAATAACGAAAAATGAAGTTTTTGATGGTAGGGGCAGGGGGAAGGGGGTGGTGGGTTAAAATTACGCTGAATCCTATGTGTTAATCACATAGAACTTAAAAAAATAAAAACTTTTAATTCTGTTAGTAAGGGAGGGTAACTTTTAATTTATTTATCCCGTCCATAAGTGGAAAGTTTGATGCGCCACTGTCGACGCATGTGCCACTGAAAAGTGACGGCACAGTGTTCAAACGTTTTCTTTTAGGTTCTACTATTTAAGTTATAGGGTCCCATCGTGACTACAATGATTAAGAAATTTCACCTATAGCGGCTCTTAGTCTATTAGTGTTTTTAGTAAATATATTTATTATAATTTTTGTGTCTTTGGATTGGTCTTACTCGGGAGTAAGATAATAAGTATTATTAAAACATTTTTATTTTTATACTTCACTTGATCAATTTGTCACCGTGATTGTAATTATGTCCAAGAAGTGATGTAAACAGAGCCGTGGTAGGTTATTGGTAGAGCATTCGACTACAGATCGAGAGGGCCCGCGTTCAAATCCGGACAATTCATATTCCTTCTTTTTTTTAATTTTTGGTATTGTTTTAATAAACATTTTTTGAAAGTGGTAAGTATTAAAATTAGTTTAATATTTAAATAAAATACAAATAAACTGTTTAAAGGATATTTATTTCGTTGAAATCATATAATAAAAGTATTAGTCGGAGAGATAGAAGCGGATTTTGTGCGTGATAAGTAATATGGAAAAACTATACGGGGATATATTGAATTAGTTGTGTACATGACTTTCAACAACGGCCGGAAACCAGAGTGGGGGCCGAGGGTAGTTATAAGGGGTCAAAGTCGCGGTTTTTATTATTTCTTTTGTGATGCTCATGATCGAGATAGTGCACCAAAATTTGGGAATAAGTAGGTCATGACGTAACTAAGTAAAATCTCTAGGGGCGGAACGCTGCGTGGGCGACAAAGGGGTGGAGGTAGGGGTGAATATAAAAAATATAAAGGGTTTTTTGCGACGTTCGTGATTGAGATAGTGGACCAAAATTTGGGAATAAGTAGATCATGACATTACTAAGTAAAATCCCCAGAGCCGGAAACCAAAGTGAGGGACGAGGGTAGTTATAAGGGGTCAAAGTCGCCGTTTTTATTATTATTTTTTGTGACGCTCATGATCGAGATAGTGCACCAAAATTTGGGAATAAGTAGGTCATGAGGTAACTAACGTATAATCTCCAGGGGTGGAAAGCTGCGTGGCCGATAAAGGGGTGGGGGTAGGTGTGAATATAAAAAATATAAGGGGTTTTTTGCGACATTATAGATTGAGATAGTGCACCAAAATTTGGGAATAAGTGGACCATGACTTAGCTAAGTAAAATCCCCAGAGCCGGAACCAGAGTTGAGGATGAGAGTAGTTTTAAGGGGTCAAAGTCGCAGTGTGTATTATTTTTTTTGTGACCTGGCACAACATTTGTCCCTCACGCAGCGTTTCACCCATGGAGATTTTACTTAGTAATGTCATGATCTACTTATTCCCAAATTTTAGTGCACTATCTCGATCACGAACGGCAAAAAACCCCCATATATTTTTATACTCACCCCTGCCTACCACCCCTTTGTACCCCAAGCAGCGTTCCGCCCCTGGATATTTTACTTAGTTACGTCATGACCTACTTACTCCCAAATTTTGGTGCACTATCTCCATCATGAGCGCCACAAAAAAAAATAATAAAAACCGCGAATTTTACCCCTTATAACTACCCTTGTCCGCCACTCTGGGTTCCGCCTCTGGGGATATTACTTAGTTATGTCATGGTCTACTTATTCCCAAATTTTGGTGCACTATCTCAATCACGAACGTCGCAAAAAACCCCTTACATTTTTTTTATATTCACCCCTGCCCCACCCCTTTGTCGGCCACGCAGCGGTCCACTCCTGGAGATTTTACTTAGTTACGTTATGACCTACTTATTCCCAAATTTTGGTGCACCATCTCGATCATGAGCGTCACAAAAAAAAATAATAAAAAATGGGATATTTGACCCCTTATAACTACCTTCGTCACCCACTCTGGTTTCGGCTCTGGGGATTTTACTTACTTATGTCATGGTCTACTTATACTCAAATTTTGGTGCACTATCTCAATCACGAACGTCGCAAAAAGCCCCTTATTTTTTTTATATTCACCCCTACCCCCACCCCTTTGTCGGCCACGCAGCGTTGCGCCCCTAGAGATTTTACTTAGGTACGTCATGACCTACTTATTCCCAAATTTTGGTGCACTATCTCGATCATGCGCGTCATAAAAAAATAATAAAAACCGTGACTTTGACCCCTTATAACTACCCTCGGCCCCTACTCTGGTTTCCGGCCGTTGGTGAAAGTCATGTACACAACTAATTCAACATATCCACGTATAGTTTTTCCATATTACTTATCTCGCACAAAATCCGCTCCCAGCTCTTAGACTATATAACTTCTTACATGCGTACAAAGTACACACACATTCGTTTATTTTATCTCGCCGTCCGTAAATTTAGATTTTTCCCTGTAATCTTGGAATTCAGATATTTAACACCATTCACTCCTTTATTATTGCCAAGGAAGCAAGAAATTGATGATTTGGTTTAATGAATTTCTCAGTTCGAAGCGGAATATTATTAGTGTAGTGTACGAAAACAACAGCCGAGATTCGCGACCACATCACAATATCCCAAACTCCCGCTGGGTTTAATCTGCCTCGGGAAATCTGGAAGACTGCAAATAGAGTCCGCACCGGTCATTGCGGGCTCACTCTTCAAGTGGGGTAAACTCTCCGCCCCCACGTTGATGATGTGGAGCTGAAAACCAGACTATTTATCACATAACACAAGAATGTGACCTCACGACATATTATCAGGGAGACTTCATGGACATTATTATGGCCTGATTATAATTCTGCTAGGTCAGCACAGATAAGAAATAAGTTTAAAATTTTGTCGCTGGGACAAAGAAGGGCTTATATATAAAGTAATTAACAATAAAGGTCGGTACACATATGTCATATGTGCTAAGATTGCTAAAGAAGAAAAAACAGCCCAACAAGATGTTAAGGATAATTAAAGACATTAATACGAAGAACAAAACCAGAATAAAAGTCGAGAATGAACTAACATCGGAAGTAGAAATCAACTCGGGAATCAGACAAGGGGATAGCTTGAGCCCATTGCTTTTTAATTTAGTCATGGACAAAATCATAGAAAACATTAAAGGTACTGGAAATGGATATAAGATGGCGGAAAAACAAATAAAAATCCTCTGTTATGCTGACGACGCAATCTTAATCTCCGATAACGAGGATAACCTACAGCGAATGGCACAAACTTTCAATACAGTGGCGAAGAACATGATACAATACAACATGAAAATATCAACAGCCAAGACAAAATCCCTGGTAGTGTCAAGGGAACTCATAAGATGCAAATTAGTAATTAACAACGAACTAATTGAACAAGTCTCGAGATTCCAATATCTGGGAATCGAAATATGTAGTTATGGAGATGTTAAAGAGAGCGTCCGAAAGCAAGCAAATAAAGCCAATTACGTGTCAGGATGTCTGAGGGATGTCATATGGAGAAACAAAGATATGAGGCTGGAAGGGAAAGTACGCATATACAAATCATGTGTAAGACCGATCATGACGTACGCGATAGAAACAAGATGTGACACAGCAGACACCAAGAGGATACTGAGAACATCAGGAATGAGAACACTGAGGTCAATAACTGGGAAAACACTGAGAGACAGAATACCGAACGACAGAATAAGAGATCTCTGTAACATACAAGATATAGTACGGTGGGGAAGACAGAGACGACGAGAGTGGAATCAGCATGTGACGAGAATGGACAGCGAGAGAATAGCCCGTATAGCCAGGGATTCGAAGCCAACAGGCAAGAGACCAACAGAAAGGCCCTTTAAAAGGTGGCGAGATAGCTGGCAGTCAACATCACAGCTACGAATACAAGCTCAAAATCGGTAAGGAACAGGCCAAGAGGCCTATTATAAGAAGAAGATACATATGTCAGCCGAACTGTTCGCGAACGCTATTATATTCGTATAATTTGTACAGCGAGACGAACCGCTTGCGAGCTGTTTGTTCGTCGCTCGTCACAAACCGCTGCCAGTCGGTTTTTGGGACGAACACAAAGGATATTCGCAGATTTTCAACGGACTGTACGTGAATAGTTCGCGAACAGTTCGGCTCGCATATGTGTACCGACTTTAAGATTAAAAACCTTCTTCCTTTGCCCTTTAATTCGTCAAATTTTGAACATAGGCTTTGAACAGAGGAAAAAAAACAAAAAATTGAATTTTTCGATTTTTTTTTTTCACAAATCATTTAATAAAACATTTAGCCCACCTTTTGAAGTGTTCGCATAGTGAAATTATCATTTCTAATATTTCGAAGCTATTAGCGCCGGACTCCACTTGCGATTTTCTAGTCGCACGATTGTTGTGTCGCGAAGATTGAACACATTGTTTCAAATACATGTCAATCTACGATTATTTAGTCGCAAATGGATTGACTTGTATTTGAAACAATGTGTTCAATCTTCGCGACAAAACAATCGCGCGACTACAAATCGCAAGTGGAGTTCGGCGCTTAAGCAAAAAATAAAATCATTATACAAAAAATATCATATTGTTGTTTAGAACAATTATGTTCTTGGCAACAATTATATTGTTGGGATGTTTTTTTCCTTGTATCTTTTAACCAATTTTTTCTCTATACACACTTTTCGTCCTTTTTTATACATTGAAATAGAGTTGACGTTGACAATACTGAACAAAAATGAAAACGAGGGGGCTTTATTAAAACAAAACGTTAACAATTCCAAACATGCCTCTAATAAACAAAACTCGTCAGTTGTTCGTTACTATTTAAACTGTTTACTGGTAAAACACATTGAAAATGAATCACTACCCTTTTTAATTAATGGAGGGTAGCTTCACCTCACGCTCACATTATCGACATTTTTGATTACAGAACGCGCTTAATAAAATGTGGTATGTACTGTTAATTTGAGTTTAAAGGTTGAAAGAGTTAAACCAACGACGCGTTGAAGAACCAGTTTAAACGTCGGCAAAGAGAGATAGAAAATATTTAATAGGTCAAAAGAAAGAGAACACAGTTGGAACCCCAAGGTACTGTAAAATTAATCAATATTTACTTTTATGATAAAATCAGTCGGACCATCATGTCCCAAGAATATGTCTCCACGCCGCCAGTACGGGAGTTAGAAAATTTAATAACATTAGTTAATTCATACAATGACAAAAAATCTTAATACAACGTAGCTAGACCAATACCTACATAGTAAAATTACCACGATACTGATCATATCAGGTCCCTAGCTTAGTCGAAAGGGGGACGTCTTAGCACCTGTATGTTAGATCTCTTTGAACAGTTTCATTTTCCCGACAATTCATCGAAAAATGATCCACGGTCCTCAGGACAATAAAAATAGGGTAAACAGGCAATAAATTAGAGTTTGGTATTAGCTTAAAGATCATAAATAACAAAATATCGAGAGAAATTTCGCTATTTCACGTTGCGTTGAATCCCGTCTTCAGTTCTTATCTTTTTCTGTTACATTTTTCTATTTCACTCGACCTGCCGCTCCCACGTTCCGTGGGAGTTCTTTTTAAGAGAAATTTACTGCCTACGCTATTCGTGTCTTTTGTTTTGTTTCATTGGATAAATAGTACAGCCATTGAACACAGACGTGAAAATATGGAAATTGGTGAAATTTAATACTGTAGTACAAACTTTAAAATTACTAACAGTTGAACAAAAGTATTGTCAATAAAGTTTTTATCACCGATAGGAGTCAAGTACAGTCCGTCTAATTTACTTACCGTTGCACGTCATTATCTACGTTAGAGATCTAAGTTGACATTGTTGCCCAATTACAAAAAATTCTTGAATTCATTCTAAATCAAATATATCACACAATTTTTGCGGAAGTGGATTATATAGCAAAACAAATTAATATTCAATGTAAATAAATAAAAACTTTAGAAATAGAAAACAAGAATTTATGTTAAGTTATCATCTTACGTTAAAGTACATAATAAAAACAGTAAATATAATGAAACAAATATTTATAGTAAAGAATATAAACAAATATGAAGTGTCATCACCGCAACTGTAAAATAAATGTTACCAATTTATGCCAAAATAGCACCTGCGTTCGATTATAGTTACAGTGTATTCCGAACAAATGTGCTTCATAAAAACGATTTATAATCCATTGATACAAATTAAATGAAACATATTATTGTGTATTTCTTTAAGTTGACATTAATAGAAATCTTTAAATATTATTTCTACGCGTATATAATAAAATATGTCTAGTGGCTGTAATGTCAGTTTAGTCGGCAAAGTGATTCTAAAAAAGAACACACCTACCGCCTAAATATTTCGTGTTGGTATCATGTGGCGTCACGGGCTATGACGCGGATGACGTGCAACGGTAACTAAATTAGATGGAGTATACCTGGATGCGTCTTTTCCGATAGAACTTCTGTATCTCTTCCTATCTTAATATAAATATATTTAGGCAAAGTAAGTTTTCAACTTGGCTTCAATTTGGCTTTATGCATGGCAGATCAACAGCAGATGCAATTTTCATTGTAAGGCAACTGGTGGAAAAATACAGGAATAAAGAGACCAACGCTCATATGGTATTCATTGATCTTGAGAAAGCATATGATAGAGTTCCTCGAGAGATTCTGTGGTGGGCACTCAATAAGAAAGGAGTCCCTGGCGAATATGTAAAGATTGTAAGAGATATGTATGAGGGAGTAACGACTAGTGTTAGGACAGGTATGGGAGAGACTGATAAATTTCAGGTGAAAGTAGGATTGCACCAAGGCTCGGTGCTTAGTCCTTATTTATTCTCATTAGTTTTGGACCAGATAACAGCGAAACTACAGGGTAGTATTCCATGGTGCCTAATGTATGCTGATGATGTAGTGTTAATAGAAAATAGTGAAAGAGTGAAGAGAACAAAAACTGGAACAGTGGAGACAAGCTCTGGAGGAAAAAGGTTTAAAACTTAGTAGGACAAAAACAGAATATTTGGAAAGTTCATTTAAAGATGGAGTTACTACAAATAAAATGGTATCTTTGGATGGTGAAATGATTGTGAAAAGCAATAGTTTTAAGTACCTAGGATCGATATTACAGAGTAATGGAGAAATAGATGGAGATGCATGCAGTAGAATTAGGGCTGGATGGATGAAGGGGAAAGAAGCGATTGGTGTGTTGTGTGACAGAAAAATTCCAATGAAGCTGAAGGGAAAATTCTATAAAACAGCCATAAGACCGGCTATGATGCACGGAACTGAATGTTGGGCAGTGAAAAAAAAAAGAGGAACAACGAATGCAGGTGGCGGAAATGAGAACGCTTAGATGGATGAGTGGAGTGACAAAGAAGAATAAAATTAGAAATGAGTATATTAGCGGAAGTCTAGATGTGGTACCAATTGATGCCAAAATGAGAGGGCATAGGTTAAGATGGTCTGGTCATGTTCAACGTCAAAACGTTAATCACCCAATACGAAGAGTAGCTGAAGTGCAGATTCCTGGAAGGAGTAGGAGAGGAAGACCAAAGAAGACCTGGGGGGAGACGATAAGGCAGGACATGTTGGTAAAGGGGATTAACATTACTATGACCCAAGATAGAGTTGTGTGGAGAAATGCAATTAGGGAGGCCGACCCCGCATAGGGATAAGGCAAAGAGAATGATGATGATGATGATGATGAGGCAAAGTAAGTTTTCAACCTAATAGAAACATCAATAATATTGAAAAATATTAAAAATATTACTAAAAGATTTTTAATTGAAAACTTATTGGTCCATTTCCCTGGTAACACCTCCATGGCTTCTAAAAATTGCAAGCCAGATAGATGCTGAAGCGAAGAAGACAAGAGGGAATTCAAAAACTTGCCATTCACGACCCCGTCTGTTCAGCGAATCGTCTTGCTACTCTCTGGGTAAATTATAAATAAACTGCTTCTAACAATTATGACAGGCAACTAAGTGGGTGGTAATATGTATAGAATTTTGTAGACAAAAAAAATTATTTTATGACCCATGAATTTGTCGGCTAAAAATCGAATTGGTACTCGTACCAAAGTAATAAATATTTATTACCTACTTATTGTGAAACACTAATAATATAAACCAGCACTACAGGTGTTATACAGGCCCTTGAGGACAAAACATAATACTGAACATAATTTAAATTTTTAGTAAATTGTACAAAAATTTTTTTGGATGACCTGAGATATATTACATTAAGCGGTATTATTTAATTAGAACATATCCATTAGAACATTAGAACATTCCAATAAGCAGATAAATTTATTAAGGAGTAAATGGAAACGTTTCGGGTCCTCGAATTTATATTCCATAAACCGGGATATTCCTATAACAGGGATTCTAATAAGCGGGCTCGACTGTATAACCGTGCATTTTGTCTTTTTTGCGGAAATTAACATGTTAAATTTTCTGGCGATTATGTTGAATTGGTGCAGTATACGTTTAGTCCTGTCGCCAGGGGGGGTACAACGGCCTCGTTAATTCAGATGGACTTACCCAAGTTTTTTTTATGTATTTTGACCCGTAGAACACGAATTTTTTGGGTAACAGTTGATCCGGATGTCGATAAGATTGTTATAGACCAAGAACTTGAGGAATCAAATAACAGCGATTTTTGGCAAAACAAAACAATATTTTGTATTTTTTGGGTCATTTTAAGCAAAAAATATTTCTACAAGTTTTTTAGTAGGATGCACAGTTTTCGAGATAAACGCGGTTGAACTTTCAAAAAATCGAAAAACTGCAATTTTTAAACCCGAATAACTTTTGATTAAAAAGTAAAACAGCAATTCTGCTTAGCGCCTTTGAAAGTTCAAGTCAAATTATGTCGGTTTTGATTATTTGCATTGCTAAAAATTTATTGTGTTATTGTTAAACAAAGCTACAAACAACTAGTGCGTGAGTGATGTTTCTATGATTTCTCATTTAAAATCGAACGAGTAGGTAGAATAGGTACTAGTGCAATCAAGACTATTTCTACGTTACATGCGTTAAAACGCATGTAAAAGCACGGGAAACCCTACGTGTTTATAGCTTTGTTAAACAATAAAAAAATAAATTTTTACCAATGCAAATAATCAAAACCGATATAATTTGACTTAAACTTTCAAATGCGGTAAGCAGACTTGCTATTTTATTTTTTAATCAAAAGTTATTCGGGTTCAAAAATTGCAATTTTTCGATTTTTTTATAGTTCAACCGCGTTTATCTCGAAAACTGTGCATCCTACGAAAAAACTTGTAGAAATATTTTTTACTTAAAATGGCCCAAAAAATACAAAATATTGTTTTGTTTTGCCAAAAATCGCTGTTATTTGATTCCTCAAGTTCTTGGTCTATAACAATCTTATCGACATCCGGATCAACTGTTACCCAAAAAATTCGTGTTCTACGGGTCAAAATACATAAAAAAAACTTGAGTAAGTCCATCTGAATTAACGAGGCCGTTGTACCCCCCCTGGCGACAGGACTAGTTGTAAATCATCTTTATTTTGAGAGATTAGTATTGCATCGTCCGCATAGCAGATTATTTTAAGTTGTTTTTCTCCCATTTGGTATCCTTTTTTAGTTCTTACTTTTTTTATTATTTCGTCCATGATTAGGCTGAACAATAAAGGACTCAAGGAATCCCCCTGTCTTATCAACCACTACAAAAAATATAAAAGATAAAACATTCATATTGTTATCATCGCATGCTTTAACTACAGTCATTCTGTTGCCAAAAAAATAAGTTCAAGAAATTATTCCTTCCTTCAACACTTGTAATGCCACAGACTATACATTTTAAATTCAAATCATACTATTGGTAATCTACTTTTGTTTTTAAAAGACTTTATTTTACTAAGTAAAGTGTAATTAGCTGTTACCGCTTCGCTAATAACCTGATTAAAGGGGAAAAATCTGTATTCATTCTAGCCCCGGGCTTCGTTAATTAATTATTAAAGTTAGTCCAACAAAAATTTATTTTTCTACTACGTTTTGCTCGCAATACAGTCGGCTATTCAGCCCTAATTTATATAAATTTTGGTTTAAAAGGAGTTTCTTGTTAACTGGTTAACTTCTATAATCAATAACTTCCTCGGTCGTGCTAAAAAACTCTCCAAACTTTATCAGTTGCGGTAATATAGACAAACAATGCGAATAGGGACCGACGCGTCCGTCGCGACGCCTATAGTCGTTTCCTCCAACCCTATTTAATTTTTGGAAAAGGAGGAAACCATTAAAGAAGCAAAAAACACGAAAAGTTAATTAGAGCCGGCAAGGCAATGATACGTCCACATTACACGCACATCCCCAAATAGTCCATTTACTTAGGCCGCTTACAAACGAACCACTTTTTGTCGAAGTCGGCAGCAAAAAGTCGAGCGTTAGTTTGTGGTTGTCTGTCGCTACTTGAAATCGTCATTTAACAATAATGCAAAACGCATTTTATTTTCACACGGGCGTTTTTTCGACTGCACTACAACTACTGTCGTCGGCTGGTCGCCGATCTCGACGGCTGACTTCTCAATAATAATTGTAGCGACTCTATTTTCACACGAAATCACTTTTAGTACGTTCTTTAAAGGTAAAATACTGCAAAAACCTCTAAATTTTAAAGAACCGCTTGGATTGACATGAAATTTGGCATACACAAAGCTAATAAGTCAAAGAAAAACAGTGATATTGTGCCAATGTGTGCTTTTGCTCTAGGAGTGGGTTTCGCCCCCTTTTGGGGGTGAAAAATATATGTTCGAAACAAGTCCGGAAATGGATAAAATGACTAATTATAAGCAACTTTTGTTCTATAAAGTTTTTTCACCAAGTTAATACTTTTCGAGTTATTTTCGAGTGAATATGTTAATTTTTCTACAAAATAACCACGTTTTCAGACGGTTTTTCGCAAATAACTCAAAAAGTAAGTATTTGGTAAAAAATGCTTATCAAAAATATAGCACGTAAAAAAGTGAAAAACATGGTGTATATTATTAAGTCACTATACCTAGTAGAAGCAGAGTTATACCTAATGAAAAATAGGTTCATATTCGTCAAATTCTAAATCGAATATTTTAACGTGCCATAACCAAAAAACGAAGCACTCTTTTGGGAAAAACTCATTTTAACTTACATTAAAAGTTACATTAAAACGTAAAAACTTAACAAGTTACATTAAAAATAAAGTTGGTCCCTTTATTGGTAAGAAATCGGGAAAATCACCCCACAATTAGCATTTCAAATGAACTTAATTGTTACCACTTCACAAGTTTTTTACTCGCGTATGTATTGATTATATTATAATCTGTAAGTTTCATCGGTTCAAAGTCCTTATTTTTGAAAGAGCTGTAGTTAAAAGGGCTTGAACGAGTCACTTATCACGAGTGTATGCAAATTTAGAAACACCGAATCTTAACCAATTTTTGTCTTAAAGAAAAACAAAAAAATACAAAATATTCAGAAAAGTAAAGCCGACTTTTTATTGTTTAAGATTTTTGGTATCTCTAACAATTTTTAAGATATTTTGAAAAAAAGCATTTTTTTCAAAATTAAATTTTTTAAAAATTTTACTTTAAAACCAAATTTTTTTCACTTTCAATCGATGAAACTTACAGATCATATAAACACAACATAAGTAAATTAACTTGTGAAGCGGTAACGATTAATTTCATTTAAGTTGCTAATTGGGGGGTGATCTTTCTGATTTTTTTTTTGCCAAAACAAAAGGGACCAACTTTATTTTGGCGTAACTTGCTTATATTTGATGCTAGAATTTTTTTTTATAAAAACAGAAATAAAGCTTTTTTTAAACACTTTAAAAAAGTTGTAATGTGTTTTACCCAAGAATGCTTCATTATTTGGATATTTCACATTGAATTATTCTATTTGGAATTTTTCGACTATGAACCTTTCATTAGCTTTAACTCTGCTTTTGTTAGGTATAGAGACCTAATATACAGGGTGTTTGGTAGGTCGATGGAATTTTTTTAAGGGATAATAGGGGACGCCATTTGCAACATTTTTTGCTAATAATGTATCGCTCAAACTGTTAAGATTTCCGAAATTAAGTTAAATTTGTCAATATTTGAAAATAAGGCTGATCGTCTATTTTATTTTTAAAAATAATTATCTAAGCGAGATACTTCCCTGACATACAAAATGCCTTACGTATTACTTGCTCAGATTGCAAAAACCGTTCGTTGTTAATGAAACTCCAAACACAATTCGAATGTCACAACAGTAAAACGCACCTTTCATACGCATACAATAACCATGTTTATAAACCAAAATAAACCACTTCATAGCAGGTAGATTGTTTGCTAGCATAGCAGGTAGATTGTTTTTTGTTTGTTATGCGTTCGGGGAATGACGATAGCTGATGGAAATTGTATGCGAAGAGTCAGTGTTGTAGGTTTACATTTTTATTCCATTCGTAAAACAGGGAAGTAGTACGCCTAGATAATTTTTAAACGTGAAATAGACGGTTGACGAATATTGACAAATTTAACTTTATTTCGGAAACCTTAACAGTTTGAGCGATACATTATTAGCAAAAAATGTTGCAAATGGCGTCCCCTATTATCCCTTAGAAAATTTCCATCGGCCTACAAAACACCCGTATACACCGTTTTATTCACTTTTTTATAGGCTACAGTTTTGCTAAGAATATTTTTTCGACAAAATGCTTACGTTTTGAGTTATTTGCGAAAAACCTTCTAAAAACGTGGATATTTTGTTGAAAAATGAACATATTCACTTGCAAATAACTCGAAAAGTATTGATTTGATGAAAAAACTGTATAGACCAAAAGTTGCTTATAATTAGTCAGTTTATCCATTTCGGGACTTATCTTGAACATATATTTTTTCACCCCTGAGATGGGGTGAAATTCACCCCCAGGGCAAAAGCACACATCGGAACCATATCACTTTTTTCTTTGACATGGTAGCTGTGCGTATGATAAATTTCATGTCAATCCAAGCGGTTCTATAAAATTTACAGCAAAAACCGTGAAAGAATGTACTATTTGAAACGCCTCGCGCCGCACAGTGGTTCCAAATGCTGAAAACGTGGTCATGAGGTGAAAAAGAAGTCCCTATTTAGGGATTTTCATGTTTACAGTTGTTTTCTCATACTATCGTAGAATCCTAATACGCAGGTATGAGGATCAGACTGGATGTATTCTGGTTCACAACTCAGGAACAAGTGAGCCATGTCCGGGGTTATTTTGACCGGCAGAGAAAGTGAAAAAGAACGCGTATATTGAAAACGCTGTAAAACGTTTTGTAGTTTATCAATTTTATCGCTGTAAAGCAGATTCTTCTTTTTTTAAGTATGTACTAATGTAAGATGTAAGTTAAATAAACATTTATTAACAATAAATGCCTTAAATTTGTTAATGCATAAATAGTGAAAATATACTTGAAATAATTAAAATTTTGTAAAGATGCATTCAAAAAGTACAAAATTCTGCGACTAATGTTTATTAATCTTAAAATATATAGTAAGGAGATGCATAATCACTTTGGTTTAGCTGCCTATAACTGCCTATGCATGGCTGGCAGTTGTTTAAATACAAAAGTGGGAAATAACGTATATTACATGATTCTGGCGATTGTTGAGTACGTATGGGCAGTTGTACATAAGTACATAATAGGTTCTGAATATTGTCCTTCATAAAGAAAATGTATTGGTAATCAGCAGTTTCAAAAATCCCTTATAATATAAAATTTTAAACAAAAATGCGGTTAAAATAAAATTTTCGAATTTATTTCGTCCATATTGGATCCGCCATTTTGTTTAAAAAAAAGTAATGTTAGATTTGTAATCAGCGACCTTAATGTACCAAATTTGACAAAAAATTTTACTTTTTGATTGATATTTTCAATTTCTTTCCGCCATGTTGGATCTGCCATTTTGTTTTCCAGAAAAAATAATGTCAGAATCGTAATCAGCGATGCCAAAAACCCTTAGGAACGAAAGTAATTCCAAAATGTATAAACAATATACGCTTTTAAAAGTTCATGACCACGTTTAAGGCATTTGGAACCACTGTGCGCCGGTAGCAGCGACAAAAAGTACAAGGAGCAACAAAAGCAATGTTTCTTCGTTCGAATTCATAATTAATCTGCTAGTACCGACTACATTTTGTCGCCGCTGTTAACTACAAAAAAAAAGAAGTCGATCAGAACCACAACAAACGCCGATACTAGCGACTTTTTAGTACTTATACCTCACGAAACAAAAGAGACATGGTGCCAACTTTGGGGGGTGGATGCCACCCCCAGGTGGGCTGAAAATTATTCTTATTCTTT
This sequence comes from Diabrotica virgifera virgifera, assembly GCF_917563875.1. NCBI lineage: Eukaryota > Metazoa > Arthropoda > Insecta > Coleoptera > Chrysomelidae > Diabrotica > Diabrotica virgifera. The sequence continues at coordinate 67,259,259 of NC_065450.1, read as the reverse complement.
TGGCTGAAAATTATTTTATTTAAAATAACCCCATAAATCGATAAAGGGACAAATTCTAAGCAAAATTTGTTATTTATTAGTCTGGGCAGATTATTATCGGAGAATGGCCCATTTTTGGGAAAAGTTATTTATTATCGTGATTTTTCAATTTTTGCTCTATAACTCCAAAGATTTTAACTTTACACCAAAAACGCCCAAATAAAAATTCACCGTAATTAAATTCTGCATAGAGACATGTTTTTCCCGATTTACTTCGACGAAAATTTTCTCCGGAAAATGCGGGGTTTCCAACAAAATCTTTAATTTTCAACTAAAAATTTAGATAAGTAATTGGTAATATAAAAGCTCTTTTGGTATAGATTATAATTCCAGAAGTCAATGGAAATTGAATGATCAGTTTAGCAACAATTGAATTGTTAATTAAAAATTTACGGTCGCTATAATAACCACAATAATTATGATACATAAGAATAACTATGATTTTTGTATAAAAAGACACTGTACCTATCAGGTATTTTACAGAATTGAAATTGGACTATTTATAAATTATACAATTTTTGGCTTATAAACAAATAGCATATCTCGGGAAATATTAAATTAAATTAAATCATCAAAACGGTATTGAAAAAAAAAGCGGCAGGACGCTTCTTTTAAAAGAAAAAAACGTTTAATTGTGATGAGTGGTTCCTTAGATATAACCGGTCAAAGTTTACGGCATTTACGACAAAGATATAAACAATAGGATCATATTTTTCGAACCATCACCTTTTTATTTCGGTCCTCTTTCTCCACGCCAATTTTCATATCTTTAAAATACTCATAACATACAGAGAGGATCTAAATTATGGAAAAAATTCAATTTCTCTAAAATGGACGACTTTGGAAAAAAATCCTGAAACAGGTCGATTTTTATTTTTAAATTACAAATGTTTGGCATATATTTCATACTAGTGACGTCATCCATCTGAGTGTGATGACGTAATCAATTATTTTTTTAAATAGGAATAGGGGTCGTGTGGCTCCTCATTTGAAAGAGTGTTCAATTCTCTATTCAGTAATATAAACGACAATATCATTATTTATACAGGGTGACCAAAAAAATAATTTTTGAATTAAATTAATTGACGCAAAAAGAAGAATGTATGTAATTTATTTAACTCAAAATACATTGTACGGCTGTTAGTAAATAGAAAAAAAATGTTTATTTCACAAATAAATAAATAATGGTCAAAAAATGAAGCATTATTTTTTTATTTATTCTTAGCATGTGCTCACTACGGAGACCAAAGGATGGTATATTAGCCTAGAGTCTAGAGCATAGTATCCTACTCTTTATATTCGTGAATCCTGGCATTCAAAATAATGCATTTATTTTACATAGCGATCGATAATAGTTTCGACCGCCAGGTAAAATAAATACATTATTTTAAATGCGAGAATTCACGAATATGAAGAGTACGATACCATGCTCTAGGCTAGGATACGATCCTTTGGTCTCCGTAGTGAGCAAACCCTTACTGTCGTGTGATATTCGTAAAATTATTTTTTAATACTTACATATAAAATTAAAGTCTTTATATCATGACATTGATCCCAATTAACGTGACACACATTTTTTAACTTGTCAAAGTGAAAAGCACAGTACAGAAAATATTTAGATGAAGATATTAATAAAATATTAGTTAATTTATTTATAAATACACTTTTATTCATGAAATAATCTTACCGAAGTAAATCGACCGCTTAAATTTGCCTATTTGTGTTCTCCTCGTCACAATTTGACATTAGATGCAGAAGTAAAAGTATATTATGGAAATTTTCTTAAATGTGACAGGACAGTTGTCAAAACTAGGAAACTGGTTGCAATTAAACAGAAACAATCTACTTAAAAAAATTCGCACTGTAATTTTCTACAGTAGAAAATTACCGATGAAATAATAATCTGATTGGACAGAATTAAAGACGTGATCAAAAACCTTACTATTAGTCCAGGGAAATAAGGTTTTTGTCGGGACACTTGAGCAGCCAGGTTGCAAATGGATTTTTTGGGTACTATATTGGGACCGTGCAAGTTCGGCAAAGCGACCTCTATTTCTACGCTCTGTACTTTTATTCGCACTTTTAATTATATTGGCCAATTATATTAGTCCTGGTTGCTGGATAATTGTCAAGGCCATAGTCCAAAAAAATAATAAGAAGAAAAAATAAGATGCAGGTTATGTTATGCAAACGTAAACAATTGTATGTAGTAAATAAAATTAGTTATTAATATGCAGTACTGTAAGCAAAATACAATTAATTAAATTTACCTTTATATAATAATTGCATATCATATCAATATTGTGGAGCAATATATAATTTTTCTGCTTCAATGACAGAAGGTATGAAATATACGTCAATTTGACAATTTCAATTGACAATATGAATTATTTAAAATAGTTGCAATATTTCTCGGCGACTCGCGCACGGTCGTTTCTCATTTCCCTTCCAAGTACTTGCACACCGCAAATACCTAATAGATTATAAATACAAAAATGCCCGTCACAGTTCGGACGAGAAACTTATATATTAACAAATAAGGGTCAAAAATTGCGGTTTTTTCGATTAAATCGCTACAGGTAAAAATAGGGTAATTAAATATCTTATTTATAATATTCTTCTTTTTGTAGACGGGCCAAGGTTTAAAATGGCCCTTTTTGAATTTTCGTCCGATCCTTTTTTGTTTCGGAAAGTGTAAAATAAGACTAACAATTCAAAAATAAAAAATGTGCTATAACTTTTGCGAAAAGGGTCTTAAGACTTTCATATTGCACGAAAAGTTGAGTCAACATTCCATATAATACACAAAAATTTTTAAGACGATTCGTCAATTAGTTTAAATTTTATTCAATTTGTTTATCGCAAAGAGCTTTTTTTCGCAATGTTATTGTTCAGAAAATAATAATGACATAGCAATTCTGTGGAAACCACATGCAAGAATAACAGTTATATTTTTAAAGTATTGAAAAAATCATTAAAAAGTCGTTTTTATCACTCCGAAAAAAGTTTAGTAAAATAGAGTCATTTTTGGCTTCTAAACAATTTGAATAACTTTGTTAATATTGACTATAGAGTAAATCTACTTTAGGATATCAAAAGCTGGTATTTTTTTTGCCTAGGTTAATTAGGTTCAAAGTTAGCCACTTTTATTATTCAATTCGCAGTTACTTCTATATACATACATCAAATTCTCCTGTAACAGTGTTAGTTACCATACTACTCCGAAACGGCTTGGCCGATTTTTATAAAATTTTACAAGTTTATTCTGAAGGACGTTGAAGAGGTTTTAATCTGTTTTTTATACCCATAAGTTATAAGGGGGGTTGCCCCCTGATATTTTTTTATTTTTTTGGACAAAATTATCTACCTTAATTTTATATGATGTAGAATTAAAAAATACATACAACCCTTAATTTTCACTCTTCTATCACCAACCCCTATTTGTTAATAGCCATCTATATATTTACATCTATAAAATTCTCCTGTCACAGTGTTAGTTTCCATACTCCTCCGAGACCGCTTGACCGATTTTTATGAAATTATATATGTATATTCGGTAGGTCTTAGAATCGGTCGTAATCTATTTTTCATATCCCTGAGTGATAAGGGGAGTTCCCCCTAACATTTTGTAATGTTAGGTGGGGTTGTGTGTACATAACGTACTCTATAAGACTACGAGTACATACAGATTAAAAAAATGATGATCAAAATCCATCAACAAGTTCCAGCGATATTAATCGCAGCATATGTTTGCAGAATCAGTTTCATTTTTTGAGTGCACGTATTTTAGTAATTCCCCTCCACCGACCACGAATTAATTCCGTTCGGACGCCATTTTTAAAGCTTTATTAACCACTCTTTTGAGGTTCAAAGTCTTTTAAACATAACCTATACATTTTCAACTTCAAAATGGCTCTAGTTAGGTTGCTTAATTGTTATAAACAAAGTAGCCGTCAATTAAATAAAAAAGTGGCTAACTTTGACCGTAATTAACCTAGGCGAAAAGTTTTTCTTTGAAAATTTGTATAAAAATACCAGTTTTTCAAATTCTATTGTAGCTTTAGACTACAGTCAATATTAACAAAGTTATTCAAAATGTTTATAAGCCAAAAATGACTCTTATTTTAGTAAAATGTTTTCTGAGTGATAAAAATGACTTTAATGATTTTTTTAAATGCCTTGAAAATATGACTATTCTTCTTTCATGTTGTTTTCACAGAAATGCTGTATCATTATTATTTTTTGAACAATAACATTGCGAAAAAGCTATTTGGGATAAACAAATTGAATAAAATTTAAACTAATTGACGAATCGTTTTATAATTTTTTGTGCAGTATATGGACTCTTTGACTCAACTTTTTGTGAAATATAAAAGTCGTAAGGTCACTTTCGCGAAAGTTATAGCAAATTTTTTATTTTCGAAATTTTGGTTTTATTTTGCAATTTTCGAAGCAACAAATGATCGGACCAAAATTAAAAAACTGCCGTTTTAAACATTGGCTCATCTACTAAAAGAAGAATACTATAAATAAGATATTTAATTATCCTATTTTTACCTGTAGCGATTTAAACGAAAAAACTTTTGACCCTTATTTGTTAATACTAAATTTCTCGTCCAAACTGTGACAGGCATTTTTGTATTTATAATGTAGTAGGTATATAGTACCCAAAAAAACCAATTGGCAACCTGGCTGCTCAAGTGTCCCGAACATGGTATATTTTTGCCATATTTCCCTGGTGTATATACGATTGGAAGTTAAAATCATTAAAAAATAATCACTTTAATTTTTATTCTCGTAGCTTTCTATTGGGCAGAATCTCTATGAATGAAATAATCTAAGGAATCTCCGGTGTTCGTTTGCCAGGAGAGTTTGTGGACACCCTGTATAAAAACACGAAAAGTTCATTAGAGCCGGCAAGGCAATGATACGTGCACATTACACGCACATCCCCAAAAAAGAGGGACACCGCCTGGAGAGCGCCATAGCGGTCGATAGCGGATCAAGCGAACTTCATAAAATATTTATTTTGTAATATTTGATTGTTATGGAACTGCGGTGTTTACCTGTGCAATAAAAGGTTTATGGGATTGTCGTGTCATTATTTTTTAGTTATTCCCGACGCCAATTTGTGAAACATGCCATACCTTATTTACCTTTTATTACTTATTTACTTATTGTTGTTATCATCTAGGATAAAATTCAACCAATTATTGCAATAAATAAAGTAAATAAAGGACAGCAGTATGCTATTAGTACCTAGAACATTTTTATAAAATACAACAATATTAACTAATTACAATTACTTTAATCAAAACTCAATCTCAAGTAAGTATATAGTACATTCTTTCACGGTATTTGCTCTAAATTTTAAAGAACCGCTTGGATTGACATGAAATTTGGCATACGCATAGCTTACATGTAAAAAAAAAGTGATTTTGTGCCGATGTGTGCTTTTGCCCTGGGGGTGACTTTCACCCCCTCTTGGGGGTGAAAAAATGTTCGTCCAAAGAAAGTCAGGAAATGGATAAACTGGCTAATTTTAAGTAACTTTTATTCTATAGAGTTTTTTCACTAAGTCAATACTTTTCGAGTTATTTGGCAGGGAACATGTTCATTTTTTCAACAAAAAAACCACGCTTTTAGAGGGTTTTTCGCAAATACCTAACTCAAAAAGTAAGTAATTTGTCAAAAAAAAACGTTCTTAGCAAAAATATAGCCTGTAAAAAAGGAAAAAAATGGTGTACGCATTAGGTCTCTGGACCTCGTAAAACCAGAGTTATAGCCAATGAAAAATATATTCATATTCACCAAATTTCAAATAGACTATTTCGACGTGAAATATCCAAAAAATTAAGCACTTTTTGGGGAAAACCCATTATAACTTTTTTAAATTGTTTAAAAAAAGCTTTATTTCTGTTTTTATAAAAAGTTTCTAGCATTAAATTTAAGCAAGTTACGCTCAAAATAAAGTTGGTCTCCCTTTTGTTTTGGCAAAAAAAAATCGGGAAGGCCACCCCCTAATAAGCAACTTAAATGAAATTAATCGTTACCGCTCCACAAATTATTTTACTTATATTGTGTTTATATGATCTGTAAGTTTCATCGATTCAAAGTGCTTATTTTTGAAAAATTTGGTTTTAAAGTAAAATTTTTAAAAATTTTAATTTTGAAAAATATGCTTTTTTTCAAAATAACTTAAAAATTGTTAGAGATATAGGTCTGGATCCCGCGTATGAAAAAAAAGTTGATTAATAGCAAGCTGAAAATTTGTTAATAGCTTAAGGGTATCTAGTCGGACAAACTTTGATATATGGGAACACTTGAACAGGGGAAGTTTTAATTGTGGAACAGGTTAAAAATTTGGAACGGTCAGACCACGAAAACGGCACATGCATTTTGTCCGACAGAACAGACTCAAACTCTCATGCAAAAATCAGACTGCTATTTATCACCAAATGGGCGTTTTAGTGAGTGGAACATGTCTTCTTCTTCTTGCAGTACCGTCTCCTATCGAAGGTTGGCTACCATCACAGCAATCTTAACTTTGTTGGCTGCAGCTCTGAACAACTGTATTGAACTGCACTCATACCACTCCTTTAAATTTCGCAACCAGGAAATCCTCCTACGTCCCACATTTCTCTGTACCGAGATTTTTCCTTGGATTATGAGTCTAAGCAGAGAGTACTTTTCTCCTCTCATTATGTGGCCTAGATACTCCAGTTTTTTCGTTTGTATGGTTTTTATCACTTCGCATACAGTGGAACATGTAGAATATGTCAAATGACAGGAATTATGACAGGTGATAAATAGCAGTCTGATTTTTGCATGAGAGTTTAATCTCTGTTCGGAGAGTTTAAGTCTATTCTGTCGGACAAAATAAATCTGCCGTTTTCGTGGTGTGACCGTTCCAAATTTTTAACCTGTTCCACAATTAAAACTGCCCCTGCTCCAGTGTTCCCATATATCAAAGTTTATCAGACTAGACACCCTTAAGCTATTAACAAATTTTCAGCTTGATATTAATCAACTTTTTTTTCATACGCGGGATCCAGACCTAATACCAAAAATCTCGAAAAACAAAAAAAGTCAGCACTGCTTTTCTGAATATCATGTATTTTTTTGTTTTTCTGTTAGACAAAAATTAATTAAGATTTGGTGTTTCTAAATTTGCATACATTCGTGATCAGTGACTCGTTCAACCCCTTTTAACTACAGCCCTTTCAAAAATAAGGACTTTGAACCGATGAAACTTACAGATCATATTATAAACAATACATACACGAGTCAAGAAACTTGTGAAGTCGTAACGATTAAGTTCATTTGAGATACTAATTAGGGGGTGATTTTCCGGTTTTTGTTACCAAAAAAAAGGGAGTAACTTTATTTTCAGCGTAACTTGTTTACTTTTGATGCTAGAAATTTTTTTTTATAAAACAAAAATGAAGCTTTTTTAAATACTTTAAATAAGTTCTAATGAGTTTTCCCCGAACTGTGCTTTATTTTTGTTTATTTCACATTAAAGTATTCCATTTGGAATTTGACGAATATGAACCCATTTTTCATTAGCTAGAACTCTGCTTCTACTAAGTATAGAGACGTAATATATACACCATTTGTTTTAATTTTTCACAGGCTTTATTTTTGCTAAGAGCGTTTTTTTGACAAAATACTTACTATTTGAGTTATTTGCGAAAAACCGTCTAAAAGCGTGGTTATTTTGTTGAAAAAATTAACATATTCACTGGCAAATAACTCGAAAAGTATTGACTTAGTCAAAAAACTCTAAAGAACAAAAGTTACTTAAAATTAGTCAGTTTATCCATTTCCGGACTTACTTTGGACGAATATTTTTTCACCCCCAAGAGGGAGTGAAAACCACCCCCAGGGCAAAAGCACACATCGGCACAATATCACTTTTTTTCTTTGACTTGTTAGCTATGTGTATGCCAAATTTCATGCCAATCCAAGCGGTTCTTTAAAATTTAGAGGTTTTGCAATATTTTACCGTTAAAGAACGTACTAATATATAGGGTGAGGCAGATAACTGGCCTATTAGAAATATCTCGAGAACTAAAGGCAACAGAATCATGAAAATTGGAATAAAGGGCTTTTGAGGGATGATCTATTAAATGAAAATATTTTCATATCTTTGACACTTCCGGTTATACGGGAAGTTGCTTAGAACTTGGTTTTTTTAAATGGGTCACCCTGTATATTTTTACATTTTGGATTCTCCTAAATATCTTTTTTCTTAAAATATGAGATTATGTAATATTATACAGGGTATTTTAAAAGATATTTACGTTTTTTTAATAATTTCGTAGCAACATTCACACCCTGTAGAATCGTAATAGTTTGACATTAAAAACCCTGCTTACGTTCAAGTGATTTTTAATATGGTCTATTATTGTTAAGAATCATTAGTATAGCTAATTTTGAAATTTTAGTATACAGGGTTGGTCGAAACTCGGAATGAATATTTTCTGAGTTTTCTTAAATAGAACACCCTGTATTTTAGTATTGTAATGAAATGATATTTCATAGTACTTTTTTATTTTATAAGTATTCCCTATACAAAACTGCTTTAATTTGTGAGTTATTGGTGATTCAAGCTAAACATTAATTTCAATAAAAAATACGTAAAATTTAATTAGGTTGGCCATGAAAATATTCAATCACAAATAATTTTTCAGAAATAAATACATATTAATCCAGACTGATCCTTAAAATTACCAATAATGGTTTAGCTATCAAAATATCTACGTAGTTAAGATTGTTGGTGCGATTAAGAATTAAGCACAAATTAAAGCAGTTAGGTATAGGGAATGCTTAAGAAATAAAAAAGTACCATAAAATATCATTTCATTACAATACTTAAATACAGGGTGTTCCATTTAAGAAAACTCAGAAAATACTCATTCCGAGTTTCGATCAACCCTGTATACTAAAATTAAAAATTTAGCTATACTAATGATTCTTAACAATAGTAGACTATATTAAAAATCATTTGAACGTAAGTAGAGTTTTAGTTGTCAAACTACTACAATTCTACAGGGTGTGAATGTTGCGACGAAATTAATAAAAAAACGTAATTATCTTTTAAAATACCCTGTATAACATTACAAATCCTTATATTTTAAGAAAGAAGACATCGAAGAGAATCCAAAAATGTAAAAATATACAGGGTGTCCCTTTTAAAAAAACGAAGTTATAAGCAACTTCCGGTATAACCGGAAGTTGCAAAGAGATGAAAATATTTTCATTTAATAGATCATCCTTCAAAACCCCTGTATTCCAATTTTCATGATTCTGTTGCCTTCAGTTCTCGACATATTTCTAATAGGCCAGTTATCTGTCTCACCCTGTACAAAGTTCGTAACTACTCTGAAGGACCCGATGAACAATATTTCTCCATTCACTTCTGTTTTGTGTGTTCCTGTTGGCCCAATCAGGCACCAAGTTGAATGATCCAGGGAAAAGTATGTAAATGTTCAAATGGAAAAATTAACATTAACACTAACAACTATGTCTAGACCCTGTGGTTTTATTGGACTTTGTTAAAGTTATTGCAAGTTACTTCATGCTTTGATATACTTGCCCCAGAGCTTAGCCTTCATAATTGTCCATACTTTTTTTATCTCTTGTCATATTCAAACATATGTACATATGTATACAGGGTGAGGCAGATAAATGGCCTATTAGAAATATCTCGAGAACTAAAGGCAACAGAATCATGAAAATTGGAATAAAGGGGTTTTGAGGGATGATCTATTAAATGAAAATATTTTCATCGCTTTGCAACTTCCGGTTATACCGGAAGTTGGTTATAACTTGGTTTTTTTAAATGGGACACCCTGTATATTTTTACATTTTTGGATTCTCCTCAATATCTTCTTTCTTAAAATATGAGTTTTTGTAATATTAGACAGGGTATTTTAAAAGATAATTACGTTTGTTTATTAATTTCGTAGCAATATTCACACCCTGTAGAATTGTAGTAGTTTGAGAACTAAAACTCTACTTACGTTCAAATGATTTTTAATATTGTAAAGAATCATTAGTATAGCTAAATTTTTAATTTTAGTATACAGGTTTGGTCGAAACTCGGAATGAGTATTTTCTGAGTTTTCTTAAATGGAACACCCTGTATATTAGTATTGTCATGAAATGATATTTTATGGTACTTTTTTATTTCTTAAGCATTCCCTATACCTAACTGCTTTAATTTGTGCTTAATTGTTAGTCGCACCAACAATCTTAACTACGTAGCTATTTTGATAGCTAAACCATTATTAGTAATTTTAAGGATCGGTCTGGATTAATATTTCTTTCTGAAAAATTGTTTGTGATTGAATATTTTCATGGCTAACCTAATAAAATTTTACGTATTTTTTGTTGCAATTAATGTTTAGCTTGAATCACCAATAACTCACAAATTAAAGCAGTTAGGTATAGGGAATACTTATAAAATAAAAAAGAACTATGAAATATCATTTCATTACGATACTAAAATACAGGGTGTTCTATTTAAGAAAACTCAGAAAATATTCATTCCGAGTTTCGACCAACATTGTATACTAATATTTCAAAATTAGCTATACGAAGAATTCTTAACAATAATAGACTATATTAAAAATCACTTGAACGTAAGCAGAGTTTTTAATGTCAAACTATTACAATTCTACAGGGTGTGAATGTTGCTACGAAATTAATAAAAAATCGTAAATATCATTCAAAATACCCTGTATAATATTACAAAATCTCATATTTTAAGAAAGAAGATATTGAGGAGAATCCAAAAATGTAAAAATATACAGGGTGTCCCATTTAAAAAAACCAAGTTATAAGCAACTTCCGGTATAACCGGAAGTTGCAAAGAGATAAAAATATTTTCATTTAATAGATCATCCCTCAAAACCCCTTCATTCCAATTTTCATGATTCTGTTGCCTTTAGTTCTCGAGATATTTCTAATAGGCCAGTTATCTGCCTCACCCTATATACATGATAGGTAAATGCCTTCATAATTGTCTATACTTTTTTTATCTCTTGTCATATTCAAACATATGTACATATATATATATATATATATATATATATATATATATATATATATATATATATATATATATATATATATATATATATATATATGTAAAATATTATACGGGAAAAAAGCTTGGCTGATGAGCTGTAGACAGCGAAAACGTTCCCAAGATGGCAGCACAGACGAAGGTAGAATATTTATTTCCCGTATAATATTTTACATATTATTTTCATACTTTTTAAAAAGTAGAAAGTTGCGATTATTTCCTGCTTGTTTGACGCCGTAGGTATTTTTCAATAAATACCAGGTGACATCTCGTGGCCTCAAAGTAGAGGCACAGATCGGTTTCGTACCGAAACGAGCAAGGTAGGTTGCTTCTAACTCAGATTGCGCTAGTCCCATAAGGACTGCATGGCTGTCTTACGGCCTCGGGTATACGGAGGAAATATTCTACATCTTCGTCTGTTCTGAGAGCTTGGCTGATGAGCTGTAGACAGCGAAAACGTTCCCAAGATGGCAGCACAGACGAAGGTAGAATATTTATTTCCCGTATAATATTTTAGATATTATTTTCATACTTTTTAAAAAGTAGAAAGTTGCGATTATTTCCTGCTTGTTTGACGCCGTAGGTATTTTTCAATAAATACCAGGTGACATCTCGTGGCCTCAAAGTAGAGGCACAGATCGGTTTCGTACCGAAACGAGCAAGGTAGGTTGCTTCTAACTCAGATTGCGCTAGTCCCATAAGGACTGCATGGCTGTCTTACGGCCTCGGGTATACGGAGGAAATATTCTACATCTTCGTCTGTTCTGAGAGCTTGGCTGATGAGCTGTAGACAGCGAAAACGTTCCCAAGATGGCAGCACAGACGAAGGTAGAATATTTATTTCCCGTATAATATTTTAGATATTATTTTCATACTTTTTAAAAAGTAGAAAGTTGCGATTATTTCCTGCTTGTTTGACGCCGTAGGTATTTTTCAATAAATACCAGGTGACATCTCGTGGCCTCAAAGTAGAGGCACAGATCGGTTTCGTACCGAAACGAGCAAGGTAGGTTGCTTCTAACTAACTCATATATATATATATATATATATATATATATATATATATATATATAAATATATATATATATATATATAAAACAATATTGCTTCTAACTAACTCATATATATATATATATATATATATATATATATATATATATATTGTTATATTTCTATTTGATATGAAAATTAAATTTTGATAATTATAAACAAAATTCACTTTAATATAAAATATTTTTAATTTTCTCAACCTCGGGCATATAAATTTAGAACAACCTGTATACAACAAATTGTTATATTTAATTTTAAGAAGTGATTAGAATAAGCGTACGAAACTCGGAACAATGTGCTTAGATAAACAAAGTGAATGACGCGTACCATTATCGTTCTTCTCGGAAGGTCGATCATTAGCCTATGCTAAATAAAACTCAGTGAAATAGATGATAGTTCATTATCGTTTTTCGCGGAAGGTTTCGATCATTAGCCTATGCTAAATAAGACTCATTTGAAAGAGAGAATAGGTCATTAAAATTTGTAAATAGTTAGAAAGTATTTTAGAATGGGAATTAAATATTTTCTTTTGAAATCCATTAAGCATATTTAGAAAGATTAAAAATTGGTTTTGAGGAATATTACGAATGAGAGTTGGTGGTGGAAGATTGATTTGTGAATCTGGAAGGGATATTTAGAAAGTAGGGGAATGGATGAGAAAGTGAGATCAGAATGTTTTGAGCTGTCGAGAAGTGAAGTCGAGTAGTAGACGGTAGTGTACGGAGAGTGAGAAAGCCGGTATAGTTCCGTGAGTGTGGAGTATCTATCGTGGAACGAGAAGTAGGCCAGGTCGAGAGTAAAAGAACCTCCTTGAGCCCAGAGTGTCCCGGTAGCTGATAGCAGTTTCGAAAAGGGTAGAACACAGCATCACGACAAAAGCAGGAACGAGAGCTATTCGAGCTAGTTTTTCAAAGGAGAACATCACTGGAAGCCAGGACGAGGTTTGATCGCAGCCAAGGATAGCAGGAAAGGGTCTTGTGTGAGGACATTTTCAGTTCACCAGGAAAAGGTCAGTCTCATTTGTTTGGACATGAATGTATGGGTTTTTCGTATTAAATTCCACATAAAAAATTGAATAACATAATCAATAATATCAGAAAAGCTTCATCAAACTTAAATAGAGTTGTTCCTAATAACTCCTAATAGTTAAATGTTAATAAAAACTTTCAATTGAAAACCAAAAGGAAATAAGATTCCATTTGTGAATGTTATGTTTAAGAATAATAAGAAATAGCAAATATTAAGCATTGATTGCCTTTTAAATAAAATAAAAAATATTTTGATTATAATTGTGACCCATATGTGTATTTTTTTTACTCTTTTCTTTTCTATCCCGATTAGGAACCATTAAGAAATATTTAGAAGCCACGGAAGTAAGTAATTAATTTATAATTCGCCCTGAGATTGAAAACATATTGATATGTGATCTGGTTAATTAATTGGATTAGTATTAATACATTGATTAAATTAAGTAACATATAAGAATATTATCTCATATCAATAATCAAGATCACATCAACTGTCGTCCAACGTGGAAAGCATTGTAAAGTATTTCTAGTGGCAAATTTGAAGGATAGAAAGAGTAAAGCCGGTATTTGAAAATTTATATGCCTGTGGTAAAAAGTGAGATACTTACATTTGATAACATAAAATTTTAGATCTCTTTAGGTACAAATTTTACATAACTGATTTAATATTTTATTTTACGATATTTACATTTGATATATTTATTGACAATTTATAATATTTGGGTGAGAAAAAGTCGTCTTGGTAACATACTAGTAAAATTTCATATTTGGCGGGGACAGTACTTCTTGAAAACAAATGTCTGTGACAAGAAGCCAAAGCAAAGACAACAAAAAACAAAAAGAACATTCAAATCAAGAGAATAATTCAGACCAAGAAGATATTTTAGACAAGACAATCATGGCATCAGAACAGCAAGAATTATCAGGAATAGATAAATTATTACAAATGATGCAACTCCAGTCACAAAGAATGGAACAGAAAATGGATGAAACACAACAAAAACTGGATGACAATCAAAGAGAAACAAAACAAACAATGGAGAAAAATCAGGAAGAAACATCAAAGAAAATGGATAAAGTGGATCAAAAAATGGAGGAAACACAACGAAAAATGGATGAAACACAACAAAAATTGGATCAAAAAATGGATGAAACAAAAAGAATAATGCAAGAAAATCAGAAGGAAACAAAACAAGCCATAGAAGAGAACAACAAGAAAATGGAGGAACGCATAGAAAAGTATGAAATGAAAATTCAAGATAAAATAAAGGAGTTAAGGAATGGCCAGAAAAAGGAACTAGAAAATTTGGAAAATAAGTTGGAAAATGCTATTCAAGTAGACAGAGAAGAAGTGGAAAAAAGAATCACAGAAATAGAAAAACAAGTCACCGAAAACCGGACGCAACAAAATGTCGGAGAAAGAAGAGAAATGGTGATACATAGCACAGATGACGTGAAGATAAGGTTTGGCGGGGATGTAAGAAGATTACACCCAGTGCCGTTCATAAATAGCCTGAAAAAGAAAATACAACACATCGGAAATTTCGATACAGCAAAAGAAACTATCAGAAACCATCTCAAATATGAAGCAAGCCTATGGTTCGATAGTAAAGAAGAAGAATTCGGCAATTGGCAACAATTTGAACAAAAATTTTTGAATTATTTCTGGGGAAAGGTCCAACAATTGGAAATTAACAAGGAATTGCAAAATGGGAAATACAATGATAGGATGGGTGTATCAGAAAGGACATATGCTTTGCAAATTTACAATAATGCAAAACATTTACAATATAATTACTCATCGGAACAATTAGTCGAACTGATTGCAAGACATTTCGAGGAAACGCTGGAAGACCATATCACATTGCAAAATTACAAAGACATAGATAGTTTATGCCAATTCCTACAAATAAGAGAATCACGTCTAAGAGAAAGAAAATCAAGAAGGTCGCGAGAAGATTACAGGCCCCGAGAAACACAAGATTACAGAGATAGAAATCAAAATAGGAGGGACTATACAAGACGAGATTTTAATCCCAGAAGGGAAAACGAAAATAGAGACAACGGAAGAGGAAATTATGAACAAAGAAATAGGCAATGGAATGAGGACAGAAATCGAGAATACCAGAATAGAAACACCACACGCTCAAATCAAGAAAACAGAAATAATGGTAGACAAAATGAACAGGTATATCGAGAAAACCGAAACAGATCCGACAGACCAAGAGAAAATAGAAGAGAAGTAAATAATACCCAGACAGATGAATATGACGGAGAGAGACATTATGACGAAAATATAAACAACGATGAGCAACCGGCGTCTTTTCACGACGGCGCTCACTAAAAACCAAAAAGCAAACAGGAATCTTTTGTCACCCCAAGGAGTTTATTAAATTGGCAGGAAACAACGAAAAGAAAAATGGAATTAATTTAAAATTTGTGGATGGATTTATCAACGAGAAACCAATTAAAATTATGATAGACACTGGATCTGAAATAACATTGGTCAACAGAAAACTAATAGAAGAAGTTAACTTAACAAATTTAATTTATAAAATACCTAGGGTAAATTTAGTGGGCGCAAACAAACGGACATTGGCAACTATAAATGAAGGCATACGAGTAATGGTACGACTGGGCAAGAATATGTATGCACTACAATGTGTAATAATGCCAAACATGTCACATGACATGATAGTAGGAGTGGACGAATTGGCAGAAAAACATGTAGTGATAGATTTTAAAAATAATACGATGAAACTAACAGAAGAAAAAGAAAAAGAACAGGACAAGGAACATGAGAAACAAAATACGGACGAATCAGGTAAAGAACAAACAGTGGAAATGAATTTGGCAGCGAAGCAAGGACAAAGAAGAAAAAGGAGAAAAGGTCAGAAAAAGATAAAAGAAAATGAAACCTGTGGCTCCTCAAAAGAAGAGTTGAGCCCAGAAGAAGAAAATTTGAGAGTATCAGAAACAAAGGAAACCTGGGATTCCTCAAAAGAAGAGACGGGCTCAGGAGAAGAAGAAATAAAGCTAAAAAATGAAAGTGAAAAGAATATGATTGAAACAGTGGTATTTGAAGAGGAGGTATATGCAAACGAGGATGCAGAATGCACGGTAAACTTGTGTGAAGAATCTGAGAAAAAAGACAGAAAATTGATATGTGGAGAAGGGAAAGAAAAATAATTGCGGTTGATGTTAAGAAACTACGAAAATTTGATCAATGAGGAAAACAGAGTGGCTAAAAAGTACGAACATTCATTTGAGGTGAAAAACTTGGGAAATTTTCGATCAAAGACTTACCCGATTCCATACAAGTATCGACAAGAGGTGAAAGAAGAAATAAATAAAATGTTGGAAGATCAAATCATCGAAAGATGTGATTCACCGTATGTTAACCCGATTGTGATAGTAAAGAAAAGCAGTGGAGAATTGAGATTATGTTTAGATGCCAGGAATATCAACCAGCACACAGTATCACAATATGAATCACCTCTAAACATCGAGGCCATTTTTGGAAGAATCACCGGGTCACACATATTTTCGAAAATTGACTTAAAACACAGTTTTTGGTTGATACCGTTAGCTGAAAAGTGTAGAAACTACACCGCTTTTTCTATTGATGGTATTGTCTACCGGTTTAAGGTAGTGCCGTTTGGATTGCAGAGTGCTTGTGCTGCACTCGTCCGAGCTCTACATACCATTTTGAATCGCCACGAAGATTTCATAGTTCATTATATCGATGATTTATTAATTTTTTCACAAGATACTCAGAGTCATCTGAAACACATAGAAATAATTCTGGAAGAATTGGACACAGCGGGATTGAAATTAAACATTGAAAAATGTCAATTTTTTCAAAAAGAAGTCATTTATTTGGGTTTTCAATTGGACACCAAAACAGTAAGATTATCCGAAGACAGAGTCAAGCTTATAGATGAATACCCAAGACCAACGAATTTGAAAACATTGAGAGGTTTTCTTGGCACGATTAATTATTTTAAAAAACTGATTCCCGATTTGAGCCAAAAGGAAATCCCTCTTATAAAGTTGCTTAAAAAAGGAATAAAATGGAATTGGAAAGAAGAACAGGAGGAAGCTTTCGAAACATTAAAACGAGAATTCGCAAAAGGAACGAAAATATACCACCCCATTTACAATTTACCTTTTATACTCCGAACTGATGCGTCCATACAAAAATTTGCAGGAGTTCTGTCTCAAATACAAAACGACCAAGAAGTGCCGATATGTTTTATATCTCGAGTGACTAAAACACATGAGAGAAAATATAGTGTTACAGAATTGGAGTTTGCCAGTGTACTATATTGCGTAAACAAATTGAGGTTTTACTTATTGGGAGCAAAATTCACAATCGAAACAGACCATGCAGCTTTAGTACATATCATGAAGAATAGATTAGTAAATAATAGAATACATAGAGGCATTCTATTATTACAGGAGTATGATTTTGAGTTCCGATATATAAAAGGAAAAGACAACATAATAGCCGACGCTCTAACACGGGATGAGGACACCGGAAAAAAGGAAACAATTACTCTACAGGTGGGACTAAATAGATTAATACAAGAAGAAGGGATATATTCGTTAAATGAGATAAGGACAAACCAAGAAGACCTAGAGGAAAGAGAGAAAAGAAGAGCGGAAATAGAAAATGACATATATTTTAAGAGAATAGACGGAAAGGAACTATATTTAGTGACACAGACATTGGCCGAAAAGATAATAAAGAAATTACATGAGGACAATGGGCATATCGGTAGCAGAAAAGTTTGGCTCGTTTTTAGGGAAAATTACATCAGCCGACAAGATTACCGCATTGCAAAGGAAATTACCCAGAAGTGCGATGTATGTCAAAAATATAAGAGTCGGAATTTCAAAAACGAAAATGTTGCCAAAAATATTGAAGCCCGAAACAAACTAGACATTGTAGCAATAGATATGTTAAGCGATCTAATTATGACCACTAAAAGGAACAAACATATTCTGGTAATGGTGGATGTGTTTTCAAAATACGTAAAATTATATAGTTGCCGCACCACAAAGGGGGAGGAAATATTAAGAAAAATCGACAATTTTATAGCCATAGTAGGAACACCAAAAAAGATTCTACTGGACAATGCAACGTATTTCCGAAATGATCGTTTCAAGGGACAACTTCGAGAACGAGGAATAGAGACAAATTTTGTCAGCATCAGGCATCCACAGAGTAATCCTTCGGAACGATTCATACAGGAAGTGACAAAATTTCTTCGCATTGCAACAGATGGTCAACATCGCCACTGGGACAGGAAAATGGCGGAAATAGAAAGGTATCTAAATACAATTCCGAGCACAGTAACAAAAGAGACCCCAGAATACATCATGAAGGGTGTACTGCCGATAAGGCCATGGGAAGACCAAGAGCCAAAAGAATATCAACAGGTGATTGAAACCGTACAGAGAAGATTACGGCGAAGCAACGAAAAATATATCCAAAGACAGGAACAAAATAGAAAAAGAAGACCAGTGACTTTCCAAAAGGGTGAAAAAGTACTCGTGAGGGCATTACGAGTATCAAATCTTCCTGGGGGCATTTGCGCAAAGTTGATGCCTGTTTTCGAAGGCCCGTACATAGTGAATAATGAAAATGGGATAAATAGTTATGAGTTGAGGCACAGGAACTCGGAAAAGATCCGAGGAATTTATAATATTCACGATGTATACAAATATCACGAATAAAAGACAGAATTACATGAAGTAGATAGTAAGTTAGGATATAAGACGTAGATTAAAGTAAGGAAATATACAGGGAGTTGGTTTTGCCTCGAGAAAATTTATTTAAAAATGCAGATAAATTTTATCGAATACAAGGCGGGGATTTGTTATATTTCTATTTGATATGAAAATTAAATTTTGATAATTATAAACAAAATTCACTTTAATATAAAATATTTTTAATTTTCTCAACCTCGGGCATATAAATTTAGAACAACCTGTATACAACAAATTGTTATATTTAATTTTAAGAAGTGATTAGAATAAGCGTACGAAACTCGGAACAATGTGCTTAGATAAACAAAGTGAATGACGCGTACCATTATCGTTCTTCTCGGAAGGTCGATCATTAGCCTATGCTAAATAAAACTCAGTGAAATAGATGATAGTTCATTATCGTTTTTCGCGGAAGGTTTCGATCATTAGCCTATGCTAAATAAGACTCATTTGAAAGAGAGAATAGGTCATTAAAATTTGTAAATAGTTAGAAAGTATTTTAGAATGGGAATTAAATATTTTCTTTTGAAATCCATTAAGCATATTTAGAAAGATTAAAAATTGGTTTTGAGGAATATTACGAATGAGAGTTGGTGGTGGAAGATTGATTTGTGAATCTGGAAGGGATATTTAGAAAGTAGGGGAATGGATGAGAAAGTGAGATCAGAATGTTTTGAGCTGTCGAGAAGTGAAGTCGAGTAGTAGACGGTAGTGTACGGAGAGTGAGAAAGCCGGTATAGTTCCGTGAGTGTGGAGTATCTATCGTGGAACGAGAAGTAGGCCAGGTCGAGAGTAAAAGAACCTCCTTGAGCCCAGAGTGTCCCGGTAGCTGATAGCAGTTTCGAAAAGGGTAGAACACAGCATCACGACAAAAGCAGGAACGAGAGCTATTCGAGCTAGTTTTTCAAAGGAGAACATCACTGGAAGCCAGGACGAGGTTTGATCGCAGCCAAGGATAGCAGGAAAGGGTCTTGTGTGAGGACATTTTCAGTTCACCAGGAAAAGGTCAGTCTCATTTGTTTGGACATGAATGTATGGGTTTTTCGTATTAAATTCCACATAAAAAATTGAATAACATAATCAATAATATCAGAAAAGCTTCATCAAACTTAAATAGAGTTGTTCCTAATAACTCCTAATAGTTAAATGTTAATAAAAACTTTCAATTGAAAACCAAAAGGAAATAAGATTACCATTTGTAAATGTTATGTTTAAGAATAATAAGAAATAGCAAATATTAAGCATTGATTGCCTTTTAAATAAAATAAAAAATATTTTGATTATAATTGTGACCCATATGTGTATTTTTTTTACTCTTTTCTTTTCTATCCCGATTAGGAACCATTAAGAAATATTTAGAAGCCACGGAAGTAAGTAATTAATTTATAATTCGCCCTGAGATTGAAAACATATTGATATGTGATCTGGTTAATTAATTGGATTAGTATTAATACATTGATTAAATTAAGTAACATATAAGAATATTATCTCATATCAATAATCAAGATCACATCAATATATATATATAGTGATTTTTTGAATATATTTTTCGAAAATATTTGTACAAATTATATATATATATAAAAAAAAAAAAAATATATATATATATATATATATATATATATATATGTAACTCGTAAAGTTTGGGGACGGTATCGGTTACTTAATGGTGAGTTTGAGGACATTAGTCAAGTTTGGGGACCGTCCTCAAACTTTTTTTTTGGGAAACGGTTAGTTTGAGGACATGTCCCCAAACTGTTGTGCCTATTGACTATTGGTGATTTTGAGGACATATCTGACAATAGTAATGTTTTTAAAGTATGTAAGCTCTCACGGCTGGAAAGTTCATGATGGGTGTTGTTTTTGGGGCTTATAAGTAAAAATTGTAATTGGCTGACGTTTAGTCTGGAACTGCATCACACTTTTTCAAAGTATGGTAAACGTTTATATTACTAATTTAAAAGTTGTTAGGTCATAAATTTTGTGAATTATAAAACATTATTTATATGTTATTTAATTTCACTATGTCCAACCAATATCTTCAGAGCACTAAATGTATTTGCAAAATTGGTTTTACATTACAATCTTAGTTTTTAATAAGCTACCTAGTGATGTTGTAATACAAATAGGGAACGAAAATTGTCGTGGCCGCGCCAAATTTCAAAAGTTGTCATTTTGAATCGAATTCAATCATGTCTGGATTTTAAAGCTATAAGCTACCTTATCAAAAATTAAGATACTAATATGTGTGTAAACCTGTATTGCCCCAGTTCCCAATATATTTTTTCACAACTGTAGCAGTTAGTGCTAGGTTTGTTCTAGTTTGTTCTGTAATTTTTAAGTTTGTTCTAAAAAATAAAAGAATTATTGAAAAAAATATGTGGTTTTTTAACTTGACATAAACTTGTATGGCCCACTCGAAAACAAAAACTTTCCGGAATATTCAAGCAGATAGCCACTTAGTGCTAGGTTTGTTCTACCTCCCGGCGGAAGCCAGAAATTAGTTTTTTCCCATAAACAAAAAAGTTATTCAACATACAATGTAGCGCTCCAATTTTACGTAATTTCAGCTGTTTCTACTACGCCAACAATGGATGGGTGATACCTATGCCATGAAAAAATAAAAAAAAAGTTTTGTGTTTGTGTAACGTGTAATGTGGCCGTTTTTTTTCTGTTTTTACTGTTTGGGGTTGTACGGAGGACAAAGCATTTCCAACCAAAATTCATGTTTATATTCACAAGATGCAAATGATAACACCTCAATGTTGTAGTGATACTTTTTTACTATTTGGCGTAAGTAAAAAAAGAGTTTTGTACTTCTTTTTCTTACAAGACCTCTTTTTTTATTTCAGCATTAGCTCCGATGATGACGTTTATGTCAAAAGCGCTCAGCTAAAGAAATAAATTATTTACACACTTTGACATACTACATTTTTTATTTCCTTTATTTTTATTTAGTCAAATTGACTGAACCGGCCGTGGAAATTGTGCGCAAAAAACAGGAGAAACAATTTGAATTTGGAAAGATCTGTCAGGCGCATCTTTAGCGTACTTTTTAGCAATAAAACTCACAAATTTAGATACACTTAAACAGATGTTAGTCAATATACAGGGTGTTTCAAAAGTAAGGTATACTATTTAAGCGGATTCTTTGGTTTATTTTATATGAACGTATGTCTAAAACGTTTTAAATTTTTAGATACAAGGTAATAAAATAAATAAAAGCTACCTAATGTAACAAATATAATAAATAATCATCATCATCATCAATGGTGCTACAGCCGTATGAAAGAGCCTCAACCTTCCCAACTCTATTACGCCAGTCAGTCCTACCCATTGCCAACCGTTGCCAGTTTGCTGCGACTATTTTTCTCCCATCCTCATCTACACCATCGTTCCATTTGAGTTTTGGCCTACCCCTATTTCTACTTCCCACATATTGTGACATAAGGGCTCTTCTAGAAGGGTTGTTCTGCTGTGATCTTGCTAGATGTCCTGCTTATCTTAATTTTCCTATTCTTATAAGAGATACCTACTACGTCTTTACCACCAAATTTTTGTTTATATCTGTGGTATACCTCGTAGTTGTACCTCATCCCCCAAATGCCATTTTCACAGATGCCACCAAATATTCCTCTGAGGATCCTTCGTTAAAATATAAGCATAAGGTTTTCATCTGCCTTGGAGATGGTCCATGTCTCTGATCCATATGTCAACAATGGTTGTATAAGGGTTTTGTATATGGTTATTTTTGTTTTTTGGTCGTAAGTTTTTGCTTTTCATATGTCTACTTAGTCCAAAATAGCATTTGTTTGCTAGGATTATCCTTCGCTTGATTTCTTCCGTCATGACGTTCTCCTTTGAGATTAGGGAGCCTAAGTATGTGAATTTGTCCACCACTTAAAAGTAGAGTTATCAACCGTGAATTGGTGACCGATGTTTCTGGCTCTATTGTTGGGTGTTGATGCCATCATCTTAGTTTTCTCCTCGTTTACTTGCAGGCCCATACTTTTTGAGGAATTTAAGAAGGTGGTATACATTTCTTCTAGCTTGCGTGTTGTGCGAGCAATTAGGTCCACGTCATTTGCGTATGCCAAAATTTGGGATGACTTATTAAAAATATTTCCTCTGTTGTCTATTTGGGCATGTCTGATCGCCTTTTCCAGAGCTATGTTAAACACGCCAGCACATCTCGCCAGTACACCTCGCCAGCAAAGATGTGGACATTATCCATGACTTCATACAATTTATTTCTTAGGAAAATATTATAGGCCGATTGAAATCTACGAAAAGATGGTATGTGTCGATATTGAATTCATTGGTTTTTTCCAGTATTTGCCTTAGCACAAAGATCTGGTCTGTTGTTGATCGACAACTAAATAATAAATAAATAAAAAAATAAAAGGTAATCTTTATATACACAACGTTTCAAAAGTAAAGTAAAATATTTAAGGGGGTGATTTTTGGGTTTATTTTAAGAAGAAAACTTTATTCGAGATGTCATAAAGGTCTTAAATTTTGAGATATACGAAACATCTATAAATCCCTAGGTTGTTCAATTTGTTAATAGAACAGTCTAATATTTTGACCACCATGTACAAAGATAGGTATAGGAAACCTTAACAAAGATTGGAAGCTAAGTAAATTTTACATACGATAAACTAATAAAATACAGGACGTTTCATTTAACATAAGTACGTTATTACACCTTGAATATTGTTAATAGAACAATGTATTATTTTGACCACCCTGTACAAAATTTTGCTACAATAAATATCTATTTAAAACGCTGAGTAGTCTATTATTAAGATCCAAGAAAAAAATTTGTCACTGATTCTTAGATTCATAGATATTTACTTTTTTCTAAAACGTTACATTTTTATAAAAATCGAAATAAATCAAAACACCCTGAACGTAGGTATAGAGAACCCTCAACCCTCTTATGCCCTTATAAAAGTACAGCTTATTTTTTAAGGGAAATTAAAAAATGTTACCTGATATAGGGTGTTCCATAAGAAAAAATATAACTTTGATATACTATCTTTTGGAGCACCCTCCATAATTCACATTATTTTTAGATTGTAGTGTTAATGGTCCAGTATATTTCTATGAAGAAATTTTTTTAAAATATCAAGTCGTTTTCCGTGCAGAGACCGAGGCGAATACAATAAACCACCCCGTATAATATTTTTCTATGAAATAAAATGAACACTCTTGTCACAAACTACGTTTCCGTCAATAATTGGTTATTGTCGTATTTTTGATTATAAAATTATTGTAATATTCACTTTATTCCCTTACATGGAGTATAAACTATAATAATACCTATAGTAGTAAGAAAATATTTTATAAGACCTTAATCTTAAGCTTATTACGAAGTCATTTGTATTTGAATGGCGTTAAGTTTTCGGCCCAGGTAGAAATTAATACATTTTAATCTATTGTACTTTTAATTAATATACCTGCTATTCAGTATGTCCACTGTCCACCTCTTGAAATTTAATGATAATACTCAAATACAAATAACTTTGTAAAAGGATTAATATACCGTTTTATAAAATATTTTGACACGGACTATAGATTACTTCATTTAAAGGACATCGCACACATCTTATGGAAAATATAATGTCACTCAAATTCAATAAAATTTATACGAATAGATTCGTTTTAAATTAACGGTCAAATCTTATCATTGCGCCAACTCTATATTTTCAATAATAAGAGCAGAAATTGATATAAATAAATCTTACATCAAATGGGTACGTACATAAGTTAGAGAGAGAAAAAATATTTAATACCCAAATAATTGTCGGTACTCCATAAATCAGCGGATTAGTTTCACTAATCCGCTTAGGCCCAGCGGGGTTTAAGCTCTTTTGAATAGCACCCAGAGCAATAGTGATTTGACACTTTTACTGACTTCAAAAATGTGATTTCGATAAACTTTAATTGCAATTTGCGCCGTAATTAATCATAACTAAGAGTTGGCGCAATGATAAGATTTGACCGTTAATTTTAAACGAATATATTCGTATAAATTTTATTGAATTTGAGTGACATTATATTTTCCATAAGATGTGTGCGATGTCCTTTTCACTTCACTATTTTATTGTTGTTCTGAAGCTATTTCCTTGTGGCATTTTTATGATTAACTATTTAGATGGGAAATAAGCCACAATTAAGTTGAAAAAAATAATTTTATTAACGTTTCGACGCCCTCATCGGGTGCCGTTGTCAAAATACAAAATACTTAATTAAACAAAAATGTTGTTGCTAAGTAAAAAATTCTTCTAATAATTTATTTAATCTGACTCATTTATATTGGCAATTCAGACATATTGTTATACATTTTAAAGTAGAAGACTTTAAAATTATATTGCCAATATTTATGTGTTGCGTTTCTCGGACGACTTTACTGAAAGATAGTTCATTCGATTACATGAAATTAACCCCAACTCAAGAATATCCGTCACAAAAAAAAATTATAGCATGTGATTTGTCTTTAAAGAGACAACCAAATGCAACGATGACAGTAAAATTCTCGCGTTAGAGATTCCATAGTAAATCACGAGGGAAAACCAGGAAAACCCTCGTGATACTATCCCGACGTCGTGCGTCGTAAGTATTTGGTCTTACATTTAATTTTCTTTCAAAAAAATAATACCAGATTCTGACTTTAATATGTTTAAATTATATATAATATTAATCATACATAGATATATAATAAGGAATACTAAAATATAAAATATGTACTATCTCGATATGTTATTGACTTACTAATCGTGGTATTTTCTTTCTTTTGACTTATTCTTTCAATATGGGTAACCACATCCAAATTTCGTTTTAAACATAATCAAAACGAAATTAGAGAATGATAATACATTGACAACTCGGACAAGACTAAATGTATCAGCTAGAATGGAGTTATTGACATTATGTACAAATAATACCTATTTTCCACTAAATAATGATTTCTATAAACAAAATTTTGGTCTAGCAATGGGCTCTTCTTTATCTCCATTATTGGCTAATATATTTATGGAGGACTTCGAAACTAATATCATTTCTAAACAAAATTTAAAACCCACAGTATGGTGGAGATATGTAGATGATGTGCTTTCAATATGGCCTCATAGATCAGAATTGTTGGATACATTCCTGAATATTATAAATGATCAAGAAGAGACAATAAAATTTTCAATGGAAAAGGAATACAATAACACCCTACCTTTCCTCGATGTTTTAGTCTCAAAGAAGGATACTGGATATGAGACTCAAGTGTATAGAAAACCAACACACACCAACAGGTATCTCAATTACAAATCAAATCACAACATCAGCGTTAAAAAGGGAATCATCAAAACCTTATATGATAGAGCCAAAATTACTTGTTCTAACGAAAATTCATTTTAAGAAGAAAAACAATTGTTAACATCTGACTTATTAAAAAATGATTATCCTTTATCGTTTATAAATAAGGAATTGTCAAGATTGGATCGAATGGAACAGAACAACTTAGAACGGGATCCTACAACATCCACAAGAAATAATACGAGGAAAATATCAATACCATATATAAAAGGACTATCCGAGAAACTTAAAACTATAGGAAATAAATTCAACTTTTCAATAACATTCAAAACAACAAACACATTGAGATCTATACTATCTAAAACTAAACCTAACAATGAACAAGAAAGAACAAAGAATTGCATTTATAAAATACCTTGCGAATGCGAACAATTTTATTTAGGTGAAACATCAAGACCCTTAAACGTTAGAATAAGTGAACATCAGTCTTATATTAAAAATAGAGAATTTGATAAATCTCAAATATGTCAACACGCATGGGATAATGAACATATAGTTCATTGGAGAGATTCAAGTATAGTCCTGAAAGAATCAGATAGTAAAAAGAGAAAAATCAAAGAAGCGGCTCTAATTATGCTAAATGAAACCAATTGTGTCGCAAATTCCTGGGTAGAATGCAGTAGGATGTGGTTACCCATACTGAAAGAGGAAGTCAATAGAAAGAAAATACCACGATTAGTAAGTCAATAACATATCGAGTTAGTACATATTTTATATTTTAGTATTACTTATTGTATATATATGTAGGTACTATTAATATTATTTATAATTTAAACATATTAAAGTCAGAATTTGGTATTATTTTTTGAAAGTAAATTAAATGTAAGACCAAATACTTACCACGTCGCGATAGTATCACGAGGTTTTTTCCTTGTTTTCTCTCGTTATTTACTATGGAATCTCTAACGCGAGAATTTTACTGTCATCGTTGCATTTGGTTGTCTTTTTAAAGACAGATCACATGCTATGATTCTTTTTGTGACGGATATTCTTGAGTTGGGGTTGATTTCATGTAATCGAATGAACTATCTTTCAGTAAAGTCCCAGGAACGCAACTCATAAATATTTGCAATATCATTTTAAAGTCTTCTACTTTAAAATGTATAATAATATGTCTGAATTGCCTATATTAATAAGTCAGATTAAATAAATTATTAGAAGAATTTTTTACTTAGCAACAACATTTTTGTTTAATTTAGTAGTATTTTGTATTTTGACAACGGCACCCGATTTGGGCGTCGAAACGTTAATAAAATTATTTTTTTCAATTTAATTGTGGCTTATTTCCCATGTAAATAGTTAATTACTATTTTATTATTTCACCTGCCATTTATTTAACATAACAAAAATTGTTAATAATTTTCAAAATTTGGATATAAAGAATCGACACAGAAAAATATAATAATTGATTAATCCTAATACTCCATCAGTTTCTATATTTTTCCGTTAATTATCTAGATATTTATTTAAAATAAATATGTAATGTTAAGTATGTAAATACCAAATGAAATATAAAATTTCTTAAGCCGGCCCTTTCCCTACTTTTTACCTGACGAGGCAGAGGTCCCTTTATCGCTCTTAAATTCTGCATAAGTAAATTCTTATAATTATTACTTATTAAATTATTAAAGTTAGCACTAGTTGTTGTCTATTCAAATTTTTCTTTGGATTTTATATGGGGCAGTACATTTTTAGGTAGAATTGAAGCAACGCATAATATATTGTGTAACTTTTTTTTGCGCAAATTTCACGCTTTGGCAGAAATGCAAAACAAACCCAGCACTAACTTATGGTCAACATATTTAGATTTCCTCCAATCGTTCGGATTCTATAATAGGTTACAGAGCGCTATACTGTACATATTTTGAATAACTTTTTTGTGTACGCACAACAAATTACACGCTTTGCCAAAAATGCAGAACAAATCTACCACTAACTTGGTGGTTTATACCCTATTCCACGAATATACGACTGTTTTGGATTATCTCAACAACGAATACTTCACTGTGGAAAATATAAAGAACGAAACTAAATTGCAAATTACATTGTTGCTTAGTGAAATAATTATTGGAGCCATTTAATTTCGTACTTCTTATGTTGCACACTAAAATATTCGTTGACTCGATAATCCAAAAGAGTCATATATTCGTGGAATGACCTATATTCAGATTTTATTCAATGGTTTGGATTATATATGGGGCAGTACAACCTTACGTAAAATTGGAGCGCAACATTATACCTTGTATATCTTTTTTGTTTATGCAGAACAGATTACACCCTTTGGCAAAAATGCAGAACTAACTTGTGGTTTATTCAGATTTTCTCTAATCGTTTGGATTCTATTTGGGGCAGTACAGCTTTACGTAAACTTGGAGCACCACATTATAACTTGTAATATATTTTTTGCTTATGCAGAACAAATTACACGCTTTGGCAAAAATGCAGAACAAACTCAGCACTAACTTGTGGTTTATTCAGATTTTCTCTAATCGTTTGGATTCTATTTGGGGCAGTACAGCTTTACGTAAACTTGGAGCACCACATTATAACTTGTAACATATTTTTTGCTTATGCAGAACAAATTACACGCTTTGGCAAAAATGCAGAACAAACCTAGCACTAACTTGTGGTTTATTCAGATTTTCTCTAATCGTTTGGATTCTATATGAGGCAGTACAGCTTTACGTAGAAACAAAGATTTCTACTTGTGAAAATCAAAATATATTCAACATGCTGGACCATCGGCCTGGACTTTTTCGCCTTTGTAGGTTTTATTATAAGAAACTCGATGAGGAATCCAACAACATTGTTGGAAGTCAACTAAAATTAATATAAAATAGTTTACATTATCTATATACATATATCGAAAACTACTTTTTTGTATTACAGGATATTTATAAAAATTGGTTTGTGGATAATCCCCACAAAGTTATGACGAATATAAATTATGACTTCAGAGAATATTTTGACGACACGTCCCTTCTGTTTATACCTGTTCTGTTATACCCAGAGCCGTGCGGTAGGGGAATGCGGGCAAAACGGGGTAGCTGCCTAAAACGGGGTACCCCCTTTTTTTTCAATATCACTCGTTCCATCTATACGACGTTAATGAAATTATATTATAGACTGCTGTTTACGCCTTCTGTCATAAAGCAGATATAATTAACTGTTAGATGATTGTTGTGAAGAGTACATGTGCGTTTTTAGTTAACCAAGTTATAAAATCGGCCGAAAAATAATCCCTCGTTAGTATTACTAAAACAATTTATTATTTAATTAGTGGAGTCACTGAAGGTTTTTACCTCCGATTTCGTTGAACCTCTATCGATTTTCATGAAAATTGGTAAGTAATTAGAGGATACCTCAAGGAACAAAGGTGACATGATGCCAACTTGCGCTTTTACCCTGGGGGTAGATGCCACCCCTTCTCGGGGGTGAAAATTATTTTATTAAAAATTACACCATAATTCGATAGAGGGACAAATTATAAGCAAAATTTGTTATATAAAGTTATTAATATAAATCAACACTTTTTGAGTTATTAAAGACCAAAGATTTTATTTTTTCGTTAAAAAAATGCATGTTTTAAATCGGTTTTTCACGTATAACTCAAAAACTATAAGTTTTTACAAAATAGTTATTATTATTGAAATTGATGGTAATACAAAACTAAATACATTCCTCACTTAAAGAACTAAACTAATGTTAGTTCAAAGTGGGTTATTGGCAATTGAATGTGTATTTTTTTCGACGAATACTCAAATCTAAGTATTCAAGCTTAAACAACGGAAAAACGATGCAATGTATAAAATATACCTGCTAATCATTTGTCAACGTACTTCGGAATACCTATTAAATGAGCTTCAGAACAAGTTAATAGCGTCAAAATTAAGCAAGTTATGCTGAAAATAAAAGAGCCCTTTCGAATTTTTTAGGAAAAAGTGAAAAATAAAATATACGTTATTTCCACAAAAATTAAAATGTATAGTAATCCTTAGAAGAAATTCTTTATATTAGCATAAGTAATGATTTTAATACACAGCTTATTAAATGAAGAATTTGACAGACAGCCTGTAGAGTCAACGGAGACAGTAGCAGCAATGGTCACCAAAATAACCAACGAGGAAGTGGCTCAAGCGCTTCAAAAAATAAAGAAAGGAAAAGCGGTAGGACCAGATGATATTCCTGGGGAAGTATGGAGAGCATTGGGAGAGACAGGAACAAGGTGGCTAGCAGGTCTATTTAATAGAATTATGGAAGTTGGACAAATGCCAGACGAATGGAGAAGCAGTATACTGGTACCTGTTTACAAAAACAAGGGAGATATACAACAATGTACAAACTACAGGGCTATAAAACTGCTTAGCCACACCATGAAAATATGGGAAAGAGTAATTGATAGACGGATACGTGAAGAAACCGAAATATCCGAGAATCAATTTGGCTTTATGCAGGGTAGATCAACAACAGATGCAATTTTCATTATAAGGCAGTCGATGGAAAAATACAGGAGTAAAGAAACAAACGCTCATATGGTATTCATTGATCTTGAGAAAGCATATGATAGAGTTCCTCGAGAGATTCTGTGGTGGGCACTCAATAAGAAAGGAGTCCCTGGTGAATATGTAAAGATTGTGAGGGATATGTATGAGGGAGTAACGACTAGTGTTAGGACAGGTGTGGGAGAGACTGAAAAATTTCATGTGAAAGTAGGATTGCATCAAGGTTCTGTGCTTAGTCCGTATTTATTCTCATTAGTTTTGGACCAGATAACAGCGAAAATACAGGGTAACATTCCATGGTGCTTAATGTATGCTGATGATATCGTGTTAGTAGGAAATAGTGAAAGAGACTTAGAACAAAAACTGGAACAGTGGAGACAAGCTCTGGAGGAAAAAGGTTTAAAACTTAGTAGGACAAAAACAGAGTATTTGGAATGTTCATTTAAAGATGGAGCTACTACAAATAAAATGGTATCTTTGGATGGTGAAATGATTGTAAAAAGCAATAGTTTTAAGTACCTAGGATCGGTATTACAGAGTAATGGAGAAATAGATGGAGATGCATGCAGTAGAATTAGGGCTGGATGGATGAAGTGGAAAGAAGCGAGTGGTGTGTTGTGTGACAGAAAAGTTCCAATGAAGCTGAAGGGAAAATTCTATAAAACAGCCATAAGACCAGCTATGATGTACGGAACTGAATGTTGGGCAGTGAAAAAGAAAGAGGAACAGCGAATGCATGTGGCGGAAATGAGAATGCTTAGATGGATGAGTGGAGTGACAAAGAAGGATAAAATTAGAAATGAGTATATTAGGGGAAGTCTAGGTGTGGCACCAATTGATGCCAAAATGAGAGAGCATAGGTTAAGATGGTTTGGTCATGTTCAACGTCGAGACGTTAACCACCCAATACGAAGAATAGCTGAAGTGCAGATTCCTGGAAGGAGTAGGAGAGGAAGACCAAAGAAGAGCTGGGGGGAGACGATAAGACAGGACATGTTGGTAAAGGGGATTAACATTGATATGGCCCAAGATAGAATTGTGTGGAGAAATGCAATTAGGGAAGCCGACCCCGCATAGGGATAAGGCAAAGAGAATGATGATGAATGATTTTAATAATTTTGACCGGTTTAGAATGCATATTTTTGAAAAAAAGATGTAATTTAAAAAAATCATAATTTTTAAAATTATTGTAATTTTCATATTCTTTTGATAATAACTCCAAAAATACTCAATATATGTAAAAAATGATATATACCTAAATTTTAGTTTTTTCTATGCCAAATATTTTACCTGTTTTACTATTTCCATAGGGTAAAAAATAACCGAGATAGAAACGTTTAAATCTTAAATTTTGCTGTGAAAACCATGCAACCGGGGCCATTTAACCTTTTATTCTTAAAAAAGGAAGGGGTCTAAAAGATTAAATTCAACCTGGTTAAATAGCCCTTGGAATTAACTTGCAAACGGTTTTTAGATAAACCAGATATCCTAAAAACAAACGGAGTTATTAAAAAAAAACAATAACATTTTTTGGAAAAATTTATAAAAGATAGATTTTGAAAAAATTTTGGTGCATAAATTTTAATGCTATCAACATGTTCGGGGGCTCATTTGATAGATATTTTTAAGTACTTTGACAAATGTTTAATAAGTTTATGTTACAAAATGCATAATTTTCCCGTTATTTCAGCTTGAATACTTAGATTTTTTTACTCGCCGAAAAAAATATATATTCAATTACCTATAACTCACTTTTAGTTAACATTAAAAGGTTTTTGTAGTAAAAGGTTTATTTCGTTTTTTATTAACTTCAATTTTGGTAATAATAACTTTTTTGTAAAAACTTATAGTTTTTGAATTATTGATGAAAAATCGGTTAAAAACATGCATTTTTCTCAAGAAAAATTAAAATCTTTGATCTTCAATAACATAAAAAGTTTTGATTTATATTAATAACTTTATATAACAAATTTTTCTTAGAATTTTTCCCTCTATGGAATTATGGGGTTATTTTCAATAAAATAATTTTCACCCCCGAGAAGGGGTGGCATCCACCCCTAGAGTAAAAGCGCAAGTTGGCACCATGTCACCTTTGTTCCTTGAGATATCCTCTAACCATTCACCAATTTTCATGCAAATCTATGCAGGTTCAAAGAAATCGGAAGTATTAAGCTCACATCCACCTTCAGTGACTGCACTAAATATCATTACTTCCAACTAACAGTGAATGTGTTCTAGAGTATTTATTTGTCATTATGTTAAAAAATAAAAACTTGTAATAATTTAAACAGGTCATAATCTCAAAATCTGCTCTTTGGGCAAAATGGGGGTACCAATAGGTAGGGTAAAATGGGGTACCCTTTTTACCATACCTATTGGTAGTCTTTACCCTTTTACCATACCAAGTAAGATAGCCGATGATCAAACCAAATGGCAGACGAGTAAGAAATCGCAATTGAATAAAACTAAAAAAGTAGAGTCAGATTCAGAAGGCGAAGATAGTGACACTGACTGGTTCTTCGGAAACTTTTATTCAAGTTCCACAGAAGGATAGATAAGCTGATCCAGTTGCCTTAAATGGGTTAAAAATTCATGTGCAGGTGTAGTAGATGAGGATGATGAAGTAGTACTTGTATGCGAATTTTGTCAATAGGCTTTTCTTGGTTTCAATTTGGTACCCCATTTTACCCTATACGACGGGCATAATGGGGCAATTTACATTAGTTTCTGTTTTTTTCATATAATAAAGAACACGTTGACTTTTTTAAATTTAAATTATATTAATAAATAATTACTACTATAACAATGATATTTGTCTTATTTTAAGACCTCAAAAGTTACAGATTTTTTTTAAATCCCAATTTAAACCTTAAGTACCCCATTTTGCCCGCCTTTCCCCTACATATTTTAAATACAGTGCGTCCATAATATAACGCATAAATTAATTATTTTGTAAACCTGCCATTTTAAGGAAAAATCCCGAAACAGGTAGATTTTTATTTTTAAATTATGATTTTTTGGCATATATATCGTAGTAGTGACGTCATCCATCTGGGTGTGATGACTTAATCGATGATTTTTTTAATGAGAATAGGGTTCATGTGATAGCTCATTTGAAAGGGTATTCAATTCTCTATTCACTAATATAAACATTAATATAATTATTTGTACCTGGTGTCCAAAAAAATGTTTTATAAATTAAATTAATTGATACAAATAGATGAATGTATTTAATTTATTTAATCCTAAATACATTTTACTGCTGTCAGAAAACAGAAAAAAAATTATTTGAAAAATTAACATTGATTTTCGCTTAAAAGAAATGGTTAAACTGCTAAGAGGCTAGTGGGTGGGAGCTTTAACATTGAATTTAAGCGAAAAACAGTATTTATTTGATAAATAATCATTTTTCTTCCTTTTCTGTCCTTGTGGAATCGGTACTCACCGGAGGGACCGAAGATGTTCAAAATTAGCGTCTCTTTGCAAAGACAATGACGTCGACTTTGTAAAGTAACAAGACACTTACTCAACACACACTACACATTACTCCCCTGATTTAGTGATAAGTTATACAATTACGTGGCTAAAGGTTCTAGTTCTAAACCAAAGCCAGAATAAGAGAAAAAAAAAATTTCTTCCTGTTACCTGACAACAGTAAAACGTATTTTGAATTAAATAAATTACATACATTCTTAACCCCCTCTGTGGCTCAGTGGTAAGAGCGCCTAACGTTTGGATCGAAAGTTCCGAATGGTAGTGACTTCGAATCCCACCAGGGTCAGAAATTTTTTCATTTATTATAAATTAATAAATGAAAATAGTTTCTGTCCTTGTGGGATCGGTACTCACCGGAGGGACCGCAGACGTTCGGGTACAATTAGCGTCTCTTTGCAAAGACAATGACGTCGACTTTGCAAAGTAACAAGACACTTACTTAACACACACACTACACATTACACCTGAGTTAGTGATAAGCTACCTATACAATTACGTGGCTAAAGGTTCTAGTTCTAAACCAAGGCCAGAATCAGAGAAAAAAAAACATACATTCTTTTTTTTTCTCAATTAATTTAATTAAAAGATAATATTTTGAACACCCTGTATAGCTAATTATGTTAATGTTTATGTTATTGAATAGACAATTGAATACCCTTTTAAATGAGCTATCACATAACACCTACTCTCATTTTAAAAAAAATCATCGATTACGTCATCAGGCAAAGACGGATGATGTCACTAGTATGATATATATGCCAAAAAATAGTAGTTTAAAAATAAAAATCGACGTGTTTCAGGATTTTCCCTCAAAGTCACCTGTTTAAGAAATAATAAATTTATGCGTTATTTTATCTGTATGCTGCAAGTCTTTGAAATGCCGCCCCTTATACAGGGTGTTTTTAAATAAGATGACGACATATAATTAATAATTTTATACGCACCATTGGTGCGCATATTGGTAATGGCCTGAATTCTTTATAGAAAAAAAAAAATAGTACGCCGCTGAGATATTTCAAATTAAAAATAATTTTTAAATCCCTTGTTTAATTTGTGACAAAAATATATCTTCCCTTTTTTTCATACGACGACGCTCCGTTTTTATGCAAAAAATATCTTAACGCTTACAAAGTTATGAGTTTCTAGAAGCCAAAATCGATTAATCAAAGAATTAAGAACATGCGTATTAATTAAGAACAGGCGCAAATTTGCTTGCAATGCTGTTTAAATGAATTCATTTTTTTCAAATTCTGAAAAATCTATTAAATATTTTTGAAAAATTTAAACTCAGATTGAATGACTGAAAGAAAGAAACCGAGGGCCGAAAGTCCCTTAGAATAAACAAATGTTTCTTTTGAATAAGATATTTGAAATTAAAAAGTAGACTCAATTTTCTCTTTTTTTTTTCACCCCTGTAACTTGTTCAAATAAACATTATAGAGGTTTTCATGGACTTTCGGCCCTCGGTAATAATGTAATCTTTTATTCAGCGTTTAAATTTTTCAAAAATACTAATTAGTTTTCTCAGGATTCGAAAAATATGAATGCATTTAAAAAGCATTACAAGCAAATTTTGCGCCTACCCACTTAACGGCAATGTCTAAAGCCGGCCACTAACGATACTGCGGCGTCGTTCAATTTTGTCGAATTCCACCTAATCGGTAAATATTTTGATCGTGTGTGACCGTGCATCCAACGATATCGTACAATTTTACTGCAGACAGACAGTCTATCTGCTGCAGTACTGCAGAATTTATATCATCGACGATTTTGTCGAACGACACCGCAGTACTGTGAGTGGCCGGATTAAAATATAAATGAACAAATTCATTTTAAATTTAGCTCCATCTGTTAAGACCGCGTCCAAAGATTTTTCGTAATCAAATAAACGCTTTTCCTCCTGGCTCGAATTTTCTTTTTCAGCTGGAAATTCGGAACTTATATCAAGATTTTCTGCAATTGTATTAAATTTTCCTTTGCTCATTAGCCATATTGTCTTTAACTTTTCAGTTTTTCTATAGTTTTTGACAACATTTTTACACAATCTGACACTACTTTAATTTTTGATTGTACTGATAATGCCGCCCCCCTTGTAATGCCGCCGAATGCGAGTGCCTCGCCGCATCATAGCACGGCACTGCCCTGATTATACCCCAGACTGACTGACTTTATTGTAGTTATCTCAAAGAAGAATAATCCCCTTTTTGCATCTCTTCGGAAATTTACAATACTCTGTGAATTGAAAAGAATATTACTAATCCCGAGCTTAATTATTGTATTGTTACGGGCTTAAAATTTTTGGACTTTCCTAATAGTTACGATTTTCAGTATTGTGAGATATAAATGTATGGACCTTTGACTAATTGTATTTGGCACTAAAATGAAAAATGTGAATTTTAAGTACATAGAGATATAAAACTAATAAAAATATACCGGGTGATTCATTAAGCAATCTTATCCGGCAACCAAAAGCAATATCTCAGAAACTAACAGTCGTAGAACTTTGGGAAAAAATCCATATTGTGAAATTAACAAAAAAATATTAACATAGCACCTTTATAATATGAATTTATACATACACATTTTATTACACAAAAGTTTATAAGTAAAGAGTTTCTCAGAGGCTTCTTTCAGTGCGTCATAGTTTTTCGATTTCTTTCTAACCCATTAAGTTGGATGTGACGGAAAAAGTGGTAGTTCCGTGATTAAATATAAAAATATTGCAGCGTTACATAGATAAGCGATCTATTTCTAACCTACGTTTGATTCGTTGATATTTAGATGCGCGCTTTTTCCAGCCAATCAAATACGCGTTTTACGAACATGTGACGGTTGTCGTTCAGGTCAGTATAGTTCGAGAAATTTATATTGTGAAACAGCTTTAAGGTCGGCAAAATTTGGTATTCTTTGTCAAAGATGTTTTAAGAGGCGGTTCGTTTGATGACATCTGTTTTTCACACCCACATAATCGGTCCCCTCAGACATTTACAAGTTTTACAAAACTTTTAGTTCAGTAGTATGTCTTACTGGAGTATAGGTGTGTGATTTAAAGCTCGATAATGGAGTGTAAAATGTTGTTTAATTTAAGATTAATTTATTAATTAATAATTAATTTTAGTACATACGATATGTCCTGCTTTAACGGTATATCTAAGTAAAAATAAATATTTTTAATTACATATTTAATCACAAGAAAAAACAACCAGCCTCCGAACTATATTAAAGGGGAACTAACAGGACTGACAAATCTGACCCATTTCACTGTATTGGTTACTTAAACTATATTTGTGTACGACTTGTGGTATTTCGAGTTCAACTTCCGACATAATAATATTTGATATTTCTTAGCGTTGTGCAGTTGTGTATTATTTTGCAGCTAACAAGTCAAAGAAAAAAAGTGATATTGTGACGACGTGTGCTTTTGCCCTGGGGGTGACTTTCACCCCCGAGAGGGGGTGAAAAAACTCGCTATCGCCCATTCTGCAAACTTTCACATGCGTGCCTTAAACGTGTACTTTTAACACTTATATCATAAATAACTATTAAATAAAGAAGCACGTTTTTGATTAATTCATGTGTGGACATTTATTGACCCTCCTTGGTCCTCGCCGTTTCTAATAAAAGGTTGGTCCTGCAAGGGTTAATAGCAAAATATGTAACAATTCATTAGCACTAACTTCAAATTAATTTTTAATTGATCTATCTAGAAATACGAATTGTGTAGTACGTTCTTTAACGGTAAAATATTGCAAAACCTCTAAATTTTAAAGAACCGCTTAGATTGATATGGAATTTCTCATACACATAGCTAACAAGTCAAAGAATAAAATTGATATTGTGCCTATATGTGCTTTTGCCCCGGGGGTGCTTTTCACCCCCTCTTGGGGGTGAAAAAGTATTCTTCCAAAGTAAGTCCGGAAATTGATAAACTGACTAATTTTAAGTAACTTTTGTTCTATAGAGTTTTTTCACTAAGTCACTACTTTTCGAGTTATTTGCCAGTGAATATGTTTATTTTTTCAACAAAAGAACCACGCTTTTAGACGGTTTTTTGCAAATAACTCAAATAGTAAGCATTTTGTCGAAAAAACATTCGTAGCAAAAATATAGCCTTTAAAAAATTTTTAAAAAATGGTGTATATATCACGTTTCTATAAATAGTAGAAGCAGAGTTATAGCTAATTAAAAATATGTTCATATTCGTCTAAATCCAAATGGAATATTTTAACGTGAAATAACCAAAAATGAAGCACATTTCGGGGAAAACTCATTACAACTTATTTAAAGTGTTCAAAAAAACTTCATTTTTGTTTTATAAAAAAAATTCTAGCATCAAAAGTAAACAAGTTACGCTCAAAATAAAGTTAATCCCTTTTTTTTGGTAAAAAATCGGGAAAATCACCCCCTAATTAGTATCTCAAATGAACTTAATCGTTACGACTTCACAAGTTTCTTGACTCGTGTATGTATTGTTTATATGATCTGTAAGTTTCATCGGTTCAAAGTACTTATTTTTGAAAGGGCTGTAGTTTAAAGGGGTTGATCGAGTCACTGATCACGAATGTATGCAAAATTTAGAAACACCAAATCTTAATCAATTTTTGTCTAACAGAAAACCAAAAAAATACATGATATTCAAAAATGCAATGATGACTTTTTTTGTTTTTAGAGATTTTTGGTATCTCTAACAATTTTTAAGTTATTTTGAACAAAAGCATATTTTTCAAAATTAAAATTTTTAAAAATTTTATTTTAAAATCAAATTTTTTCCAAAATAAGCACTTTGTATCGATGAAACTTACAGATCATATAAACACAACATAAGTAAAATAATGTGTGGAGCGGTAACGATTAATTTCATTTAAGCTGCTATGCTAATTATGGGGTGGTCTTCCCGATTTTTTTTGCCAAGACAAAAGGGACCAACTTTATTTTGACCATAACTTGCTTAAATTTAATGCTAGAAACATTTTATAAAAACAGAAATAAAGCCTTTTTAAAAACTTTAAAACAGTTATAATGGGTTTTCCCCAAAAAGTGCTTAATTTTTTGTATATTTAACTTCGAAGTATTCTATTTGAAATTTGGTGAACATGAATCTATTTTTCATTGGCTATAACTCTGGTTTTACGAGGTCAAGAGACCTAACGCGTACACCATTTTTTTTTACTTTTTTACAGGCTATATTTTTGCTAAGAACGTTTTTTTCGACAAAATACTTACTTTTTGAGTTACTTGCGAAAAACCGTCTAAAAATGTAGTTGTTTTGTTGAAAAATGAACATATTCACTCGCAAATAACTCGAAAAGTGTTGACTTGGCGAAAAAGCTCTATAGAACAAAAGTTACTTAAAATTAGTCAGTTTATCCATTTCCGGACTTATTTTGGACTTATATTTTTTCACCCCCAACAGGGGGTGAAAGTCACCCCCAGGGCAAAAGCACACATCGGCGCAATATCACTTTTTTTCTTTGACATGTAAGCTATGCGTATGCCAAATTTCATGTCAATTCAACCGGTTCTTTAAAATTTAGAGCAAAAACCGTGAAAGAATGGACTAGTGGTTTCATTATTAAAATCGTAATAGCCACAAGCGCGTATGTTAGAGGTATTTACGTTTTTCGCTGCTGGATCTATCAGAATGACAGAGGAGTGCTATACATTTTTTTATTCCATTTTGACATGTAAACGGAAGTTTATTTCGCTACCTGCTTAGTGTCAAGATTTCCTCCGCCCTAAAATGGATCTGCCAAAGAAAACACAAACCCTCTATAAAAATAACATTATTTTTGAGCATACATATCTGTTGTTAAATTGTTATTTACATTATATGTTAAATGTACAATTAGAAAAGTTGTTATATATTTCTTTAAACTTTAGTTTTAAATAAAGTTTTTGCAATATTATAGCTCGATATCTGTCCCTTTTTTGACAAAAATAATCTGATATTAAGAATCGTAAATAGAACAGATTATATTTATATATTCATATCGTTTTGAAGTCTGTAGATACCATAGCAATTCAATTAAAGTAAAAAAGTGCTGCAATCTATTTGCAACATTTTGAGTTGAACAAAAGGACCCGTTCCCATTATTTTTATCTAATGTTATAGTTTTGCGCAATAATAGGTCTGGATCCCGCGTATGAAAAAAAGTTGATTAATAGCAAGCTGAAAATTTGTTAATAGCTTAAGGGTGTCTAGTCGGACAAACTTTGATATATGGGAACATTGGAACAGGGGAAATTTTAATTGTGAAACCGGTTAAAAATTTGGAACGTCGGACAACAAAAAGGTCACATGTATTTTGTCCGACAGAACTTCCAAGTAATTTGTTACCCTTTCATTAAACTCATGCAAAAATCAGACTGCTATTTATCACCTGTCATAATTCCTGTAATTTGACATGTTCTACGTGTTCCACTCATTAAAATGCTTATTTGGTCATAAATAGCAGTCTGATTTTTGCATGAGAGTTTAATGAAAGGCTAACAAATCAATTGGAACTTCTGTCGGACAAAATACATGTGATGTTTTCGTGGTCTGACGTTCCAAATTTTTAACCTGTTCCACAATTAAAACTTCCCCTGTTCCAGAGTTCCCATATATCAAAGTTTGTCCGACTAGAGACCCTTAAGGTATTAACAAATTTTCAGCTTGCTATTAATCAACTTTTTTTCATACGCGGGATCCAGACCTATAATATATTATGTTGTTTGATTGCTGTAAGATCCAAAAATTTGATAATTTTTATCTATTTTTATGATCCTTCAGCATTATTGCTACAAACTTAAGCAATAATATATTATATCTGATGGCTGTTTCCAGATGGTGGTAAGATTTAAAAAATCGATCATTTTTATATATTTTCGTGATTTTTCTGCAATATTGCTACAACCTTGCGCAATAATATATTATATTTGAATGCTGCAAGGTTGCAGCAAAACTAAAAAATCAATGATTTTTATTTATTTTCATGATATTGCTAAAATCTTGCAGGATAACATATTATGGTATTTGAGTTATGTAAGATTGCAGCCAGACTTAATAAATTGGTGATTTTTATATATTATTGTCTATCAATCTATCAATCAAAGATAGAATAAAATTTTTATTTTTTTAATATAACGTGGGCACATAAATTTGATACACCCTGTATATTGATTTGTAAATATTTATTAGAAGGTAGCTTTCACGCAGTAGATTTCTCCTTAATTAGTTTTTCCCTGAAAAATAAAATACATTTGTAAATAAAAGTGAAGTGAAAGTGATTTAGGAATATAAGTTTAAAAATATTGTTTACGGAAAAGATAAAACCACAGGTAGATGTAATTAGTAGTTTTTAGAAAAACAGAGGTAAAGAGAATTGGAATTTTAAATATGTTTGTTTAATGACAGGAATATTTAGATAATTTCCGTAAAGTCATTAGTGTTTGAGTAGAAATATTGTTTGAAAGAATGACTGGGTTTTTCGATTGAAACAGAGGAAGGTGGAGAGAGAAATGTTTCTGATTGGCTTGGCAATTTGGAATGGGGAAAGTTTTGTTTGAATGTTGAGACATTTTGGAAAAGAAAAGATCATTGTGTTACCGGCATCCGAAAGAAGCAGTCAAAAGTTTTCGTGAGTAGTTCAGAAGCAAGTACTAGTGTTTTGTTTTGATAGTGAGAGTAGCTGAAAGTTGAACGAGAGACAAATCAAATCGAGAAGAAATACCTCTTTGATTCTGTAAAGTCCAAGAGAGTAAGTTACAAGAATTATCATTATTAAAATAATTTGTGACACCAAGTGAAAAAGATACTTGGGTCTCAGGAGATTATTGTTGAGAGAAAGAGAGGAGAGAGTTTTGGAGTTTATTGAACGAGTACTGGTCAAAAGGAGCCTGGCTTGTGTTTTGGGAGAAATAGTGCTGGTTTGCTGCTGGATTTTTGCTGAGAACGGAGAGGGCTTTGATTGGTAGCCTAACATAATCAACAAGGAGGAGCTGTTTGGGTCAAGAGGAGACATCATTGTGTGTGAATCAAAAAGGTCAGTCAATAACCTAAGTGATAGATTTTTTTTTTATAATCAGAAGTTAATTTTTTTTACGTAAAAGCATATGCATTTAAGATTCCAACATTTCAAAAATTTAATAGGAAGTATAAGTAATTTGCGAATACCAAATTTGTTTGTTTAGCTTGTTTTATTAATAATATCAAGAACAAAGCAATAAATATTTGTTTGAATTAGATTAATTTAAATGGTAAAGGTTTCTTTTGGACAGTTATGCCCACAGGATTTAATTAATAAATTTACAGAGCATTGCTTTTTATAATTTGTAGGTATTAAAGGTATTTGTATGTGTTTATTTATGATTTTTCTATTTATTTCCTTTTCCTATTTGATCCCGATAAGGATCAACTAAGAGATACTGAAGCCACGAGAAAGGATAAGTATAACCTAAGAGGATTTAATTAATTTTTTTTTGTCAAAAGGCACCCTGAGATTTTTTCTTAATAATTTTTATGTATGATTTGTGTTAATTAAATAATTGATCAAATTAATAATAATTAATATAAAAATAATAAGAAGCAGATCATAACAACATGGCGAACCAACGTAAGGCGTGAAAGTATCTCTGGTTGTGAATTTGAAAGGATAGGAAAAGGAAAAACAGCTGAAGGAAAATTTATTTGCCCGTCGGAAAAAGTTGATATATTTAAAATTTTTGAAATATTTTGTTTGACTTGTTTTTTTATCTAGGTACAATTTTACATATTTGTTTTATTTTTGATTGATTTAAATTTTGAGATATTTAAAAATTTGTGTGATAAATTGATTATATTTGGGGAGAGAAAAATTTTCGTCTCGACAGCATACAAGGTATTTTCGAATTTGGTATCAGGCGGGGATAAATTTTAACTACATGTCGATAACCAGAAGCAAAAGCAAAGAAAACAAAAAACAAGAAGAACTTTTGGAACAAGAAGAACATATAGATCAAGAAGACATTTTCGAAACAACAATCATGGCATCAGAACAACAGGAATTATCAGGAATAGATAAATTATTACAACTGATGCAACTCCAGTTACAAAAATGGGATGAAATATTAAATAAAATGGATAAAAATCAGGAAGAAACATCAAAGAAGATGGATAAAATGGATGAATCACAACAAAAAATGGATCAAAAAATGGATGAAACATCAAAGAAAATGGATGAATCACAACAAAAAGTTGGATAAAAAAATGTATGAAAATCAACGTGAAACGAAACAAGCCATGGAAGAAACATCAAAGAAAATGGATAAAATGCAAGAAAATCAGGAAGAAACAAAACGAGCCATGAAGGAAACACAACAAAAAATGGATGACAATCAACAGGAAACAAAACAAGCAAAAGAAAAAGAACAGGACATTCTGTAAATCGACAAGTAACATGAGAAACGGAAAAAGGATAATTTAGACAAAAAACAAACGGTGGAAATGAATTTGGCAATGAAGCAAGGACAGAAAAGAAAGAGGAGAAAGCTGCAGAATATAAGTAAAGAAAATGAAGCCTGGGATTCCTCGGAAAAAGAGATGAGCCCAGAAGAAGAAAAAGAAGAAAAAAGAGTGATACAAGAAAATAAAGCTTGGGATTCCTCAAAAGAAGAGATGAGCCCAGAAGAAGAAGAGATCAGAATAAAAAAGGAAGGCGAAAGAGATACAATTGAAACTGGGATATTTGAAGAAGAAGTATGCAAAATGGAGGAGGCAGAATACACAATAAACATGTGTAAAGAATCGGAAGAAAACGAA
This sequence comes from Diabrotica virgifera virgifera, assembly GCF_917563875.1. Classification (NCBI taxonomy): domain Eukaryota; kingdom Metazoa; phylum Arthropoda; class Insecta; order Coleoptera; family Chrysomelidae; genus Diabrotica; species Diabrotica virgifera. Next base: position 67,215,126 of record NC_065450.1, on the reverse strand, counting down.
AGAAAATTGACATGTGGAGAAGAAAAGGAGAAGGAACTGCGTGTAATATTGAGGGAGTATGAAAATCTAATAAATGAAGAAAACAGAGTAGGCAAAAAGTATGAACATTCATTTGAGGTTAAAGATGTAGGAAATTTTCTATCGAAAACGTACCCAATCCCATATAAGTACAGACACTGGGACAAAGGAAGCAATTGTTTTTCAGGCGGGAATAATTATTTTGACATAAGAGAAAACTATTGTTGTCGAGAGAAAATCATTTTTTCGTTGCACTTATTAAAAACGATTTTATCTCAAAACAAGGCAGGGATGTTATTGTGTATCAATCTATCAATCAAAGATAGAATAAAATTTTTATTTTTTTAATATAACGCGGGCACATAAATTTGATACACCCTGTATATTGATTTGTAAATGTTTATTAGAAGGTAGCTTTCACGTAGTAGATTTCTCCTTAATTAGTTTTTCCCTGAAAAATAAAATACATTTGTAAATAAAAGTGAAGTGAAAGTGATTTAGGAATATAAGTTTAAAAAGATTGTTTACGGAAAAGATAAAACCACAGGTAGATCTAATTAGTAGTTTTTAGAAAAATAGAGGTAAATAGAATTGGAATTTTAAATATGTTTGTTTAATGACAGGAATATTTAGATAATTTCCGAAAAGTCATTAGTGTTTGAGTAGAAATATTGTTTGAAAGAATGACTGGGTTTTTCGATTGAAACAGAGGAAGGTGGAGAGAGAAATGTTTCTGATTGGCTTGCCAATTTGGAATGGGGAAAGTTTTGTTTGAATGTTGAGACATTTTGGAAAATAAAAGATCATTGTGTTACCGGCATCCGAAAGAAGCAGTCAAAAGTTTTCGTGAGTAGTTCAGAAGCAAGTACTAGTGTTTTGTTTTGATAGTGAGAGTAGCTGAAAGTGGAACGAGAGACAAATCAAATCGAGAAGAAATACCTCTTTGATTCTGTAAAGTCCAAGAGAGTAAGTTACAAGAATTATCATTGTTAAAATAATTTGTGACACCAAGTGAAAAAGATACTTGGGTCTCAGGAGATTATTGTTGAGAGAAAGAGAGGAGAGAGTTTTGGAGTTTATTGAACGAGTACTGGTCAAAAGGAGCCTGGCTTGTGTTTTGGGAGAAATAGTGCTGGTTTGCTGCTGGATTTTTGCTGAGAACGGAGAGGGTTTTGATTGATAGCCTAACATAATCAACAAGGAGGAGCTGTTTGGGTCAAGAGGAGACATCATTGTGTGTGAATCAAAAAGGTCAGTCAATAACCTATGTGATAGATTTTTTTTTATAATCAGAAGTTAAATTTTTTTACGTAAAAGCATATGCATTTAAGATTCCAACATTTCAAAAATTTAATAGGAAGTATAAGTAATTTGCGAATACCAAATTTGTTTGTTTAGCTTGTTTTATTAATAGTATCAAGAACAAAGCGATAAATATTTGTTTGAATTAGATTAATTTAAATGGTAAAGGTTTCTTTTGGACAGTTATTCCCACAGGATTTAATTAATAAATTTACAGAGCATTGCTTTTTATAATAAAGGTATTTGCATGTGTTTATTTATGATTTTTCTATTTATTTTCTTTTCCTATTTTATCCCGATAAGGATCAACTAAGAGATACTGAAGCCACGAGAAAGGATAAGTATAACCTAATAAGAGAATTTAATTAATTTTTTTGACAAAAGGCACCCTGAGATTTTTTCTTAATAATTTTTATGTATGATTTGCGTTAATTAAATAATTGATCAAATAAATAATAATTAATATAAAAATAATAACAAGCAGATCATACCAATATTTACATAATTTTGCCGCAATATTGCTACAAGTTTGCGCAAGAATATATTATGGTATTTGAGTACCGCAAGATTGTCGGAAGATAAAAAAAAATCGAGGATTTTCATGATCTTGCTACAATCTTGGGCAACAATATATTATGGTATTTGACTGCTTCAAAATTAATTCAAACAATTATTTCCATGATTTTCTGCAATATTGCGACAATCTCGCCCAATAAAATTGATGGTATTTTACTGACGTAAGATAAAAAAATCTATGTCATCTATTTTCACGATGTTGATGCATTATTGTTAGAATCTTGTGCAATAATATATTATATTTTTGGATTGCTGGAATGTTATTGCAATCTGGTCAAGATTGCTAAAAATTTGCATATATATTAAGTGCTATTTAAATAGCAATTTTCAAAACAAAGGGCCGTGATATAAAAAATATTTGTTGGATAAAATCATCCTTCGTCTTTTATTGAGACGGAACAACAACTTCATTTTTGTAGTAAAGTGATCTTTAGTGTTTACAATAAAACACCAGATATGATAAAACTAAATGTATATCCAAATATACAAAAAAAATACTGTTAAAAAAATAGTCCTCAAAGTTGACACTTTACAAAAATAAATGTTCTCAAACTTTACAGTACATGACCATTTCTTTAAAATACTGTATGTTTCAAAAATTCGTATTTTTTTGTGATGACAATATAAATGTATACGAATGTATACAACAAATGTTCGATTTGTACAATGTCCCCAAACTTTACGTTTTACAAACATATATATATATATATATATATATATATATATATATATATATATATATATATATATATACATCCCGCTATCTTTATGTCATCTTTTCATGTTGCAGTCATTTGGCATCACCAAGAAATACTATCATTTTCGAATTTTAATTCGTGTATGTTTGTTGAGCGCATTTTTTAACGCCCTGTATCGTTCTCAGTTTTCTAAAATTTTAATTTTAAAAATTTAAATTATATACAAAAATTTTTACACTTCATAACCATTTTGACTTCCACCACATAAAAATGTGTATTTCCCATCATTTTGCCGCTTTTCGACGTTGCCACGAGTTAAAAATACCGATCTTTTGAGGACAGGTAGAAAAGGTCTATTGTAAACTTAGAGGATGGAATATTTTGGTAAAATATTCCATCCTCTCAGATTATAAACTACATAAAAGGTAGGTTCTTTACCTGTTCAGCTGGATTACCAAGCAAGGGTCTAAATATTTTACGAGTTGAATTGTGTTTATTTGATTTCATCTGTTAAATTAAAATTTCTCATACCGACTTAAAATATTTGTTTGAAAAATTCATTTTATATTTTCGTTTAATTTACTTAGGGTTTTTGGTCAGAATTTTGAAGAAACGCTTGGTTTGACATAAAATTTGGGACACGTACCTATAGCTAATATGTTAAAGAAAAAAAGTGATATTGTGCCGATATGTGCTTTTGATCTGGAGGTGAGTTTCGTCGGTTATAGGGTATGAAAACAAATACGTTCAAATAAGTCCGGAATTGGATAAACTGACTAATTCTAAGCAACTTCTATTTTATAGCGTTTTTCACTAAGTCAATACTTTTAGAGATATTTGCGAGTGAATATGTTCATTTTTCAACAAAAAAAAAAAAAAACGTTTTTATACGGTTTTTCGCAAATAACTCAAAAAGTAGGTACTTTATTGAAAAAAAATTAGCAAATAGTAAATATAGCTTATAAAAAAGTGAAAAAATGGTATATGTGTCAGGTCTGTAGACCCAGTAGAAGCAGAGTTATTGCTAAGCTTTGTTTTAAAACCAAGAGGAGTAGGTAAACTAAATGGCAGATTCACACCCAAGAAAGTCACTAGAAATATCATCAGATAAATCTTCTTTTTTGGTTGATCATATCGGCCTTTGACGGTAATCTTGACTAAAAATCTAAAAATAAAAGGAAGAACGCAGAAAATACAAAAATTGCTGATAAAATAAATAAACTGACCTATGAAATGCCAATAGTGTCAAAATTTGATATGAGTAAAATTGCCTGAGGTTGTACCAATTACAAACAAGGTGTACGGCGCGGGAAATTTGAATGACTCCTCTTGTTTAAAAACAGACTATAGTGAAAAATAAGATCTTATATCTCAAATTCCAAATCGAATATTTTAACGTGAAATAAAAAAAATGAAACACTTTTCTGGGAAAACTTATTACAACTTTCTTAAAGTGTTTAAGAAAACGTTTATTTTTATTTTTTTTTTAAGTTTCCAGCAGCAAGAGTAAGCAGGTTACGCTCAAAATACAGTTGTTCCTTTTTTTTTGGTTAAAAATATTCTAAAAACTCCCTCTAATTAACAGCCCAAATGGAATTAATCGTTACCACTTCACAAGTAACTTTATGTATTGTTTGTGTTTGTAAGTTTCATCAGTTCAAAGTGCTTATTTGTGGAAAAATTTGGTTTTAAAGTAAATTTTTTTAAATCTTTAATTTTGAAAAAAAGACTTTTGTCAAAATATCTTAAAAATTATTAGTGATACCAAATATCTTAAAGAGTAAAAAATGTAGGTGTTGCTTGTTTAAATATTTGGAATTTTTTGATTATCTGGAAGACAAAAATTGGTTAAGATATGGCTGTTCAAAATTTGCATATACATACTCGTGACTAGTGATTCGTTCGAGGCCTTTCAACAAAACCCCTTTCAAAAATAAGCATTTTGAACCAATGCAACTTACAGATCATATACAGGGTTTCCCCGAAAATAGTGCGTTCCTTAAAGGTATAGATAGAAAGCACAATGTAGAGCAAAAAAGTCTTATAACATTTTATTCTAAATTCAGCCGTTTGACCAAAAAACGAAAATACATTTTGATATGCAAATTGATACTCAATTAGTAAATAAACAAGGGGTCCCATTAGATTAAATTTCACAGTCACAGGTTCTTCTACGCCATGTTGCCAGGTCATATAAATTTATGAAAATAAAAATTTACTCTTATGGAGAACAACGTAATTTTTGTTGAAACGGTTAACTTTAGGAAAAAATGTTACAACACCTTTTTGTTCTAAATTGTGTATTATATCCACACCTTAAAGGAACGCACTATTTTCGGAGACACCCTGTATAAACAATACATTTATCTAAAGTAACGTGTGAAGCGCTAACAATTAATTTTCATGACTTTCTTTTGCCAAAAAAAAGGGAACGATTTTATTTTCAGCGTAACTTGCTTACTTTTCACGCTAGAAACTGTTGTAAAAACACCAAAAAAAATTTTTTTTAAACACTTTAAAAGAGTTATGATGAGTGTTTCCCGAAAAGTGCTTTATTTTTTTGGTTATTTTACGTTGAAATATTCGATTTGGTATTTGACGAATAAGAACCTATTTTTCATTAGCTGCAACCCTGCTTCTACTGGGTCTACAGACCTTATACTGACACCTCTTTTTCATAAGCTATATTATTGCTAGGAATATTTTCTTCGATAAAATATGTACATACTTACTTTTTGAGTTATTTGCGAAAATCCGTCCAAAACGTGTTTTTCTATGAAAAATAAACATATTCACTCGCACATACCTCGAAAAGTATTGACCTAAAACTTTTATAGAACAAAATTTGCTTAGAATTAGAATTAGTCAGTTTATCCACTTCCGGACTTATTTTGCACGTATGTTTTTTCACCTCCAAGAAGGGGTGAAAGTCACATCCAGGACAAGAGAACATATCGGCATAATCTCACTTTTTTCTTTGGCATTTTAGCTACGTGTGTGCCAAATTTTATGTCAATCCAAGCGGTTCTTTAAAATCTGGAGGTTTTGCGATATTTTATCGTGAGTGAATGGAATAATAATTATAGTAATGAAACACAGACTTACTCACAATCATTTAATTATACTTTGACGACCGGTTTCGATCTCTACAATATACAGATCATCTTCAGGTCGGCGTTACAAGTAGTTAAATGCTACAATAAGAGAAAACTTGTGTTAGACCAGTGTCTGATTGAAGAGATGTTAATAGAAAGCCAAATTTAAAAAATTTTTTTTTTATAAAATTTTTTTGAAATAAAGGTTTGCAACTGTTGACATTTCAGAATATTGGTATATACAAAGTCAAACCTATGAGTAAAAATGCTCATAGGCATGTATGTGCAAATGGGTGCATACAGTTTGAATTTGTTGAGATTAAAATTTTTAACCATTAAAAAACAAAATAAACATAAACTGACTTAAATATGCTTCCAAATTCAAAGTAGTAATAATAAAAGAGATAGTAATATTGTTCTAATCTACTTACATGCCGTTACAAGGATTGCGTTGCAACTTAGTTGTTGTCATATTAGTACGTCCAAATTATGCTAATTGGTTTGTTGGGATAGTGATAGGGTAAACAGACATGTTACGTAGGTTAAAACACAGTAAGATTTCGAATTTGGAATGGATCCTGAAGGAAGATGCGTATGTGAAACGGGTGATGTTTTGTTCGAATGGAGAAAGACAATGCTCCAGGAGTTGCGTATTAATTGTAGCAAAGTATGAAATGTTATTCTAGGCTCTTGTACAAATGTGATGGTCTTAGCTCGTAGATGTTATACGATGCGGGCAGAGGTCAAAGCATAGGAAATGACAAATAGGAAATTGTTGTCATAAATTAATCTAATTTAAGATATGTTGTTCTCAGTAAATTAACTGAGGAAATTGGGGAAATGTAGTGCTACCTCCCTTAAAAAACCTTTTACCAATAATTGTTATGTCTATGTGCTTTTAAACCCTATTTTTTTTTTTTTAAACCCTATGTGTTATGTGTTAATTTATTTATTTAGTTAAAAACTATTCTCAAGTAAGTGCCTACACCCTTCCATTAATATTTCGTTTCTTTCTTTTTCTTTGTACATATCCCATTATACAATAGCTCAAACAAAATAATCTTTAATTTTATCAATTTCTTACCTTTTTCAATTTTTTAATTTAAAGTTTCTTAACCGATGTTTTGATAATAATATTTTTTTCATTTAACTAACTAGCTTTCCTTTAATTTCTATACACTTCATAGTTTCACAGTGTATGGCACTTACTACTTCATAATATTATGATATTATTATACTTATGACATCCCTCAGTTAATTTACTGAGAACAACATATCTTAAATTAGATTAATTTATGACAACAATTTCCTATTTGTCATTTCCTATGCTTTGACCTCTGCCCGCATCGTATAACATCTACGAGCTAAGACCATCACATTTGTACAAGAGCCTAGAATAACATTTCATACTTTGCTACAATTAATACGCAACTCCTGGAGCATTGTCTTTCTCCATTCGAACAAAACATCACCCGTTTCACATACGCATCTTCCTTCAGGATCCATTCCAAATTCGAAATCTTACTGTGTTTTAACCTACGTAACATGTCTGTTTACCCTATCACTATCCCAACAAACCAATTAGCATAATTTGGACGTACTAATATGACAACAACTAAGTTGCAACGCAATCCTTGTAACGGCATGTAAGTAGATTAGAACAACATTACTATCTCTTTTATTATTACTACTTTGAATTTGGAAGCATATTTAAGTCAGTTTATGTTTATTTTGTTTTTTAATGGTTAAAAATTTTAATCTCAACAAATTCAAACTGTATGCACCCATTTGCACATACATGCCTATGAGCATTTTTACTCATAGGTTTGACTTTGTATATACCAATATTCTGAAATGTCAACAGTTGCAAACCTTTATTTCAAAAAAATTTTATAAAAAAAAAATTTTTTAAATTTGGCTTTCTATTAACATCTCTTCAATCAGACACTGGTCTAACACAAGTTTTCTCTTATTGTAGCATTTAACTACTTGTAACGCCGACCTGAAGATGATCTGTATATTGTAGAGATCGAAACCGGTCGTCAAAGTATAATTAAATGATTGTGAGTAAGTCTGTGTTTCATTACTATATTTAATATGGACTCACATATGCAACCCATTCAATATTTGGAATAATAATTATTACAACGGCAATTATTGCCGTTGTCACTTTTAGATAAGAAGTCATTATCACAATGATATAGTCAGGTTAACTGAATTGTATAATTATTGTTTTTATCATTAAATGTGAAAACCTAGAATTATCCATGTCTGTCCGTCAATAAACACAACTCGTCTATTAGTAGGACAGAAAGAATGACAAATAAGGTGTCAAATGAAAGCCTATAACCAAAATATGATATTACATGTGAGAAGTTTGACCTCGGACTGCCTGTTCCAGAGTTGCAACCGAAAGTACTGTTTTAAATTCGTCGAAATAGTACAAACTATTGGTCAACACGACTAAGAAAGACCAGAACAAATACATACTTCCGGTTTCATGCCTGTCTGTTCGTCCATATCTGTAGGTGAACAAAATTCATCCGTCATATCAGCTGACAAAAAGTTACACGAAGGGTTCAAATATCGACTGCCGGTTCAACTTCCGGTCACTTTTTGTGAAAAATTAGAACTTACGATGTCCAATTGCTTGTTACAATTTTTTTTTATAAGTGTTCTACTCTATCTATTCTGACTTTTCATTAACTTACTTAGATCACATATAATTTAATACAGTTTTGATGTCAGGGTCTTCAAAATTTATGTGGTGAGTTCCGGTATGTGATGAATGAAAAACGACTCCATAAGCAGAAGAAAAAAGTGTTCTCAAGACCTAAGACAATACATCGACTCACAAGAGCGTTGTGACAGTAGCAAAAATTCGAGTTGGGGTTCTAATTACTTTCTCATGCGGCTTACTCTCCTGACTTGGCCCCCTCCGATTATTAAGTGTTCCCAAATCTGAAGAAATGATGGGCGAGTCATAAAGTTTCACAAAAAAGCGAATATTTCGCGAAATGAACGTCAGATCGAAAAACTAAAAAATGCGTGTTCAATATTTTTCAAAAGTCTATCGAATGATACCAAAAACGAACCCCCACGGAAAGGGGTGAGGAGTAAATTAAAAATTTTAAATACGAACCCTGCGATATTTCGCGAAATGAACATCAGAGTGCCAGTGTGTGCTTTTTTTCTGGGGATGAGTACCACCCCCTTCTCGAGTGTGAAAAAATATAGGTCCAAATAAGTCCGTAAGTGGATAAACTAATTAAATTCCTTGTAACTTTTGTTTTTAGATGGTTTTTCGCAAATAAATCAAAAAGTAAGTATTTGATCGAAAAACTATTCCTAGCAAATATAAAGCTTATAAAACAGTAAAAAAAATTATGTATGTATGAAGTCTGGACACACAATAAAAACAGAGTTGGAGCTAATCAAAAGTTGGTTCTTATTCGTCAAATTCCAAATCGACTAGTTCAACGTAAAATGTCAAAAAAATAACGCACTTTTCGGGGAAAACTCGCCACAAATTTTTTAAAGAGTTTAAAAAAAGTTTTATTTTTGTTATATAAAAAGTATCTATTCTATCACCATCAGCATCAAAAGTAGACCGGGCAGTATCGTCGCCCCCGCTAGCGAAATTATTCCGATTCGATTTTTTTGCACAAACTTACTCAAAAAGAGGTCCTTATAACATATCCAAAGGGTGCCGGGCGGTGCATTGGTCGAAAAATTGTTTAAAAAATTTTTTTGAAACAAATTCACAAAAACAATTTTTTCATTTCGAACAATTTTTTTTAGATAACTTGTGTCATTCTGGGCAAAAAAGGTGTCTTGCCATTTTTGTTTAAAATTGATTGTTGTCGAGTTATATGCGATTAAAAATTTGAAAAATGCGAAAATGGCCATTTTTAAGTCTTAATAACTCGATTAAAAGTTATTATTATGAAATTAAAAAGTGAGCAGATCAAGTTTCAAACCCTTGCTTCAAGGTCCTTAAGAGATTTTTGTCATTATTTTATTACAAAGCTGTTATTTTTAATTATTAATAATTAGCGCTATAGTCCCGGATTTATCGTCGCCCCTGTTAGTGAAATTATTCCGATTCGATTTTTTTGCACAAACTTACTCAAAAAGAGGTCCTTATAACATATTCACAAGGTGCCGTGGTCGAAAAATTGTTTAAACAATTTTTTAAACAAATCCACAAAAATAATTTTTTCACTTTGAACAATTTTTTTTTAGATAATTTTGGACATTCTGAACAAAAAAGGTCTCTTGTCAATTTTCTCTAAAATTGATTGTTGTCGAGTTATACGCGATTTAAAACCTGAAAAATGCGAAAATGGCCATATAACTCGACAAAAATCAATTTTAGAGAAAAATCTCAAGATACCTTTTTTGCTCAGAATAACCCAACTTATCTAAAAAATCGTTCGTAATGAAAAAATTATTTTTGTGAATTTGTTTAAAAAATTGTTTAAGGTGATACAGTAGCGATCAACAGGTAGCCAAAACGCGTTCCAAGATTGCGGCTGTAATTTTGAATATTTTTTCAAGATATTTGGCACACGTATCCGTAATATAATAAAGAATGGCGGTACAGAGCCCAATTTGAAAAATATATTAGGTAATATTTGAAAATTATTCTGTAATTAAATACAATATTAAAAAAACGAGCCTGTACCGCCATCAAGAAGAACAAAAAAATACACTTTCTTCAAATAAACTTTTTTATCCGATGCCTAGATTTTGTGTCATTTTGGAACTACTAAAATGTTTTATTTCATTAGTCCAAAACAAAATTTAAATTTTTTAATTCGACAAAATATTTCCACGCACAGGCTGTGGTCTGTATTAATTCGAGAACCAAGAGAGACAGCTCATTAACCGCCTTTTATTTTTTCTTAGAAAATAAACGATCTCTACACAAAGTACTTATAGGATAATACGCCGCCGTTATGAAATGATTGTAGGATGTTAAAATGACGAAGGATGTTTTACCCGGAAATCCGAATTTTATATACTTTTGTTATATTTAATACCCTAATAGCACACGACGTCCTTTGGACGTCCAAAATAGGTCAATTTTTGGTCCTAACGTCCATGGACCATAAACGGACGTCCTTTGGACGTCCGACGCTGGACGTACTTCGGGTGTACT